>NC_089504.1:312193605-313402105 GCF_036850995.1 Saccopteryx leptura
GGTGGCACCGCGGTTGGAGCCGTTTTTTTAGCAACCATTAATAACAGTCATGAAAAGTGAAAACAGGCCTGGCTTCTGTGGTATTTTACAAGGGAGGCTCCATTTGCATATCTGCCTGTCCTCATTTTTACTTTTGTGTAAACCTTATCACAATTTCTCCCCACTTTCTGATATTCACTTATATCTTCCCTCGGTGTTTTTTGTTTTTGTTTTTTTAGATAAGAATTCTGATCAATAGCAAACAAAATTCTAAATGTCATCTCTTATCTAAAATCAACATCCTATCTAATTGAGTGCTCCCTTCTGCAGTGGAAACACAAAGGCCGGATTATGCCGGGATATATGCTCTTTCCTTAAAGAATTTGGGATTGTTACTGATATCAGCAACAGCCACATTGAGATGGAAATAAATACATTCCAGGGGATCTTATTTCTGGTCATTAGATAGTTCACAGGAAGAGTTGAAAACGAATTTACCAGAAGAACCGAATGTTAGAATTAACATTGAAGAATACGAAATGTTTTTCTCAAGGTTTATGTACTTCTCATAGTCCATACAAATGTGTCTTTTTGTTCTTTCTTTTTGGAATGCTTGTTTGAGAAGCTCCTCTTAGCTTCATGTGCTTGTAGAGTTAAAAACAAAAGTTTCTCAGTTGCTAAATGTGCTAAGTGTAGTGTTAAACCTAGAAAATACTGTTAACTTGATGACAAGTTATCTCCCTTGACCAACACTAACTGCTGCTAACAGAAGAGATTGTTTAGTTCTTATCAATGACCAAATTTTTAGCACATTGATTTAATCATTCATGAAGCTAATGGTATCACTGTGTTAAATCTCTAAGACTATGTGGTGTGTGTGTGTGTGTGTGTGTGTGTGTGTGTGTGTGTGCATTAATTAATAGATTATATGGAAGCCTTCCTATGATTCTGATAAAGACAGGATCAGTTCCAGTGACTGATTCACTTTCAAGGTTAGAGAACACAGTAACTGACCAGAAAGGACAAGACATATCTTGACACATACTAAATAGAAAGTAAGATAAAGGCTTTATTCAGTGTATTTTGAGTACAGTAGATTCCGAAGGTAGACAATTTAATGGTAAGAGATGACTTAATTAACTTGTTTTTATTTGTGGTAAATTGTGGTAAAAAAATTAATTTGTTTTTATTTGTTAAAGAAACCCAACACTGTTTCACTGTAATAACAGATTTCAAAGAGCTTTAAATCTAGTTGCTAACATAAGAACAGACATAAAAGAATTACAGAAGAATAGAGCATTATAAAAAGTTACTTTACGTAGAGAGCAAATTTTATGTGATCAAGTTGTATGGCTTATGGTGAATTTGTCAAACTCTACAAATATTTATATAGCACTGCTGAAGTAATCATTATTTGAAGGCTGTTTCTAGGGGCTATGCATTCCTGGGGCATTTCCAGCTTCTTCAAGAAATGGGCAGAGCAGACATCCTACGATCCTGAAATAGCTCTCAGACACAGCGAAGCAGATCTAGGCAAATGAAAGTCATCAGGAGTAACAGACATGAGTAATACGGGTGGGTACTGAGAATGTCAGCTACACACCTCTAATCATAACATTATTTTGAGCCCTGATCAGTAAATGGATATTTATTTATAAATTAGATAGATAGATGGGATATCATTTGATTATGTATATTATAGTCTATATGCACATTTTCTTAAAGAATGAGATAAAAAATAAATTTTTCCTGCAAGCTAATGGATTATCTTGGAGTGTAGGCACCCCTATGTGGAGACCACTGCACTAGGAAAGTAAAAATGTCCTTCCAAGACCCAAACAATTCTGAATGGCACAAAATTAAGGACATAGAGCAGTGACCTCTGGTTCTTGGAAAAGAAGAAAGATACAGTGGGTTTGCATCTGTATTCAGGTGAAATGGATTGAGGCAAATCAGACACAGGTGCTTGAATGGCAAGTGTCCAATGTTTTTGTGGTTTTGCTGTCTAAGCAGATATGAAAACAGACACACTGAGTACTGACCAACGGGGAAGAGTAACATGTATTTCTTCATCCCCAGATATTTATGTAGCATCTATCATGTGCTGTGCTCGAGTGAACCAAGCAGACCAGCAGCTGCTCACATGAGCCCATAGTGCAGTGATGCAAATACCAATGATCTTTGGATGTTAATGAACTCACCTTGGCCTTTCCCATCTTTCCTCCTCCTTCTTTCCATTATTATTGTGAGAAATGTTCAGATGCTGTTTGATCCCATAATGTGGTAAGGACACAACCCTTTAGCTTCTTGATCAGTTGCATTTATTAAAACAACAAAATTGACAATTTCTTAAATGTGCAAGCTTTACAACATATAGAGAACTTGCACACATATATTATCTTATTCATAAGACTAAGATTCCTCTTATTATTTTCAAATAATACATGGAGAAGCATGAACTCAGGGGCTAAGTGACTTGCCAAGGTGCTGCTGGTTATAAATCATTAGAGCCCCAAGATGGGAGTAAAATTCAGGTTTTCTAACACAAGAGTGTGTGCGTGTCTCTGAATATGCTAATCTACTGAATGGCCAGAGAGGAAGACCTGTCAGTAGATTGGATGGCTTGTTCTTTCCTCCTATACATATGGAATGGTATTTTTTTTTTTTTTTTTTTTTTTTGGTATTTTTCTGAAGTGAGAAGTGGGGAGGCAGAGAGACAGGCTCTCACATGCACCTGACCACGATCCACCCAGCATACCCACTAGGGAGCGATACTCTGCCCATCTGGGGCGTTGCTCCACTGCAACCAGAGCCATTCTAGTGCCTGAGGTGAAGGCCACGGAGCCATCCTCAGCACCAGGGCCAACTTTACTCCCATGGAGCCTTGGCTGTGGGAGGGGAAGAGAAAATGGAGAGAAAGAAGGGGAAGAGTAGAGAAGCAGATAGGCACTTCTCTTGTGTGCCCTAGATGGAAATTGAACCCAGGACCGCCACAC
The DNA here is from genome assembly GCF_036850995.1 of Saccopteryx leptura. Lineage (NCBI taxonomy): Eukaryota > Metazoa > Chordata > Mammalia > Chiroptera > Emballonuridae > Saccopteryx > Saccopteryx leptura. Next base: position 312,196,581 of record NC_089504.1, read on the forward strand.
ACCACGCCAATGCTCTATCACTGAACCAGCCGGCCAAGGCTGGAATGGTATTCTTAAATCAAACTAGATTGGATAAATGGAGAACCGTCTTTGACACTTCAACCTCTTCTTATGAGATCATTGTTTTTCCTTCTTGCAACAGTCTCCCGGTTTCTTATTGCACATCAAAGCCTACTCTCAGATCAGAAGATGAAAATAAGCATTTACTACTAACATTCATACTATGATCTTCCTTTTAAACTCAACTCTCTGTCTATTCATCTATTTATTTTTGCAGTCAGCTGCTAGTATTTAAGATAATTAGAATTACGTTCAGAATTAATAAGTGGTATAAATTTCAGAAGAGTTTGGATTTAGATAACAACTTCATAAGCAGTGAGAAGTTAACCTATTGTGTCTTACAAGGTTGTGTACAATTTAATTTTTATCCTTCTCTCTCTCTTTTTTTGGTGACAGAGACAGAGAGAGACAGAGAAGACAAAGAGAGGGACAGATAGGGACAGACAGACTGGAAGGGAGAGAGATGAGAAGCATCAATTCTTTGTTGCGGCACCTTAGTTGTTCATTGATTGCTTTCTCATATGTGCCTTGACTAGGGGGCTACAGTAGACTGAGTGACCCCTTGCTTGAGCCAGCAACCTTGGGCTCAAGTTGGTGAGCCTTGCTCAAACCAGATGAGCCCGTGCTCAAGCCTGCGACCTCGGGGTTTTGAACCTGGGTCCTCCGTGTCTCAATCCAATGCTCTATCCACTGCGCTACTGCCTGGTCAGGCCTTCTCTTTCTAATTAAAAAAGAAATGATTAGGGCCAGGAGCTTAAGAGTAGGTCATAAATGGAAAATGTATGGAGGAACTTCTGACAGAGAAGACGAAGGACAGAAATTAATTAGGGGCTAATGCAGACATAGGTTGTGTGTTCTCCAACCAATGATGGTGAAGAGGAGCTCCCCTCACTTTATGGCGACCTTGCTGGTTTGGAAAGTTCATTGTTCGACACCATGGATCTCCAGGTGGGTCACGTTTTGAGATACACCAACCTGGAGGACTCCATGCTGTTGAGCTGTTCATAAGCAGCGGACACTCCTGACCCCATCTTCTCAGGAATTAAACTGGTGTCTTCCATAATATATATGCAAATCTTCTTCAAAAAGAAATCTTTCTCTTCTTTCTTTCAAAAATGAGGACAAACTTCCGATTCCTGTATGAAAATGTTATTTTTGTTTATATTTCATGGTGGTGTCACAATGTACTATAAAAATACTATGATGAAAATACTATAAAAATTTATATAAACGCTGACTAAAAATGACAGGAGTGTAAGTAGAATATTTATTTTTGGACTTTAGTTATGAATAACAGGAGTTTTAGTAATAGGTGAACCTATTATATAAAAACAATGCATTTTTTTCTAAAATTTTAGTTTATTTGGCTTAGTTGGTATGATATAAAAGTATATAATTCATAATTAATGAAATAATATTCCTTGATTTGCAAAAAAATATATTCCTTGCTTTTATTTAACATCTTCCTGAATTGGGTAGAAGTTTTATATTGCTATAAAACTGATAATATAGCAAGATTATTGTTATAAGACAATAATAATATTGAAGCAATCATTCTTGTTATATTTTAATAAAAATTCTATTAGGATTTTACTAGTAATATAGAACTAGGGGTTGGTTTCAGGTAGGTGTTATATATGATATTAAGCAATTGACTTTTATCAAATATCTTATTTTTAATGCATTGTGATTTATATATATGTACTTTCATTGGAACTGTTAAGTGATGTATCAAATTTCAGTTTCCTAATTAACACATTTCCAAATTCGATGGCTTCAATTGTCATGATATGTTACTCTATTAAATGTGCTGTTGAATTCAATTTGCTAGTATTTTACTAAAGCTTCATGCATTTACACTGATAACTGGGATTGACTTAAAGTTTAAAAAATATTTTGAGTTATCTTTGGCTCATATTTATATCAGTAACACTGGTTATATAAAATTAATTGGTAGTTCTCCCTTTTTCATGTGCTGTTGGAGAGTTTATAAAATATGAGGATTATCAGTTTTTTAAATGTTTAAATGATCTACCACTTTTGGTAAAAAGCTCAAATTTTTTTTTACTAAAGTTTAAAAATAAATCATAATGTTTTTCTAAGCAGTTTGCTTATTCACATTTTATATATCTTCAGTCATTAATTTTGGTAAATTATAAATTCCCTATTATCTATTTAATAAAAGTGCATATAATTTTATCACATAATTGTACATATGATTCTGTTAAATTTGATTATTCTCTAAATCTGTTACTAATTTTCCTTTTGCTAATTTTACTTGTATTTTTCTTTTTGGGGGGTAAACTTTGCCAGAATTATATGAATTTTAATTTTATTAATTCTATTGTTTTTGATTTTGTAATTCATTACTTTTTTTGTAGTTATGTCTTCCCAATTTCATGAGGATTTTTGTTTCCCTTCTTTTTGGAAATTCCTGAGTTAAATGCTTAGCTCCTTTTTTGAAAGAAGTCCTTCTTGTTCAGTATTGAGAGCATTTGTAACTATAAATTTGTTTTTAACAATTTCCTTGGTCTCATTTAAAGATTTAAAATATAGTCTGGTTAATAAGAACATAGACCTAGAATGAGGCAAGGTTAAGTTTGATTTCTGCACATATTGTGAAAGGAACTTGAACTCATTTTCTACACTTTTAATTTATAGTAAAAATTTTTACATAGGATGCTTTGCAAGATTAAATGAGCTAATGTATTTGTGAGAATATAGTACAATGACAGAGAAATTGAAAGTCCAAGACAAATAGTAGTATTTGTTGAAAATTATAGTTTGGTTTTTCTTTTAACTAGATAATTAATTTTTAATACCTAAAGTGTTGAATATTTGTTGCTTTTGTTGTTTAAAGTTTTTTAATCAATTTAAATTTTTATTGCATTTTGGACAGAAATGTTGCCTATATTTTCTATTCTTTGAAATTCTTTTCTATGTTTACAAACTTGACACATGTCTAATATTAGCATTTTACTCATTTATACACTAAGAAAATAAAGTCTGTGAAGACATTAACAAGATCTTTAAGAGGTCATTATAACTTATAGCACTTGGCAAATAAGTCTTTTGTTTTTGAATTACTTGGATACTGAGAAGATGGTCCTATTCGTTATGGAAGAGGGCCAATTATACATACATATACGCATATACACATTTTATTTACATTTTTCTCATATTTATTATTCATTTCTTTTGTTCTTATTTTTTTAAAACTACCTGATCTGTAGTTGTATTTGCATTTCTTTCACCTATTGTGTTTTGGTCAAATTCCAATAGATTTTTTTAATATGTTTTGAATTTTATACATAATTAATTATTACTATATTCTCTGTTCTGTTCAAAATGTTTTGCTTGTAATTCTAATTTATATGAAACTAATGTTGCTCCCTGCTATTTCTTCTCTTTTACTTTGTCTTAGGAACATTTGGTATACTTTTATTTTTAATTTCTTTGTGCCATATATTCAAGTCTGTTTTCTTTTAGTGTATAATTGGACTTTTTTTAATTTAAAGACTATTTGTTATTAGATTGCTAGTATGGCCATAACAAAATACCATGGACTGGGGGCCTTAAACAACAGAAATTCATTTTCTCACAGACTACAGGACAAAAGTTCAAGATCTATTTATTTTTGATCCTTGAGTATTTGCTTTTACGTTCGTAGCTTGATCCTCTCACATTTTCTCTTCTTCTGTTTATCTACTTTGTGTTTTATTTCTTCTTCATCTTTTGTTTTCTGAATTCTCTCTCTCCCAAATGGTGATTTGAAGGATATGTATCAGTTTTCAAATTTTAATTAGCTTTTAGTTTTACTTTAAGAAACTATATTTTATCATTATTTTATAGTAGTGATCAAGGCCAAGAATACAATGCACTACTTTTGTGAATCAACATTTGCTTATTTCACACTCATTTCAGATCTTTTGTGATGTAACACAAAGATTTAAAGTGAAATTGCTATTAAGATTTGTATTTTTGTTATATATGCATATACATCTGTACATGTTTCTTTCAATTCGATATTTTCCATCACCTGGTACTATATAACCATTACTTTACTACCTCTGGTTTCACTGGTTCCTGGTATTCCAAGTCCTTGCATAGTAGGATCTCTCCATTTCTTAATTCTTTGTTCTGATTTATCTCTTGCCAATGGTTTAAATACCTTTTTTTGTTTTAATGAACTCAATGTTTGTTTCTTGAGCCAATACACAGGTATGCTTCTGGCTATTTTTTTACTTTGTTCTAATAATAGAGAAGGTGCCAATGTGTACGGGGGAAGAGGATATCATATGTGCATAGGCGACATGGGCAGGGTTGTTTTCTGAGCGTGTAGCCTTTCTTAGGGTGGAAGTAGTAATAAACAACAATGTTTACTGATTACTGTGTACCAGGACTAAGCCTTTTAGAAGATGTCTTTCTTTACTCTCTATTACAACTCCACAGGGCAGGTAAAATCTTATAACCACTTTATAAATGAGGAAACTAAGGCAAAGAGAGTTCAAATAACTTACTGAAGATCACACCGTTTATAAATGTGGGTCCTAGGATTCGAATACAAAAAATATGAGCTGTGGAGTTCAGGTTCAGAATTATACTAAAGTGCATCTTAAGAAGGTCTCTTTATCTGCATCTATGCATGCACACATGCACATACATAGATACACATGCAAAAAGAAACACACTCTTGAAGCCCATGTTCTTTAAGCGTGTCTCTAACCTCAGACACTAACGTACCCGAGTGTACAGCATTAGGTACACTTTCTTCAGTTTGCATACACATACACCTGTTTATCAGATAGCTATCCTAAATCTACACCACTACGCATAGACAAACCACTAGTTTTGTCAGAGAAGCGCTGACTTTAAAATAGTAAAATCATCTTTTACTAGCTCATTTGTAGAGTATAACCAACAATGGGTGAAATCTGTGTTATTGGTTGAATAAAATTTCCCTCCCAAGATAAAATTATACACACACGCACACACACATTCGCTCACTCCAAGAGCCATTGATATAGTTGGGTGAGCAATCATAAGTGTGATTTTTAGCCAAGTAAGGGTTTGGGTTGGGGCTAGGGGAGCAGATAAGTAAGAAAGAGCAAAGGCAACATTGCATTCAGATAATTTATGTGATTCAAGCAGACAGAGATCTGCCTTTCTAATCATTTTGTTCTTACTATTTAAAGTATTGCCCAGCTCTGTATATGGTGTCATAACTTTATAAATACTCGGCAGATATTAATTAGCTATGATTTGGATTAGCATAGCAAACATATACATACTGATTTCTTTAGTAACATTCTATGTCACCATGACCCCAATGCCGTCTTATTTTCTGGGAGTTTGAATTGAAGCCAAGTAACTATTGTTGCAATAAGAGCCCCCAGCAGGATTATGAATCCTCTTTTAGAACTTTAAATTCCTTATATGAAAGCACCAAGTGTTCTATTAGCTTTGTTCCACCACCTGTCGCCTTTGTGAGATGTGAAGTCTGCGAATCTCTTTTCATCCCTGAGATATCCAGAATAAAGCCTTCCATGTTTACAAACGGAGAACATAAAAGGGACTACGATTGGAGGTGTGCTGATACTTCTGCACAGCTAAACCTGCCTCCTCCCTCTCCTCTCTCACCTTTCAGCTGCAAGTGGCCATTGTTGCAAACTTGTGTCTGGTTTTTTATTATTGTTGCTCTTTTTTACATGTTACTGATGTTTTGTTAGTGATAAGGAATCCCTAACTCCTGAGCATATCATTCTTGGGTTTTGTTCATTAAAATTAAGTGGATGATAGAAGGCGAAGAGATTAAACAAATATATATAAACAAATATATTTATGTATATATATTATATATATTACACACACACATGCAGATACAAACACCAATGTGGTGAGAGACAGAGGGAAAAGAGGTGGGGGTAGGTGGAGGTGGGCAAAAAGGGGGAAATGGTGACAAAAGAGACTTTGCTTGGGGTGATGGGCACACAATGTAGTGAGCAGATGATGTTTTATTGAGTTGCACAGCTGAACCTGTACCTCAAAAAATGTGATTAAAAATAAATTTAAAAATATAAAATTAAGTGGTGAGTGTGTGAGAGAGAGTGAGAGAGAAAGAGGATGCCCAATTAAATCATTCAAATTACAGTCTCTCAGTTGTCATTCCAAATAATGTGCTTTTCATTTAGTTTTTACTTAATAATTTAATTGTTCCAATAAAAAGATTCTATTCCTCATTAGCAGAACTGACATTTCATAGTTTCTGTAACTTCCAGAGAAAACAAGCTATTTCTGGTCAATCCCATTCAAATAGTCTTAGTTAAAGAATAAAAGAACCAGCAAATCTTAATGTAAAACGATGCTAAAGTACTCATTCCAGAAGTAAATGGGTTTTATTCAGCAAACAAAATGTTGGGTTCCAGCAATGATATGGATTAAAAATAACATTGTGTCACTCTATATAATTAACACCATAGTTAAACATGCAATACCTAATAATATATCCAATATATAACTTAGGTTGGTCGCTTCCTAAACATAACACCAAGATAAACAACAAACAAGCAAAGGTGACATTGATTTAGTGCTTCTGGTACATTCAGTACATGCCTAAGTATTCTACATGTACAACCTCTATGAATTAGATGCCATTATATTTTCCCAATTTACGTTTGGGGAAGCTAAGGATCAGAATACTTATTGAGTAACTTACCCAGAGACATAGGACTAGTTTCTGGGGGGGCTGGGACCCTAAGCCCATTGTCCTCTCCACCATCCTGTGCAGATGCTAATTTGTTTGGATCCCCAGGCTATATCTTGATGTAAACACTGGTTTGGAGGAAGGAGGAGGGAGTGGAATAATTGTATTTGGTTGCAAATAACACAGCAAGTAATTACAACCTAGCCATAAAATGTCTCAGTTCAATCAATTTCTCTTTTTCAAAGCAATTTATGTACTGAATTCCTTGTACTTTATATGCAGTATTTATAATTCTGGTGTACCTGATATATATATTTGCATTGTTTTTCTCCTACATACTTATTATAATAGTCTTATAACTGGATTACAATAACTTTTAAGCAGCTTTTTAGTTATTTTGTAGACAAGAGAGGTCCTCTTTTTCAATATAGTCCACTAAGTTCTCAAATGGCCACCTATAAAATTCTCCCATTTCTTTTTTACATATTACAACCATATTAAATATCTATCATTGTAGACAATGCTTTCAAAAAATAAGTGGAAAGTAATAGACTAACAGTGATTTCCCATCTTCTTTGTATTAATTACTTTGTTATAATTTTGTCCTTGCAATAAAAATGTGATTAAAACATAGATCTTCATGTTTATACCTTCTTATGAGAGGCTCTTTATAGGAAAATAGATTCTTTAATATCAAGAAAAAGATAATTAAATGTTTCTGACCCCTCCTCCCTCAATAGCATTATGGTTTCCTTTAGGCTTAAATGTTTACTTCTTTAATATTGGATACTGTCAAAGAATAAAATAGTTGTTGTTTGACTTCTTTCCTCTTTTACATATATTCAATTGAATAAATGTTTATTGAGTATATACCCTATGAGTAAGTTTGGTGTGATCCCCCATCAATTTTTTATATGTTTTACAAACAATTTATTGACAACAATATTTAAGGGGCAAAGTATGTGTGTGTATGGTTTCATTTCTTAATATATTAGAGCAAATCATTAGCAATTGAGTGTATTCAATTGGGTGAGAAAAGAAAAAAATAGAATTATATTTATTGCTTGTTAATTTCTGAATGTGCGTAAGGGGGTGTTGCCTCATGAACCCATGTGTATCACAGCAAGGGGGAAAATATTGCACTGAGAGACACAAAGATAATAAATCCTGATGGAAGTCATAACCCATGTTCTTTTCCCAGCCTTCCAATCAATGCACTCTCTTAATCACATCACCCTATGTGGGTGGGAACAACTCTTAAGAACATGTGGGAGGTCTCCTCTTTCTCACTGATGAAAAGCAATGTTGAGTCTTCTTGGCATAGCTTATTAGGTGACAAAGAGTTTACAACTAAAGTATTGGTATCCTATAGAAATACCATAGTACTTCTACAAATAAGTATTTGTCTTTGCTACCAAGAAGATGTTGATTGACTTTAGATACACTTAATACCAACATACAAAGCATTAGTTTAGCTAGGCCTTAGTTTCACCCTCTTTGAAATGGGATAATAAGGATATTTATCTCATAGGATTGCTATGCAGAGTAAATGAGATAATCCACCAAACAGCTTGCTGGGATGCTCAGCATATGAGAAGCATCGATAAGCACTATAATATTATTGCTATGCCAGTTTTTTGTTTGTTTGTTTTTTGTTTTGTTTTTTTGTATTTTTCTGAAGCTAGAAACGGGGAGAGACAGTCAGACAGACTCCCGCATGCGCCCGACCGGGATCCACCGGGCACGCTCACCAGGGGGCGAAGCTCTGCCCACCAGGGGGCGATGCTCCGCCCCTCCGGGGCGTCGCTCTGTTGCGACCAGAGCCACTCTAGCGCCTGGGGTAGAGGCCAAGGAGCCATCCCCAGCGCCCGGGCCATCTTTACTCCAATGGAGCCTCGGCTATGCCAGTTTTATTTAGCTTATTACTATTATGTACAAAAGAAAAAACATAAGAACCTAGAATGCAAGTGGAAAATTGACTTAATACATTTATCTATAATAAATAAATAAATAAATATGCCACTAATACATTTTAATACAGTGAGCTCATGACAAAATAGCTAATTTCATGAGGATTCAGTATCTATCCACTATCCAAACACTCCCATAAAATAAAACAGACTATCTGTGAATTTATCATGATGAATGCTTTTGAACACTTTCTTCATGACTGGCAGTTTTTTGATTGAGAGACTGTAAGTAAAAATAAAGTAAATCATAGGTTAGTTTCTTTATTATTCAAGATAGAAGAAGATGTTTTCTGTTCCTACCAGCAGTTGTATAAAGGTATTCTTTCTCAGAATCAAAGGGAATCTTTAGGAAGCTTGCTGAAGTCGTCACTCAGTTTCTGAAGGTCTCTTGAGCACATTCATCTATTTTGGGGAGAGTTATTTCTTCTCTGCTTCTGCCCATAGCAAACAGTGCTGAACTGTCTCTGCCCTCGAAGCCTAGACCTAATAACCAATTATCATTTCTGATGTGTATTAAGTGCCTATCACTTTAGTGACATTAAATTTTCAAGACAACACTATGAAGTGGGTATTATTATTTTTTTAAAGATAAAGAAGCTAAAACCAAGAGAAATGGCAAGACATGCAGAGAGCAGATCTGGGATTTTCATGCTAAAGCCTTTCTTTCCCTATTGTGGTTGACTTCCCACTTCAGATTTATTTGCTAAAACCCATTTTCGAATTCAGGAACTATATCTATCTGGCTGGGTAACACGCTGCACCAAGAACAATGCCATTACCATCTGGTCCCTTGTTAAATGCCATGCTAATATGTTGAGTGACAAGGCTGGGTCTCATTGCTGGGCAATGCCAGTCAAACCTGAATGAACTCCTTTTCTCGCATGACTAAGTCAATCTACTATCTTGCATCAGGACTCCAAAAATACACACGCAATTACTTACCTCTGCTTCCTTTTATTTCATTTCATTATTGTTCCAATTGTTCATCTCTTTTTCCGGCTCAGGCAATTTTTCTCAATTGATTATGCAATCATTGGAGTAGCAACCTCACACTCACCTAACCCTCCAGTTGATTGCAAAGGATTCGTACCACAGCATCTAAAACAAGGGTATATTTGGAAGAAAGAAAATTATAGCTTTTGTTTGTTATTGCCTATTACAGTGGTTGGTAATAATCAGGTGCAGCCTGATTATTTTAGAAAGACAGAGCAGGGCTCTTTGGAGGGTGACAGAGGGCTTTCACATTGGGTCCCCACCGCAAATTAATTCATCTCTCTCATTTCCGCAAGTAGGATCATGTAGGAGCTTCACGACTGGCACTTGGAGCAGCCCATGAGAGAAATTAGAACAAGCCCCTTTAAGACACATAAGCAGAACAAAGCAGAATTATACAGAAGGGACGTGCTGTTGGCTGCTTCAAGTGCTACCCTGATGGTACATTGGGTAGCTCTAATCAGCAGTGGGATTTTGAGCCTTCATTTCCTCATCTGTAAAACACAAATATTAATTAAACCTATCTTATCTGTCAGATAGAACTATTGCAGGGGAACAAGTGAGATCATGCAAACAACAACTTTTGGGAAATTATAAGTTACATCCAAATGTTTGTTAGTATAATGAAGTCGTCTCTGCTGAGTGAAGGGCTAATGAAGATATTGGGTACTCTGAGATCTTTTAGATGATCATTGGTTTTTTTTGGAACAAAGAATTGAGATCTTATATGATACCCTAGTGGACTAGAGGGTTGGATTAATGCACCCAGCAAAGCGTCTACGCTAACTCCAGAGTAAGACTTATAGACCTTTTAAGAGTAAGCATCATTAACTTACAGATGTCTACCACCATGCTCAAATCATCCATGTGAGAAATGTACACGGGGAGAAAAGAAATATATTTAGGAAGAGAGATGTATATCTACTTTGAGGCTCACTTTGATAGTGTAGGGAAAACAGAGTATAGGGAGAAATGCCTCTTGTAAAGTTATATTACTTCCCTAAAGTCACAAAGTACATTCATGCATCATCGATCTCAGGTTCAACAGGATTAATTAATTAAGGTTGTGCATGTACACTCTAAGATTAATTTACTGAATAATTCACTAAGAAAAGTCTGTTCAATTTTAAAATCTAGGGACTATAATGAATCATTGAGATGACTAATTTCCCTTCCCCAAATTGACTGATTGGTTTTAAATTGAAGTGATCAGTAATTTGGGCATATTGATCCACCCCATTGATCCTACCTATATTATTAAGAAATCCCAAGACTTTTGAGGGACAAGAACATGTTTTTCTTTACTGGGAGATTGAGGAATCTCATAACTTTCAACTGGAATTTCTTCTTTAGACCCACATACATTAACGAGTTCCAACTCCTGGTCAAAATTGATAAATTAAGAGAGAGGATTATGTTGGTAGTGATCTGCAAAGTTTTCAGAAACTCAGGGAGGAAGACTGACAGAGAAATGCCTACTATTATTCTTTGTGACAGAATTCTCGTCCACACTGCCAATGACTAGCTTCAGTGAACTCCATACAGCATGACACCAAACAGTAGAAAATGTGGCAAGCACAGTTACATTTTCCAACTTGGGAAACATTTGAAAAGAAGAAACTCTCTATTTTATTTATATATTTATTTATGTATTTTTATTTATTTATTTATTTATTTATTTTGGTGTTTAGTTTAAAATGTGTATTGTAAACTCACGCTGTTTTTTTTTACTTAGAAATGGAAGCCAGGAGGAATTATGTATATCTTAATGACTGTGCCATATTCTTCTTTATATAAGTTCTGTCTTTTTCCAAGCCTGGTCCATTGTTGGTGCTTATATATTATTGTTGAATTAATAGATTAATCATTTTTTAAAAATAGAGTAGTGATGATATAACTCATGTTCTGACATAGGGAAATATCATGTGAATAGTAAACTTTGGATCTGTTCTCCTCCTGTCGGTTCATAATGTGAGAACATATATATTACTGCCTGCCCTTTTGAAAGGAAAGATGGGTTGCTGGCTGCCCACAGGCTCAGAATCTGAAGAGGTCCTGAGAGATTAGTTGGCTGTGTCTCCATGGTTCCACTCTGCATTCCTAAATCCTCAGAGCTGTTCTACCCACACTTTCTGCCTTTTGCAAGGACAAAATGAGGCAAAAAGGCATGGGTAGTGGACTGCTGATAGCTGTCGCCAGGGCTAATGTACAGTCTTAAGCATAAAACATGATCCATGAATCAATGTCACAATTTTCCTGGAAGTACAGGACCAGTTTGGGAAATGCTCTCATTACAGCCCATCTTCTCATTTAGAACCTTTCTCCCTTCATCATAACTAAATTAGCCAATAAGATCAGAGTTGTTAGCCTTAGGGAGCAGTAGTAGGTAGATCAAGCCTACTAAAAAGTAGGTGGAGTCATATTTGATATGGCTCTTTTGGGTGGTTTTCCTGAGGCCCTAAGCATGTGCATAATCTACCTAATGGATAATCCATCATGTAGTAGAGGTAATCAACTTCAAAATTCACAAACAGTAGATACGCAACATATCATGTCTTTGTTTTAGAATAACTGATTTCTGCTGAGAAACAAGGAAGCAAGCTTTTAAGAAGTGGGGGAAATGAATGAAGGCTAGAGAACAAAGAATCAACAGGTGCATGGGAAACAAAATGTCTTGTCTTTCCAACCAGGTTATAAACCACTGAAGCTGTTCAGCTGCGAGCTTTATGTCTTCCCACGCATTGGAAAGGATTTATTGGGCAAATTAATTAGAAAATAATTACTAACACCCCAGGAGAGACAGAAGGTTGAAATTTACTATGTTTCTTCATGCATCATGCTCTCTACTTAACATATAGATATTAGATGAAATGCTTACCTACAGATTATTAGCTACTAACAATTAGGCTTTCATTTTATTCCTTTTAGATGTTAAAACAGAAAAAAAAACTTAGATTATTGAATATTAAGTTGATACTGAAATTCTAGATCCATACCCCTGTGTTCATCCATCATCACTGCTGTCATTCTCAAACTTTCATGCCCATGAAGTGGGGCTCATAACTACTTGAGGAAAATGTTTCCCTCAAGTGACTCTTTTGACATTGTCAGAAAGGCTATTGATGCTCCAGGCTGGTATCATAGAGAAATTTCCAGCAGCTCAGTGGTATATCTTTCTGTGGGACCTTTGTGACCCTGGGTTTCATTCCTGATCAGTGGGAAACTCAAAACTTAAAGTAAATACCATGGGAAAGGTATCCTAGGCAACGCTCACAGCCCATGTCATCGCTGCTTGCTCTCAGTGATGGATGGTTTATGTTGGTGGCCCCTCTTGGGGAGAAGCATATGCTGGAGTCCTCTAATGTCATTGCATAATGAGATATGAATATGGGGAAATTATGCTGAATGGCTCCTTAACAAAGTGGAACTCTAGGTGTATCAGGAGAAATAGCTATTACTAATGGCCCAAATACTTTTCCCAGACAATGAACATTTATAACTTTTGTGTAGCTCTTTCTAAAGTGCAATGTGGCAGAAAACATTTGGCCATTTCCTCTATATTGTGCTGAATGCTCAACCTATTGAAGACCCCTAGGACACGTCATAACAATTTATAGTGCCTGCTTTCAGTTCATATAGTGCTATGAAACCAATGACTTTTCCAGCATTACAGGGAGAAAAAGATGTTTCTGTAAGTGAATTTTGAACCAACTGTAGTACACTGCTCTCAATTTAAAATTTAAAAATCGGATTATATTAGGATCAAGATGCCATTGGATAGAAGTACTTCTTTAAATGTTATAGATTCCCACATAGTCAAAGACTCTAATGAATATGGTTTATCTTCATTAAAATCATTACTAGGAATATCAAGTAGTATTAAATCATCTCAAGTCTCATATTTATATTTTAAATAAAGTTAGTGTGCTCTTTCAGACTTGCAAATCCATCCAAGTCCTCCTCCTGTGAAGAACCCTTCAGTAATCTCCATTTCCTATAGGATTAGTCCATATTCTAATAAGTTCTTCAAAAACATGACTCTTCTTACCTCTCCAGTTTGTTCTTTCTCCTCACCCTTAAATCTGTAATCTTATGAAACAAAAACGGTTCCCCCAATGGACCACAGCGTTGCATGGCCCTGTACCGGATGTAACACTGTTACAGAAAGCTCTTTCTAGCGGAACTGAGCGTTTCCTGACCCATTGCCCACCGCCATTCTTACTACTTTGGTCGTTTCAGCCCTCTTGTGTCCTACTTATACTTCAGGCACAGTTGGCATCAAAGTCTGGATTATATAGAGTTAACTCCTGAGTGTTCCTCAATAATTTCTTTTTCCCCTAACACTTCTTAGATTTTTATAGGTTTACTGAATGGAATGCAGACAAGCATCCAGAGATCCTTTCCTGTAACTAAATGATCTCAGCTATTCTGATAGCTGTGTATTTTGTGAGTGATTTTTATCTTTTTTTTCTTTCCCCAGCCCACTGAATCAGGCCCTTGTCAGTTGCTTTTAGCTAAGTAACCGGGTACCCTTAGCAAAAATGTGGAAACCTCCTGCACCCCAGTTCCTTCCTATTACCATTATCAGTGAAAGAAATTGGGGGATTATGACAAAGGGACCAAATGGATGTCCGCCAACGCTGCACGTGATTCAGACTTTGACTGAGACCTCGCATCAGTTTGCAGAGCTGAAGGATGCAGTGCACTCATAATCACAAGGATGAGTGGAGCTCAGCAGCTCCACATTGTAAATTCACGCTGACCGCATCGGTGAGGCTCTAGTCTAGGGCATTCCGAAACAATGCTGCTCCTCTAACTTGTCAGTTTTTTCTCTCTTTGCTTCTTTCTCCAACTGGTTTAAATTCTACAACCCATCACTTTAACATACTCTTGTCACTAATTCAGATCAGTCACACTCATGCAGAAAATCCTCATTCCTAAAAGAAACCAAATCTATCTTTTCTGACTCCTTCCATGATGGTTGGGGCCACTACAAAGCAGTGCTTGCCAGCCTCAGCTGGGTCCAAGGAGATGCTCAGAGCCTTGTTTCCATAGTCAGCATTGTTATCTGTTCTGTAAACATGTTGACATTCAGTTAGCAACTGAAACCTGGCCACTGGGGCTACACATGGGGTTCCAGACAGGATCCAGTCCTTACCAGAACTGCTGAGAATAAGTCCAAGTGTGCCCTGGCTGCCTGGCTCAGTAGTAAAGCATCGATCCAGTGTGTTGAAGTCCCGGATTTGATTCCCGCCAAGGGCACAGAGGAGAAGCGTCCATCTGCTTCTCCACTCTTCCCCCTCTCCTTTCTTTCTATCTCTCTTCCCCTCCTGCAGCCAAGGCTCCATTGGAACAAAGTTGGCCTGGGCACTGAGGATGGCTCCATGGCCTCTGCCTCAGGCGCTAGAATGGCTCTGGCTGCAACGAAGCAATGGCCCAGATAGGCAGAACATCGCCCCCTAGTGGGCATGCTGGATGGATCCTGGCTGGGCACATGCAGAAATCTGTCTGCCTCCCCGCTTCTCACTTCAGAAAAATGCAAAGACAAATAAATAAATAAGTCCAAGTGTCTCACTTAGAGCCCTGTAAGTGCCTGC
This sequence comes from Saccopteryx leptura, assembly GCF_036850995.1. Taxonomy (NCBI): domain Eukaryota; kingdom Metazoa; phylum Chordata; class Mammalia; order Chiroptera; family Emballonuridae; genus Saccopteryx; species Saccopteryx leptura. Next base: position 312,211,904 of record NC_089504.1, read on the forward strand.
CATGATATCAAAGCTGGATACAATGTGATATTTGAAATTCTCTGCAGTCTCATATTTATCCACACATATCCAGCTAGCAGTTGATTATATTGTATCAGGTGTTTGCTGAGATCAGCCAAAAATCAAACAAACAGTTGATTAGATTAGTCCTGGAGTTGACCAGTTGTTTGATTAGTGTGATTGATGATTTAAGTTAGTGCTGATTATATCACTGACCAATCAAATCATCAGTAGCTAAGATGGGTGGCCATTCAAATCAACATCTGATTATATCACACCAAGCTGATCATATCAGACCAGACCAATCATTAAACAATTGATTAGATCAGGCCAAATCAAATCAATGACTGATTATATCACACCAATATAATCAATAGAAAGATAATATCAGACCAGCTGATTAGATGAGACCAATCAAATCAAACAACTGATTAGATTAAGCACTGATTAGATCAGGCAATCTGATTGGATCAGTCTAATCAATCAATGGCTGCTTAGGCCAGACTAGCCTTTTGGGTCAGCCAACCAATCAATGGGTGATTAGATCTGACCATTAGATTAGATCAGTCTAAAAACAAACAACATCTGATTAGATCAGGCCATCTGATTGGATCAGTCCAAATCAATTGACAGCTGATTACATCATGCTGTTTGATTTGATCAGTCCAATCAATAAAAATGCTAATAAGATCAGATCTGCTGAATAGACCAACCCAATCAATCAACAGCTTGTTAGATCAGACAATCTGATCATTTCAGTCCAATCAATCAATGGAATTAGATCGAGCCATTTGATTAGCTCAGTCCAACTGCTTGCCACATCCATCCATTGGTGTTAAACACAACATCTGGTTGAGTCTAATTAGGTTTTCAAGTAAGTTGATGGAGAAATGAGCTTATGCACTTATCTAAATGGAGAAGCATGGTAGGTCTTGAAATCACACTTCTCACATCAAACATGGCCATTGCATACTACGTAGGAAGGGGAAATAGAGCTCAAGTTGCCTTTCATCATCAAATACATGGTCAATAATGATAGCTCTTCTATGACTTGCAACGGGAAAGGGTCTTCTTGGTTGTTTTTAAATTAAGAGTTTGTTCCAGAAAGAATGAAGAATGGAGCCTGATGTTGTCAGGATGGTGCATGCAGAAACATCAACACTGTCACGAGCAGGGCTATGAATGCACCTGGATCACTAGACTCCACTCTTGGTGAAAGGGGAATGGAAGGCATTGTTGGAGTTGAAATGCCCAGCTTGGTGGAATGGCGTTAAGTGACCTGGCCCTTGCTTCGTCTCCTTGTCAGGACCTGAACACTGTCTCCGCACACTACTCTGGAGCAGTTTGCATCTCGGAAGGTGCTTTCCCTTGAGAGTAGCCATGTTAGTTGACCTGTCCTAATGCCCCGGAAACTTTAAAAGAAGAGCAATCCTAAAGCAGTTTAATATTTAAATAATTCAAATTCTAAGAGGCAGAAGCATGAAAAAGGATCACTTTAGTTTAGGGAAATTCCCTAAACTGAACTTCTTTGCTGGTCTCTTTTCACACTAATAATGTGGCGTCCGCCTAGCCATTGCCAACATCTACCTACTTGCAGCAGCAGAAAAAAAATGTGACTTACGTCCTCTTCGGGACAATACAACTCTCAGGACTCTTTCCTTCCTAGAGATGTGCTTTTGTTTCCTTTTAGAGAATAAAAAAGACCATTTTATCTTTTCTATTTGTGCGCTTACACAGGTGTAAAGCCTGTTTAACTTGTATTTTCAATCAGAGCTCTACTGGTTTTTCTAACAATTGTGGGTACTCAAATTAAATAGACTTGAGCTCAAGTTCAAGTTGTACCTATTTCCAGGTCTGTAAATATGAGAAATGAACCTCTTAAACTTCAGGGTTTTTTTTAAATCTGCAGATTAAGAATATTTCTTCTGCCTGACCAGGCAGTGGTGCAGTGCATAGAGCGTCAGACTGGGATGAGGAGGACCCAGGTTTGAGACCCCGAGGTTGCCAGCTTGAGCATGGGCTCATTTGGTTTGAGCAAGGCTCACCAGCTTGAGTCCAAGGTCACTGGCTCAAGCAAGGGGTCACTTGGTCTGTTGTAGCCCCCCCGTCAGGGCACATATGAGAAATCAATCAATGAACAACTAAGGAGCTGCAACAAAGAATTGATGTTTCTTATCTCTCTCCCTTCCTGTCTGTCTGTCTCTATCTGTCCCTGTCTCTGACTCTCTGTCTCTGCCACAAAAAAAAAGAATAATTTCTTCTACCTAACTAAAAGGGTTGCTGTGAAAATTAAATGAGAAATAAATATGCAAAAGGACTTTTTATATGTCACTATTCTATGGGAATATAATTCTGTTTCCCTCTTTAAAGTAAGATTATGGAATTGAAATAGCAAGTAAATAATGTTGGTTGTTCTTTCATTTAATTCTAACAAAAAATAATCAAAATAAGTACAGCAGGACTTACTATCTACATTTTTCAAGAGAGGGGACAGAACTTTATTTAAATTACATGAATTAAGGAAAGGTCGCATAGCTGGTACAGTGAAAAAAATATAACTCACATTTTAGTGTATTTTAAATTGGCATTTGATGAAGTTTCACAGGAGAAACTGTACTTGCAAGGAAAATGAAGTATTGTGAAATGTAAGACGCTTTATGTAAATGAGCTCATAGCCAGTTAGAAAGTTATATCTGGTGAATGTTGGTTGAGTATCAGTGTTTGTCTAGGTCATTAGTGGTGTTGTGGTCTGTTCTTGGTTCTTACGTTTTGTAAAATGTTTATTAATAGCTCAGATAAAGCCCATGGGGGAAAACTTGATAATTTATATATTGTAGATAATATAATAGCTGAAGAGCATAGTTTTACCATTTAGACTCAGAAATCTAAGTGACATTGCCTATAGATTCACATAATGAACCAAAACTAATTAGATGATATTTAAGATGAGAAGAACAATATTATACATTAAGATTTGAAAAACTAAACCAAACAGTAAGAAGACAGTAGTTTTTAAGAAAGAACAAGAAGCAGTTAGCAGCACCCCCTCTCTTTGAGACCACTTCTGAGAGTAACGCTTACATTGTGGCTTAGATTGCCTAGCTGAATTCTGGCTTTGTGACTGCCTTCTAGTTGTGTGACTTTGGGAAAGTGACTTAATCATCCTGGGTCTTGGTTTCTTCAACTGCAAAATGAAGTTAGCCATAGTACATGGCTATGAAGTGATTCTGAGGGTTAATAGCATAGCCCAGGTGCTCAAAATGGGACCTGGTGTAGAATCAGGTAACCGTTATCATTATTACTATTAATTCTCAATCACAACCTTAGAAAGGCCCTTGCAATCTGGAATATTTCCAGAGGAAGCAAGTAGGATTTTATAAAGGTAATAATACATCGCTATTTCTAGAACATTTAATAAACTCCAAACCAAAAATTAAAATTTTTTTATGTAATCCTTTCAAAAATCCCAGGAGTTAGGTACTATTGTGTTCATATTGTATTTGGAAAAGCTATGAATTAGAAAGGTTATATGACACAACCAATAAGTAATAAATGACTGATTGGCTTTGAAATACCTTTGCCCATTAAGTAATGATCATTTGAGGATCGGATGACACAGCTGAGGAAGTTTAATCAGGACAAGCAGGGACTAAATAGCATATAGTGTCCCCAACATTTGAAGGACTGTCAAGTAGAACAGGGGTTTGACCTTGCTAAGCTAGTAATGTAGTCCTACATACAGATTCCAGGACAGGGCTCTAGTTCATTTGAGTATCCATTCAGGCCTGGGTGTTCTGCATTAATCTATCATCTGAACTTCATACCACTAAGCTTTTCTTAGTACAATTTATCTTGCATCCTGTTAAGTGATTAAATCTTCCAAACATACTACCACTATTCTATCAGCCTCCAGCTTCAAGCCCTTCACCGTTTCTTCCATTCTAGGCAGGGTAAAGTCCAGATGCCTTAACTTGGCCTTCAAAATCATTGAAAGGACCTGGTTGCAACCACTCTCTGGAATCATTTACTTTTAAGACCAAAAGGTGCCATAGACATAACGTAGTTCTATCCCACCATGATCATCAGAGTAAATGAAGCTCTGAAAAGTCACATGATTTATCAAGACCCTAAACCTGATTAAGAGAAGAGGGCAGAGGAATAAAATATTCAAAGCAATGACAGGTGCCCTGCACAATATGGTAGGTTTCCCACCTACGTTTCTTCCATGGGGAGAGGTTTATCTCCCCACCCCCAATTTTAAAAACAATTTTTGGAGCGGTTTTAGGTTCACAGAAAAATTGAGAGAAAAGATACAGAAATTTTCCACAATCCTCTTGCTTCTTATACACAGGGTTTCCCCCATTATCAACATCCCTCTAAAAAGGTGGTACATTTGTTACAATGAACCTACAGTGACTTATCTCAATCACCCCAAAGCCCATAATTTATATTAGGGTTCACTCCTATATATTCTATGGGTTTTGGATGAACAAATAAGGACATGTATCTACCAGTGTGGTATCATCTAAAGTGTTTTTACTGTCCCCCAAATCCTCTCTACTCTGCCTATTCATCCATCTCTCCACCCCCACCCCCGGAAACTGTACATCTTCTGTCTCTACAGTTTTGCCTTTTCTAGAATGTTATGTAGTTGGAATCACATAGCATGTAGCCTTTCCAAGTTGGCTTGTTTTTGCTTAGTCACATGCATTCCTGTTTCCTCTATGATTTTTTCATGGCTTGGAACATTCATCTTTTCTTACAACCTGTTATAAGTATCTTCCGATAGTTTTCTTTCAACCTATAAATATGTCTAGACTGACTGGCTGGAAACATAGAAGTGTAACTCCAAGCCTAGTCAAGCAAAATGTCGTGTGCTAGTCACTGAGATTCTCGTGCTTTTTGTTTTTGTTTTAAGTTTTTGGCAATGTTAACTTTGAGCCCCGTGGAAGGATGCAGAGGTATCCTGGTGGTTGAGAATGCTTTTGTATTTTAGTTGCTAAAATACATTCCTAGCTTCCAGAAAAGAGTTCCAGTTCTGGAATCAAACAGTCCAGGTTTCGCATCTTGGCTCATGTCTAGCTGTGTGACCTTGAGCTAATAAGCCACCTCTTTGAGCCTCAACTTCCTCGTCCTAATTAGTAATGGACCTTTGTATCCTACTTTTTTATGCTTGTGAGGTTTTGTTGAAAGAATGAATTGGAAATGCCCGTCAGCCTTTAGAGGTTGAACTGCATCTCTAGAGGAGGTGGGGATACAAGGAGTTCAGCTTTTCTTAGTCCTTCGTTTGAACACATAGCATAGATCCTCACACATTAATGTAAGAGAATAATAAAATAAAACATGCAGTATTTATGGTCTGTTATATTTCTCTCATTGGTTCCCACGGTCATCTTACCGACTTCTGATGGAGATAGAAACTTCCAGATGAAGACCCCCCCTCCAAGCCAACCACAGCAAGCATTTCTTAACTCTGGATTCATGTAATGGGAAAAGCAGGCATGTATGCCCTGGAAGCTTCCAGAAGCTCATTGCTGTCCATCCCTTAGGAAGAGCTCCTAGCTGGTGTTCCTAAAGGACCGGTGTCAGCCCCTGTTCCAAAACTCAGTAAAAAACAGGGCATCCTTTCAAGGTGCCTATTTTGAAAGGCACATTTTGTCAAGCAGCCCAAAGTCCTGCTGTCTCCTTCTTTCAGAACTCAGCACCCTTCCTCTGTGAGGTCTGGCATTTTCAGTCCTCTTGTCCCTCTCCCCTTTCCCTTACGTCACTCCTTGACAGAGCCTCACCTTCTCTGTCGGGGAAGATTGCCCCTAGGGCAGCTCATTTGTTTGTCATCCTCAGTGGTGAAGAGGGATGCAGATAAATAATTTTGTTCTTCCCCAAATCTCTTTAACCTCTATGATTTTTCTCATGCTTTGCTGGTTTGGTGGTACTCACTGGGGTAGCCACAGACAATGCACTGAAGAATTATTTTTATTATTCAGTTATTCTTCTTCTCCTTTTTTTTTTCTGCCCTTCAAAATCTGTCTTTGTCCTTCTCATCATTGTCTAACCTCATGCTGTCCGAGTTTTCATTCCATGCTAGGGGTGTGATGTATTCACACTACTGTTTTAATCATAGTAGCCTTTGAGGGTTGGAAGGGAACTTGGAGGTCACCAAACCAAGCTCACACAGCGGTCTGTTTTCAGCTCATGGAACAGACAGCCATTTGCCCTTTGTATATAGACACTTTTGTTGTCCAGAGCCTCCCTGGTCTGCAGTATTGTCCGTGCCATTACGGAAGCATACCCACCACCAGGGATCTTTCTTATTTTTAACCGTCATCTGTTTCCTGGTGATATCTCACCATTGCTGAGGTTGTCTCTGGAGCCTTGGAGAATAAATCTTTCACCTCTCAGACTTGTTATCTCTTCTCACATGCTCCTTTTATTCTATCTATGCCTCTAACCATCGCTGACATAGTGAGGCTGCCTGATTTGTTTCTTTAACTTCTGGTGGAAACAATTTAGCTTACCATGGCCCTTTTCTCCCTGCAATCGAAAACAAAGAGCTCAATAGCAACATGACTTTCTGTTGCTGGAGTAGCATTTGTGTTTCTTTCACGAATGCAACTTAAGATGCTTTACATTATAATATGAATTCTTCAAATCGGTTAGTGTCTGCATCTGTGACACATACTGTTCCTAGGAAGCTGGTAACAGACGCCAAACTAATATTTCATTGTCCAAAGATCTGTTCTTTCGGTGAGTCTTTAGTTTGGTGTTATCATCTGGGAACATTTTAGGGCAAGAAAGAAAGAGGTTTTTGCAAACACCAAGAAATGGAGATGATAACCAACAACCATTTGAGGGCAGGATGGTGTTTTAAATTGATACAGTGTCAGATGAGATCAGAAGAACGCAGTAGGGCAATGGTACAGAGATTAATACAGTCCATAAACTCACAGAGAACACGAAGTATCTCAAACTAAATGCCACAAAAGGAGGGAATGTGCTTACTCACAAAACACTGACTAATAGACTTTCCTTAGAGAGTTTAGTACATTTAGACACCATCTTCCCATATATATAAAAGAGGATATCGTGACACATTCAAACATGAACGCAGAACCAAATAAAAAATAATGCACAGTTCTGTGGTACTTAGAAGGGCTCTCAGATATGTGAATGTGCATTTCCCAGCAAGGCTACAAAAATAAAACCAATATAACCCTTCATAAAAACAGGGAGCTTTGTCAGTAGGGAATGAAGGAAGTTAGTAGAGATGTAGGTACATCTTCCAAGCCAGTAAGGGGCTATGCATTGAGAGTTACCTATACAGGGATATCAAGGTGCAGATAAGCACACAGAGAGAAGCCTTCAGAAAGATGAATTGCATAGAAAGTGCAAGAAATGGTATGTGAGTGATTATGGAGGGCCGGTGAGAGAGAGGTCAACTAGAACAAAAGGGAGAATTAAAGGAGGAAAAAAAAATCAAACATGTCATCAGTCACATGTGTAGTACGGAAAAAATCCTGGGAGACGTTTTCATTTCAATGTCTGAGAATGTGTTTCGTTCTTTTAACTAATATTAACTATTATATTTCAGCAATCATTTACTGGACAATTTCTGTGTCTAGCTGAGATTTCTTACAATATCTCAGCTAATCCTCACAACTGGATAAGGTAGATATTGGTATCCTTCTGTTAGTGAAGAAGAAAACAAAGATCAGAAAGGTTAAATGACTGTCAAAGGTCACGCTTCCAGTAATTCAAGATTCAGCTAGCTATAAGATCAAAGGATTTAAGCACCCTGACAGGATAGGGTACAGTTATTCTTCCATATTGATCCAAATGACCTTCAAGAGTCAGCTCAATTCTTCTGATCTTGTCTAGATTGCATTATATGGGATGAAAAATAGCAGCAGTAGGTTGAAATGGAAAGAACCAGAGATTCCTGTCCCAGCTTTGCTCCTAGCTAAATCTACACCATGCAGATTAGAATCAGTTTAACTCTTAGAATCAGTTGCTTCAGCTGACAAATAGAAATAGCAACCTATCTCAAGGATTATTCTGTCAATCAAATTATATAATGCTTATAAAAATGTTCTGAAAATAAAAAGAAATATAGGGATGCAAAGTATTTAGAATCTAAACACAGGCATGGCCAACATACGGCCTGCGGGCCAGATGCAGCCCGCGTAATGAGTTTATGCAGCCCGCGATTAAATTTTTAATATTCTTCGCTTCTTTAAACTCTCAGCTACTCAGAAGCAGAAGCATCTTTGATTATTGGAAATCGAGATATTCAAGAAGATAGTAATACGTGAAAAAGAATTCCGCGTGTGATTAATCTAGGGTTAACTTCCAATAATTGGTCAAATGGATTCACGATACTTCTTTATTTTTTAAAAATATTCCATTATAAATATTTACAAGTTTTGTACTTGTCTGTACTTGATATGAACTGTGACGTTTAGCGGCGACGTGAAACCCACATTCTTTTAGGCGGAGTTTGCCAGTGCGCACCCAAGGTCAAACAATTCGTTATTATTGTGATCAAGTGTGTTGAATCAAGTGGCATTGTAGCATAGACAATAGCTGCAGTTGATAACTGAAAACATGTCCAGGCGGTTTGTAAAATGAAATAATTGTTTTATTTGCGATATAACCCCTTCAAGCTCATTCTATTAATTATTGTTTTGATTGATTGCAATACAGTTTGGATATTTATACGCTATGTAATTATATTTTTATTAAAATATTATTGTATATTAAATTTTTTTCACTCATTTACAATTATTCATAAACAAATTACATAATAAAATTTTGTTTACTTAAACGAATCATTTTTGTATTTAACATATATATATATATATTTTTTTTTTTTTTTGTATTTTTCTGAAGCTGGAAACGGGGAGAGACAGTCAGACAGACTCCCGCATGCGCCCGACCGGGATCGACCTGGCACGCCCACCAGGGGCGATGCTCTGCCCACCAGGGGGCGATGCTCTGCCCCTCCGGGGCATCGCTCTGCCGCAACCAGAGCCACTCTAGCACCTGGGGCAGAGACCAAGGAACCATCCCCAGCGCCCGGGCCATCTTTGCTCCAATGGAGCCTCGGCTGCGGGAGGGGAAGAGAGAGACAGAGAGGAAGGAGGGGGGGGGGGAGTGGAGAAGCAAATGGGCACTTCTCCTATGTGCCCTGGCCGGGAATCGAACCCGGGTCCCCCGCACGCCAGGCCGACGCTCTACCGCTGAGCCAACTGGCCAGGGCCAACATATTTTAATTTTAATATTTTGTCCGGCCCATGAAAAAAGTTTTCTTTCTAATCTGGCCCAGGGGCAAAAACTGTTGGCCACACCTGGTTTAGATCCTGTAACCAGAAGACCTTCAAGGACTTTGATACAAACTTGTTAAATCACTTATGTATTAATTTGCAAAATTCATAGAGCAGCTACAGTTCAGGCATTGTGCAGAGTAGTAGGATATTCAAGGATAGGTGAGACTTAGCTCCTCCCTCGAAAGGTTTAGAATCTAAAAGGTTTTTACTGGTTTTAATTGCTATATTTCAGAAAATAAAATTTTCCTTTCAGTATGTGTTTCTGTGACAATAAACTATACTACTGCTTTTGAATTTATTATGACTTGATAGCACAGTGGACAAAACTGAGATTTGGCTGCTGTTGTTGTTGTTGTTTTTCATTGAATTTATTGGAATGATTTTGGTTCACAAAACCATATAGGTTTCAAGCGCATAACTCAACAAACGCCATCTGCCCACCACGTCATGCACCCTCTGGCCCTAGCAATGTCTCTCTCTGTTCCCATTTCTCACCCTTGCTCGCCTCTACCTAGCCCCCACCCCCTTTCCCTCGGTCAATTACCACACTGTTGACCGTGTCTGTGTGTTATGTACGTATGGTTTTTTTGGCTATTGTTTTCACTCGCTCCCAAATCAGAGTATATATTTCAGCCTGGTACCTGCATTTTCTGTGCTATATTATATTCAAACTTATTACAAGTAGAATTATGCCACTCATTTATAAACATCTTTAGACATCACTTGAATCTGGAGAGGTGCAGCAATTTTCACATAATGCAATATTCACATGCAATATTTCACATGCAATATTTCACATCACAATATTCACATGCAATATTTCACATAGGTGCAATATTCACATAATAATCTGTTTCCAAAGTAAAGGCAGAAAGGAATGAAGATATTTCTGGAGGGAGCATTTTTCTCCAAAAAGGAGGAAAAGGCCTCCAGGGCAACTTGTTGACTCTGCAGAACCCATGGGGTCCACTCCGCCAACTCCTGGCTTCTCAGTGACAGACACGGGGTTGGCAATTGATATAATCATTGCAGTTATCTTCCAATGTGGACTGTTTGCCCATGGTTGCTGCTTAAGTGCTAAATTCATCCAATTGAAATTTCTGCCCAAATAAAATTCTCTGTTTTATGCCGAAAATAACCAATGAATGAACAAGGCAAACAAACAAACAAAAACTCATAGACATAGACAAGAGTGTGGTGTTTAGCAGGGGAAAGGGGGGGGGGAGGGTGTGAAACAGGGGTCGGGAACCTATGGCTCAAGAGCCAGATGTGGCTCTTTTGATGGCTGCATCTGGCTCACAGACAAATCTTTAATTAAAAAAATAATGTTAAAAATATAAAACATTCTCATGTATTACAATTCATTCATTTCCTACCCATGTTCATGGTTGCGGGTGGCTGCAGCCAATCACAGCTGTCCTCCGGGACAACACCAAATTTTTTTGGATAATACCTAACATACACGGGTCATTGTATGGCTCTCATGGAATTACATTTTAAAATATGTGGCGTTCATGGCTCTCTCAGCCAAAAAGTTTCCTGAACCCTGGTGTAAAAGGTAAAAGGGTTCAAATATATGGTGATGGAAGGACATTGTCTTTGGGTGGTGAGCACACAATGCACTAGATGATATATTAAAGAATTGCACACTTGAAACCTATATAGTTTTATGAACCAATGTCACACTAATAAACTTAGTTTTTTAAATCCTTCATTATATGCTGGCCAAATTATTTTTGCTTCTTCTCCCCAATGATGAACTCAACCAAATCATTATTGTTTCTGCCATATGAGGAAGAATTTGGCTGATTTTATGGCTAAGGCTAACAAGTATCTGGAACACCATGATATTATCAACTATAAAAGCGGTTTAGAGCCCTGGCCGGTTGGCTCAGCGGTAGAGCGTCGGCCTGGTGTGCGGGGGACCCGGGTTCGATTCCCGGCCAGGGCACATAGGAGAAGCACCCATTTGCTTCTCCACCCCCCCCCCTCCTTCCTCTCTGTCTCTCTCTTCCCCTCCCGCAGCCAAGGCTCCATTGGAGCAAGGATGGCCTGGGCGCTGGGGATGGCTCCTTGGCCTCTGCCCCAGGCGCTAGAGTGGCTCTGGTCGCGGCAGAGCGACCTCCCAGAGGGGCAGAGCATCCCCCCTGGTAGGCAGAGCATCGCCCGTGGTGGGCGTGCTGGGTGGATCCCGGTCGGGCGCATGCGGGAGTCTGTCTGACTGTCTCTCCCCGTTTCCAGCTTCAGAAAAATACAAAAAAAAAAAAAAAAAAAAGGCAGTTTAGAATGAGTTTTTCTTTTTTTTTTTTTTAAGATGCAGAGGTGACTGAGAAAGAAAACATAAAGAGAGACCTATAGTAAACCTACAAAAAAAAGCATGTGTTATTATTGAAGTTCTTCCATTTTCTTAAGATCTAGGGGTAGGGAGTTTTAGAACAGTTGTATCACAAATAGCTGGAACGTCAAATTGAGGAACAAACAACATAGTATTTGAAGTACTTGGGTTATTTTTTCACTTGATTATGACAAAGTTTAGTGTAGCTATGCAGTAAAATGATTATTATGGATCTTTATTAACTTAAGTCACAACACAGTGTTCTCCATGGAAAATTTATTACAGTTCTTTCATTATCGCTGGTTTGGGCATCCTCCCAAAAGATGTCTTCAGTTATGTCATGTACTTGTAAACCTGATAAGGATTCTCCCATTTTGAATTGCTGCTAAGAAGCTCTGCTTCTTTCAAGAAAACAATTTCCCCAAGTAATAGTATTATTATTTACAATTTATAGATAAAGAAACAGAGGTTAAGAAGCTCAAGGAGGCTGGAGTTGATGGGAGCTGGCAGTGAGAGTGAATGCAACTCAAAGAGGTTGCATTCCTCAGAGTCAGGAGACAAGATTAGGTACCCCTGGATAAAAGTCAGCAGGCGGCCTTAGTTTCTATAATGTGGGAGACAAGAGACAATTTGGAGAGTTGGGGCAACTTGAGAAGAGTATAAAGGTTTAAAATAGCTGTGGAGAGAGTTTGGATAGAGAGATGACTAAGGAGGACCCTGGGGATATCCGAATCTTGTCCTCATCATGGTTCCAGTCCTCATGGCTGGGTGATTTTCTGCAGCAGCCCATAATTCACGTTGCCTCTGAAGCTCTTGGAATGGTCCAGTTCACAAGAATGATTTCACACAAGAGCAAGAAGCAAGTGAGCTAGCTCACCCAATGGGTAAAGCAATTGACTGTGGGGTATTGTCTCTTCTCCATGGAATGGAAAGGAGAACAGGATGACAGGACAAAAATTATTAACTAAGAGGAAAAGAGAGTGCCCAGTAAGGGGTCTTTTGGCGGTTAAGAAGATAGTATACTGGAAGTAAGAAAAGTAGCAAGTAAGGATACAAAGTTGGAGTCAGAGAAGAGAATTTTGAAGTTTAAGGTTTCAAAGATGGAATAATTCTGAGTTGTAACAAGGTCAACTTTGCACCAATGGGAGAGGAACACTGAAGTGGAATGGAAGTGGGGGCCAATGGCTTGAAGAGGTCAAGAAAGTGTTAGTCTAGGACATTCAATGTGTTCACTGTGTGGACATTGGAATCACCCAAGCAGTTTGTCAGTGGGATCAGAAGTCCAGAAAAATAGTATGAGTCAAGAGCCAAATTCTTCTAGCAAAGTGGTTGGGTGAGCACGGATTTGGCTAAGTGGCAGAGGAGATAGTACTCAATGGCAAGAATGTCAAGAGGAGACAATCTGAACCATAAAAAGAGGTAGAAGTGAGAAGAGTCTCTCTCTCTCCATAGGCCTCATGGTGCACAGACAGTGAGAAAACGAGCATTCTGTAATGAATAACCCAGGGAGGCAGCATTCCTGAGATGGGAGGTAGACAAGTCAGTTCTCAGTGGATTCACAGTGATTGTAGAGCAGGGAAGGGGGGGCAGCCGTGGATGGCAGCCCAGGTGGGATGAAAGAGGGCAGTGGCCCGAGGGGCTATGATAATGAAGGATGTCAAGAGCAAGTGGCAGGGTAGAGTTGGCCAACTGCAACAATGATTGACAGATGTGTCTGTGTTTAGTCACACAGACTCTGGGTGGTGGTCCAGCAGGATGGCCTTTATTATTATTTTGTAATGGGTCATTGCAAAATAGCCCAGAGTAAATAAGTCAGAAATTAATATTTATTGCACTCGAGATAAATTATCAGATTTAATCTTCATAAAACCTCCAGAATGTAGACATAATCATCCTTTTTTTTTAAGGGATGAAGACACAGAAACTCAGAGAGGTGAAATAATTCTTCCAAGGTTATTAATGCCAGCATGTGCTTAATACAAAATTACAAATTCAAATTTGTCAGAATGTTTTTTATCTTGTATCAGTTTAGAAGAATCAGTGTCCAGCCCTGGGTCCACACTTGCTCTTCCTAAGTCAATTTCTGATTCTTTTTCTCAAAAACAGCAAAAATAGCAACTTTTTCTAACACTAGTTGACTTTTTTAAGTGATCAAGTGAGATGTTTGTCAAACTAGTTTTTAATAAACATATAAAATATGCATGCATATATTAAATTCTTCATTGATGATTTTCTTTTTTGTTTTGTACTCTTAAATCCCTACAACTATATTACTCTGTTCACTAACTTTCAATCTAAACATGTTTCTATACCTATACTGTGAAGAATGAATAGATGCAGAAAATAGAAATATGCACCTTTATAAGGGAAAATGAAATTGTTTACTATAAGGGAAAATTTCTTCAGTGATGTGGGAGGGAGCTTGCTTATCATATTCTTTTCATCACTTGTTATAACACTTTTTTTTAAGTGAGAGGAGGGGAGGCAGAGACAGACTTCTGCATGCACCCCGACCAGGATCCACCTGGCAACCCTGTCTGGTACCAACATTGGAGTACTGAGCTATTTTTAGTACCTGAGGCTGACACGCTGTGACAGAGCTATCCTCAGCACCCAAGGCCACACTTGAACCAATCAAGCCACTGGCTGTAGAAGGAGAATACGAAGAGAAGGGGGAGAGGGTGGGGAGAAGCAGATGGTTGCTTCTCCTATGTGCCATGACCAGGAATTGAACCTGGAATGTCCATACGCCAGGAAAATGCTCTAGCCATGGAGCCACTGGCCAGGGCCGTTGTAATACTTCTTTGTTGTTGACAATCTAGTGTGAGTAAAATGGTATCTCATGGTGGTCATCATTTCTTTGTTGCCTGCACTTCTCTGGTGACTAATGAGGCTGAAGATCTTATTTGTTTATTGGTTATTCATCTTTCCTCTTCTGTGAAATGCCTGTTAATATATTTTTGTTCTCTGTCTTATTAGAGTTATTACCTTTTTCTGCTGGGACCCTTCCATTTTATAGAAATGTTGGGTTTGCATCAAGAAGATGAAGTCAGGTGCACAAAATCACGCAGGAAATTGGCAGAAGAGCCTGGACTTGGATCAAATTAGTCCAGTGCTTCTACACTGTGTCATGGCTTCCTTTGCGCCAAGATGCCTCCTCCTCCAATGGAGGGGGCCCCTGAGGGAGGCCACTGGCAGGGGACCATGTGGAATCTCTAGCCAGGATGGTTCTTGTTACTCCAGTTTTATTCTTCCAGCAGAAGTGGAACAAACTGTGCCAGACACATCAGTTGGGAGGGAGCCCTGTCAATTTTGATGACTGGTCGAATCTATAACATGCAGCCACTAGCACAGAATTCTCCATCTGGAGGAAGGTGGGGGTCCTTGTCAATACGGTTTGAAACCTTGGGTAAGATATATGATAGACATTAGAGGAATGACAGTTTGAGCAGAAAACAATAAAATGGGGCTTGCTCATGAGGCTGGCTGACTGGTCATATTTAGGAGGTTTTATTACTGCAGCTTACATCCGCTTTGTTTGATGGTATTTATAACGCACTTAATAGTTCAACATTCTACCCTCCTCTCTGATTGCATATGAGAAAACTGGGAGTTTGGACTGGCATATAAGAATGGAGAGGAAAGTGCTTTTAGGTCATTTCCTAATGAGGTCCACACATAATGGCTTGAGGTCTGAGATGGAGGAATGCTGTACAAGGGCAGTGATTCGGTGAATTTACTCATGTACTGATTCATTCATTCTCTCGATCCTTCTCTCCCCGGAATCATTTTAAACAGTGAGTCAATTTTATTAAACAATATGCTGAGTCAAACTAGAGGAAAACCATATATATTTTTTCTACTGATATGCCATCCTATAAGTAGATGGGAGGTTTTGTGAGGACTCAAAAAGTATGGACAACCCACGGGGACATCCAGCAATCTCCAGTATTTGGAATAGGACAAATAGTTCTTTGTTTCTAATATGACACTATAAAATATAATATTTGTAACTACACCATGTCCTAGCACTTCAGAGTGCAAAATATTTTGAAGAGCAATATGTTTATTGGATTTTCCTCTTAGGTTAGTTGTGAATATCAATACCACTGATGTTGTGGAATTCACAAGTGGACCTTGTGGAGACCTGTGAATAGTCATTATCCTCTGTGATCCTATCTTACCGAAATGCTGTGCAGTCCAGAGGTAGTTTTTCTGGTGCTCATGCAGGGGTTGTCCAAGGTCACAAATATCTTGAGTGACTTGTTTTACTTATCCTTAGGAACCCTTATTTGGTAAAATCTCACATCAAATGGGACATTTAATTATGCCACAGGAACGGTAATTCATTCAGCGACCATTGATGAATACATGTTGCACACATTCAAATTGACAGACAGTGTTAATATAGAGAAAAGATATGATTCGTGCCCTCAGAGAGCTCACAGGCAGTGGCAGAAACAGACATACAAACCAAAAATGTTAATTCTATGACAGCACAGGCATTGCACGCCTTAGAGAATGAACCTTTTTTTTTTTCAGGTGGACTAAGTCAGCCAGGGGAAGGCACGAAGCATCAGAGAGGCAGTGCCTGTTGGCTCAGGGCTATACCTCTATTATTCCCTCAGCTTGGGTCCATCAACACTGCCCACTAATGGTGGCACGTGCATTGTGTCATCTTCCTATCCAATGTCACTTCCATCCTCACCCACATCATGATGAGAGAGGAATTTGGGCCAAAGCTGAACGAGTCAACTATGTAACAAGAAATGAATCTTGGTCAATAATGGCCTTTTGAATGTGGGGAAAGACTCTAGAGTTCAGCTGCTTATATCAGCCAAAACTCAGTGTTCCTCCTTGGTGGACTGTGAGTGGCACATTGGTAAGCCACCAGAATAAAGGAGGAAATGATCAAAGTGCTCACAGGGACCCCTCCTCTTTTCCTTACCCATGAGCATTTCCTCTATTCAAGAATATATAATGGCTAAGTTACAGCCATGCAAGAAATGGGTAAAATCATAACTAAAAATCTCTTGAAAAACTCGAATACGTAACAAGAAGTCATGGCATAGTTGACTCTATATAAAAAGTTTTATTAAAAATTCTTTAACATGTACTATGTATTGTATTTGTAGAAAGAGACGCGGTAGCTAGACTCCCTTCTCACTAATAACATTTCTCACTAGCGGTTTCTATGGTTTTGCCCTCTTTACAGCACGTTAATTTAAATGGAGTAGGTCTCGATCTCTATTATAATTTTCATCTAGTTGAGTGTTAATTATCTCACCGGTAGTGGAATGCCAGGATCAACCATTTCTTCAGTTTCCCTTATTGCTCCCGTAGTCCCAATTTTTGTTTCCCCTTGAAAGAGTTTTAAACATTTGTGTTTTCTTTAACATGGGGCAACTCCTTTTTGAGAAAAGCATTCACCCTTCCTCTCAATTTCTTGTGACTGAATTGTAAGATGTGTCCTGACTGCTCCCTTCGCTAGCCGAGATATTTGACACTCATCATATCAATGCATTAATTAATTCCGTTTTTATAAATGTTGTGGCTATCCAATAATAGTAGGAGTGAAAATGACACTTGTGGTAACTATTCCTTTGATGATTCAGTTCGATACATGTTCACTTTCTTGGCAAATTCCTACCTATCCTCAGACCCTTAGCTCCTTGATTCCTTAGTATTCCCCAACGGCAAAGTATCAATTTCAATAGCAGAATAAAATAGGATACATTCTACTGCATGGATTATCAGTATTTTAGTCATCAGATTGTGCCTATGAGTTCTACACTCACAGCCACAATGAAACACCATTTGGTTTTACCCTGTCATCCCATGAGGAGTGTCCTGGCCTTTTTCTTTCTATGTTTTTAGAGGCACATTTGACCCAGTCAAGCAGTTGGAGTCTTTGGCAGTATGGTCTTTGGTCTGAGCAGTTAGATTTGCACAATTTTGAAGAAACTACTCTTAAAACAGTGGTATTTGGGAAATTGTCTCTGCCCTTTGGTGCTAGCTTTCTTTTGCTTTCTTTTCTTTCTTTCTTCTTCTTTTTTTTTTTTTTTTTTACTATCCTAAAACTAAGTCATAACAATTAACAAAGACCTCTTCTCTTGATTTCTGACTTTCAACTCAGCATATTCAACATATGTTATCCATGCCACGTGTTATAAGTTACCATCTGAACACTCAGGACACTTGTCTGCATAGCTAATGAGTTTTTATTTCAGTTTCTTTGTTACGTATTTTCTTTTACTGGCATAGACCAGAGTAATGCATCAACTGATACTTATTTGAGCACCATCTCTCCTCTTTATTCCACTCTTGATGTTAGAAGCAACTCCAAAGAAAAAATGTTTAGATTCTCCATTGCCCAGGGTGTTGATTTTGGGTGGGACACAAAGAGATGCCATCACTGTTACTGCAGCGAGTGGATTTTTAAAAGAATTTGGAAACAGGGAGGGTGAGCTCGCAGAAGGATGGCATCTATTTCAAGAGTCTGGATGGGCATAGACTGTCGCACGTGGCCTTACGAGAGAACGAGGAGAAAGTGTTGTTATTAGTCAGTGGCCTTTTTGTTTTGATTCTGCCTTTATTTTTATGTGATGTATGTATATGCTATTTATTTTTTGTTTGAACTATTTTTTAGTTGATCCTTAATATACATATGCTATTTAGGGGTAATGCCAACTCTTAAGCATCCAGAAGAGCAGCTAAGATGAACGGGTATGAACAGTAACAGGAAACCCAGACCGGAAAGAAATAGGGTTGCTGAACCCTCCATTAGAGAACACAATACTATGTAAAATGATATACATGGAGTTTATCAGTTGCAAAAGAAGACTGGAAGCTTCTACCCACATTCCCACTTCCCCTGTGCCCAGAGGGTTTGAAAATGACTAGTATACATCGTTCTTTTCCATTACTGGAGCCTCTTTACATTATCTTTCATTATTAAATAAATACACATGAGCCTCAACGCTTATCCCTTTGCCTGTGGCTATGTAGTCAGTTGCCAAGAGGGTTGTTTAATGTGAACTGAAGTAACAAATCAATGCAGGCAGGGAACAGAGAGAGGGAATGGGGCCACGGGAAGTTTCATTTTCTTTTGCTTTTGTTATTATTACTCCCATTTTACCAGAGGGTGTGTGTGAGCAGTGGAATGATAACCTCTTTTTCCACTGACCCCTCAGCAAAGATGGGGCGTGCATTACTTGGAGGTTACCCTTCAAGAGATGTGAGGTTAGTCCTGGGACCCAGTGCCTGGGAAAGCCGGAAAACTCTCCCTCCACCAAGTCTCCTCAGTAGCACCTAGCGGAAGAACTAGGTAACTTGACCTGGTTGGCAACCACCTTGGCAAACCAAGTGCCAAAATTCCACATGAGTTTGTCTGGTGTGTCCTGACCCACACCATGGGTCAGTAACTCAACTGGGATGTGAAGCCAGGACTTTGAATGACCATTCCTTTTCATTTTTAAAATATCTGACTGGGGGTTGAACTGATAACCTTTGACTATCAGGATACTCTAACCAACCCAGCTCTCAGGCCAAAGCATGAAGGGTCATTTCTGTGCCTTGTCCAGCACATCCTTGAAGGGGAACAGAAGTGAGAAGTGGGGAGAGACAGTGACTCTTAGGCAAAACATTATTCCCAGTTCAAGAGAAATAAAACAAAAGATAAACAGAAGGGAAGACAATAGGAAGTTTAGACCAGAAGGAAAAAAAAGATAAATAAGAAGAGCCAGAATAATGCAGATGCTATCTATGGTCTGACTGCTTATCCATTCCTTTATATTTTCCATTCATTAATTGAGCAAGCATTTATCTCATAAGCACCAGGCAAGATGATGAGCGATGAAGGAACAGTTAAGAGTCCATGATGCCTACCGTGGAAGGGGATTTCAGGGGGAGCAGAGTGGTAAAGCTTCGGTTACCTGGCAGGGGGTGAGAGACACTGCGCCAGAGAAAGGTGTTCATAGGAACACAGGAGGAAGTCAACTTACCTACAAGATACGCTTGCTCCAGAGTCTCAGATGTTTTGTTTTCAATGATAAAAATGGAAGGAAGTAGAATGCTAAAGGAATGTGTGACACTGGTTTTTCTTTGTTCAAGAAACATCTCTCCACGAATCTGGTTTAGACAGATAAGCTATGCTTTATCTGTGCCTACATGGATAACCTGGGAGGAAACTGGGCAAAGGCATTAACTTAAAAACCCCCCCAGAGAGTTCTGACGTGCTTCTGGGGGCACCTGCCTATCAGGAGACTCAGACAGACTCCTGCACCAGCAGAGGGTCACCCGTTTCTGGCTTGGTTCCAGATGTTACAACAAGAATGAAGAATGACGTCTTTTGGTTATGCTTATGTCCTCTCATTGTTCTTCCCCTTTACACACTGCACCATTTAGTTGAGTCCATATGACATTTGATCTCAATGCAATAGATTTCATATGCAGAACCTTTTTTTTTCTTTTTTCTAATTCAGTGAGAGGAGGGAAGGTAGAGACAGACTCCCCTATGCGCCCCAACTGGGAGCCACCCAACAAGCCCACTAGGGAGCGATGCTTTTGCCCATTTGGGCTGTTGCTCCACTGCTCAGCAACTGAGCTCTCCTTAGCACCTGAGGTACAGCCCATGGAGCCATCCTTAGTACCCAGGGCCAACTCGCTCCAATTGAGCCATGGCTGCAGGAGGGAAGAGAGAGAGAAAAGTGAGAGAGGGAGGTTTGGGGAAGTAGATTGTCACTTCTCCTGTGTGCCCTGACCAGGAATCGAACCTGGATATCCACATGCCAGGCTGATGCTCTACCAGTGAGTCAACCGGCCAGGGCCTCTTCTTTTATTTTTATTTATTTATTTTTTTTTGGAGAACTAACATATTTTAATTTTTTAGTAAAGGCATGATATAAATAACATCCATCCTCATATAATAAATATTAGACAAACCTATCTCTCAATGTGCTTATTTCTGTTGTCATAATTATCCAGTTTATGATTTATCAGGAACCAATTCTGGGTTACAAAGTGCACCTCATCAAACATGCGTTTCATCTGCCATTCACCCATTATTTTTTGGTGACAACATAGTTTCTACCTATAGTAATTGCATGCTGGTAATTCATTTTTAATGCCTTTCAGCTGTTTTGGCTAGACTATTAAAAAAGATAATAACAGTATTGAGTCTTACAACAATGTGATTTTTTTCCTCTTTATTAAATACAAATGACTACCTTTTGTGAAATAAGAAAAGGAAGAAAGAATTTTCTAAGAAAAAGGCATTGAAAAATTAGATTTTGAGCACTAAATCTGTCTAATTGTTTCATGAATGCCTCTTATTATTTCATCTTTCTAGGTAGAGTATCATTGTAGTGTATTTTTTTTTCAAGTAAATGAAACATTAAATGACATTAATTTCCTTGAAAACTAAAATCAACCAATTTTAACTCTTACATCTTTTATTTTAACCATTAGGTTGTCTTTCTAATATGTACTGGCTAGTGCTAATCAGAAGGAATCTGACCATAGGGCCTGTAACACAGATAGCAATAAACCTAATCTCTCTTCTCCCTCTGACATCTGTTCAGTTTTCTTACTCCCTCCTCTTCCTGAGAAATGAGCCAAGACTAACAGCAACTCTCTACTTATCTTAAAAGGAATCAGGGAAATGCAAATTAAAACCACGATGAGATTTCACCTCTCACCTGTCAGAATGGCAATTATCAATAAATCAACAAACAACAAGGATGTAGAGAAAAGGGAACCCTCATGCACTGTAGGTAGGAATGCAGACTGGTGCAGCCACTATGGAAAAAGTCTGGAGGTTCATCAGAAAATTAGAACTGAAACTGCCTTATGACTCAGCAATTTCCCTTGCGGGAATATATCTGAAGAAATCTGAAACACTAATTGGAAAGAATATATAGACCCCTCTGTTCATTGCAGCATGATTTACAATAGCCAAGATTTGGAAGCAGCCCCAATGCCCATCAGAAGATGAGTGGATAAAACTCTGTGGTGCATACACAATGGAATGCTACTCCGTGGTAGCATTTTGAGACAGCATGAATGGACCTGGAGATTATTATGCTCAGTGAAATAAGCCAGTCAGAGAAAGACAAGTACCATATGATTTCACTCATATGTGGAACCTAATGAACAAAATAAACTAACAAGCAAATAAAAACAGACTCATAGATACAAATAACAAATAGACTGCTGTCAGATGGGAGGCAGGTTGGATAACTGTGTGAAAACAGTGAAGAGATTAAAGAATAATGATTTTTAAAAAAACAGAACTCATAGACACAGACAACAGTATGGTGATTATCAGAGGGAAAGGGTGTGGGCGGGGTTAGGAGATTATAGGAGGGATAAATGTGATGGAGGGAGATTTGACTTGGGGTGGTAAACACACAATACAATATTCCAATTGATGTAACATAGAATTGTACATTTGAAACTTATATAATTTTATTAACTAATATCACCCAAATAAATTCAATTAAAAATAAACAAAAAAATAAAAAAGAAAGGAAGGGAAAAGTGTTGATTCAATATTTCACAAAGCAGAATAAGAGTAACATAAGAACATACATACTGGTGAACTTAATATTAGGCAAGAGCGAATTATGTTTAGACTGCTGGCTCAGGCACGTATTGAACATTGGGGTGATAACTGGGAACAATCATGAATTCAAGAAACTGTATAAAATCAAAACTTCATCAAGGTTTCTGATATGAGCATTAGTGGAAATACTGTTTTGGGGAAAGATCAGTCATAATTTCACTCATCACATCCTATTGGAATATTATATTCAGGTCTACATATAATAATATAAAAACTAAGTTATACTAGGAATGTTTGAAGGAAATTATTTTGCTTAGAAAGGGGCAGGGATAGACATCTTCAGTTATTTGTGGAAGACATTGTGTAGAAGTTAAACATATTTTAAATATCTCTGAAACACAGACCTAAAATCAATTATGTTTAAAAGATGAGGTGGTGGACTACATTTAAGAATAAATACAAACTTATTTTTATTGCCTTTTTTTTGCTAAATATCCTGTTTATTTTGCAATCAGGGTTCAGAAGTGTGGGGACACAGCTGTGGGTCGAGGAATCTTCATAGTTATGTGGGTACAAAAGTAGAATGAGTGGTTTTCTTAGTTGCAGGTTTCTCAGCACTAGAAATGTTCAAACAAAGACTGAGGTATAACTTCATGAATATTTTAAAAAATAAAACACATATTTACCTCATAATTCCCCCTAAATTTCTAATCCAATTTGTCTGTTTCCTTGGGTCCCATATATTCCATCTAGTCCTGGATTACAGTCTGTTTTCCTTATCTGGGTCCATGGGACTCCTAATTATCTGTCTGCTTACTATCTTGCCTTCATCTTGAAGATCATAGTGCCTCCAAAGTCTTGACCCACTGCTTAACCAATTTGGACCCTGTGCATTGTTCACCTCTAGACCCAGAAAGCATCTTGCCTCAGATTTCTCAGTTGATTCTAAAACTTTGTCCCCAAACCACCTACCAGGTTTGATGTATTCTTTTGGCCAAGCCTTGACCTCATGCTTATCCTCTGCTCAGAGCTTCCTTTCAGGACCTGGTACCCATGAATATCATCACATCATGACACTCCTTTATTCCAAGAGCCTTTATCTGGGAATTGAGACTGTTGTCTTCCTTCTGCTCTGGGCCTCCTTGTTTCCCATGACTTAGCATACATCCTTCCAGCACATTAATTTTTCAAAATGCTATCTTAATTATTGCTTATTTCCCCTAAACCAGTGTCTCAAAATTAAGGTTTCCTACTAGATAAAGAATGAAGAGTACATTAGTCAGCTTGCACTACCTTAACAAAATACCATAGATGGAGGGGTTTAAACAATATACATTTATTTCTTCTCACATTCCTGGAGGCTGGGAAATCCAAGATCAAGGTGCCTGCTGACTGGGTTACTGATTAGCATTTTTTCCCAGCTTGCAGACCACTGCCTTCTCATGTTCTCACCACCTCTTCACATGACTGGGAGAGCAAGACAGCTATTGCCTCTTCTTATAAGGACACTAATTTCATCAAGAAGGCCCACCCTCATGACCTCATCTGACCCTAAATACATCCACAGGTTAAATATCATCACTTGTGGGCTAAGGCTTCAACATGAATTTGGGGGTAGGGGTAGAAACATTTAGTCATAACAAAGTGTGTCTTTTTTTTTTTTTTTTTTTTTGACAGACAGAGAGAGAGAGTCAGATAGAGGGATAGATAGAAACAGAGAGAAATGAGAAGCATCAATCATTAATTTTTTGTAGTGACACCTTAGTTGTTCATTGATCGCTTTCTCGTATGTGCCTTGACTGTGGGGCTACAGCAGACCAAGTAACCCCTTGCTCAAGTCAGCAACCTTGGGTCCAAGCTGGTGAGCTTTGCTCGCACCAGATGAGCCCACGCTCAAGCTGGCAACCTCAGGGTCTCGAACCTGGGTCCTCCTCATCCCAGTCTGACACTCTATCCACTGCGCCACCGCCTGATCAGGCAACAAAGTGTGTCTTTACAGTCTGGTTCTAAATCATATTTCTAGCTTTATTTATTTGTTTTTTATTCCTTTACATATAACTCTAACTAAATCTGTTGATTGACTCTTCATGTTGCTATTTCTGCTCTCATGTCTCCCTTATAGGATATGCACCCCCCAGTTTTTAAATCCTACCCATCTTTAGATGCTTATATGTCTTTTATTATTATTCCACAACATATTATTCCACAATGACATTGTAATTTGGGGGGAATACAGAAACCATGTCTTAGATGTCTTTGTACTGAGCACACAGGTCTCAAAAAAAAATGGCGTATTTGACTCACCTTGAGTCCTTCCTTTATTCAACAGCATTTAATAACCACTTGCTTTGCACTAGCAGGGCAGATATAATTCTCTACCAAGTGATCTGATTCTCAAAATGCTCTACCCTTCCTAAAACTTCCATGTCAATATCTTCGAGGAAAAAAAAAACCATTTCTCTTTTCACCATTTTTTTATAATATTACACAAGTAGACTGCCTCACTTAACAGCCTCACCGGGGTTTTTTAAAGATTTTGCATATGCCATAAACTCAAAATCACCATTTTTCCTTTGGGTCTCATTACAAAACAGAGAGAAAAGGGGAAGACAATGTCCTTTTAATTACCTCAAATTTCGAAACATCTCAGGAAAATGATTGGAAAAATTAGGGAAAGAAATGAATTCTTCTTCTTCTTCATCCCCTTGTTTAGTGCTAATTTACTCCAGTGACTGGCAATCTTAAGCACTAAAAAAATAGATTTAATGTTGAATGAAATAATTCTCAGGACAATTACTGAAATCTGCCCGCATAGAAACTGGAAACATAATTAAGACCGGATATCTGAGATCATCTAGAATCTAGATCCACTTGTTCATTTTTCTGGATGATGGAATAGAAGTCCACAGAAGCTAAATGTTTTCCCCAAAGTGACAAAGAGTAGCCAAGATAGAGGAGAACTCAGACTGACCTTTACTCCATTCCAGAACTCCTTTAATGTCATATAGACTACCTTAACTGCAATGATTTTGGTGGAAAACTCAAACATATGCTGATGGACTTTGGGGAAAGTATTACCAAAAAAGTACAATTATGAGAAGACCCAGAAAGTAAAACACATAAAAGGAAAGAGGACAGATATATTTATTTATTTTTTTAATAGGTGATTCCTGTTTTTTGTTCATGACTTTGGTAAAGTTCTTCATCTGAACCAAACAAAGGACACTAGAAGAGTTTGGTGTTCCTTACAAGCTATGGGATAGTTTTTCTTTTTCCTTTGCATTCACTACTCGCATTTGTATCTTTGATGTTAACTTCTTTTAGGCAAATAAGTTTGTAAAATATGATTTTTGTGTTTGCTCATTTTTATTGTTAAAAACGGCCACTGCCCAGGTATATGATCTGTGATACTGCTAATTACCTTCCTGCTTGGGAAGGGTCATTGTTATGCTAATGTGTGCTGAAGGAGGGGTTTTCACACCAAGAAAAGTTTGTAGAAGAAGCCAAGATGTAAGGGAAAGGGAGAGAGGTCAGTTTTGCAGTGTAAGAAGCCATGTTGGCAGATGGGGAATCAGAGGTGACTTAGACTGATGGGGGCCTTTGATTCTAGGAAAAACTGGAAAGATTCTCCCAGTTGTGAAACCAGAGAATGTTTGAGTGGGTTTTGATGCCGCGTGTGTGTGTGTGTGTGTGTGTGTTTTTACTCACCAGCCAGTTGTGAGGCTAGAATAAAGAAATGGCCCACCATTTTTTGGCTTTGCTGTTTCTTTACCATCTGCCCAAATCAAACAGGAACCTGCACTTGCACACCTGCATGGCAGCGATGGCCACGACTACCGGCCTTACAACTTCCAAAAGGAGGAAATAGTGGTAAAGTCTCTGAAATTTCTGTTTAACTATTTGAATGCTGCTGCTTTTGCTTACATGATTCTAAAAAGGGCAAAGGGGTTTGGCTGTCTTGTTTTTGATTGATCTGGAAGTTGGACATTATGCACACAGAGTCAGTGTCATAGAGGAATGGGAATGCAGGAACCCTGAGGAATTGTCAGCATAACTCTTGTCTTTACCCTGGCTCTCTCTAAAAGTTCAGTAAAGGCCATCTTTCAGAAGCACAGAGATCTCCTCACAGATAAAACAAAACCCAATGATTTATTTTCATTCTGTGAACATAAGATCTTTATTTATTTCTTAAACTCCTCTTCTACCTTCCTCCTTGGGGGAAATTGTCTGTGTCCACTTTCAGCCCGGCTCACCTGTCCTCCATCTTTGAGTTTCTGTCTTGTTTTGTCCAATGTGGAGAATAACAGTGTCTATGACTTTATATATCTTGTTTCCAGAAACAATAGCCCATGGGGCTTCCATTAGTTATTCTCTCTCCTTCTGTCAGTGACATAACAGTCTGCTGCCTGGCAAGAGCTCTTCTTTTTACAGGCCAGTGATTCCGTTCCCTCAAGCTCCAATCTTTTCTTGTGAGAGAAAAACATAATTACGGCTGATAGTTCTGCTGAATGGAAACTCAGCTTTGAATGAATTAGGCTGGGCTTTAACATATACTCATGACCAGCGTTTGAACTGTTAATGAAGGGTTAGTGGTCAATGTGATGGTAATACAAAATAATGGTTGTGATGGTGATGGAGGTGACAATGGTGGTGGTGATGGTGACAATGGTGGTGGTGGTGATGGTGACAATGGTGGTGGTAATGGTGGTGGTAGTGGTAATTGTGATGATAGGGTTTGTGGTATTGGTAATGTTAGTGATGATGGTGGTGCCTATTTGGCGGTCTGCCTTTTCTTCTACAAAACCAAGTGCTTTTGGGGGGTGGTTTGGTCCTGCCGCAGAATGATAGAGAAAAAAATATAGCAATAATTTCATAGTCTGACATGACAGTACATATTTGATAATCAGTATTATATACTCTTTGTCTGAGTCTCAGGATGGAAAGGGGTTAAATTGCTTTTCTTGTTATAGGGTTACTCTTACTGTCTCTGGCTGCAGTCTCATATTTTCATTCATTTTTTTTCTATGGGAGATCCCATGATAAATATAAGAAATTACATGAAATTCATAATTGCTAACAGTGCTTATTTTGTATTATGCTTATGTCACCTGAATAAATCAGTCTAATTATCAAAATATACTTAATAAGCTTCTCCCAACCACTCAATGCTGATTTTGGCATGGAGAGGGTGATCAGTGTTTCTGTTTTCAGATCAATAATTTTTAAGTCAGACAATATGGTATTAATTTTTTTCTATAAAACGTTATGGAATCACACCTTAATGCTCCAGACCTTATGCTAAGAAGAGAAAGTACAGCGCTGGATCCCATGCTCCAATTGAGAACATAGAACAGCAAACACTGTTGCATAGCAAGAATTTTGTTAGAATGGCGATAAATAATGTGTACTGGAAATCAGAGGAAAGAAAGGTCTAAGTTTCATGGAAAGGTCACGGAAGGCTTAATTTTGAGGAGGAAACATTTTATCCAAAAGTTGGAGGGAAAATGTAAACAGTAAGGTATTCAATAGAAAGAACAGGTGCATAAAAAGCCACTGGGTTGAGTGAGTCTGTCTTTATTACGATAACTGCAGTGAATTTGGGGTTCTGTAGCATGTTATTCAGGTAACAGTGCAGTGTGTGTGTGAGACCAGGGTACTACCTTGAGATGAGGCTTGTCAATCAGGCAGAAGCCATTGCACGAAAGGTCTTATATTATAGGCTATTCCACATCAGGATTTTATTCCCCATTGAGTAATTTTTAACAGCAGATGGGCATATTTAAGTTTGTGAGTTAGACCACTGAGAAGTCAGAGTAGAGAATATATTTGAATAAATAAGGCTGAAGTCAGGAAGGCCAGTTGGGTGGCCTTTAAGGGTGAGAACTGATGAGACTCTCAACTAATACTGTGATGGTAAAAATGCAAAGGTAATGAATAATACATAGGATATAGAAGAAAGAGTACTGTAGGCAGTTAAATTTTTTTTTTTTTTTAGATATGGGAAGATTTAAAGATGGTCTCCAGGTATCTGGATTGCAGCATGAGACTGAACAATGCAAGACATTGTATACATAGTTGCTAAACTATGTAGTTTCAAAAATAAATACTTGAAAGCTCATAGAAGTGAGCAATAATGAAAGATCCCTCTGCAGAAGGTATCAGGATATAAGTTGAGATATCAGAGAAGTGCTACATAATACTCTCTATAAGAAAGCAATTTCCCTAAGTGACTGGGAAGTTTCTTGTTCCTTGCTTGTGCTCTGAAAAGTCACTTGACTCCCACAGAAGAAACTCTCCCCTACCTTTTATTCTGAAAAGGAAGGTAAATGCATTTAGACATGGTCCACAGCCCATTCCAAATAAAATTGTATTTCTAAGTGGAGAAATGCATAGATTCTTTATCCTAGATCTCAGTAGAGAAGGTCAGAGCAGGGAGAAAGAAAAAAGAAAGGACCTAATTAGTAATTGTTTGCACAAAAGATGGGTAAGGAACAGAGAGTAAGATTTTATTTCTTAGGTTTGGAAAAACTAATCTGCAGTGCCCCAGTAAAACAAAATAAAATTCAACAATAAAATAATCACATTGAGTTTCTCCAATATTAAAAATGTCGCTTTTCACAGTCATCAAACAAGGTCTCTAACATCAAAGGGTATAGATTTGATACTTTATCAAGAGTGCTATAATATTTCCACTGATTTAATCTCTTTCTATTGGCTTCATTGTTGCAAGTTGGTACAATGTTGGGGGGAAAAGCCTGTAAGATTAGTGTCCCTAATTCAAAAGCCAGCTGATGGAAATAAGACAAGAAAATAGAGTAGAAAGGTTTATCATCATCTCCAACCACGCTATTTGTAGATCGGGAAATTCCAGCACTCTAAAAAATAATGATGTTCCTGTTCATATTTTTAAGATGAATGAGATATTTCTATGTGAAATAAACATCAGTACTTGTGTGTGACATGATGTCGTTTTGTTTGCTTCAGAAAATAAAGTATTATGTTTATAGAGATGGGAGAATGATCTTTCCAATGAAGTTCCTTTGGAACAAGACCCTGAAGAATGGTTAGAAATTGACTCCCTAGAAAGAAGAAAAAATATATTATGGGAAGAGAACCATATTTACAGAACATCAAGATGGAGCTAAGCATGTTGTGGGCATACTTAGGAAATCTCCAGGCTGAACTTTAGACTAAGTATCAAAGAATAGTTAGATATAAAGTATTATATGACAGAATGTTCTCAAAGTTAGCAGTTGATATTTGGAACTATCTTAGAAGATTTTAAATAGGTGAGGGAGTGACTGACATTATTGCTTTATGAATGATAAAATTATAATGCTATGAATGCTAATGATATTAACAATAGCTAACACTCGCTGAGTGCTTATTATTATTAGCGCCAGGCACATAATAACTAATTTAATCCTGATCATACTCAATGATGTAGATGATATTATTATCATTTCTCTTTTTCAGATTTGTAGACTGAGGAAGTAGCCAGGCACTTTGCACAGGAAATGCAGTGCACACTAGCAAGCAGGTTTATGAACTGGGTGCAGTATGGCATCTTAATCTCTGCATCGAGTTTATTATTTTTAAGACAAAGCAAATGGGGAAAGAAAAGCTGAGTAACTACTGAGGGCTCTATAGTCACATATAGGTCTGAGACTTCGAGGTACTGACCATGAGTGTCAATGGGAGGTCCATATGTCAACCATTGTTTTTACTTTGACTTGGAGCATGATGCCAATTCAGGTGCAGCTTAAGCTCATGTAAATAGAGAAACTCTTATTCCTGTTGCAGAGATGGACCTCACAACATGGCCTGAATCAACTTGGTCCCTGGCACAATTCCCCCCCAGTTCTCCAAATGCAGTCACCCACCATAGTTTCTTTCCCTCGAAGACAGTCCTTTTCTTAATCCCATTCATTGAGTTTCGTTTCTGGAAACATTGCAGTCTATTGACTATGTAAATGGTGCAGTTACTTTTCCGTGAAAACGCTTACAATTCTTATTGTACTATGTGTACGACTATTGGCTCTTAAGTAAAAAAAAAAAAAAAAGAAAGAAAGAAAGAAAAAAGAAATGTAAATCGCTCAGTGTCATTGTGGGAGACAAAACATCTGTTTGCTTTGGAATCCAAGTGAACACTCTCCACATGGCTTCCCTCGGAGGCAGATTAGTAAGCAATTTATGAAGAAATTATCCCAAGGGCTTTCTTGTTCACATGGCTAAGAGTTTAATGTCCCCTAGAACCAATTAAATGATTTTAATGGTTACATGATATCCATTCTTTCTGGGACACATTTCCATTGGTAAAGGGGAGCTGCGGTTTCCTCTGATTCTATAAATCTCTCTCATTAGGGTCTCATTATGTCTCTTTCTCATCAACCAAAACTTTCAGGGGATGTGCTTCTCTGAACCTTTTTTTGTTTGTTTGTTTGTTTGTTTGTTTGTTTGTTTGTTTTGTCCACTCATTCATTTAGCAAACATTTATTTACCATTTCCCATATACAGGCTCTTATAAGAGGCCCTAGGTTTACTACAGGGAATAAAGCACGGCCAATTCCAAGATGTAAAATAGTTGTGAGTGCTAATATAGAGCTATTTCACAACATTGAGAAAGATCAGATTAGGAACACCTCATGCCATCTTAAGGTACCAGGAAAGGCTTCTACCAGAAATTACTTCTAAGCTGGGACATAAAAGGTC
Source organism: Saccopteryx leptura (assembly GCF_036850995.1). Taxonomy (NCBI): domain Eukaryota; kingdom Metazoa; phylum Chordata; class Mammalia; order Chiroptera; family Emballonuridae; genus Saccopteryx; species Saccopteryx leptura. Next base: position 312,242,838 of record NC_089504.1, read on the forward strand.
TCATCCAGCGTGGGGACAGAGCAGAGCACTGGGTAGGTTGCTAATGCCAGCAGAACAGTACGTGCCCAGGCAAGGAGGTAAAATAATTAATGGGACTGCATAGGACTTCAGTTATTTCAACTCAAATGCCCATCCATTTATTGATTCAGGTAGCACAGCATTCCCAAAGTGTGTTTCATGGCATATTTTTACAGGATAGTGAGTGATACATGTTCTGCGAGAAGAAATGACTTCTGCTCCACTAGTTCTGAGAAATGTTGAAGCAATCTATGTTCATGGCTTCTACTGCAATGGTTTTACATACCAGTGTCAACAGTGACTCAGCAAAAAAAGAACAGAGGGTTCAACTTTTCCCAAACTTAATTGGCAATGAAATGCTTTATTCCACAGAACATCTTTTAACAACTCATGGAGCTGGCATTCTGCCGAACAAACTTTGTAGATGCTGGTCTAGCTTCATGGTCAAGTGTGGGAAACAACAGCAGCATTGGGTTAGGAAGGAATTTGCAGGTGTTACAACGTGTGCATTTCAGCCATATTATTTTTGACCAGCTGGAAGGATTTTACAGATTGCTGGGATTAAGTTTTAAAGCCACTTCTAATGTCTGCAATATCCTGCATCATGACATTGAAGAAACCAATGGAGTGTGTACCATCCTAAGACAAGATTACATTTCCTTCTTCTGAGAATGTTTCTAAAAAATGACCTAGCTCAGCATCTTAGAGACGGTTCCAGTGTAGCATAATTTTGTTTCTCTCATATTTAGGACATATTAAAATGCAAGTATTTCCTTAAGTTGCCTAGGTATTAATGTAAATTTGCTGAGGTCTATGGAGCTCAATTTCTTCACCTTAGGGAGCTGCCCTGAGGTGTACTCACTGTGTCCATTTGCACATTCTGAAACTGGAAACATCCTTTTGTTCAGGATTAGAGGACAGAAGATGAGTCTGGAGTAAATTTCCCTCAAAACTATGCTTCATACCCTTTATTGCACACCCAAAAATTACCTAGCATGGTCCTAACCGTTGGAGATATAAACCCCCTAAGCCTCTCAAGTGACATTTGCCATGGCACTGCACAGTGACCACAGCTGTGCCAGTGGACTGGGGTGGTCAGGTGAATAAGCTGCAGAAGGCAAGGACCATCAATTAGCATGTAATGGTTACTTCCAGATGGGCCTCTTCAATTTGCATCCCTTCTTTTTTAGTCATAACCAAATGCCCTCTCAGGCCCACTTAAGTATTCTCTGAAACACTTCAGGCTTCAATTAAGTCCTTCTCGCTTAAAAAGTATATAACATTTTGTTGATAAGAGTTTGAGTATTTTTATTTCATTACTTTTTCCCCCCATGTATATAGGTAGGGAACAAAACAAGAGCACATAGGTTAGTATTGAATTAGTGTTTTTTCCTTCTAGAATGTGAAGGAATATTATATATGTAAATTGTAATTACAAAAATCAATACACAGGTACCTCCCCCCATGCTAAAAATATGAATACAACAATGTGTTATCTTCCAGGAAGGGTTCTTTGATAAACAGATATATCAAAAAAAAAATTCAGATGTAATCAAATCAAAGTGGTTTCTTATTAAAAAGGAAAGGAAATTGATGGGAAGGGGGAAAAGGGAAGGAGACAGAAGGGAAGGAAGTGGAGGGAAGGGAAAGCAAGGAAGTAAGTCACATAATAACGTAAAATGTGATCATCTGTAGGAAATGGAATTAAAGTGAATAATTAACAATCTGTGTACTGATAACTAACATTTTTTGAGTGCTCATCGTCAGCTAGGCTATCAGCTATGTATTCTACATACATTATCTCATTTAAAGTATAACACTATTATAGTTTCTTTATTTTGTAAACAAGGTGACTGAAATTTAGAGAGGTTAAGTAACTTTTGCAAGATTACATAGGTCTGAGTTAGAACCCAATGGTATTGTCTGCTTCAAGTCAACTATCCTGAAGTCATTGCTTGCCTGAGAAAACCAGCTAAAAAAAGATAGTAAAATAACTAAATAAGTATACATTTGTATATTAGGTCAAATATTATTATTGAATATTATATATATATATATATATACATAAGATCGAACTATATGTCATTGCCATTTTGTCTCTCAAAATGGTTAAATATTGGCCATTTCGTATGGTTCCACCAAATATATGTCTATATACATAAATGTTTTATACATATGGAGAGAGACACAAATTTATGTATTCATAATAATAAGTAACACTTATTTAGTGCACATTAAGTTTAAGGGGCTTAAACCTAAGAAATTGGTATCATTTTCTCCACTTTATAAAAAAGACAAGACTAGGTGAGGTAATGTATTTTTATTTTATATTTAAAGAGATAGAGGTTAAAGTAGTTACTTTACTCATTCAACATCACATAATTGTAAGTGAGGGAAGTGGAATTCAAACTTAGGTCATCAGGACCTAAGGGCTCTTTCTGTCTCAGTGTTAGACGTGGTAAAAACAAACCTAGCCAAAGCCAGATGCCTAATTAAGAAACAGTTGACTTAGTGAGACTAAAATCTATCTTGTCCTGCAAGCTCCTAGCTAAAGATATGCATTGCTGATATTCACCATGGTCTCATTAGCCTTTCAGTAAGGAGTGTGTGTGTCTGCATTTAGAGTTTACACTAAAAATAGAAAGTTATCTTTGACTCCTTCTCCCCCACATTTAATCACACATTTTCAAACCCAGAAGCTCTTTCCCATCCCTCTCATTTCTGCCCTAGGTCTGTTATTTGCTGTGGATCGTTGTTGTGACTGAGGTACTACTACTGGTCTCCACACTCCCGGTTAGTCCCTTCTAATCCATCTGCCCTGCACAACAGTTTCAGAGATCTATTTTAGATACATATTCATTCATTGTAATTTCTTTTTCAGAAACTTTATTGGGTCTCCATCCATTATAGCCGGAACCTGACATTATATGTCAACTAGGAACAGTGGTTTAGGATTCACTAATTTAGTGTTCATGTGGACTTTATAGAACATACCTACCACAAATAACAAGGGTTGACAGTATGCATATTTATCTGTCTGTGTATCTATCTTTATATTATCCATCCATTCATTTATCTAAAGAGATTAATTTTAAAGAACTGGCTCATACAGTTGCAAGCATTGGCCAGTCCAAAGTCTGTAGATCATGCCAGCAGGCTAGAAACTCAGACAGAAGTTAATGCTACAGTTTGAAATTTTTTCCCCTCCAGGAAACTTCAGGATTTGCTCTTATGGCTGCAACTAATTGGATGAGCCCACTCGCATTTTTGAGAGAAATCTCCTTTACTTTAACTTCAACTGATTGTAGCTATTAACTACATCGACAAATATATCTTTATAGCAGCATCTAGATTTGTATTGGATTAAATAACTAAATACTATGGCCTAACCAAGTTGACACATATAATTAACCATCATAGTTATGAGAGATGTTGAAGAGCTTAAGGTGAACACAGTCTACAGCAGGAGTCCCCAAACTTTTTACACAGGGGGCCAGTTCACTGTCCCTCAGACCGTTGGAGGGCCGGACCATTAAAAAAAAACTATGAGCAAATCCCTATGCACACTGCACATATCTTATTTTAAAGTAAAAAAAAAAAAAAACGGGAACAAATACAATATTTAAAATAAAGAACAAGTAAATTTAAATCAACAAACTGACCAGTATTTCAATGGGAACTATGCTCCTCTCACTGACCACCAATGAAAGAGGTGCCCCTTCCGGAAGTGCGGTGAGGCCTGGATAAATGACCTCAGGGGGCCGCATGCGGCCCGTGGGCCGTAGTTTGGGGACCCCTGGTACAGGGTGGGATTATTTTATTTATCGATGTGAGTTATAACTGTATCAAGAGACAGAGACAGACAGGCATACCATGCCCCCACAAGTGAGAAGTTTACATGACCGGGAGCAAAAATTTTGCTATTAGATGCCCTTGGTTTTTATGTTTGAGCACCAACAGCAGCTGGCACTGGAACACTTATTAACCTTTATGTGCCTTAGTTTTCTCATCTCTAAAAGGGAGGATGACAACAGTACCACCCATGAAAGTGGCTCTATTATATATATACACTAAATTAGTGAATCCTAAACCACTGTTTCTAGTTGATATATAATGTCAGGTTCCAGCTATAATGGATGGAGACCCAATAAAGTTTCTAAAAAAGAAATTACAAACATATATATATATATATATATATATATATATATGTTTAGTTTAAAGCTGGCTTGCTTCTGTATGACTGTTGTGATGCCACGTAAATGCAGAAGACTCGAGAATGAAAGGTGAAATCATACCAAATGTGCACCCTCTCTCTCCCTGAGTATACCTACTGCAGGCACCAGCCCCTTCCCTGACCTCCCCATCACAGTGACAGACCTTGCAGAGAATAAGGGCTTTCTAGAACAAAAATAAACCTGTCATTTTTGTAGTCAAAAGTGTCAGAGCTCAAACATCAATGGTGATTCAGAAGAGTCAGTAATGCGTTTTGTGCCTGCGCTTACTGACCTTCCGTGGTTATTTTATACAGCAAAGTTAGTTTCAAGTTGTTATTGCATTCTAACCTGATCAATAGTATAACTTTGGCTTAAAAATAAACACTATACCACCTTTGCTGGGCCACACTAGAAAAGCCACATCAATTCCTTATTTAATACAAAGGTATTTACTTGGTTATAAAATTTTCACCCAAGTGCCTTCAACTCCATTCCAAAAAAAGAACACATTTAGTTTTAGTGTCTTTATTCAAATTATTGTCATAATTAGTAGGTTATTTTACAAGTTATATGTGATTAAAGAAATAAATACTTTGGATATGAATTTCTTTATTGATAAAGTATCTTAAATTATGTCATATAAACCAATTAATGAGAGGGACTAGATCCTGTATCCTCTCAGCTAACTTATAGAGTGAGATAGTTGTATTATTTGGGAAGAGGGGCTTTGCAGATTTATGTGTTCCCTTTATTATTTTGCAAAACTCTTAGTTCTACACAGGATAATTGAAGCATAATTTAGAGTAAATTAATTAGCAAGATTTTTAAGTAATATGTCAATTATTTGTAGGTGGAAAGTGGGAAGTTAAATAATAGCTTTCATATATGAATATGTCCTATATATTTTACATAGAGGTAGCCAAATGCAAATTAATGATTTTATTATTATTAACATATCCTCTATAGCAGTGGTCCTCAACCTTTTTTGGGCTACGGACCGGTTTAATGTCAGAAAATATTTTCACGGACCGGCCTTTAGGGTGGAACAGATAAATGTATCACGTGACCGAGACAAGCTTCAAGAGTGAGTCTTAGACAGATGTAACAGAGGGAATCTGGTCATTTTTAAAAAATAAAACATCATTCAGACTTAAATATAAATAAAATGGAAATAATGTCAGTTATTTATTCTTTCTCTGCGGACCAGTACCAAATGGCCCACGGACTAGTACCGGTTTATGGCCCAGGGGTTGGGGACCACTGCTCTATAGTCTATATGAGATATGGACATATACTTCCATCACAATTAGAAATACAGTGACAGATTCTATTCATTATGCAACTAGAAATAAGTAAGGTCCATCTTAGCCAGATATATACAAATTATATTAAACACAGGTCTCTAAAAATTTTATGATAGATATACCTGAAGAAAACTATAAGACATCTTTCAGAGACAATAGGGAAAACCTGAACAATTGGAAACATTTCTATTTATAAGAAGACTTGCTACTAGACAGTTGTCAGTTCTTCCCAATTTCATTTATAACAGTCCAATAAAAATTCTATAAGGATAAAAGGGTTCACAAAGTATTTTGAAGTTTATATTAAAATAGGATGAAAATAAAAATAATGAAAAACAGTACACTAATAAATGGGATGTATAATCGGAGTCTCAGAATAGGTTATAAAATTACAATAAGTGAAAATGACATTATCACTTCAAGGATAAAACAGATAAAACCATGAAATAGAATGGGAAGCCTCAAAATCAACCTATGTTTATAAAAATATTTAGTAGACAAGAGAATTAGATTTTAAAATTTGTGGAGAAAGTGTAAGTTGTTCAATAAATATTACTGGGGTCATTTTTAAACTAGTTGAAAAAAATAAGTATTAAATTTTATTATACATTATTCTAATACAGTCTATATAAATTAGTTTCATATATAAAAGGGTCATTGTCTGTTAGACTGAAATAAACAATGCATCATTGTTTGTTAGACTGAAAAATTGGAAATGACCTGTGTCACAAATAAAAGATTGTTGAATTAAATTATAGTATGGCCACAAAACAAAATCTAAAGTACTCATTAAAATGATGCATTAGAAGATTATCTAATGTCATAGAAAAATGTCTATGTTTATCTTTATTTGAAAATGTTTTAAGACAGTAAATGCCATAGGTCATAAAAGTGGGGGCCTCGTGGCCAGATCTGTCCACACACAGAAGTGTTTTGTTTCCTTGTCAGTATTTTATGACGCTGAGCCAAGGTTTTACAATTAGGAGAACACACATAAAAATTCGGATTTCCAGTGTATTGCTACAGTTCTGAATATCTGACAACGCTGTCCACGTTCCAACATCAGCTGGAGCTGAACAGGGGAGCAGATGCCAGCTACTCCATTTCTCTGCTTGTCCAAGGCTGACCAGCGGTGAAGCTTTCACAGATGTTCACTCACACACGACCTGCTTCTCTCACACTTTCAGCCCCCTGTCTGGCCCCAGGGAGACAATGAATTGATATATACCAGGTGATTGAAAATATTTAAAGTTTGTATGCATAGATAGGTGAGTGTATTTAGCGCATGCTCATATATGCATACAGGAAGATATACAAGATTTCAACAGCAGTAAAAGTTCGCATGTGCGTCCAACTACAGTGTAAGGTCGCTGACAACAGGAAACAAGTCAGTATTGTTCACTACTTTATCCCCTGAAGGTAACTAAAACAAAATGATCTGTTGAATGCTCAAGTAAATAGGGTAGTAGTAGTTTTTGTTGGCCAACTATGAATGATTCCATTATCTTTTTTTTTTGGTTTACTTTGTCTTATGTTCTCATTTGAAATAGGAAAGAAAATTCCTAGAAAAAGTAAATTTTGCCATTTGAACCTCCAAAGGCAGAGGAAATGTTGTAAGCAGAACGAAATATATCATAAATGAATCTCACATGGTTTTTTAAATAAAAAAGAAAAAGACACCGTGCGTAATTGAGACTTCACACAGAAATTCCTGGCAACGAATTCTGCTCTGTAACACGGGACCTAATAATACAAGAGTGGATTTATTCTTGTCGGATTTTGTCATTTTGTTCAGATTCTGGGCCTCCAGTGGAAATCTTCAAAATACTCTTCCTTCTTCTTTGAAAATCGTTATCCATCTCAAACACATTCTGTCCCCAAAATCCCTCTTTGCAGAAACACTTAGGCAGCATGAAAGTGATGCTATGCGACCAGCGTGTAAGTCACCGGACGACTATTTCTAGCCTGTCCACTCAATCAGCCCGGATGAAGTCACCAGCACCGAGGTTTCAGTTAATTGAAGAATCAGACAGCCGGAGAGAACAGACCAGGGGAGCCAGCAGCCTCATCCCAAGGACAGACCTTTGCTCTGACATTGGAGAGAACACTCCAGTGAACTTGCCGAGTTAAATTGCTTTCTTTCTCTAACGTATAAGCCCTTGCTTCGGGGCCAGAGCCACTTTTTAATTAGGTGGTAGGTAAATAGGGAGCTAGAATGAGGGACAAAGTTCATGCATGTACTTTTTCAATGTTGCAAATGAAATTAAAACATGGATAACATTTGGAATCGAATACTCAAGCTTGCATCGGATGAAGGGTCACGGAGGAAAGCTGAGACGAGCCAGGATATTGGGGGTGGGAGGCATAGCGATCATAATAAAGAAAACCAGCTGCCACAAGGCAGAGGCCTTTTCGGTAAGACCAGCAAAGCCCAATTAGTATAAATTCAAAAGAGACAGAGCAGTTAGGAAAATAGAAATCTCAGACAGAAGTCAATGAGGCCATCTCTGACCTCCCAATCAGCATTACATGGATCCTAAGAGAATTAAAATTAGAATCCTAGAACGCGTTTAGAGTAACAGAGACCTTTGAGTTGCACGTTCTCACTGCCAGAGGACAATAATCAAAGTCAGGGAAGTTAAACACCATCTCCCACATTTAACATCGCGGACCCCACTCTTTGAATGACTTTGGACAGGCACTGCTGTTTCAGAACAAACAGCTCTGCTTGGGAAACAGAGTGGGTGGCGTGGTTACGTGTCTGGTGTTCAGACAGCTCGAAATCCTGAGGAGGACACTATCTTACATAATTAAACATTTTGTTTGGGGGATGAAACTGAGTCAAAATAAACCCCCTCTGGATAGTAACCCCCAAGTTCCTAAATTAAAATAAGAAAACACCAATACAGGGGCTTGGCAGGGAAAAACTATGGGACCAGCTACTAGTTCCTAAAAGCGATTAAAATCGTTGGTTTGCATGATCCATTCAGCTGTGAGGTCACACAGTATCAAATCCTAATATTGGAAGGAAACCCTCACTTTGAGAAATTGATAGTTTGGGAGCTGATGCTTATTTCACATGGTACATTTGTTGAATGTAGTCATTGAACTGTCCCATGAACATGATTTTATGTTCATCAACCCCCTTTCTTTTCTGTTTATTTGCTTTTCATCCTATAGCCTAGAAATGCAAAGCATTTGAATCATCGTTCATAATGCCATTTACTATTTCTCATCCTTTGAAAATGTGTGAGTAGTTAAACAGAAGTCATACTTGGGCCATTTTTGCCTCTGGATATTTATAGTCTGAGGCTGTCTGTTCTATGTAACAGGCTATGTAAGGAGAACACATAGCCCATAGCATGTGCGTCCCTTCCAGTACATATGCTGCTACTGCCTGGCAACATGGGGTTCATTTTTGTTTAATGTTACTGAACAGGAAACACTTGTTAGCAAATGTATTATAAACCTGTACAGAGTCCAGTAATAGATGGTGAGGATTTGAATGTAACAGGTTTCAATTTCATGAAAATTATTGTATGCCGTAAGTAGAGGAAATCTCTGTGATTCTAGTGAGCCTCAGAAGTTCAAGCGTTATCCTTTCCAAATAACAGAGGAGTCAAACAACAGTTCAAACAGAGCTATTGTACCTTCAACAATATGACAAACTGTGAAAGTAATTCTCTTCCCATGTCTGATCCCACCCTAGTCAGAGACAAGTTTACATTTTGACTTAGGTTCGTAAGTAAATACTGAGGAGTGGGATTGAAATCCATTTGTACTATCTCATTTCATTCTTGAAGTGGATCTGCTGAGCAGGTGTTATCATTACAAAGAGAAGACATATTCTTGGAGAATTTATAAACTTGCTAAACATTTGAAATGGACTTGTGTACCTAGACTGGAGTTTGGGGTCGTCAAAGGGAAGATGCTCAAACAACTTGGAGTTGGGTCAAGCCAGGACTGAATCCAGAGAGAGAAAGTGACTCAGGCAATAGGATGATTGATTTGCAATTGAAACCTAGTTAAAGATCCTGGTCTATGAGATGACTTTTGATGCCAGCTTGGCTGATGATATTGATAGGTTATTACAGTTTCTGACATTGAGTAGTCTTCATTGCCATGGAGTTCTCAAACTCCATTACTCCTTAAGTCCTTTGCCATACTCTGCCTTCCTCGTAACTCAATAGATAACCTTTAGGAAGTTTCCTAAACACCCAGTTCCTTGATATCTCCAAAACTAATTGAATCTACCCTTACCCTTAACCCCTTCCTTCCGTTTGCAAGGTTAACTCTGGAGCCATTTACAGCCCCATAATGATATCCTTCGGATAGCATTTTTTTTTCCTGCTTCTTTAAGCTCTTGCCTCACCAATGATGTGAATTGCTCTTAAATATTTAGGTCACTCACCAGGGTTTTCTCTTCTATAGCTTAAGTGGTCCTTATTATTTTTTTTAAAGTAATTAAGCCACATAATTTTAAAGGTTTTCCTTAACCTACTTTTCCTTCCAATTATCTTTTTACTTCCACTTTGTTTTACCCTCAAGTCACAAAACAGGGGACTGTCTTCCTTGTTGCTCAGTTGCCCATCCCACCCATACAAAACCACATTTCACGATTCCTTATTCTCTAGATTTTACATTAGAAAATTTCCATTTTAATGAAAGTAATTCATAAATTTCTAATTCATTTAACCCCAACATGTGAACATTTTGTTTGGATTCGGGAACACCACTGAGTCTTTGAGCCATTTAAAGGTTTGTTTTTGTTTGAGGAGGAACATGCAAATCGTGCTAAGGATACAGGCGCTAGCTATAGGCCGGGTGTTAAAAACTTAGTTATAATACTTGGAATTATGTTTAAACAGAAATTAAACTGAATTCAAGTGGCTCCCACTCTTGATTTTTAAAACACAATTTGGCAATTTGAGGATGTCCTGGGCATTGTGCCAAATGTAATAAAAGAATTCACTGCCCCCCACATCACCGTCCCTGCCCCCACCGTGCCTGGTTTGGGTGTTTCTGTAGTCTAGCCACTTTCTCCTTAGGCGGGGCTGCAATACCGTGACTTACGTCTCTGCACACATCCGCGTGTCGTCATTTATTATTTTAATAACAGTACCAAAGAGAAAAATAAAATAAAACATGGAGCAAAGCAAGTCAAGCTGTCACCTTCCAGCTTTACAGGAGGCTCTGAAAGCAACCAAACAAGGGAAGAGCTAGAAGCAGGCGGCTCACAAGTCAACATTCCTGAAAGCAGACACAGAGCTGAGGATGTTTTATCAAGAAGGGCAGAGACTGTGAGACCGCCTCCAAAGGAATCTGTCCTCGGGACACTTGGGCTAAGTGTTCCCATCTCCACAGCCATGCATAAGCCAGAGCGGAGAGTGATTGAGAAGTGCATAGACCTCATCATCTCCAGGCTTAGGGTGAGAACCGAGCCATAGCACATTGGAGGCCTGCTCAGCAGACTGTGGTAGGCCATCTGGTCCCCAAAGGACTATCCATGCACTAGGTGGAAATCCCTTGTCTTGCTGTTGGAGGTCAGCTTGAACCTGGTCATGACCCTGAGGTTCTCGGATAAAGAGGCTATGCCTGCTGTCTGTCAGATAGTATCTATTTGCAGATAAATGTTTTGTACCCACCATATCGTAGGGTTCAGTTTCTTACTTCTAGCAAGTCATGGCAGACGAGAAACATGACATTGGAGATTGAGAAATTGGCCTCTTATGGTGGTCCCTCCGACAACGTATGTCACCTCCTACATGCTACATCTACTGAAAACAGGATGAGTGAGGGAGAGGTGAATAAATTTGGAGAAGATAAGGATCTACATACAGAGATTGGAAAAGCCACGAGAAATAAGCATGAGTAAGCAAGAAAAAGCCCACAACAACTAGAGCACAGCATAATAAATACTTTATATTTTCTGTTGTAGTTAAAGGTATTTTTTTTTCTTTTGTGACAAGACAGAGAGACAGAGAGAGGGACAGATAGGAACAGACAGACAGGAAGGAAGAGACGAGAAGCATCAATTCTTTGTTGCGGCACCTTACTTTTTCATTGATTGATTTCTCATATGTGCCTTGATGGGGCTACAGCAGACTGAGTGAACCCTTGCTCAAGCCAGTGAGCTTGGGCTCAAGCTGGTGAGCCTTGCTCAAACCAGATGAGCCCGTGCTCAAGCTGGTGACCTTGGGGTTCAAACCTGGGTCCTCTGTGTTCCAGTCCGACACTCTATCCACTGCGCCACCGCCTGGTCAGGCAAAAAGTATTTACTTTGAATTAGCAGAACTGCAAAGATGAAATTTTAAAAATAATAATTTCTTTGAAAACTTCACTTTGAGTGATATGGTAAAAAGTAAATCACATTATTTTTATGCATATTCATAGATGATGTGACCACGTTGCTCTGAGCATTCACAATTTGACCATAGAATGGAATTTTGTTACTTCTGAATTTGATAACAATAAGTTTCTCAGTTTTGTTATTAGTTCTAAATATATGTAAGCCATAAATTTTTCTTAGTCTCTCTAAAAGATTATCTACTTCTCTGAAATAAACTGATCTTTCAGTGAAATAACAATATAGAATCGCTAAATAATCTTTATTGGTTGTACAGTAAGAATTTTTTTTTTAATTTTTCTTTTTTCTTTTTATTTATTTTTCTTCTGAAGCTGGAAACGGGGAGAGACAGTCAGACAGACTCCCACATGCGCCCGACCGGGATCCACCCGGCATGCCCACCAGGGGCGACGCTCTGCCCACCAGGGGGTGATGCTCTGCCCCTCCGGGGCATCGCTCTGCCACGACCAGAGCCACTCTAGTGCCTGGGGCAGAGGCCAAGGAGCCATCCCCAGCGCCCCGGCCATCTTTGCTCCAATGGAGCCTTGGCTGCGGGAGGGGAAGAGAGAGACAGAGAGGAAGGAGGAGGGGTGTGGAGAAGCAAATGGGCGCTTCTCCTATGTGCCCTGGCCAGGAATCGAACCTGGGTCCCCTGCATGCCAGGCCAACGCTCTACAGCTGAGCCAACCAGCCAGGGCCACAGTGAGAATTTTTAAAATTGTTTTGTATTGATTGTTTTTTTTAGAGAGACAAAGAGAGAGAGGGAAGGAGGGAGGGAGAGAGAGAAGTATTCATTTGTTCCACTTATTTGTGTGCTCATTGGTTGTTTTCTGTATGTGTCCTGACTGGAGGTAGAACCTGCAACCTTGGTGTTTGGGAGGATGACTGAGCTAACTGGCCAGGGCCTGTACAGTAGGAATTTCAAATGGAAGTTTACTTGTCTATAACCTTCTGAACTTTTGGTTAGGAAGAAAATCAGTTACAAATTTTTATAATGAAGTTCTTTGAAGTTTAGATTGAAGATTGTTACCTTAAGAATCAGAATTGCATAGAATGATCATGGGATTTTCCAAGTCCTTAAGAAGAATGGAAGCAAATAATAAAAGTGTTATAGACTAAAAAACAGAAAGAAAGATAAAAAAAGATGCATAGACTAGACTCATACAAAATAAAAACTGCTTCAAATTACTTCCTTATTTTCCTGGGAGGCATACAGAATGCATGCTTCATTCCCTTTCTTTTTTTATGTTAATGTTCTACTTGTTGGTTAGAACCATTTGCTAAAAGATAATAAAGTTAATAATAGTGACTACCTAATGAACACCTGCTAGGAGCCTTGTGTATTTTGTATATTTAAAAAAAAAATCTGAATGGTACATTTTATTTTCTACATTTTTTTTTAGATGTAGAAAGTGGGTCAACATTTAAATTCACACAATTAGAAACTAGCAGAGATAGGTTTCACTCCAAAGCTTTATCTATCACATCCAGAGATGCAAGAGTTATCTGTGCATAAAGGTTACAGAAAGTAGAGATGGACCATCCTTACAGAGTGAAGAGGCCAGTCCTGTTGGTATGTCTCACAGAAGGATGCCAAGCCCAATCTACCTTTGCTGCTCTCTCTCTCTCTCAAGAGGAAGTGATAGACTATTTTCCTTAGACTGCTATCTTTGTAAGATCAGAGTCATTCCTTCTTTCTTCTCTTCCTCATTGTATTCCATCCCTTCTTCCTCAGCTCCCACGTGTGGCACATATTTGCACACACAAATGGTTAGGTGACAAAATCCAGGGCAAATTCTCTTTGCTTCCTTTTTTTTTTTCTTTTCACTTTTCATTGTTTTGGAGATGACTCAATTACTTATAGAATCCCGCCTCAAGGAGTTCTCTTAGAGGTGAGGTTGTGTGCATTCCTGTCCCAGCTGAGTAGACAACACAAACTAAAACTGCTTCACTGATGATGGTACACCTGTGCTTGAAGGAAAAAATAATCCCGCCTTGCAGATTTGGGCTCAAGTTCCTATCCTTTTGCAGTCTGTTTGAAGATCTCCCCTTATCACGTGGTATTTAAGTAAAGACATTGTATTTATTCATTTTTTATTGGCGGAACTTTAATTTGTTGAGGTGACATTGGCTAGTCAAATTTACAGGTTTCAGGTGTATAATTCTATGATACCTCACCTGTACGTGGCACTGTGGGTTCACCACCTTAGGTCAAGTTTCCTTCCATTAATATTTATTCCCCCTTGAACCTCTTCTGCCTTAGAGACATTCAATTTCAATACGTCTATAATGTGAACTGCTCAAAGTTTCGGGTCTTTTTACTAGATGGTATGGTGGAACAAAGAAACTGTGCTGGGGATATTTACTAGCCAACATGCATAATCCAAGAAGGGAAATGTCATAGTTGTCATAGCTTTCACATTGGGCTCAGTCAGTGTGGAACCTACCTACTGGGGAAAGATAAAGACTAAGGGTTGGGATTCTAGCTCAGTGTGAATGAGAAATCTGGTATTTTCCAAACGTTTGGAAAGTCTGAAGGTGAGGAGGAGGTGGCGTATTTAAATATTTCTATATATTTGAACTAATGGTGTTGGGACAGGAAAGGGGAGGGGGTGGAGGAAAAGAGGGTTGGGGTGGCATACGATGGCATATGTTACATATGTTAAATTGCATTGTGATTCCCCTGTGGTTATCACTAAGAATGTTGTTATATCTCAGGCAGGTAGAAGAAATGACTTTCCAAATTTACCAAGTGAAGCTCATCATTCTCTCCAACCAATTTGCTTCATTTTAACTCTCAATTAGTGCTTCCGATAACAAAAATCTTTGCTGAGTTAATGCAGCTTTTTATGGTCCCTCATCTCAATTGCCATTAGATCATTTAGTAAAGACTTTAATCTTCTCCCTGCTCTCATTTTTCAAGTTTTAGTGGGATAACACTGTGGTCATTTTGCTCAGTGCTAGAAATAGGCTGCAATCAGACGCTAAGGAAACAATCATTTTGTCTTTCGATTGGAAACAATAAAAATAGTTGCTGCCTATTACTCTCTCCACTTCATTACTATTTTATTTTTATAGCCTCATTGAATCTGGTATGAATCATAAGTATATGAGGCCTGTGTCGTTTCTGTCATTGAAAAGTCAAAGGACCCAAGACTTAGCCTGATCGATGTGAATTCCTTTCTTGGGACTTTATACTAACATTCTAGGAATTGTTACCAGAAGAACAGTGGTCTTGCTAAGCTTATACTTATGGGTGCATTTGTTTTAAGAAATGATAACCAAGAATATTATGTCTATAAAACACTATCCACTTCCCTTTACTTTTCATATGTGTATTTTTATGAAAAGTGTAACACGTGCATTAATTTTTCCTTACTCTCCATAAGGCATGCAACTTTAAGTAGAGACACGCTTAAAATAGATTCTTAAGTACAACTAAATGTTTTTTACTTAGTTATAAATGTGTTATCTAAATTTGTATTTCTTATACTTAGAAGAAGAAAATCCACTTCTATGTCCACCTCCAAATCTTTTCACAACCTCTGATGCCATATAGTTTTTTTAAATTCAATTTAGTGCGGTGACATTGGGTAATAAATACATAGGTTTCAGGTGTACAATTCTACAATTCATCATCGGTATATTTGCACTGTGCCCACCACTCCAAGTCAAGTCTTTTCATCTCCGTTTATCTTCCCTTACCCTCTTTTACCTCCTCCATTTCCCCCCTCCCTCCCTCCCTCTTGTAATCACATTACTGTTGTTTGTGTCTATGAGGGTTTTTTTCTTAATCCCTTCATCTTTTCACCCAGTTTTCAACCCTCTTCCCCTCCGGACAGCTGTTAGTCTGTTCTCTATCTATGAGTCTTTTTCTATTTTGTTTGCTAATTTATTTTGTTGATTAGATACCACATATAAGTGAAATCACCTGGTATTTATCTTTTTCTAACTGGTTTATTTCACTTAGCATAATTCTTAACTATTCTAGTCAACTCTTCAGAGGAAAAATACTAACTTGCTCTTTTTAGCTTATCTCTGGGCCTAAAATTATTTCCATTCCTCTCTTCAAAACTGTCCTGGATCTACTATCCAAAGTTCCATGTGGCCTCATGCTCTGTCTCCACTCCCAATGAAGTCACGAGCACCATTGAAAAGGACTGCATTGTTTGGGACTGCTCAGCTTGTCTAGAACAACAGCTTTTATTCTAGAGTTTTCTATAAGAATCACAACAAGCCTCCATTCCTCTGCAAATCTGATTCACATGTTTAATTCAAAGCAATGAATTAACTAATTTAGGAGTTATTAAACCAGCAACCTGCCAACTTGAGGAAGGAAAAAAAAAAAGCCAACTGTACAAATTTCCAACTTCTCAAGAAGGTAAGAAAGACACAGACATTCGACTCAAAGACAGTTAGCTGCTTAATCCCAGACAACTTCCAGCAGCTCTCCGAGGATGGCTTCCATTTCCTTTCCATGCCTTGTCCCTGTGAGAACGTAGCAACCTTTAGACAGAGGGCTGGCTCTACTGTTGCTCTGTTTGGTCAGCACATCTTACTTAGTCAGCCCCATTGACTAGACCAGGGGTCCCCAAACTACAGCCCGCGGGCCACATGCGGCCCCCTGAGGCCATTTATCCGGCCCCCGCTGCACTTCCAGAAGGGGCACCTCTTTCATTGGTGGTCAGTGAGAGGAGCACATTGACCATCTCATTAGCCAAAAGCTTGCCCATAGTTCCCATTGAAATACTGATCAGTTTCTTGATTTAAATTTACTTGTTCTTTATTTTAAATATTGTATTTGTTCCCGTTTTGTGTTTTTACTTTAAAATAAGATATGTGCAGTGTGCATAGGGATTTGTTCATAGTTTTTTTTATAGTCCGGCCCTCCAATGGTCTGAGGGACAGTGAACTGGCCCCCTGTGTAAAAAGTTTGGGGACCCCTGGACTAGACTGTGTTCATCATCCATGTTGGAGTTTCGTCAGTTCCCAGACACAAAAAAGGAAAGGTCCTGTAATGCTTACTCAAATGAATTTCATTTCTAAACATCAAAAGATTTATTCCAAATTCAGCCTTGTTTATCATTGTCCAGACCTCTTTTCCTTTGGGGCAGGAGATGGATTGTGTGGGAAAGTAACTGAAATGTGCTACAAACATGGAGGCAGGGGCAAGTGTACCAGTTCTCTCATTTCGGTGTCTCTTTCCCTCTTAGTCATGCATTGTTTTCTGAAGTTAGCACTGTTCAGAATGTGTTTCGAAGAAGACACATCTTCAAAGGGAATAGATAGTTTGGTGAACGTGGAGTGGAAGTTTGTCAGGTATCATGAAGAACAGTCTTATGTTTGACAGGATGCCATATTTACATGTGCGAACATGTTTACATCATCATAAGGGCTTGGAAATTTGTTAAGGTGTTCACATTGGAAAAATGCATGACTTCTTTTGAATATGCCCTAACATGGGGAACAAATTGCTGTTTCAGCTACTTTCACTCTTATTTACCATGTGCTTTGCTTTTTTTTTTCTTTTTTACAAAAAGTGCAACTTGTATATAGCGAGATGCCTAAACCTAGAGGAAACAACTTGATAAGTGCACTATGTTTTTATCACGGTTTTTTTCTCTCAAATATTTTACATAATGCACATCAGGTAAAGACCGCTGTACTGTGCTGCAGTTTCCTAAATGAGAAGAACTACCCATTGCTTCCAGAATGCCGTCACCACATCTTTTCTGGTATAATTAAAGACTCAGTGGAGGTGAGTCAGTGGCTAAGGTCATTCTGTGTTTCTGAACCTACAAGTCATCAGGCTTAATGTGCTTGAGTAGACACCCTCCATCAGTATATGACACCCTTGTGAGAACAAACAATAATGTAGAACCTTGAAACAAAATAAAAAGAAATATATACACACAAAATGTCACACACAAGTGAATGTTGAGGGGAAGGACAAAAAGAGAAAGAGAAGAGAGATAAATTTAGGAAGCCTTCTATATTTATTTCACCCCAATATGACCAGCCTTCCTTCATGGATTCTCATCCTTGGCATTTGTCACCATATTGGTCCAGGGTTGTTCTGTGTAGCTGGAAATTTCATCAGCAATGCGTGTCTCCCTTAGATTATAAACTCCCCGTGGAAAAGAATGTGCTCCACTTTCTTTGGTCATTCATTTCTCCTTTATTTCATCTTCCACAACCCTTGGAGGCATATAAAGATCTGATCACAACAGAAGTTCAAAAGGATGTCTAAAAATGAAGAAAGTAACAGAAAAAGCCCTGATTCCCCACACCCCCACTCACACTAGCTGTTCTTGGAGTGAGATTCAGGAGCTCATGAAAAAGATCCCGATATATATGATGGCTCCTAATGTGTTGCTTGGCTCAAAGGAAAACCTGATTTTTTTAAAGTGGAAATTCACTGCATTTCTGCCTAATGTTATCGAAATATCAGAGTAGAATACCACTAATGTCAGCTATCAAAACCACACTGTCTTCTGAGTCTCAGGCCAGAACTCTCTCTTATTTGTAGTGAAATTGAAAGTTACTTATATGGGTCATTATATATAAGCAAACTGTGTTATCTCTGCATCAATATCAAAATTGCCAATTTAAAATACACTAAAATGTGAGTTATATTTTTTTTACTGTACCAGCTATGTGACCTTTCCTTAACTCATGTAATTTAAATAAAGCTCTGTCCCCTCTCTTGAAAAATATAGATAGTAAGTCCTGCTGTACTTATTTTGATTATTTTTGTTAGAGTTAAAGAACAACCAACATTTTTTACTTGCTATTTTAATTCCATAATCTTACTTTAAAGAGGGAAACAGAATTACATTCCCATAGAATAATGACCAATAAAAAGTCCTTTTGCATATTTATTTCTCATTTAATTTTCACAGCAACCCAGTTGTTAAGTAGAAGAAATGTTCTTAATCTGCAGATTTTTTAAAAAAAACCCTGAAGCTTAAGAGGTTGATTTCGCAAATGTACAGAACTGGAAATGGGTACAACTTGAACTTGAGCTCAAGTCTATTTAACTTGAGTACCCACAGTTGTTAGGAAAACCAGTAGAGCCCTGACTGAGAATACAAGTTAAACAGGCTTTACACCTGTGTAAGCGCATAAATAGGAAAGATAAAATGGTCTTTTCTTTCTCTAAAAGGAAACAAAAGCACATCTCTAAGAAGGAAAGAGTCAATACAATTTGTATTGTCCCAAAGAGGACGTAAGTCACATTTCTTTTCTGCTGCTGCAAGTAGGTAGATGTTCTCAATGGCTAGGCGGACGCCACATTATTAGTGTGAAAAGAGACCAGCAAAGAAGTTCAGTTTAGGGAATTTCCCTAAACTAAAATGATCCTTTTTCATGCTCCGCCTCTTAGAATTTGAATTATTTAAATATTAAACTGCTGTAGGAGTGCTCTTATTTAAAGTTTCCGGGGCATTAGGACAGGTCAACTAACATGGCTACTTTCAAGGGAAAGCACCTTCTGAGATGCAGACTGCTCCAGAGTAGTGTGCGGAGACAGTGTTCAGGTCCTGACAAGGAGACGAAGCAAGGGCCAGGTCACTTAACGCCATTCCACCAAGCTGGGCATTTCAACTCCAACAATGCCTTCCATTCCCCTTTCACCAAGAGTGGAGTCTAGTGATCCAGGTGCATTCATAGCCCTGCTCGTGACAGTGTTGATGTTTCTGCATGCACCATCCTGACAACATCAGGCTCCATTCTTCATTCTTTCTGGAACAAACTCTATATTTAAAAACAACCAAGAAGAACCTTTCTCATTGCAAGTCATAGAAGAGCTATCATTATTGACCATGTATTTGATGTTGAAAGGCAACTTGAGCTCTATTTCCCCTTCCTACATAGTATGCAATGGCCATGTTTGATGTGAGAAGTGTGATTTCAAGACCTACCATGCTTCTCCATTTAGATAAGTGCATAAGCTCATTTCTCCATCAACTTACTTGAAAACCTAATTAGACTCAACCAGATGTTGTGTTTAACACCAATGGATGGATGTGGCAAGCAGTTCAACTGAGCTAATCAGACAGCCCAATAGAATCCCGTTGATTGATTGGACTGATCTATTTAGAAAGCCTGATCTACTCAGAGTTTCACTGATTGGACTGATCCAAGCAGGTGGGTGTGATCTATTCAATTTGTTCATTGATTGGACTGATCTAAGCAAACAATTGTGATCTAATCGGTCATTGGTTGATTGGGCGAATCCAATCAGACAACATAATCTAATCACCTGTCTTGCTCGATCAGACTAATCTAATCAACTTTGATTTGTTTGGTTTTGATTTAATCAGATAGTGATTGGTTGGTTGATCTGATCAGCTGGTCTGATATGGCCAGCTGTTGATTAATTTGCTATGATCTAATCAAATGTTGATGTGATTGGCTGCCCATCTAATAAACTGATGGTTTGATTGGTCCATGATCTAATCAGCACTAATTTAAGTCATCAATCAAACAACTGGTCCAATATGGGACTAACCTAATCAACTGTTTACCTGATTTGTTGTTGATCTAAGCAAACACCTGATCTAATCAACTGCTAGTCTGGATATTTGTGGATAAATAGGAGACTGCAGAGAATTTCAAATGTCACACTGTATCCAGCTTGGACATCATGGCAGGCACTTAAAGGGCTCTAAGTGAGACACTTGGACTTATTCTCAGCAGTCCTGGTAAGGACTGGATCCTGTCTGGAACCCCATGTGTAGCCCCCGTGGCCAGGTTTCAGTTTCTAACTGAATGTCAACATGTTTATAGAACAGATAACAGCACTGACTATGGAAACAAGGCCCGAGCATCTCCCAGGACCCGGTTGAGCCTGGCAAGCATGACTTTGTAGTGGCCCCAACCATCATGGGTAACTTTTAATTACCTCAGGACAGAGTGTGGTGTTTAGCCCTTACATATATAGTTTATAAAGCTAAGAAGGGGCCCTCACTGGTGGCACAATGGATAGAGCATCATCCCAGAGAAGCAAGGTTGGTTGCTGCCTAGATCCTGGGATCGCCGGCTTGATCCTGAGATTGCTGGTTCAATGCCTGGTCAGGACACATATGAGAAGCAATTAATGAGTGCATAACTAAGTAAAACAACAAGTTGATGCTTCTCTCTCTCTCTCTTTCTCTCACTCTCTCTCTCTTTTTCTACCCTCCCCTCTCCTCTCAGTGAAATCAATGGGGGGAAAAATTAACATGGGCCTTAATTTTATCCCTAGTGTTTGCTCAATGATTAGGCAGCTTTTTAGAGATCAGAAAAGACAGAGAGCACCCAGAACATCCTGCCATTTTTGGTAATGTGTTCAAGTCACCGCAGAAATCAGAAAGCTATAAAAGGTCTACACACCAAAATTACATTTTAAAAACCAAAGTTTAATAAATATAAAGAATCATAAATTCAACTTTATGAGAATGCCTCTTGATTTTTTATTCTGAAATTTTGTTGTAAAATTTGTACATACCTTCCCTCTCTAGATTCTAGTTGTTATCAATCAGAGATCCTTTTTATCCTGAATTTTCTTATTCTCCAAAATCCTTTTCTTTAAAAAAAATATATCAGGTTTTGTGTTATGGTTTGGTACAGTGGAAAAAATGTGAACCTAGGAATCAGACACTACCTAGTACTTGCCAATTTTTTTATTATTGTCATCTGTAAAACTGGAAAAGATACTTCTTTGCAGGGTTATTTTGAGAATTCAAAATTTTAATGTGCAAAAATTCTAGCACTTTGATTATTCACCTATTGATAAATTTTTTTGAGTTTATTACATTGTGGCTGCACCTGTGATCACTGAATATCAGGCACCCTGTGCGACTTGGGCAGAGTGTGGAGAAATTCCCATTTATTTTATTTACTTTCTACTGTGTATCTAAAGAGCTATTCAGATTTATTTTTTAAATCACTTTCTTTAATTAGGATTTTCTCTGTCACTTCATAAAAATGTTACTGTAAATGTTTAGAATTTCGATGTAATTGATATGAATGCTTTTGTGAGAGGTTATAGATCAATTCACAAGATGATATATTTTTAAGATGATTGTTGTTAGGAAAAGGTTTATATTAGATATCCTATATTTTTCATATGCAGAATACCACTTACTAACACTGTATCTTAATATGACTATCCGCTGCCCAGAGTCACAATTTTAGCATTGATAAAGTGATCCTGTGTTGTCTAAACCAAGGACCCAACTTGAAATTGGGACCGAGGGATTAATTACGTCAAGTCAGAGGGGTAAATATTTGTGGCACACATTTACTGCTAGATAAGACTGTCCCCTAGACAAATAGTAAATATTTATAGAAATATCTGGAGTGAAGCACATGGGGTTTGAATCTCACTTAACTTAATTCTTTGGTTTCTAGTTCAACACTTACAAAGTATGTAATAATAATACAGATCACTTCAGGAGTTGCTTTGAAGAGTAATCATGCTCAGTGTAAGTTAATTGTTATCAATATTATTATCATCCACAAGTCAATATTATTGATAACTTAATATCATTGGTAATAATTTAGTATTGCTTCTACAGCTACACCCCACACCTTCTCACTCTGAGTTTATACTGCTCACAAAAATTAGAGGATATTTCAAAATGAATATGAAATACCCCCTAATTTTTGTGAGCAGTGTATTTCATACACAACCACAATTTTCTGTTAACTATTAAGAGAAGTGATTAACTTATACACATTTAAGAAATGTAAGTATTAATGACACTTACTTAATGCCTTTAAAGATCATAATTCAGAGGCATTATCTCACTTTGATCCTGACCTCTAGAAGAAAAATAGTTATTGTTATTCCAGTTTGGGAAAAGAAGAAAATCAAGGTTTGTGGAAGTTAAGTGACATGATCAGATTCCCACAACTAATAATTAGGGACAGAGATTGCACCCACAACTTTGGAAAGATAATATTATACCAGGGTATGTTCCTTGCTGCTACATATAGGAATTCAAGTCATCAAAAGCTAAAGGCAGGGAATCTTTTTCTCATAAGTTTCCATAGTACTTGGTCATAAACTAACATTGTGAAATACCAAACCGATGATTATACGCTTGCCTTAGAGAGATGTTGAGTCTTCTGAAGATCCTCTTCATTGTTTAGTCTGTTGTGACTGTTCTTTCATCAATGGTACAATTATTGTTTTATCAAGTCCCATGATGACATACTAGAAGTAAAAACTTTTACAGAAATGTAAACAGCAGAGGTGGCAAGGGGTTGACAAAAGAATTTTTTTTTCTTTTACTGGAAGAACTGACCTTCTATATAGCTTGTGCATCACGTGGGAAGAAAGGAATGCCATCCTTCCGACACTGTGCTGGCTTCTACGTGAAATGGTTTCCATTTTTACAGATAGCATTAATAGAGGCAAGCAAATATTATAACCAAAAATTTAGAGGATAAGATAGCAACTGAGTATGTTAACATTATAAACATTTACTATGTTCTACTGAAGGAAGAATTCCAGGGCCCTCAAAAGGAATCTGCCTCTGGGTATAATTCATCATTAGACAGATGCTTAACAGTGTCACACATTACTGGATAAAATGCAATTCTCGTATTGGGAAAGGAGGGTAAGGATGCTGGTTTTAGGTGCAGATATTTATCCCTAGCTTTGAAACCATAGACCGTTTGCTTAATCTCTCCATATAGCCTAAGCTCCCTCCTTCAGAAAAAAAGGGTGATAGGGTCTGTTCAGTACATTTTAAAGAGTTGTTAACTTGAAGCGAGTTAACATACAGTATGTTTGAGAGTCCTAAGATTGTGTTTTCATTTAAATGTGACTTTTTTTGTTGTTGAAAATGTGATGCATGCTCATGGTAAACAAGAAAAAGGAAGAGAGAAAACAAACTAATAAATAATATAAAGGGGGGTAGAGTGAGAATTATGCAGCTCTATGTTATTGTAAAGATTTAGAATAATATTATTATTAGTGCAAGCGATGGCAAGAATCAGATGGCCATGGGCAAATCATTTACTCATGCTTACAGTTTCTTAATCTGTAAGATAAGAGCTTAAATTAGCTTTATTTCTTTTTTAACATAAATGCTATATTTATACATCATTCTTCAGAGGAAATGACCAAAAAGCTTTTTAAAACTAAAATATACTCTTATGTTTTATTAAAATGAATGTGAGGAATAAATTAAAGTGTCAAACAGAACCCTCAGAAAATAAATGTTTGGTATTCTTCAATCAAAAATTATTAAAATTAACATTTTGTGAAATACATACACATATAATTCAATTTAAAAAAATGTCCAGGCCCTGGCCGGTTGGCTCAGTGGTAGAGTGTCGGCCTGGCGTGTGGGGGACCGGGTTCGATTCCCGGCCAGGGCACATAGGAGAAGCACCCATTTGCTTCTCCACCCCCACCCCCTCCTTCCTCTCTGTCTCTCTCTTCCCCTCCTGCAGCCGAGGCTCCACTGGAGCAAAGATGGCCCGGGCGCTGGGGATGGCTCCTTGGCCTCTGCCCCAGGAGCTAGAGTGGCTCTGGTCGCCGCAGAGCGACGCCCCAGAGGGGCAGAGCATCGCCCCCTGGTGGGCAGAGCATCGCCCCTGGTGGGCGTGCCAGGTGGATCCCGGTCGGGTGCATGCGGGAGTCTGTCTGACTGTCTCTCCCTGTTTCCAGCTTCAGAAAAATACAAAAAAAAAAAAAAAAAAAGTTCATTAGTTTACTAATGAAGAGACAGAAAAGGCAAGAATATAAGCAAGTCATAACTCTAATTTTACAGTTACCTTACCTAATGAGGAATCATTGGAATAAAGATTGAATTAGTGAAATTATTTTCTTCAAATCAATTACATGAATCAACAATTGTATGAATGACAACCAAAAAAAGTATTGTTACAGAAAATTATTATTGAAACAATTCTAATAATTAGGTAAATAGGGATTGAATTAATAATAGTAATTGTTGATCCTGTATTGACTCAACAAACATGTTCTGATCACCAGTGGGCTGGATGGTAGACCTATAAAGACTAAGATGTCAAAATTCACTGTTTTTCTAGTGAAGGAAGAAAACACACAGACAGGTATATCAACCAGTGTTTGATGGGTCAAGGTATGAATAGGGAAATCTCTAAAAATGGAAACCTAAAAGGTAACTCACTGTATGAAGAAAGTGCTCAGCCTCCTTAATAAGCAGGAAAATACAAATTAAAACCAAAAGAAATACTTCTCTCGGGTTTGCAAATATTAAGAAGATGCATAACAATTGTGCAAAGGTTAATGAGAAACAGGACTGACCTGGTCAGACCAGCATCTGCTGCCGCCATCCAGGAAATCAATATGGTGGCCGCCAGAAGAAGGCTTATACCCACACTATCATCCAGTGGTCTCACTCCTAGGCATATACATACAACAGGGAAATTCATATGCAAATCCATACGACAATGTAAAAATTTTTATTTCAGCACCATTTCAAACAGGTAAGGTCATCTACATGCCCATCACTAGAGAAATGTATAAGAAAAAAATGTCATGACTTGCTGATTATGGAATTAGGAGAAATATGTTTGAAACAGCTGGAACAACATAAAAACATGGTACTGAGTGAAAAATAGAAACCAACAAAAGAGAGAACACAGTATTGTTTAATAAATTAAGATCATAAAGGAGAATTGACTTATAGTGGGTAACACACAATATAATATATAGATGATATATTATAGAATTGTGTACCTGAAACCTGTATAATTTTATTAACCAATGTCACCCTAATAAATTCAATAATTATTTTTTAAAATTTTAAGAAAAAACCCATATTTTCCAAGGTTTCATAGCTAGCCAAAGAAAACAGTCCAAGGCAATTCAAGCAAGCTCTAAAAGAGAGGAGGGATAATGGGATGTGAGAATTAAAAATGAAAGAAAGGAATATAAAACATGAGAAAGACCTTGCAGAAATTATTGGTTATAGTCTGAGGAGCATGATTAACTTGGCCTTTCACTTGATGTTTAAATAACCCTGACCCAAACAAACAAGTGAATTAGAACAACAGAACAGCATAAAATAATGGAAGCAGAGATGGGAAAGAAAAAAAGGCTGGCCAAGAGCAAACAAAAGGGTTTCATAGAGTTGATGATGTGTGGGAATGTTTATGTGATGAATGATAATTTTGTCTTACCATTGGGTTACTCAGTTTTTAGGTCAGGCTTTAAGTATATTGCCAGCCCAAAACAATCTTTTGAATCCCCTTTTAACTGGGGCAGGTAGGTTACAATAAACATGGAGCAGAAGGAAGGAAGAATTATGATCAGTGTGGTTCAAAAGGAAGAAACCTGATATATTTTAAAGCAATGCTTATATTACATCTGTTCATTTTATTCTATTTCCCTGCAGGTTTACATGTTTATTTGGCTTCTTGGCTACTGATTAGAGGACACAAAATGAATAACTCAACAAATTCCTCTAACAATGGTCTGGCTCTGGCCAGTCCTTATAAGACATTTGAAGTAGTGTTTATTGTCCTTGTGGCTGGATCCCTCAGTTTGGTGACCATTATTGGGAACATACTGGTTATGGTCTCCATCAAAGTCAACCGCCACCTCCAGACCGTCAACAATTACTTTTTGTTCAGCTTGGCCTGCGCTGACCTCATCATTGGTGTTTTCTCCATGAACTTATATACCCTCTACACTGTGATTGGCTATTGGCCTTTGGGACCTGTGGTGTGTGACCTTTGGCTAGCCCTGGACTATGTAGTCAGCAATGCCTCGGTGATGAATCTGCTCATTATCAGCTTTGACAGGTACTTCTGTGTCACAAAACCACTCACCTACCCTGTCAAGCGGACCACAAAAATGGCAGGTATGATGATAGCCGCTGCCTGGGTCCTCTCCTTCATCCTCTGGGCCCCAGCCATCCTTTTCTGGCAGTTCATTGTAGGAGTGAGGACTGTGAAGGATGGAGAATGCTACATCCAGTTTTTTTCCAACGCTGCCGTCACCTTTGGTACCGCCATTGCAGCCTTCTACTTGCCAGTGATCATCATGACCGTGTTATACTGGCACATATCCCGGGCCAGCAAGAGTAGGATCAAGAAGGACAAGAAGGAGCCAGTGGCCAACCAAGATCCCGTGTCTCCAAGTCTGGTCCAAGGACGTATAGTGAAGCCAAACAACAACAACACACCCGGCAGTGACGATGGCCTGGAGCACAACAAAATCCAGAATGGCAAAGCCCTCAGAGAGGCCGTGACTGAGAACTGCATCCAAGGGGAGGAGAAAGAAAGTTCCAATGATTCCACCTCAGTCAGTGCTGTGGCCTCGAATATGAGAGATGATGAAATAACCCAGGATGAAAACACAGTTTCCACTTCCCTGGGCCATTCCAAAGATGAAAACTCTAAGCAAATGGGCATCCGAGGTGTCACTAAGACCCAGAGAGGTGACTCATGTACCCCGACTAATACCACTGTAGAGCTCGTTGGTTCTCCAGGTCAGAATGGAGATGAAAAACAGAACATTGTAGCTCGCAAGATTGTGAAGATGACAAAGCAACCTGCCAAAAAGAAGCCTCCTCCTTCCCGGGAAAAGAAAGTGACCAGGACAATCTTGGCTATTCTGTTGGCTTTCATCATCACGTGGGCCCCATACAATGTCATGGTGCTTATTAACACCTTCTGTGCACCCTGCATCCCCAACACAGTGTGGACCATTGGTTACTGGCTTTGTTACATCAACAGCACTATCAACCCTGCCTGCTATGCACTGTGCAATGCCACCTTCAAGAAGACCTTTAAACACCTTCTTATGTGTCATTATAAGAACATAGGCGCGACAAGGTAAAATATCTTTGGGACGAAGGAAGGTGGTCAATGGGAGCTTGGGAAGAAGAAGAGAGGTAAAAGAGCTAGCTTTGAAATCTCTGCCATTGCACTTTATAGTCTTATGTTGGACGTGCAATTAAGGAGCCCAATAGTGACACTCTTGTGCCTATGCTCCAGTCTGAGAAACTCGCACCTTATAAACCCTTTCAGTGTAGCAGCAATGAGACCATGAATGTGACATGATGGAACTATGGATTTAAGGAACAATCTGTGTTTTCTCAGGCTCTTGAAGAAGGGCTTCTGAATCTACAATTTTATCAGTCTCTGCACAAGAAGAATAATAACCTCACTCCTTTTTTGTTGTTGTTGTTCCCATATGTGTCTATATAAGGATGAAAGGCCACCAGTTACAAGTTAACATGGAGACTTGAACATAATGAAATGGACATTATACAATGGGGAAGTAAAGAAAGAAAATCCAAAAAAAAAAGTGTATAAAAGATCTTCAGAATGCTAAGCAAATATGATTCTTTTGTTATGGTTTTACTTGGAGGATTGCAATGTAATAAATGCTTTTTTTTAACCTTTTCTTTTTCCCACCATCAAAAGAAAGCAAACAAACAAAAACAAAAACAAAAAAAAACTCAATTAGACCACATCATTATTTTTCTCATTATGGCATTCGTTGTTTTACTCCTCTACACTGTGTAAAGGCAAGGTATAGAGGACTTTCACTAAATCTAACCAGAGACAGCATGAAAAGGGGCATTTCACCCCTGCCCACTGTGTCCTTTGCCTTCTGTGGGGGTATGAAAAGCCTGTAAGGATGTCATTCACTTCTGATCCCTTATGGGAAATGCTTTCATCAATCTGGTTTTCTCCCAAACTTGCCTCTTATTTTAATAGCATAGCCTCCCCAGTATGTAAACATGCTTGAGAAGCCAAAGTGATTTTTTTTTTTAATTGAGGTTTCAGCGGGTTAAATAATGGTTGTTCCAGTTGGAGAAAGTTTACTGAGGCCAGACAAATTTGGAGATAAGAAAATAGAAGGTCCAAAGGGCATTCCGTTTCAACCTGAATCTGCCTGACCCACGTATGAAATGCTAACTTGTAAAGCATGAACTTCTGGCCTTTGTCAGCAGGAAGACGATGCTACTTTCTTCATTTAGAATTCTGAATAGGATTAACGTACTCACGTGGCACCAGTGACTTCTGGGTCCGTCTGAAGAGATTATGACCTTCTCCTCAATGCATTCCGAAAGCCAATATTCAGTTCGTAGTCAAATGAGGCTGTTTATAACCATTCTATTACCCAATTGAGAAAAAAAAGGGTAATTCAAAAACATTTGCTGAAACCACACGTTCCATCATTTGCAAATTGTCAGTTCTCCCTACATTTTTTTAACTCCAAATTTCTATCAATAGAACTATAGTCATCTCTGTGATGGATGTGTCATAGATAACATAAACAGAGGCCAGGTGAGCTTAGTAGCATCTGAAAGAATGTAGGTGGCTATCCCTGTGTCATTTCTCATATTTCTCTAATTCTAGACCATAAAAAAATCATGTCTGGAACTACTGTCCAACATGAATGGACTTTCAAGAATCTTGTCCATGTAGAGACTTTTAATTTTACACCTCAAATAAATATAATTCTATCATTCATATTTAACTAGTTATTTTTATTCCTTGTGGGGTTTACTCTATTTGTTGTATGTAGTCCTCCAATCAGATTTTCTAAAGATGACCCCATCGATAGAAATAAAAGTTATACTAGCCTTTTCAAATTTCATATTTTTCCTTTTAGACTTACAGACTTTATCTTTATATGGGTCACATGATGAACTTGTCAGTATTAGACCTTAGTGCTTTATTATTTTTTTAAATTTATTATTATTATTTTTGTATTTTTCCAAAGTGAGAAGCAGGGGGAGTTAGTCCGACAGACTCCCGCATGCGACCGACCGACCGGGATCCACCCGGCATGCCTTCAGGGGGTGGTGCTCCACCCCTCTGGGGCATTGCTCCACTGCAATCGGAGCCATTCTAGCACCTGAGGAGGAGGCCATGGAGCCATCCTCAGCACGCCCAGGCTAACTTTGCTCCAATGGAGCCTTGGCTGTAGAAGAGGAAGAGAGAGATAGAGAGAAAGGAGAGGGGGAAGGGTGGAGAAGCAGATGGGTGCTTCTCCGGTGTATCCTGGCTGGGAATCAAACCTGGGACTTCCACACGCCCGGGCCAATGTTCTACCGCTGAGCCAACTGTAGACCTTAGCACTTTAATTAGTTATTTTGTGTGACTGGCCCCACTGATGGCATCTCAACAATTTTGAGAGTTAAACAAAAGCACAATGTAAACAACAAAAAGAATAGTCAGGAGGAAGCGAATTGCCAATAATATTTGTACTTAACTTACCCTTTATAAAAACAACTTTCTGCTTGAATAACTTCAGTCCTTTCTCCCCCCAAATCTTCCAGTGTGAACATACAGCACTAATTCAAACAGATTCCTTTACACTACAATTGCATCAATGTAAACTTTTGTATTTTAAATTCATTTTTATTTTTATTTTATTTCTTCAAACCGACAAATAAATTGAATGGAAGGGACATCAAGCCAATGGAGTGTTTGGTTCCCTGTAAACAACAGTTGACTGGGTGAATATTTCACGTATTAACTTGTAGTATTATGATGTAGATTCAGCTTTAGTCAAGAGAACTGTTTGGATTCAAGGATTGTGGATTCCAGATGGATTCTGAATTTGGGTCTCTTGTACGTAACCATCCAACTCATTCTGAGTCAAACTGTCTGTTACTCTCCATCACCACTACATCCTTCCCTTTGTTCCTTTTATTTCTTATCTTCGCCATGGCCATCACAACCCTATTGAAAGAAAAGCCAGCAAGGATTAAAGAAAGGATTTGTGAAGAAAAATGGCTTTGTCAACTGGAATCAAGAAAATGGAAATAATACTGCAAATGGTAGATGATTAGAAAGATGTGGAGACTGTATTCAAAGTTTTGCATTAAGTACTGCTGGATTTTATTACTTCAGTGGCTCTCAACCAGGGATGATTTTGTTGCCCCAGGGAACATTTAACAATGTGTAGAGGCATTTCTGGTTGTCACAACTGAGGTGGGGAGGGAAGACTGTTGTTATCTAGTGGATAGAGGCTAGGGATGCTATTAAACAGCTCACAATGCCCAGGATAGCCCAGCCCTGACCCTGACTAAAATTTATTTGGCTCAAAATGTTACAGTGCAGAAGTTGAGAAACCCTGGTCTATTTCAAGGCAGTCTAGAGCTTGCTTTTTATAAGTGGGAAACAAATCCTATATCACTACTAGAACACCAATGCAAATTACTCACCTATTTGAAAAAGGTAGCGCTCGCCAATCGAGAATCAGACACACATCATCCATTGTGTCTGATGTATTTGTAATTCATAGATTGGGAACACAGGTCACATATACATATCCAGAACCAACAGCTCAGGCACATAGTGCATTGTTTCCAACAACTCAATGTTCGATTATCATTGTCACAGAGTCCAGTCAATTGAGGTTTTAGTAGTTGGCCATTACAATGGTTGCATTGATGTAATCAGTTTCCATTGAAGCTGACCTTTGTCCTTTCAAAAACATGAAGAGCCTCTTTCAGAAATAGTATGTGTCATCTCCTTTGTTTTCACTGGAAAGGTGACTATCAAGAATTTCTTCTCTTCTCATAGCAATAATGTAAATATCACAGAGTGGTCTTATAAGAAGAGGCAATGAAATATGTGAAAAAGCCTGGTCAGTTCTTGAAAAAATAAATGGTTGCCTTTGCACCAGTTCATCAAGAATTTAATGGCAGATCCCAAGTGTTAGGACAACATATAATAAGTCATTTTACATTTGTCCAGCCCCATAGAATGTACAACACCAAGAATGAACCCTAATGTCATCTATGGATGTTGGGTGAAAAAAAATGATGCGTCCATGTAGAGCCATTCATTATAACAAACGTACCACTCTGATGCAGGGTGTTGACAGGAGTGGGAGGCAGGCTATGCTTGTGTGGGGATCGGGGGATAAACTCTCTGTATTTTTTGCTCAATTTTGCTGTGAACCTAAAACTGCTCTAAACAATAAAGTCTTTAAAAAAAAAAGTAAAATTCAAAAACTAATAAGAATAAGTCATGTGAGATAAGCTTTTCAGTGAGGAGGTGGAAGCCAGAGGTCCCACATACTCCTACCGTTTGTCTAGTCACTGCTTATTTGATCTTGAAGATTTGAGATGAGAGTTCAAACTGATGATCACATACACATAGAGATGCAATCTGCTTTTTTTTCTCCCACTTCATTCATTGACAGTTGCCTTTTTCCCAGTTTGATGATACCCCTTTTAACAACCAGAGCCCTGGTGTTGCAAATAGATTAGGAAAGCATCCAAAGCTGGATGAATTGTGCAAAGTGTATTTTCAGCATGTATATACAATCCCATGCCTCCCCAGTATGCTTCTCTCCAAAGGGTGCACGCTGCAGCATGAACTGTGTGCGTATTTAATGTATCTTCCTGGACTATGCTGTATGCTTAATATATATACATATTCTATAAATAAAGTAATGAAATGTATAATAGAAATACATATTTCTGTATGCAAATAAATATATTATACACAAAAGCTGAATATGCAATATGGTATATGTTGCTTCAGAGTAACAAGATTAGACTTTATATGCCCACTTTTCAAAGGAAGTAGTTTTGCTTTTAAAGGAAGAGGTGCAAGAACAACCCCAAATCTTACTCAAATAAAAGTTTAATGGTTTAAACTGTTTTATACTTTTGAAAGCATGGCGTTGATTTTAAATATCTCTTGAAAGAATATATTAATAAATCTTTGCTAGTGTCACCCCATGGGACAACAATGCTGTTTGCTTCTGCTCTTCTGCCTGGCCTCTGACTAGAACCTTCCAAGCTGTTACGGTTCCAACAGCTGTGTTGATCTCACATCTGATTGCCTGATGAAACTGCAACTGATTCATTGACAAGTGGCTTCGCTCATCTCCAAATTAACTGATTTTTTTGTCAAATAAAAAATAATCATCCTTGGAGGAAAGGATGACCTTCAGAATGTTTTTCATTCTGAAAACCAAGGTAAAAATTTTGGAAGCACTTTATTAACTGCTTTTTTTATTTTTCTAGCTTGGGTCCAATACAGCATCCTGGGCATTGAATATCGGTAATGTTTAGTGTAGTACATTGTTGCAAGTTGTTCCAAGCAAAGAGGTGGTTTATTTCTGAGTGTCCTATATTTTCTCTACAGCAATCATCTTCCTATCTTTGCTGCCCACTCAACTATCTACATTCCCCAGAACATTTTCTTTGGCCCGGTATTAGCATGAGTTTTCAGTAAGCAAATATTGTTATATTAGTTTATACTGGGTGTGCAATCCTAAGAGATGCTTTCATTTTAATAGAAAAATTGTAAACATTGAATATTTGAAAGATTTCTGTTAGTATTTAGACACCAACACAGGCAGTGTGGGAGAGACTTTTTTTTTCAATGAATTCTAGTTTCTTTCAAACATTGTGACATATTTCAATGACTAGTCACTTCCTATAATTTCTCCTTTCATGCCACAATCCATCTTTGTGAATTGCTGTCCTTTATCTAAACTAAAGTCATTTCTGGGGAAAAAAATAAAGGGAAAAATTGAGTTTTCTATCAATTCTCATTAGTTTCTTATTGTTCCAGTGAACTGTTCTCATTTCATTTTTTAGAATTTGAATTGAATTCTGTACTGATGAATTGTCAACTGCTATTTCTGACTAGGTGGTTGCAAGTCCCTTACTAAGATAGAAAAAACATCTGCCCATCATAAAGGAAGAATTTTCCACTATGTAACATATATCAGTCTTTCTCAAAAAAACAAACAAACAAAAACACACACACACAAAAAAAACAGATGAAGCAGAATGTCGTAAGTTGTGAAACATAGGTGACAGCCTAGAAAATCAGTTCTTTGGCTTCCTAAACATACACTCACACAATAACTCATGGAAGACTGCAAAAATAACTAAAAAGGCACCCATCTTCTGTATTTGAACAGTATACCCAGCCATTCATCTGAAATCTTTAAACTGTATCTTTACTGGACATGTAGATATCCTTGGAGGATCTGTCAAATAAAAAATGAGTATCCTATTTTAAATGTTATGAGGAGCCTTCATAGAGTTTTCCATCATGGCTGTACCAATTTGCATTCCCACCTCACTGCACAGGGGTTCCCTTTATTCCACACCCTTGCCAACTCACGTTGTTTGTTGATTTGTTGATGATAGCCATTCTGACAGGTGTGAGGTGATATCTCATTGTGGTCTTAATTTCCATTTTCATGGTTAGTGATACTGAGCGTCTTTTCATATGTCACTAGCCATCTCTATGTTCTCTTTGGAGAAATGTCTATTGAGATCCTCTGCCCATTTTTTAATCATATTGTTTGTTTTTACTCTTAAATTGTATACATTCCTTACATATTTTGGATATTTAACCCCTTATCAGATGTATCATTGGCGAATATCTTCTCCCATTCAATTCCAATGCTGTGTAGAACTTTTCTGTTACTTCCAGCATTTGGAGCTGTGCTAGAGAAGACATTGAACTCTTGGATTAGCTAAGTGATATTGAATTTAAAAATTCTACTGCATGACAATGATTATATGGAATCATGGTACAAAAACATGCCTAGATTGGAGAAGTCCATCATAAAACCTAGAAAACACATCTACAAATACGTACCTTCATTGCTGGCCCCAAACACTATACAACTATAATATGGTTCTTTTTATATCAACAACACTATCTAGAATGCTGAGAAATATGTGATGATTTCTCAGCACATCCCTTTGAAATCCCTCTCAGACATTCTTTTTAGGTTCATAGCTCTTTATGCCTATAGATAATATAGAAATGTAGAGTGATATTTACTCTAGATATGCAACAGATTATCAAACAGTCAAAATGTCTGGGATTCTGATTAATAAAGAAAAAGTCAAGCGTTCATGTCTAATTTTTCAGAACAAGGAAGATTACCAAGCAGATTATTTTTGCTTTTTTTGGAATTCTCACTATTTTAGCTTATTATTAAAAAAGTACAAGGGTTCATTTAATGACTAGTTATTAAATGGCTGAATAAGACTATTTTATGTTTTCTCAACCCTATTGGATAACTTAGCCTACATAAAAATATATAATCTGAACAACATTGCATTTAAGCAGAAAAATAACTATAAAGCATAAAGTTAAGAATAAAACAGAAGTGATAAAAATATGACATCTTGGTGAGAGAAAATAACAAACAACTTATCTCTAAGCTCTCTCAAAGGAACAACAATAAATATTTAATAGAAGTTCTTTTATCCAAGTTCTTTGTATTTTGGGTATGTTTACTTCATCTCTTTTAGTATTTTTGCTAAAGTCTTTACTAATTCTGTTTTAAAAGCAATTTGTACAAATGTTTGGAGAGGCAAACTTAAAAATTGCTATTTTGATAGAGCTTGTTTTTATTTTAGTTCATGCTGCTACTCCAGGAAGCAAAAAAATAATAATATAAAATTTAACTGCTTATAATGTCACATGTGCTTTAAATACCAAGACAAAATACCACAGCAAAGATATGGACAAAGGACAGAATTACAGCTTTATATGAAAAAATAATTCTGTGTCATGATGGTTTCCATATGTAATCATTTTTGAACAACATGGTGTTGATTTCCTCTGTAGTCATACAGCTGTCCACAGGGTGATGGATCCTGGCCCTCAGTCATGCTGGAAAGAGCTCTGAACATATCAACATACTGTTTTAAACAAACCCTGTGGAGACATGAGTGGGCATGATTACCCACTTATCATGACTAACTTTCAGATCCATACCAGGAAGATAAAGCCTGCCAAGCCTTTTATGGAACATGGAGTGTGTGAGAGGCTCAACATTATCACAAGATTGGCAGAACTGAAGAAAAATAAAATTACTGGAAGTTTCAGATACAATAAAAAAAAGAGCCAAAGTTTATGTTCAGTGTACACCTATTTGGAAGCAAATACAATAGTATTCCTTGGACTTGTACAGGTTAAATATTTTATGTAACTGATGAGTTAGAATTATTAGGTTACATTAGCTGTAATTCCTACAAATTTGGCATGCCAAAAAAACTGGCATTTTTCTGGTTTTCATTGGTTTTCTTTTTATGTAAGAGTAAGAACTGGCAAGGTAACTCAGTTGGTTAGAGCATTGTCTCCTACCCACCAAGGTTGTAGGGTCAATTCCCAGTGAGGACACGTACAAGTATCAACCAATGAATGCATAAATAAGTGAAACAAAAAATTGAGGTCTCTCTCTCTCTCTCTCTATTTCTCTTTCTTCCTCTGTTTCTAAAATCAATAAGTAAAAACATTTTTAAAAAGAAATAGGACATGCATTAGAAACACATAGTATAGAGTACTAGTCTTTTTAAAATCCTATATTAGGGCCCTGGCCGGTTGGCTCAGCGGTAGAGCGTCGGCCTAGCGTGCGGAGGACCCGGGTTCGATTCCCGGCCAGGGCACACAGGAGAAGCGCCCATTTGCTTCTCCACCCCTCCACCGCGCTTTCCTCTCTGTCTCTCTCTTCCCCTCCCGCAGCCAAGGCTCCATTGGAGCAAAGATGGCCCGGGCGCTGGGGATGGCTCTGTGGCCTCTGCCTCAGGCGCTAGAGTGGCTCTAGTCACAACATGGCGACGCCCAGGATGGGCAGAGCATCGCCCCCTGGTGGGCAGAGCGTCGCCCCATGGTGGGCGTGCGGGGTGGATCCCGGTCGGGCGCATGCGGGAGTCTGTCTGACTGTCTCTCCCTGTTTCCAGCTTCAGAAAAATGAAAAAAAAAAAAAAAGTAAAAAAAAAAAAATCCTATATTAAAAGATGGTTACTTAAGTGTATTTGAATTTCAGAACACATAGTGAGACTATTTAATACAAGAAATGCACACACTAGAATAATAATCAGAGATTGTATACTTTTAAACAAAACATTTTATAGTCCATAAATTGTATAAGTATACTTTTTGATAGTGTCTTTAAAGATAGCCCAATTTATATATAAACTGGATTATATATAAACGTATTATTGCTATAAATTACATATATTTATACAGGTCTGTATAAGTTATACAGATTTTATTTATAAAAGGAATTTCATGGCAAGTGATTCACAAATACAAGGAATGAGGTATGTACCAATGGAAAGTAGTCCACATACCTAAAAGGAGCGCTGGCTTAAGTGTTGATGATACATGTATGCAAAGACATTCCAACTTCCCAATTCAGCAGGGAGGAAACAGTGCCAAAGCCCAGAAATAGTTGGAAGACGATAGCAATTGCCTGCCGTGTCCTTGGATGTCTTTCTGCCAAGTTATATCCCAAATGTAGCATTAGACCAGTCAGAAAGGTCAAGAATAATAATGTTTTTGTGATAAGACTCTTCATGTTTAGAACACATTTGTAAACATCTTGGAAGTCAGACTCTAGGGACTCTTGAGTCCTTTTTAAGAAAGGATACCACCTAGTTATAAGGTACTAATTTCAGTGCACAGTATCGGAATCTCTGGCTCTACCCATCTCTCTTTCTCTAATTACCAGGTGAAAACTTCTCCAGAGGACCCTCTTTATCTCTCCATTTTACAAATACCTAAGTACTTCACATAGAGATTCCAGATTTGATCAGGTTTCTAGAAGTACTTGGTGGGTGACAGGTTTAGAAAACCTTTCTTCTTTTGGGTATGCCTCTACCAAATAATTGACTTTGAGATATTGATCTGAAATTCATTTCCATTTTTCAAACAAAGAGAAGAAAATCAAAACCCATACCAACAAATACCAAATGTTGTCAAGTATACACGGGCCGAGATGTACCATGGGGAGTAGGCTTAGACATGACTGTCTTCTTGCCGATGGGGTAACATCAACCCCAGCTCTTGGAAAGCATTCATTCAGACATATTCATTCACTCCAGTTTAGGGAAAACTTAAGTCCTTTGAATCTTGGGATTAATCAAAATATCATTTGCCAACTAGTCTCATCTTTGCCTGGGAAGCTCTCCTCACCCTCTATTACCTAGTTAATTCCTAATAGTCCTTGAAATCTCAAATTAAGGATGGCAATTTTGAGAATGTCTCCCCTTGACTTTCCTAACTACATCAGATCCTACACTAAGTTCCAAAAGCATTGTTCACAATGGTGATTTTATGTATGTTTGTAAGACTATTTTATACATTTGTTTTCTCTGCCTGGAGACTGTATGCTTTGTTAGTACAAAGACAATGACTGCCTCTGACCGCCTGAGACAGTGTCCAATACAT
The DNA here is from genome assembly GCF_036850995.1 of Saccopteryx leptura. Taxonomy (NCBI): domain Eukaryota; kingdom Metazoa; phylum Chordata; class Mammalia; order Chiroptera; family Emballonuridae; genus Saccopteryx; species Saccopteryx leptura. The sequence continues at coordinate 312,280,904 of NC_089504.1, forward strand.
GGGCACTGTTGTCTCTCTCTAACAATTTTTCTTCTACTTACTAGTTATTTGGCCTTGAGAAAGTCATTTAATTTCTTCCTATGTAAATATAACCCATATTTATATTTATATATATATTATTGCTATAATTTATATATTCAATATATTTACATGAGAGGTTTAGAAGTACCCATGGAGTTTGAAAAGTTCCTAGCAGAGTGCCTAAACAAGCGAGTACTCAATAAAAGCTGTGTGTTTATAACATTATAGTAGGAAGTTATAATAGAGAATAACAGCTACTTTGTAACCACCCTGTCAACCCAGCCAGTGCTTTACTAAAACAAATGAGGCTCTGGACACTCAGGACCACACCCGCAGAACAGTGAATTAATTTTGAAACACCCAAAATGAACCATCCCTCCCTTTAATTACATGGCTCATATTCTCTCATTTATTTTTTCTGCTTAAATCACACATATCGCAGTAATGAGATTATTGGCATTATTCACAGATCTAAGTCATGTCTAATGCCAAGCATTTAATTACTTAGACAAAGCCACAATCATATGAAAAGTTATTATTATACCCATTAAATGATGAGAAATTGGAGCCTCTGTGAGACCAAGTCATTGCCCAAGGTCACAGCTGGTCTGTATGCGTACAGCTGGAATGCAAACCCTAAAAGTCATTTATCATAAGCAGGAACGACATAGAAGCAGTTTGACCTGGTTTCCTGGGTCCAGGCTTGACTTACACTGGCTGATGTGATATAATATTTTGTGTCTTATATTACCTTCCCAAAATACATATAGTAGTGCTGCTCTTAGAAGTTTGAACCTTTGGATAACATAACATAACATAACATAACATAACATAACATAACATAACATAACATAACATAACAGCTTAACCTTTTCCTTAATCCTCCCAAGTTTCTTAGTTACTGAAATGTTTGGAACTTTTATTAAGATTATCAGATACTCTGACATTAGTCTTCAAACAAAACAGTTTCTACTAACCTCCAACAAAATAGTGAAATCATTAATGGAACAAAATGCTTCTTCGTAAAATGCCTACTGACTATTTCATGAACTCGACACATTTGCCCAAGCTAATTTCTCTACCTACTCTTAGAAGTAGCCACCATTATTCCCTTTTACAAATGAAGACTGTGTGACTTTCAAAGTTAAATGATTTGGACTTCACCACTGGTATTGCCTGTAAATAAGAAAATAAATTGCTCTTTCACATTTAAAAAAAGCATATTCAGGCCGTAGAAAATAAATAGATGATAGATTATATATGCGTTTATGGTAGAGAATATTGTATATTCCTTTCCTAATAAATCCAAGTTTGTAAGGAAACTCTTAGGGGCTACTATATAGGTCAGGACTTTAGGATACTGTCATAGGTAAGCAGACACTACTTGAGGTCATGTCACTATAGACCAGTTGGCTATGTCATCTCCAAATTGTGCTTGGTGGAGTCAGCTATAGCAGGGGTCTGGAACCTATAGCTCGTGAGCCAGATGTGGCTCTTTTGATGGCTGCATCTGGCTCACAGACAAATCTTTAATAAAAAAATAATAGTCAGCTAGTTAATTGCAGGAACCCTTTTGATGAAGAAGATGGCTAAAAAAAAAAAAAGATAAGGAGTATCATACTTTTCAGCAGGAATGGACAGAGGAATTTGCCTTTGTGGAGAGAGCAGGTTCTGCAGTGTGACTGATATGCAATGATAAAATTGCATCGATAAAACGGTCAAATATAAAGCGGCACTTTGACACACGCCATACTACATTTGCATTGAAATATCCAGCAGGAGACAGCAGGAAGAAAGCATGTCAAGAGCTACTGTGCAGAGTGCAAGCTAGTCAGCAGCAACTCCGTGTTTGGACCCAAAAAGGTGACTGGAATTCAGCTAGCTTTGCTGGTGCTTTAGCAATTGTGAGAAGCGGAAAGCCATTCACAATGGGGAGTATGCCAAAACATTCATGCTTGATGTTGGATAAAGACAAGATAATCAAACAAATAAAAGACATGCCTCTGTTGGCAAGAACTGTTTACAATCATACCATCATGATGGCAAATCAAATTGAGGCAACACAAGTGAAGGACATAAATGCAGCATCATTCTTTTCTCTCGTTTTGGATGAGTCAACAGACGTAAGCCATTTATCCCAGTTCAGCATGATTGCAAAGTATACTGTTGGTGACACACTACGTGGGTCAAGTCTTGCTGTTTTGCCTATGAAAGAGACAACAAGAGGGGCGGATTTATTCAAGTCTTTCACTGAGTTCACTAAAGAAAAAAAATCTACCAATGGATAAACTTATTTTGGTGTGAACTGATTGAGGCTCCGTGCATGGTGGGGAAAAACAGAGGATTCGTAGCGCTTCTTCGTGAACATGAAAAGAGACCCATCCTAAGTTTTTACTGCATCCTACATCAGGAGGAGCTTTGTGCTCAGATGTGCGGCAAGCAGCTTGGTGAGGTGAAGTCGCTGGTCTTTCGGGTGGTCAACTTTATTGTTGCCCGAGCTTTAAATGATAGCCAGTTTAAAACACTGCTGGATGAAGTTGGGGATAATTATCCTGGTCTGCTTCTGCATAGCAGTGTGTGTTGGTTGTCAAGAGGGAAGGTGCTCAGCCATTTTGCAGCTTCTCTGAGCAAAATCCGGACTTTTCTTGAAATGAATAATGTCGAGCATCCTGAGTTAGCTAACACTGAGTGGCTCCTGAAGTTCTACTATCTCATGGACATGACTGAACATCTGAACCAGCTCAATGTGAAAATGCAAGGTGTTGGAAATACAGTCTTATCCCTTCAACAAGCAGTGTTTGCATTTGAAAACAAGCTGGAACTCTTCATCACCGACATTAAAACAGGTCATTTACTGCACTTTGAAAAACTGGGAGAGTTTAAAGATGCATGCACAGCAAGTGACCCTGCTCAACATCTTGATCTCCAGCAGCTAGCGGGCTTCACATCCAATCTCCTGCAGTCATTCAAAGTGCGCTTTGGAGAATTTTGTGAGCGTGCTTGTCTTTTTAAGTTCATCACCCATCCACACGAGTGTGCAGTGGACAGTACCAACCTGAGTTACATCCCCAGTGTCTCCATCAGAGATTTTGAGCTACAAGCTGCTGACCTGAAGGCCTCAGACATGTGGGCGAATAAGTTCAAGTCACTGAATGAAGATTTGGAAAGACTTGCATGACAGCAAGCAGAGTTGGCAAGCAAACACAAGTGGGGAGAAATGAAAAAACTTCAACCCATGGACCAGCTGATTGTCAAAACTTGGAACACGCTTCCCATCACATACCACACACTGCAGCATGTGAGTATTGCTGTACTGACAATGTTTGGCTCTGTGTATGCATGTGAGCAGTCTTTCTCACATTTAAAGAACATTAAGACCAACCTACGATCACGTTTAACAAATGGAAATCTCAACGCCTGCATGAAGCTAAACCTCACCATGTATCAACCAGACTACAAAGCCATCAGCAAAACCATGCAGCACCAGAAGTCACATTAATGGTAAGAAGTACTTTATTCATCATTGGTTAGCAACAGCATAACAATGTTATTTAAAAGAATTCAGAGACTTATTGTACTTTAAAAGTGTTGGTCTTACATAAAATGCACACATTTACTTGTATTTAGCATTAAACATATTGTATGGCTCTCACGGAATTACATTTTAAAATATGTGGCGTTCATGGCTCTCTCAGCCAAAAAGCTTCCCAACCCCTGAGCTAGAGGATCCAATGACTTAATTTTTAAAATTTATTTCAAAATAGTGTACTCATTCAAATGACTACTAGCTTTGCTTTTCAAACTACTATAGTTCATATATAAACTTGCTAAAATTAAAATGTTTTCTTCTTTTTGGTAAGGGGAATGTCAAAAAATCATAGTCATCTTTAGAAATAGTCTAGGATAAACTCAAATTAAACTATTGACCATTAAAGCTGAGATGATTTTAAAATTAAATTATTAAATATGAAAGCTGAGACTGTAGTTTTATTTTCCCTTATTCATGCCCAAGAGCTCTTACACTAACTCCCTCAGAAGTCAGAAACAATTTTTCAGTTCAAAGTGAAGTCAGACCTGCAAGGAAAAGTCAGATGGAAGAGACAGATTAGCGCTAAGGACTACTGCAAAGCATCCAGAGGATTCTCATGAATGAGTGACATAGAGCTAAAAGCCGACAACTGAAGGGAACAATAGATGGAAATAGAAGCCCTATAGAATGGAATTTTATCGCTGCTCCTTAGGCCACGGTCTAACATCTGGACACCGGACAGCATGTAACAAGTTATGCTGGGTGTTTTCCTTTAGCCTTCCCAATCCACTCCCCGCAGTCCTGATCTGTGTGTTCTGGCAAGCCGATCTGTAAGCATTGCTTTAACCTGCTTTTTTGCCCTCTAGTTTCTAGTTGGAGTCAGCCAGTAGATTTGCAGGATGTCAAAGGATAGGAGGAGAATGAGATCATCATATTTATTTTCCTGGACTAACTTCCTTTAGGCCCTCCATACCTTGACTGTGTCCTTCTACAAGAGACCTGTGAAGGTGGTCTGTCTAGATTCAGTAACTTACCTCTTTCTTAGGTGGTGAGTCTTAGGGGTGGCAAAGGTTGGTGGTAGTGACCCTTCACCATTAATAGCCCCATGGTCTTAGGATTTCATAAGTGCTGCCTTTGTTTTTGTACCTATTAACTATCTTTGTTTAACTTTCCTCAGAGAACCTATTTTTAACAGACTGTTACCGACTGTGTCTCTAAATGATAAGCAAGGGATGTTCATTAAAGTAGAAGCAGAGCGAAAGTCTCTAATTTCCATGTAATGTTTTAAAAAAATAATTTAAGACCCTGGCCAGGTAGCTCAGTTGATTAGAGCATCCTCCCAATACACCAAGATTGCTGGTTTGATCCTGGTCAGGGCATATATAAGAATCAACCAATGAGTGCATAAATAAGTGGAACAAGTTGATGTTTTTCTCCCTTTCTCTTTTTCTAAAATATCAATTAATAAATTTTTAAATTTTTTATATTAATTAAATAATTGAGAACTCTGGTTCTTTTATTTATTTATTTTTTGTGGCAGAGACAGAGAGAGTCAGAGAGAGGGACAGATAGGGACAGACAGGAAGGAAGAGAGATGAGAAGTATCAATTCTTCGTTGTGGTTCCTTAGTTGTTCATTGATTGCTTTCTCATATGTGCCTTGACCGGGGGCTACAGCAGAATGAGTGACCCCTTGCTCAAGCCAGTGACCTTGGGCTCAAGCTGGTGAGCCTTGTTCAAGCCAGATGAGCCCGCGCTCAAGCTGGTGACCTCGGGGTCTCGAACCTGAGTCCTCCACATCCCAGTTCGATGCTCTACCCACTGTGCCACTGCCTGGTCAGGCCAGGACTCTGGTTCTTTTTTTTTTTTTTTTTTTTTTACAGAGGCAGAGATAGACAGGGACAGACAGACAGGAATGGAGAGAGATGAGAAGCATCAATCATCAGTTTCTCGTTGTGCGTTGCGACTTCTTAGTTGTTCATTGATTGCTTTCTCACATGTGCCTTGACCGTGGGCCTTCAGCAGACCGAGGAACCCCCTGCTGGAGCCAGCGACTTTGGGTCAAAGCTGGTGAGCTCTTTGCTCAAGCCAGATGAGCCCGCGCTCAAGCTGGTGACCTCGGGGTCTCAAACCTGGGTCCTTCCGCATCCCAGTCTGACGCTCTATCCACTGCGCCACCACCTGGTCAGGCAGGACTCTGGTTCTTAAACAATAAATTTAAAAGGCAGAAATATCAGGACAAAGACTAAAGAATGGGAAAGCTATTAAGCATCCACTGTTTCTTAAAACTATGATCTAACTTAATGGTTGATGAAACGAGTCTGGAGACAGTTATTATTCATGCTTTTATTTGTTCAGCTAGTGTGTGCGTTGAGTGGAACTTCTCTGCCTGGCTTTGCTGTAGGTACTGAGTCCTGCCCACAGAAGAGGCACAAGCGTCTCTCCACCGTGGGGTCTGTGTGGCTGAAGAAAAACGAGAGAATGGAAGTCCAGGGGATGGTTTATGGAGGGCCCTGTCTGTGGAGACCTTGGTGAGGCCATATTATAGATTTTCAAGACTATGCCTAGCTATTAACAGGTTTTGAAGAGGATGGCATTTGATCAGATTTGAGATTTTTAAATACCACTCTTGTAGTGTGTTCCCGGTGGACAGAGAAATTTCAGTGAGGGGATTATGATAATTGTCAACATTTCTGCCTTGAATAAGGGAGTGACTGAATATGTTACTGACATAGTTCATGTTCTTCTTTTTGAATGTTTGATTTTCAGAAACATTTAAAATGTAATCACTTAACCATGGTGGCTTCAAGTCTCTGGTGTATACCGGAGATATATTGCTTAAAAGAAGTGAAATATTGTTTTCTGTGAACAAACTTTAAAAATATATGTAGAAAAACTTAAACAAGGTGTCAGTAGTCATTTATGTGACTATTTTGAAATGTTTATTCATTACAGCTGAGATCATATAAGATTAATATATTTTCCCTAAAAAAGGAGCTAAAGAAGCTCTACATGCATCATAAATAACAAGGAGTAAAATGAAAGAACACATAAACCATCAATCACATCTTTCTAAAATATTTACTAGTGATCTAAAAATTGTATCAGTTGTTTTGAAATATTGAGTAGAACAATGAAAACCGTTAGAAGAAATCACTAGGAAGTTTATATGTATTTTGAGACTTCGGAGTTACTGTAATTTATAGGCAACAGAACAAGTTCTCATAAATACACAAGGGTGAATTTATTCTTTATCTGAAGGAAGGGAAAATAATCTTGATATTTTAGAATATTTGGAAATATTTATCTAAGTTTGGGGAAGTCTCTTGCATTATGTAAATGATAAATCCTGTGTGAGAAAATTTCAATATTGTAATATTTCTGCATTTTCCTCACCTCCTGCTTCTACTATTTCTGACCACTTTCAGCAAAAATAAAGTGTCAACTTTAATATGTCCCTTTCTGAATTAAACATAATAATGTGTCTGGTTTATTTTTTGTCTTATTCCATTTGGTTATAAATGATCAAAGGGTAGAGGTTAAAAACACATTACAATGTCCATTTAATCTCAAGGAAAGCTAAAGTTCTTTACAAACACTGACAATTACAGAATATTATGTGGAATGGCTGGCTATTATTATCCGATCTTTGTTTTCATCTCACACATCAAAGAAGGATACTTTAGAAACTTAAGGCTTTGCCACCCAAAGCACAAATCACAAAGGAAAAGATTTTCATGTCTGTCTCTAAAAGTCATTTAAAAATCTATGTTACACAAAACTTCTTAAACAAATCTAAAAATCAAATGGGAAATTGTTTTCAATATATATAATAAAGAAAACAATTAATATTCTTAACATATAAATAATGCTTGAAAATCAATAGCAATAAGTTAAGCCTTACAAAAGACTGGCAAAGACATAAAAAGGCAGCACTCCAAAAATGTAACTATAAATCAAAGACTATTAAACTTAAAAAAATTTATTCTAACTCAATTTAAAAGAAGCAAATTAAAATAATAGAGGTTCCATTTTTATACAAAAATTACCAACATTTAAAATTAAATACTATCTAGTGTCAACAAAAGGATTAATTATTTCCAGGCTAATGGTGAGCTTGTTAGTAAATTTTTGTTTTCATGAGAAATTGACAATTTATAATAGAGCCCCACAAATGAGCATCCCCCCCACACACATACAGCAAACCCTTGAAACAAACACACTGTGTGAAAACATTGATAAAGTAGATAAATCTTTAGGAAGATGTACAAAATAAAAAAAAAAGACACAAATTACTAATATCAGAAATTAAACATGATGTATCACCAGAGATCTTGCAGACATCTAAAGAATAACTAGGGAAGGCTGTAAATAACACTACATCTACAAGTTCTATAACTTAGATAAAATAGTCACCTCCTCATAACACAAATAAGCACAACCTACCCCAGGGGTCCCCAAACTATGGCCCGCGGGCCACATGTGGCCCCCTGAGGCCATTTATCTGGCCCCCGCCGCACTTCCAGGAGGGGCAACCCTTTCACTGGTGGTCAGTGAGAGGAGCACAGTTTGTGGTGGCGCTGCAAAGCGCAGTGTCGCTCACATACAGTACTACTTCTGGTGACGCGGGATGCATGCGTCAGGGCTTCGGAAGCGCGTCATATCACTTGTTACAGCTAGCAGTTACAAATATGGAACCAGACACTGACCATCTCATTAGCCAAGAGCAGCCCATAGTTCCCATTGAAATACTGGTCAGCTTGTTGATTTAAATTTACTTGTTCTTTATTTTAAATATTGTATTTGTTCCCGTTTTGTTTTTTTACTTTAAAATAAGATAGGTGAAGTGTGCATAGGGATTTGTTCATAGGTTTTTTTTTTATAGTCCGGCACTCCAACGGTCTGAGGGACAGTGAACTGGCCCCCTGTGTAAAAAGTTTGGGGACCCCTGACCTACCCTATATGAAAGAGATAATGTTAATATTTCCAGATAATTAAGGAAACCAATGTCATAATTTAAAGATATCCAGAAGGAAAAAAGAAATATCCAGGCCCAGACAGTTTCACTGGAAAATTCTACCTAATATTTAAATAAGAATTAACACCAATTATATGTAATTTCTACCAGAAATAAGAAGAGATGGGAGCACTTTTCAGCACGTTCTCTGAAGTGTTATTTCTGAAACCAGACAATGCATAAAGGAAGAAGACTGCAGACCAATATCTGTAATGAACATAGATGCAGAAATTCTTGGCAAAATATGAGTTAATAAAATCCATCATATATAAAAAGAAGTGTTCACTGTAATTCATTGTGCTTTATTTTAGGGATACAAGACTGATTCGATATTTGAAAATCACTCAGTAAAATCTACCATATTAACAAGCTGAAAAAGAAGAAAAACATCACATGATAATATAATACAGGAAATAAACATTATATATATATATATATATATATTTTTTTTTTTTTTTTTTTTTTTTACAGAGACAGAGAGAGATAGACAGGAATGGAGAGATGAGAAGCATCATTCATTAGCTTTTTGTTGCACATTGCAATACCTTAGTTGTTCATTGATTGCTTTCTCTTACGTGCCTTGACTGCTGGCCTTCAGCAGACCGAGTAATCAGCGACCTTGAGGTCCAAGCTGGTGAGCTTTTGCTCAAACCAGATGAGCCTGTGCTCAAGCTGGCAACCTCGGGGTCTCGAACCTTGGTCCTCGGCATCCCAGTCCGACACTCTATCCACTGCACCACTGCCTGGTCAGGCACATTTGATAAAATTTAACTATATAACACCATATAACCATTTGAGATTAGATATTTTTAGTCTCAGGATTCACGGGTTTCTGTGTGTTTGAATCATTCATTCCATTTATTGCTGGTATATTATATGGTATACTATATCATAATATGGATATACCAGTTTAACCTCTTACCTCTTAAACAACATCTGGGATGTTTCCCTTTTGGAGTGTCTACAAACAAAACTACTATAAACACTCATGTAGTACAGGATTTTGTGTGAACCTACGTCTTCATTTCTCTGGGGATAAACGCTAAGGAGTGCAACTGCTGTGTTGGATGGCAAATAAACATTTGGTTTTTAAGAATTTTCCAATCTGTTTTCCAACATGGCTGTACCATTTTCCCACTTCCATCAGTAAGGCATGAATAATCCAATTTTTTTCTTTATCCTGACTGGCATTTAGTGTTGTCAAAATATATCTATAGCCTATGATATTTCCCTAAAAAAGTATTCACTGTATGAACTCCTTCACAGACAGGGCATCTTAGTGTTTAAATTCTGGATCAAGGAATGGCAGATAGTTAGAAAGGTATGAACAGAGTAGGAAGAATGGGCCAGCTACAGAGGCTCACCAAGGAGAGACCTGGGTGCCTAGCAACAGGTAAAACTACAAGCCTTTTAACTACCACTCCCTTAATCATTAACCCCTGGAGATAACATCAAGGCCTCAACTGCTTTTCAGCTTGATGCCCAAAGAAGCAGCAAATCACATGGAGCCACCATACCTGACAGTCAGGATCAGCTGCGATGATGAATAATGACCTCCTGCCCTGGAGCTGACCAGTCAGTGGAGACCAGGAGGGGTAGCCCTGAAAAGCTGATGAATATTCTATTGAGATCCTCTCCTGCAACCTCCAGATAAAAACTCAAGACTGCTCCTGTGAGTGCTCTCCTTCTCCCTTTCTCTTTCTTCCCCTCTCTCTCTCTCTCCCTCCTTCCTTTTTTCCTTCCTTCCTTCCTTCCTTCCTTCCTTCCTTCCTTCCTTCCTTCCTTCCTTCCTTCCTTCCTTCCTTCCTCCCTCCTTTCCTCCCTTCCTCCCACCCTCCCTCCCTCCCTCCCTTCCTTCCTCCCTCCCTCCCTCCCTCCCTCCCTCCCTCCTTTCCTCCCTCCTTCCCTCCCTCCCTTTCTTCCTTCCTTCCTTCCTTCCTTCCTTCCTTCCTTCCTTCCTTCCTTCCTTCCTTCCTTCCTTCCTCTCTTCCTCTTCTGAAACACGCCCTCAACTTTCTTCCCTCTGTCATCTCTCAAGATGTATCTCTCTCTCTCTCTCTCCTAAGCTCTGAGGGCCCTTCTTTTGCCTCAGTAACTCGCTCCTTGAGTCCATTTCTTTTATGGCTCACTTTTTCTATCTCTGTGACTTTCTAAATAAACTTTCTCTTATAGTTTGAGTCTTGTACCGAGGTTGCTGAACTGAGTTCTAACACCTGGTGCTGTTTCACTGCTAATAAAGAGACTGTACCTAGTTGCCTTCTTAAAATTCTTTCTTTTCTGGCTAAACCTGAGGGTGGCCAAGTGTACCAGACCAAAGACATTTAGAAGCCACTGTCTGGATACGATGCCTCACTGAGCAGAGCTACTCAATTGCATGTTCAGGTGCTATCATGTGTATTACCGCTCCCTGACTCTTGAGCTCCTTGATTCATGAGTTCATATTGTGACTTTGGCTAATCAGCTAGTCTGTTCGCCATTTTCAGTCATGTTACAGAGTTTGGGATACCATTCATCTCAGAATCTTCTCTATCAATTTTATAAGGAATATGACATATAATTTCACCCCAAAAACCTCAAACACCTAGTCTTCACCACTAATGCAGAAGTATAATCCCCTAGAAAAAAAAGTACATAATTAAACACAAAAATTTTGTTTGGATTTAATGACAAATAAATCTCACCACCTTTTGGAGATGTGTTCCCCAAAGGCACTACGATGTCCATCTGAAAACATTTACTTCAAACAGAAAAGCAGAAAGCACTGTTAAATGCCTCTCAAAAGGTTACTATAAACTATGGACATGATAAGAAATATCAGAGGGGAGGGGAGTAAAGAGGGACAAATATAGTGACAGAAAGTGATTTGACTTTGGGTGATGGGCACATAATGCAATCAACAAACAGTTCAAACGCTATGGAGATGTTCACCTGAAACCTATGTACTCTTCTTGATCAATGTCACCCCGTTAAATTTAATTTAAAAATAATAATAAAAATAAATAAATCAATCAATGAAATATAAACTCTTAAAAAAAAGAAAAAGAAATATCTAACTCCCCCTTTCCTCCACACTCTAAAAAGGTAGATTCAAGTCTGTCCAGTCTGTAAGAATAGCTCCTTTTCCTACAGATCTTATGGTTAACCAGATGAAAATACTTCTCAGGTTTTTCAAATAAATGCCATCAGCTATAGTAGGATAATCTTTCATTTGAAGCATTTTATTTGGTCTGATAGTAAACTTATCGGCTATAATTAAAAATTAATAGTAAAAAATTAATTCCTGTACTGTCTCAGGAACAAAACCAGGACAATGATACTGTAATTTGAAATTATGCTAAATGCGTGCTTTCCTTTTCACTTTCCATCAAAGGCCAAAGACATTATTCCCTATCTTCATGTTGTGGGGGTGGGGGTGGGAAAGCCAGTCATTAAAATGGTAACCTCTCATAGCACAGGGTGTTTCGTATTTTATTTCTGAGCATACATGTAAGAAATATTAATTTCAACCCAGATGAAAGATGAATTTTCATTAAAATCTTAGAAAAATAATAATAAACAAATCAAAACACATCCTAATATATTATTAGACCCATCATATAAAACTATAAATAGTTTATTGGTTATATGCCCAGTAAAACAATTTCAATATGAGAAAGGAGGGGCAGACCCCCTCTTCCCTGAGAAGGAAGAAATGAAAAGAATAGAAGGGAAAGGAACCAGCAGGGGTAACCAAATCAGCCAGTAATAAATTAACTATATCCCATAGTTACAATACAAAACAAGAATAGCAGGATCTGTATGTAACTATGACCAGTGATCTGGAAGCCCCTTCTCCCTTGCTGACCCCACCAAAGCTCCCCCCCCCCTTGAGTCCTGGGAAACCTTAAACAAAGAAATCACATGCCCATTGCTTACATACTATAAAGGTATATAACCTGTAAGAAAATCAACTTCGGGGAGCCTGTGTTTTGGAGCTACAAACTCCACATGCTACGCGAGCTTTAATAAATCCTACTTCCTTCATCAGGTTGTCTGGGTGTTTTTGTCTTCCTTTGATTCCTGCAATAAACACTTTTTATCATTCACTGGGTTGGGGAAAATTCCTTGGAAGGGTGTCTAGGAGATTACTGCAGAAAAAAGTAATAAAATTGGGCCCTGGCCGCTTGGCTCAGTGGTAGAACGTCAGCCTGGCGTGCGGGGGTCTCGGGTTCGATTCCCAACCAGGGCACACAGGAGAAGCACCCATGCTTCTCCACCCCTCCCCCTCTCCTTCCTCTCTGTCTTTCTCTTCCCCTCCCACAGCCAGGGCTCCATTGGAGCGGCCCCAGATGGGCATGCTGGGTGGATCCCAGTCTGGTGCATGCGAGAGTCTGTCTGACTACCTCCCTGTTTCCAACTTCAGAAAAATAAAAAATAATAAAAATAAAAAATTGAAGGGAAATACGACTATCCATGGAGAAAATGAGACAAAATAAAACAAACATGAGAAACAAAACAACCAAAAATAATTAGCTAAGACAACCCAAATATCTAATGGAGACTGGGACCCTGCCTTCAAATTTGTTAATCCAGCATTCGTCAAATATTTAATCTGTTGATGAAAGAACATCCAACCTTCTAGAAAAGATTTTTAAGTTTATTTAAGTCAAATTTTTTAGGACATGTCCAGAATCAGGATCTCAACGGATTGAGAAAATGCTCCAGGATATGATAATTTTGTAAGTTTTTTTTTTTTTTTTAACGCATTTAAAATCAAAGGAGAAAATGTAAGGAAGGATCCTAAAATCCATTGGTGGGAGATTAAGGAGGCAGGCAAGAGAAAGTAAATCAGAAAAGTCTCTAGGATAAAAAGCACAATGGAGAAGCACATACTTCTTTTACACAGGTAGGTGCAGGGTAGTTAATAATTAACAGTTACAGCACAGAGGTGGTATGCAGGGAGCAAGATAACAGTGAGGGCTCTGCGGTCTGGTGTCTGTGGTTATAACTTCAAGAGGTCTAGAGAAAATTACTCGGACATTTCAAAGGTATGTTATCCCAGATGCTTGAGAATAGTGTACAGAGCTCACTTAAGGTTAAGATTGACCTATCATCAATAAATCAACAAACAGCAAGTGCTGGCAAGGACATAGAGAAAAGGGAACCTTCATGCACTGTTGGTGGGAGTGCAGACTGGTGCAGCCACTGTGGAAAATGGTGTGGAGTTTCCTCAGAAAATTAAAAATGGAACTGCCTTCCAACCAGCAATCCCACTTCTGGGAATATATCCGAAAAACCTGAAATACTAATTCGAAAGAATAAATGCACCCCTGTATTCTATGCAGTGTTTTTTACAATAGCCATGCTCTGGAAGCAGCCCAAGTGCCCATCAGTGGATGAGTGGATAAAAAAGCTGTGGTACATTTACACAATGGAGTACTGAGGAAATCTTGCCTTTTGCGACAGCATGGATGGACCTGGAGAGTATTATGCTCAGTGAAATAAGCCAGTCAGAGAAAGACAAGTATCATGTGATCTCACTTATATGTGGACTCTAATGAATAAAATAACTTGACAAACAAAATTGAAACACAGGGATGAAAACATGGAACAGACCGATAGCTGTCAGAGGGGAGGGGTTTGAGAGGTCGGAGGAAAGAAGGTGAAGGCTCTTGCTCTTGGAGTTCAGAGTTGCCTCAATGTCAGCTGGAAATAGCAAGAACTCAAGTGCAAATTCTTTCTGACATTAACACTTTTCCATCATCCTGAATTAGTATTCATGGCGGCTGATATGCTATGAAAGTCACTTACCAATAACAATGCAATCTTGGAATACTAATTGAAAGGACAACAGCCATAAGGAGAGGCTGCTGCTTTGATTGGATGAGGCTAATAAGGCAGCCTTGAGCAAAATAAGTGACAGATTCTTATTTCCCTGCATCTCCGGCATCCTGTTTAGGAAGACAATTTTGTATCCCTACCCTGCAATTGTGATATGTGAATAATTTGTTTATTAGAAGTACAATTGTCTTTGGCTTTTTTTTGTTTCCTCCTGGAAATTAACAAATGGCTTAAGGAAATTAAGGTATCATTTGTCTTTTTTTATTCATTCATCTTTTGGGGAACCTAATTGCTACATGCCTCAATAGATTAGATGCTTTGGGTCTTAAGCCTGACTATGTAATAAAATCTTCTATGAAGGTCTTCAAATAATACTGACAACTCGATTTCACTTTAGAGCAATGGAATCTGAACTGCTGAGGAAGTGGCCCCAGTCTCTTTTTTTTTTTTTAAGCATCCTGGGTGCTTGATGAACAGGGAGAACTGAGAACCAATAGCTGTGGATAGCCCTTGTAGACCTAATTACATTACATGTGTGATCTTTATTAAGACTGTAAACATCAGTGTTGGGCGGATAAAATGTATTATGCTCACTTTGTTAAAGATGGTGCCGCTGCCCACGTGGAGGTCGTTGCCCAGGTGATATTAATGTGTTGGGGGCGGGCTAAAGGCAGGCAGAATCCTTGTAGCCTGGGGCTTGGTTTTGGGATTAAGCCTTTCCCACTCATCTTGATGTGGGGTGGTACAATCCAATCATGCCTCAGAGAAGTGACTTTGTATTAGAGACTTCCCTATTTTGTATATTGGATTAAAGGTTGTGAAGCTACACTATAAAATGGGGGCAAAACGGGACTTGGCTCTTGGTTCCTGAGATTATCTTCAGCAGAGAGAATAGAGCCAGCAGCGGGAGGAGGCCACGTGGAGAAGGCCAGGAGAAGCAGCCAAGATGGCGGAGTGCTGAGTGAGATGCCAGTTTGTACAGAGTTTGTATCTGGGATAAGGAAGGAGATGGGGAACAGAGGTGAATAAGTCTGGTGAGCTAGAAACCTTTGATTCTAGGAAACTCGGATAAGTCAGGGGCTTTGTGAGCACTGAATGTGACTGGGTTTTGGAGCCCAGTGTGTATCTTTACTTGCTCGCCGGGTGCAAGGTAGGATTAAAGATGAAGGCCCACCAGTTTGTGGCTCCATTGTTTCTTTACCGACTGTCCGAATCCAATGCGAACCTGCATAGGCCAGAAGGCTGCTGTGATAGTGGCTGTGATAGTGGCCCTGGCCTTGGCTTCTGGCTTTACAATCAGTTTTGTCCTTAGAGTACATGTCTCCCAGCACGTGGGAAAAGTAGCAAGATAAAGTGACTGCATGAAGCAAATGTTTTCCCACTTTATACAGAAACCAAAATGTAATCTGTATAAGGATATCATCTTTAGATTTAAAAATAAACTTTCTATTTTGAAATCACTTTAGACTAACAGAAAGTTACAAAGATACTTCAGAGAATTCTGTTATATCATTCGCCCAGCTTATCTTATTTGTAACAGCAGTCAAAACTCAAATCTTAACAGCATTCCAATACTATTAAACCGCAGAATTAATTTGGGTTCTCCAGCTTTTCCACCAGTGTCCCTTAATGTTACAGGATGGAACCCAGAATACAACTTTATATTTACCCAACATGTCTCCTTAGTGTCTCCTCTGTGCAAATTTGTCTTTTCTTTTTTTAAAAAATGTTTATTTTATTGATTTTATGGAGAGAGAAAAGGAGAGAGACAGACAGAGACAGGAACATTGACCTGTTCTTGTATGTGCCCTGACCCGGGATCGAACCAACAACCTCTATGCTTCAGCACAATGCTCTAGCCAACCAAGCTATCCGACCAGAGCTGTCTTTTTTTTGTTTTGTATGACTTTAACACTTTTGAAGAGTCCTCATGGTGTTTGGGAGAATATCTTCCATTTTTATTTGCCTGATGGTCCTTCATAATTAGACTAGAGTTATGGATTTGAAGAAGAAAACCACACAGGTGAGATGTTCTCTCATTGTGTAAAATCGAAGAGTGAGGTATCAACAGGATTAATCACTGATTGTGTGAACTTGATTGCTTGGGGAAGGTAGTATCTGCCAGGTGTCTCCACTAGAAAATTACTATTTTTATTTTATTTTCGTATATTCTTTGTTAGTTATTAAGTCCAATCCATACTGAAGAAGAGATAAATTAACTATTATTTAAAATTCTTCTGTAAGGATAATTAGTTCCTACTCCACTATTTATTTCTTTAATTATTAATTTGTATCAGTATAATTCATGAATATTTATTTTATTCTTTGGGAGAAAATACAGTACTCATTATTTTGTTACTCAAATCGTTTCAGCTTGGGCATTTGGAAACACTGGCTCCTGTATCAATTGGATATGCCACATTTTTGTTGGTTTGTTTTGTTTAAGCATTTTTGTTTTTACTCTGTGGCATTACAAGAATCTGTAGGCTCATCTTGTATTTTCCATGCCCCAGTCTTAGAATCATCCATTTCTCTAAGGAACTCTGGCATCTTTTATTGGAATATTTTCCTTAGAAGCCAAAATCTGAGCATTAAGGGTGTTCATTATTACTGGAATGACACTAGTGAGTTTTTAAAAATTGTTTTCTTGCCTGACCAGGTGGTGGCGCAGTGGCTAGAGCATTGGACTGGGATGCGGAGGACCCAGGTTTAAGACCCCGAGGTCGCCAGCTTGAGTGCAGGCTCATCTGGCTTGAGCAAAGCTCACCAGTTTGGACCCAAGGTCGCTGGCTTGAGCAAGGGGTTACTCAGTCTGCTGTAGCCCCATAGTCAAGGCGCATACAAGAAAGCAATCAATGAACAACTAAGGTGTTGCTACAAAAAACTAATGATTGATGCTTCTCATCTCTCTCCATTTCTGTCTGTCTGTCCCTATCTATCCCTCTCTCTGACTCTCTCTCTCTCTCTCTTTGTATAAAGAAAAAAAGTTGTTTTCTTTTTCACTCAGTATTCATATCTAAATCCTGCCTTTTGAGAAACTATAGAAATTCTTAGAATCTATACATTTAGGTTTAAAGAAAAGATATGTCTCACTGTAATCGTGAGACATACATTCTGTTTCTTAACTTAATGCTAGGTCCCTGGACATTTTTATCATCTTGGCTTTCTTTTTCTAGATATTTTCATTATTGGTTTAATAAAGATATCAGGACTTCTGTGGGTTTTTGCCAGATACATTATGAAAGCTGCCTAATATCTCTGCTTGAAAGTGATACCCAATCATATAGCCCAAGAAACGTATTGTATATGTGAATGATCTTTTTTGGTCCTTGTAGTGGTCCTCAAAGTTGAGCGACATTAAATTTCTGACAGCTGAGTTACCTACCCTACCTTTTACATCAACTCTTAAGAGCACTGTATTTTAATGATTAGGGTTTGTTTTTTTAATATAATGTATGCATTTTTTGTTTGTTTCAAAAGCCTAAAGTAGCCAGCAATGAGCAGCTGTTTTCAGTTAAGGCTTTTATACAGGACTTGGCAGATGTGGCTATGGGTTAGTTTCAGTCACCGTTTATACCCCAACAGTGAGTAGGACTCAACAGCAGAAATTGGTATTAAATCCTGATTATTAAATTTCACCATATTAATAATAATAGAAGTACTTCTGAGAAAAGGGAAACAAGGGAGAAGCATTCAGGTCTAGGGTGATCGTGCTATCAGGGAACCTCATTCAATAGAGCAACTCAAAGGTAAGAATTATACAAAGTAGGAGTGATTAGTCCTTGCTCTGGAGCCACGGTGCCCACTTTTCTTAGTCCCAATGATGAACATAGATTTGGTAGGGATGTGATGTACACACTTTTAGAAAGACTAGATGTCCAAAGATAAAATTTCCTTTTTCTTGGTGTGTGATATACAGCAATTGTGATGAACAGTTTAGAAGTTATCCAATAATCTTGGTTTTAGTTGTTCAGAGAAAGCAAAATTAATACAGTACGATGTGAAATGTTGAAATGTTGAAAATGTTGAAAACATTTATAGCCCCGGCCAGATAGCTCAGTTAGAGCATCATCCTGATAGACAAAGATTGTGGGTTCAATCCCCAGTCAGGGCACAGACAGGAACTGATCGATGTTTCTGTCTCTCTCTTCCTTTCCTCTCTCTCGAAAATGAATAAATAAAAAAATTCAAAATAAGCATTAACAGATCTATGTAACTGAAATGGAAGTCTGCCTAGAAAATTCAAAAAAGAATACGAGTAACAAAACTGAGTTTCAAGAGTGAATGGACATGGGAAAAGTGCAAAGTGAATGTAAGAGAACTTAAATGTTTGATCACTTCCCATTAGAAGAGAACTTCAATCTTGAAAATATAAAACTCTGAAAAGAAGGAAGAATTTTTTTTAAATATCAGATTTTTTTAAAAAAATTAAATGTATGGGAGTAACATTGATTAATAACATTATGTAAGTTTCATATTTTTAATTCAACTTGATCTACAGTCTCTAGGTACTCTGGAAATTCTTGTTCCTTGCAGGGCAAACATAGGCACTTTCTAATTATTTACTGGAATTGCTTTCAAAACGTTATTTGTGGTTTGAAGGTCTTTACTGTGACATGAGAATCAGGAACAATTTACCTCCACACACACAGACACACAAACACACTTATGAAAGCAATTCATCTTCTCATGCTGAGAAAACAATTAATGTCGTGGAGAATCTTTTAGTCTAGTATCAAAGTGCTCTCATTTAAAACAAAACAAGAAGAAAATCACTAATCTCATTATGCTATTACCAGAAAGGACAATCCATTTTTATGGGTTTTGCTTTAATAAAACCCTAATAAACAAGAATTCAAAATAGCAAAACCAAAACAGAGTGGCTTGGTTACTTTTCACAAGCATTTTCTCCCGAGTTGAATTCCCTATTGCTCTTGGAATCAAATTTGATGTTCCAAATTAATTGACAGGAACCTTTTCAGGAACATTCCATTTAAAAACAATTTCCTTACATCTCAAACCTTTCTAGTCCTGTAGTTCCCACTATGTGAGCTCCCTTCTGTTAATGGAACCACTTCAAATACTGGGTTCACTGCAGTGCAAGGTCAGTTAATCAGTAGGGCTATTATTTTTTTCAATCTGTACTCTGAAAGACATAAAATAAAATAGAAAGCCTGTTTCCATATTCAAGAACACCGCACATCTAATGAGAATATTAAGCACTTCAGATGAATTAGCCTAAAGAAAAAAATGGAACCCATGAGTTGTAACAGGACAAAACAGAAAAAGAGGAGTGATTCAACTTTGCGCTAACAAACAGACTAGCAAAAGATGCTTTGAAAGGGAGACTAGAATCCCATGGTTCTCAGGGTAGCTATTTATTATCTTCCCTTTTTTTTTTCTTAGTGAGTCACAAATGTAAGTCATAATGACACCGTAAAGGCACAGAACAGTCCCTCTTGGAAATCTAGAAATCTGGCATTGAAAAGTAGGCTTCCTGGGCACTCTGCTAGGAGAAGGGCAGTGGAACGTGCAACTTTCAAGTTAGGAGAAAGCCCTAAAAACACCTTAGAATTATATTATTAAAGGAGGTGGGTTTCTAAATACTGGAAGTGTTTGAACCAGAAGGGACTTCTGAATCAGATCAAGTTATGCTAACATGATATTAATATTTTTCTTCAGACACCTAGGGCCACTTCCCAAGAGATATAATAGAATTAAGGTGACCAATCATTCTCCTTTAGGGAGAACAGTCCTTCTTTTGTAAGTTTCGTCCTCCCTCAAAAAGTGTCCTCCTAATGTCCTCCTTTTTGGTATTGGAAGACTAATCTGTAAATGTCCGTATTCGATCGATGCAGAGTCAATCCATTGTGTGTGATGTGACGTGTTTGTATCTAAATGAGTACTTTTTTCTTACAATTATTATTCAAAATTAATAGGCATATAAGCATAATTATAATATAAAATATTACAAGTGTTTTTATTATGCATTTATCACATTATAGTGTATTATTGTTGCAATGAATAAAATTTTTCTTTTATTTACAATATTGTTTTCTTCAATTTATTTTTTTACTCCTTTACACTGTAAAAAAGTTGGTCACCTTAATAGAATTCTACATTTTTAATATGTTTCTCTACATCAGTGGTTTTCAACCTTTTTACACTTGGGGACTGGTGAAAATAGGAGAATTATTTTGGGGACCATTAAGGCAGAAATCATCCTGAGCATAAGCACATTCAACTAAGATCATTGGGTCTGTAACTTTCATGCAGTATCAGGGTGGTTAACTCTTTTGTGGACCAGCACAAAATTTCTGGCAGACCAATCCATGGACCAATGCTTGAAAAACACTGCTAATGATTCTAAATTCTGTTGAATCATTATGAAGGAGAAGCAGTAGTTGTTAAGAGCCAAGGAGTCTGGAGGGCACTTGTCTCCAAACAGTCTTGCACAACTTCAATCAATTTTAAATGGTAGAATTCTGGGTAATATTTCTCTTGAAAATAATAGCGCTGTTGCTTAAAAATAAGTGCAGACATGAACTAATATTTTGATTTTACTTTTATTTTCAACTCTAGAGACTGTCTTCCTATATCAAGACTAGAATTGCCTGGATTACTTAAGCAAGATTTTTTTCCCAACTGTCCTGTTCATTGATATCACATTTTTAGACATGTTTATCCAGGCACATGTTTTATGATTTACAAAGCAGAAAAAAATTGTAGACAGATATTTTGACAACAAAATGTTTCTCTCCTAAAGAAATAAAGGTCCATTTGCTTATATATTTTGGCAAGAAATTGTTTTCTTCTGAGGATTTTTAAATATTACTTCAATAATAGTACCACCTTTTTTTTCTTTCTTTCTTTTTTTTTTTTTTTTTTCAATGATGGGAGTAAAGGCCTGAGTCATTAAGGGTCTGAGTGCAAAAAACTTTTGGCTTAAGGCTTTGATAATCTTTCCCACATGACTTCTGCTGGCAAAAATGTACTATAATTCATAACTGTGCTTCCTTTCATGGTTCTGTAGATTTCTAGTTTACTAGGATAGAGCATGAATTTAGATCTGTGTTATCTAAAATATGTTTTATTCCACAGTAATGTCTTACAACATGCTCATGGGTTTTAATGTGAAATGATTATTATGGCAGATGGTAATGCAAGTTTGTTTACTGATGACTTCTTGGAGTGTGTTAGTATGCACCTTGAGTCCCAAGAGGAAAACAAAATAATTGCTTAGGGAACTCTTTCTTTCAAAGCTTATCTCCTGGGATTAGTATTCTGAAAAACAATTTTGGAGAATGACTTGACTAGATATTTCCTTCATTTCAAAAATGTAACTGTATTAAACACACAGGCATCTACTGAATAAAGTGTCAATGAGATATTTGGAAAAAATCTTTGGTTGATTTACTGGAAAATTAATTCCTTTTCAAAACTGATAAATTACAAATTGTCTAAATATCTTATGTTGTTTTAGTTTGACCACTTACAAGTAACCTCTTTTTGCAGGAAAAACACACTAAAACTTAAATATCTTTCAAAAGAGAACAGATACTTATTTTCTCAAATGATATAAGTATGGTGCCACCCAAAAGTTGTAGGATGAAAGAAAATTAATTCTGATAATACATTTTGGGTTCAAGAGTCCCTGGTCTTTAACACTTTAATTTCTCTATTATCTGAGTCTAGAAAAAAGAATTTCCAGCTCTGCTCATCATTTAACTATTACATGAATATCTTAGGCCATTCAGGCTAAACAAAAAACCACAGATTGTGTGGTTTATAAACAACAGAAATTTATTTCTCTCAATTCATGCTGTTACCTTCTTTTAACCATTTTCCAATGTCATTGCATATGTGTGCATACACACACACACACACACACACACACACACATTGGTGTATGCTTTTTCTCTGCAGAAAAGAATTGTACAACTTTATGAAGGTTCCAGAAATAAGGTCACCAATATTTTTATTTCCATGACTACTATAGATTTAAACATCCTATTTTTGTATTGACCTTGTATCTTGTGACTTTATTAAATACATCTTGAGTTTTCTACATAGACAAATCAAATGAATAGCAAAGTGGCAGAATTAAATAAAAAATATTGCTATAATAATACTATAAATAATATTAAATGTAAATGACCTAAATAATCTAATCAAAAAGTGATTGTTCAACTAAATTTTAAAAAAGCAAGTACCAACTATAGGCTGTCTATGAAAGATGTGCTTGAAATCAAAGAGAGCATAGGTTGAAAATAAAAGGATGGGAAAAAACACTTTGAGAACACGTTGTGGGGAATAACTTATGTGGAAACTTAATCAAGTTGTGATTTCAAGGATCTGCGTGGAATGTTTCTATAGTAGGTTCAGCTTGTGGTCTACATCCCACTCCAAACTGAAGAGAAATCAGATACAGTCTATGAAGACCACCCTCTAAAGTCTGTGATTCAAAAACGTACGATCAAAAGAAATCCAAGTACAATAAGGATTATTCCAGATTATTTGCATGCAGGAAAAAGATGCTTGCTTTCTCTCTTCTGAGTTTATATATGAGGATTTACATGGAATGTACAAAAACAAAAAACTGGGACTTTGGACTTGATTAGAAAGTCACTTTTAGCAGTGGTTCAGTGAACAACATGGTTCTAGGATTATGTTCAGAGCAGGCAGCTACAAAAGGGTATAACAAGTAGATGGAACAGGTTTAAATCTTCAAGACTTGCGGAGTCTGGATTGGGAAGCACAGTAGGAGAATGGAAACTAAAAGATTAGCAACCTTCTTTAAGGCAAGAAGCAGTTCAGAAGCTTCAGCAGAAATTTAAAGGCATCAATAGGGAAAATGGAAATCAATGCTAAGCTGAATAGACTGTGAGTGAGAGTGTTCCTCCCTCATTCAAGATCAGATTGCCTGAAATGGAGATCCAGAGGTCCATCTGACCTTAACTTTGAAGGGCAGTAGGGTAAAAAGCAAGGTAGGTAGTTCATGACACAGGGCTATACAATTTATGTTCCCAACTACTCCAAAGTGCAATTTCCTGGCACCCTCTCCTCTCTTGGAATTTTGTATTTCACCAAGTGTCATATTGTTCATTATCAGATTTTGATGTAGATTTTAAATAATGAAATACAGTAGTCAGTTCTTGAAACAGCGTGTTCTATCTGCCTGTCTGTGTTTGAGAGAGAGAGGGTAAACGAACATGACTTCCGCAGCCCCTGGGATTGGCCTCGTATTGGCAGACAATCAGAGAGCAGTGAGGAGCCCTGAGGAGCCACTGTGCCACCTCACCCGCAGGTGTTGTAAAGTACCAAAACTACAGAATCAATATTAATATTTTAAGAGGCTTAAAGAACATTTTATTAATTTGGGTTAAGGTGTGCAGAGAAATTGTGAGAATAGTCCCTGTACTGTGTGATTGGCATAAAACCAGGATGGTCCTTAGCATTGTATTGTAAATGCAAAGGGGAGGAAAATATGGATTCCCTGACATTCCACCACACCTGTGGGGAAAGGGGTGAATGGCTAGCCAGGTGCAGGAAGAGACATCTTTCTATCATTGTGTTGACTTGTAAATTTTGTTTTCTCCAAAATGATGTATGGCTTGCAAATTGAACATGGTCCTATCATGTTAAAGGGCATATGACTATAACCAATAGTGGTAAAGGGCACTTAACTGCAATTTTTGCTTCTGTACTCCCCGCTTGGCAAAACTATAAAAACTAAGTAGAACAAAGGGCCGGCGCGCTCTCCCTCAGATTTCTGTTGGAGTTGCCGCCGCTTGGCCAAGCTAGACAATAAAGCTTTAGTGTGGAATCGACGGATTTTGTTCGTGTCTTCACTGTTTCGAGTCCCTCCGGATTAGGCTTAACAAGCAGAACTGGGTGTCATCAAGTCCTCTGAAAGCTTTTAAATAAAGATCTCGTGATTTTCTGCCTCCTTCCAAGTCTGTTGTTGAATTCGTTGTGGATGGAGATATATTCAAAGTCAGGTTCAGCTGGGCCTGATGGGCTTTATCTTGTTGACCTGGAGTTACAAAGCTCTGCTTTGTATAAGACAAAAAACTCATTGCCCACAAAGGGGCAGGCATAAGATTGCTTTTCTAGTAAGACTAGCCCTTTAAATTGTTGTCTTGATGGGGGATAAGCATTCTTTCTCAGAGTGGAGTTGTGAAGGATTTGGGGTTCTCTCCTGCAGACATAGCATACATCTCCTAGCAAGGAAGGGGCTTGTCATTTAAAAACAGCATATGAATAGTTAAAATTGGAAACACTACTTAAAATTATATAAAGTCCATTTTATATTCTTAGCATTTTTTTTCTTAATTCTACCATTCTGATCATCTACTTAAAAAAAAACAGTAAAAATGTGTGGGTTATTTGCTATTTTTTTATGATGCAGTTTTTATGTGTAGTTTGGATTTAAAAGATGAATATCTGTCACTATAAAAATGAGCAATAGGTATAAGCAAGAGAAGTAAAATAGAAATTCACTTGAAGTGCTACCCTGGTTATTTTTATCCTATAATTTTGATATAGGTCCTTTCAATATTTTTTGATGCATATATAAACTAACATTGTAAAACTGGGATGACTGCATACAGGCTTTAAAAGAAAAGAGCTATATTGATTTTCTTAGCAACATCTCTTCAGTGCTTTTCTTTTTCAATATATATTCTTGGGAAAGTTGGGCACAAGTAATAGATTATACATGCAGATATACCTAGGCTTACCCACACAACTCCACTCAACTGAGAGCAAAGGGATTTAGAAAAAGAGCCATTATAAATCTACAAGAACAAAAATAGCTGGAAAAGAGGCAAATGCAGCAAACATTTGGAAGACAAAAGCAGATAGGTAGGTGGTAACTGATTCTGCAAATATGAGAAAGTAGAATCCTAGGTCGGCAGTGGGGAATCCCGGACGGGGCATAGGAATTGACAAAGCCAGCCACCTCGGAGCAGAAGTGAACAGGAACTAAAAAGCAAGAGGCTTGACCGAAGGCTGTTAGATCCCCTCAGTTCCTCCCTCCCCCCATTCTTAGCCAGATAACTGTTGCTTTCTTACTTGGAATTTGTATTCTAAAGGGGAAAATTGGAGGGTCTCTGCCCTAGAGGAATAGGGGACGGATAGTTGAGATACACGCTGTTGTCAAATAAGTTTGTAAAATATGATTTTTATGTTTGCTCACTTATAGTTTGCATTGGGGGCTGGGCAGCAGCAGGTATATGTGATCTGTGAAATTGGAAATTATCTTCCTGCTTGGGAGGGGCCATTGTTTTACTAATGTTTGCTGGGGGAGGGAATTTGATTGCCCCCAGCCTGTTTCTCTGGGAAGAAGGAGAAGAGAGGAAGAAAGAAGCCATGTTTGCAGAGTGAGAGGAGAGGGGATGCAGAGTGCTGGAGGAGAGAGAAGCCATGTTGGCAGGGAGAGAGGAGGTGTGCAGATGGGGAACCAGAGCTGAGGGGCTTTGCAAGCTCTGCTGAGATTGGTGAGGCCTTTGATTCTAGGAGAAACTGAAGAAGATTCTTCTGGTTGTGGAACCAGAGAATACATCAGGGAGCCCTGAATGAGTGAGAGGGAAGTGTTTTCCCTGTGTGTTTGCTCGTCGGCCAGTGCAAGACTCTAATAAAGGAATCGCCCACCATTTTTTGGCTCCACTGTTTCCTTACCGTCTTCCCAAATCAAATGAAAACCTGCATGTGCATAGCCACGACAGTGGCAGCCCCTGGCCCTACACACGCCAAAGTGAAAATGGAGAAATAAGTGTAGGTTTATATAATGAATGTTGAGATTCCTGGCTTTTTTCTTTTTCTACCATCACCCAGTACCCAGACTTTATCACTATATATAAGAGATTGACAAATTATTTTTTAGAGAATCTGATCAACCTATGAAGAGATACATAACAATATTTATAGCAAGGTAAAAAAAAAGCCAAAAACTCAGACATATAATATAACGATTAAACCACAGTAAACAAACTCCACCTACATTCATAGTACACGATTCACACCTTAATTTTTTGCTCTTAAATGTGAGTGAGCAGAAAACCAAGGATTACCTGCCATCAGAGGAAATCCTCCAAAGTAAAAGACAGAAAACAACCAGAACAAAAGGCGTGACTTAGACAAACAGGCTCTGCAGGAAAATAACACCTTCCCTCAACCTTTATCTTAAAAATGTCAAACCGGAAGACCAGCTGAATGAATAGTGCAATGAATATTTTACCACATTTGTGCTTTCTCTCTCTCTCTCTTGCTGAATTATGAAATTTCACTCATGAATAATTCAGCATATCTCTCCTAAAAATTTGGGCTTTCCCTATATATTGTCATTTTCGTTTCTAAGAAAATGAATAACAATTTTTTATCATTTACCTTCCGTATTACCCCACAAGTGACTTTTATAGATGCCTCATTTTTATTCTATGATTCAATCAGGTGTTCATGAATTACATTTTGTTTTTGAATATTTTTAGTTTACTTCCAATGGCTCTAAACAGTCCCTCTGTCTTTTGTTTTTCATGACATCTAGTGCTTTGAGGAGTCCAAGTCAGTTGTCTGGTAGATAAAACATCCTATATTCTGGATTTGACTGACTGTTTCATCATGATGTTTTTAAGTTTATTTCCCTATTTCTTATATTTTCTAAAAAGAGCTCTACTCTACCGATGATGTTATTTTGTGTTCATGTGAAAAGCCTAAACGTTTAGACTGGCCCACCAGCAACAATAATTAATAATGCTAAACTGGGTAAGGTGCCTAACTTCCATCAGCTGGTTAAGGTGGTTAACCCGATCTAAGAGGGGAAATCTGAAAGAAAGAAACTATAACTAACATTATAAGGGACAAAAACCTTTGAAAATGTGAGATAAGAAAATGCTTTTACAAGTACTGAAAAATGTTTGAAAAAATCTGATGCTAGCTCTTTTAAAAATAAAAGCATAATAGTGGATATTCAAAAGTCAGTAGAAGGTATGGGAAATAAAGTTGAGGTGATCACTGAGGAGGCAGAGGAGAGGGGGAATCTGATTAGGAAAATAGAGAAAATATAAGAAAGCTAGAGGAAGAGTCCAGGAGGTCCAAAATCTACCTAAAATCACTTCCAAACTGAGTAGAAAAAAGTGAATGTGAATGTAAAGCCAGCAGCCAGGGCCACCATTAGAGACACCTTCTGGCCTATGCAGGTTCACATTGGATTCGGACAGTCAGTAAAGAAACAACGGAGCCAAAAACTGATGGGCTATCATCTTTAATTCTAGCTTGCACCCGGTGGGCAAGTAAAAACACACACTGGGCTCCAAAACCCACTCACATTCAGTGCTCACAAAGCCACTGACTTATCTGAGTTTCCTAGAATCAAAGGTTTCTAGCTCACCAGCCTTATTCTCCTCAGTTCCCCATCTCCTTCCTTATCCCAGATACAAACTCTGCACAAACTGGCATCTCACTCAGCACTCCGCCATCTTGGCTGCTTCTCCTGGCCACATGGCCTCTTTCTGCTCTCTGCTCTGCTCCCTCTGCTCTCTCATGCTAATCATCCCAGGAACCAAGAGAGCAAGCTCCCGCTCCGTCCTCATTTTATAGTGTAGAAATCCAAACCCTTAATCCAATATACAAAATAGGGAAGTCTCTAATACAAAGTCACTTCTCTGAGGCATGATTGGATTGTACCGCCCCACATCAAAAAGGGTGGGAAAGGCTTAATCCCAAAACCAAGCCCCAGGCTACAGGGATTCTGCCTGCCCATAGAGACACACATTAATATCACCTGGGCAACGGCCTCCACATGGGCAGTGCCACTTTAACAAAGTGAGCATAATACATTTTATCTGCCCAACAGTGATGAAATTATTTACAAAATAACTCAGGAAAACTTCCCTGAGTTGAAAGATAATATTTTCAGATGGAAAATAAAGAACTTAGCATAATGCACATTGGTGGTTTTTTTTTTTTCTCTATGTTTGTCCAACTACCTGTCCTTTAACACCATTTGATTTTACTTAGCCAGTGGGTGCTCCCTGAGCAGGCTAGCATTAAATTCTCACTGCCTGAACCAGAGCCCAGATCTGTTCTAGAATGCTCTTGAGGTCCCAGGTGGCTCAGGACTAGGGTGCTTCTGTGGGAGTGTCCAGGTAAAGATGATTTAGAAGCCTGAATGGGATCATGTCAAGCATTTTATGATTGGCTTGATGGCTGGATTGCAAAAGAAGCAACTGAGATCAGATTATTTTCATATTAAAGGACAATTGAAGGGATTTCCTGGCCTTGTCTACAACATACCTTCACTTCACATAACCTGGAAAATTATAGCTCTATCTCCACATTCTCTATTTGATAGCCTTCTATGTAACTCTTTAAAGCAAAGTGGTGCGGTTACTGTTGGGCAGATAAAATGTATAATGCTCACTTTGTTAAAGATGACAGTGCCCACGTGGAGGCCGTTGCCCAGGTGATATTAATGTGTGTTGGGGTGGGCTAAAGGCAGGCAGAATCCTTGTAGCCTGGGGCTTGGTTTTAGGACTAAGCCTTTCCCGCCCTTTTTGATGTGGGGCGGTACAATCCAATCATGCCTCAGAGAAGTGACTTTGTATTAGAGACTTCCCTATTATGTATATTGGATTAAAGGTTTGAATTTCTACACTATAAAATAGGGGCAGAACGGGAGCTTGCTCTCTTGGTTCCTGGGATCATTAGAGGAGAGAGCAGAGCAGAGAGCAGAAAGAGGCCATGTGGCCAGGAGAAGCAGCCAAGATGGCGAAGTGCTGAGTGAGATGCCAGTTTGTGCAGAGTTTGTATCTGGGATAAGGAAGGAGATGGGGAACTGAGGAGAATAAGGCTGGTGAGCTAGAAACCTTTAATTCTAGGAAACTCGGATAAGTCAGTAGCTTTGTGAGCACTGAATGTGAGTGGGTTTTGGAGCCCAGTGTGTGTTTTTACTTGCCCACCGGGTGCAAGCTAGAATTAAAGACTATGGCCCATCAGTTTTTGGCTCCGTTGTTTCTTTACCGACTGTCCGAATCCAATGCAAACCTGCATGGGCCAGGCGGCTGTGATGGTGGCCCTGGCTTCTGGCTTTACAGTTACGTTCTAAAGAACTGGCTACTTTGGGGACTGTGCAAGATCGTCTTAAAATTTATGCTTTAATATTTATTAAAAACAATTGCATTTAATATCATTTAGTTTAAAAATATCTAGAGAAAGCTTTTACAGGCAACAACACCAAGTAACAATTTCTCAATAATTCCAAATTGTAAATATTCCTAATTTTCTTTTTTATTTTCTTAAAAATTCCAGAAAGGGAAACCCTTCAACAAGAAGGTGATATAGTAGCTTCTCATTCTCCAGGTAGACCTATCAGACAATGTATTTGCTGAACTGCCTTAGACACAGGGCTTAGAAGATACTTGGAGAGAGGTTGTTATGGAAGAGAGAGAGCAACAGTGGGGGCCTGCCACTGGCTCTTTGGCACATGAAGGATGTATGATGTTGCTATGGTTCAACCGGGCCATACTGTAAACACAGCCATATTGTAAACACAACCAAGAAGACAGCCAGCCAGATAAGGGCGTCCCCAGAGCTAAGAGGGTTGTAGAATTCCTACCAGTAGTGGGAAGTCATGGCGAAATAGGCCAAGCCAGATAAAGATCTCGCACATGACAGAGGAAAATGTATAGTGCTCCATGAAAAACTCAGCATGTAGACACCTGCCTCCCAGGACCATCACATGGCAGGCAATGCCAAGCAGAAGGATGACAACCATGAGAAATTAGGTAAATGGCATCGTGCCTCCTCCATCATTCCCTCCCTAGAGAAGCTAGGCATGATACAGGTGGATAATCTGGGTCCCTGCTTCTCCTGTCCCTTCCCTTTCCAAGGACTGAAGAGGAGTACAGAGCATGCAGCCCTTGCCAAGTCCCTCAGGCCACGGCTGACCTGGCACTGGTGGGAGGAGAAATGACATTTAAGTGGCAGTGTGAAAGGTGTTTTAAACAGAATGTATATTAATTGAAAATGAAAGCAAAGCTCCAGAAGCTGCCAATGGAGTTCTCAAGGTCAGGAAAGAGGGATATTTATTAGAGCAAGTTCAAAAGACAGTAATGAGGAAAGACGAAAAGAAAACTTTTTCATATTATCCTTGCTCAATAATACCCTGGTTATGCATATTTTACAGCTAGGGGTGACTATTGCTACCATGCATGAATAAGAAACCAGTTCCAGATTCCCCGGGTATAGAGACATGCTTGTGACATACAAAGATGATTTAAAATAAGACATATCTACAAGACTTGGATAATTTATCTGTAGCTTCAAATTAAGCATTTTGGGGTGTTTGTTTTCATGCGGCTCTGAGAAACCTTATTAGACTGAGGATGCAATCTTTTCTTCAGTATTTGGTTTAAAAAATAACTATAATGGGCTGCAAATATTTATATGGAAAGTTTTAGACAGGTTAGAGAGTTTTTGCAACTCTAACGCTCACAAAAGCAAATGATGTTGATGAACTATTAAAAAACAACGCAGCCTTAGGACAAGTCAATAGAAACATTGCATAACTTAATCCCAGGATGTCACAGTCCCACGGAAGCCTGAACTGATCCATCCCCACCTGGAGAATGACATTTTATCAGGTAGAACTAGGGAAAACATGAACAGGCTGGTTCTCTTCAGAGGAGAGTGGCCAGACTGATGAAAGTTCTGGAAACTGTACTACACGTGGAACAGATGAAGAAAAAAAATACATGGGTTTATCTTAGACTCACAGTAGGACAGTTGTTAAATCTCGCCCATTAATATGAAGGGTTGTTTTATAACAGAAAAACGATGATCCTTTGCTGCTCCAAAAAGCAAGAACAGGTGGAAGTGACAGGAATAAAAAATTTTACACATGTAAAAAAAAAGATGTCGCCTGACCTATGGTGGCACAGTGGATAAAGCATCGACCTGGAATGCTGAGGTCGCCAGTTTGAAACCCTGGGCTTGCCTGGTCAAGGCACATATGGGAAGCAAACGCTACAAGTTGATGCTTCCCTCTCCTCCCCCACTGCCTCTCTCTTTTTCTCTATCTCTCTTCAATAAATAAAATCTTTAATAAAAAAAGTTTGTCAACAATACTGTCAGGTAGAACAAGACTCCTTTCTCATGGTGGTGGTGGTCGAGGAGATGAGCTGAGTTATCCCATGGGTGGGATTGTTCAGTTGAGACTCAATGACCATAGATGTCAGAGATGCAGCCATGGGACTTTGTGGGGGTACAAAAAATAATTTTCTTCCCACCATCTCAGTTCTTCTAGCTGGGCTAAATAATCAGATGAACATGAGACAAATCAACAGAAGAAAATGTCCCAAACTGATTAGGGGTGTACATTCGGGGGTGCCATCAGAAGTGAGCCCTGGGAGGCATGGGGTGGTTGAGGTTCATACACCAGCTGCAGCTAAGGAGAAAGGGGGGCTGTGGTTTGGGACCTCAAAGGTCAGGAAGGCAATTCAGATGGAGATGGAAGAGCAAAGGTTTGGTAGGAAAAGGTTTGCCGGCACATCTTCAAAAATTGGGACACAAAGAGGACTTTCAACAAATGGATCTTGCTAGGTTCCGCTCAGTTCATCCCACACCAGTTTCCAATAAACTATTTGTGATGGTATCTCTCTTCCCGGAGTGGGTCCTCTATCTAAATTCCTTGCAGGGCACTTTGGGGGATGGGCAAAGGTTTTTCCGGAGTCTTCCATTCCTGGATGACCAGCTTAAAATCCATATCCCAGAAGGCATATTTGGGGATGGCAAACTCTGTTTCCCTTCAACTTTCCCCACTAGGTGAGCTGGTCCAGTGAATAATCCTCAGATTGTCTTCCAGTGCTAAGCTCTATGCCTCTAATTGGGTCATAGACACGTGATCTTCCTTCATCTTTCTCTTTCTGCAATGTGAAAATAAATCTTTTTGAAAATAAGGGGTAGCATTTTTCCAAAGTTATTTTTTTAACATTTTATTTATTTATTTTAAAGAGGAGAGAGAGAGAGGGAGAAGAGGGGAGGAGCAGGAAGCATCAACTCCCATATGTACCTTGACCAGGCAAGCTCAGGGTTTCGAACCAACAACCTCAACATTCCAGGTTGACGCTTTATCCGCTGCACCTCCACACATCAAGCTCCAAAGTTTAAACATAAAGGTAAACTAGAACACAGTGATTCTGATAGCATCATCCACTTGGTGGTTTGAACTCTTCTACAGGCTTTTCACCCTCCCTTCCCCTCTCCTCTCCCCCCCTCCCCTCCCCTCCCCTCCCCTCCCCTCCCCTCCCCTCCCCTCCCCTCCCCTCCCCTCCCCTCCCCTCCCCTCCCCTCCCCTTCCTTCCTTCCTTCCTTCCTTCCTTCCTTCCTTCCTTCCTTCCTTCCTTCCTTCCTTCCTCTCTCCCTCCCTTCCTTCCTTTGTCTGTAGGAAGAGAAAAAATTGATCTGGAAATGTTTAGTCTTCTATAATTACATCCACAGAAATCACATTTTAGTACACTACAACATAGTATCATTATTTCTCTTCATGCATAACTATGTGGAGCAGAATTAGTACAATAAGATGTTCTGACTTTTTAGGGATTTTATATTTACTTGCATTTAGGCACACGGGCCTCCAAGGACAGGTCTTGACCACTTCTCAAGCCTGGAAACTAGGATTCCTCAGTACAACAAGTTTGAGGAGAGAATACATTTCGGATCAGCTTTATCTATGTATGTTGTCTCTATTTAACGTGTAAAAGTCCACAAATGCCTCAAAACATTTCATTCATGCCTAAATTGGCAGGAATTTCTCTCCTTCCTTTTGGCAAATATCCTTCTCACTAGGGTTTGCGCAGAACTAATGCCAAACTTTCTCAGTGTGGTTCGCCTGTGTTTGTGCAACAAGCTTATCATACACAATGAACACATGGCTTTTAGACACAGGAATTAATCAGCGCTGGAGAGACATGCTCCTGGCAAGGATTGCAAGCTGCCTGCTTGCATAAGCTTACATTTGGTATCTGTTACACAAAGCAGGATCCCGGGCTGAAGACGGACGGACGGTTCCCAAACTTTGCAGAAAATATCTGTTTTGGGGGAAAATAGTGAGAAACCTGGGATGGGTAGTTAAATTTGTTTTGTAATATGCCGACTTTGCAGGGCTGATGTGAGAATCAAGTACATAGAATATTATTTATGAAAACACTGCAATAATGTATGTCCTTCCTTTTAAAAAAAGGGTATAAAATAGTTTATGGTGACGCACAAAATACGGCAAGATACCATAAATCTGAAATTGATGGAGAGAAAAAAAAAAGCACAGAGAAATGCAAGGTGAGAATGAGGCTAATATAAGCCCTATGTTCTTGCTGCTGGTTTTCGACAAAACTGGATGTAATACTTTTATCAGTTAACACAGAGAAGGACATCTGATCACTTCCATAGTGCACAATGACCACATAATTAAATCACTCAAAGAGAAGCCCAGTTACTCCCTAGATTATGGTAGTAAAAAGTTTCTTCTGTGCGTCTTTCAAAATAGATCACCCTTAGTTATAGTAAACAGCACACTGTCCTCAAAATTTTCATGGCGTGACTGTAGCACATGGTGTTATACCCAAAGCAACTTTGGCCAGGCCACTGATTCACACCAGATTTGTAGGTGTCTGCTGGTTTGTCTCCCTACCAACTAAAAATGTCAGGAGAGAATGAATTCATCACTATGACAACACTTTGTCAATTGGAAGCCAGTATTTAAGTGTGATGTATAATAATTGTCACTCTCATTCCGGCTTTGAAGCCAGGTGGCAAACTTGAAACTTAATTCAATGAAAAATAGGAAATCTAACTAAAGTACTGACAACAAAGAGAGCAATGGGAAATCTTATTTTCCTTTTGTTGCTGTCCTGCTGGGAAACAATTTTCCTGCCAACTGAGTCTGACTCTGTCACAGTACAGCCCGAACTGGGAGAGACATCACTGATTTGCAAACAACCTCTAAGGTAACAACTCAGAACTTGTGGATTTCTTGCTTACCCTGGACAGACAGATTCTTATGCAACACAAGGAGAAAAATGGAAAATCGAAAATATTGAACACTTAAAAATGCTAAGTGTATATTTGTAGAATACATGATATTTTAGGAAGGACCTGTAATGCAAACCAAATACAGATATTGCACTGTAATAACCTAAAACGGGGAGAGACAGTCAGACAGACTCCCGCATGCGCCCAACCGGGATCCACCCAGCACGCCCACCAGGGGCGAAGCTCTGCCCACCAGGGGGCGATGCTCTGCCCCTCCAGGGCATCGCTCTGCCTCGACCAGAGCCACTCTAGCACCTGGGGCAGAGGCCAAGGAGCCATCCCCAGCGCCCTGGCCATCTTTGCTCCAATAGAGCCTTGGCTGCGGGAGGGGAAGAGATAGACAGAGAGAAAGGAGGGGTTGGGGGTGGAGAAGCAAATGGGTGCTTCTCCTATGTGCCCTGGCCGGGAATCGAACCCGGGTCCCCCGCACGCCAAGCCAATGCTCTACCGCTGAGCCAACCAGCCAGGGCCCAATGATTCTTATTATAAATTTTTAAGGTAACAGCCTTTATAGTGATGATATTAATGCAGGGTACATCTGTTTCACTTGGATGTCTTCCCTCTGTAAAGATATTATCCCTCTTACTCTCATGTGTACCAGGATCAGAGGGAAGAGTTTTGTTTTTCTGCTATTAGCTTTTTTTTGTTTGTTTTTATAGTTTAAAATTTTTTTTTTCTTGGTTAATGACTAGGACAAGAAAAAATGTTTCTTATTCATTTACTAAACATTTTTAGGCCTTTACTAAACAAGGCCCTTGGTATAAAACACAATTCCTGTCATCATGGAAAATAGTGATGATAATAATAAAAACATTTTGGACTATATACTCAGCCAAGCACGTAGCAAGTTCTTTATACGCATGACTTCATTTTGACATCATGGTGGTGCTATGGAAAAAGTCACTGTGATTATTTCCATTTAACAGATGAAAAAATAATGCATAGAGAAGTTAGCTGACTTTTCCAAGGTCCTGGAGCTAGACATTTGCAAAGATGACAACAATGTGGGTATATTTTGACCCAGGAGTCCAGGCTATTAACCACAATTATATAGACTGGTAGAAACTCAGAAATAAACAGAGTTACATTTCATCAGGTGGTTAGACATGAAGAAATGTGGGGGTCATGGCATTCTGAAGGAGGACTATTTGAGAATCATGAAAAGACAGTAGGGGAAATTCAAGCTGAGTCCCAAAGAACATGCAAGACCATCTGGTTAAACAGCAATGGAGAAAAAGAAAAGGGCATTTCAGGTAGAGCAAACGGCATATCTCTACCATGTCCACGGACTAGATCCAAATTCAGTTCAGAGGATAAAGTGAAGAAATGACGATGCAAAAAAAAAAAGAAGAAGCAAGCTAAAGAGTTCACTCTCTGTAACGAAATGTAAAGCATTGTCAACGCAATCATTGAAAACCAAACAGAAGTCCATTAGTGAGAAAAATAAGATGACGTTTGATTATGTTGAGATCCAGGGATATATATTAAATTATCCACTTCTATGATGAATATTATACATTTCCTTATTCTCCGCGGAGCTTAAAGTGCCTTCAAGGACTTTCCCACCCCCACCAGCTTACCCTTCTGCTTTACTCAGTCGTCTTATCCACTGGCACTTGAAACACTGTTCTAATTAAAGCATTGGCACTTCACGGGTGTTGTGAAATTTCTCCTAGAAAAGTGCCCTCTTGTCTTTCTTATCATGAAACCAAAAAAATATATATAAATGAGGGACTCGTCGAGTTTCAAATCTTTTTAAAGCCTCTAGCAATTCCTACTGTAATCCCTCCCATGAATGATTGTCAGATCTGGGGTTAGAAATCACCATGCTAGACCTAAAGGTTAGCTTTATCAGCATTTTTGTGCTTTTCAAAATTTCCATAAGAAGATAAATGCTGGAGGATCAGTGAGCTCAACAGCTTGGACACCCACGGCTGCCACACAGGCGTGTGAAATGCCTCCGTGTGACTCAGAATTAGAGATGTAAAATTGTCATCCAGTTCAGGATTAGACTTTGGCATTAAAAGTATTTATAATGAGTGTTAGCAGAAACTGTGGGCTTGGAGGATCGTTGCTCGAAAACTGGAATTCTTAAAAGAAATTCCAACTAGCTAAAAGGGGTCTGGGAGGAATATGTAAATATAGAAGAAATAGTCCATCTGCTGGATATCTTCAAATTATCTATGTGTAGCCATAGCTATTTTAGTCGAGTAAATAACACCTTGTATCTTTATATACACAGGGAAACAAGCCTGTAGTTTTATCTTTGCCTATTTTACGCTGTTGAAATTCCAACCTTTTCCCTAATCAGTTGTCCAGCTTGTATATTGATGTATACTGAAAATTCATTTATTCACCTAAGAAACAAAAATGGTGAAGGGATTAAGCAAAGATGAACTCATAGTCACAGACAACAGTATGGTGACCACCAGAGGGAAAGGGGGATGGGGAGGGAGAAGAGGGTGAACGGGGGATAAATGGTGATGGAAGGAGACGTGACTTGGGGTGGGGAACACACGGTACAATATACTACTATGAGTTTTTCAGATTTCTTATACTCAAAATTCCCTCTCTCTGCAGAGGAATTAAAGTCTTGAACATCAGTGCAGTCAAGGCATTCTCTTTGTCTTACACCAAAGAATTTCTTCCTCCTAATTTTCTCTGTTCTTTCTCCTGGAATCCACTTGTTTGGATATCTTAGTTCGATCCTATGAGAACTTTGTGTTTTTCTCTCCCATTTTTCTTCTCTCTGTTCTATTGTTCAATTCTTTTGGAACAATATTTATACGTAGTTATAAATAGTCTATTGAATTATAAAAGCCTTGCATAATATTTTTATTTTTCTAAAGTTTCTAAAAAATAAATTCAATTTTTTTTACAACATTGTGTTTTATTTCATGGATCCAGTGTCTGTCTGTCTGTCTGTTTCTGTCTCTCTGGGTGTCTGTGGGGGCTTTGTACCGGCAGTTAATCTAAGTTGGAACTGTTTCCCAGAATTCCCTTTCCTCTGTTGTCCTGGGTTAGAGCTGATCAGTATAGGACAACAAGTGCAGCTCACAAAATTGTCACTGATCTGCTGGCTACTCTTGGTAGCTGGGCCACAGAACCTCCAGCTCCTGCCAGATCTTGTTCTTTAAACTCCCAAAGTCCTAGACCAGTGACATCTGCAGCGCACGACAAGAAGTACCAGCTTTTCTGCAAAGGGTGGATCAGTGAAGTCGGAGGTCATCGGAATCAGGTTATACATTTTCTTCAGGGGTTCTAATTTGTCCTCACTGTCTTCTGCTTCTCATTCAGCTTTTCTTCCCATCCGTAGCCTCTGACCTATAGCAACCCATCACTTCCATGAAATCCAGAGGCAGCAACCTTCCATAAACCCCCTGATCAGCTCCTATAATTGTTTCAGACCCAACCTCTATAAGAAAGGCGGATTCCATATCATTGGTATGGTTCTGCTGCCTTGTATAAACCCTGTGTCCTTTTGGAAGGTAAACAGAAAAGAAAAAGATCTAAGACTGGGAACTGACATAGCGGACCACAGAAAGATGAAAGCTTTGTGTTATTCAAATATAAACAGCAAAAGTTGATTTAACCAAAAGATCCATTAATTGTATTCTGAAGATAGGGAGTGGGAGTCTAAAGTCTCATTTTTCATATTAGGACATTAAGGATAAGTCTAAAAGTGAAAAATAAGAAATATTAGTATAAGTGTTGGATAATTAAATGGTAATTTGGTAAAACCGAGTACAAAACAAATGAGGAAGAAAGATTTGCACATGTGCACACACACACATGCACAAGCAGCAAAAATATATAAAAGGTAATTTAAAGCCAACCATTGTCCATAGGATATCACAGAAGGTAAACATTGGTTCTTTGCATAATTTGTCTAATAGAAGTATATTTTGGCTGTACAAGCTTGGAAGAAAACCAATTAGTACACACACACACAAAAAAAAAATCCAATAAAATAATGATACAAGAAAGGGCATTAGTGAACCTAATTTACTCATGAAAGTAGGCAGAATCATGAGACCATTCAAATAGTAGCAAAATTAAAGAGGAGTAGATGCTAGGAATAATGGGAAAAAGGGAAGCTTTCTGTTATTGCTGCTGTTGTTTTTAATCAAGATGAAACTCTAAGCATGCAGATTAGAGTTCTAGCCTGTTATTCCTCTAGCTCAGCTCCTGTGCGTTTAAATAAATCAGGGTAAAAAATCAGGATAGGCCTATTTGTGTTATTTGGCCTCTTCTATTTCTTCACTAACTAATATCTGTGTAGAAAGTCATTCTTTAATTAGGAGTTATTGATGCTCTCTCCCTTGGCAAGGCCTGAGTATGTTCTAGCAGCTGTAGCAGTCTCAAGTGAATTGCTTTTCATGGTCCCTATGAACACAAAGAAGTCTACAACCATCAAGGGCAGACAGAAAATATGTCTATAAATGCCAGAAGAAATAGCTAACAGAACTGAAAGTATATAGTTGACAGTAGAGAGTGGGAATTGGGAGAGTAGAGCAGGAATGGAGTAGGGAAATACTTTCTTTTGTTATGAGACTTGTAAAATTATCTATTTTAAATTATTATGCACACATATATCTCTGATAGAAATAAAAATGGAATTAAAATAATAACAAAATTATAAAATAAACATGCCAATTGACCATGTATCTGACAACAAATAATCAGATAGGCCCTTATTTTAAATATTCTGGAAGAAAACGACTTTCAATCTTGATTCTTATACCTAATCAAACTACTAATCAACTGCAAGGATAGAATAAAGATGCTTTTAGACATTTAGGAATTTATAAAGTTAGCTTCCTATAAATCTTTCCTAGAAGATACTAGAATAGGCATTTGTCAAACCAGAAAAAGCAGAGAAAATGGATGCAGGAAAAAATAAATCCAATTCAAGAGGATGGTGGGGAGCTGTCTGGAGATGGCAGCTATATAACAAGCCTAGGGAAAAACCAGTCTAGATAGGAACAGGAAGATAGAGGGAAATAATTGTGACTATTGATAAACTGCAGATGCTTTAAATTAAACACTACAGAAGCCCATCCATAAATTTTCAGCCACTATACACATGGCATATTAAAAGCCCAGACCTGCCCTGAAGAAGTTGGCACCATTAAAAAGCATCTACATTATTGATCAGCCTCAGAAATGTTGTCTGGAAAGTAAAATAAATTTATCTGGCTGACTGCCCATGCTATATCTACACCATCGAGAACAACATGACCATTAAAAACCAACAACAACGAGGTGTATCTACATTTACTGATAGGAAATAATAACCTTGACAAACTAGGAATAACAGCGACAATAATAAACAGGTCTGGGAAAACATAATTTGGATGTAACTTGATTAGCTATTGGCTTCCAGCCAGCCCAAATGTGGGTGGACTGGAGTCCTTATCTTAGAAGGGAAGATGTGAGAAGCGCGTGTAGGGCCAGAAAAGCAGGCAATTCCAATCTGGGAAGCTCTTAGGTTTGCTTGTGCAAATCCCTCTGGACCAGTTTGACAAAATAAAAGACAAATAGATTGCTGGAATCCCTGCCATTTTACTGAATAATTTAGCCAACAACAGGGGCCAGAATTTTCCCTTAGAGAATTAAGTGGAAACAAAACTTATCTCCAGGGCAGGAGCAAAATTGAACTGAGACCAGGAAAGGTTAGGCTCTTGTTTCCTGAAGGCTAACCTGTATAGTCTCAGCCCAGACATTTTATTAACCCTTATATCAGGGGTCCCCAAACTTTTTACACAGGGGGCCAGTTCACTGTCCCTCAGACCGTTGGAGGGCCGGACTATAAAAAAACTATGAACAAATCCCTATGCACACTGCACATATCTTATTTTAAAGTAAAAAAACAAAACGGGAACAAATACAATATTTAAAATAAAAAACAAGTAAATTTAAATCAAGAAACTGACCATTATTTCAATGGGAACTATGGGCCTGCTTTTGGCTAATGAGATGGTCAATGTGCTCCTTTCATTGACCACCAATGAAAGTGGTGCCTCTTCTGGAAGTGCAGCGGGGGCAGGATAAATGACCTTAGGGGGCCGCATGTGGCCCGTGGGCCGTAGTTTGGGGACCCCTGCCTTATATAATGTAATCCTGAATTTTATCTGATCGAATTTTGTAATCTACTCATTATGCTATGAGGGCTTTACATATCTTTTTAAATGAAAAATGCAAGATACCAAACATTGCATAGGGTATGCTATGTATAATGTGTATTAAAAAGAGGAATGTTTGTATTCATACACACATTCATATCCTGGTAGATATATGCTCCCAGTTTATTTGGGGGAAGATGGTAAGAAACTAATAGTGGGTAAAACTGTAGCCTAAGGTGGGAAGGACTTACATTTGCTGCACACATTTTAGTCTTATTTGAATTTTAATTGTTTACCAATTATCTGTAATGCATATTACATGTAATTTCACTGTAACAAGAAAAGGAAAAATAAAAGGAAGACATCTATACCCATCAAAGATTTCTTAAGTTTTCAGTGACAGACATCTGTGTCATCTTTCTGCAATACAGATTTCCTTAATTTTTTGCTCTTTTTCTAACTGTTTCCATGGTCCCTGGTACTTTAACCAGAGTATGCAGTTCTCTTTGAAGTTGGTCAGTTTTCTCCTTGCCTGACACCTGTGCAACCACTGGGCACAGCGCATGCTGTTTGGCCAGCTGTTCTGCGTGTTCCCTCTTCATGCTCTTGAATTTGCTGTTGGTTAAGTCAATGAGCTCACCCCTTTCTGTACTGCTGTCACTTTCAGAGCTGTGATCTGTTGCTCTAATTGCCGTTTTTCCAGGTGATAGAGTCCTTCAATAAGCTGAGGCTTTCAACAATCTTGCCAAAGTCGGGTGCCAACTTTGCAAGGTCCTCTGAATCATGACAGGCTTTTCTAATTTTCTCTAAGTCGATATACTCATCAATCTCCCACACAACGTTAGGCATAGTCCATTTTTAGCCACTGAAGTCGGGTATCATGTATTTCCACTGATTAAGTCGTTTGGAATGTGTAGCTACACCCAACAGAAGGTTCTAGCGTGAGACAATTTTAAGAATCTCGCAGCAGATGTCATGCCCCCACTCTCCAGTCCCCCCCAAAAAAAAAAATTCCTGTGGGGCTGGTAGCCTTATTTAATCCAAGAAAGTTTCGATGTACTTGAGAAAGGGTTAGTTGCAGAGTAGAACTGCTGAAATGACACCCTCCACTGGGATCTTTGAAGCTTTATGGTTGGATAATGTGACTGATCTGGAGACTTCGTGAAAACAGATGCAGTTTTTGCATATACTTAGCTTCCTTCTATTCCAGGGCTGTGTTTCGCTGAGGATTGGCAGATCTCAGAGGCCTTGGCAGTCTGATGTGGTCACCAC
Organism: Saccopteryx leptura; assembly: GCF_036850995.1. Taxonomy (NCBI): domain Eukaryota; kingdom Metazoa; phylum Chordata; class Mammalia; order Chiroptera; family Emballonuridae; genus Saccopteryx; species Saccopteryx leptura. The sequence goes on from NC_089504.1 coordinate 312,322,775, forward strand.
ATGGCAAAGAGGTAACATGGGCCTTGAGACAGTCACATGAGAGCCCAGGTGCCAGTCCGACTGGCTGCAGCTGGAGAAATGACTCAAGAAGTAGCCTTAGCGTGGCAACAAGGACACCGAGCAACCACTGAAGCCCTCCTGAAAGACATCCACAAGAACGAATGGAACCGAACTCTGTCCATCACACAAACAACCACCTCCTCTCTCCTAGGCAGGCAAATAAAGGTTCCGTACAGTAAGTACCACCGCATGCGCTCAGAGCCTCTGCTGGTGCCACTTTTTAATCTTTCCTCCCGTATCTTCCCTCCCATCCCACCACTCCAGGCAGCCATTGATCTGGTTGTTGTTTTGTTGTTGTTTTTTTGTCTTTGCATATTAAATTGCATTTTTTAGAATAAACAAAAACTATAGGGTGTCTATTTCTGTCAAACTTCTTTCACTCCACAAAATTATCTTATCATTCATCCACGATGTTGTGTATATCAATAGCTCATTTTTACTGCTGTGCATTCCACTGTATAGACATAACACAATTTGTTTATGCATTCATGAGTTGATGAGCACTTGTAATTATTTCCAATGTTAGCTCGTGCCAATAAAGCTGCTAAAAATATTTGTGTTCAAAATTTTGTATGCATATGTGTTTCATCTTTGTATGCATATATGTTTCATTTTTGTATGCATATATGTTTCATCACAAAGTGGTTGTGCCATTTTATATTAAAATAAGCAGTATGTGGCTCAGAATTCCAGGTTCTCTACTCACTGACATTTGGTAAGGTCAGTTTTTCATTTTAGAGATTTTTATTTATGAAATTTCCACTTAGTTTTTCTACTTTGCCTTTCTTTGTTGAGATGGTCTTTCTTCTTTTTAATTTGTTTCAAACATGTTTATTGTAGCTCATTGAAGGTTTTTGTGAGATGGCAACTATAAAATTCTTAAGACGAATCTAACATCTCTTGTCATCTCAGTGTTTGTTTGTTTGTTTGTTTGTTTTTCATTCAGTTTGAGCTGGTTCTGGTTATTGGTATAGCAAGTGATTTTCAATTGATACCCAGACATTTTGGGTACTATGTTATAAGATGCTGGATTTTTTTTGAAGTCTTCTGTTTTAGCATTCTTCCTTTAGCAGTCTACCTGGGGTTAAAGGGAGGCACTGCCTCATTACTGCCAGGTGGGATGGAAGTCGAGTTTTTCCCCTCGGCCTCTACTGATGGCTGAGGTAAGTGCAAGGGGGAGTTCAGACTCCACCTTAAGCTTCCACTGATACCAATCTGCAGACGAGAGGATGCTTCCTCTCTCCTCCACCTGATCTCCACTGACACTATGGGGTGTTCTTATTAATGCTGAGCAATGATGAAAGCCTTGACTCTCCACGACATCTCTTCTGATACCTCGTCTGCAGAGAAGGAGGAGGACACCTCATTACCAGGGATGGACTGAAAGTACTACATCTCCATGTGTCTCTGCTGATACTTCTTAAGAAAAATGGCCTTAACCCCTGAATAGAGTGTATTACCCTCCACTAGATCTGTCACCACACTGTTGAGGAAGAAGAGGAGGTGCCTTGTTACTACATAATCAAGTGCAAGGGGAGCTCCCAACATGGTCTGCACTAACACTGTGGGCTTGCAACATCTCAGATTAAGTTCACTTGTCATTATTAATATAGTGGTTTTGCATCTTCTGTCACAAAAACAGTGATTTAGAATGCTTCAACAATGATCACCATCTACAATATTATGTATATTCTTGTGTGTTGTCGTTAAACACTTCCTATCGACAATTATTATTCTTATACATTGTTGTACCTCCAATTTAAGGTATTTTCTCCTAAATGGTCCAGTTTTCACTTAATAGAGCCTGCCATTAGTAATTTTTTAAAAGCATTTTAAAATACCTTCTCAGACTATTTCATCTTTCCTTACAACAAGGCTATAAGTTTAATATTTACTACTTTTTTCTAAGATTCTTAACTTCAACCATTTACAAATACATGATCACAACTTCTGTGCTTGCATGGATATTTAAGGAAATGGTAATGTAAAGTAAATAATTATAACCCAAGTGACATTTGCTGTACCCTCCTGAGGTTTTAACAAATGAATCATATGGATAATAATACTAAATTCACAGGAAATTGAAATTAAAATTTCTTTGATCATTAGTAGTTGCTCAATAAATATTAATTCACTTCCTTTCATTTCTAAATTTTATAAGCTTTAATTTTTACAAGATATGCGAGAAGGCTGATAATTCATGTTTAGTTTGGAAATATATAAATTGGTGTTTTAAACCCTGTATTCAGTCAGCAGGCTCTTTTTATCTTTCCAATTATTCCGCTGAGAAAGCTCTTAATGAGCATGTTTTAGATAGCACAAAAGTAAAACCAACTAAGACAATAAGCCCTTAATCCAATGCTATTCAACAAATACGCTTTGAGTGCCCATTATGTCGAAGGCACTGGACTAAGTACAGAGAAGGAAGCTCCACTTCCGAATGAGACCCAAGCTCTGCCCTCTAACACAGCAAGAATGAGTCACTGACAAGGGCAAGAATAGAAAAGAAGGCTACTATGGAGTTGTTGCAAAGCACTGAGCACCGAAATCGCACTCAAGAGCACTAAAGGGATGGACAGATAGAGCAGCACAGAGAACAGGAAAATGTGGCAGCATGCTGGGAACCTCGCACACAGGGCTTTCTAGGTTTCCATGGAAACGGTTAGACTTGCATGCATGGGTGCACATGGCAGTCTTGCCAGGTGCCTGTTATTGGCTTGGAAGAGAGAAAAATTACATTTTCATGACAGTTACAGATTAGCTGAGCAAGTAGCTTTTCAAAATGATGTACTTGCAAAACACACACACACACACACAGAGATAAACACTGTCCAGAGTAAAAAATGTTTGTATTCTTTAGTGCCAGCTGCATAATTAGATCTCCCCTTAGAAAGGACCAGATTGCAGTTTGTACTTTCTGACCATTTTACCCAAAAATAGCAAGATCTTCCACACAGAAGCAATTTTCTGGGGGAAAAAAATCTCATAATATGTAGGTAGACAGTAGAAAAGAAAATTGAAAATTGGAGAAAAATTGGCCCAAAGAGAACCATGCAGATATTTTGGAGGTTACTAAAATAAGATAAGGAGTAGACATGTGCATACACAGAGGAAGTTATGAAATATTTATAATGGCATGAAAATATTAAGGTATTTAGCAGTGAAGTGAAGCGATACTTTTGGTAGTGAATTGGAATTTAAGAAAGCAACACCTCACCATCCATCACAGATCAAGAGGTGACAAAGAAAAACAAGAAAATTAGACAATGTGGCAGAAAGAATCAGACTACCTGGGTAAAGTCTAAGTTTAGCAAAACATATAGTTTAATTTTACACATTTCAGGGGCACAGAAGACAAAATGTTGTACTTGCTTCTTCCAAACAAGATAGATAGATAAATAGATAGATAGACAGACAGTATATCTCAGTGACGGAGTTAGTTGCTTTTTGAATCCTAATAGAATAGATAATAGTGACAGATGGTCAACATAGCTTTCATGGGACCATAAAACAATGAAATTGGTAAACAAATGCCCATCAAAGTTAGTGCATAAATTAAGGATTATTTCTTAAATTATGAGTCACATAGAATAAGGTATTCAGAAGGAAGAGGTTAATTTTAAAAAATCTTTTGAGAGGAGGTGAATTTGGTGTCAGATTTTAAAGATACAGTTGAGTGGATTGATCATGTGATGGCAAATCAGCAACAGAAAGCTATTGGCACTAGACTGTCCCCATTCACAGACACAATGTGATTGCTAAGCTACCTTGAAGTAGTATGATACTTCTTTTGGCTGGTATTTTTAGCAAACTCTCCTGACATGAGTTTCCCCAATCAAACTTCTATTATAGAATAGAGAAATTTAGGTCCTGTAATAGATACAGCAAGAATGATGCTGAGATAGATGTATCTAGTTCTTAGCTTTACGTTGCTTTTTAAAAAGCATTTTAAAACTGTATTGATGAGAGAGAGTGAGAGAGATAAATTTGTTGTTCCACTTATTTATGCATTCATTGGTTGATTCTCATATGTGCCCTGACTGGGGATTGAACCTGCAACCTTGGTGTATTGGGATGACTTCTGACCAGCTGAGCTACCCAGTCAGGGCCTTATGTTGCTTTTAAAAAACAAATTATAAAAGTAATATAACCATATTGCTACAAGTGTATAAAATATAGAAACATAAAATTACTTATGTATCCAGCATCCTTACATAATATATATATACTCCTTTCCTTTCTGAGATTTCTTAAGACACAGTATCTTTTATTGAAGAGATGTGTAGAAAAAAAAAGAGCATAACAACCTAGTATGCTTCTTTAAGGCCCATGCAAGAAAATAAGATGTAAATGCTTAATGTTAAGATTCAGAAAACTGCCTGACCAGGCAGGGGCACAGTAGATAGAGCATCAGACTGGGATGCAGAGGACCCAAGTTTGAAACCCCAAGGTTGCCGGCTTGAGCATGGGTTCACTGGCTTGAGTGTGGGATCATAGATATGACCCCATGGTTGTTGGTTTGAGCCCAAAGGTTACTGGCTTGAGCAAGGGGTCACTCATTCTGCTGTAGCCCCCCTACCCCATCAAGGCACATATGAGAAAGCAATCAATGAACAACTAAATTACCAAAATGAAGAACTGATGCTTCTCATCTTTCTCCCTTTCTGTCTGTCTGTCCCTATCTGTCCCTCTCTCTGTCTCTCTCTTGTCTCTGTCACAAACACACACACAAAAAGATTCAGAAGACTAATAAGGTGGCTTTAACTAAAATTAGGCTCTCTGCAATCATACAGATATAAAACTGACTTCTGGCTTTTATGATTACTAGCTAAGGGAACTTAGCCAAGCTATTTAATATTGATGAGCTACAGTTTCCTTAAGTGTAAACACAGAATGAACCAAACCCAAAAGGTTATTATGAGGACAAAATAAAGCAGTACACATCATCTAGCTCAATTTCTGATGAATATTAAACCATCAATTATTATTAGTTATTAGTTATTATTATTTTTTAAAGTAGATCTACAGTCACAAGTTATTTGTGATGGCCAGACAAAAAAATGCTAAAATATTTACTGCCTTAATAGTTTAAAAGTCAACAGTTTTAAAATCAAATATACTGAAGTTTCAAAACGTTTCTTCTTGCTCCCTGTCCCAACCAACAGCCCAACCACTAACCAGCTTCCTATCACTGCAAATGAGTTTTGTCTTTTCAATTACTTTATATAAATGGAAACAGTTTGAACTTTTTTGTGTGTCTAGCTTCTTTGATTTTAGTGTTCGAGAGTCATTCAAATAATTTATGTATTGGTAATTTGTTTCATTTTTTTTTGTCCCTGGATTATCCATTATTGATAATATTAGATTGCATGGATACTCTAAAATCTCTTTATTATTCACTTGTTCTCAAAAGTTGGTTTGCTTCTAGTTTGGAATGATTCATGTTAAAGGTGCTATGAGTATTTGTGTACAAGTATTTTTGGGGGTATATGTTTTTATTTCACTTGGACAAATATCTAGGAGTAGTATTCCTGGATTGTAGGGTAAGTATATGCTCTACTTTATAAAAAACTCAAACTGCTTTCCATAATGACTGTACTATTTTGCTTTGCCACCAGAAATTTTTGAATTTCAGGAGTATCGCATTTTCAACAAGACTTGACATCATTAGTCTTTTAAATCAGATAATTTCTATTGCGTGTGTAATTATATTTTGCTGTGGTTGTAACTTGCACTTTTCTAATTCTAAAGGCCTTAAGCATTATTTTTGTGTGTGCCTGTTTGCATCTTCTTAGTAAAGCACTTGGGAAAATCTTTATGCAAATTTTTGTTGTTGTTGGGCATCTGTATTCACCTATTGAATTGTAAAAATTCTTTACCTATTCTGGATACAAGTCAGATATAACTATTATGGGCATTGTCTCCCAGTGTGTTATTTAAATTCAATTGCCTAATGCTTTTTGGAAGTCTAGAGGTTTTAATTTTGAGGTCTGATTTCTCAAACTTTTAATGAATTGTGCTTTTAGATTCTAGGTAGCAAATATTTCTTCTATATGTTTACTTCTAGAAATCTGATAGTTTTAGATTTTACATTTATGTCCACAATCTGTTTGAGTACTTTTTCCTTATGGTGTAAATGTTATCTAATGTTCTTATTACATTTTTTTTTATGGATATCCAGTTCTTCCAGCATGATTGAATGAAAAGATAATTTTTTCCCCATAGCAAACTTTGTGCAAAATCAATTGAAAATATATGAGAGAATTTACTCTTTGGATACCAATAGATGTATTTATCTTGAATATTCTAGTTTTATTGTAAATCAAACTCAGTTAGTATACATTCTCCAACTTTGTTCTTTTTAAGAACTGTTCTTTCTTCATCTTTGAATTTACACTTAAATGTAGCAATAATCATGTTGATTCCTATAAAAGTTCTACTGAGTTTCTTATTAAGACTATGTTAAATTATAGTGTATTTCTATATGTTCTCAGTCCTCTACATTTCTGAAAAATCGGCAGTTAAATACAGAGGCTTGCTCATTTTTATATTCAATCTTTTTGTCAAGATTATACATGTTGTATTCTTGAGTTTATTTCATTAGAAATCACGTAATGTCTGACTGTTCTATTTGTATGCAATAGCTATTGAGTTGCAATGCTTAGAGCCAATAACTTATTGGAGTTGCAAAATTGTGACACTATAAATTAATAATTAGTTTTATTTATTAATTAAAATACTTTTATGAAAAGATATTTACCTAAATCTACCATTTGATGGCAAAATTAAGCAGTCATAGAGAGAAGGCAAGATAAATGCATCATTTTGCTTCTTCTATAGTTTTCAAGATAATGAATTGGTTCCCTATTATCCTCTAGTGGTAATCAACTATATATTTTTTAAATGTGTTATTAATTCATGTATTTAAATATATCTTATGGGTTCTGATAAATTTATTTTTAAAATCCTTTTTGAAAAGATATTATCTTCTTTAGGTAATGGAAACCTATCCAAAGGATAGTCATTTAGAATAAAATAATTTGTATTTCACAATGTAAATAATTAAAATGAACTACCTGAAACACACAGAGATGTATTCAGAGATTTTCAATTATAGGGGAATCACGGAATTCACTGGTTTAAAGTGATCAGTAATACAGGGGTGTGAGTGAGTTAGTGAACTAAATACCATATATTATATTTATGCCAATGATGTTATTTTTCTAAATAGAGAACAAACTTTATAAAAAGTTTTTCTACTTACATGAAATAAGTTTCTGTTGTCAAAAAGCAGGTTTTTAAAACTGTATAAATATCTATCTAATGCTCTAATATTCTTAACTCTACTAAATACCAGTAGCACCTGAACTTTTGTGACAACCAAAATAACTACCACAAAATATTGCCTAGAAATCAACATGTTCCTCACTGAAAACTGCTGTTTTATCTGAAGTGTACATATTAGTTTAATTTAAACAACTTCTAACCACAGTCATAATACTATTCTTGGGTGAGATGGCATTATGACTCATCATATGGGGGCTGGGTTCATTTCTGCTCTCTCAAAGTGTTTCAGAAAGAAAGTCGTCTAGAAACCTGAGGACACCATTACTTCTTGAAATTTTTAATGCTGAATTAAAGGTCACACATTAAGGTCAATTTCTCCTCAAATATTATGAATTAAGAGACAACACAACACTTGCTATTGTGAGACTATAGAACAGCACTGTAGATACAAGACTCTCATTCACCACTGTGTACATGTTTGTAAGCCAAATCATGTTCGCTGGGAAATACCCATATTTCAAATGAATGCAGATATTTTTTGCCAATAGAGCAAAAGGAGAGAGGACCAATATGTTGACAAGAACCCGTGAAAATTCACTCTAAGTAATAACAATGAAATGTGCTCCCTGAAGATTTCTGATTATTTCTACTTTAGACCTTCAGGACTAGAACCTTTGGTACTGAAAATTGACACCGGTTTGTTTGTTTTTTAAGTTCTACACAGTTAAGCTGATTCTTTTGAAGGAAATCCCAGTGCCAGAAAACACTATTGTGATACCAGATATCATCCTCGAAGTGATGATTGTTATTTCACACTACCCAGGTTGAGGGTGGGGGCGGGGGGGGGGAGCAGTCAGTCATTTTTATAAGCTGAACAGACATAGAGAAAATGGAATACATTAATATGTCTAGGGATGAAGATTATTTTGTACACAGAACACTTGTAATATCTAATGTTACCTTAAATATTTTAAAAAGTCACTATTAAGATTTGAACATTTTGCTAATTTTATTCCCTCTTAACTTTCTGCTCTCATATATAGAAATTTCCTTATTTCATCCAACCAGTTATTTACTCATGTTTAGTTTTCATTCCAAATCTATGAATATTCATATTGTAATAGATTAAATATTTTATATTTATGTACTGATGTTTGTATGGGTGTTTGTGTCTGTTAACAAACAAACAAGTTCGCAGTTAAATTGTTTTTAAATTGCTTAATATAAAATTAAACAGCTGTTTTCAAGAGTTATTTTCCATGCAGTTATTTCTTTGCTAGAACAAAATTGCTAAACTAAATTCAAAAGTGGTTCATCTTATGGGGAGGGGAATGCATAACCTTTGGATTTATCTCCTTTTCTGGGCAAAATCATTTGCATCTAATTAGTTTCCTCCAAATGAACATCTGACTCTAAAGAACTGTAAAATGTCTGCTGTTAATGAAAGGTAAATCAAACTCAGGCATATGTCTCTAGAGTCAGTATATCCTAAGGCAGGTTTCTTAGCAAGGAAGGTCATGTTGTCACCCTTTTGCCTTATTTCTGTGTAGGAAAATCTTTCTTAATCTTTTCTCATGATCAAAAGTAATCTCTAATTAGTATTTAATTTACATAAGTGATATTAGACTATAAATCTGTGAGTTGATTTATTTTTCTCTTTCAACAGTTTCTCTTTTTGCATCAGAGAGAGAAAGAGAGATTTTGTTGTTTTTCACTAATGCAAAAGTTCTACATTGTTTGTTTGTTTTTTCATTTATCACCCTTTACAGATATTTGGTGAATAAAAAAATCTAGAATAGATGGATGAATCTTGAAGGACAGTAATTTAGTATAACATCATCATCATCTACAATAACAAAGAGCCATTACATTTAACATTTGACTGTCACAAGTTGTTCTCAGTTGTCCTTACCAGCCTTATCTTCTAGACTTATCTCTCTTGACCTCATATTTCAGTAATAACAAACTCTTCACTGTGCCCTGACTATAGCTCAGCACCGTGTGAAAGCATAGGACGAAATACCCCAAGGGGAAGGGGGTAAGAAGAGTTACAATATAGGGTAGAAGCAAAATTTGAAAGTAGGAAAGATATCTAGTTTGGACAGGAGTGGCTTGAGAATTCAAATGGAAGGATTATTTTAATTACACTGCTCATCCTGGCTCTCCACCCCTTATAACTGTCACTTGTTCTCTGGTCCAAAGGTTTCCTGGGTCAGCAGGACATAAGTGAATTCAAGCATATAAGATGAACATTCAGTAAAAGTTAGTGACTATAGACAGAAGCTCGCCCCTGAGTCAGTCCTAAGGGTGGTAGATTGAAGTTGTAGCCCACATAAGGGTGTGGCTAGAATCATGCACATCCTTGGCAAATTACTCAGCCCAGCCCCGACCTCACAGTGGCAGTGGACATCACCTATTGACAAGATGTATTGTTTTGAAGACTTTTTTAAGACCTACAGAAAGTGCTTAGTGGAGGTATATCCTGATTGTTAATATTTTAAATACAGGAATAGAGTTTTGATAGTGTTCCAGGATCCAAATGAACATATTTCAGGAACAGGGCTAAGAGCCTTTATTAAATTGAGGGGAAAGGGCCAGAGCCAAAATTATACTTCGGATTATGGTCGTGCCTTAATTCATTTGAGTGAGTTGAAATCATGAGTTAAATAGAAGAACATGAAATTAGGACAGAAAGAGAAGCTCTGATTTGAGTTGTATAAAGTTCAGAAAAGCTGAGAAAACCCAGAGAATCTCTGGATTCTTCTCCTCCACGATGAACACCAAAACGTACCTAAAAATGCCATTGTTCATAGTTCTTATCATTAATAGTTTTACTATCTTGCCATTTTTTTTTTATGATTTCAGTTCACACTTAATCCTATTCCAGAATCTCTTGGTTATTAGATTGTAATTTAGAGGGATACAGGTATGTTCTTAATTGAGGTCAATGTCAGCAGCTGAAATTCAGCAAACTGACCAATAGGAAACACATTCCATTGGTCTTTGCTCAGGAACAGGTCTATTAAGCCTGTTTATGGAATTGTAGATCAACCACAAATGGTGGCCATTGTGTCTGAGGGGTGTGCTTTCTCATTCAATAAAAGGTCTTATTGCTTGGTCTCTCTGACACTCAAAACACACTCCCTTTTCATAATGATTCTGTAAGACAATGTTTGGATAATACATAAGGCATGAGTGTAGTAAAATACCGAGGCCATAATGAATATACACAGTGATTCATAGTGTATTAGTCACCGGAAACTCTGTCTCCTCTCTCTAAGGGATTTTTTATAGTTTACTATAGAAATGAAAAATACATGCATTGGAATAGTAAACTGAAAAATATATTGAAAGGAATAACTTGTTTTGTATCAAGGGGCAAAAAGCCCAGAGGCCATTGTATTGTCTTACCTCTTAATTCCAAAACGAAATGAGAGCATGAGCCAATAAATCTATTTAATAATAAATCTATTTTAAAGTGATTCTTTTAAAGAAGAAAGTAGAGAATCATAGAGGGGAATATTTTAACCTCATAAAACCCTTTCAGTATTCTAGTATTGTTATTCTTTTTATATCTTAAAAAAATTGCATTGCAGGGCAGGGTCATGAGGTTTCTGATGTAAGGACAGATGTTGTTGTCTTCCAGATTGCATTTCCGGAAGTGGGACTGTTATGACGCCACAGTGCTCACAGATGGGACCAGACAGTATGGCGGGAGTTATCTGAGGATCAGTCCTTCCTCACACCCCCCAAGAATAATGAAAGAATGATTAGAGGGTGGAAATTCATTACCACAATTGCTGCTAATGTTATTCACCAGAAGCTCTCTACACATAAACAAGATACCCAGAGGCGCCTCTTACTCATGTAACGAAGAAATCCTTTGGCTATCTGCAATTGACACATACACATCAGTTTACAGTTGTTCCCACAAACTGTCAGTCACAGTAAAATCAGCTTGTGTAGAACACATGGTCAGGTTTTTCTCATCTTCCATCCTCTCGTGTGGAATGTACTGAAATGAGTTATTGAGGGAGAACTTCAGAATAGTAAGACTATTAATTCATACACGTGTAGACTGCTTCACAGCTTGCAAGGCACATCCATACACATTACCTCACTCATTTCCACAGCCATACGAGAAAGATTACTAATATGATTGCCACTATTACAAATAAGAGAAATGAGGTCTAGCATGTACCCATGAGACCAGGATCCCATGATTTTTTAAATAGAAGAGCAGAAGCTACAATGTATACTTTTTATTATTATTATTATTATTATTATTATTATTATTATTATTGCAAGTTCAAGGGACCAAATTTAAAAATAATCAGCTTGCTCCAACATTGGAAAATGTGCCTCTATTATTAGGCACCGTCCTCTCTGAACATCTCATGTTATCTTTGCTGAACACTAGATATCCAGTCCAGACACAGAAACAGAGGGCATTGGAGCATTCGAGGTCCCTTAGAGCCATGCTCCTCAGAACCTGGCTCATGTGCTACTGCTGGTCTGCTGTTCGTAATGAGTCGGCAATGTGACAAGGACCAAAATGGAGAGTAAGCATTTGGAAAATTTCGTGGCAGTTTGACAATAATTTTATGGCTGTTGAATAATAATTGTATTTCATATGTCCTTTACAAAAAGGTTTAATTTGTCTACTCATTTATGTTTATGATATTTTGCAAAAGGATCAGGCCGCAACAGGTTGAGCAAGGGGAGGAGGAGAATGGGCCCTCTGCAAATTTAGCAAAAGAAGCATGGCTTTAGGGAATGATCCCTGTGTCCTGCCAGATAGCATGTCTGTGTTCAAATTCATCAGGGCATCCTTGGCTGACTCTGCTCCACTCCGTTGACTTGACTGACTGTGGATTTTCTCAAAGGGCCCCCTTTTCATTCTGCAGAAATCTGTTTCTATAAGCATGTCTTTCAGGTTCTGCCCACTTATGAAGCATAGTTCTCTTCTCTTTCAATTACCAAGTGACAAATCACCAAAGACATAGGTAAGTGGCTTGAAGCAACACCTATTTATTATCTGGCCATTTCCATAGGTCAAAGGCTGAGCATGAAATAAAGGTTCCTGGCTCAGGGTCTCAGGAGGCTGACTTCAAGGTGTTAGCAGGGATGCTGCACATCTGGAGTGGGAGGGTCTCTCCCGAGCTTATTCAGCTCATTGGCAGAGTTCAGATTTGGGTAGGACTGAAGTTCATGTTCCCTTGCCGGCCAGCAGGGGGATCACTGAGCTCCTAGAGCTTGCTCTCTGGTCTTAGCCACAGGGACCTCCTCCATCAGCCGTTCACACTGTGTCTGCTTGCTTTCTTCTAAACCAGAAGTACAAGAATTCCAACTTTTTTTAAGGGGTCACCTGATTGGTTCAGCACCACCCTCTCCAAGACAATCTCCCTTTTGATTAATTCAAAGTCAATGGATTAGTGAGCTAACCACTGAATTAGTACCCTGTCACGGTTTCTGCTCCCAATCACACTTAAGAGGAGTGAGAATTAGACAGGTGAGGACTTGGGGGTGTGGGTGGCTTAGAATTCTGACAATCACAGTGGTCAACACCTGATAAAAACAACACTAGGAAAATGCATTGTTATGTGTCGTATTGCCCCTGTTAAACAGTGTCCCTGAAAATTCTATTGATTAAAAAGTGTAAGGCTCCATTTATGTTGAATTACACTGATTCCATGCCTGCCTGAGCCCTTAATGTTATAGCAGAAGGACTCATCCATCCTCTGAGACGTTTTGGTCCTCAAAGCGCAGAGGTCTTGCATGCCTTCACGCAGGGAACCCAGACTCCTTGGTATTTTCTAGTGCAGCTCTGCCAGATTGCTGGAACTACACTCATTAGAGCCAGTGGTTATGACACTTTGGGACTGTAAATGAAATGGAGCACAAATCTTAGGACACGGTCAGGAAAAGTCAGGCTGTGAAACTAACAAAATCAACACAAAACAACCATGCGTGACCTCATCTGAAACTCAACCAGTAGAGAGTTGGAGAGAGTTTACTTCTGAAGAAAAAGCACCAAAAACCTACAAAAAAAAAATGAACGTAATATAAATTAAGCTACGACCGTGGACACCATGATATATTGTGGACATGAACTATTATTATTATGTCTGTTATAATGACAGAACACTTTGGGCACTGATAAGAAATTCTGAACCGAGCCCTGCCCCATAGAGCCACAGAAGTAGAGCACTGGTCCAGGGTGTGGAAGTCCTGAGTTCCATTCCTTGTTAGGGCACACAGGAGAAGCAACCATCTGCTTCTCCACTCTTTCTCCTCCCCCCCTCTCTCTCTTTCTTTGTTCCCCTCCTGCATCATGGCTCAAATGATTGAGCAGGTTGGCCCCAGGTGCTGAAGATGGCTCCATGGCCTCTCCTCAGGTGCTACAATAGCTTGGTTGCTGAGCAACGGAGCAGTGGACCCAGATGGGCAGAGTACTCCCCATTAGGGGGCTTTCTCAGTGAACCCCAGTTGGGGCACATGTGGGAGGCTGTCTATCTGCCTCCCCACTTCTCACTTAATAAAAAATTTTTTTAAATCTTGAACTGAAGACATCATTGAAAATGAGACATTTATATCTTGCCTACAGTACTACTTAAATTAATAAAGCTCCAAATTATTACCTTTGGTGGTTATACCTGCAATGGAAAGGAATATCAGTAGAGCTTTAATGATTATTGTCTTACTGCCATTTAATTCCATTCATTAACAACAGGCACTAACATTGATACGGTACTTTCACAAAGAGTATTTCATTATTTTATAGAAATACTTTTATTTATTCTACCTCTAAAGTCTTAAAACAACCTTCTCATTATAGTTTGTTTTGTCAAGTAGATTGTCCTAATTGGAAAAAAAAAAAAAAAGATACTCTGTGCAGTAGAACTCTTTGGTGCAAGAGACGGAAATTACTAAAGAAAATATAAGCCAGGCCCTGGCGGTTGGCTCAGTGGTAGAGCGTCGGCCTGGCGTGCAGAAGTCCCAGGTTCGATTCCCAGCCAGGGCACACAGGAGAAGCGCCCATCTGCTTCTCTACCCCTCCCCCTCTCCTTCCTCTCTGTCTCTCTCTTCCCCTCCCGCAGCCGAGGCTCCACTGGAGCAAAGATGGCCCGGGCGCTGGGGATGGCTCCTCGGCCTCTGCCCCAGGTGCTAGGGTGGCTCTGGTCGCAACAGAGCGACGCCCCGGATGGACAGAGCGTCGCCCCCTGGTGGGCGTACCGGGTGGATCCCGGTCGGGTGCATGTGGGAGTCTGTCTGTCTCTCCCCATTTCCGGCTTCAGAAAAATACAGAAAAAAAAGAAAAAATATATATATAAGCCAAAGAAAGGGGGTGGGGAGAGATTTTTTTTAAAGGCTGGCAAAGGATAATTTTTAAAAAGAGACACAAACATGATTCCTACACAGATCCAGAATAAACACATGTCAAAGATTTTCTTTAACACATGAATTCATGAGGGAAACAGTAGATATTACAACTTGTCCAATAGGGAGCTCAGGGTACGATGCATTCATAGTCAGATATGGAATGCAGACACAAGTTACAGACAGAGGCAGCTACTCTTAGATGAACTAGATAAATTTAATTTTTGAGCCAAGCAATAAAACCTAGACTTCTTTGTCCTCTACCAAAGAAAAACCAACTCCTGAGACTCATACAGAAAGAAGAAGGTGACTTATTTAACATTCACATTAATGGGGACCACAGACACATGATCAGATCAGCCATGGCAATGGGCTAGATATCAGGAAGGAATTTCAAAACTAAACTATTTCTATCAGTCTAGTTTTGCCAGTTCAGTGATCTAATAGAGATCCAGGCTTGGATTTATCTGCTTATTGTTTGGTATGAAAACCAGATATATAGCCTTTCTTTTTTTCTTTTCTTTTTACTTTCTGACTTCACCCTATTGTAGACTCAAACCAATATATCTTTTTATTTCACCTGTCCTTCCTTGGAGACAACCTTTCTTCTCCAGATTTTCTGGCAGAAGGGGACACTGCGGGAACATCTTGATAATGGAGACATCGTTAATCTAATTACTTATATCACACCCCTGCTTCGCCTTCGCCCTCCCCCACGTCTTGGAGAAGCATCTGTTAAATGTCAGTAGTTAAGATGTGTCAGACGGAATCCAGAGCCGCATAGCTCAGCTTGTTGGGAGACAGCCAGAGAGGAGTAGAGGAAGAAAAATATTTTTTTCGAATTCTCTTTTCAGTTGTCAGCCTAATTGTTTTTACAAAGAGAGAAAAGAGTCCAACAAAAAATCTAAAGAGACGATATTTGTGTGCCTGAGTATATGCACGCATAGTGTGTGTGTGTGTGTGTGTGTGTGTGTGTGTGTGTGTATGAGTGTAGGAGAGAGAGACAGAGAGAGAGATTGCCAGTCAGCCAAGGGGAAGGGTATACATATGCGGGAAAAAAGCATGACATCATTGGCATGATTTATATCTCCCTTAATCAGTTAATGATTTAATGGCTCTTTAAATCGGGCAGAGTGGAACACATATAAAACTCAGTATACCATTTATGCCCGGATGGATCAGACATGAAAATTTAGCTACTGAACTTCATGCCAGGCATTGGTATGTCTATTTGGGCACAATGGGTGATGAGCAAAATTATGTATACTATCTATTAAATGCAAAAGTGATGTAAAAGCAACAGCTAATCTCATCTCCAACAAGCGTTATACCCAGGTTCTTTATATGTAGAATAGGACTGCTACCAACAATAAACAAGAATTCTTCCCTTAGCCCCTGTGCACAGGGTTACTTCCCTGAAGCCATCAACGTTTTAGTGTCTGTGGAAGTTTAAATCATTTGAGAAAGAAAAAGCTGTGTGTTCAAATACCAGCACTTTATTTCGTAAAAGTGGATGTCATCCGCAATCACTAATACGCAATGTCTAGTTCTATAAAATAGTAGTTCTCAACTTGGGGTGCCCCTCAACCCACAAAATTCTATTTCACACCCACCATGTCAGAATACCAAGATGGGACAGAGCACACAGCATGTTGTCTACCATTTCAATGAAGAAAGCCACTTTGCTATATTTGTTGCTATAGCTTTATAGTTTAAAACAATCTCAAGCATAGAGTACAAACTTAATATTTGTTTTCAGAGAGAATGGTATTCAGAGAGTCAGAAATCATTTGGGGATACAACCTTTTTTTCTCGCATATGTACACCCTTCCCCTTGGCTGACTGGCAATGTTGTGACGTAGACACAACATTTTGATTTTTATGTCTTGGGGATTTTTTTTTTAATGTAAGACTTTATTATTATAATAAAAGATTATAGCAAAATACCTTTCAAGACTTATTTGTGGCCTGACCAGGTGGTGGCGCAGTGGATAGAGCAGCGGACTGGGATGTGGAAGGATCCAGATTCGAGACCCTGAGGTCGCCAGCTTGAGCGCGGGCTCATCTGGTTTGAGCAAAGCTCACCAGCGTGGACCCAAGGTCACTGGCTTGAGCAAGGGGTTACTCAGTCTGCTAAAGGCCCGCGGTCAAGGCACATATGAGAAAGCAATCAATGAACAACTAAGGTGTCGCAACGAAAAACTGATGATTGATGCTTCTCATCTCTCTCCGTTCCTGTCTGTCTGTCCCTATCTATCCCTCTCTCTGAGTTTCTCTGTCTCTGTAAAAAAATAAAAATAAAAATAAAAGATTTATTTGTGGCTGGGGCCATAAGTGAGCTGTTGTATTGCATAGGGTCCCTTCCTCTGCTTCTCAAGTCCAATACCCCTCCCTGCTCCCTAAAGGCAGAAACTGTCCATCATACTCACCGTCTCTGCTCCAAGATCATAAGTCTGTTTTCAGGGGCCCATAACACAAAGAAAAAAGTAAACTCAAATTGTTAAATGGCCATTGTTCTCCTGACCCTCCCAGAGGCATGCCCCTTTAAGTATTTTTTCCCCTTCGGAAAGAGTTTACTTTGGGCAGTGGATTCATTCCTCCTCCATGTAACTGCAGCAGACATTAACAAAAACAGGGCTTTTGCTTGCTCCTCTGGTTTCTATAATTTACCATTTGGCTCAGGCCTTTGGTTGAAAAGGCTCTGAATTATTAAAGGGAACAATCTGTTTTCCCTTTTTGGACACTTTACAACATTTAATAAAACAAACTGACTCATTCACTTAAAGATATTTATTGGACACCTACTAGGCTCCAGGCACTGGGGATATAAGTTGAGTAAGACACAGACGGTCTCTGGAAGCTTTCTAGAGGAAGAGACAGAGAAGCAAATCAATGATTGCCATGGGATAACTACCCTGGGGGAAACATTGTGATAGTTCCACGGGAGCATGGAAGGGGAGGGGTCTCAAAATTTAGCTAGACTTTAGAGAAAGACTGCTTAGCGGAAGTAACACTTGAACTAAGAGTTTGAAGACATAAAAAAGCTCTATGATGTGTGTGTGTGTTGGAAGGAAGTAAGATGTTTTTAAGGCAAATGGAATGACAGTGTTAGGTATCAAGTATGAAGTATAGGGAAACTCATTTGGGATACTAGAGTCTGGGGCAGCCGGAAAGTTTATGAATGCATGAAGGGAGATTAGATGACCAAGAGCAGTCCAGTGAGATGAAGAATGTATGACAGTTAAACAGAGATAAATACACTGATTTGTAGAGCATCCAGAAATAGGCTTATGTATAATTTAGTATATGACAAAAGTGTTATTTCAAATATAAAAAAATGGATTATTTAATACAAGCTTGGGCACCTGGCTACTCATTGGGGCCAGGAAAATAAAACAAAACTGTAGCTCTAATTTCTAATAGCGAATTCAATTCTAGGTGACTCAAAATGAAAAAATTAAACCGTAAAGGGTGAGGTAACAATTTTATTTTTTTTTTACTAGAGATTGAGATAATCCTTTTGGGGACGTGACAACAAAAGTCAGAAAATTGTTAATATTCTTCTGACCTTTAAAAGAAGAACAAGAAATTCTTCATGTCATAAAACAGATTAAGAAGTTTAAGGTACAACTGATAAGATGGAAATATTTATCTGCAACATATTTTAATAGTCATAATATTGGTAGATACTCTGATGTATTAATTGCTAAGCAATCTTTTAGCGTTTATAGTTGTCACTTAATCTTCCCAACCACTCTGTACTCCTACTTTATAAAGAAGAATAAAAAGCACCATAAAGCTCAATGATCTCACTCAAAGTACCAGAGTTAGTAATTCTAGAAACTGGAGTTTACACTAAACTTGGATTAATTTAAAAATTTGTATGCTTAACAATTATAATACTGGCTCTTAAAAGAATAATTTTTCATTTACGCAAAAATTCATACAACGAGGACCAAAGAAAGAACATTCTAGAGAAAAATGGATGAAATATAAGAACAAATGATATATTCTCTCTCCTTCTCTTCCCCCCAACACCTTTATCACTCATGTGTTGTCATCCACTTACAAATTGGCACTAAGTAGTAAAAAAATAAAAATCCTTCACTAATATCCTAAAACCAAAATTTTAAAAATTTAAAAACAAGACATTACTTTTTTTACCCCTCACGCTGACAAAGATCAAAAAGACTTTTGTATCTGTTTGAAGATGACGTAAGAGAAACATGCTGCCTGTGCTTTGAGCGGGAGTATAAAATTTGTGTAAACTTTTGGACAGTATGTTGGAAAGATCTATTGAAGTTTTAGTTGTATGTATCCAGTCATACCCACAAATATCTCCTAAATTGACCAGATAAACATGTAAATATACAACATAAAACACAGCCATATACTCCTAGGACAGCTCAAGTTCATGGCTGGTGTCTTCTCATGATTAGAAATAGTGTCTTCTTCCTCTCTCACATTTTCTCATTTTGTAAATTAAATCCTGAGATCAATCCACTTCAGTATATTTTTAACCAGTACATTTCTCTATAGTCATTGGAAACGATATTAATCTATGTCATCTGACATTACATACAGTGTAACATAACATTGAGTAACAAAGGTACTGTATAAACTAGATTATGAAATTTAAGTACTACATTTATTGAAATATATATATATATATACTGCTCACAAATATTAGGGGATATTTTATTGCTTCATATTTATTTTTAAATATCCCCTAATTTTTGTGAGCAGTATCATACTTATTCAACTATTTATATCTTTGTATGTATTTAAAAATGCAATAAATTCATAATTGATTTTTTTTTTACTTCAGGCATTTTTTTATTTACATTTCTATGGTTTAAACTTTTACAATAAACATGTATTCTAATAAAAAAAAATGAAGCTATTTTGGGGGGGAGAAAAACAGGTCATGAATGTATAGCTATCTGATACATAGAAGAAAATAACAATTTAACCAAGTTGCTTTGTGCCCACTAGATATTAAAATGAGATCTGTAAGTTAAAATATATTTAGTTTTAATCTCAAAGATCTATATTCTATGAAAATATATAAATACAAAGGCTGAGCCTGTCCTGTGGTGGCGCAGTGGATAAAAGCATTGACCTGAAACGCTGAGGTTGCCGGTTCGATATCCTGGGCTTGCCTGGTCAGGGCACATGTGGGAGTTGATGCTTCCTGCTCCTCCCCCCTTTCTCTCTCCCTTCTCTCTCTCTCTGCTCTAAAATGAATAAATGAAATCTTTAAAAAAAAAAAAAGGCTGATAAACTCCTTAAATGTTAGTCTTTTTACTAATAAAGGAGATAGGTGATAGATATATGAAAGATAGATAGATGGTGATATAGATAGATAGATAGATAGATAGATAGATAGATAGATAGATAGATAGATAGACAAAGATAATGGTTCAAGAATTAAAGTTACTAAGAATTTTATCAAGAAACAATTTGATTATTTTCCTGTAGTTTTTATATTTGACATTTCATAGGCTAATCTTAAGCCAATTACTAAGTAGCAACTGCTATTCTATCAACTGAAACTGCATTAAAAAAAAAAAGTCAATCAATATGGGATTTTTAAAATTGAATTCATCAGGGTGACACTAGTTAATATATAAGGGTCTACCGGAAAGTTCTGTCTATTTCTATCACAACAAGTTTCAACATGTAAGCACATGTTTATTTGGCACATGTGTGCCTCTCTATTTTTATCACTTAATGTATACATACTGACGTAGCAAATTAACTAAAACAAAGTTGATTCACGTTAGTCTTATGTGTGAAGTGATAGTGTACCCATGGCTACTGATAAAGTTCATTTACGCCACTGTATTGTATATGAATTTCAAAAAGGAAGAAATGCTACAGAAGCATGTAGAAATTTATTGAAAGTGTTTGGTGAAGGTACAGTTTCTGATAGGACATGCAGAAGATGGTTCAAAAAATTCGAAACAGGTGATTTCGATCTTTCTGATAAACCATGTTCTGGGCGACCATCTTTGATCGATGACGATGTTGTTAGGACCATGTTGGAGCAAGATCCTTTTCTGACAACATCGGAGATCGCAGAAAGGCTTAATTCAGCTCATCAAACCATTTTGGACCATATTTGGAAGATAGGATTGGTGTGGAAATATATTATTTAATAAGGTTTATTGAAGGTAAGAAAAATTTGTATTTTGTTTGATTCCAAAAACAGACAGAACTTTCCGGTAGACCTTTATAATTATACAGGTTTCAGATGCCCAATTCCACAACACATCTCTGTATCCCATAATGAGTGATCACACCCCAACCAAGTCAAGTCCTTGTCCACAATTTATCCCCCCTACCCTCAACCTCCTCCGCCCCCAACTGAAGCTGCTTTGCATTGTCACTGGCTTCTGCCATTTAGCTACAGAACAGTTGAGGATGGCAAGGTCTTGGGTGGATAGAGACAGTGGAGTCAGACAGAACTTTCAGGTCTGTCTGGACTGCCGCGTCTCTTTGTCCTGCACCTACCCTTCATGCTTTGAAAATGGTAGCAGGAAGCAAATCCTTTAATGGACAGAAAGAAAGATGAGGCTGAAGTTCTTTTTAGAACTGAATGTTTGTTTTTTTCCTATTTTTCTGTTTCACTACATACCAGATAATTTTTTCATTTACTTTATAGGAAGTCGATGAGAACAAGGATAAACATGGAGTAATATGCAGAAAGAAAACCTGAATTGGGATTCCGGTGTTGCCTGTCTTTTACTACAATTGTTTGTATTGTATTTTAATTTGTTTGCCTGCCAAGTTTTACTTGGGGAAAAAAAGTATTTCTCAAGGATGGCTGTAAAAGTCACCAGTTCTTCTGCAGAATCAGAAACATTTTGGTGTTCTATAAAATAACTGTCTTTAGTAGGTAAGATTCAGTCTAAAATGTGGTACTTAATTTAATTAATTATGATTAATATGATATATACATCCTTGGGTACTTTGATGATAAAAAAAGGATACACTATTCCTTTAAGGTCTGTGTTTATTTTTAAATGTTATTTATTTGTTTGTTTATGTATTTATTTTTAATAACAGGAGAAAAACAAATTGGAATTTAATAACATGTATACCTCCTGTATACATGGGAGAGACCCAGGAACATTGAGAAACTCCTATTTTAAAATTAAAATCAAGAGAGATCATAGTCTAAAGTCATCTAAAATTCTCATATTAATTCATAAGTATATACCAAAATTACTCTCAAAGTTAAACGTAAACAATACAATGGAAATGCTCAGCTTCCAGCAAGAAATATATGTTTAGACTGATCTCTTTCTAACACCATAGTTAGCATACTAAATGGTATTTTGCAATCCATTTCTCCTTCCCATGCTCACATCTCAGGTTCTGATCTTTCATTTACACTGAAATAAAAAACCTCTGTGAGACAGTTGTTGGTCACCTTTGACGCCCATATTAGCTCTAAAAATGTATGATTCCATGGTTCTACTGCAAAATCTTTCTATTGCTGCGTGTGGAGTTTTGCTCCGTGCAAAGGGGTAAAGCTTGCATGGTCGTGTTCATCCCCTGTGTGTGCTTAGCTGGCACGCAGTACATATGCAAATGCTCGTCTGTGATGTTTCCAGTTGTAAGCTAAATGAGCAGCTGGCACGAGTGTTGCATGACTTAACCAGAAACATCAAAAACTGACAAGCAGAAGGTTGACATTGGCTTCCACAGAGAAATGGCATAACCATTAAACCAATATCCATCCATCAGCTTTGGAATATGTTGCCGTTTCCTTTGCTTTTGTAAATAAATTGTTCGTTTTGGTGCTCAAGTGGCAATTGTCTTTATTTGGGCTATTAGAGCAAAAACAACATATACACTGGGTGGGTGAAATAACATTTATTTCTCACTGTTCTGGAGGTGAGAAGTCCAAGGTCAAAGCACTAGTATACACCTGGCCCTCATCCTGTGTGCTCACATGATAGAAGGGGCAGCAGTGCCTTGGGGTCTCTATTATAAGGCCACTAATTCCATTCATGAGGGCTCCACCCTCCTTACCTAATTGCCTCCCAAAGCTCCATCTTGAAATACCATCACATTGGAAGTTAAGATTTCAACATATGAACTGTGGGGGAACATAAACATTCCTTCCATAAACATATTCATAATTTAGTCTTAAAAAAGAAAAACTTAAATTATCCTTAAGAATGCAAAAGTTTCTGGCACCATAAAACCTGGATCCTTCCCTGTGAACAGCAATTGCCTTCATTTCCGCTAATATGTTCATGAGATCAGAAGAAATTCACAGCACAATAAAACTGAAACTGCAGATTTTTCCACTATTCTGGTAATTAATGAAAAATGTAACTTGTGACAAACCATCGCTAATTTATTACAAAGAATATAAGACTTGCTGACCAAACTCTGCACCTTGCTTATCCCCAGAATGTTAATAAATTTTTTTTATTACATGAAGGCTTGGTTTGATGCTATCAGAAGGTGGTTCCTCACCTTATCCCACCAAAATATATCTTTTAGCTAGGGGTGCACAATTTCTAGAAAGCAACTAAGCAGGATGTCAGGAGACGGTGGAAGACATATTTTGAGAAACCATCAGGAACGTAAGAACAGGCTTGTTTCCAACATAATAACTTTGCACTTGAGCATGAAATCTAAACCCAGAGAGTCCAGAGATCCATCGCAGGCAAGATTGTATGCAAAATACTGGCTACATACTAGGCAATATGTTTCTTTATTCTTTTCTCATTGACATGAGCAAAATCCAAAAAGTGTATGAACTTCTGATGTGGAGAGAAAACCAACAAGAGAGAACAAGGCATCTCAGGTAAGAACAGGGGGGAGCATTTAAGGTCAAACTGAGTCAGGGTCCTAGCTCTCCCACTTACCAGTTGAGTTATCTCAAAAGGTTACCTAGCCTCCTATTCTTCAGTTGGCTCATCTGTAAAATAGGGTTAATAGTAGTATCTACCTGAGAAGGCTTGCAGGAGGATCTAGTGAATGAAATATGTAAAGTTCTTGGAACAACCTCTGGTCTACAGTAAATGCTGTATACATGTTAGCTATTATTATGATGATGAAATTCTGTCAGGCACTTGGAACAGAGCTTAAAATGTCTTGCTCCTAACTATAATCTCAAACAGGAATTTGACTTTTGGAGACAGGGTAGAAATTAAAAAAATTTGTGTCTGGAAAATAACTAGTATTAGATAAGAGAGTGGAAAATCTAAATAACAACCACATCTGGATTCTATAAAGATTACCAGGGTTTAAAAAATAAGAGAATTTCAACTTAAAGAAATTTAGAGAAGAACTAACCTCTAAAAAGTTATGTATAGCCAGAAAAAAAATACAAAATATTTTTTAATTCTCTAAAATATTTTATAAAACAAGCAAAAGACAAACAGAAAAAAAGACCGTGGTGGTAGGGTAGCTCAGTTGGTTAGAGCATCATCCTGATTCACCAAGGTTGCAGGTTTGGTCCCTGGTCAGCACACAGACAGGAATGAACCAGATTGCATAAATATTAATAAGTAGAACAACAAACTGATGCTTCTCTTTCTCTCTATTTCTCCCTCTCCCTCTCTCTCTAAAACCAATTAAAAAAAAAAAAGAGCTATAGACTATTTAAAGACAAAAGAAGGTACAATATGTTAGAGATAAATGGAATAAGAAATAATTTCATGAAAACAAAAAATACAGCTGAAAAAGGACATTAATCTTCCTTGGCAACAGAATTGGAAGCAGAATTGGCATTGTAGGAAATTGAATCAATGACATATCAAACTGGCAAACCTCCCCCGGAGGCAGAAGGAGAGGAAAAGAGAAGACAACAATGACAATACAACAGATAACGAGAACAAATAATGCAGATGCAAACTAAGAATAACAGTTGTTCCTGAATGAGCGACAAAATAATTGGACCCAAAATGGTAATAAAAAAAACACAATGAACATTTCCTTAGCTAAAAACCAAACAAACAATTAGAAAAGCATGAGCATGAAGGTAGAATCGGATCATCACGTACCAGAGAATTCGATGCAAATAAACCCACACAACTTTTTTTGTTGTTGTCATTACAAGGGCAGAAAAGAAGTTTCTGTAGGCATTATGGATTTAAAAAATGTTAAAATAGAAAAAACACAAAGCCTGCCTGTACTTAGACTACCTTCTGCAATAAAACAACAAAGTGAACTCAGTAGTTATTAGAAGATGATAAAATTGTGTAGCTAGAAAACCCAGGCACATTAACAAAAATTTTATTAGAGAAAACAATTCAGGAAGTAAATGGGCTACAAGAAAACCATGCCAGGTTTATGGGTTTTTTTTTATTATTATTATTACAGTTAATCTGTATACTGGTTCATGGGCCCACAGAATCACTGAAAATTGGCTGAGTTTTAGTTTTAGCCATGAATTGGAATGATCCAATACCCCTCTCACCACCTACTCCTGTTAGTCGTATTATATACTGACAATTAAAGTACTTCTTCACTTAAAAGTTCTTGGTATATTGACAAAGACTGATCATATGCTTTTCCTAAAAGAAAAAAAAAATGTTCAATAAATTTCAAAATTAGAAATGATTATGTCATAAGTTTTGATAACTAGGTAATAAAATTAGAAATTAAACCAAAATTTGAACAGAAATAACAACAAAATCAACCAGAAATTAAATTACTCTTAAGTACCGCTTGCCAATATTTCAAAGACTTAAATATAAACTGAAGGGGGTGACCTGCCTGAGGGAGAAAATATTCCAGTGTCTCTTTCTTGACTGTTTCTCTCTAGTCAACAAATAGTCTCAGCACAACCTCTCACCTTGGGATCAGATGACTCTGGCTGGGGTACTTTCTCTGTCTTTCTGCCAGGGCAGTGATTGATTATATACCTTTATTACCTAATCAATTTGTGCACTGAATGTGGAATGGATTCAGCAGTCAGAGGAAGGAGTGGGAAAACAAAGCTATCATTATTTGGGATGGGATATGACTTAGGTAAAAAGCTCTGTCTTAAACAGCATCATACTAAATTTATTTCAATCCTATTGGGCCCTCCAAAGTGATGTTACCTTTAATTTTGGTCCTGAGGTGAGAACACCAAATCCTAACCACTAGAGCTTCAGGGAGACACACTACAAAGCATTAATTAACAAGATTGAAAAAGGCAAAATAAAATGGGAAGATATTCTGTGTTCATGGATTGAAAGAACACAGTTAAAATGTCCACATTACTCAAATGCAATCCCTATCAAAATTCCAATGAGATTTTTTAAAGAAGTAGAACAAAAACATTATCAGATTTGTATGGTATCACAAAAGACCCCAAACAGCCAGAGCAATCTTGAGAAAAAAGAATGATGCCTGCGTTATCTACTATCTGACTTCAAATTATACAAAGCAATGATGATCAAAACAGCATGGTATTGGCAGAAAAACAGACACACACACCAATGGAGCAGAATTGAGAACTCAGAAATAAAACCAAGTCTATATGGGCAAATAATTTTTGATAAAGGAATCAAACACAAACAACAAAGAGAAGAAAATCTCTTCAATAAATGGTGCTGGGAAAATTTGGAAAGTCACATACAGAAGAATGAAACTAGACTATAGTCTGTCCCTATGTACAAAAATTATTTCAAACAGGATTAAAGACATAAATTAAGATGTGAAACAATAAATTACATAGAAGAAAACAGGTACTAAACTTACTGACCTTAGTCTTAGAGAAGAGTTTTTGAATTTGACCTCAAAAGCAAGGGAAGTAAAGGCAAAAATAAATGAATGGGACTATATCAAACTAAAAAGCTTCTACACAGCAAAAGAAAAGCCACCAACCAAATGGGAAAAGGTATTTACAAAACACAGCTCCAACGAAAGGTTAATTTCCAATATATTTAAAGAATTCATGCAACTCAACGCCAAAGAACAAACAATGCAATTAAAAAATGGACAGAGGACCTGAACAGACACTTCTCCCAAGAAGATGAGCAAATGGTCAACAGATATATAAAAAGAGGCTTAACTTCACTAGCCATTAGGGAAATGCAAATCAAAACCACAATAAGATACCACCTCACACCTGTTAGAAAGGCTGTTATCAACAAGACAATAATAAATGTTGGAGAGGTCATAGGGAAAAAGAAACCCTCATTCATTTGTGATACAAATATAAATCAGTACAGTTACTATACAAAAGTTTGGACGTTCCTCAAAAAATTAAGAATAGTGTTACCATATGACCCAGCAATTTGTTTTCTCAGTATCTATCGGAAATTTTGAAAACATTAATTTGCACACAATTGTGCACCCTTATGTTCACTGTAGCACTATTCACGATGGCCAAGTCATGGAAACAACTAGTGTCCCTCAATCGATAATTGGGTAAAGAAGATGCGGTGCATATATACAATGGAATATCACTCAGTCATAAGAAAGGATGAAATACTGCTATTTGTGACAACATGGGTGGACTTTGAGAACATTATGCCAAGCAAAATAGGTCAGTCAGAAAAAGCTCAGAATCATATGCTTTTACTCATATGTGGAATATAAAATTAAAACTCCCAAAGACAACAGGATAGTGGTTACCAGACAGTGGGGATGGGGGGGTAGTAAAAAGTAAAGGGGGCCAAATATATGGTGATGGGAAATGACTTGACTGTGGTGGTGGGCACACAATGCAATATACAGATCATGTATCAGAGAAACGTACTCTTAAAGCCTATACAGTCTTGTTAACCAATGTCACCCCAATACATTAAATAAAAAATAAAATAAATTTGGTGCAGAATGCTGAAACCCTATAATCATTCTTTGAAGAGTGAGTTCAGCAGCCAAGACACCCCCCTCTTTTCAGATATTCCCCCAAATAAATGGTTTTATTAACAGGAACAGGTATGTTCCTTCTATCCCTTTCAAAATGGGATAATTTTGTGCTGACTATAAGGTAGGCAGTGGCCTGAGAAAAAGAATATGGCTGAATGTCCACACAGCTGGGAGAAACAATGTTTATGTTTTTCTGGGGAACCAAAGCAACTGTGGAACACTCGAGTTCCATCAAAATGGAAGCTCGGCTCTAGAATGAAGACCATTTGAATAATTAGAAGAAACAGTTGTCAATGGGAAACATTTGGGACCTCAATCATACGTCCATAATGACTATTCCTCACTCCTCAGCAAGCAGTGGAATTTGGTCTATTAAAAAAATAATAATAAATACCCTGAGAGGAAGAAACACAGGGTGCATTTCCACATCCTTAGAAAGATGAGAAGAGAAAACTTGGGGAAGTGTCCAGGAAGGATTTGGAGAAGAAAGAAATAGAAGGAAAGCCAGAATTGGATTTTGAAGCAGAGAATTTGTAGCAGACCAATAACAAACAGTTATTATACTGTTTTAATTCTAAAGAATGATGCTTCAAATAAGAAAAAACAATAAGACAAATGGAGCTAAAGGTATCTTACCAGCCAGGTAGAATGAGCTGTGACTATCTGAGGTGCCCCTCCTACGTTATATGGTAATGCTCCATGCTTCTCCCTTACCACTGTAATGTGATTGAGCACTCATGTCTATTTCCATTAAACTCAGAGATTCAGAGGTAGGCCACCTGCCTGTCGGTTGGGTGTGCAGTGCCTGGTGATAATCACTGTTGGTTAAAAAAATAAATAACATACCTTCCCTGTGGTGGCACAGTGGGTAAAGCATCGACCTGGAATGCTGGGATTCCTGGTTTGAAACTGTAGGCTTGCCCGCTCAAGGCACATATGGGAGCTGATGCTTCCTGCTCCTCCTCTACTTTCTCTCTCCCTCCTTCTCTTTCCTTCTCTTCTCTCTAAAATGAATACTTTTTTAAAAAAAATTTTTAATTAAAAATTAAATAACATTTGTTTGTACAGAGGAGAGAATTCATGATTATACATATAGTCAAACTTCCACCAAGAGCAGGCTTTTCCTAAGAGCTGGTAATCCCCACTCCCTTGAATAGCTCATTTCTTACAAAGGTAATTTGGGTAACTTAAGTTATTAGGGAATTTAATTGTCTAATATAATTTATTAATTAAATTCCCATTAGGTAATTTTGATTATTAGACTATATTAAATTAAAATCCCCTTTTTCTTATGGATTTTTTAATCTTACAAAGCTAAATGGAATATATTGACTTCTATGTATCCCTTCTCTAAAATCTAGCTAGCACCTGTAATTTTTTTTTTTTTTTTTTTTTTTTTTCCATTTTTCTGAAGCTGGAAACAGGGAGAGACAGTCAGACAGACTCCCGCATGCACCCGACCGAGATCCACCCGGCACGCCCACCAGGGGCGGTGCTCTGCCCCCCAGGGGGCGATGCTCTGCCCATCCTGGGCGTCGCCATACTGCGACCAGAGCCACTCTAGCGCCTGAGGCAGAGGCCACAGAGCCATGCCCAGCGCCCGGGCCATCTTTGCTCCAATGGAGCCTCGGCTGCGGGAGGGGAAGAGAGAGACAGAGAGGAAAGCGCGGCGGAGGGGTGGAGAAGCAAATGGGCGCTTCTCCTATGTGCCCTGGCCGGGAATCGAACCCGGGTCCTCCGCACGCTAGGCCGACGCTCTACCGCTGAGCCAACCGGCCAGGGCTTTTTTTTTATAAGCAATTCACAGATGCAGAATCTGAGGCTCAAGTTAAACTAAATAACTTGCCCAAAGTCAGAAGGCCAAAGTTAACTGGCTATTCTGGGACTTGAACTTTGTTCTTTCTGATAGCATAACCACTCTGTTTGTCCTGAAAATAACTATAATTTCTTATAATGAATCTTTCAAAAAATGGTTCACTACCTCAAAATTCTTTCTCCATATGCCCTTTGTCAGTATCTCTCTCAAAATGCAGCAGAAAAAGAAACCAATGTCTCAGATATTATCTAGCTAGCACAGAATGCAGTGGGATTAATATCAAATTTGATTTGGACCCAACAGTTCCATTTCATTAAAATAAAATTGTTTGGAAGTTACAAAACTTGTACTTATTTTATGGCAAACCAAAATTCCAGATTATGTTTACATGAGTTGTTTCAAAGAAAGATCTTCCCAATTCACATGTAAAATTTATTGTTTTAACTAAAATGCAAGATCATTTATCTTGGTGAAATATTTTCATTTTGGGTCAAGCCTACCACAATCATTTTAAGACTTAATTATGACATCTATCATATTAGCCAGCCTCCAAACTTTATGTCATCTGCACATCTTGCCTAATAACCGTATTTTCTAAGCATTTAGTCATGTCATTGCTAAAATATTAAAAAAGACAAGATAAGACATAGAGTTTAGCAATATTCTATTAAAAATACCCCTGAAAATAGAAACAAGAAAACATTTCTGGAGAAATTGCTCAATAGTTTTCTGGACAATAACCAGAGCATTTTTCACCATATTATTAACCAGGAAAAAGGATAACATTTATTTAAATGCTGCTTAGAAATCAT
Source organism: Saccopteryx leptura (assembly GCF_036850995.1). NCBI lineage: Eukaryota > Metazoa > Chordata > Mammalia > Chiroptera > Emballonuridae > Saccopteryx > Saccopteryx leptura. The sequence goes on from NC_089504.1 coordinate 312,352,964, forward strand.
TATGCCTTACATGCCGATCCTATCAAAACAGACTAATTTGTCCTGACATATTGGCTCCTGGTAATCACGTCATTTCTACAGGCTCAGAAAGCATATAGTTAATAATATGTCCTGGAATTTTCCAAGGGGCAAATATCTGGGAGCTGGAAAGTCTTTTTTTTTTTTAACTTTTCAAATAATGCACATAAGTTTCTTTGATAAAAATAAAATTTAATAATGGTGAAGAAAACTACATTTAAAATCTGAATTTTTATTTTTTAAATGTACACGTTTTAAAAATGTCTGAGAAGCTATGTGCCAATGGGCTAACAGTATCACTCTGAAGGATGTAACTGTGGTTGATTTTGATTTTCTTTTTGTTTGTATTGTCTGATTTTTTTCTTTTTAATGAGGATTTTATTTTTGGAAAACTCAGACCTTTCAGTGGATGATGTGGGGCAAACACATGATGATAATATTTTCAGTACAGTATTTTGGGGATATTACATGTTTTTCCCCCATTTTTCTCAACTCACACACACCCTGGTCCTTTTAACTTTACAGTTACATAAGCCCACATTTTGAGTGTTTGAATATTTTGCAACACTCATCATATTATACACAATGTTATTCCAGTTTTTTTCCAAACTGGAAGATGGACTGTTATGTAGAATTGTCTGACTAATACCCTAAGTTCCTTAATATTGCCAAAGTGATCTGACATTTGCTAGACATGTTGTCACTTCCAATCTTCCTGATGAATGACATATCTACTGCCTTGAAGATTCTTCTAAAATAATAGCTCATCATCCACAGCCCTTTATTCAAAATCTCTGTCTCCACTGAAAATAAACATTTTCAAAAAAATTTTCTTGTTCCAAAGTGTGCATTTCACCCAATACTGTGCTTTAAACTTGGGTTCAGTACGCAGATGTTTGTCGAAGGCTTCATTACACGTTTTCTGATTTCATTGATTTTGATCACATATTATCTAGCTATGTCAGCCTTTCATTTATTTCTTTTGAAATAGAAACTGGGTTTTCCTGAGCCTTCTCTGGCCCTCCTCCAGCTTTATCTCACATTCCTTAGGGACGTGGAGTAGCATCCTCAATGTTTTCTTTCAAGGGGAAGCTCTGATTTATCTTGGGCATTTGAGTCGTTCCCATGCAACGGGACGTGACTCTCCCTGCAGTTCCGCCAGGTTCCACATGATGGTGGCCTTGTCTCCGCAAACCGGCCTTCAGATCCTTCTCTGTTCTAGAAGTGAGCTGGCCTCCATCTCAAGCCCCTATAATAAAGCCGTGTCATGTTCCAGTGTCCCAGTCAGATGGCTGAAGTTGCTGGCTTGGGCTTCGTGACCTGTGGCTGACAGCCATGTTTGGGGTTTGATTTTGATTTTTCTTTTTCCTGTTGACTGCTTTCCTAGCACATTTCAAATGTTGAGGATGGGGGATGAAGATGCTTAGTGAAAACTTAAATCATGCTACAGTCCGAACTGAGGTCTGCAGTCGGCTTAAAACACACACAAGATTTAAAAGTCCTAATCCCCCCCCCAAAAAAATAACAGGATAATATAAAATTATTTATGTTTATTTAACATGAAAATGGTCATAATTTGAAATCTGTCAGATTATATTAAAATTAATTTCACTTGTTATTTGTTACTTTTTAAAATATTGCTACTTAAACAAGAAAAAAAATAAACCTAAGAAAAAGGTAATGATAATAACTAGATTAACATAATTTTGAAACACCTATGAGATGTCACAAATAATGCTGACTACTTTTCATAGGTTATATCAGAGTCTCTCTCTTTGAGAGAGGTCTATTATTGTCACTATTTTGCTTATAGGGAAATCTAGGTTCCTGGAGTTTAAGTTCAAAGTCACAAAAGAATTGAAGAAGCTGGTATATCAATCCAACATGCCCCGTGGCACTATTCCTAAACCCACTGAAGATAGTACAAAGAAGATACTTTAACTTTTCACGAAAAGCAAAATGTCTTAATTATCTAAAATGGAGCCTTTCACCAAGGCTCAGAATAAATGCTTTATTCATTACCTTGTGAAATAATTGAATTGACTTCACAAAAAAATGAAAAAGAGAACTCATTGTTTGCATCTATTTTTCAGGAACAATTTTCTTCCAAATTATGAATCATGAGAACAAATACCTCTCTTTAAAAATTTTTATTTATTGATTGATCTTAGAGAAAAGAAGGGAGAGCAAAAGAGAGAAAAAAAACCCCATGGATTTATTGTTCTACTTCTTTATGCATTCATTGGTTGATTCTTATATGTACCCTGACCAACGATCAAACTGCAACCTTGGCGATTGGGAAGATGCTCTAACCAACTGAGAACACAGCCAGGGCTACCAAATACCTCTTCACAATATATATGTATCCCACAACATTCATCTAAAGAGGAAGTTATTATTGACAAAGTTTTCTTTATTTCCTCAAGGCCCTTCCTGTACCTCTCTTCCGATATTAGTATCATTTTCTGCTTCAGGAAGGGACAGCATGGTGATGCAGACTAGTCCAGGAACCATCGCAAGAAAAGGCTAGATATTCCACACTGGATCCCAGTAGGGGACCACTAGCGAAGAGTCAGCCATGCCAGCAAGAGTTGGGTCATCACAGTTTTAAGTAACCGCGAGATCCAAACCTCGGTACTTGCACTTCGTTGGAGGGGCATCAGTTATTTCCAGGGACATGCCGTCACATCACACTTAGTCTTTTAATTCTGCTTTGTGAACTGGGAGGGAGTAAAGCAAATGCATGGGGCAAATGTTCCCTGAGAAAATTACAATTTTATTTCACATACAGTAGGTATGAACAGGGGAGGCGGGAGGTGCTTAGACTATCGTGTTGAGTTTATATCTACTAGTTGAACTGAGTGCTGAGAGGGTTAGGTATTGTCACCTGGGCCATACCAGCAACATTCCCAACTACCTAAGGTGAGGGAGTACCTCTTGTAGTAATGATATCATGGAGTTTAAAATAACCTGTAATGGAAATTAACGAGCAATTACAAACTCCCCACCCTGGTAGAAGAACTGTTTAGCCTGTAAACAAATCACATTTCAACGTTATAATTTGAGGTTGCAAATATTACTTTCTCACGCTGAGCCTATGAACTCAGTCATTTCTTGGACACTACAGACCAGGTGACTCCTGATGATGTGATGGGGGCTGTGGAACTAGACTCTAGTTACTAGAGTATCAAGACAGCTGAAAGGTATTAGAATAGGGAGGGGATGTCTGATCTCACATTCATTGTGGAGCACTAACATTCAATGACCTGCTGCTTTTCAGGTTTTCAAAACTGTTAATAAATGACCATTTTTCAGTTCCAGTCTTGGTGAGGTCCAATGCTACTGAAATCTCCCTATATCCTGATAAGTCTTTGTTGTTGTTTTTTTCATGCCTAATAAAAGCTGTCACTAGGATAATCCCATCCTCCTGCAATTATTTTAAAATAACTCCATGACCATTGATATTAAAATTTATCAGAGAGGTTGTTAGGATTTTTCTCAGTATGGAGGATGTATGCAGGGTCTGATTTCTGTTCAGCACTAATATGTGGTGCTTTGATGTTATATGAAAAGTATGAAATATGCAGTTATCACTAGGCAGAAATTCATTTAGAACAGCTGTTATAGACTGCATGATTGTGACTCTCCCAAACTATAAATACATTGAAACCCTAACTCCCAATAGAATGGTATTAGGAGGTAGGGCCTTTGACGGGTAATTACATGCAGGTGAGGTCATGAAGGTGGTGGCCCATGATGAGATTAATGTCCTCATAAGATAAGAGACCTGAGTCTCTTTCTCTCTCTCTCTCTCTCTCTCTCTCTCTCTCTCTCTCTCTCTCTTTCTCTCTCTTTCTCTCTCTTTCTCTCTCTCGCTCTCTCTCTCTCTCTCTCTCTCTCTCTCACACACACACACACACACACACACACCTCTACCCACTGTAACCTAGATCTTGAAGTAATAAATATTTGTTGTTAAGGCACTAAGTTTATGGGTTTTGTCACAGCAGCCCAAGCTGACAACCACAGCAGCACAGATCTTGCTTTGTTCTTTGAGGCAAACAAATATGGGGGTTGGGGGAAGGGAGTCACATACACGTGTGTACTCATCTGGCAATATGTTGCAATATTTACTTAAATAAATAATACTTTCAGGCATCCCCAAACTACGGCCCGCGGGCCGCATGTGGCCACCTGAAACCACTTATACAGCTCCCGCCGCACTTCCGGAAAAGGGCACCTCTTTCACTGGTGGTCAGTGAGAGGAGCACTGTATGTGGCAGCCCCCCAACGGTCTGAGGGACAGTGAACTGGCCCCCTGTGTAAAAAGTTTGGGGACCCCTGCATACATTTAAGACAGGACAGTTCAATAGAAGTTCCTAGATAAGAAAAATATGTGAGCGATTCTTCTAGAAAATCCAAAAGGCAAATTTCCTTTGTTGTGTGTTCTATTTAATTCATCAAGAGATTGATAGAAAGACCACATCATGTCTGTATTTCCCACATTGCCCTGATATTGTATTACTTAATAACACTTCGCAGGCTTAGCCTACATTGGAGGAACATTAAAATCGAATCCATGACACGGCAGGATGACAGAGAAATCTCCCTTTGTATATGAGCTCAATCTCTCCCTATTAAATTTTCCTCCTCAAATTGACCTTTTCACTATATGATTCCATACATAGGTGGTATACGAATTTGAGACTCACGCACATAGATAAAGAGTTCAGTGGTTACCAAAGAAAAGGAGGTGGGGGGGGGGTTGGGGAAAGGATATAAAGAGTAACAAATATATATAAGGTGATGGAAGATGATTTGACTTTGGGTGATGCGTAGACAACATAATTGACTATCCAATGATGTGGAGATGTTTACCCAAAATCTATGTACGCTTGTTGATCAATGTCACCCTGTTAAATTTAATTTTCTAAATAAATAAAACAATTTGAAAAAAAATTGACCTTTTCAATAGTCAAAACATGGTCAGACACTTTGATAAAGACAGTCATTGAAATACACACATTTTCAACGACTCTATGCAGCTCATATAAATGCTATGAAGTGTCATTGCAGTCCTGAAGATTTCTCTTTATACCTAAGAATTCTCCTTTCCCTACTTATTATGTTGACATCTCTCTTTTCTCTACTGTCATAAAATGTGAGAAAAGGCTTCTTTCAGAAGGTTATTAAAGTTTGTTTTGTAGTCCACTGATTGAGAATAAGATTTTATGGTAATTTAATTTTGATGTGTTTCTTAACGGGTTTTCACACTATTCATCCCAATAGATATCAGAGTAAAGAAATACACATCACTGTGAATATATATTGTATTACTATAGAGTTGACGATATTTTAAATAATTTCATACAGAGTGCTCTGTACACTAGTAATTTTAATGACCCATGGCAACCATACAAATTCCAAAAACAGTTACATGAGACAGAATTATCACTTGGAAAAGGCAAGCTTCACACTAGAAATTATCCCATGGGACAGCATTAGATTGACTAATATTTCACAGTTCAAGGGTTGACCCCCAGCTGACTCACAGATTGAATTATCATCCTACTAATATTAGATACATATCATGATCTTCATGTATTAACTGATAGTGATGAAAATGACTATATCTCAGATTACAATACTCTGACAGGACATTGATTTCCTTCCCTCCTATAGACCTAAATGGGGTACGAATATTTTTTTTCAATGAGAATGGTCCTGTCAAGTCAGTGGGTGTGGATGTGGAAGGTAGTTTTGCTTAAGTTCCTCCCTCCCCTGAGATGCTCATAATGGAAACGCAGCATGGGTTACTGCAGCTCCCCTTTCCCTATGCTGACCACCCCTTATCACCTCCCCCACCCTCGAGTCTCCTTGTTCTGATCTACACATCATACATCATGTTTGATGACTCTGTTGTGACATTAATCTCACACCACTTCATTCCTTGCTCCAACAGCCATTCTTTTTCAGTTGCCTTTGCATATGCCCTATTAAATGGTGACTTCTTATTTCAATTTCAAGATGGTAATTCATTTCTTTTTAAACTATATTTTCAAATTGTTGGAGCCTGACTCTCTGTAGACTTCAACTGTGGATAAAAGGTAAAACTAATTTTGCATAATCGATTAGAAATTGAAATGTGCTAACTTAATACAAGTCTGAAAAGAGCAACAGAATTAGGAATTAGGAAGCGGAGTTCATGACAGCTGGTCATTAAGAAGCTGGGTTCAAGGTAGAGGTCAGAAAAAAAATCTTTGATTCCAGGAAATAATGTGACTTCCTTTTGAGCACCACATATTTATTACCCACACTAAACAAAAGGCAGTAGAGTATAAAAAAACTAAAGCCCATATGATAACAATTTTCCCACCCTACTATTAATTTAGAAGAAGAAAAAAAATGATATCTCAGGCTTGGGTTTTCACTTTGACATGAAATTAATTTTCTCTCTTATGTAGAGATTAATATCTATTTCTCCAGACTAAACTAATCTTATCCATCACATAGACAGTAGCTCTGGGCTCCGTCAACTCATAGATAACATGGGCCAGCAGAACTTGAGGGATGTCTAACATCAGTATTTCAGAAAGGAAGATTCCTGGTAAGAGAAAGACTCTCAGCCACAGAAAATGGATGTTCAATATAAAACCGGAAATGGGAAGAAAACTAAAAAGTGTGATCATTCATTTAAGATTCCACATAAGATTTGAATGGAATTTTGCCTAACCTGTGGTGGCGCAGTGGATAAAGCGTCTACCTGGGAATGCTGAGGTTGCCGGTTCGAAGCCCTGGGCTTGCCTGGTCAAGGCGCATGTGGGAGTTGATGCTTCTAGCTCCTCCCCCTTCTGTCTCTTTCTCCCTCTCTGTCTCTCTCCTTCTCTCTCTCCTCTCTAAAAATGAATAAAAAAAAAAAATTTAAAAAAAAAAAAAAAAAGATTTGAATGGAATTTTAATTTTTTCCTCAGATGTTCTTACATCCTCTAGACTTAAATATCTCATAGATATAGCCAAATATAACAGCAAGGGGCAAGTAATCTTTGAGAGTCCTGAATATGTAAAAATGAACTGCCTAAATTTAATATTATTATGTATGTATGTATATATTCCTTTTTTCTGCTTTTACTATTTAGAAGCCTTATCTCAAGAATTGGGGTACTACTATATATTTTGAGGGCTCTGAGATAGAAGTAATCCATTTAGGAAAAAATAATTATAAAGTAACAATTGCTTTAAAGCAGTGGTAGTCAACCTGGTCCCTACTGCTCACTAGTGAGCATTCCAGCTTTCATGGTAGGCGGTAGCAGAGCAACCAGAGTATAAATAAAAAGATAGATTTAACTATAGTAAGTTGTTTCATAAAGATTTAGTCTGCCAAACTTAGTGAAAATCTGACATAAAGTACTTGGTAAGTAATTATTATTATATGCTTTAACTTACTGTAACTCTGCTTTATAAATTTTATAAAGTTAGTTCCTTACTTTATAAATCACCATTACTGTGGAACCGGTGGGTGGTTAGAAAATTTTACTACTAACAGAGATACAAAAGTGGGCTGTAGGTATAAAAAGGTTGACTATCCCTGGTTTAAAGGTTCATTTATGAAAAGTCCTTTACATAATATAAAGATTTATTTTCCCTAATTTTTAAAAATGATTATTTTGAGTGGAAGAACTTTTGTATCTCAGCTTCTACCTTACAAAACAAAAACTACCATCTACAACAGGCAAAGATGTTTGAAAAATACTAGTGTATTTTCTACTTTTTCCATATACATAATATGAAATAGTAGTATAAAAATTAGTAGTTTATTTCTGAAGAAAATTGAGACATTCAACAACACCAAGCACTGACAAAAACAAGGAACAATGGAAACTCCCACACTCTACCAGTGGTAATGGAAATTCTGTTCAACGAATCTGCAAAAATTGATTTGCTTCAGAATCCCAAGGGCCTGTCTTGAAATTCTTCCACTGGGTTTGACATTAGCAGCGTACCTCACCAGTCCCCATGACTGACATACATATACATGGCCATGGTGTCTGCTAAATCATAATGTCCAAGCTTTAGGACTGCTTGTGCCACTGCCTGGACCTGTCAACCGAGCCTCTTCCTAATTAAGGTCCCATTCAATGTTGACAGTTCTGTGTCACCTGGTCGTATGGGCCAGAGCAGTAATAGCTAGCTGTGGAATGTATTCACTCCATTACCCAAAGAGGCCTCCCAGGCCCTGTGCTTCCTTCGTGTGCTGATTCAAGGTGCGGTCATTTGTCTTTTACTTTAGAGTGGTGGATGTCCTGAAAATGGAGCTATTCCTTTCTTTACCTTTGGACTCCCAAAAACCTCACTGATGTGTCAGTCCCCTGAATTTTCATAGGGTTTATCTTCCATCCTCTGGAACACAAGTGCCTTACCAAGTTCTCCCACATACAATGCACCTATTGTTCATCCTGCCTAATTTGCATGATCTGATGGACATAATATATTTGTCTGATGTTTTGTAGGACATCCAGGGCACCCAGATCTCCTCAGACTAGCCTGATGACAGAGAATGGGAATGTTAATGCAGACCTGATGCAAAACTATAGTGAATAACGTCTGTTCCATAAATGCAAACTGTGTCTGAATGTCTTTTCTCATTGGAATCAAAACAAACATATTTGCCTAATCATTGGCTGCCTACAGTGTACCGGAGGCAGCATCAGTCTGCTCCAACAACGATACCAGGACTGGCCCAGCAGCTTCCACTCAGTTAAACTTGCAGTGGTCCACAATAGTTTTTTAAAATCCTATCATTTTTAGGGGTTTTTGTGTCAAATTAAAGGGAGAGAGGTTCAGAACCACTTCTCTTGTATCCTTTAGGTTTATAACGTGGCACTAATGCCTACTGTCCACCCAAAGATGCAATACTGTTATTGAATAATTATATTGGCTACAGTAGGAGGGTGTTTCAGAGGTTTTCTATGGTATCATTACTCAAGGCCAGTGGTCCAGTGTGGGGGTTGTTTCCATTGCTAAGATATCAATTCCAATGATCCATTCTGGGACTGGAAAAATGACCCCTGGATGAGTCTTTAGATGGATGGAGTGGCCCCACCGTGCACCATTTTGACTTGCTCCCTTAAGCCCTCACTAAAGCCAGAGATGGAGGCAGGTGTAGAATAACGATAATCTAAGTCTCTGGGTACCAATCTCAAGTCACTTCGTCAGTATTTCTTAACTGTCCAGATATTCTCCTTTCCCCAGGGTAGTCAGCCTTTTAAGTATCCATGGATTCACCTGGGGAAAAGTTGAAGGAATCATTATAGTAGCTTCTTACCACAGTGTTGCATGCAATCTTTCCTTCTTAAGACCGGAACATCTTTTCAGTCATTGGGTTCTGAATATAAAAATTAGCTCAGATTTAGTAACTTAACAAAGAGTCATAACTGCTCCTTGGGGCAGAAGAGCAAACACCCCCAGCCTCCCGTTCTTCTGTTTGTATCTTTTCCTGGTTGTAGATGTTCGGCATCACCCTCATTGACTGCCTTGTCTTACCATTTTGTCTCTAGAAACACCAGGCTCCATTCATCATCTCCAAAACCCCTTGAAGATTAAGTCTAATTGGCTGCCCCTTAGTCCTTGCAGGTCATTAATTACAGCCTCCTGGTTCCGAGTCCTTAATCACCCACACCTGTGGTTTCAGTAAGTCAAGGAGTACTAGCATTCCAAACAAAGGGGCCAGCAGAAACAAAAGCCCTTGGAGAAAAAATGTCTGTGTTTGCAGCTTGGCAGAAAGGACAGACTAGTGTTGAGGAAGAAAGGCAGGTCCCCATGTAATAAATTTAGGATGGGTCCCTTAAGGAGTGCTATTGACATAGATTTATTAAAACTCTCTAGCCTTGTCTATGATTGTGAATGTCACTGGAACAGAGTTTTTAACTAAAGAGTCCCTGAAGAGAACTGGGGAGTCCATGACTTAAATTTTTTTTTAAATGTTTATTTTTTAATCACCTCTCACGGAACCAAAATTTAACATTTTCTTCCAGTGCAACTGTGGACAACAAATCACAGCAGTATTAGGAGTATTTGTGACTTGGTCATGAATAGAAATCACAGATAGTCTCATCATATTACAGTTGTTGCTGTAGCTAAAAAATATCATGTATGCGTATCAGTAGATATTAGACTTTCCTCTAGATCTTACTTCATGTAGAAATAGTAAAGCAAAATATTTCCATATCAAACTTTCATTTTCTTAGGATGACAACTATATTTCAATATAATTGGAATAATTTACAACCCAATACAATTTATTTTCAGCATTTAAAATCATTGTTCTGTGAAGGGGTCCACAGGTTTCTCCAGACTGCTAAAGGAGTTTATGGAACAAAATATGTCAGAACTCCTACATTTAGAATTAGCCCTTTGGTTTTAGTTTTCCTCGCCCCTCTATCAAATTAGTTCTTGAACCGTCCAGGTAAACAGCTCCATCTAGACCCTCTCTGTAGGATTCTTACACAATAGACATCTATGACAGTTCCTATCCTCGTTTGTGTGGGTGAGATAAACAATTTTTATATCCCCTTTCCTTGTTGTGCTCTTTACTCTCCCTTTTGTCCATTTCTATTACATTTCAATGACTTCCCCTATTTCAGCATGTTCCTGGAGATGAACGGGAAAACTCCAAGCAGGTAGGAAGGTTCAAAAGGGCTTAAATTGGAAAGCAGAGATCTTCACACAAGGAGGGCAGCTGCTGAAAGCAAGGAGAGGAAAGGAAGGTAACGGGAAGGGGGAGACAGAGCCGCAGATGGTAGGAGGAAAGGGCAACCCAGTGATCGGCAGATTCAGAGCACAGCTACACCTGAGTGGTGATGATGTGATGGGGAAGAGGAATTGAGGAAAAATAATAGAGCCCAGTCTTATAAAGGCTGGAATACTGGGATGACTACAAGGAAGTTAATTAGTGGCTGGATTGGAAAGGGTAGTAGGGTGGAGGCTTTATCTCAAGTGAAAGGCGTGATCTGAATTGAATTCTTATACCTAGAACACGTGAGCCTGAGAGAAGATTGACTTGATGCCTAATTTCTTATTATCGAATCAGATCATCTTAAATAATTAGGGGAGGATCATTCACAAAGTCCGAAGCCAAGGTGGCCTGAATTTTGCCAATGGCAATGGAAGGCTGTGAAGACAGAGAACCAAGAAACATGGGACATATGGTCAGCTCCAGACCTGCTTTCCTCACTGAGCAAGACCTACTCTATGTGACATTAGGCTCCCAAAGCCTGAAGCAAAATGGGCCATTGAGTTGCCTCTCCTTGGATTACAAAGAAAATAATAAGGCAACAGCAATATAAGAAGAGAAAGAAAAACTCAAGAGAGAAAATGACTGAGTAGCCACAGGCAAAATGTATGACAGATCCAAATGGCCTTCATTATTTCTCAGTTGGAAAATTCAGTAACTTCCTAAATTGTCTCCCCATCGTAAAGGCTTCATTATTAAAATGTATCATATAAACCGCTTCCAGGTGACAGATTAACATTCTTCAAGTGTAAACACTGTGACTCACTTCAGTCTTCTACTAAAAAATACCAACGACTCATTGCCTAACATATCTTTTCTTCATGTTCAAATTTTTATATGGTTCCAACACATGTCCATACTTATTGAGGAGCCACTGAGCCATTTCACCCGCAGGTGTTGTAAAGTACCAAAGGCTACAGAATTAATATTAATATTTTAGGAGACTTGGAGAACATTTTATTAATTTGGGTTAAGAGAAATTGTGAGAATAGTCTCTGTGCTGTGTGATTAGCATAACTAGGATGGCTCTTGCCATTGTATTGTAAATGAAAAGGGAAGGAAGCATAGATTCCCTGACATTCCACCACACCTGTGGGGAAAGGAGTGAATGGCTAGCCAGGTGCAGGAAGGCAAAAGCCAAAATAAACCTTTTCTTATAACTATGAGCCATTTGCGGGCATTTGTCCCCACGGAAACTACCTCTCTTATGTAAATGCATGTGGTTAATACCTCTGACTCTGGACAGAGAGATGGCGGATGAACACTAGAAAATATAGGAAGGCCTTTTAATATGTAAAGAGATATCTTTCTACCATTGTGTTGACTTGTAAATTTTGTTTTCTCCAAAATGATGTATGGTTTACAAATTGAACGTGGTCCTATCATGTTAAAGGACATATGACTATAACCAATAGCGGTAAGGGGCTCCTAATTGCAATTTTTGCTTCTGTACTTCCCACTTACAAAACTATAAAAACTAAGTAGAACAAAGGGCCAGCGCGCTCTCCGTCAGATTTCTGTCGGAGTTCCCGCCGCTTGGCCAAGCTAGACAATAAAACTTTAATGTGTAAACGACGGACTTTGCTCCTGTCTTCCATATTTCGGGTCCCTCCAAATTTGGATTAACACTTATTTCCTAGTATTCCTTATGCATAGTAGCTTAATATTAGACAATTAAAATAACTAATGCAAATAGTTAATACTCTACTACTTTTTCATATTTCCTATTTAATTTCTGACAACCCTTCCTTGAAGAATTGAGCTAATTCATTCATATGTGATTCTGGTAGACTGCTAATCTGAAGACCATGGACTTTCAACAACAGGGATGCCATATGGCCCAAGTTAGTGAGTGAGCCATCTTGGACATCCAAGCTTCTCAGGCTAATACCACATGGAACAAAAGAACCACCCAGAGGAGTTCAGTCAACCCACCATAGGAGCAATGAAATAATAAAATAATTGTTGTTTTAAGTCCATAGGTGGTTTGTTATGTAGTGATATATAACCAAACATCATTCCTTGTGTTCCTTGTTTGTGTCCTAGGAGGGAAAATTCCATGAAAACAGGGTTTTAATTATTTTGTCCATTTTGTTCTTTGCCACATTCCTAGCATCTATAACAGTGCCGAGCACTTGATAAACATGTTGGATGAAGACATGCATAAATTAGCTAATGAATTTAAACTAGTCATGGCCCATGTGGTGAACTGTATAATCAGAATTTGGAATGGGAGTTATGCCCAAAGGGATTTTCAGAAATTCATTAATCTATATAATTAACATAGAATAATATTTATTCAAAAAGCCTTTAGACTTCCTAAAAGAATGGAATCTTATTTTGGATATAGTTAAATTTCTTGAGAAGGATGCATTTATCAGAAAATCAGAATTTAATTTTCCAGCACTAGTTCACTTTCCTACTTAATATGAACCTAAATCAAATGCTGCCCAAAGCTTAGATGGCCAGATATCTTTTAGCTTAATATAGACGGATGGAATTCAGAGATTTCAAAAATGCTTGATTACAGCAATTATCTACATCTTGCCTACGCTCCTCCTCACCAGATCCCAGAATAGACCTCTGATATCTCTCCCCTTATCCTTGCTATAAGACAGTAGAGAGGAGAATCTCTCAATAAATTGGTAAGAATTTTAATTACTAGTTATAACTACCTTAAAAGCATACAACTTTTAGACTTATCTCAATCTGCTGGTCATTTATAGTAACTGAGGTATTGATGTAATTCTCCAAGAATCAAGTATGATCCTTGAAGATTTTTTTTGTCTTGTGCTTAATGAATCTGATAGTTAAAAACAGGTTAAGCTTTATAGTGTAAATATGTAATATAATATATATATTAAAGTAAAAAATTTTAAGACACAATTTTTAAGTGTATAAATTCTATGATGCTAAAGAGATAGAGGGGGAAAATCATTCTCTGTCATTAGTTTATTGTATGTAACATTTGTATCTCTACTAAGAGCAAGTTGAGTTGAGAGTATGAACACAATCACTATGTCTGTACAGTCTCCAAGGCACCCCTCCTTCCCAGGAGTTAATGGGTATGTCCACATTTCCCATGCTTTCATTCTTTAATGTAATGTCTATGGCTCCCATGCACATTTTCAAAAAACAAAAGAAAGAATGTGGCAATAATCTACATAGCTAACCTCCTTAGCTAACCCCATGAGTAACTTAATACAGTAGCTGTAATGGTATATATATACTGCTTACAAAAAATAGGGGATATTTCAAAATGAATGTGAAGCTATAAAATATCCCCTAATTATTGTGAGCAGTGTACATAAGAAATACATCAAATAATGTTCTGCCTGTTGTTTTGTCCATTTTTTTATAAATTACTTTACAGAAATTAGGTATTGAGAACTAATTGTTCTTCATTTTTCTTTTTAAATAAAAAAACACAATTTTTTAAATAGAGATGTAAGCCTCCATTTCTTTGTGTTGAGATATTGAATTATATTATTTTACATAAGACTGTAACAGGATTGAGTATTTCAGTCTTCTTTCGGTGCCTTGCTTGGGAAAGTGAAAGATTGGGAAGAACAGAAACAGTAGGGGATGGGCAGATTGCTAAGACTGGTATATTTTTCTCTGATTAAATGTTTCACATTTTTTATTTCGAGGGGATTAGAGTCTACATAAATTTGAGGCCAGCATTACTTGCAGGATGCTCAGAGTAACATTATGCCCTTTCCCCTTGTGTTCATGTGTTCCAAGACTCTATATTTTCTTTGAAAAGTAGAATGAAAATGCATCTCTTTGACAGACCTGGAGCAGTTACTGTCTGCTGCTAAGGTTTCCAGATGCAAGAAAAAATAGTGTCCCCTCCTTTTCTGTCTATCTGATTGTGGCAGCCCAGATTGAATGGGGGAACAGAGGAGGAAAACATGGCAATACAGGGAGAGACAGGGAGAGAATTTTACCACTTAGAAATAACCTTATAGACAGTGAAGAATCTACAATTTGAGTTTATATGAAGTGTTGGATATACACCCTCACCTTCTGATTGACTTTTGAAAACTTAAGGGTTAAAACTAATTAAATTTGAAGCAAGCCATGAGCCTGACCAGGCGGTGGCACAGTGGATAGAGCGTCGGACTGGGATGCAGAGGACCCAGGTTCGAGACCCCGAGGTCGCCAGCTTGAGCAAAGCTCACCAGCTTGGACCCAAGGTCTCTAGCTTGAGCAAGGGGTTACTCGGTCTGCTGAAGGCCCACGTTCAAGGCACATATGAAAAAGCAATCAATGAACAACTAAGGTGTCGCAATGAAAAACTAATGATGATGCTTCTCATTTCTCTCTGTTCCTGTCTGTCTGTCCCTATCTATCCTTCTCTCTGACTCTCTCTGTCTCTGAAAAAAAAAAAGCCATGAAAAATAAAAGGAGATTGAATGCTTTGATATTCCACTTCCAAGGATGTATATCTTATTATTTTGGAAGAAGATTAATGAGAAGAAAGCCCTTTGTTTGACTCCCTTAGGAACTCCCATAACTAACGGTTGATAAAGTTCTGATTTTAATGTTTGGGAATTATTACACAATGATATAATTTGTGAAAGTGGTATTTTCTATTGCCCCATTCAGTGTCTCTTAAATCATATTTACCACTGTTTTTCATTTAAAGAAGTTATAAAACAAAGGCCTTCAGAATTATGAAACCAAGAGTTATGTATAAAGGGGAAAATAATGTGTGTCTCTTATTCCTAAAGAAATTATCTTCTCAATGGGAGAAGGATTGTAAACTTTCTTTCCCTAAATAAGACTCCAGACAGTCAAGGACAAACAACTAATATTATTTCATTTTTTCATTACATAATTTAATTATTAAATTTAATAATTTAATTATACTCTCACCCATAATATTCAGGGTATTAAATTGTTTGGGGCTCCTCTCCCTACAGAGTTAACAAGACTTTGAAATGTCATCCCAGAATATATGAAGTCAAAATGTCCTTTTCCCTAGGTCCTCTTCTTGATAATATCTATATATAACAAGTGTGACAGCATTCATGTATTCAGGATAAATCAGAAAGTCTAGCAGAGCACAACGTGGAGGACTCAGTCACTGAGCTAAACAAGGACACTTTCTGATCACTGAAGGATTGCTAGCATTTGGGTGAGGCTGCCTTATGCCCTCCTAATTTATTTATATATATATAATTATTTTTTGAGAGAGAGATGGGGGAGGCAGTGAAGAAGCAATCAACTTGTTGTTCCACTTAATTATGCCATAGATTGCTTTTCATATGTGCTCTGACTGGGACCTGAACTGGCACCCTTGGGGGTCGAGCTGGGGTCTCGGTGCTCTGGGATGGCTAGAGAATTCTTGATGATGGTCTTTCTTTTCCTATTTGTGAGAACTAGTCATTTTTGAAGCTTTTCCTTTTGTCTGTACAGTTTCAATACATCAGTGACTTAGCAAGATGTTTAAAGCTGAGGCTTGGGTGGAATAATTCTCTAGACTTAGAAGAAGTCTAATTTCATATCCTAGATGATGGAGATTAGCATTCCAACTCTTGCTCAGAGAATCGGGGAGTTATTACTATATGGTTTGTCAGGATTCATCGTTGATGCAGCAAAGAAGCCCCTGGCTTCCTGCCATGCTCGGAGATAAAGAGGGATGCCATGATTATTCACAGGATTGGGCTTCTTTTTGGAGATTCTGTTCTAGCTCACCTTAGCTCACTCCTGATTCATGGGCTGCTATTTTAGCTAAATGCTGATGGAGAAGCAATATGAGGTGAGAGGCTAAGAAGACGTGCTTCAGATTCTTCCATCCCTATCCTCATGGGATGTTGCTGTCAAAAAATCCATGAAGACAATGCTTTTCTTTCATCCCCTCCATCCATCCACACGAGTGCTTTTTTTCCCATTAAAATCTGCTTGTAAAAGGACTGCATTCATTATTCATGGTTCTGTCATTTGCACTGTACAAGGTACTCTGCTTTTATTAAGCACCAGTCCATCAAATGGTCAACGTATGTGCCCACCCCTCTTTCTATTGCCCATTGGCAGTTGGCTTGGACTTAGTGGGGAGTTATAGACCTCCCCCAATATTCTCTGCTCAAGTGGAGAGTTCAACTAGATGACAGACAGGTAGCTTTGGAGCTATCCTGGCTTCACCATCAGACAAGGATGTAATGATTTTATGGCTAGCCTAAGGTATGTTAAAACCATCATTTTTGAAATAGACTTACAGTCATCTGAGTAGATAGGTGTGTGTTTATTGCATCCCGTCACTTTAAAATGAGAGGTGGCTCCTTCAGGAGCAATGCTTTGAAGCTAATCTCAGCTGATTTCTGAGCCTTTTTCTCTGAATGATGGAAACATAGTCTTGTTTACTTAAAGATTGTTGCTTAGAGCCCCGCAGATAAGGGGAGCCCTATAGAGAATCTTTTGGCATGCATATGGTAGATACTAGAGTAAGAATTCTTGGTTTCTGGAAACCAAGTCCAAATTCAAAGTACCATTTTGCACTGTGATCCTCTGATCCTGATTTGGGCTTGGCAAGCCCAGATTGGTTCAATATAAGAAACATCTTCCTAACAACTAGACTACTTTGGGACTTTAGTTCAATTCAGTACCACTAGTCCAACCCACTAAATATTGATAGAAAGTTAAAAATATAGAGATATAGACATATTGATTTCTATGTCAACATATACATTGCCACATCTATATAAACCCACATCTATATATCCACATCTATATAAACCCTCTGTAACATTTGTGCCCAAGAGTGACTTAATTATTTTGTATGATAAATTCTCACCACTAATAGGTTGACAAGGGGAAATGTAGGTGACAAATGTAAGAGGTTTACAATATCAAATTATTGCACACAAAAGCACCTTTTTTTCAGCATCACCTTGATTTATTTTCCTAGTTGGTTTTTTTTCCTCAGATGGAAAAATAATTTCATCAAGAAAACAAATGTTTCTGCCAAAGTGAAAGAATTGCATGTTTAAATGCTTATCTTAAAAAAAAGTCAACATTGAGCATGCTCTGTCCCCTCCCCCTATTTTGCCGACTAAAAAAAATTTTTAAATGCGTAGGCAGATCACAAGGTATTTTCCTTGAATAAGATGATCATATTTTATTGCTGCCTGGTTTAGTACATATTTTTCTCAATTGGGGAAAAAAAGTCTAGGTGAAAAAAATTTATCTAACAAGGAAAGTCGTTTACATGGTCATAACATTTCAATTGCTGACAAAGGAAAAAAAAGTGTAAAAAAGAAAGATTTTAAATGGAAAATATCACATAACTTCAAAAAAACTTACCTCAATTTCCTATCATGTATCATGTACTATAAGTCAACTTTCTACATAGGATTACAGTCCTTTATTATAAGCCCCTAGTGGTACTATGGTATACATTTTAAAAATGCAACTACAAAAATGTTCTTTCCTTTGTGTTTCTGCCTATTGTATACTTAAGCTGTAGATACATTTTGAATAAAAAGCCTACGGCAGGTATAAATGTAATAGTTAAACTGGTCCTGTTGGCAGATGTCTCCCTGTCCCACGAAGGTGGCCTCTCTTAGTCCAGCATCTTCTCCTGTTTCTTGCCTTCCTTTTTCTTCTTCTTTGATTCTGCTGCAGTTGGAAAAGAAAAAGACAGAGAAATAAAAGCATCCCATAAGTAAGCAATGGGGAAAAGCCACTTTTTTGATAACTGGCCAGGAATGGCATGATTCAATGGATAGACAAGGTACATGCACCCATGCACACGTGTGTGTACACACACACACACACACACACACACACACACACACGTGTTTTTGCCAGGAGAGTCCCTATGAGAATAGGCAGGAGGAATAGAGTTTAGAATGACTTTTATCTAATTATTTAATGTGCATTTCCCCTGCTGTAGGAGGGTGGAGACTATACTTTTCTCTTCCATCCGTGTCTTTGATGCCTGGTATATTCTAAGTGCTCCTGAGACAGTGGTAGTACACAGAGTGAAGAAATGAACACTTGAATGAGAAACAGAAATGGTCGATGATTGGCATATAGAAAATAGTATTTCCCAAGGAAAGTATGGAGTGTAAATTCAATCAGAATCTTGCAATATGTCAGTTCTTCAAAAAAAACAATAATTTATGAAGAGTAAGATGAAACACATACATATATAACATCCAAATTTCTCAACACTTTTTTCTTTGTCTTTAAAGTAGAACCCTGAAATAACTCTGTGGGTAAAAGGAATGTCCCACTGTAGCAGTCATTCAAGGTTAGACAGTAAAAGAAATATTCACCATGAGCTAACTAAAAAAAATTTTTAAATGCATAGGCAGATCACAAGGTATTTTCCTTGAATAAGATGATCATATTTTATTGCTGCCTGGTTTAGTACATATTTTTCTCAATTGGGGAAAAAAAGTCTAGGTGAAAAAAAAATTTATCTAACAAGGAAAGTCATTTACATGGTCATAACATTTCAATTGCTGACAAAGGAAAAAATAACTCAATTGGGAAGTTCATGAGGGTCATGAATCGGCCTGGGCCAGGGCTCTAACTTGGTAAGGCAGAGTGCTTTGTGATGAAATGACATAGCAGCTACTCTCAAAGGTTTTAGGAGCCAATGTGATCATATCTCGATGTGACCCAGTAGGGCACCTTCATTCACACTAAAAACAGTCAAATGAACAGAAGGAAGTATATACAGGGTACACATCAAATAACACCCCAGGTGACACGTCACTCTTCCCCATGTGGACAGAGGCTGTGAAGCAGAAATGGACGCAAACAGGAAATGAGCCACTGTCAAAATGTGAGAGAGAAAGGTGCCTGCCCGTGAGGGGACTTGTTCTTGTTCCCTGGCGTGATCCCCAGGAGCACATCTCTGCACTGGAAACTCACAGTGGTGCCCTGGGAGTGTTTTAACTTTCTGGGTTTACAAGTTTGTACCCTTTGGGGGGCAGTTTTTGAGTTGCTGGAGGATAGTCCTCACCTCTCACTCCCGGTAGGTATGTAAACATAGAAATAGGTTGTTTTATGATATGTTTGAGAGTGTTCAGGACGTCCTAAGACTTTCCTAAGAATATTCTAGAAAGGATTCCTGCTCCTCCTAGTGCCATCAACCCTAGCCCCCAGAGTGCCGTCTTTACCACATCCTGTGTGGAAAACTCAAAATCCACACAATTGGCTCACTGCATGGCGATCACGGTAAGAAAGAAGAGAGGCACTGAGAAGGTGCGTAGGAATGAATTCTGAACCCACTATTTTTTTTATTCTGAATAGAAAATGAAATCCAGATGGACACTGACGTAGTAAGTGGTCCCTCGGCCATTGTTTAGTGAAGCAATGAGGGAACGATTCTGTTAGGATCGTAATGCGAACCAGGTCTTCCCTAAGGAACTGCTTTTCATTGATATCTGCCATTGACCAGCTCAGGGATCCTGGGCAGCCCCATCATTTTGCATTTATTTCCTGTGAACCGGGGATAATAAATCCTAGGATGTGCTCCTCAGAGGACCATCAGGAACACCATGTGAGAGTATGGCCTCTAAGATCCCATTTAACTATTACTAACCCCCCACATTTACATATTTAGCAAATACACACTCTCTATCCACTATAGTTCAGGTGCTGTTCTAGATGCTGGGCTAAAAGGGCAATTGCCTAAATTCTGCTCTCACAGAGCTCCATGACAAGTAATGTTTCTAAGATTGCTTGTGTGGGTCTTTCAACACTGCAAAGCAACTCTCAAAGTACATGTTTATATTCAAGAGCAAGGATACATGGCAACTAATTGAATGGCTTTAATGCCTATTGCTCGGTTGCTAGTTTACTAGAACCTTGCAGGTGCATATGATGAAAAAGGGTATCCCCAGGGAGAATGAATTACTAGGGAGAAATGTATGCCTACAGGAGATCTAGCCTAAAGGGAAGAAAGAATGATTTCATTCTTCTTTAAACATATTAATTCATTTTCCAACACAAAATTTTAAAACACACTTATTATTAAATTACTCATAGCTTCACAACATAGAGATTTAACAGCGGGCTCTATTTACGTTTTCTTTCTATGGATAGTCATTATATATACTTTAACTAGGAACATATTGACAGTTGATAGAGTATATTATCCCAAATATTGAAAAGCACTTATTTCCATGCCATTCCATGTATTTTGAAACATGACCAAGTAGTATTTCTTTATGACATTCTAGTCCATACTGTTTATAATCTTACTCCTCCTGTCGGTAACCTGGCGTGTTCTCAGCTTTTGCTATTATAAATAATGATGCAACGTGTGTTTTGTAAATCATTGTATGTTTAAGTTTTGACTTAGTATAATTAGAAGAGGAGCTCCTGGATCAAAGGTCAGGATATTTTTTAAGCTTTTGATATGTATTAGCAAATTTCTTTCTGAAAAGCAAGTGCTAATTTAAATTTTTATCAGCAACTTATATAAGAGCCGATCACAGCAAACTTGCTCTCAAAAGGCAAATAAATAATCAAAAAGCATGCAGCCGTTCTTTTCCACTATTTACAGGCCTTTTCAGGAAGGGGAATGCCATGCAGTTGGTACAGGAAAACACCCACTCCCATCTTCAATATTAGGAAAGTCGGGAGAAACAGGGCTGTGAGTAGGTGTTGAAAGAAAGATGTCAATTTAAAGGTTTTTCAAAGATCTTGAATGGGAATAGAATTCCAAGGAATGGAAGGATTGAGAATTCTGAAATAAGCTTATCTTATTTCCTTTTTTTTTTTTAAGTTTATTTTATTGATTTTAGAGAGAGAGAAAGAGAGAGAGGGAGAGAGAGACAAGAACATCGAATCATTCCTGTATGCGCCCTGACCAGAATCAAACCAGCAACTGCTGCACTTCTAGATAATGCTCTAACCAACCAAGCTATCCAGCCAGGGTGAAACCTTTTTTTTTTTTTAATTAAGAGAGTAAGTGATTGAGAGGAGCCCGGATTTTAACAAAAGTGAATCAACTTCTTTTTGCTACGGATTTAAATGAAGTGGCTTTGGGTTTTTAAACCAATGGGAAGAATTATTCATTAGAATAGGAAGCAGAGATTTGTACCTTCTAAGAGGTAGAATTCGTATATGAGGAAGCTAACCCCCTGTGGACACGGAGGGTCAGAGTTCCAACAGACAGGGACAGCTGGAAGCATGCCATGAGAGACCACTGAGCCTTACCCGTGGGGACACACTCAATAAGTCATGAGAACTGAGCCAGGAAAGGCATCAAATATGTCACTGCCAAATAGTACTATCACCATGCAAATATGCCCCAAATCCTGGATAATCACCAAGATCTTTTTAAAGCTTTGTGAATCTATTTAAAAGAACTTGTCTGTGCTTGAGAATTGTCTACCTAGTCATTTAATCCCTGTGCCATAACTGCTGTGTCTCAGAACTGATAATAAAGCATTTTAAATTGTGAATGTACAACTCAGAGATCCACCTGGAATCCAGGTCCTAGTTGGCTAGGCTTCCTGATATGGGGCCATTCATCACATTTCTCAGTATTTAAGGTTAAATTGGGCAGCATTTACCTAATTTAATTTAAATTGGGTGTCTCCATACAGAAGGAGATTTTTATTTAAAAATCAAAATTATAATATTTAAAAGAGTTTTCTTAATATATCATTCTCAGGTATGCTCTGTCTCATGTCTATTATTACTATATTGTTGTTTCTTCTTTGATTTCTTATTTTGTAATACCACTCACTTTATTTCTTCTTTTAGGAACTCGAGGCACTTACTTCCAGGCTTGTGTATGGACTATATATGTACATATGACTAGAATTACGAATGGAAGACATACATGCATAATACAGATGTTACTGCTCCTCAATGCTGCCCACGAGCTACCTGTTATCTCACTATCCACTTTCCTTTAAATATTTTTATTTATTAATTTTAGAGATAAAAGAAAGAGAAAGTGAGAGACATCTATTTTTTGTTCCACTTATTTATGCATTCATTGGTTGGTTTTTGTATATGGCCTGATTGGAGTTCGAACCGGCAACCTTGGCGTATCAGGAAGATGCTCTAACCAGCTGATCTATCTGGCCAGGGCATCCATGTTCCTCTTTGTTCATCAGCTCTTCGTTTCAAAACAATATCTACCATGCCCTCTCAACTGTGTGCCTTTCTACATGTCTGCTTTCTGGTTTCAATTAGGCGTGAATAAAAGATATGCATCTTCGGCTAGACACAAACTAAACATTTCTGGATCCTTTAAGGCAGTGGTCCCCAACCTTTTTTGGGCCATGGACCGGTTTAATGTCAGAAAATATTTTCACAAACCGGCCTTTAGGGTGAGACGGATAAATGTATCACGTGACCGAGACAAGCGTCAAGAGTGAATCTTAGACGGATGTAACAGAGGGAATCTGGTCATTTTTAAAAAATAAAACATTGTTCAGACTTAAATATAAATAAAACGGAAATAATGTAAGTTATTTATTCTTTCTCTGCAGACCGGTACCAAATTGCCTACAGACCGGTACCAGCCTGCAGCCCAGGGGTTGGGGACCACTGCTTTAAGGAACCTCTGCTCTGCCTTCATTTCCTTTTGAGGTACACCTCAGCACTTAATTGCATCTCCTCCAAATAGAAGTTTCATCTACGGAAGCACTGGTGAGTAACGTAGATTTCACTGAAGGTCTAGTGGAGGAGATGAGAAAATTATTTCATCAACCATACAGTACAAGCTTAATAAAAGTCCATAAACTTGCCCTGGCCGGTTGGCTCAGCGGTAGAGCGTCGGCCTAGCGTGCGGAGGACCCGGGTTCGATTCCTGGCCAGGGCACACAGGAGAAGCGCCCATTTGCTTCTCCACCCCTCCGCCGCGCTTTCCTCTCTGTCTCTCTCTTCCCCTCCCGCAGCCAAGGCTCCACTGGAGCAAAGATGGCCTGGGCGCTGGGGATGGCTCTGTGGCCTCTGCCTCAGGCGCTAGAGTGGCTCTGGTTGCAACATGGCGACGCCCAGGATGGGCAGATTATCGCCCCCTGGTGGGCAGAGCGTAGCCCCTGGTGGGTGCCGGGTGGGTCCCGGTCAGGCGCATGCGGGAGTCTGTCTGACTGTCTCTCCCCGTTTCCAGCTTCAGAAAAATTAAAAAAAAAAAAAAAAAAAAAAAAGGCCATAAACTTCTTCAACCCATCAAGAAAGGGCCCAACTTTAGGATGCATTTCTTTGTATGGTAGAGTCAGGACTGTATTAGAGTCACCCCCAAATCAATGTGTGTATGTGTGTGTCCAGGTAGAAATTCACCAGAAGAAAGCCCTGTTTTTTAGTTCAATACATCCTTATGTATGAGCTAAACCTAATCTTCCATTTGGGAATTTACAAACATTAAGCATAAAAGCTGAACGTTTTCATGAATTTTTCCTTAAAGAGTCCCAGAAAAGAGCAGTGAAGATGAGAATCAGAGGTTGATTCACCTGCAAGTCTTTGAATCTGGGGCTTTCTTTTGTATGCAGTCACAGAAGCAAAACCAAAGCCGTGTGTGTGTGTGTGTGTGTGTGTGTGTGTGTGTGTGTATTCAACATTCAGCTGCTAAGCTATGTCTTTATCACCTTTGGCAAAAATATTTTTAAGCACTAAATAAACCTAAAGAGAAGCAAATATAGTCAAAGCACGGTAAATTCTGCGAAGAATGTATCACTTTATGTAGGTAGCTTCAAGAATGGGAATGTAATGATGCCTGTGAACGCACAGGCACAGTAGCAGGCAGTTCTGATACCTGAATTAGAGATTCATTGTGCACACGTGTGTATGTAGGTAGTTGGTTTGACAGTTGCTATACAATGTCTCACCTGGTGGTACTAGTGGCCCTAACTATATTCCCATGTTTCCCAAGTTGCTTTAAAAGACTTTATGGAGTTAGGTAGAATAGAGTGTCAATGCTTGGTCACATGCACATGTGAACACACACACACACACACACACACACACACACACACACACACACACACAGAAAACCATGGATAAGGAAGCAATATTTGGGTTTCCTCTGTTCAGCAAAAGCATCTGCCTCTTCCTCAATGTGTAGACCACTCTCGCGATCTTACATTCTTGACCGTGACCTCCACACACACAGATTCACTGACCTCTCCACCTCAAAACAGGAAGGGAAAACATTAACTTCTGACATGATATTAAATGTTTAAAAGCTTTGTTTCTGTAATAATGAGAACACAGAAATCTTATAAAATTTCAAAAATTATATTGGTAGCCAAGTCGGAAATGGGAATGGGGATGTATTTATTATAAACAATAACAAATAGTTCCCACTTGGTGCATCATTAGTTTCTATCATCATACCTGATGTTTAATTGTACACGGCCGGTACTACTGGAAAATTAAATGATGATTTATGAAAAAGGAGAAAAGCATGAATCCTAGAACATTTAAATTTTCAGCAGGTACAGCACCATAAATCATGTTTTATTTGCTGCCACATAGATTGTTCTTTTCCGCTGTTGTGTGCTGACTTCTGTATCCACTGAAAGTCATGTTGAATTCTTAAATCCCATACCTCGGAATGTGAACATATTTGGAGAGAGGGTCTTTTAAGAGGTAATGAAGTTCAATCGGGGGCATTAGGCTGGGTAAAACATTAGGCATTACCTAATCCAAGATAACTGGTATCCTTGTAACAGCAGGAAATTTGAAGACAGACACCCACAGAGGAAAGACAGTGGCAAGGGCCATGGACGAGGCAGGTATCTATGAGCCAAGGGAAGATGCCTGGAATAGAGCCTTCCCTTGTGGACTTGAGAAAGAATCAGCCCTGCAGAACTCTTGAGCTCAGACTTCCAGCCTCCAGAATTGTGAGAACATAGATTTCTGTTTAAGCCACCCTGTCTAGGTCCTTTGTTCCAGCAGGTGTAAGGAACTGAGATATCAGTGAATGAAACTCACCCTGTCTTTCATTTTTCTAACTTTCAGGGCACCCTCCTTAGTTGTAGAGGTGTAAATTATGGGAGCTTGTTTTTTTGTCTGTCCTCAAGAATTTTAAATATATGCCATTTCAATAGGTGACTTTGATACTATGTAACGTGGGACTCAATGCTCAGGAATGGTTTCACAAATGCTCACTGCGCTGATCATTCCCCTCATCTCCACACGTGACTTCCAGATTCCAAGCAGGTGAGCTACACTCCCTGCCCCCCACCCCACATGATTTCTCAGACCTCCAAGTACCCGACTTCAGCAGCAAAAGTTAGATTTGAAGAAATTCCCCTGGACTTCTCTACATCTTTTTAGAAAGCAGCCTTCACAGCCGCTTAATTGATTAGCCTTGTGCATCTGAGTGAAGATCTGAAAATCATGTTTTGCTATCTTCTGTAGAATAACAGTAATTTCTGAAGGCCTCAGCTGAGTGAACCCTGGAATTCTGGTAAAATTCTCTGAGCCTTGCTCTTTGGATTTCTTGCTTTCTTTTTTTTTATTTTATTAATTCAATTTATTGGGGTGACACTGGTTCACAAAACCATACAGGTTTCAAGTGGACAAACCAACCTAACCCCATCTGCACGCCACAACGCGCACCCTCCACTCCAAACAAAGTCTCTTTCCTGTCCCCACATTACCCCTTTTGCCTACCTCCTCTGGACAAAAGAAGGTGAAGGGAGTAGCCAGAAAACCATATATACATAACACACAGACACAGACAACAGGGCAGCAACAGCCAGAGGGAAAGGGGGTGGGAGGCAAGGTGGGGGCGAGCTCTTTGGATTTCTGATGAGCTCTTCTGAAAATAGTTTTTACCATATTTCCCCATGTATAAGATGCTCCCATGTATAAGACGCACCTTAATTTGGGGGCCCGAAATTTGAAAAAAATGTATTGCATAAAGTTACTGAACTCCAGTTTTATTCATCAGAAAATTCATACAACTCCTCATATGTGCAAAAAAGGGGGAAATGCAAGTAAAAAAATCTACAACCACTGTATAAGACGCACCCAGTTTTTAGACTCCAAATTTTTCAGAAAAAATGTGTCTTATACATAGGGAAATACGGTACTTCTCAGGAAAGAGTCTTCAGTGTTTTTCTTTTCCCTGCCAGCCTGCCCTGATTTCCCTGCAGGTTCCCGGAGGTTTTACCTCAGTGCAAAGCTGGCTGGAATCACTGGGAGTATGTCAGGTGTCCCCACTGACAGAGCTTGTTACCAGGACGGCGGGGCGTGGAACCCTGAGAAGCAGGAGAGTGGCTCTGAAGCTCACAGTAGGGAGCAGGCAAGCCTGAGTCCAGCCCAGGGTCCTGCCTGGGAGGCTGCTGGGTGTGACAGGTGCACTGCACTGCTTTGTCTCCCTCTCAAGAAACGTCCCCCAGCTTGAGAAATGCAGCACTAGAAAAAGTTATCACTGGCTTCAATGCAGTTATTATACAAAGGCAAGCGTGAGCCAAACATTACCTGACATGACTCCATTATAAATGACTTCCAGCAGGCTTATATTAATGTTTTAGAATTATTATTGAAACAAAAATCTAAATTATTAATTTTTTTGAGAATACTCAAAGAGTAGGAAGCACTGAGTTTGGAAAGCAGTGGTATAATAGGAAAGAACTGTGAATATAGACAGTCCCGACTTCAAGTTCAAGCCCGATTCTTCCCTGAATGGCTGACCTTCTGCAAGTTGCAGCCTCAATGTCCTCATTTGTAAAATGTGAGTGAAACTAGCTGAGGCTGTTGCAGGGATTAAACAAGACAGTGCATTCCTAAGGGTTTTGTATAATTCCTGTCACATCATAAATAATAAATGGGGATGACTTCTATAGAACTCAGGAAATGCTGATGACAAGAGCTACAACTTAAAACACGAGACAGAACTTCTCAATCCAGCAGAAGTTAGAAGTAGAAACACAAAAGCTTCAGGGGTCCAAAACCAAAGGCGTTCCCTCAACCCAGGAACTAATTAGTGTGAACAGTGTTCTATTCTGCAGCCTCCCCCCATACTAATTATTCCATGGCTGTGTGGTGTGTGCACAGCTAATGAGGCTCCGAGCGCGGAATTTACCAAGGGACATGAAAGCATACACAGTGTGCAGTAAACCCCACAAATATTTACAGTTCCTACTTCTCACATCTGTCCCAGCAATTAGAACTAAAAGTCCCTTAATAAGGACAGTAGGAAAACATCCTGATGAGTTTTCTTGAAGGTGAGCGTGTTGTCCTTTAACAGTGATTTCTCTGTACATTTGTGAAGCCAATGAATAAATGATGTGTCCTAGTGAGCCAGACTAGCACAATTTAGTTGGATACATCGGTCAATCACTCAGGTCAGTACTATTCATTGAGTTCCTCTCATGGACTAGACACCATGATATGTGTGGTACCTTACACAGGTGAGCAGCACGTGGCTCCTGCCCTTAAGATGTTCATTGGTGTGAGCAGCAAATACATCCTTGCTACAGAGGAATGAATGAATGTCTCATCAGAGGAGTGACCCCTCCCAGAAACTTAAATGCTTGGGAAGGGAACTCTGCTGAGATTTAACACTGATCTCTTTTCTAGTCTTTGAACAAAACAAGTTGTTTTTTTTGTGGCCACAGGGCCTTTGAGCTTCTTGTTTCACTTAGAATACCAGGATGGCAAGTTCAAAAGTTACCGCTCACAGAAGCTGTCCCTGGTTATTCTACCTTAGTCCCTCCAACCCCATCCCATGCCAGTCACTCTAACACTTGGCTATTTGGTTCTTAAGACTACTTACTCCAATATACAGTCATAATTTTAATTTTCTATTTTTCTTTGTCACTATTATCTACCCAACAGCATCACCAGAACAAGTAGCAAGAGGAAAGGAAACTTGTTGAGTATCACTAGCTCCTAACGTACTGCCTGCTCCATCAAAGGCTCTTAGTAGATTTTATAAATAAATGAATAAACCGGAAGGAATGCCAAAGGCCTTTCACAGGATTTGTCCTTCAGAATGTGCCTTGGGATTTGTCCCTCTGCTCCTCGTACTCCACTCTAGGTCCAGCACGGTCATAATTTTGTCCCTGGTGTTAACTCTAGCAGACAGCATCCATCAGTAACATATTTACTGAATGAACAGGGTAGGTTTTACAGAATGAAATATATAAACTGGCCCTGGCCAGTTGGCTCAGCGGTAGAGCGTCGGCCTGGCGTGCGGGGGACCCGGGTTCGATTCCTGGCCAGGGCACATAGGAGAAGCGCCCATCTGCTTCTCCACCCCCCCTCCTTCCTCTCTGTCTCTCTCTTCCCCTCCCACAGCCAAGGCTCCATTGGAGCAAAGATGGCCCGGGCGCTGGGGATGGCTCCTTGGCCTCTGCCCCAGGCGCTAGAGTGGCTCTGATTGCAGCAGAGCGATGCCCCGGAGGGGCAGAGCATCGCCCCCTGGTGGGCAGAGCGTCGCCCCTGGTGGGCTGCCGGGTGGATCCCGGTCGGGCGCATGCGGGAGTCTGTCTGACTGTCTCTCCCCGTTTCCAGCTTCAGAAAAATACAAAAAAAAAAAAAAGAAAGAAATATATAAACTGCAGAAAAATAACAGGTTCCAGGCTTTTAGAACCACAGGCACAGAGAAATAAACGTGTAAGTTTGGTGTGGCCGGGCCACAGTCCATTGGCAAAGACTCAGACAGGTGTCAAACTGGATGATGCCTGAGCAGCATGTCCTACTAGGGAACCAGAATCTGATTCTGTTGCTGATAGAAAACCATGATCAAAGAAGGATTTTTAGGAAAGAATAAGTGGGTCTGACATTCATTATTCTTCTTAGATAAAAAACTGAGATCACTCTGTAGAATAGATTAAGGGGACAGAGTTATGCAGGAAGCCAAAGATCTAGAATCAGACCGCTGGGTAATTTAGCCCTGGCTCACAATAAATATTAACTATAATTACTATTATTGTCATCATTAAGATTTTTTTTCTTTTTTGCTTGAAAAGGTGCTGAGAAAAACACCCAGCTCAAGAAGTTCATTTGGAAGAAAGGAAATCATCTTAAAAATACTGCACATGTTTCACGCATTCTTACATATATGACTTCATTTTATCCTTTCAGCAGTGCTAGGAGATATTTATTGTAGATTCTAATTTACAGAAGACAAACCAGATAATATCATTCTAATAAGAAAAGAACAGAATTAGATCTTCTCACTTCACATACGGTAGCATGGATGGGAAATAAAATATAGATATTTGCACAGATTGATGAAACAGAATAGACAGCCCAGAAATAAACGCACACCTATCAGGTCAATTCCTCTATGACAAAGGTCGGAATATACAGTAGAATAAAGACACTCTCTTCAATAAATGGTGTTGGGAAAACTGGACAGACACATCGCAAAAGAATGGAATGGACCACTTTCTTGTACCATGTACAAGAGTAAACACAAACAGATTAAAGATTTAAAAATAAAATAAAATGCAGATGTTCAAAGATTTTTGTGAGCAGGATAAAGACATTGTAACCTTGTGACCGAACTAAATAAGAGTGTTTTCCTCCTATCAAGGACAAAATTCCCACAAGGTGATCCAGGCTGCCTTTTTTTTTTTTGGTCAAATGCAAGGGCAGCAGCCGTCAGCCCCCTTTCCTCCTGTTGCAGGGTCTCAGGGGCAAGGGAGCTGAGAGTCTGCCCTTACACCTCTCTGTACACAGAAGTCACCAGCACAGCACAGCTCTTCCACAGAGTATTGCCACGCTCATTCCTAAGGGATGTCAGAGCCCAGAAAATAGAAAAAAGAAAAAAAAAAGTCAGGGAACTTCTTTTATCTTTAAAAGGACTGGCAAAAGAATCTATTTAGTGGGGAGAGAATCAAGAATGCTGGGAATATCACTTGCCTGACCCTTTTCTCCATTTAATAATCAGCTGCCAAAAAATGGTGCCCCACACGCAGCTGAGTCTTGCACTTAAACAGTTGCTGTTCTTTTGATCTTTAAAGATGAATTGTCAAACCGAAGAGAGGGCTAGGCAATGGTCCAAAAGAAAAAAAGAAAAGAGCAGCAAGATGGGGAAACTTTGAGAAAGATCTGGGAAGATATAAAAGGAATTGGGGTTATCGTGAGCAGGGGAATTTATTTATTTTTTTCTTTATTATTTTTTTTTTGCATTTTTCTGAAGCTGGAAACAGGGAGAGACAGTCAGACAGACTCCCGCATGTGCCCGACCGGGATCCACCCGGCACGCCCACCATGGGGCGACGCTCTGCCCACCAGGGGGCGATGCTCTGCCCATCCTGGGAGTCGCCATGTTGCGACCAGAGCCACTCTAGCGCCTGGGGCAGAGGCCACAGAGCCATCCCCAGCGCCCGGGCCATTTCCGCTCCAATGAAGCCTTGGCTGCAGGAGGGGAAGAGAGAGACAGAGAGGAAAGCGCGGCGGAGGGGTGGAGAAGCAAATGGGCGCTTCTCCTGTGTGCCCTGGCCGGGAATCGAACCCGGGTCCTCCGCACGCTAGGCCGACGCTCTACCGCTGAGCCAACCGGCCAGGGCTCAGCAGGGGAATTTAACAAGGGTCTGGTCACAGCAGAGCTTGAGTTGGCAGCCAGGACGACAGGAGGGATTAACACATTTCCTGGACCACCTGTAACACAGACATCCAACCCTGTATCACATGCTCCTGCTTCTGACTATACCAGAAACCAGCTGAGAATACCCTTCACCCAGGCAGACTCAGAGGCTGCCCCGCTGGTATCAAAAGGAGCTTCACTGTACCCCTTGTTGATGTAGCTTATTTAATAAGTAACAACTAAGAATGTCCATGTATGTCAACAGTAACTCGGAGTCTAGAATGCTCCAAGGTGATCATTAGGCCATGTCATCACTGTGGCACTTGGGAAAATTTGAGCCCCTCGAGGACCCTTCTGCACAAGTCCTGACTCAGCCTCAGGTTAGACCCTCCACTGCACTGGTGACCCCCAGAACCAGATCAGCTGGGCTGCTCTGTACCCACAGACGGGGCTGCCTGTGGGTCAGGACAATGGCCGCCCACCCTGGCAGCCCCGCTTGGCTTGGCCGACTTCTGATTCCAGAGTGAGCTGTCCATCATTTAAACATTCCATGATAAATGTAGTTGGAGAGCTAATCAAGCTAAAAGGGAAGGTAAAGGCTCCCAAAGGCGTATAAGAAATACAGAACTTATCAAGGTATGCGGTAGAAAGAGGAAAATGTAAAATAACTGAGGTGATGTCACGAAAACGGTATCTGTTAGATCATCTAGGAAACACTTAATTTAAAATCTTCTGCCCTATGACCTTTATACATACTTGTCAAAATGTAGTCCCAATTTAGGGCTTGGAATATATAATCATCAACAACTATCTTAATTGGCCTGTTTTGCTATACCATTTATTTGTGCTAGGAGGCTATTCTAATCCCCACATCTGTGCAGAGAACTCCAATTTCCTGCTAAAAAGTATTTGTGTAAAATTTAATATATGGAGCTCTTTTCCAATTTCTTTCTTAAGGTAATTCACCTAAGACCCTGGTCAGCAAACTGCGGTTCACGAGCCACATGTGGCTCTTTGGCCCCTTAAGTGTGGCTCTTCCACAAAATACCATGTGCAGGCGCTACCTCAATAAGGAATGTATCTACCTATATAGTTTAAGTTTAAAAAATTTGGCTCTCAAAAAGAATTTCAATCGCTGTACTGTTGATATTTGGCTCTGTTGACTAATGAGTTTGCTGACCACTAACTATGGAAAAGGAAGATCTTGCCTGAGTCCATTGATCCATTCATATTTAAATTACGGTCAAGGAGAGACTGAGAACCTACCTTGAGGCTTGGGTTTAGTCAGTTTGCCACAGGGCTTAGAGATGGTGACAGTTTTCTGGCAGTCAGCATTGTGGAGGGCTCGCTTCAGACTTCCGGTTCTGGTCTTCAGGGCGGTATTCAGATCACACTCTCCCCACGCCTGGAATTGGTATTTGCACTCCGCTAAAGGCAGGGTAAGACCAAACAGAAACCTTTGAAAGATTCTGTGACCGTGCCATGAAAATAAAAGACACTTTTGTTTTTAACTCTTCGTGGTTACATAATTGTAGATTCACACAGTTGTAAGAAATGAGAGAGATCCCATATACCCTTAACTGTGATATCTTCCATAGTTATAGTCCAATAGCACAGCCAGGAAACTGACATGGATACAATCCACAGAACCTACTTGGGTTTCATTCATTCTTTTGGGTATGTGTGTGAGGGAGGCAGGATTTAGTTCTGTGTAACTTTATCCCATGTGTAGATACAAGTGACAACTACCACCATTGATATACAAAACTGTTCTATCACAAGGGTCCCTTGGGCTATCCTTCTATAGCCATATGGCTTCTTCCTTTCTCATCCCTTTAACTTCCGGCAATCACTATTCTGTTCTCTATCGCTCTAATTTTTTCATCTCAATTTTGTCATTCATCTTCATGCATGGGATCAAATTCTATGCAGACTTCTGAGATTGGCTTTTTCATTCAGCATAATTTCTGGGAGGTCCATCCAAGTTGTGTATATCCATAGACTGTTCCTTTTCATTGCTGAATAATATTCCAGATGTATGATTTGTTGAACCATTCACCAGCTGAAGGACATCAGGGTGGTTTCCAGCTTTTGGCTACTACAAATAAAGCTGCTACATACATTCACGTACAGATTGTTGTGGAAACAAGTTTTCATTTCTCTAGGATCAATACCCAAGAGGAAAACCACTGCATTGCATGGTAAACAAATGTTTAGTTTTGTAAAAAAAACTGCCATAGTCTCTTCCAATATGGCTGTCCTATTCTATATTCCCATCAGCAATGGATGAATGATCTAGTTTTCCCATATCCTCTCTAGTAGTTGGTATTATTTTTTATTTTAGCCACTCTGATAAGTATATAGTGCATAGCAATAGCTTGTTGGTTTTCATTTTCATTTCCCTATTGGGAAAAGATGTTGAGTATCTTTCTGGTATTTGCTGCCTATATATCCCCTTTGGTTAATGTTTCATTATCATAAGTCTTTTGCCTAATTGAATTGTTACTTTTGAGACTTCTTTATATATTCTAGATACAAGTCCTATAAGACACACTTTTAAAAACTTTTGGTAGGTTAGTCTTTATGGTACCCATATACAATTTAAGACCAAAGGCTTTTAAATTTTACCAGGCTTTTAGAATTTACCTCCATTCATAAAAAATGCCCCAAAGGTTGTAGAAAGTGACAAAAACATAGTGTACAGATTCACTGCTCTTCTTCACTGGCCTATTAGCCAGAGTACATTTCTGTAAACTAGTGAGAGTATTTGAGACATTGTGTCTCACCATGGCTAAGAAAGACAAACATTCAAGAATATGAAAAAATATAGGTAATTTGGGTGTGTAACTGTGGGTTTAAAGTTAGAGAATTGAAAGATTCCTTCTCAAATAGGTAGATGAGGCCAATGAGATTGGCAATAGTCAGTGGGAGAGAATCTGTGAAAAATGGCTGTCATCAGCCAGCCCTCCTGGATTCGATAAGTCAGTCTCCAAACCAGTGTGGAGAATGGAGAGGACCAAAAGACAGAGAGGGCTTGAAAAAGACCTGGAGAAGAGGGATAATCAATAAGAAAAGGGGAAAGAAAGATACAAGGTACTTAGAAATAGAAGAAGAAAAGATGGACAGAGAAAATAGATCAATGAACATTATGAGGAGGCATCAAGAACATATTTTATGTCCCTATTGGTAAGGCAATGGTTCCCAATCAGTGGCTGCTTTGACCCCAGGGGACACTAGGCAATACCTGGACACATTTTAGTTGTTTGCAGAGGTGGGTGGTGCTAGTGGGAACTATAAAGGACAGAATACAGAGATGGTGCTAAAAATCTTACAGTGCACAGAACAGCCCCCCACAACAAAAACTGCCTAGCCCGTAATGTTAGTACAGTAAGTTCTCACTTAAGATTGTCAATACTTTCTACAACTTTAAGCAAAACAATGTCTAATAAAACCAATTGATACCATACACTACTTGATATAAATAAGACTTAAGTTTCTACAGCATCTCACCAATGTTATCATGAAAAGAAGTTGAATCTACTGTGGTGCCAAAATTGAGAAGCCCTAGGATTAGGCAAGATGTCTTGTGATTTTTTTTTATCTGATAAAA
This sequence comes from Saccopteryx leptura, assembly GCF_036850995.1. Taxonomy (NCBI): domain Eukaryota; kingdom Metazoa; phylum Chordata; class Mammalia; order Chiroptera; family Emballonuridae; genus Saccopteryx; species Saccopteryx leptura. The sequence goes on from NC_089504.1 coordinate 312,387,857, forward strand.
TAAACTCATTGAAAATAAACGATAGTCAAGCTCAAAAAGATTTTTGGTGGAAGAATGCAAGAATGATCTCAAGTGGATGGTTGAGTCAGTAGGACTCCAAGGGAGGGACTTACCTCCAAATTGCTTCTTCCAGTTGCAGGGGATCTTACATCTCTGGGTCTTCATGGTTTGCTTGCACTCAGCTCCAGTGCGGGTGCCCTCCCGGGTGCCCAGCCCACAGTCTCCACTAGTGGGCACACACACACTCCACTGCCATTCTCCACAGTCAGACTTCTTCACTTTTTTTTCTGGAAGGAGGAACGAATAATCAACATTCAGAAAACTCTTTAACTTTTGAGATCATTACAGGGTCAGGACTTTTCACCTACATCTTCAGTGTCCAGCAAATAGTAGAAACTTGAGAGGTGTTAGCGGAATGATGGAATCAATGAATGACCAGCAGAAGGGAAGAGGAAAACTAAAGAAGGAGAGAGAACTAATGTTAATTTAACTCTTACTATGTGCCAGGGACTGTGCTAAGTGATTTACTGACATTTCCTTGTAGAAGTAAATATTTCTATAAAATAGAAGGTGGTCAAAACAGTTAAACCCCCCAAAATGAGAAAACATATTATTAGAAGCAAGAGTTGTTAGATTTGCTTTCTCAATGCAAGTCGGTGTTCCTTTCTCTTTCTTATCAATAGAATAGCATAATATAGATGTGGTGCAACTGACTGCCCACTCCACAGACTCCTTACTGGGAGTAACACTTTAAAAAAGGTGCTTCTTTCTCTCTGAGCTTCGGGTTCCTTCTTTAGTAATATGAAATAAAACAATAATGCCTTGAAGGGCTCTTTTTGAAGACAAGAGGCAATATAAATAAAACACCTGATTCTTGGTTAAATGGTCAATACATAGTAGCTGCTGCTATGATCATTATGTTAATGGTCATCATCTATTATATTTCAGGACTTACAGTTGGGGGAAGATGAGAGGAGATGTTGCTTAGGTTCCTGGAAACGTTTGAAAGAAAGGGAGGGAAGGAAGAAGAAAGGAAGAAAGGAAGGAAAGAAGGAAGGAAAGAGGGAAGAAAGGGAGGGAAGGAGGGAAGGAGGTGAGAGGAGAAGAAAAGATAAAGGAAGGGAGAGAAGGGAGGGATGAGGGGAAAGAAGGAGGGAGGGAGAAAGGAAGAGGTAGTTGGACCAGAAGGACATTAACCAATAAAGAGTCTTGCCTTCATATCCCTACTGCTCACCTGGTTTCTCTTTCTTCCCTGCTTCAGCAGTGCCCACAGCTGCCAAAATGAAAATGAATGCCAAGAAGGCAGCTGCAAATTTTCGACGCTGCTGCAGGTACTGTTGGGACTGCATTCTAGGAATAAACAGAGACACAGAAGAAGGTGGTGTCAACCTAAATCAGAGAGGAAGACTAACGAAACTCCTGCATGAAGGGCTCCATTTTCCATTTCTGGACTATTACATTTTAGGAAGATTTGTATCAATTATCTTATGTGTAATTGTATCTTTTCTCTTAAACAGCCACAGAAATAAGTGCTCTTTTACAATCAGTCGTATATTTGCTGACAAAATCCAACTGTTCTCCATGTAAGACTTCACACAACACAACCATTTGGTAAGTTTGACTCAAGAATGACAGAAGCAAAGGAATCTTGATGACATGTGTTTGAAAAGACTCCTATAGGAAGTCTTCCTGGGAGTGACACTTGGTAATGTCAATAACTATAGTCATCTTTATAGCACTTAAAAAGATCATGGTGTTCTAGTCCACACGGATAACTTGACTGGACGCAATGAATGAATTATCTGTGCAAATATATGTTTGCTGTTATCTTTAGATGCATCAGTATTGACCAATATCTCTAATTTCATAAATAAGTTCCCATGATCATGATCATCCTATTTTCATTGTTCCATTATTCATCGGTCCATCGAAGAGTGAAACATGAAACAGATGTAAGGATATGCATAGCACGCATATGCACACACACACACACACACACACATTCATATATATAAACCACACAAGCTCACATGTGCTAAAAATCCTCTAAATTGTAGGACAATAAAAAGAGTTCACACTCACTCAGAATTTGAAATTCTCCACATTTGATATGATCAAAGCCTCAGAATAACATTAGAAAAACTCCCTTAGAATTTGAAGTCACATCTGAGAGTCAATATGGTCACCTTGCCAAAGCAAACTTGAGAAGTTTCTGCCTTAGCCCGGAACAACCCACTTCCTAGTGGCTATCCCAAGCCAATGGCTGCAGCAACCCAACTGGCATTTATTTAATCTCCAGCTGGTGTGTACCTGGTGTTTATATAAAAATAACAATAATGACTTAGGGTCCTTAGCTCTGAGGATTTTCTTTCCAGAAGTGGTAATAGATTAGCTCAGATGATTTGACATTCTCTTGAGTGTGAACAATAAAACCTCATACATATAAGGAATTGGGATTATTCTGTTCTGCAATTTGCTTCTCTCATTCAAAAATACCTATGAAATGTTATCCTTGTCAATAAATTTGTCTCCCTTTCTGTGCCACTGGAATGCTATTTTTTATTAATGTTTTTTTAATCAATGACTTCAGATTCCATTGCAAGGATGAAGCATATTTCATTTACCAATATAAATGAATATTTTGGTCATTTAGTCCTTTCACCGAATAATAAGTCCTAATTAGCTACTCACCATCTCCACTACTTTATAAAATTGGGTGGTCTGTTCTTCCTTCTAATGCTAAACGCTCAGAAATTAAGAAGTGGGAAAATGGTGAATTTCAGCTTCACAAATTCTAAGGAAAGACACACCCAAGTCCATGTGTACAGGGAGTCACCTCTGCAATATGATACGTGATCAGAAACAGGTTTGAGTTGGAGAATACCTTTCTTCTTCTCCACCTCCTCTCCACGGCCCTTAGGTTTTGTCACCATTCTGCTTAAGCCTACATTTTGATAGCTTAGATTTTTCTGGGTTGAAAAAATGAATAAAGGTTATTTGAAAGAAGAGAGTAAGAGGGTTTAGAAAAGAGATGATTAAAATTAACCAAAAAATTCAAGTTGCCCAAACTGTACCCACTTAACACACTGGTGCCTTGCTGATGTAGTAAATACTTGAGTAATTAGCACATGTGTGGATAATGGGTCCTCTTGCTGGTGGTATCTGCAGAGTTGATTATTTGTCCTGAGCATCAAGTAAAGGCAAAAATCTCTGCATGTACCTAGCATCTATCTACCTAGTTTTATATTTTTAACTCTGCCTGCTCTCCAACAGAGCAGAGGCAAGAGCATTGATCTTAAGTGGTCAAGAGCATGGCTGAGGGAAAGAAAACAGTAGAAGAAGCAAGCTTGCCAAGCTGGCTCAGTTCTTTTGAATATTTACTTACTTGTACCCCCTCCCACCGCCATCGTTTGTTGTATTTGCCCTCTAAGATTGAGTTTCATAGGGTTTAATGGTTAAGTTGAAGCCTAACATTGATGGAGGCTGGTGTCTGGAAATCACTATTGAAAAATCTCAATCATTAATGAGTCTGAAGCTCAAAGATAAAAGAGAAATAAAGTTAAAGAAACCAGTTCAGAGGAAAAGTGTTAATTTATTAAATCCTGATCTCTGCTCTAGAGAAATAGTTGATTAAAAGGAAAAGGGACCTCCCCTTTTCTTTTGCATTTTAATAGGATCTAGAGGTCTTCACAATGATTAGCATTTGATATAAATAGAAGACAAGGATGCTAGAATCTGTCCCATAGTGATCTGTTTGGACTAACTTGGGATTTGAAGGCAGAAGCTTTGGCTTATACTGCAGCTCCACCATCTAATTTGTAGAATGTCCTTGGGTAAATCATAGGTATTTGAACCTCTGTTTTGACATCTGCAAAGTGGGAGTGATTACAGATAGCAACTACTTGATAAGCCAGTCATGAAAATGCAAGATAGAAACATAGAGCTAACAAGAACATTAAGGAATATACTATGAGTTGCTAAATAAAAGTAATTCATCCTCACACTCTTATTACCCAGTATAAGGAAGTGCTGTTTTAAAAGTAAGAAATAATAAGCATTACACTTTGAGCTGTCTAATATGATCCAAAAGCAAAAGACAAAAATGCAAGACAACAATGAGAAAAAGAAAAGGAGAGAGAGAGATGACTTAAGGTCAGCTAAAGACTGTTAACCTTTTCAGAATACAAATTCATTCTGCCCTTTGACTTGCTAGAAGCTGACACAAACTCAAGGACCTTCATCCCCATATTACTTTGGAGTTCACTAAAGTCAGGGAAGATCCACATTGAGACTCAGGGAACACGTCGATGCAACTTAACTTGCATGAAATGAGAATGAAAAATCTCACTTTGTAACTGTATTTTACAGTCTAATTGTCCCATCTTTGGCCAGTGTAAGCTTCAGTACATTGGCTCATAAGTTCTTTTCACATGACCCTCGTAATCTTTCAAAATGTCCTTGCTCTCTTCCATATGGCTAAGAGCCCATGAAGTATGATGATCGTTTACTGATAAATATTTTGAATCAGCCCCCCCCCCCCCAATTATCCTTGTCATTCCTCGTTATTCTCTTCTGAGAGGAGATGATTTTCTTTTGCCTCTGAGCTTTTATAATTCAGGAATTCCAAAACTAGCCAGCCACTTCTCCTCACTGACCCATTCTCTTCCCTCTACCACAATCTCTGGATCCACTTCAGGTCTGACCAACAACCACTCATGGGTAAACCATCCAGTCAAATTGAAATCTTCCCAGCTTACAACCTGTATTAATATCTTAGGTCCTATTTTAAAATAACCAAACAAATCATCATTTTAGGAAATGTTTACCTTTCCCAAGAAAAATTACAGCAGTCGTTTATTTCATTTAAACATCATGTCCCAGAGTGTTCTTTTATTCATGCTTTCTGACTTGGTAATATAGCAGGAAATCCATTTTGACTAAAAGCATGTGGCCTTTTCCCCTCTGTCCCTTATTAATATTTACTAGGATGCGTAGGTTGCTTAAAAATTGCTTTCTACTTCAAATTCAACTCTAAATACACAAAGGCATTCAGGAATGAGAGAGGGAAAAATAAATCAAGTAAAACAAGTGCTCAATAAAAATGGATTAGGTTTCCCTTTATAATATGACTGTGATGGGAAGGTCTGTTTATTCAATTATTTTTTGGAGCCAAATAAGTTCAAAGTTGGTTGTATTATTCATTTACTGCTTTCATTTGCTATAATTAAAAGTAACCAGAGATGAATGCTAAGCATTTTAGAATTTTCTAGTTTCCTTTGAATTCTTTTTATATCTGTCTGCTGCAACTTGATATAGAGAGAAACAAATTAAGGGTTTTAGGATAAGTCAGACCAAAGATAGAAACCCAACTCTGGTTAACAGAGCAATTCATTTAATTTCTCTGAAACTTTTTCCTTGGCTGGAGACATGAATATAAAGTCTGTCACACAGTGGTTTTGAGATTAGAGATTATGAAAAGTGAGGAACAAGGACCTGGCCCATGACAGACCCATCATATCTTCTCCTGTTATGCTTTCTGAATTTGTACCACAGTCCCTTTGCTCCTGCACCTTTACCTGTGCTAAGACAACAAATTGACATTTTGGATGGAATTTTCCTCCATCCCAAACATTGAATTTTCACTGGGCAAAAAATGGCAACTATGTCTCCCTGTCACAGATGATCATGCTATCTTAAACTCACCTTTCTGGTACCTTGCTTGTTTCCCTCTACTCTATTCTCTTCTAAAGCTAAGGTGTCCATAATATCTTGAAACTTTTCTTTCTCACAGAAATCCATTTGACTTTGTCTTCTTGCTTCCTTTACCCAATCCATATATCTTTAGCCAGAAAGAAGTACTTACAATGCTCTAAACCCAGAAACATCATTTCAATCCATGGATCCCACACTGTCCCACTGATAGAAGTCCTGCCCCAAATCCTTCTACCTGGCAAACCCTCATCATCTTCCAAGGTCTAGTGCAAGGATTTCACCTTCCATACAGCCTTTGCTGATACAATATTGTCTGTCCTCTTTATCTCGGGAACTCACTGTACCACACCCATTCCATAGACTATGATCATTCACAACCCCCGAATTTACAAGTGGTGTATTATTGACTCAATATACTCCTATCATATAAAACTGGGGAAACTGACAGGAGCCCTCTAGAACATTATATTTAGTAACCATCCCTTTTTTTAGTTCCCTTCAATTTCTTGTCTTCCATGACCAGTACTAGCAGTTACTTTCAGAGGTAATTATTTCTCAATAAGACAAAAACAAATAATAGCGTATATTGTAACACAAGAAGAGACTAACAAAGCTGCCCAAAAGGTGGACACCGAGAAATCATCAAAAAATGTTCCCAATATGCTTTAGCTATTTTACTGGTTTCCATCCACCAGCCATGAAGTAACTTCTCATCTAAGGCAGATTACTGGCAGTGCAAGCCATCGACCTTATGAGATGCTATTAGCATGACTGACATTTAGAATATTCTCTAGCGCTGATGTTCTATCAAAAGCTTTTGAAATAGAAGTAATATAATTTTCTGTACACACATGTGTGATTGTGATTGGGTATGTGTAGATATAATAGTGTGTGAGTAGTGTACACAAACACTTCTATACATCCTCCTTCAGTTATAGGTCCTTTAAGGGACAGAAGCCTATATTTTTGTTGTTACATTTATCTATAAGATTTAGAACAGTATTTGACACATAGTTATCACTTATATATTTCTTGAAAAAAGAAATAAAATAATAAATAGCTTTGTATCCAATATGATAACTGACCACAGTATCTAAAATGGCACTGACTTCATATATTTTGTGCCCTCATCTGGCCTTATTTACTTTTTTTTTCCTTAGCACAAATTAATGCTGGGTATATTATATTTTTATCTTTATTTGCTAATTATCTTTTCTCTCAAGATGGCAGGCCTCTGAAGAATAGCAACAAGTTCTGGTCAGTGAAACCATATAAAAGACCATGTGCAGAAGAACACACAGGAATATAAAAAGACATTCCGGGGCTCAGTGTTCTCAGTAATCATAACTAAAATACATTTTAATTATTTTTTTAACAGCTAAAGAGCCTTGGTTTTGAGGTTGCTTTTTTTTTTTTTACTTTAAGTCCATTTTCTCCATAAAGATGGTGGCAAAACAAACTTTTATGATTTTTTGAATTTTGATAAGCAAATTTGGGATGGAAAGCATTTCCAATGGAAGGAATGGAATAAGCCAAAGCTGTAGGTGAGGAATCAAGAGACCAATCTGAAGTACATAGTTCCATTTGTTAGTAAAAGAAGAAAATGTGTTGTAAATGCACAAAACCAAAGCAAGCAGGGTTTTTGAAATCATAATTATTATCAGTGAATATTTAGTGGCCATTTACTATATGCAACATAATAAGCTAGGTTATAAGAAAGACACAAGTGTGAATTATATTTAATCTCATGAATGCCATATCATTACAAACTTCAGGATGGAGAACAAATATACATCATATTTTTGTCTGAGCTCTAAAATGCTCTAACGAAAAGCAGCAGTATTTGTGATTACAGAGGAGTATTTTATATTCTTGTCAAAATCTCTTCTGCAAAGCTAAAAGGACACCTTTCAATACTCAGCAGTAAAAAAATCAAAAGAAAGGCATCTGTATTGGCAAACTAAATTAATTTCTCAAAGCAAGAGTCAATAGTGCTAATAAGTCACAGCTAAATGCCCCATGGTGACTGAAAACAAATCCATACTCGTTCACCCTAGCTCCGGGAGAAACCCACATTAAAAAAATGTGTGGATTTCAACTTCAAACAAAAAGGTATTTCTGGCAAGATTACTCACACATTTTCATCCTCTTCTGAACAACTGAGTACAGCTTTATTAACCACTGAGTTCAGATGGCATCTCTAATAACTGGTGGCTTTATCTGTTCAGATGAAGTGACTCAATTAAAAACATAATTACCAAAACAGCATGCAGATTTTCATGTTCACTAACATTGCTAAGCAAGCGAACACTGTTCCACATCATTGTGTATTTGGGGGAGGAAATGAATAAGTATGGTATGGTTATATAAAGTGGAGACTTCTCAAGGTATCCCTGAGCATCCACTCAGAGAAGATGCCCTTTTACCTTGGACACAAAGTCAAACACCTGAGACATGAGTATTGTGAAGACGGATCTAAATGTGTGGATCGGTCTACTGCAGACTCTTAAATTTGGACCGGAAATGGAACTATCACTTGTTATCACAGAAAATCTTTACCCAATAAATCTTGATTGTATCTGAGAGTCTGGACCACTTTTCTCAGGTTAAGACATACAATTACCAAAGAACCTGCAAGAAACAGATTTCTGTTTACAATTCAATGGAATTACCCAAAAAAGTTATTAGAACTACTAAGAGAGGTCAGTAATGTTGCAGGATACCAGATCGATACACAAACATCAATTATATAACTATATATTTGCAAAATATGTATCTCAAAGGTATTTTATCTAGAACACATTAAAGAACATTTATAACTCAATAACTGAAAAATCCAATAAAATTATGGTTAAAAGAATTAAACACTTCCCAAAGAAGATACATGAATGGCAAACCGGCACATGAAAAGATGTTTAACATTATTAGGACAGCAATTAACACACATTGCCAATGATTCCTAGGAGAAAATAGAAACACCACAATCATAAATGTGGAATCTCAGCAGACACATAGAAATTCTAAAAAAGACTAAACAGACATTCTAGAACCGAAAAATACACATGCAATGTATGCTGGATTGATTAAGAGTGATTAGATATAGCAAAAAAGTCATTGAATTTGAAAATCGATCAATATGAATGATCTGAACTTCAAAATGGAGCAATAAATTATTTCTTTAATGAATAGTGTCTAAGTGTCCTACAGGACAGTGTTAAACAATCATATTCCAGTTAAGGAGTTCTAGAAGCAGAGAAGAGTAAAAAGCAGCACCAAAAATATTTAAAGAAATAATAATTGGAAACTTCTAAAACTGTATTACATCAACCCATAGAACCAAGAGGCTCAGCAAACCCCAAGTCCAACAAATATTAAGAAAATCTCACATAGATACTCACATCCAAATTATTGAGAACCAAATATGAAGCAACAAACAGAACAAACAAAAAAAAAACTTAAAAAAGCAACTGGGAGAGACATACATCACATCGTGGAACTACAATATAAATGACAAATTATTTCCAATGTAACAATAGAAGCTAAAAGTCAGTGGAACAACACCTGACAGAAGAAAAAAAACACAAACTGTAAAACCCTCCCAGTTTCTGTAGGGTGATGTGGCAGCATGTGTGCATGCGCAAATGATGATGTAACACTGTGTATACAGTAGAGCAGCCCACGGCCATGCCAGTTGAGATGTGGACAGTACAGAGGAAAGTGTGTTCTGTGGCTCGCTAAATTCGAATCCGTGACCAATGTGCAATGTGAATATCGGTGTGTTTATAATGAAGTGCCACCACATAGGAATAACATTACTTGTTAATAAGCAGTTGAAGGAAACTGGCAGTTTGGAGGAGAAACCCCGCTCTGGTAGGCCATCAGTCAGTGACGAGTCTGTAGAGGCTATATGGGATAGCTACCTAAGGAGCCCTAAAAAATCTGTGTGTGAGCCCACATCAAGCTGCACTGAATAGGTATGAAACTGGGAGAGTTTTCCTTTTATTTGGTGGAGATTTCACATTTCTATCGTCTTTTGTTGCTTTCCTGTGACCAGTCAAAAGTGCACCATGACTTTACTGACACACTGTATTTCAAAACTGAGGGCAAGGAAATGCATTCTCAGGGAAAAAAAAAGTCTGAAAAAATGTGATGCTAGCATATTATCTTTGCAGTAAATTCTAAATGCAGTTGTACAGACCAAAGGGAAATATTATATTGCCATATTAAACTGTATATTTCTTTCTATGTTATAAATGTTAATATGTATAATATATAATATATCCTTGTATATTTCAAATAGACAAATCTGCATACATAGCTCAGATCCATAAGATGGAATGAAAGACATAGAAAATGGAAAATATGTGCACAATTATAAAAAGCTAACTTTTTATTATTTTTCAAATCGATAACTTATTATTTAAAGCAAATTGTTATAGGGTTTATAGCATATGTAGAAGTAAAAGATATAACAACAATAAAATGAAAATGGGGAAAAACGAAGTTATACTGTTTTATGGATTTTGCAGTTTACATAAAGTGGTGTAATGGTTCACTTTAAATAGAAACTTATGTGTCACGGATACATAGGGCAATTCCTAGAGCAACCTCTAGAAGAAAGAAAGAATTCAAAGAGTGGGGGGTGGGGGGGATGGGGGGGATGCAGGAGGCGAGGAGGAGAGGGGGAGGGGGAGGGGGAAGGGCACAACGAAAACTAGATAAAAGGTGACGGAGGACAATCTGACTTTGGGTGATGGGTATGCAACATAAGTGAATGACAAGATAATCTGGACATGTTTTCTTTGAATATATGTACCCTGATTTATTGATGTCACCCCATTAACATTAATAAAAATTTATAAAAATAAATAAAATAAAATGATACAACCACTTCCGAACAAAAAAAAGAGCTACAGTTAAGAGGAGTGTAAAAATTAAAGTTGAGGCCCTGGCCGGTTGGCTAAGTGGTAGAGCGTCAGCCTGGCATGAAGGGGTCCCGGGTTTGATTCCCGGCCAGGGCACACAGGAAAAGCGCCCATCTGCTTCTCCACCCCTCCCCCTCTCCTTCCTCTCTGTCTCTCTCTTCCCCTCCCGCAGCGAGGCTCCATTGGAGCAAGGATGGCCTGGGCGCTGGGGATGGCTCCTTGGCCTCTGCCCCAGGCGCTAGAGTGGCTCTGGTCGCAACAGAGCGATGCCCCAGAGCAGCAGAGCATCGCTCCCTGGTGGGCAGAGCATCGCCCCCTGGTAGGCGTGCCGGGTGGATCCCGGTCGGGCGCATGCGGGAGTCTGTCTGACTGTCTCTCCCCATTTCCAGCTTCAGAAAAATTAAAAAAAAAAAAAAATTAAAGTTGAAAACTTAAAATAAAGTTAGATTAACCCAAAATAATCAGTAAAGGGAGAATAAAGGAACAAAGAATAAAGGAGATAAAAAAGAAATAGAAAGAAAATATATTTAAACCTAAACAGATGAATGATTGCATTATTCTAAACAGCTGACATATGTTTAAGTGTGATTTTAATTCTCAGAAAACCTGATTATTTAAGTTCTTTAATATTCCTACTTTTGAGGTCAGTACCTAAGGCTTAAAGAAGTTAAGTGACTAAGGGTAAGAAAATGGCTTTCAAGCTCTATTTTGACATTTTGAATTCGAGGGATCAGTAGGGCATTTTTGTTGGAATTGATGGTAGTTATGAATCTGGAAACAGAAATTAAAGTAGAGTCAGCAGATGCTATTTCAACAAGTATGAGGACTTCAGATTTCCCCAGGAGACCACAGAGTAATAAGACACAGAGTAAGAAGTGAAGAGGTAGCAGGAAGTGAGGATTTTAGTTCCTACATAAATAAATGATGAGTAGCAGCAGAGGAACTAAGAGGAAAGCAAAGGGGTTGAATCGTGGAAATCAAGCACTCAGGAAGTTTTTAGGAAGTAAAAAATGATGACCAGCTTCAGATTCTAGATAGGTGACCTCAGGAATTAGCAATAAGAAGTGAATGGTAACCTTAATGAGGTACATTTTAGCAAAACTTTAAAATTCAAAAAGCAAATAGCGTTTCAGAAACAATCATTAAGCTAAACTAACATTAGTTCAGAGCCTGTTTCTTGGGCAGTGACTCTCCTGTGTGACTTGGCCAACTTATTATGTTAGAAGAGCCTAATAAATATTCAAGGTGACATAATAAAAGACTTTGAGAACTGATAATATATTAGGGGGGAAAACTCTGTCCAGGAGTCAAGGGACCAAATGCCTGCAGAGGGAGCTGGTATTACTCAAATGAGCGTCAACACCTATGTCACTGGTCAGAAATAGACTCCCTTGGAATGGTTTCAGGTAATTTTTGTTAGAGAGGAAGCTGTCACTCAATAAAGAATAAGAGAAATGAGGAACCATCTCTTTGCTCTTGGTTGTGATTCAAGGAGGCCTAGGCACTAGATTGTGTTTGTTTGTTTTTTATTAAGCGCTAAGGATACTTCACATCACTCTTTTGAATCCTTTTCTACACAAAGTGTTACTGTAAAGACCAGCCACACCAGCACCAACCGGGAACTTGTTAGAAATGCAGACGCTGAAGTCTTCATCCCCCACATTCTGAACCAGAGTTGACACTGTCACAAGGTCAAGATCCCCAGGTGAACATCTATGCACAAGAAAGTCCCATAAACCTTTCTTCTAAACCATAATTTTTTAAGTAATTAAAAAATTAAATGTTTATTAAGTATTTGACGACTTATTTACTTTATGTATAGTTCAACTTCTTCCCGTAGGTTTAAAGTAGCTTTTACAGATCTATACATTAGAGAAAGATGGAAAAATGAAAGTAAGAAAAAAGGCGAAGGTCAAGTCAAAATATGGAAAGACAGCAGCCGTCGTGGCTGAAAGCTTCTGCCCTGTGCTAAGAGCCTCCTCTAACTTTTATCCTCCCAACAACTTTATAATGCAGTCAGTATTATTCCAATGTTACAGGTGGGGGAAAATACAAGTTAGAGAATTTAGATAATTTTCCCAAGATCACAAAGTATTAGAAGTAGGGTTTCAACCTAAACTGCTGAAAATTAAACTAGATCTGTACTTGTAATCACAAAGTGGAATAATGAGGTTAAAAAACAGAATGCCTGGTATGTACTCTTACATACTAGGATTTGCCCTACATTTGGCTCTACACTTTCTAGAAGCTGATGTGAATCGAGACTATAAGAACAACATTCACAAAGTCTGTATTTAATTCTCTACCAGTGTTTTTGTGTGTGTTGTAGAGGAGAGCTATCACTATATGAACAACCTCAACAAACTGAAATACATATGGTAGATTTAAGGTCCTGTTTCTTAGGAAATGCATGTATAAACGGTATATCCAAAATATGTTTAATATTGTAGCAAAATTAAACATTTTGCTTTAAAAAGTTTGTTTTAAAAATTAAACTTTAAGTGGATGACTAATCATTTATTAGCTGAACCAGAAAACTGGGGGTGTGGGGACAAGAAGTAGTTTGGAAGCAGAAGACAGACTCAGGAACTAATCCCTCTCATTTGTGGGCATTTAACTCATAGACAAATGGATTCAGAATGCTTAGCAACAGGGGCTTTTAGAGGCCCTTAGAAATGTTTGTGATGTGAAAAAAGATGTCTCTAAAACAAGAAAATAGAAAAAATTCAAACTAGCATTTAATAATGGTTACAAAACCAGGTATTAGATGTCAATTTCACAAACTAGAATATCAGCAGTTTCAAAATTCACTATATTTGAAAACCACCTTTAGATTAAATTTTTCTCACTTTTCAGGGATTCCTTTTTATTTATTTTAAATTTTTGATTGAATTTATTGGGATGACACTGGTTACTAAAATCATATAGTTTTCAGGTATATAATTCTACAATATATCATTTGCATATTGTACTGTATGTTCAGCACCCAAAATCAAGTCTCCTCCCATCACCATTTGTCCCCCTTTACTCTTTTACCTTCCCCACCCCCCTTCCCCTCTGGTAATCACCACACCATGGACTGTATTCATTATTTATTTAATTGCTTAACCCCTTCACCTTTGCCACCCAACCTCCCAATCCCCCTCCTCTCCGACAGCTGTCAGTCTGTTCTCTATGTTCTATGAGTCTGCTTCTGTTTTATTTATTTTGTTCATTAGATTTCACATATCAGTGAAATCATATGGTACTTGTTTTTCTCTGACTGCTGTATTTCACTCAGCAGAATACTCTGCAGGTCCATCCATGCTGTCGCAAAAGGTAAGATTTCCTTCTTTTTTTATAGCATAATAGTATTCCATTCTTTAAATGTACCACAGCATTTTATCCACTCACCTATTCTTGAATATGTTATTGATAGTTTAGAAATGAATTGCTTGAAAGCAAAGAATTTTCAAAAGCAAAATGACAAATAAGTTCACCCCCTCCCAAATGTGTGCATGCATATTATCTCCTGTGGAAATAGTAGAAGTCCCTGACTTTAATACAGGTACAACTAGATGGGGCTGTCTGACTTCAGAGCTCCTAGTTTCTCCTTTGTCTGTCCTGGGTTAGAGTAGAACAGAAAATATCAAAGAGACTGAAGACTACCTCCTCTAACCACCCACATCCTACCAGTGATGCAACATCCCTTCCTACACAGTTCCCACACTACTAGGAAGTGACCAAATGGGTACTAAGATACCGCAAGGCAGAGATGAGATGTGTATTTTCTTGGTTTAGCTTGCAAAGGCTGGGTTATTAATGCCTGGTTCCATACCAGGAACAAAGCCCTGGAATAATCAAACAATCACCCAGGAAGCCATTTGGCTTGAAATTAGCCTCTCCTTCAAGAACGGAAGAGCTGAACCTTGCCAGCTTGGATTTGCACGCCTTTCAACTACTATTTCCAGCCAATTCAGCTCATCCAACTCCAGCTTTCATTTAGGGCTGAACTCATTGAGTAAAAAAAATAAAGAATGGGAGGGAGGGAAAAAAAGAAACAAGAAAAGAAATCAAGGAAAAGCTTAGTTGATTATGCAGAGTGTTGCTTTGGGAAAGGGGAAAATCTTGTTAGAAGCTTGGCGAACCTACTTCATTAGGGACCTGGTGACATCTAAAACCAGAACATTACATCAGGTTAGTTTAAAACATCAAGTGGCCTTACAGTTTAGTAGGGACGCCCCATACTCATCCATTCTGTCTGCCTCATTCTTTGCATTTTTTATCATACTTTTAGCAATGGTGAAAAGTTTGTTACTAAAAAATCTGCTGAAAGAAATGTGACTACTGGAAATTAGCAACATTAAAAACAGAGACTGTGATTCTGCTCATTCATCTGGTCCTCTTTCTTAAAGCCTACTTTCTTCTTCTGTTTACTTGGTTATTTTTACCTCATTTCTACCATCTTCCTCTCTCGTGTACATGGTTCCATTCATTCTCCTTTCATATGACCCACTTTCTGCAATGTTGGTAAATAAATGTAGACATGAGCATCAGGTCTCATAATGGTGCATGAGAATTGATTGCTTCTTGTCCTGTCCAAGACCTTCCAAAGTTCTACTGCACAGTTCCCATGTGAGAGAAGGTTGTTGATTTTTGTTTCTTCCTTTCTTTCCCCCACTCACTGAACTCCTTCCTTTTTAGAAATAATTAGGCTAAGGACTAAAATTACTATTAAAATTTATAAAGAGTAACTAGGAAATCAATACGGTTTGGTCATGCCAAATAAACATCATTTAGTTGTGTGAGAAAGTGGCTCATAATGGTGATTTCATGGCCATAGAGTATCTTGGTTTCAGGACATTTTGACACCTTCTGAAAATATACCTCTGATAAGATAATAAAGCTTGAGTTAGCCCTGGCCGGTTGGCTCAGTGGTAGAGTGTCAGCCTGGCGTGCAGGAGTCCCGGGTTTGATTCCCGGCCAGGGCACACAGGAGAAGTGCCCATCTGCTTCTCCACCCCTCCCCCTCTCCTTCCTCTCTGTCTCTCTCTTCCCCTCCCGCAGCCAAGGCTCCATTGGAGCAAAGTTGGCCTGGGTGCTGAGGATGGCTCTGTGGCCTCTGCCTCAGGCACTAGAATAGCTCTGGTTGCAACAGAACATGCCCCAGATGGTCAGAGCATCGCCCCCTGGTGAGCATGCTGGGTGGATCCCGGTAGGGTGCAATTGGGTGTCTTGACTGCCCCCACCCCGTTTCCAACTTCAAAAAAATACAAAAAAATAAATAAATAAAGCTTGAGTTAGATAACATTATGAGGTGGGTATATTGTGAGACTACTACCATTCCAGATAAGTCAATTCAGAGAGATGCTTATGAGAAATTCACAGTAGATTCTCTCTTTAACTCTGGTCTGTAAAAAAAATTATACTAATAATTAAAATAAAAATACCAAAAGAGTTCTAGTTAAATGTGCAGATTACTTAAAATTGGGACAAATGGAAAATGATGTTGATGATAAAATCAAGACTAATTATATTCTCGGTGGTACAGTATTGACTTGAAATAAATTAATTAAAACATAACAATGATAATGTTAGGTATTATATAACTGTTATGTAATTAAACCCTAACAATGATAACTGTAAAATCCTGCATTTGAATATATCTAAATCAATTAATTTCCGTAATAGAGGATAACTTGCTTTCCAGTAATTCACAGGATACAGTGAAGGGTTTACTGGGCCATAATTTAATATAGATGAATGGTAAAAATGGGTGAAGAAACCAAGCTAATGAGAACATTAGTATATTCCATTTTTGAAAAGCTCAAATTGTTAGAAAATTCTTTCTTATGTTCAGTTAGAAGCTACTCACTGTAAATTTCATTTACTTTTTCTCAGAGAAGGCATGAAGTTCAATTCTTGGCAACCTGTACATCGATAATAGGATACACAATTAACTTTGATTCTAATATAGCTACTGTGGCTATGACAGCAGGAAACAATACTTACACAGATGAGAGATGATTAGCTTGCAGTTGCAAATTTTAACTAGATTTAAAGTAGTTGTTCACCTTGATCATATCATTTCCTTAAAACCATATAATAACATCATGTTTCATTGGCATATAAATCCATGTATCATAAGAATGGGAAGATCTTTCAACCTCCAGGCTTAGTAAAGTACCCAGGCACCTGGACAATATTTACTAAAAGAATGAATGAAATTCAGAATACTGACTAGCCATAGAAACAGTAACCCATGTGGTTGATCCCCTTATGATATATTATCTTTTGAATTTTACATATAGTCTATAGGCTTGGCTGTTTGGTTTTCTGGTCTATAGTAAAGTAAAAGGGAGAAAAATAAATGCTACTGTCAAATACTGGCATTGGCATACCAATGGAGGAAAATGTGGGGAAATTATTTTTAAAAACTCATTCACATATAAATTATTTAGGGTGGAGTCATATAACTTAATAATTGAGATGTCTTTAATTAGAGCACTCTCAGACTTCACAGTATTGATTGATACCTGTAAGATATCTAAAATCACCGATGTATGCTAATATTTATAAGGCATGATAGTGTGACAAGGCTACACCGATGAAGTTAATTAGTTCACACAATTAGTACATAAAGGTATAAATCCTTAGCTCGCTAAAAAAAAAATCTCCAAACGCCACTATTCATAGTTATTTGCCTCCTCTGGGATCCTGACAAACTCAGTTTCATCACACTTCTAGAAAGCCTCCATAAAAATTCATTTTACTAGCTTCTAGCGATTCCAATTTCCATCTCAATTACCCTGACACCTCAGAGTGGTAGAAGAGGTCCATTGTATCCAATTTATGGATACAGTGAACACAACAGAAAGTAAGTCAGGAGAAAGTGAGGCCAGCCTACTCCTCAAAGGTAAATAAAGACTTTGTTTCTCACTTAACCATTCATTTGGACTGCATCAGCTTATGGTTGTGGCTTTGTGCTAAAAACCAGGCACCATGCTGAATGAGTGTGTGTGTGTGTGTGTGTGTGTGTGTGTGTGTGTGTGTGTGTGTGAGACAGAGAATGAGAGAAGGACAGATAGGGACAGACAGGAAATGAGAGAGATGAAAGGCATCAATTCTTTATTGCGGCATCTTAGTTGTTTGCTTTCTTATATGTGCTGTGACTGGGGGTCTACAGCAGACTGAGTGACCCTTTGCTCAAATCAGCGGCCTTGGGCTCAAGCCAGCGACCTTGAGCTTCAAGCCAGTGACCATGGGGTCATGTTTATGATCCCACGCTCAAGCCAGCGACCCCACACTCAAGCTGGTGAAACCCATGCTCAAGCCGGACGAGCCTGTGCTCAAGCCGGTGACCTCGGGGTTTCAAACTTGGATCCTCTGGGTCCCAGATCGGTGCTCTATCCACTGCATCACCGCCTGGTCAGGCTGGGTGATTCTAATGTAGAAATCAAACTACTCTCTCAAGAAAACAGACACATAAACAAATATTTGGAGAAATAGTTTTGGAATGAGTTAAAAAGCAGGATTATCTGATACATTTAAAATACCATATATAGGCTGCTAATTTATTTTCCTTAAAGCACTTTGTTTTAAAGCACTAGCTAGGCTAAATAATCATTAACTACTTTCAACCCCAAAATGGTATAATTCTATGCTCTTCAATTACACAAAATTACTGTGAGATAAACAATAGCAGGCATTGTTAATCTGTAGTAAATAGACTATGAAATTGAAGACTTAATAGATTGCATTATTTACCACAAACAAATCTAGTTAAATTGTGAAGCCAGATAAGAACTTGATTTGAATCCTAATCAATTATTTGATTTAGCATGTAATATATCTCATATTTTATGATAGGGAGTCATCAGTTGTCTCATCCCAGAGACTGAAATCTCATTCTGGTGGTATGTTTACAAAAAAGCAGATTGAATAAACAAGGTTTGTTCCCCAAATGGTGTAATCTTTCCTATTTTGCTAATAAAGTTTTTCAGTCTCTCTCTTAACATTCCACATGCACACTTTATGAACAAATCCACTGTTCACCTCTACTTATAATGTTTCTTTTACATAACTGCTGTTTCCAGAAGACTTGTAAAAATAAATTTATGAATGACCTAATCTGACTACTATGTATATTTAAAGCTTGTTAGCTATTTGGGGGACTAGGCGGAGTTCCTTTCTGCTTAGGGTCATTCAGGATGTCATCTAAGTACAAACAAAAGGTACATTTTTCAGAGAATTTTAGGAAGGGGAGTGACCTTAACTTGATCCTTCAGCTCCTAATTCATCAACTAAAATTTATTAAGTGCTATTAGGTACAAAATTCTGTAGACATAGGGAATTAATATATATGTGACTCTCATCACAAAGAACCTGAACTGAAACTTGAGGGTTTTCATGAAAATTTAAATGGAGATCCTCTGCTTATCAAAAAGAATGTCCCATAGAATTAAAAAATCTTGTATTGCATTTACTTCTCCAAATGTTTACAACGCGGTCCACTCTAAAGCCAGGGAGATGTACCAGCTGGCTTCTTTTCTTTAATACAGTTTTTTTCCAGGTCATAAAAGGTGTATTTTAAAATATCAACTGTCTACTCCCCGCCAGCAGGCCAACCAGAAAAATCAATTGACTAATAAGCCAAGCCAATTTTACTAAACTACTACAGTCATGAATAGAACCTTGACTGTATCTTAAAGCCTAAGAAGGGGTAGGTCCAGGAGGATAATTGTAGGACTTTGGGATCTGGTCTCAAGTGATTGAAGTTAAATCTTTCAAGTCGTGGCTTGACTAGGAATGAGTGACGTTCTCAATAAAACAGCTCAGTGAGTTGAAGGTCTTAAAATGAGCCTGGATAAATGAACTGCTGTCTCATAGCCAAATTGTTTACCCAGGTAAGCAATCAGTAATTCTAAGAGGACAGCAATTTGCACAGGTGAGTAAACTGTGTGCTTGGATACACTGGTTTTCAGGAATCTTATGAAGCAACAAAGTTATGAATTGGTTTTACAGCCCAGTCTTTCCAGCTGAAGACTTCCTAGAATAACAGGAGTGATTCGGGAGCTCTGCCTGCTTCATTCTCTGGTTCGTCACTTTCCAGTTCACTCATATGTTGAATAAGATTTGTGATCATTGTTTACATTTGAAAAGCTAGCTGACCACGGCCTGACCTGTGGTGGCACAGTGGGATAGTGTCAACCTGAAACACTGAGGTCGCTGGTTCGAAATCCTAGGCTTGCCTGGTCAAGGCACATATGGAAGTTGATGCTTCCTGCTCCTCATCCCCACTCTCCCTCTTCTCTCTGAAAATTGAATAAATAAAGTCTTTTAAAAAAAGCTAGCTGACCACACTGTAGAGCAGGGGTCCCCAAACTACGGCCCGTGGGCCGCATTCAGCCCCCTGAGGCCATTTATCTGGTCCCCACTTCACTTCTGGAAGGGGCACCTCTTTCATTGGTGGTCAGTGAGAGGAGCATAGTTCCCATTGAAATACTGGTCAGTTTGTTGATTTAAATTTACTTGTTCTTTATTTTAAATATTTTATTTGTTCCCATTTTGGTTTTTCTACTTTAAAATAAGATATGTGCAGTGTGCATATGGATTTGTTCATAGTTTTTTTTAAAGTCTGGCCCTCCAATGGTGTGAGGGACAGTGAACTGGCCCCCTGTGTAAAAAGTTTGGGGACCCCTGCTGTAGAGGCTTCTAATGAACATAGCATGTACATTTATTAGCAGATGTATGTGTTTCATGTTCTCAAAAGCAAATATATTTTTTAGTTCACATTGTGACCCAGAAATTAAGAATATGTATTTGCATACAGAGATAAAAAAATATTTATTTGGGGAAAACAAAACTTTCGTTTAAAGTTTGGAAACGTTGGGTCTATCATTCCTTAAGAAAAAAAAATGATATCAGTTTGGGATCCAACTTTCAGTTTGAAGAGCATTTCTTTAAAAAGCAGACTCAGCCCTTGGCTGGATGGTGGATTCAACTTTAAAAAGCCCAACTAAAGAGAATAATATAAATCTGCTTTCTCTTTGTTTCCTTCCTCACTGAAATCACATTGAGATTACTGTTTATTCTATACCTCAGAGCAAGAGCTGTGCTAAAGGTTTTTGCACACATATTCTTATTTAATAGTCACAATGCCCTTATAAAATAGGTCGTATTATTCCCATTTTACAGGCAGATAAACAGAAACAAACAGTTTAACCAAGCATGTTGTGCAACTCATCCAAGTCTTGGTAGAAACAAAATTTGAATGTTGTATATCTGATTTCTAAGCTGTTAGAGTGAAATTAAAATTTCAGTAATTAAATGCGATTACCCATCTCTCTCCAACTTAAACCTACTAATGACTTTCGTACTGGAGGGTCCCAATGAATGTTCCAACAGCACTGCAGACCCAGCCAAGTGTACTGAGCAAAGAGATGAGTCGGAGAACTCTGGTCTGCCTTGACTCCATTTCTCCAAGGCTCCAACTGAAATGAATTGAAGGGAATTTTCTTCCTCCATTGTCTCCTTCATGGGCTGTGAATGCCACCCTCTTTAAATTGAGTTTCCAATCTGAGTTGCTGAAACCCATAAACATCTAGCTAAAGGCAGTGGGATAAAAATGATTATGAGTTCTTTAGACATACTTAAAAAGTAGGTGTATCTTGACCAGGGTCTCAACCACCCACTTGTACTGGGATATGTCTTAAGCATTCTTCTTTAGTGACCTCGTGTCATTCACTCCCCATGTTCCTTTGTATCTGAGGGACAAAACTAGGTTTCTAATAAAATTTGAGGACCCTTGGGTCTTCGGCCAGCCTTGAACCAAAGATGCGCAGGAATTGAGTAGGTTCATATCCACTTCTGTCACTAAAAAATATCCCATTTAGGCTTAAGTCAGTGAGTTTTGGCATTGTGAGGGGGGTCATCTTCCAAAAAGGAAAAAGTAATCAAAATATGGAATAAAACAATATTTAAAATTTTTGAAACAGAAAAAACAACTAAGTCCTAGTCCTAACACCCTAGAATAATAATTTTAATTTTTAATTACTTTAAATAAACACCTTACCCACTTTCACACTTATGATCTCATGATATTTACAATTTTGGTTGTTTTTCTTAAAATTGCAAGCCATTAAGCTTTTTTTTAATGCTTCTTTGTTACGACTTGACTTCTATTTTTAAGGGTGCTATAATTTCTGCCGAGTAGATATACCACTGCCTGTTATGTCAATTGCTATTTTCCCTTTACACGACTTCCAAAAATGAAGAGTCTTGCCCACATACCAGGCAGAGATAGGCAGGGAGCCAGCACAGGTCATACAGCCTCCTCGCTTCAGACTCTTCAGACTCCCCCTTCCACACATCACACCCCCAGGGCTGCTTTCCTTTCCTGCAGCTATTTCTGGTTCTACAAATGGGTTAATATCAACTAGGTCTTGTGATGAAGCTACACAACAGAGCATGTTTAGACCTAAAACTGCTTAACTGCCAAGTCAAGAGATAAGAAGGAGAAAGAAGAATCCATAAATAGATGGCATGGAACCAGCCCCTACTTCCTGACTCATGGGACTACAAATAAGTCATTGAAACTGGTTCGTGCTAATACGGGGCAGGCATTTTTTCCACCTCCCCAGCAGCATAACTATTTACTGGGGGAAAGCAAAATGTAAGCACACTGCTAAATGCATTAACGAGCCCTTCATCCTACAATTGATAGAGTTTCTGGGCTAGCGTACTTGAAATGCTAGAAATTCAGGGTGAATTAGTTGTGCAGGGTGCTGAGGGCAGATAGAATAGTTTGTCTTGGGAAGTGAAACTTTTGATGATTTCACCGGGACCCTGAAGACAGCAAACAGATGTCCTGACTTTACTTTTTAAACTGAGCTATTTATTATGGAATGAAGATATTATTAAGAAAGGATGGAACAATGAATCTTTAAAAAAATTTTTCCATTACAGTTTACATTAAATATTATTTTGTATTGGTTTCAGGTGTACAGCATCGTGGTTAGACATTCATGTACTTTACAAAGTATCCACCCCCCTCCGCCCCGATATTTCTGGTACCTACCTGGTTCCATACATAGTTACTACAATAATATTGACACTATTCTCTATGCTGTACTTTACACCCCCTGACTATTCTCTAACTACAAATTTGTACTTCTCAACCCCTTCACATTTCCACCCAGCCCCCAGTCCCCACCCCTCTGGCAGCCATCAGTCTGTTCTCTGTATCTATGAGTCTAGAACAATGAATCTTAAGTGTTACCTTTATCAGGTGTAATAATGGCCTCATGGTTATAATTTAAAAAAACTTTTATCTTGGCATTTCAGATGAAATAATCAAAAGTCTAGGATTTGCTTCAAAATTTTAAGGAAAAGTGATTTTTGGCATACCACCCAAGCAAAAAATGTTGATAAAACAATCTTGAGTCTATTCTTTATACAGGTACTTAGGATTGCTTTTCTTCTTTCCTTTCATTTTATTTCTTAGTAAGAGATAACACCCATTCATATTTAGACCAACTTCAGGTATTTATGGGCTTCTATATCTTAGGCTTTAGCTACAAATTTATTTTTTTATTGTTATTGTTTTTTACCGCTTAGCAGGAGTTCTTCCTTCTAGCCATAGCTTGAGTGTTGAAGATGGCTGCTTAGATCCCACAGTGGGCTGCTGATGGCCCCTAACCTGTTCTTGTACAGAATTTAACAATGTGCCTCTTCCTCCAGGTGCCGCAAGCCCCAAAAAGGGTCCATGGGGTGTGCATTTTACTGCCCACTCTTCCCCTGGGTTGGGTGCCTTTGTGCAAGGCACAATTTTGAATCATGTTGCAAGATGTGCAACAGTCTTAGTCCTGAACATTGACATCCCTTTTACTTTTACTGAGTCCCTGGCTGCTTTGCTTGGCAGTCAAGTGTCTAGTCAGAAGCCAAATTAGGATCACTTGCTCCCCACCAGGACATCTCATGCCCCCACCAAGAGTTGGCCTCTTTGCAAGTTTCTCTGCCATCCACCCCAGCCACCAGAGAACATGCCAAGTTGCAGTTACTGAAAAGCCCATTATTTATTGTGTCTTAAGTGTCTCCCCTCAGTGCTTCTAGTTGTGTGCCCTTCTGATGTCACACACATGTACATTTAGGGGAAGATAAGGAAGCCAATAAAAATGTATGCCCCTTGCCATTAGCTAAATGATTTGGATTGTTGGTGAAAGTAATAGCGATTGCTTTGGTTAAGTAAGTTTGGGATTAGGTGTGGATGCCAGATATCTCCTGCCATCTGGTTCCTTTTTTACAAGGAGACTCGGAATTTTAAGTTGGAACTCAACTTCAGAGAGTTGGCAAACAAACAAACAAAAAGAAGTAGTATCACTTGCCTTTGGTCATACAACTGGTGACTTACTTTGGTGATAAAGTCAGACTTCTATCCTTCTATGCCAACAATCTACACCTATCCTGTTTAACACCACAGCCCCTGGTCACATGTGGCTGTTCAGGTCATGAAATGTGGGAAGTCTGAACTGAGATGTGCTCTAACTGTGAAATGCACACAAGACTTTAAAGACTTAGCATGGACAAAAAAGAGTGTAAAAATATCTCAAGTATAGTTATCTCACCCATTCAGCCAAGAGTTCATTCATTGGATATTCAAGAGTTGGGCACTATGCAAGTCATTAAAAATAGAGCAATGAATAAGACAAGCTCAGTCTGGGCCCTCATGGAGCTAAAAGTAGATGCTATTAAAATTTTGTTCCCTTATTGGTCAGCTTTTCCAAGTAATACTCTGACTGTACTTCTGATATTCTCAAAGCAGACCCACTATAGCCCTAATGCAATGTCAAGGACAGGGACATGAGTTAAGAGTCCATTACCAACTGCCACCTGGCAAAAGTGCCACTTCTTATTGTTCAACAAAATAGCCACTTGTCTCAGGTGGACACTTGAAATATGACAAATCTGAATTTTGATGTGCCATAAATGTAAAATATTCGCTGCGTTTCAAAGACGGTACGGAAAAATGAATGTAAGTATCTCATTCATTTGTTATACTATGTACTACAATAATATTTTGTATACATTGGATGAAATAAAACATATTATTAAACTCCAATTTTACCTGTTTCTTTTTACTTTTTAGAATGCAAACACAAGGAAAATTACAAGTAAGTATGTGGCTCACAAAATAATTGCACTGGCCAGCCGGCCTCCATACTGATTTTTTCCACTGTGCCGGGACAAATAAGCACAGCAGAGGGGGTTAAGGCCCTCCAGGAAGCTGGGCAACAATGAATAGAGGAACTTGGACATCACAGGGACGATAAGCTGCCTCAGTGTCTCCCTCTTTTCCTTTCTGTTTGTGGATCCCTTGTACCTTGAGTGATTAGTCACCATGATTCAAAGCTCTAGGGAGCATGACGCAATAGAGAGGCACAGCTGTCAATCAGAAACCCTTGGTTCCTTTGGTCTGAGAGTTCTCACTCACTGGGAGACCAAGAGCCAATCAATCATGAGTTCTTACAGGACCTGTTTTCACAAATATGAAAACAGTCTGGTCTCTCCATTGCTACCGAAATTACAAGTGACATAAACATATGTGAGACCACCTGAAAACTATGAATCATATTGCCCTAATCACTTACAATAATAATATAATAATTCTGTAAGAAATCAGGAAACTTTGGGGATGCAAAAGGTGAAAACATAATTCTGGGGGAAATTGCACAAAACAAAAATCTCAATAGAAATATTAAAAATACATTCATGTTTAGGCCCTGGTCGGTTGGCTCAGTGGTAGAGCATCGGCCTGGCATGCGGGGGACCCAGGTTCGATTCCCGGCCAGGGCACATAGGAGAAGCGCCCATTTGCTTCTCCACCCTCCCCTCCTTCCTCTCTGTCTCTCTCTTCCCCTCCCGCAGCCAAGGCTCCATTGGAGCAAAGATGGCCCGGGCGCTGGGGATGGCTCCTTGGCCTCTGCCCCAGGCGCTAGAGTGGCTCTGGTCGCGGCAGAGCGACACCCCGGAGGGGCAGAGCATCGCCCCCTGGTGGGCAGAGCGTCACCCCTGGTGGGCATGCCAGGTGGATCCCGGTCGGGCGCATGCGGGAGTCTGTCTGACTGTCTCTCCCCGTTTCCAGCTTCAGAAAAATACAAAAAAAAAACACTAAAAAAATACACTCATGTTGAAATAGTGAGGCTGACCAAGAAAGAAGTAAATGAAAGGAAGGGGGACTTATGGGTAGAAGCATAGGACAGAGTCGGGACACTTGGTTTTGGAGCTCACATCTATATCAAACACAGAAACACGATTCTTTTTCTGGGTGTCTGAGCAGGTTCCAATGTTCCTGATCTCCATCAAATCCTGAGAATCAAGGTAGATCCAATGGCCTTGGAAGTCCTAATTTGGTTATGCTCGTGGTTATCTGGGCAGCTTGCTGTCCTGTCCTGAAAATCAAGCTGTTTTTATGCTTACTTCCCCGCACAAAAGATTCAAGAAATATTCCCAATCAGGGCTAATTTAAATCAGCAAAGACCATTTCCAGGGTGTAGAACAAAGAGGTTTACATCATGGGGAAACACCTAGAATTGAAAGAAATGAACTCTGTCCGAGATGTTTCCACATGACGTGAACGGATAAATAAGGTTGAATATTATATTTTTAAATAAAGCATATTATAAAATAGCACATGATCATTTTCCCCCCAAAGAATCTATGCCTGTCCCTTCCCTCTGGAATGACCTGCCAGGTAAGCATGCTTAAATTTGGTTTTGGTGTGATTTAAAAGGGCATGGACTATTACACATGTGGAGGCAGAAAAGCCACAGAGGATACTTAAGACACAGTGAGTAAAACCGACCAAGTGGAATGGAGGTTTGGCAAAATCAACAGGGGAGTCCTATCAGGGAGCAAATGGCATCCTCAAGAGGCTTCACTGATGACGGTTGAATAAAGGCATTATTTACAATGAGGTGAGAAGGGTTCAGCAAAACCAAGGAGAGATGTTGGGTCATACCGATGTGAGCAATAACAAGATGGCGCTACCACCTTCAGGTCTGAGGTGGAAAGTGGAGTGATCAGTGATCATCGCGAGAACCTCTGGAGAGCTAGGACTGGAGGGGAGGACAGCCCGAAGACCATCAGCCTCTGGAAAGTGACAGAAGAGCAGGAAGGGAGGGAGAGAAATGAACAGGCCTGGACTCATTGTTTCCCCACTCTGATCTCTTGACAGTGCCTTCCTTGGCCAAAGCCAATCCAGCCAGATGGCAAAAAAATCTATTGATAAGCCCTTATAAGCAGAATGGAGAAGATTGGAGAGGGTAGTTGGAGGGGCAATTAGAAAATATGACAAAGAACTGATGTTAGATCAAGAGGGTATCACCAGGCTAGAAGCTTTCCTTCAGTGGGCAAGAACGGGGAAGTGTGTGTTTTCTGTCCGTATCCATTTATCCTGACACAAGCTGGCTCTGAATCTACTTCCTGTCACATGACAGAAGTAGCTCCTACTATACACAGCAAAGATTCAAGCAGCTGTTCAGTAGATTTTCAACACTAACTTCCTAAATCAAAGATTAAAGAGCAAGAATAAACATGAAATAGGTCCACATGCAACTTGGAATGTATGAGAAAAATGCTTAGATTTAAAAACATTATTGTTTCTCATCTTGAGCTTCTGACAACCCTGAGATTTGTACTAATTCACACTTTGATTGAATTTCAATGAAACTAATCTCAACTCTGTGTTCATTAGCCAAGTAAATATGCTTTAGATTCTCTTTCTTTTTCCCCTGACTTAGCCAGATATTGATCTGGATTGTCCAAAAGCTTACTGAGTCTCTGAGTAGACATTAAACAGAGAAGAAGAAAGAAAAAAAAACCTGTCCCAGTCATTAAATACAGAAGGATTCTTTAGTACAACTTTCTTTTTCAATTTTTTCTGATCCTTACCTAGGTTTTAAGATAACGATATTAGGCCCTGGCCAGTTGGCTCAGCAGTAGAGCGTCGGCCTGGCATGCGGGGGACCCGGGTTCGATTCCCGGCCAGGGCACATAGGAGAGGTGCCCATTTGCTTCTCCACCCCCCACCCCCTCCTTCCTCTCTGCCTCTCTCTTCCCCTCCCGCAGCCAAGGCTCCATTGGAGCAAGGATGGCCCGGGCGCTGGGGATGGCTCCTTGGCCTCTGCCCCAGGCGCTGGAGTGGCTCTGGTCGCAGCAGAGCGAAGCCCCGGAGGGGCAGAGCATCGACCCCTGGTGGGCGTGCCGGGTGGATCCCGGTCGGGCGCATGCGGGAGTCTGTCTGACTGTCTCTCCCCATTTCCAGCTTCAGGAAAGTACAAAAAAAAAAAAAAGAAAGAAACCACTGCTCAAGGTCAGGGCACGAGTAGCAGTGTTTAAAAAAAAAAAAAAGATAACGATGTTAGTAATTAAAAAGTGATAAACCTTTTATTATAATTCATGTGAACGAATACAAGGCCACGGGCTAGCTAGCCACTGAGACACAGTGAGATCAGTCAAAATTCGACACACGTGCTTGTGGCTCAGCACACCGTATTGAAAACAGACTGTTTCTATAGAAGCCCCTCTTTCTCCCTAGCCCCCATTGCAGGACTATTTCCTGCCTTCCTGCCCCAAATAGCAGGAAGCGGCCAACTCTCTCAACCCACTGGGCTCCTGGCACCACCTCTCTGCAGGGGTTAGGGTTCACTGCCAGGAATTTCAACAAAGCTGTTTCGGTTTCTTCCCCAGAACTTAGCTCATGAGCAAAGAACTGAAGCAAGATCTGTAAAATGTCCAAGAATGAGAGAAATGAGATGGCATCAAATTTGGTGGATCGCAGCAAACCAGAGGCAAGACAGGAGCCTGCCCTTGCTCTCAGCCTGGTTCATCTGGGGAGTCAGTTGCAGGTGAGTGTTGGTGAGCCTCTGACTAATTGGGAACAACTGGAGAACTCCAAAGAATGGAGTTAAGTACTAAGAGAAAAGAGAATGGTCACTGTTCCTTGGGATTTAATACAAACTGGCACTGAGCTGTCCTACATGCTTCCAGCCAGAATATCTACCATTCACCGGCAATATGTCCAGCCTTTGGTAGCCCCTGAGGCCATGTTATTCAGCCATTCAGTGCCCCAGATGGACTACTTCTAATTATAATTGTTAACATTGTTATTTGTTGTTACTTCTGTTGGTGTTGTCTTTTTGGTTCTGGGCACGATACTAAATATTTTATATGCTCTCATCTCATTTAACCCTTACCCTTTCATTATCACTGCTGACCCCATTTTAGAAATCAGAAAGCTGAGTTTTCAAAAGACCAAGCCATTTAGCAAGTTTCCTAAGGAACACAGCAAGGGATCAAACTAATAGCTTTGCCATTCCATGCAAATACACCCTGAAACGCACCTATGAGAGGCCTCGGAAGGGCTCATGATAGCACTGTTCACGGCAAAAAGGCAAATTCCGATATTAATGTGTGTCCCTTACGACGTCTAATATTTGTTATTTTTGTTATTGCTTGGTTTTGCAAACAGTACATCCTAAAGGCACTCTTTTTAGAAATAAGAATCCTAAAAATTCTGTGTAACTAAAAATTATACCGAGATTTAAAGGAGTCCATGTAATAATTTAAAAAGTAAGATCTAATAAGTCCCTCCACTTGCTTAGCAATTTATGGTTCACAAAGAGCGTTCTGCAGAGTTTCTTACTTGATCCCAACCATTCTGTGCAGGAAGCAGGACAATCTGTAGTATGCCCATCTTCCCGAGGTGAAACCTAACCCTCAGGGAAGCTACATGTCATAAAGATGTTAACCCAGCCAATGAGAAACAAAGCAGAGGCAACACACAACCACGTCTGCGAATTCTTATTTATCACACAGCTTGCGTGTGGTCAACACAGTAACACGATATTCAACTACTGGCAAGAGGAAGGGCTGGTTGCATTCAAAATGAAAAGAAACAGTTCTAGCAATCAGCTGAAATCCAGTAAAATAAAATTCAGAAGCATAGACGGGGTGAAGCGAAGAGGAAGGAAAATCAGAAATAGCCCAAAGGAGTTGAATCTGGGACCAACCAATGCCAACATCACAAGGATTTTTACTGGGCCAACAGCACCTTCTCCCACAAGTCACTTTCAATAAGGAATCCCAAGAGGTAACCAATATTATTTTTACCGTTATAGAATTAAAATGGAAGTTTGTTAAGAGGAATGCAGTCGTGGACCTCAGTTTGCACGCATTTGGTGCTTTTATGATTCTAAATCATTTGCATTTGAATATATCATTTGATTGTCTTGCAAGGTGGTCAGACTACATAGCAAACGCCATTTAATGGTAGGGCAAAAAATGTTTGTCATTTGAGCTCTGCTCTCTCTTATCTTGATGCAAATTATGCAAGTTAGCTCCTTCCTGAAACAATGGATATCACTTATATGGCCTCAAAGAGAAAGCACTGGACGTCCATGTTTATTCATTGTATAGTATTTATTGTAATCATATCAATAAGGCTCTGTTTCTATGGGCCAGCTGCATGAGACATGGAAATAGCTTTGTTTTATAACACCCTCTTTGTATTTTTGTTATTGTTGTTGTTATTGTTGTCATAATGGAATTTTGTCATATATGGCTCTGAATTCTACTGAGTGTTTCAGACTCAGAAAGTTTATTTGCAAGGCTTACCCTCTCTTTGCTTGCCCTGTGTTATGACAATCCACAGATCAAGTCACACATCAGAATCACTAGTTATGGAGCCCAGGGAAAAAGAAGTTTTCAGTTTCCCAAGTGATGATATGAGAGATTTTGAAATGACTGTTCTATAGAGCACCCTGTTTTATTTTATTGTAATGTAGACTGAACCATGGTATTTCGAGGAGTCCATCTGATTATTATTAAATGATTGAAATGTAAATGTTTTCCCAGACAAAATGAAATCTAATCTCCTAAAAACCTCTCTTACAAAATGACTCTCCATTTGCATTAGGATCATTTGCTAGAAACCAAGCAATACTCTAGCATACAAAAAGTGCTAAAAATATCTGAGAAATTCTTAAATCCCTTTTGTGTATCATTTATTCTTTCTACACACTGCTAAGGTTTGTATTAAGTGCATAAACACAAAAAGAGTGGAGACTGAGCCCTTAAAATTCAGTGGGAAAATTAGGATTTGCTTTTGACATCAATCCACTCCTCATCAAAATTATATCTGAGGCATTAAACAGGCATATATGAGTGAAAAACCAGGCAGACCTCATTCCCTGCACTGCTTCTACAGAATTACTAGTCCTTGAGCCATGAGACAGTCACTAACACAGATAAACTTAAGTGTGTATATAATGATTAATAGGATACAAATAGCCTCTCAGAGACTTGCAAGGTCTCTAAGAAGTAACAACACATTTAACATGTAGCATAACTCTCCCTCAACACCTGCCCAAAAGCTTTGATCTTGCACAATGGTTTGAAACAGTCTTAAATAAAATCATCTATAAAGTAAGGAGACTGTGTAGTCTCCAGATAGACTGCATAATATAGTCTATGTCCAGCCCTTGAGAAGATATGCAGGCTGGTACAAAACACCATGATTAGCATAAGGAGTCACCAAACACTCTCCTAAGAAACACTGCAAATAATGTTAACTGACCCCAGGGTAGCACCCTCCCTTTCTCTCTGATCTTTCCCTCCTTTTATCCCCCTTCCTCCCTTTGCTTTGAACCTTCTGACAGCCAAGGACTTACATAGTTCCTTTGTCATCCTCAGTAAAAATCAGAAGCTCGAATTTAAAAGTGGCCACTCTTGACCTCTGACCCTGGCGCCTTCCACCCTGCTGCTCCCTTCCATTTTCTGTCTCCATGGAACTGAAGAGCCAAGTGGAAAAATGGGAGCAGGCAAAGTCTATGGGTATTCACAGACCCCGCTGCCCCATACCCTTCCATAAAACAGAGAAAGATGAAGGAAACTCATTCATCAATAAGCAAAAGAAAGCACTACTGGCTGAAAAGCATGCTAAGAAACAGGCAGAGGGGAAGGGGTGCCAGGGAAGACAGAGAGGAGTAAGGGAACCCACGTGGATGCAAGTGGTAGGTTCTCCAAAAACCCAAGCAGGTGAAAGGTAGCATTGCACACCTCCCCAAACTAAGTTACCTACATGGCGTCAACTGTTTCAAAATGAATGCCCACTGCTTATATTACAGCTTCTTAAAAAAAAAAAAAAAGGAGTGCATTTATAGGGTAGGCAGAAGAGATGGCATGGGAACTCTGGGAACTGGGACCATCCTTTAACATCCAAGTGGCGCTGCTTTGGAGCTGGAAGACATGGAAATAGGACCCCTGCTCAGAGAGCTGCAAACAGAGCACTCACATACAATCCGACACCCATCCAGAGGAAATGTTTCAACATATCAGAGAGCAAGTTATAGCATCTATAGGTCACACCCACAGTCGATCTTTATTTCTACAATCTTGGCTGATGTGCCCAAGATCATACTGCAACAAAGGTAGTGACCCAAATCAAACTGGCCAACAGTCTTCCAGGTGACCGACTTGGTAACAGCACAGAGACCGGGCAACAAAGAATATTTCCTCTCAATGTAAGTGAAAAATAAAATCAGAACTTGAGATCAATCTCAAAACTAGAAAGATTTCAATAGTTTGGGTGCATTCATTGTATTTTCTCCTTCCCCCCACAAGATGTAAACATTTCCTAATTCATGAATCATCTATCTGAAAACCTGGTTCTTTTTTTTTCACACAAGTTGCTATCTCTGTGATGAATATCCCAAATGTTCTCATTGTACATGAATCAAAGTATGCACCATATGCATTCAGATAAAAATGTTGGGGCAGGACGATGATTTTATCATCTTTCAGTCCATCTGTCTTCCACCATGACGTCACTTGCACCATTAGCACTCGATGGGAGTTGTATTTGCAGGAAACAATCTCCCTACTTCCTCATGGACCTTCTCTAGCTACTTCCAAACAGAATTCTAAAACTTTTGTGCCAGAAAATCTGGCATTACTCCAAACTGTTCGCACTTTTTTTCCTTTTACAGTTTTTCATCTCTAGGGACCCTTTTCTGACTATCTGTGTCTTCTAGCGCTGTCAGACATAAGGGTGTGCACGAAGGAGGTGATGTGACTGGGAAGAGAAATAAGGATGAGGCCGATGGGAAAACTGGCAAACTCTCATGAGCGCAAGTCATCGAGTGGAGACCTCACGGGCTTCAAGTATACATACTTACCACTGCCAAGGGCGAAGCCCTTGAGCGACTCCAAAAGTCACACAGTGGGACATAGGGATGAGTGTGGAAGACCCCCTCATCAAAGAAACAGTCGGAGGTTCTAGCTGTTGTCGCCATACTAAAAAGGACAGAGGTCAACCTACAGCAAAGACTCTTGTGAGCACCCCTTCCCTGCACATTTCCTTCACCTCCTCCCCTTACAATTGTACAGATTCTCATGGAAAGTCCTGAAACAGGGGCTAGAAATGCAGAGGCAGAGTGGATGCAATTCTTTCTGGGCCTCTGCCAGATTCTCATTAGGTCCCGGACATGTGAGCCAATGGCGATTTCCATGGCTGATCTACCCTAAATCTGCCCTTCCTGAAACACTAGCCTTTGTCCTTCCCGCCAGCCGCCTTGAAACAGGGGATTTGGGTGAGAGCAATACCAAAGGGACCGTCATTATACACCCATTATTATGAAATTGATGGGCTCTAAGTCTTTCTGGCTGAAAGCTGCGACAGGGTGAGATCACACTGGATTGTAGAATCATTGCTTTCCCCGGGAAATCGGGTTACACATGAGGACTAGAATTGGGAGGGAGGGTAAGGAGAAGGAGAAAGGAAAAATGCTTTTCCTCAAATTCACTTCACTTCAAGCTGGACTGAGAGGCCCTTCCCTACTCACGAAAGGCTAATTATATAAATCAAATGCCCTGGCTAAGTTTCCAACCCCCTGGGAGCAGGGGGGAGCTAGGAATAAATGAGGTCTTCTGAAAAAGTGGGGGAAAATAAAAACCTTTGAAAAAATGCCAAAACCAATGGTTGTACAGCTTAACTCACAATTTGTTTTTAACAGAAACAGAAAAATCTGGACCAAGGATAACAAAAAGAGCTGAGTTTTCATCTTCCAACAAATCTGGAAATGTGTTCTGAATTTATTTACCTCCTTGCTAATATTGACTCGCCTTGAGTTTGCATTGCTAACTATGACCATTCCTGAGATGTTCAGAGATCTAACTGCCTCCTAGGAATGAAATGTGACTTGCATTTTAGGAAGATCGCATGTGTGTTAGGAAGTTATGGGAACAGCCCCTGTTCGGGTTGCCAGGGCTAAATGCAGCATAAAAAAAAAATCACAGCACTACGAAACAGGGTTACAGAACTTGAGTTTCGGCAAGTGCTGGTTAGCCTGAAAACTTGGGCACTCACATCCCTTTCCAAGCCCTCAGGGCCTTCATATGAAAATAATGGGTTTGACACCAGCAGTTAGCACCACTTGATCTGTGATGCTGATTTTCCATATATGTCACAAGTAGTCCGCTCAGAGGAACAACTGAAACTCAGTCCAGAGATGAATGGTATACACGCCAGTTACTTTGACTATCAGATTTGAAGTTTGGACTTGGGTGGCTGTTACCACCTTATTTTCCTTATGGGTCATGGCAGCCTCCATGGAAGTTCATTCCTGTTCTTGCCCCAACTCGTTGATACTGCCTCCTGCTGGATCCACTGAGATACAGCATCTGAGAGCTATTTGATTTCCAGACAATGTAAGTTCCTTTCTTAGGACAAGACTGATTCCCAAACCAGGTGCTTGAATGTCATTCACATGCTTGCTAGAAGAAATCATTATATAAATTTACAAGTGATAAAATAGCTCGGCTTTCAAATTCAGTTTAGACACATTCCTTTTGTCAGTATTTTTTAACCACTCCCTTACCTCTCCCCTACATTTAATGAAAAGTAAAAGTTTTTAACACTGGAGAAATTTTTAACATCTGGTCTAAGGGAAGACCAAAAGAATGTAAGGTGAAGAAAGGGCTAGAAAATTCTACATATTTTTATAAAAATTTTAAAGTATTGAATTTTAAGTAAAATCAGACTCTACCTTAAAATAATTTACAATAAAGCAAATATATAAAACATATATTTGGGAGTGAAAGCATTGGTCGATATTAAGACTCATTCAACAACTTTTTACCTACTTCACAGGTATTATTAGAAGCAAATGAAAAAAGATTGAATAAAAACAAAATAATTTTATACTGTCATATGTGTTATTTATACTTATATTGTTACAAAATGCTTCTAGGTGCTTGATTGTATTTGTGCGAATGTCTCTTTTTCTCTCTTTTGGTTTCCTGTTCCTCCCCCATCTTGCTGCAGCCCAGAGCCCGCCTGCTTGACCTCTCTCCCCACTGAAGTCTCCAAAGAAACACTTCTTTGAGAGTCATGTGGCTTCTCTATCTCCAAGTTTATATCATGGGTTGGCTTGCTCAATACCCACCCCAACCCTTTTCCAGGAAGTAGAAAATTGAAAGCAAAGCAGATACACAGTAAGAAAACAAATTTTAAAACAAACTATTTCCCAGCCTATCTTAACACTGTTTTGCAGGTGATTTAGAGACTTGCCAGTCAGAGGCACTCAGAAGAGACTTTGGGAATTAAGTCACCTGGAAAAAAGGTAAGATGTATAGGTGAGGATGGTGACAGGAAGACGTGCCTTGTGAGTCAGTCAGGGAGGCTGGTTCCCCTCCTCTCTGTTAGGGACAGAAAGGGTGTCACAGAGGTAAGAACACCTTTGTGAATCTAGGTTTCGTCAGTTACCTAGTTAATAACTTTACACCTGGTTGACTAGTATTTATATTCATTCTCTCTGTGAAAATAATGGGTGTGGTCTATCTCTTGGCTGGTCCTGATTGATGCAGAAATTGACAGCAGGTGTGAGATCAGGAATCACTCTTTTCGGTGGCATTTAGGGATTGGTTTGGCTGTGTCCTTGGGTCTGAACTCCACACCAATGGAAAAGAGGCTGCTAATAATTGTGCCATGCAATGGCATCACAGTTAATCAAATGAACACCTGTGGTCAATTGTGATAAAGTGCCCAGTGAAGGAAGGGCTTGAGAGCCCAAAGGGCTGCTGTCCTATTACTGCATTGACGATGGCGATGAGGACTGCGGTGCGGGCTGGATTTCTTCTGAGGACTCTGGAGCGATCAGAGAAAGAAGGGACAACCACATGTCTACATTCTTACCACAAATCACAGAGAAGTAATGTGGCAGCCTTGAAGAATCTCATCTCTTATAACCTCTGGACTGACATCAGTGGAAATCAAGCCCAACATTTTTCATTGTGTGTGATCCAGAACGATAAACGAGGTTGACACCACCCCCTCGCCAGCTCTCTCCTTTGCAAGTTAGGACAGTATCTGCCATGTCAAGTTCTTGAAACATGGAAAAGGGAAATGTAGCTGGACTCACACAAAACCCAGGCTCTTAAACCTCTGAGTCACTCTGAGTTTTTCTCCAGTAACCATGATCGACAGCCTAAACTAGGGATAACTGGCACAACAGAAATGTGGT
The DNA here is from genome assembly GCF_036850995.1 of Saccopteryx leptura. Classification (NCBI taxonomy): domain Eukaryota; kingdom Metazoa; phylum Chordata; class Mammalia; order Chiroptera; family Emballonuridae; genus Saccopteryx; species Saccopteryx leptura. The sequence goes on from NC_089504.1 coordinate 312,424,053, forward strand.
CTGCGGCGTCTCAACCCCAGCGCCACAGGGTAGACTGTAGAGGGGAGGAGGGTTGGAGCTGAAAGACAAGAGCCCGGCACATGCGTGTAGCTAAACTGTAGAAGGTGAGAGGTAGCATTACGTAACGGAGAGACCTGGTCATGCAGATCTGGGGTCTGACGTCTCTGCCTCTGTCTCTGTACTTTCATATTAAAAAGAAAACACTGGACTAAATTGGTAGTTTCACTTTTGTTTTAAGAAGACAAAACCTCTGATCAAATAAAGCCATGTATAAAACTCCAATGTACAAAACAGATAAAAATAAGTTGCTCTTATTATATCAGTAGGCAAGGACCCTTCCCTTTGCCTACTGCATTTACCCCTGGCCACCTCTTCAGAATCGAATGGCTCTACTGAATATAGTCAGTAAACCTCTCAATAGAATAACCTCTTAAGATCCTTCTTCCTCGAGAGGTAATTGATGCTGAGTACCTATTCTTCAAGTGTGGTCCTCAGACCCGCAGCTTTGCAACCGGTGCAAAGAGAGGCAGTAAGAAAGAAAATTCTCAAGGCTCTGAACTCAGACTAGCTCAGCTCAGCTCCACTCTGTCTCCTCACTCACTTGAACAAGGTGCTTCCCCTCTGCATTCATTCCTACCCCTGTAATTCCCATCTTGAGGGCCCCCTTCCCAGGAAGAGGACACAAATCTCATAATAAAATCCCCTGGGGGGACAAACCAGTCCTGTTCCTGAGAAATTCGGAGCGAGGCATTTTCCAGAACTCTAAATACCAAGTGAGGCAATGGTATAAATAAAGATAGGTCAAGTTCAGCTCACATTAAAAAAGGGGGGGGCCTCCTATCTTTCAAACATGAGGGGGCTGGTTTCAAAATTGACTGACGGCAGATACCAAGAGAGTCCAGAAGGGAGTGGGAAGCGTTTTCTTTGCTGCAAAAACTGGCCAGCAACTCAGCAAGAACAATAAGCAGGGGGACTAAAGCCCTCCTGGGGAGCATTGGGTTACAGAGTGGGTTCCCCAAAGCATTACCTTTCCCACAAATTAGCCAGCAGCCAGATTTGGTAAACATCGTAAATCTCCGAGAACAGGGCTGCACGCAGGAGGTCGCCCAGGTGTTTGACCAGGGAGGAGGGTGAAATATGCAAGGCCAGCACTGCCTGTGCCAAATGGGTCACAGCCACCCCTCTGTGCTCGAGTTTCCCAGGCCCCTGAGTGGAACTGCTCACAATTAACGGCTTTGTCTGTCACCAAGCCCGCCTCGTTGTTGGACATGGGGCTCCTCTCAGGTTGGTGGTCTCTCTCTCTCTCTCTCGCTCTCCTTCTCTCTCTCTCTCATTTCCACACATGCATAGCAATCTTAATCAGAAATCACATCAGTCACCTAGAGCTTTTTGGAGACTCTGTGAGCAAATCCATCACTTGGGACGTCAGGCTTGATGAAAAGAGAAAGAGGGCTGGGAGGCGGCTGCAGGCTCCCAGGCCTCTCCTCTTGGCCCTGGTCCCCAGGCCTGAAGGGCACTCATTCTGTCCTTTGGTGTCCTCAGTTCAGGAGCGGAATGATTTTTTTTTTCTTCCCCCATGGTTCTTGAAACTTAAACTTGAATATTAAGAATTGTATCAAGATCCAAGCACACGATGTCTTCTTTAAGCGTTCCAACTGAGCAGTGAGTGTGAGACTACAGATAAAGGTGATAGGAATCCCAGAGGTCCCCAGTGTGCAACCCCATAGGCCCCCAAACTCCTGACCACATTCACGAATCCTGGCTTTGGGGAATCTGGTAGACTTTGCAACTTTACTGGCTTCCTTTTCATCCAGCCCCGAAACTTCAGAATATTCTAGACCCACATCAACAAATGCAGTGAAGGGTAACTACGGGCTTCTTCTTTCTGTCTCTGCACTTTAGAGGACCTTCTTGGGAGAATGCTTTAATTAAAATACTGGGGAATAATATGTAGAGCACTCAATATGGAAATGATGTTGCCTTGCAGGGTATTGTGAGATATATATATATTGTACATATATACATAAAAATAAAATACAATATATATATATTGTATTTTTCTGAGGTTGGAAACGGGGAAGCAGTCAGACAGACTCCCGCATGTGCCCGACCAGGATCCACCCAGCATGCCCATCAGGGGGTGATGCTCTGCCCATCTGGGGCGTTGCTCTGTTGCGACCAGAGCCATTCTAATGCCTGAGGCAGAGGCCACAGAGCCATCCTCAGCGCTCGGGCCAACTTTGCACCAATGGAGTCTTGGCTGCGGGAGAGGAAGAGAGAGACAGAGAGGAAGGAGAGGGGGAGGGGTGGAGAAGCAGATGGGCGCTTCTCCTGTGTGCCCTGACCGGGAATCGAACCTGGGACTCCTGCACGCCTGGCCGACGCTCTACCACTGAGCCAACTGGCCAGGGCCTATGCTATATATTTCTAAAAAATAGATGTAGTCCCTTCCTGGAATAGTTTCATCTTTGCAGGGAGAAGACACATCAAGTAAGAAGCTGAGGGACTTCGGACAGGTGAATAAGTACCTTGGGAGCTCAAAGAGTGCTTGGTCAGGTTAGCTAAAGGGTTTAAAGAATTCCCAGATAACATGGACTTAAGCTTCTCTTCACAAGAAGTATAATCTAGTGGCAGAGAGCTCATTGGAGATGGAACTTCAAAATGGATGAAGAACTTCAGTACCTTGTCATCCCCACACTGGCCCCGATAAGAAGTCCAGAGATTTTAAAGAGTAGGAAAGGCAGGTAGATTTCTACAGATTCTTCTTTGTAGCATTTTATCATATGTGGCTCCACATGAAATATTAACTGTTATGTCCTCATTATGTATAATTTTAAGATGACACATGATAGGGTTCTAAATTTTATTTAAGTCGGGTCCCAGCCCTCTCAGAGACCTGACAGATAAATGTGCATGCTATGAATGATCAAATGGCCCTGGGCTTTTCCTGAATGGTGTGCTACTCTTCCTCCATCGTTCAGGGTGTTTGCTGTCATACCCTGGGAGCTTACCGGCAGAGGGCGGATTTCGGAGTCAGACAATTGGAGTTCAAATCTAGCTTTTGCTAATTACAGGCTAATGCCTTACGAAATCTATTTGGGCTTTCTGAGACCTGTTTCCTTATTTTTAAAATAGAACAATAACATTTTGAGAGAAATAAAGTATAGCACTCAATATACAGAGTTAACTTGTCCCCCATTAGTACCCATGTTTCCTTGTTGGTTCTGTTTCGTTTTCTTTTTGTAACTAATGTCATTTGTCTCTCCCTTTTAACATGACTAAAGGGAGAATCTTTCTGATCCATCTACCTTATATACCCATCTATTTTTCTATCATTCCGTCTACCCCACTAATACCCACACTCTGTACTTTGGATTTGCATAACCACTTATGACTTCTCAAGTAATACACACACTTGCTTTCAAATCTTACCTACTAAAGACCTGTGCGGTCTGCTTAACAGCTGCCAGCCTCAATTTTTTCATCTGTAAAATAAAATTAATTTTGTTTCCATGCCTTATAGAATTCATGCAAGGATTAACTAAAGTCATATAAAGAAAGCATTTACAAGAGTTCCTGGTTGGAAAAAAAATGTTAGCTGTTACAAAACTTAGCTTTTTTCCCCCCCTCCCATTTCTTCTCTGGAAGCTTCAGGTTCCAGAGAGGGCATGACTTTAATACCCCCTTAACTTGAGCGCTGGAGTATTTCCTTAAAACTTGACATTGAACCGAGACACTCCAAGGGACCGAAAGCAAGCATCTCCCTGTCATTTCGGCAAGACAGCAGGGGTCTCGCATACTTCATGATTCTTTCTTTGGCTGCCCAGCTTTCTCTGTAGTCACTGGAATGGAAACTCAGATTTCTCCCCTGTAGGGTTTTGTTTTCCATTTCATCAGAATCTGACTGAAGGCTCAGGCTGTCTCTAGACATCCACAAAGGGCATTCAAACCTGCACAGATGAGGACAGACTGCCAAGATCAGGCCTCCGAAGTTGGGCGGTCAGGCTGCCTGTCTCCCAGCCTCTCACGGCTTTGCTAGGACTCACTGACTTTACATTTTGCTACATGTAGGTGACACCAAAGGGTCAAAGGGAATGGTAAGACAATCTAGGTCATTTTTTCAGCGCATGCTCAATACTACCGCCCTGCTTGATATGCCCCCTGAATACATACCCCACTAATTATGAACCCACATGTCTGTGTTTCCAGGACAGTCAGAAAACAAAACCTGCCTCTCTCTAGCTCTGAAATTCCTTTGTCTTCTACATGCGTGCTAAATATGGGCTTGCTGGCTTATGACACAGATGTGTACATTCATATTTAAATGACAACCATGAAAAAATTTAAAAATAAAAAAATCATAAAAAAATAAAAGACAACCATGGAGCATTTTCAGTTTTAAATTATTGTTATTAATTAGTTATTATTTCATGCCATAGGGGAATAAAAGTCTATTTATTTTCTTTTCCCACTCATGTTTCAACTCACACTCACACGAGCCCCTTCTCCCAAGCTCACACTTGCTCCTCACGCTACCTAATAAAAATAAAAGCCACATATGGGGTATTAAATCTTTCTTTAGAGCAGACCATTTTAGTGTCAAACCTAAAATGCAGACTATGTTTTCTAACTAGCCTGTCCACTCTATTCAATTACAAACGGGACCATTTCACAGTTCTAGGGAATTCTGCAGTGCAATTTTCCTGTTAGACTTTAACCACGTGTCCTTCCATTTATAATTGTTATTTATTATAAAGATTAGAACACGTTTGCTCCATCTAAAACATGACACTATCATTGGGAGAAATAAAGAAAAGGAAACAAAATCTCTGGAAGATGTTTAGATAAGATACAAAAAGCTCACACACAAATGTGAGCAGTATTGTAGAAAGAATTACAAGGCTGGTAACTAAATAGATTTTCAAAAAGTAAATTTTTATAACACTATGGGGATTTTTTCAAGCTGGCATTGTCCGCTTTCTCTTGATTTTCTGACATTAGCTTGTCAATCGAGTTTCCTTCCTAACAGCAGTAGCCTTCCATGAACCAGCGCTCTGGATTCTCTGATGCTGACCCCCCTTGTCAACCTGCCTCACAGGAGACCTTGTTATTCCTCTTCAGATGTGCGGCTTATTCATCTCAAAGAGCAGCTGGGATTGGGAGAACCCCTGTGTTCTAATTCGTGGCTTTACTTTTCCCAGACAGACAATAAGCTTTGAGGTGAGCTGCATGTTCTGTGCCTTGATGTTGACTATTTAACAATGCACTTTGTGTCCACAGGTGGCCCATTAAGCCAAGGGTCAGGAACCTATGGCTCGCGAGCCAGATGTGGCTCTTTTGATGGATGCATCTGGCTCGCAGACAAATCTTTAATAAAAAAATAATAACGTTAAAAATATAAAACATTCTCATGTATTACAATCCATTCATTTCCTACTGCTTATGTTCATGGTTGCGAGTGGCTGGAGCCAATCACAGCTGTCCTCCAGGACAACACCAAATTTTTATTGGATAATGTGTAACGTACCCGGGTTGTTGTATGGCTCTCACAGAATTGCATTTTAAAATATGTAGCGTTCATGGCTCTCTCAGCCAAAAAGATTCCTGACTCCTGATCTAAGCTAATGGACCTTTAAGGAAACAACCAGACAGCTGGTATACCTCCTTTGAAAATGGCCGATCTTGTTTTCATGCTCCAGGCAAAACAAGCCACAAGCAGAGCTTCATGTGCTCCACTTTCTCCTCCAAACTCTAAGGTTAATACCCCTTATCAAACTGGCTTCAGGGAAGGCTTTACTCCTGCTCGGAGCTTGGCTAAGAACCAAAGAGATGTTTGTTTTGCGAGGAGATAATCCTTTAAACCAAACATGGTTTGGATTTCTGTTTGGTTTTAAAATAGTTTTTAACCAACTACTTTATGTATTTTTTTAACAAATAAAAAGTGAGATATTTATATGAAGAGGTTTCTGTGGTTGTTACTACAAATAGTACTTTACATTAGCTGGAGAATGGTAACAACCCAAGTATAGCACTTGGTCTAAAAGAATATTCTTCTCTGGCCTCTGCCTGTTACAGCTTCTTCCCTCTACCCTTTCATTTCCATTTCACACTATTTTTATCTTTCTCTGTAGAATTGTGATTTTCCTTTTTCAAAACCAAGAATTCAGATTTGCAACATTAGTAATGTCCTGGATTTTAGCCATTAATTTAGAACATCTTTATAAAGAGAAAATCTACTTATATGTAGATAGATTCTCCCTCTCCCTCTCTCTCTCTCTCTGTCACTCTCTCTCTCTCCCTCTCTCTCTCTCTCTATATATATATATGTATATATGTAACTTAAAACGTGCAATTCAATTTTTTTCAGCCTATCCACAGATAATGCAACCATCACCAGTCAATTTTAGAACATTTTCATTACCTATAAGGAAAAACCTGTACCCCTCTCCCCTGAATTCCACCACCCCGGCTCTAAACAACCACTCATCTCTATTCGTAGTTTCTATAGAGTTCTCTGTTCTTGATATGAATATAAATGGAATTACAGAATATGCTTTTCTATTATCAATTACATACTATTATAATCATATAATATGTAGTCTTTTGCAACTGGCTTCTTGGAGCATATATCAATACTCTATTTCATTCTATAGTTAAATAACATTCCGTTGTATAAATTTTATTTATTTATTAAAATTTATTTCACCCATCACCATTGATCCCCCTTCCACCTTCCTCCACCTCCCCCCACCCCTGCCCCAGCAGTCACCACACTGTTATTCATATCATTAATATATGACTACAAGTTACACAATAAGAAGACTGGACTTAATCATTGAAATTGTATAAGATTTTTAATAGTTGTACCCCTTTCTAGGGCTCCAACATTTTATTCTTCATGCTTTCAAGGTTGTAAAATATACCTAAGAATTCCATTAAAATGAAGGTTTCGCCAGCATCAAATCCTTTGGGGCATCTTTCTTTTCCCTGCCTTCATCGTTTATATCTATGAGTTTGCCTTCAGTAAGTATCTTTGGCTGCATACATAGATTCTCTCGAATGGTAGCTGGGCCAATGTTCTCACCTTCAGTTATTTCTTCTAATTCCATTATGTTTAATTTCAATTTCACTCAAGTTTTAAATCACTTCTCATTTCTTGTCTGTACTTTCATCTTTTTGGCTAATTTCTTTTTTTTTTTTTTTAATTATCCACTTTTGAAAAATCCCATGTGGGTTTAGAGTGGGAGACAAGAAGGCAAAAAATTACATGCTCTGCTGTCTGTGCATAAAATGAATAACACATGTAAAGTGGCTGATTATAGACAGACTATGAAAGAACTGATGTGATTGGTCACTGATTATAAAGCACACCTTTTATTTATTTAATGATTTGTGGACTGAGTAGCCAGCAGTAAAATTTGTATTTCATGTAATTATTCATGGTTAATAAACTAAAATGTGTTGCTAGAGGGGAGGTGGGTTGGAGGACTGGGAGAAAGAGGTGAGGGGATTGAGAAGTAGTTTGGTAGTCACAGAACAGTCATCAGAATGTAAAGTACAGCATAGGAAATATAGTTAATAATATTGCAATAACCACGGTGTCAGGTGGGTACTTGAAATATCAGGGGAAATGCTTTGTAAAATAGTATATGATTATCTAACCACTATGCCGTATCCCCGAAACTGATACAAAATAATATTGAATGTAAACTGCAACTAAAAAATTAATATATATACTCAAATATGAATGATGTTATTGGGGGCACACTGTTAATTAACTAAAGTTAAAGTCATTTAACCGTTTTATGACAAGACTAAAGCCAGGATTCACAGCAACTCCACCTGGAAGTCCCACGTGCTCCCTTATCTCCTTCAGTCTTTAAACACAAGTCAGGAGCTATACTTCCTCCTGGAAGCCTAACCTGAATCCACTCCCAACTAAATTAGATGTCTCTCCTAAGGGCTTTCAGAAGCACAAATCCAGGTCATTGCACAGACACTGTACGGGTTAGCCGTTCATGTGCCCGCCCTGCTCCTCCAACTAGACTGTGAGGATTGAAGGCTACTGACATCTCTATAGTCCTAGTACTTAATATAGAGCCTGCATATTGTGCTCATTGTATATTTTGGAATGAATGAAATTAAAAATTATAGAAGAAAAATTATAGAAAGTCGTGGAACAGAAAAAGGAGTAAGTATTCATTTTAACTAGGAGAATAAAGACAATTTTTATGGAGGGGATGGTATTTTAAGCAAAGCATTCAAGTGGCAACAGGATCTCTAGAATTTGAAAAGGTCAAGGGCTGGGGGAAGCAGGATGGTACACAAGGGGATACTTTTTGAAACCTAACTGATTCTCTCCTAATCTGCAACTTTTCTAAAAAATAATCTTCCCTGTGATCTATCAAGTGTTTCTTTCCATTCTTGCTGTGGAGAATGAACCTTCAATGACTCCTGAACGTCTGAAACAATTCAATTCAAGCAGAGTAGCTTACACTTCAAAGGTCTTTCTATTATTATACCCAACACTTCTTTCTAATCCTGACCTGTACTTTTTGGCCACCCCCTCTCTGCACAAATCAAGCCCATCTCTCTCTGACCCCTCCACTCCCCAGCCCAGTACCTAGATTTCCATCACCTTTTTGGCGGTCCTCTTTCTCCATCCCTCACGTGGGGTGCTGTCCCCCTGCCTTCTGGCCAATATACAAAACTACCCTGTCCTGGAAGATCCTACCAGTCTATGCAGTCAGTATCCCTATCCACTCAGACCAGAATGCCTTCTTCCTCTAGATAACTTGACTGGACCACTCACTGCCAATTATTCATTTACTACACTGTATGGTTTTCTTTAAGCTCACTTTGTCCCTGTTGTGAGCACCCACATCAGGTACCCACTGGCTAAGATGACAGTGATGTCTTTTTGTCTCAGACAAGTATTCTGTTGATTAAAAATTCTCGTTAAATTAAGCATTCCTCTAAGGACATATGAGGGCTCTTTACACCGGGCGGACAGCTTATTATTCAGCTATCACTGGATGAGGGTAGCTACAATAGAAGATTTAATTTAATAAGAAGAAACAAAATTCTATTATCAGTTTGTCTACATTACGAAATCATTAACTTGGCCTCCATTCTGAAACGAAAACTTCCTACTCCCCTCTTTTTCATAATTGATAGTTATTGTCATACTTATTTTTACCTTTTCCATGCAGCCACAGGAATTACGTTTGTTTGTTTTTTCAGTGTGTGACTATCCCTTTAAGACAGGTGCCTCCTTTTCACAGTGTTCAACCACCCATCTTGTAATCACAGTATTCTTTCATGCTTTCAGCCCTCCAGCTTTTGCCCTTCATCAAACCACATCAGTATCAGCCTCACACCTTAATGGTAAAAGACATCCAGAGGGAGAGAGGCTCCACCCGCCACGTGAAGGAGAGACTTCGTCATGCACAAGAGCCTGGGGGGCATGGAGAGTCCGTCACCTTCCCTTTCCCAGCCCCTTCTCTCTGTGCCCCACTGCTGGACGTCCAAGCTTGACCATGAATGCATTCCAATGGGAAACTGTAGCAGGATTTTTTTCCCTATCCTTTGGTCCCTATTGTATGTTCAGCTGCAGTGGAGCTAGCTGCTAATCAAAGCCAGAGACTCTCCTACACAAACAAACACAGCATTGTGGCCTCCCTTGGGGCTGGAACACAGCCGTCCAACAATTTAGTCAGGTGATAGCAGGCTGGACGAACAGACAGAGCCTTCCCCGGACACCCTCCTGCCTACACTCCCCTGATTTGGTGCAGGCCCCTTGAAGCACCAGGCTAGGCAAACCGATGCTTGAGAGAACAGTGGAGAAAGAAACAACATACAATAGTATGCAATCAGAGAGGACTAATAGATAGAGTTCTTTGTGCAAGAGAGGGGACATTCCTAGACACTGGCTAGGGGGAAGGGAATGCTGAACCAGAATATCTTCAGATGCTCGGAGCCCTTGTCCTGGAACAGGGGAATGGAGGTAGAAAAGCATGATGTCTGAGAGCTTTGTGGTTAGAAATATTAGGACAACAATATCAATTCTGTGTCTCAGTCGCCTGTGATCCTGGACAAGTTACACATTCTGAGACCCAGTTTCCTCTTCTTTAAACTAAGAATGAAAATCACCTTTATCCCATGGGGTTGTTGGGGAAGCATTTAACACATCGTTTTTAGAAAGCACGCAATAAATATAAGATGTGATCATTAAAGTTCATGAACTGTGTTCAGGAAAGCAAAAGGGGAAGAAATCATAAAAAAAGAAAGCAAAGTCTTCAGTTTTCTAGAAGTAGCGATGATAAGAGATGGAGGCTCCTCCCTGCCCCTGGAAGTTCCTAGAAACTTCAGAACATCAGAGATGTTGCCAGGTCCTGAACTTTGCCTTACTGTCATGTGTCCCCACAGTACATCAAAGGAAGGTAGGGATGCCAATGGCCAACATGAAGCCTGAATATATGATGTCTTAACACAATAAATAGCAGAAGGCAGGACTCTAGGTGTCCTGACATTGATAACAGAAATATCCCTGAGTATAGAGAAGAGAGCAGAAAAGAAAAGCTACCAAGGAAAATGATTGCTCATGTCACAATGTTTGGCTGGGCCAGCTGGTTAATATTAAATCTTTCCAAGGATGGAGGGAGGGAGAGCGGGGGGATGAGGGAAAGAGCAGAAACCAGATAAAAACTTATCTTTATTCTGTGCAACAACAAACATGAGTTGAGCACCTACTGTGTGCCACTTGCTACTTGGGCAGTGGTAAAGTGAAGAACTGGAAATAATTATCTAGCAGTATAGTAGGAACAATGACACACATGGCCACGGGACCTCAGAATTAATATAGTGACTTCTTTTACATACAAGGGACCAATGATCCAAGATGACTTAATAATTGAAATAGCTTCATTTTGGAGACCTGCAAATGAAAACAATGTCCTTTAGATGCCATGTGGAGGCATTTATTATAATTATCGGCAGATTTGCCTCAGAAAACATCAGTCAATATTGCCATGTGTTAGCCTTTCTAGGATATATACTTTACTGTCCCTAGGTTACACAGGGCGCTCCTCATTGGGTATTTCCTCCTCCACATTTCAGTAAAAGTCAGACTTACCTGTTTAGCCTTTGTCGCATAGTGTCTCCATTTCCACCCTCTGGAAGAATTTTGTTACTTGTTCCTTAAAGTCTTACTAATTGGTCTACACTGTAGTCATATTTCTCACCATTTCCTATTCAGATGTCCTTGGCCTTTCTGCAGGTCTAAAGGACACTCTGGTCTCACTACAACATTATGCGTCATAATAGATACAAATAGATGAGCATTCTCAAGGAACAAAGTGTGATTTTGCCTAAATTCCACCAAGAACAGAGATAAGCACTCCCATGTCACATCAGTTGAGCAATGAAATCCACTCCCCTTTGATGAAAACAGCCTCTAATACTTAGGCTTATCTTCCCCACCAAAGAAACATTAACTCATCTTTCTAAGAAGAGCAGTCACACCTTTACCTGTTCCATACTTGTTTGCCATTGCTGCTCGGGTTCTACGGGAGAGTGACAAACCTGGTTACTCCTTGGTTTGGACTTGGACATTAGCTAAGGGAGGGGTTCATTTGAGATGAGAAGCAGACAAGGGAATAATATTAGTTCTTCAAAATCAAGTTGAACTATTTAATAGAAATGTCCAAACCTAAACTTCTTCTGATTGAAACAAGATACTTCATGTAACACTTTGCAGTGGATGAATGGACTTCACAGTAGAAAACTAACCCGGGAACTAGCTCACTGGCATTTGTGCAGGGAAGCCCTGAGCCAGGAGGGATCCTCTGTGCTCCAGCCCCTGAAAAAGAGCCTCTAGTCTCCTCCTTGATCTCCTTTCATGACCCCCCCCCAATAAGGGTGAGGGAAACATGTATGGAAACAATGGGTTCAAGGGAGTTCCTACTTTGAGGCAGGAACTCTTCACTGGGACAACTGAAATGTTTAGTCTTCAAAGACTTTCTCTGAGAAGCAGAAGAAGGAGCCAGGGTTGCCCTATAGAGCTGGAATGACTTCATGGCCTTATTACACCAAGAGGCACCCAGAGCCCAGGAGATTCTGCAACACCAACCAGAGAAATCTTCCCACCAGAGCCTGATGGGCCCAAAGGACTCCATGTTTATCCACCATGAAGGAAACCTCAACCCTACCTAAGAAAATTTTCTGAAAGGTCTGAAACTCTTTTCCCTAAGTGTAGGGATTCTTCTATTAGATTTGGGGGTGTTTTCCCTAAGGTCTCAGTTCCAGTGTACTTCTACTTATTTTCACCTCACAGTCCTGTTGCCTTTGAAACTGACCATCGCTGGATGAGACGTTAGAAACCCCACAGTTAGCTTACTTTTTGGAAATGTGGATCTAGTTAGAGACATTGCTGGAAACCCACCTCTCCCCGCTTGTTCCTGCTCAGTGGCTTTGGATCTACTGCTCCGAAACACGTTCCTTTATGACAGCCTTGATGTGCATCTTCAAATCTCCAGGTGTCACATAGCAGAGGGCAAACTCTGGGATCCCTACCCATCGGACTAAAACAGCCATTTAAAAAGGACCATCACTCTTTAGGCTCAAATGGGTGGGAATTCCAATGCTGGCCTAGTCGATAACCACACTTAACTTTATGTAACTTTCTTCCTCCCCTCCTCAATGGACAGGAACGTGGTTGTCAAACCCAGATTGGATCGGACTCACTTTAAACTGGAGCCAATTTGTACACTAGTCATTCCAGATCAGAACAGAACAAATAAATACCTCCACAAAGGGTTCCAAGCCCTGGAGAGGTGTGAACCAAGGAGGTCCGCTGCTCCCCAGCCCCATTTGCCCACCTGTAGTGCATTAGGCCCCCTCCTTTTAGCTCAAACCTGCTCATAGGGTCCCCAGGCTCCTTAGACCTGCTGACTGGGCTAGATTGGACCTGGGTGAGATCAGGCAGCTGTGGCTTCCCTGGGGAGGCTTTTACCCCCTGCTATGTATCTGGAAGGGTCCCCAAGGCTAAGAATGGAAGATGATGTTTACTCAGCTTGACCTCCCATTGGCATGCATGAAGCTCCCCAGGATCATCTGTTCCCATCTAAGCAACACATCCTTTTCTGGGACAAAGATTTTTTTGTTTGTTTCATGCGATTATGTTTGTTTGCATTTTTCTATTTCCAACTTTTTTTTTTTATGAGTCCATAATATTATAATTTACTAAGCTTTTTAAAAAAAAACAATGGTTGAAATTTACCTACGCCAAACAAAATAAATTGACTTCCCATCTTAAATGGCGCATTTCGTAGAAACAAATGCAATGTGGTGACACATGTACAGCTATTAAAAATATTGCATGTGTCAATTATAATGTTGACCCACAAAGCAGAACACAATTATTGAAACAACTACTTTTGAAAGTTACATCAGAAGTCTATCAGTATGTTAACAGCAGTGTCTAAATTAAGCAGAATTATAAGTGCGTTTTTTCCTTTTTTATAATTGTTAAAAATTTGGACCAAGAACACATATTTTTTCAGAAAGAAATAAAACAAGGTATTTCTGTTTGCATTTTCCTAATAACAAATATCATAATGAAAAAACCTTTTCATTATTTTTCACATGACTAAAATTAACCTTTCACAAATCTGATGCTCGTTGAACTATATTTGAGCTGTCTGTATATTGCCAGACATTGACTTTATTAGTTAAATGTATATTATAACCAAGAACAGAAGATGAGGTGGGGGAGGGGAACTTTATCTTACTGTTTCAAAAGTTAAACACTTACCTCTGTTAAAATAATTTAATAAGCTACCTACTTTTTTTCCTATAGCAATTTCAGGCATCCTCATTTGGGCCTCTTGGACTATGTCTAAAGGAATATGATATAATGTATATGAAAGGCAACATTTTTAATTTTTTTGTAGAAAATATTTTTTGTAGAACTAAATGGATCCTTATATAAGAGTCTTCAAAGCTGCAAGCTGTGTGTGTGTGTGTGTGTGTATTTTTCTAAGCCAAAGATTCAACTTCTAGCTTAACAGGGACACCTCTTGTGGCCAGCTGGCAGATGCCCAGTGGAACCCCTCTAAGATCTTACACTCAGAAAGGAAGACCACTACATGTTAAAACCTGAGATGAGGCCCTGGCCGGTTGGCTCAGTGGTAGAGTGTCGGCCTGGCGTGCAGAAGTCCCGGGTTCGATTCCCGGCCAGGGCTCACAGGAGAAGCGCCCATCTGCTTCTCCACCCCTCCCCCTCTCCTTCCTCTCTGTCTCTCTCTTCCCCTCCCGCAGCCAAGGCTCCATTGGAGCAAAGATGGCCCGGGCGCTGAGGATGGCTCCTTGGCCTCTGCCCCAGGCGCTAGAGTGGCTCTGGTCGCAACAGAGCGATGCCCCGGAGAGGCAGAGCATCGCCCCCTGGTGGGCAGAGCATCGCCCCTGGTGGGCATGCCGGGTGCCGGGTGGATCCCGGTCGGGCACATGTGGTAGTCTGTCTGACTGTCTCTCCCCGTTTCCAGCTTCAGAAAAATACAAAAAACAAAAACAAACAAACAAAAAAACCCTGAGATGATTCTCTGCTATTGGGAACAACAGCCAGGTTGTTTTCTAAAAGCCTTTCCTAGGTCTTATTATTAGTGAATTAGGAAGGCCATTAGGAAAACACTGTTTTAACATTTCATATGGTTTCCAGTTGTTTTTTAGCCCAAGGAAAGACTTTCTGTGACCTAAGCTTGCTACCAGAGATGTTCCTGTTGATTACATCTAGACCCGGAGGCAAAAAGCTCTGGTTCCTTCTTGGGAAGCCCAATGTCCCCCAAGAAGTCACACAGATAGATGATACCTGCTCCACTTCCATTATAGGTTGGAAGGGGACAATCGAAAGGAGTAATAGATGTTCAAACCTTGAAGAAAAGCACACTCTTGCACAAAGGAAAGATCTTGCATTACATCCATTGCATATTAAGAATGAAGTTTCCTAAGCACTTTTTGCACTTGCTTTGAAGGCAAATGAAGAAGGCAGCGTTTGGGTCACTTACACCCTTGTCAGGTAATGGCCCTAGCAGAAGTGCTGGTGAATAAGCCTGAGTCCATGCCACACAATGGGCCAGTCAGTGGACATTTGGTCCTGTCCAAAATGTTCACTGAGACATCTGGTCTACTCCAAAAGGCTTTTTGTGTTTGGTCCTTGACATATGCCAATACTAGCTAGGCCACCAAGGCAAGAAGGGCTATTATTGGCAATATGGCCACAACACAATTATTCATTGGACCAATAAAACATGATCATGTTTGTTATGTATTAATTCTGTAAACCAAAATAGAGGGAAACATTATGGGCTATTTGAACTGAGGGACATCTTTTCTAAGAGTTGGACATTTTGGACAGGAACAAATATCAAGGGCCATTTGGCATAGAACAAATGTCTCTGTGGACATGTTGTACAAAACCCAATGTCCTGAAACGATGGGGCCTTTTACTCTTAAGGGGCTTCAGCTGGGTCAACAGCAATTCAGATGGTGTCTGCAAAATGTTTTTATAAATAATCAAACATTGTAAATATTATTCAGACATAACGATATAGGTATGAGCAGCTTTTGCATACAGCAAGAAGTGTTATTGTCCATGGCCCTCGTTGGATTCTTTTTACTTATTTTTAATTGGATTTATTGGGGTGACATTGGTTAATAAAATTATATAGGTTTCAGGTGTACAATTCTATAATTCATCATTGCACCATGTGTTTAGTACTCCAAGTCAAGTCTCCCTCCATCACCAATTATCCCCCCTTTCCCTCCCCCCCTCAGTCCCCACCAGTCACCACTGTTGTCTGTGTCTATGAGTTTTTTTCCTTTACTTAATCCCTTCCCCTTCTTCACTCAGCCCCCTAACCCCCTTCCCCTCTGACAGCTGTCCATCTGTTCTATCTATGAGTCTGTTTCTATTTTGTATGTTAGTTTTATTAAGCTATAGAGTGTATGATTGGAGAATTCTGCTCTCTCTTCCATCCTCTCCAATCTGTTGAACTAAACACCAATGGCTGGCTACTCCGAGTGAGGTCCCCAGGCCAACAGCACTATCACAAGGGAGCTTGTTAAAAATACAGACTCTTAAAGGCCTACAGGAGACCTAATGAACATGATCTGCATGTCAGCAAGATTTCCAAAGGCTTGGTAGGCATAGGGAAGTGTGAGAATCACAGCTACAGCACAAACAACGCGCTGCCAATCAGCTGTGAAGACCTCAATGTATTGAAAATAACTAATTGAAAAATTTGATATGTATCCTTTTTAGGACTGTCTACTCACTTGTTTTTTCAGTATGACTCAGATTTCCTTTTCTTCACACCTGTCACACATCTTCCCTCCTATTTTAACTTACCTTCCAGCGTCTTAGGCAATCTCTGGGTGTCCTGAGAGAACGACAATGACAAGCAGCAGAACTGGAGAAAGAGAAAGACAGAACAGACTGCCCTGACTTTATTATAGCCATATTTAGTATAACAGGTTACCATTTACAAGCATTGCTTTGTTACAATTTACCTTTTAATCACCAATCTGTGAGGTAGGCGGAGCAGGTAATATCATCAGCATCATCACCATCTTAGAGCTGACAATCCTGAGGTTCTAGAAGATTCAGTGACATACTCTACATCCTACACCAAACAACAGTCAGAACTATGATGGAATAAATGCTGGTTCCTGCTTCCAAATGTAAACCCTTAGTTTGTCAGAGAACCAACTAGGCATGAGAAACACAGGCAGTGGGGGAGGAAGAGCAAAAAGATGGGGGAGGAAAAACGGGGGGGGGGGGGACTTCTTCAGGTGCTCTGTCACCATGACCAACATTTTCATCATCCTCATCAAACACTCCCTAGCAATCAGACTCTGGGGTCAATATTTCATATTCATTTTCTAAATTAATATTTATGTCAATCCCAGAAGGTAAGTACCAATGACCTCATTTGAGAGATAAGAAAACTGAAGACCATAATATTTGCTGATGGTCACACAGCTAGTAAGAAGAAGAGTAGCTGTGGTTTACACCTTGATTTCTTTTACTTTAAATCTCAAATATTGGAATGTTAGGGCTAAAGTTGCTAATGTGTCACCTGCATCCTGACGTCACATGTCCAGGTTCCTCGATTCCCCTTCTCAGATCAGAATCTTTGAAGATGGACCGTAGGCATCTGGATGCTGAGACATGACCTAGTTATGCTGATAGATACTGAAAACAAGGACCCATTACCCTAGGTTAACTGGGCTCTTACTACACATACATTGGCGTTCAGGTTTGACATGAGAGGCAACCGGCACACAAAATGAATCAGCCAAAGAAAGAAATGGCATTATACAACAGAGATAAAAAAAAATCCAAACTAAGACTTGTAAGACCTTTGTTTAAATAGCATTTAATGCTATTGTAAGCTTATGTGACCCTATCAATTAAAAAAAAAAAAAAGATCTTGCTCTGCCTATCTAAGTAGAATTGTTGCAAAAATATGAGAAAATAAGTGTGAAGGGTTCTGAAACGCAAATGTTTTATAGCCACATTGGAGCTCTGATGGAAATGCTTCAAGTGATCAGTCTTGTAGTCTCTGAATTATATGGTTTGTGAAAGAGGTGGGTCAGATTTCTCTGTCCATACTGGCGGTAGCATGAGTCACTGGCCAAACAGGGTTTGAAGCCTTAAGGTAAAGGAGGTGTAGTATGGTTAGGAAGACACTCCAGAGAACTAGCCAGTATGTAGGACCTCTGGAATGAAGAAGATAAAGAACAGAGAGATGTGAACTGGCCAGTATGTAGGACCTCTGGAATGAAGAAGATAAAGAACAGAGATGTGAGGCTGCAAATGGGGGGGGGGTATTCTTTTGGCTTTTTAAAATTTAAATTTAATGGGGTGATATTGATCAATAAGGTTTCAGGTGAACATCTTTATAGTATTTGAACTGTTGATTGCACTGTGCGCCCATCAACCAAAGTCAAATCATTTTCTATCACCATATATTTGTCTCTCTTTACTATCCTCCTTCCATCCCTCCACTCCTCGGTAACCATTTATAAACAGGAATTGACATCAGTGATATGTAAGGGGATTAGGTATCTAGGACAGACAGTCAAGGCCATTGAAGCAGGAGGGCAGAAAGAAGGGTATTCAGAATCATTTAGTTATTTTTTCACTCAAATGCCAGATATTGGGGGGGGGGCATTTCAAGGGTCCTATGCTAGATAGTCTACAGTTCTTGAGATGAAGAAGAGTTCCACCTTTAAGGGGTACATAGTGTGAGTGGGGCAGAGCCGGTGGTAATAGTGAGTAAAAATGTGCTCTTCCAAGTCAACACTGCTGGGAAAGCAGAGGTTGAAGTCTCTGGACGGGGTGAATAGAGGCTGGGAAGGAAAGAAGAGGGGAGACTTAGAGCTCCCCCTAGAGGGAGGTTGCTGTGCAGACTTGCTCTGGGCACCTTCCACCTCTAGCTCACTTATAGTTCCAAATGCCACAGCTGAAGTTGGGGGATTTGTGTGTGTTCTTTTCCTCCATGTCTATATTTTTCACCGAAGAACAGTCATCTCACATCTGGTATAAAGTTTCATGGAAAGAACATCTCAGATGAGGTGTCATGCCTTTAAAATTATGTGTATTCTAAATAACTCCAACAGAATTCTTGAGATGTCACTTTCAATCATTGTTTTTCTACTCTATTATGTGGCAAATGAGAAATGAAAACACGAAGTAATAGAGAGTTCAACTGCTCTTCCAAAACAAATGACAGGAAAACCACAAGAAGACAGTGATGCTTTGGAAATAAATATTACCACCTTTTCCATTTAGTACTTGGGAGTTCCTGTCCTTTTTCTCATAAAATGTTTCCCTTTTTTTTTTCATCTCTTTGTAACTGGAACTGCTTAGAACAAAAATCCTGTGAGTCCATATTTTACTCTCACTTGTCTTAACTTGTGTTTTAATCTTTTTATTCACATATATATTGATAGACCGCGGGTTGCTTAAAGGGGTATTGATTTATCTTCCTAGCTCTGTCACACAACTGGACATGTAATAGGACAGTCAATACCTGTAGGCGGCTGTTAGGGATAAGAATAAAATAACAAGAGGTCCTTTATTTCAATCTCCTTCCCCGAATAGGATTGTGCTCAAGTCTTTCCCTTCGGTACTTATTCAAAAAACAATTAAATATGCGAGACCAAAACTCAATAGAGAATAAGAGAGATTTGGGAGTTTCCTCAATGATAATTGGAGCAGACACTCAAAGAGTCGTGATCAACAGTGAAGCATTTGGTAGGGGGCGGGGGAGGAAGAGAGAGCGAGAGCAGGAGAGAACAAAAATATTTGGAAATAAATGTCCACATTTGGAAGCTGAGGTAGGGGGAGCAAAAAACAATGGGAGGAGTGGCTAAAGAAGTTAGAAAAAAATTAAGATAATATAATGTCAAGGAGGTTAAGAAGGTTGAGCAGCCAATGGACTATGTGATAAGGAAAAGAAAGAAATGTAAAGTACCATCAGTTTGATAAAATGAATGTGACTCATAAAAGTGTTTCTTTCATAGATAGGTGGGAGTAGGTTGGACTTTCTTTCTTTGAGATGTCTTTTAAATAAATACCCAACAAAGGATTTCACAAGTAAGCACCTTTTACCAAACACAAAGTGTTTGGAATTGGAAAACCGAGCCCTAGAGGAAAGAAACTAAACTTAAATATTTCTTAAACATGACATTGTCCAGCACAATGGAAACCATCCTGCACTTATATAATAGGTATATTATTAAAGTGATCTACCATTGTAGCAAGAAACATTGTTTGATTGAGGGAGGACCTCGGAGAGTATGATGAAGGTGAGTAATCCTGGCTCCACCCCTTCCTACACTGGAGTCCGGAGAAGAAAAGGAAGTCAACATTTTTTTTTTAGTGATCAGAGTGTAAGCTGTTCTTAGCCAGGGTCTGAGTCAAAAAGGAAAAAAATCTAGTGGGGTCAAAATTCACCCTTGACTTCGATCTAGTGAGCAAGTTTCAACCTTCCATGCATTCTAACATATAGGCAACCATCCCTGGTGACAGAGGGACATAACAGGAGATAGGGGAAAGGAATCAGGCCAGTCACCACAAGGCTTGTTGGGTGGGAAATGATGACAACTTGATCAGAAAAAGAACAAACGAGAGCCAGAAGAGCCGGGCACAGGAAAGCATAAGAGCTGGAAGAAATGGGAACAAAAGGTTGGAGATGCAACGTGCTATTTGTATTTTTTAATGATGTTTTGGTTTTTACTAAGTGCAGTTGTTAGACTTAAGAGCTCCATTGTCAGGTACTATGACTCACTTCTTCAAAATTAATACACAGCAAGAGATTTATTTTATTTTTGCTAAGTATAAAATTTAAGAATCTAAGGATTCTGCTTTCTGGAGACTCATTATGATCATCTTTTTTCATTTGAAATGTTACTTTATCTACACCTATTGTGAAGAAATGGCTCCAAAATAAAGCCCAGTAAAATAAGCTAAGTTTTATTTTTCCAACAATCTCAAGCACGGACTATTCACTGTAGTTCTTGCCTACCCTTAAGAAACAGGAATCTGTGGTGAATGTAATCTACATAATCAGTCCATAATATTACCATAATGACAATGCCTTCTGATAATATTACATTACAGCTGCCCTTGTAAACCACTAAAATTTTAACCTCTTATTTACCAAATAATAAAATAGAGAGGAATAAAAGGCTCATTTTAGTTGACAATCTAGAAAGATCATATGACACCTGAACAACAATGCCACATTCAAGCCTGGCATGAAATGTGTGGAAAAAATGGCCCAGTGCATGGAACTAGAATTGGCCACTCACATAAAAAATGGAGAACAACTTTTCAAAGGGAGACCATGGCCCAAATCCCACTCAAGCTAATTGAGTCTGGATGGAAAAAAAAAGCAGTCCTCGCTCATAAAGAGAAGGTCCATCTCCAAACATTATTTTACCTTAGAGCACTGGTAGTCAACCAGGTCCCTACCACCCACTAGTGGGCGTTTCAGCTTTCATGGTGGGCGGTAGCAGAGCAACCAAAGTATAAATAAAAAGATAGATTTAACTATAGTAAGTTGTTTCATAAAGATTTATTCTGCCAAACTTAGCGAAAATCCGAATAAAGTACTTGGTAAGTAATTATTATTATATGCTTTAACTTGCTATAACTCTGCTTTATAAATTTTATAAAGTAAAGTTACTTCCCTACTTTATAAATCACCATTACTGTGGAACCGGTGGGCGGTTAGAAAATTTTACTACTAACAGAGATACAAAAGTGGGCAGTAGGTATAAAAAGGTTGACTACCCCTGCCTTAGAGCAATGGCATGGCCCTGTGCCAAGAGGAGGCAAAAGTTCGGATTATTCCTTAGAAGAGCAGCCAGAGGAGACTGGGCATTCAAGCAATGGAGCAAGGCTGGCTGGAGAGCCATGCCTCTGCCGGAGGCTCTAGAGTGAACCACACCTTAAAGTGGGCTGAGGTGCGCTCAGGTGTGGACCACGCTTGCTCACTGATCACCTTGGGTGGTCTCAGTTTGGACATTACCTTCCAGAGAGAACTCAAGAACAACTCCCCTTAGCACGATGCTATCATAGGAAAAAGCGTAAGTGTTAGGAGAACAAGAATTCATATTCTGAATTCGGACTTCTGGCCCTCCATCTATGGTTGACCTATACTGTATACACCATTTTGAAAAAGCCAACAAAACTCAAGTCTCCAGAGAAAATTTTTGAGTAGCAACAAAAGAATCACATGGTAAATGGGAATATGAGCAGAATGCACCTGAGAATGTCATTTAAATGAGAAAGCAAGAGTGTCTTAAAAGGGGGAAAAACACTGAAGCTTAAGGTATTTAACTTCTAAGGTTGATTTTATTGATAAAAGTAATTAAATTATTTTGGGACTCTATTTCTTTTGGGTTATTGACAGCAGGTTTTGTGAAAATACAAATCAGGCCATTAAAAAAAATAATGTTCATTAAAACAATTGTGATAGGCACACAACACAATCAACAGTTCAAATGCTATAGAGATGTCCACCTGAAACCTATGTACTCTTATTGATAGTGTCACCCCATTAAATTTAAATTCAAAATAAAAAAGTGAGAACTGCAACATACTGCTACATGTAAAGACCAAATAAGGTACATGAAAACTTTCAATAAATTAGTAAATTTATTACTCCAAGTGTCATGGAAAGAGGTCTTGGAACCCAAAACTTATGTATTATTATATGATACATGTGTTATACTATATATACTGTTAACTATATAGTATTCTTATTTTGCATAATACCTCATTTAAATGAGTAAGTAATAAAAAGTTATATATTAACTGTAATTTCATTTCTCTCACAGCTCTAGCTTTGAAAATATAACAAAATTGTATCCACAAGTGAACAGCTGGAATATAGCACCTAGTGAGATATCCATGACTTCGGGTGGGTAAGCTTCTATAAAGGACTCTCACTAAATGAGGAGGAAATGTCCTAAAGTCGGCCTGGGAAGAGAAGGAGAGAGAAAATCCCTTTCTAAAGATTTAAAGTATAACTAGAGAGCTCAAAGCAAAACATTTCTGAAAGCACAGAATAAGGGCGTTGGTTTATTTTTCAATAAAATAATTTTTAAAAATCTCATCTTCTACTTTAAATGAGAAAGTATAAATTTCACCACTCTGAAACAACTCATGTCCCAAAGAGGGGAAGAGACATAACATCCACTCTAATTGCCTTTGAATTGGGACTATAAAAGTTTATTTTCTTGAATGATTTGGCCTTTAAAATGCATAATTTACTTAAAAAGAAGCATAATGTTGATGGGAAATACAAGCTTGATTTTCTGTGCTGGGAGATGCTCCCATTACCTTGTAGTGTTTCCATATAGCAATTCAACCCTATACTGTATACCAAGGGGCAAAAATGGGCTCCATGGGTCCACCAATTCCATTTTCCCTGGGATCATGAACTTGCTTCATATTAGTTCAAAAGCTGTTCTTAGTTCCCGAATCTCCTCCCAGGCCCTTCCCTCCAAAACACACACACACACACACACACACACACACACACACACACACACACACCCCACACCACCTTTCTCAAGCTGCTCAAGCAAAATGCCTACTAAGATAAAAGATGACCACAGGCTGGACCTTTGATGTTCCTCACATTGTTCATTCTCTCCTCTCATCGCCACCCCTCCCCCACAAGCCACTCCTATTTTTTCAGTGTGTCCCCACGTCTGCCAAGTAGTGTTAACAGACAGAGGGGTGAGTTAACAACAGAGTGTAGATAAACTCGGTGTGTGTTCTTGAGTGTGTATGTGTGTTGTGTTAAGGACAAAGGTGTATGTGTGTGTGTGTGTGTGTGTAAGTTTCATGTTTGGGGTGTTAAGTAGGGAAGAAGTTAAATAAATTCCTCACTTTAAATTACTTTGTTAACTTATTAGAAGCATCAACTCAGCAGCTAAGACTCTGACAAATGAGTAATAAATGGACCTTAGCTTTATTTATGTGGGTGAAATAAAAGAAGTTCAAGTGCCTGGGTACAAGGCAGTTATTCAGATTAGCATGCAAATGAAGATGGGGTTCAAGGGGTGTCTTTCAAACTTTGGCCTGAACTCTTTCTAGAACCATCCCTGGGGCTGGCAGGCAGGACAGGAGCGCTGGATGCTCTGTGAGAAGCTGGGTGTTTGCCCGCACAAGAAGGAACCAGCTCCCGCATCGAATCTGGAAATGCCAGTAAGAATCCCCAGCGGGCAAGTCCTGAGCGACAGAGAATGGACGGGAAAGGAGGCCTGCTTGCTCAGGTGCCTTACCCAACGCAGACACACCTACTTAGGCAGTTTTACAGAGCAAAGCCCCTGCACAGTCCTCCAGCAGGTAGCAGGAACACTCTCCAAATGCATGCATGACATCACAAAGCTACTTACCTACCATTCAGCGCTGGGTACCCTGACCCTCCTGACCTGCCTCCCCCCACAAAACCCTCAGTTTGCCTCTGGAGCAAACCAGTTTGGAAAGCCACCCAGGCGGCCCCTCTCCCACTCCTGCCACCACCATTAGCGGGCGCCCCGAAAAGTGGCAGGAGGCGGAGGAAACTCCATTGGAGACCCCTGGGAGAATGGCGCGCCCCTTTCCACTTACTTTGAGTTGCAAACGTGGTGTGCTGCGCTCAGGCTGCCTTTGTTGAAAGGGGAGAGGTTGGCTGCTCTGCTCCGGGTCCAGGTGCCCCTGTCGCTGCAGCTGCAGGCGCGCACTGCTGCTCCCTCCCTGCTGGCGGGCTGCTGGCTCACTGGTCCCTTTCTTCCCCTGGCTTCACCTCGGGGTTTCCTCTGCTCCCTGGCTCCCTTGGCGGGATCTTCGGACTGGAAGGCGGGGAACCTGATCCTGCCTTGGACTCAATTCCGCTGCGACAGGCAGGGAACGGAAGAGAAGTGGGGGCTGGGGGGCTGGCGCGGGCAGGGGGAGGACGCAGGCCTGGAGGGAGGGGGGGGGAGGAGTGAGCACGCGCCTTCCCTCAAGAGCTGATTGGGAAGCTTATTAAAAGCAGAATCCCCCAGGGGCAGGCCCTCCCCGCAGGAGCATGCACACTGATTTGAACCGGGAGGCCAGAGGTAGAACACGGCTTTGTTTTTAGCAGAGACCCATGCACTATTTCTTCTCACAACTTTACGCACGACCTATTCTTTAGGTGGCTGCATACCCCAGTTCATCAAGTAGGACATCTTCAAGGGAGCATGGATGGCATTTCAGGTTACAATTTGGACCCCAGACAGTTGTGTGTTTTTTTAATGATATTCAGAATGAAAAAGCACGATCTTCAAAACTACCCACCCTCTCCATCCTTCCCACCCTCAAACTTCCTGCCTACACACAGCGAGGGTTAACTTCAGCTGTCTTTCCTACCACCTGTACGTGAGGAAAATGTGCAAAGTACCTTTCTGCGCCTGTCACAAAGAGTGGCAGATGTCTGAGAGTTCCCAATTAAATACCATTTTCCTTTAGGGGGCTCTTTCTTTTTTGGGCTTCTTTGGCACCTTTAGTAACCTATTCAGTGACATGCCTTTGACACCCAAGAATTTAGGGAATTAATCAATGCAGCTCAAGCTCCAAGGGTTTGTAAAACTCAAAGGCTGAGGGCGCATGGCTTTCTGGAATTTCCATTTTGTTTTAATGAGGAAAGATGCTAAGGTAATATCCCTAGGATGGTGTAACACAGGTGGATATTTATAATATAGATGAGATATAAGCATGGTGCAAAAGGACTGAGTTTAAAAACAAATTTACCCTCAGACAGTCTCCAAATTACATTTTGAGATTCACACCACTTACCAGCTCCTTCTTGTTCATTATCTTGCTCCCTTTACTTCATTTCTGCTCATCATTTGATGCTGTCCACCTCAAAAGTGACTGTCAAATACACTTTCATTCCCAAAGGCCTGAGGTTACATTCCTTTGATCCACTTTGAAAAATACCTATTAAGTGCCTACTATACTTCTTAGAATTTACATTTACTTAGAACTATACCTAAATCCCCCCACCCACCCAAATAGGAATTGTTTTGTAGCAAGTACTTCTTAGGGACTCTGGGCTCTTATATTGACTGCAATGTAGACAAATGGTCCCACTGATGCTCTGGGTGGGGACAAAGAGGTGTCTCTACAAGTAGAACTTGAAATCGATCCATCAATCTTTTTTTTTCTCAAAAGAATAGGCATGAACAATTCACTACCCCACCTCCAGTCCACCCCCATGATGAAGCTCTCCCTACACGTGCCCCATACTATCCTCAAATGAAATAAGTGAATAAGGAACTGTCTTCCTTCTACACACAGATTTCAAGTGACCTGTTTCTCTTTTCTGTAGTGTTTGTTTTAATCTGATTTTTACCTGTATAAATTGGGGAGGAATGCACAGTATCAGTTTTTTACTATTATTTTCCCCAGGCCCTTTACTGGAGACACTTCCCAACATTCAACATCAGTCCAGTCCACAGAGAATTGCAAGGGCATGAGACAAGGGCTTATCTATTTTCCATTTCTTCCTAAAAGTTCATCTTAACGTCTACAAATGTGACACGCTGCCATTAGTTATTTGGTGCTTATCTATAAGGTTGATAGAGTAAGCACGGGAGCCCCACGATTCCCGCTCTGTCACATGTGCTATCTCTAAAATACAACCCTTTATTCAAATGGGAATATAGGAAAATTACTTACATCAGTGGTTCTCAACCAAGGACAATTTGACAGTGACTGGAGACGTTTTCAGTTGTCAAAGCTTGCTACTATCATCTAGTGGGTAGAAGTTATGGACAGACCCCCCCCTGCCCAAAGCCAAACAAAACAAAAAATTATTAGGCCTCAAATATTAATAGAGCTGAGATGATAAAACCCTAACTATCATTAATAACCATTCATTTAAAAAATATAATGGAAGGATAAAGAGAGGGTTTTTTTAAAGAAATAGTAATCTATGAGGTTGAGCTTAGTCTTAATTTAATTCAACCCAGTATGCACACCAAGGTTTAAGTAGAAGACAGTTTCTAATGCACTCTGAAATGTTCAAGTTCAAATCCAAACTCCATCCTACGGTATAGTCGTGGTTGTGTTGATTTAAGATTCCCAATCGTTTCATTCATTTATCCAACATTCATTGAACACTTAAGTTTCTGAGTGAGTAGAGCCATGACCAAGGATGAAAGGCTCTGCTCTCATATAGCTTACATTTTTGTTTATATAAATAAACAAGCACATGGAATTAACCCATTAGTTAAATTTTTAAAAGATGTGATAAGGTGGCATGGGAAAAATACAATAATGAAGGAAGATAAAAGTGTCCATTTGGCAGAAGGACTCCCTAGATTGGTCGGCAAACTCATTAGTCAACAGAGCCAAATATCAACAGTACAATCATTGAAATTTCTTTTGAGAGCCAAATTTTTTAAACTTAAACTATATAGGTAGGGACATTCATTATCGAGGTAGCACCCAACTTGGTATTTTGTGGAAGAGCCACACTCAAGGGGCCAAAGAGCTGCACGTGGCTCACAAGCCGCAGTTTGCCAACCAGGGTTAGGGTGAAATGTGAGTGAAGACTTTAAAATGAGTTGAGGAAGCTGGCTAAGTAAATATTTGGGGAAATAACCTCTAGACCAGGGGTAGTCAACCTTTTTATACCTACCACCCACTTTTGTATCTCTGTTAGTAGTAAAATTTTCTAACCGCCCACTGGTTCCACAGTAATGGTGATTTATAAAGTAGGGAAGTAACTTTACTTTATAAAATTTATAAAGCAGAGTTATAGCAAGTTAAAGCATATAATAATAATTACTTACCAAGTACTTTATGTCGGAGTTGCACTAAGTTTGGCAGAATAAATCTTTATAAAACAACTTACTATAGTTAAATCTATCTTTTTATTTATACTTTGGTTGCTCTGCTACTGCCCACCATGAAAGCTGGAATGCCCACTAGTGGGCAGTAGGGACCAGGTTGACTACCACTGATCTAGACAAAGGGATCAGCAAATGCAAAGGCCCTGTGGTCACACCTTGCTCATGTGTTAGAAGACCAGTAAGGGGGCTAGTGAGTAGAGAGATGAATGGATCCAGGCCAGGGAAATAATGGGCCAGATCAGGAATGCCCTTTGCCTTCTATGTAAGAAACCCCACTTTTATTCTGAATGAGGTGAGAAGCCACTAAGGCTATCAGAACCTGGCTAGTTTAATAGGGTCTGTCTGTTGTGTTGACTAGACCACACACGAAGACAAAAATGCAAGCAGAGATTTCAGTTAGGAGGCTGCAGTAATCCACTTTCTAAACTTCTTCCCCTTGTCCCTGTTTCTTGTGAAGAATAATTAATTCCAAACTTACCTTTCACACCTTCTCTGCCCCCTCCCAGAGCTCCTATCAGCAGTGTCTTGGCTTAGGCTGATGTTCACCATGCTGTCTCTGCCATCTCCCAGCCTGTCCAGGTGTAATTAATGAGCCCCCTACGTGCGTGTTACCAGGCTAAAATATAACTAATGCAAGATGATTTGAAATCATAGGAGTTATAACACTTCCTAAGGGTGTTTTAAAAATGAGGTCGCCGATTTTTTTAGTGACAAATACAAGGAGAAGTGTGATAAGCATGAAATGTAAAAATGTGAAGGAACCCAATGGAAGATTTGTCATTTGTCTCTTAGATGGCCCGCTTGGCAGGATGTTTGGACTCTCGATTATCACATCGGGTTTCTCACTGCTCCTGGAATGCTAAAGGACAATTTATCCAGGCCACATAGTGTAATGGAAGGCCCATTAATACATTTCTTTTCCTCTCTCTGAAATAGCTCAAAGGTAGTGAAAAAAAAAAAAGAAAAGAAAAACTTCTACTTCATTGTTTTGATCTCTATGACTAGATTACAAAACTCACTTTTATCTTTGGTAATCTTTATAATGATCATGCTATTTTTTATTTAAAAAACAAAACAAAACAAAAATGAACCTAAGAACAGCTTAAATAATTAAGGAATTTATCTCATAAGCAACACAGGTCCGTAAATTCTTCAAAGACCCAGATCTTTCCATTTTTGATTCTGCACAAATTGATACATCTTTGATTTGTGAACCAAGACTCATCAATATGCTTTCAGGGAACTTCTGAGATATTTGGCTGAAAGTAGGAAAGGCCTAACACCCGGGGAGAACAGATTAGTGCCCCATGTCACATAGTCACATGATTTATGAGAGCAAAGGAAAGGGGTGGAAAGGATTTGGGAAGCAACCAACAATGCTTGCTACAATTTCTTCCTGGTATTTTTTAAATTAGCATTTTTTCAGTCCTTCTTGGACAAACCTAAGTATCTTGATGTAAGCCCTTTAATCTTGTCTGTCTTGTTCAGAACTGTTAAAATCAAGGTTTCTAGGTTGGCAAAGTTGAGGAGAAGGCCTTGGACCATAGATTCACCCAGATTTATCCAGGAAATCCAGACTGAAATAGCTAAAGGAGTTTGGTCATACATTACAAGAAAACAAAATCTATGGATGCTATATCCCTTGTGAAGATAGACACAGAAGTCCTTCTTAAATATCAACTCAATGCCAGTGATAGATAAACAAAATAATACTGTACAGCATGTTGGCTATTTATCCATGGAATGCAAGTTTGGCTCTACATATAAAAATCAAACAGTATAACTCAGCATATTAATAGATTAAGTAGAGGAGCAAAAAAAGCACATTAAATATATAGGAAACACATTTGAAAAGATCCAGCATCCATTCATGGTAATTCTCAAGCAACTGAAGGATATATATGAATATCCTTGTTCTGATAAGACATATATACAGAAAGCCTTCAGCCAATGTGATACTTAACAGTGATAGTGAATGCTTTCCACTTAAGATTAGAAACAAGGCAGAAATGACCACTCTCACTGCTTTATTCAATATTGTGCTAGAGATCTCAGCCAGTGCAATAAGGCCAGAAAAAGAAATAAAAATCATAGAAAGGAACATATGAATAAGTATGTACATAGGAAATTGACAGGAATGCAAAAAAAGCTTCTAGAACTTATCAGTGCCTTCAGCTGGGTACACTTTTAGATTATAAAAATCAATTTCATAGTTATTTCTAGCAATAAATGATTGGAAAGTGAAATATTGAAAATATATATCAAATGTCTGAACTCTTTGCAGGATAAATTTAACAAAATCTGTTGAAGGCTTATACATTAAAAAAAACACCAGACATTTCTGATTGAAGTCACCGAATACCTAAGGAAATGAGAGCAATTCATCATAGTCATCAATGGGAAAATTTAAGATAGTTAGATAAATTCTGTCCATATCTATCCATAGATATAATGCAATCCAAACCAAACCCCAATAGGCTTCTTTATAGAAATTTTAAAAAACTGCTAACAAAATATCTATGACAGTGCAAAGTTTTTCAAATAGGCAAAACAGTTTTTGAAATAAAGAACAAAGTTGGAGGACTCACACTGCTCGTATCATGTCCTGCTGTAAAGCAAAAAGGAACAAAATTATTGCACAATACCAGCATAAAGGTGGACTGATGGGTCAATGGAGAACAAAGTTATCACTTCACAAATATACTCAAAGATATTTCAGTGGGAAAAAAATAAGTTTTCTAAAAACTGGTCCCGAAACAACTAAACTTTGACACAGTAGGAAAAAATTAACTCACAGTGAATTATAGATCCAAATATAAAAGCAAATGCTCTAACATTTCCAAAAAAAGAGTAGGAGAAAAAAAAAACAACCTTTAAGTAGACAAAGATTTCTTAGATAGAACATAAATAGCACTAATTTATAAAGCAGTGATAAATTGAATTTCACCAAAATGAAAATTGTTGCTCTTTCAAAACCATCAGTAAAAATAGCAAGAAGGCAATCCTGAGAATGCAAAGAAGTAATCTCGTAATGCCTGCCTGACAAAGATTGTGATCCAAGACATTAAAGATTCCATAATAACTCAGTAACCAGACATCAATCAGCCAAGTAAATAATTGCCAAAAGATCTCAACAGTCATTTCACAAAAGAAAATAAGTAAATGCCAAGAAGCATATGAAACAATGCTTACCATCATTTTCCCTGACAAGGAAATGCCAACTGACACCCCCAATAAGATACCACCACATACCTACTCAAAGAGCTAAAATGACAAAGATTGGCAATCCCAGGTGTTGGTTGAAATATCAAATGGTACAACCACTTTGGAAACAGTTTGGTAGCATCTCATAAATTAAACACACGTCCACCAAATGATCTAGACTTTTCACTCTTAGGCACTAACTCAAATTAAATTAAAATATGTCTCCTACACAGAAGTTTGTACATAAATGTCAATGACATCTTTAGGCATAATAGCCCCAAACTGAAAATCCATCACTGATAAATGTATTAATAAAATTCAGTAGATCCATTCAATGAGAAACTATTCAGCAATAAAAGAATAAATTACAGTGGTACCTTGAGATACGAATTTAATTTGTTCTGTAACCGAGCTCGTAAGTCAGTCAATTCATATATCAAACTGCTGATACTGGACCCATGTGCCAACTAGTGGCAGCTTCCTGAATCATGACTTGTATCTCAGAATTTCGCTTGGATCTCGAACAAAAATACGGACTGAGTCGCAGCTCGTATCTTTAAAAAAAATTCGTATGTTGGTCTGTTCGTATCTCAAGGTACCACTGTACTGATATATACAACCTCATGGATTAAGTTCAAAAACATGATGCTGAGCAAAATAAACCAGACATCTATGAGCACATATTGTATGATTCAAAATTAGATGACATTCCAGAAAAAGCAAGCTTGATCTACATTCACAAAAAACAGGTTAGTGGTTGGCTGCCTGTGAATGCAAGTTGAGGTTGGGGAGACATAGATAGAACCACTAAATATTCTATTGATACAGTAGCTACAAGTAGGTAGACATTTGTCAAAAATCTACTAAACTGTACATGTAAAACAGGTGCATTTCATTGTATAGAACTAAAATTCTTAGATGACCTCAAAGAGTTTATTTACAAAATAAAATGAAGAGATGGCGTGGTGTAGTGGGTAACAGCATTGACTCGTCAGATTGCCTGGTTTCAAAGCTCAAGCCTTTCTATTACTGGCTGTGTGACCTTTGGTAAATTACTTAATCCCTTTGTGCCTTGGTTTACCATTTGAAAAGTAAGGATCATAACAGGGCTTGTCTCATAGAACACTGTTTAGAGCATGGCTTAGTAATTAATAAACACTGTATTATGATCCATTCAGTCAACAAAGAACTTTAAAATCCTACATTGAATTCTGGATCAGACACTGCATTAAACTGGGTCTAAACTCATGTGAAAAGGAAATGCATGTTGTTAAACATATACATCCCCTTAAAGAAAAACTATATCCCAAGACTTTTGAAAGTAAACTCTTTTAAGAAACCAATTTTTCTTTTTTTTTTTTTCTTTTTTTTTTTTTAATAATTTTATTTTTTTAATGGGGTGACATCAATAAATCAGGATACATATATTCAAAGATAACAAGTCCAGGTTATCTTGTCGTTCAATTATGTTGCATACCCACCACCCAAAGTCAGATTGTCCTCTGTCACCTTCTATCTTGTTTTCTTTGTGCCCCTCCCCACCCCCATCCCTCTCCCATTCCCCCCTCCCCCCTGTAACCACCACACTCTTATCAATGTCTCTTAGTTTCACTATTATGTCCCACCTACGTATGGAATAATACAGTTCCTGTTTTTTTCTGATTTACTTATTTCGCTTCGTATCATGTTATCAAGATCCCACCATTTTGCTGTAAATGTTCCGATGTCATCATTTCTTATGGCTGAGTAGTATTCCATAGTGTATATGTGCCACATCTTCTTTATCCAGTCATCTATTGATGGGCTTTTTGGTTGTTTCCATGTCCTGGCCACTGTGAACAATGCTGCAATAAACATGGGGCTGCATGTGGAAACCAATTTTTCTTTCTTCATTTCCCAAAGGCAAGCATTAACTTCTATGATTAACCGGAGGGCTGATAGTCAACCCAGAAGAATGTCTGCGCTGTGTAGATGTCTGACCAGTCAACCCTTGAATACTGCTCCTGGGCCAGCTCACGCTGGGCAGCGCTGGTGGCGAGGGGTACACCAAGACACTTGACTAAAGACTTGTGCCCTGTCCTCAAAGAGATTGTGCATGCGTATGCTTTCATATTGAAGTGTGCTTCTTCTTCTGAAGACAGCAAAAGTCAGCAAAAATTTAAAACAATGTTTTTAATGAGAAGAAATGGAAAGTCTTAGACTGGGTTTTGAAGAATGGGTTTTTCACATTGTGATGAGTGAAAACAGAGATGGCAAATGTTCTCTTTTTCATTTTGGCTTTTTGAAAATAAACTTTAATTTTGAACCAACTATAGATTCACAAGAAGTTTCAAAGAAATGAAGGCTAAGGTTCCATGAACCCTTCACCCTGTGCCCCCTAATGTTGCAATTTTTCCCACTGAGGAAGCCCACAGAGTTCAGAAAGAATTCAGGGTTGGTTCATAGACAACTGGGCTAAAAAGTAGAGGGGCCAGATCCGGGAATGAACCTGACCTGGAGTGAGTTTATATCGTGGCCAATCTTAAATTCAGCTTTAGTGTGGATGCTACAGACACTTGGGGCTTTCAGAAACAGACTGGCATGGTGCCAGCAGTGTTTCGGAAGGTGAATTTGGCAGATGTGCAAAGCATGGAGACAGCCTGAAAAAAAAAAGAAAATCTTTTCAGAACTTGTCATCTTGGCAGTCTTTCATTCAAGAATCTCAACTTGAATCCCATCAGGTAAAATTGATTTGAAAAGCAGCATGTAAAATTGAGTTTCTCGTAATTCTTCCTTAATTTCTTATGGCCCCCAGTGAATTATTTCTGTGGTAGCTAGATAGCTCTCCTCAACAGTCTCTGTGCACAACACGTTTCTTTACATCTCATGGGTTGATACTTGTTGTATGAATGAGGTCTCCACTGCTCTACTGCACTACCTGAATGCTACCCTTAGGTCAAGTTCCCCCTATACCGTGAAGCCTTTCCAAGATTACACAGCCATGCTGGCTGCCCCAATCAATACCACCACCTCTCTGAGCTCATTGTTTATCAAAAAACCCAGCAAGCTGTCATTTAGCAAGGATGCAGATACCAGAAAAAGTGGGGTGGGGTGTAAATGAGTAGAGTTATTCATCTGATCTGCTGTTGGTTACATTTTTTATTTTGGATAACACACTGCTGTCCTTTGATTTTGATTTTCTTCCCTCTAAAATCTAGCAAGACTAGTAATCTGTAAAAGCCCTGCTATTTTGAGTATGTGGTTTTAATAAAATGTATAAAATATTTTAAAATTATGATAAAATAACATTTTATTATAATAAATGTTTATTAAGACTTTAGCCATTTGGAAACCCTTCGCTAACATGTACTCACAAGAACAAATATCCACCTTTCTTTTCATTTTCCCCTTTAGTCTTCAAGTGCTATAGGAACACTATTTTCTTTGAATAATGTAAATTTTACAGTCTTTCACGTGTAATTTCTCATTTGATACACATCAGGAGCCCTGTAAGGATAGGTATCATTACTAATTTGCAGCTGAGGAAGTGGGAGTTGAATTTGCTAATGAGAAGGGTGACATCTTTTCATAGAGGCATTTATGTATTATCTAAGTGGCTTTGCTCTCTTTCTCTCTCTCTCTCTGTGTGTCTCTTCCTCTGCCACTCAGCTAGTCCAGAAAATATACATATTTTATACCAGAGAATAACTAACTTCTCACTAACGCCAGTTCTGTAATGAAATGGAGAGAACCTTCATGGTGCATATGTACTTGATTTAGCCTTCCTTAAAATGTTCTTATTTCCTCTCTTGTATCAGAAATTTTTTTTTTAGGGGAATCAGGGGAAGAAAAGTGAGCCTGAGTCATTTTGTTATGGTCTGTTGAGGCTCTGTGGTTTATTTTAAGATTGGTTCCTATTTAGTAATTCCTGGTCCAAATTTTATTTTGAGTATGACTTTCAGTTTCCACTGGGTATGAATATGTAAGACATGATTATTATTATTTGTGACCAAAGTTTATCTTATGGAATGCAGCAGAACATTTTCCATGACTCAAGTAGAATGTGGCTGTGGGACATATTATTACAGATAGATTCTGCAAAGCATGTATCATATACCTGCACAGAGATGCACAATTATGCATCTACATGCAAAAGAATAAATCAAAGGAAATCTGTCCACAAATGATATATTCCACATGGTCTTTTGGCAAAGGGTGCACACAAGCAAATACATGCACACACATCTAGAAATTGAAGGAAAAGCATCCATCAATTTTGCTTATCAAAATTGCTCCTTGAGATGAAATTTCAGGATAGCCATTAGCTCATTACAGAGAGAGAGAAGCAGAGGAGAAGGGAAAGGGAGAAAGCAGAAGAAGCCTTAAGACACCGAACACCTTGTTCATCCAAGGTTAACATGCAGTATCTTCTGTCTATAAAGCAATTTTCCTCTCGGGGACATACCAGACTCTCTATTTCTTGTTCAATGTGCATAACAAGATAAATACAGATGTTGGATCAGTGAGTCGGAAATGGAAGACTTCTTCCTCTCGAGGGCCCAAGAGCTCAGCGTTTGCAGCAATTTCTGCTTCTACCCTCCCCCCCCCTCCCTGCACAGGTTTGGGTTGTGCATGAAAAAGGAGATTCTGTGACTAATATCAATGAGACAAAGAAATGAAAGCTCTCTAATCCTTGGGCCAGGCGCCAGCCGGCCCACTGTTTGGGGCCATCAGCCAGAAATCCCACTGTATGCTGGGCCCAGCGCCAACCAGGATTGGATACAATGAGTCTCACAGCCACCTTCTCAGAGCTGACAGCAAATGTTGGGGCACCAACAGCCTTTGATACAAGCTCCAACTTTCTCTTGAACATTTCCACCCAATAATAGTAAATGTTTTTTTAAAAATTATTATTCATAAAGTGGTCCTCTCTTGAAGACTGCTTACTGCTTTTATTTATTTACTCTTTATTGAATTTATTGGGTTAACACTGGTCAATAAAATTATACAGGTTTCAGGTGTAGATTCTATAGTGCAACATCTGTAGTTTGTGTCAAGTCTTTGCCACCCCAAGTCAAGTGTCCTCCCATCACTCCCCACCCCGCACCAATTACCCTCTTCTACCTCTCTCCACCTTTCCCACAGACAGCAGTGTGGTGATTACCCATTTGTTGCTTAATGCTTTTAGAGACTCATTCATCTCAATGCTTACAGTGAGAAAGGGGCGGGGCTGGTGGCCAAGAATAGGAAATCAATATTCTCTTCCTGTTGAGAGAGGGGGCTGGGGGTGAAGTGGGGAAGGACATTACTTTATGCAACAGTTCATTCTGTTATTGAAATTTCTAGACAAGTCTCACATGAATATCCTCCCTTAAATTAAATGTGCTTGTCAGGAGCTAACTAAACCTTGCCCTGTGATTCCTAATGAGTTGTTTACTTTGAATGTCTTCTCTTAAGACAAGGGTCTTTTGAAAGGCCAAACACATACACAAACCGGTTCATACTGGCACCCCTCAGTGAAGTTTCTTGCTGTTTCAGATTTAAATATTGATTTTTTTTTTGGTCCTCCCTCTTCCTCTCCCTTGTCTCTTCACAATGGCAGCAGCTGTCAGGAATTTGGGAACCTCATACCAGAAAAGCACCCAAGAGACTATGAACACCATTAAAATGTTTTTTTTTACCTTTTACTTTAGCGTTGTTCCCTAAAGCTCTTGAGGAGCTGGCTGAATATTGGGTAACCCAGAAGAGCTGCTCCCCCCACTAGGGAAACATGGGCTCTGATTTCCATTAGAGATGCTAAATTATTTAGTGGGAACTGAGTGACCCAATCAGCTGCTTTCTGAGTGGTCGCCTCTGGGCTTCCATTCACATTCAGTGTATCCGGAGGCTTCATTCTCTTGAAACCAGAGCAGACAATGTGCAACTCGTTCTTGTCTGGGAAAATAAAATTTCATTTCCAAGAATTCCGTTGAATACAATATACATCTACTGTCCCAAGGGAATCCCAGTATATTGAAAATGAAAAGTGAAGACCTCATTTAATCACAACCTAGTCTCATTTCCTCATTTTGTCATGATCAAGTCTAGATGTAATTTTCAGACACCATCTTTTTACACTTTAAAGAAATAGTAACGGCTGTAAAACATTAAATTCTTAGCACTTGAGTTACCTTGCTGATTAATCAGTTTATATTTAATGGGGTGACAGTTTTGATTGATGTGAGTAGAAATCTCAGTAGAAATCTAGACAATAAAATAAAAGGTTAGGTCAAAGGAAAAAGCCAATCTATAGATACATGATTTTTATTCCTTTCTATCTCTGTATATGTGTGAGTCACCAAAATTGAAACAATACAACTGACCACTTATTATAGATTTGCATTTTATGTTCATGACATAAGATGCTCAGAAAGAGATTATAGGGGATGAATCTGAAGAGCTGGACATGGGTCAGATCTATGGATCACCTTGGAACATCCACTAGGAAGTCAGGCTGTATGTTACTATTACAGGTATTCCTTGATATGTTGTAAGCAGTGAAGTACCATATATCAGATGTCCATTTTAAAGGTCTCATGCTGGCTGTATTAAGTCAGAGGAGTAGAAAGAGTGAATGTGGTTGAATAAGTAAATCTTCAAGTGCAATGGCAGGACAACTGATTAGATAGAAAAGAACTGACAAGTAGCAGAAGGTGATTAGGTATGAGTGGTGAGAGTTGATCAAAAAGTTATCAAAGGCCTTGGCTGGTTTGCTCAATGGTGGAGCGTCAGCCAGGTGTATGGAAGTCCTGGGTTCGATTCCTGGCCAGGGCACATAGGAGAAGCGCCCATCTGCTTCTCCACCCTTCCCCCTCTCTTCCCTCTCTCTCTCTCTTTCTTCCCCTACCACAGCCAAGGCTCCATGGGAGCAAAGTTGGCCTGGGTGCTGAGAATGGCTCCATGGCCTCTGCCTCAGATGCTAGAATGGCTCCAATTGCAGTGGGAGCTACGCCCCAGAGGGGCCGAGCATCGCTTCTGGGGGGCATGCCGGGTGGATCCCCAGTTGGGCGCATGCAGGAGTCTGGCTGACTGCCTCTCCACTTCTAACTTCGGGAAAAAAAATAATAAAAAATAAACCCTAGGATTCCAGTTTTGTGGATGATGGGGCCAACCTTTGAAAGCAGGACTGGACAACTATAAATTTGTCAACATTTGGAAATGTTGAGTTTGGAGGTTTCTGTGCAATTCAAATGAAGAATGTAGTATTTAAGCAAGATTTAGAAGCGATCATAGCACAAATTGACAATTTTAATTAGGCCATGCATAATGTCTCCCTGAATCAATTTGTACAAGAAGCTCTCAACCCTGTAATAAAAATCTTTCCAAACTACAGCTTGCCCTTCTAAAAGGGGTGTTTAATTTATCTTTCTTGATGTTCCTATGTCTACAGTGAAAAGGAGAAACTTTGCTAATGACTAATTCTTTCATTTCTCTCCCACTTGGAGGTAACTGTATTTTGGTGGTTCCTCATCTCAAAGTGACTGGAGAAAAGGGAAGCCACATCTTTGTTTAAATAGAAATCTGTTCATCTGCTACTTAAGTGTCAAAGCTGGTAACTTAACTAAGCCTTTTCCCCACTCCACCCCACCCCTATCTCCCAGGCCAACACTCTTCTCTTACCCATTTAAACAAATATTCTGACAAAATTTAGTCAACTTGCAAGCAGAGTTCCTTTGTTGCCTAGAGCCTACAAATCCAGTGTCTTAAATTCATCTTGCTTTTTTGTTTTCTTTTATTATGTGCATGTGTGTGAGTCTTCTTGTTTTGTTATCTTTTTTGCAGTTAGTTTGGGCTCTCTGTGTATATTTGCTATCTTAACTTCTTCTTCAGTCCCCTGCCACAGCTAGTCGAAGTTTCTCTGGTATTATTTTTATATGTGTAGGGCTGAGTAACTGTGCCCGTTTAATTTTACACCCCTATCCTATGCCCTTCTCCCTTAACTTCCCTTATATTACACTAATTTTGGCCTCATTCTATTTAGATGAGTGAGAATGAGTTTGGTACAAAGAAAGCAGTGCTTGGTTTGTGCATAATATCTGAAGGATTGAATAACAGCAGAGAAAAAAGGTTGGCACCAATGGGGATTTTATCAAAAAGAGAAAGGTAAGTATATTTGAGAAGCAAATACAGAATAAAGGTTGGCCGAAAAACTGGAAAAGTGAAGACTGATATTAAGAAGATGACTATACAAGTGAACATTTATTTTGCAAATTATGTAACTCAGGCTGTAATTATCTTCATGTTCCAGGGACTGGGGTAAGCAATTGACAGATATCACATGCAATTCCCACAACCCTGTGAGGTCAAGGACACATTATGCTATTTTTCAGATGAGATCACACATCTATTGGTGGTCGGGTTGGGGTTTGAGCCAGGACCAGCCCAGAATTATTCTGGTCTTTTTTAGTCATCACCTGCCCCAGTTTTTCATGATGCTTTGGCCACACAGTATAACATTTTGATCTGTGGGTAAGGAATCATTATGACTACTTACCTTTGGAAATTGTTAAGAGAAAAGTCATGATGGAATTCAAATGAGATGTTAGATTTCTATCCTTCCAGGGTGTGGCCTCCATTTTGGGGAATAGTTAGAAATGCTTTCAGCTTCAAATAACAGAAAAACCAGACTAAGAGTGTCTCATATAACCAGACTCTGGAAATAAGTGGTCTCTGCCATTGATTCATTGTCTGAGAAATGTTGAGCCCTTTTTCTGTCTCTGAGCTCCTGATGTCCCATAACTTGTGTCTACAGGATGACTATGTCTCTGGGGGAGGGGCTGAAAAGGGGGTTTCTCTTTGAGTGTCTCAGTTTCACAGAGAAAGAATAAACTCTTCCAAAAGCTCCTAGAAGACACCTGTCCCGCCTCCTTACATGTTATTAGCAATGACGGGATCATATATGACTTTACCTGAAATAAAGATCGAATACATTGAAGATAGGATATTTTTCAGCCTCTGTAATGGGAAGCAGGCAAAGGAGATGGACATTGCAAAAATTTGGGGGTAACCAATAAACATATCTGCTATAACTATTACCTGGCATGGCAGATGATCTTCCGTTCAATGTCGTGAACAAATTGTAATGATCTCTTCCCAAAAGGCAAAACATAGTTCCTTGTACCTACTTTGGGTTTTGTTGCTTTTTGTTTTATTTTTTGTAATGCTGAATTTCAGGTTCTGCATTTTAACAACACTTCAGATTTCCTATTTTAACTACCATGGGCTTAATAGAAAGCCATTCTAGGGGGAAAATAGTTATTTTGCTCTTCTTTCAACAGATCATTTAC
Organism: Saccopteryx leptura; assembly: GCF_036850995.1. Lineage (NCBI taxonomy): Eukaryota > Metazoa > Chordata > Mammalia > Chiroptera > Emballonuridae > Saccopteryx > Saccopteryx leptura. The sequence continues at coordinate 312,464,006 of NC_089504.1, forward strand.
TTCTGCCCATGCCAACAGTTCTTAAGTTCTATTTTTTTTCCCCTTAGACCTTTCATTTTTTATTTCTAACTCTTCCTTTAGAGTTTTTGGGTGGTCTCACCTTATCAGCTCTATTGATTACTAATTTGTGTCCATTGACGTTGACTATGTATTTTGGATATTAACGTGCTTGCTTCTCTAGCTCAAGGAGGAGAAGTAAAATTAGCAGCACTTCAATGCTGCACATTCAAGTACTGATTGGACTAAAAAAATAAAAGTTATCTACCATTTCCTCCTCCCACTGGGGTTCAAGAAGGAGCTTTACCAATGGGATAGGCTTCAACATGCAAGGGTCTACCAAACCACCACTTGGTTCATATCAGCTGATGTCTTATCAGCAAAAGGGAAAAACAACTCCATAAGGACTGTTCAGAATATTAATTTCATATCAGGAGGTGAGGTTCATTGGGGCCCAAAGTAACAATCACCCAGGGACACCAATATGGGATTTCTGGTCCCATAAATTTATACCAGTGTGTATACTGGAACTGCTTCCACACAGGCTCCAACAGCTGACGTTTCATTCTTTGAAAATAAAATCACAATAGCACTAATAAATCTCTGAGGGATTTGCTTTTGTTGAGTGGACCCATTAAATCAAGTGTCTAGCTCGTTCGAATGAACCACATGGAAGACATCCTAGTAATTTGTGGCTCATCCAACCCGTTACTCCCTACTTCTTTTCAGACAAGATAAATGGAATGGAAAATATGACCCAGGTTTGGGTGAGAGCGAGAAAATTCCAGTCCTTCAGCATCACCCTTTCTCTTGACAACCTAAATGGCACATTTCGCATTAGGTAATTGAGTATGGACTTTTTATCAGAGTCTACCGCTAAGGGAGTTGAGAAACTCGCTCCTGGTTGCCTCTGTTGGAGGCATGAGTGTTGCTGGCGGGCAGAACAGCTGTAAGCTCTTTCTGAAAAGCTCCCTGAGCCAGCAGAAAATGCCGCCATTGATTTTTCTATACAGATAATTGAAAACAGCTCACTGGCTATACTTCATACCAGTCATCAGGGACAATGAAAGGGCCTTAATTTGTGGGAATATATTACGGTCCTCACTGCAGACCTTACATTTGGGCTGAAGAAGCCATGTCCCTTTCTGTTCAAGTATATGGAAGCTAAATTCAGAGGAGTCAGGCCAAACGATTTCAGAGCTGGGATGAAAAGTTACAGACAGAGGAAATTGAAAGAGAGACTTTCAGCAACAGCACGAGCCACAGAAAGTGAAACCGAATCTTGTGGATACTGAAGTATATACGGGATATGGTTGCAACTTATGTATAGTCGGGAGTTTTATAAAAGAATCTTCAAAAGTTTGGTTTTATACCATCTGAGTCTGGAAAGCGGGGTGATTTTCATAAAAATGAAGACAGTTTTTTAAAACATGCATACTGAGAATAATGAAATTATCCAGAGACTTTAAACCTACATGGGTAATACACGTTGTACGTGCAATCACTTCTAAAGGGTATTCACAGTGATTTCTACTTGAGTCAGCAATACTCAGCCTGATGTAATCTGAAATTAGACTTTAGGTCAAGCTGTGTGTTGTTGTTTTTTTTAATTTTTGGGTATATTTGGTCTACATTTTCTCTCAATCTGTTGTCAGAACTGTACCTTACTTATTACTGTCAAAGTTTGTATGTCTTAAGTTTTTGGAGGCATTTTTATAAGCTAGGGGGAATTTTAAAAGTCAAGGCAAACTTAGGTGAGGACTTCAATAACAGAGTCAAGAGGATTAAATAAACTAAGTCACCCGAGGTAAAAGCATCCAGGCCCGTCTCTGCCTGTCTCCTGCCCCATAGTGCAGGGAACAGTGCTAGAAATACAACCATTTCATCAATGGAATCACCTCCCATATATTTTCAGAGGTATCATTTATGGAGCACTTACTATGTGCTAGGCATTGTTCTAAATATTTTTCTAGCCAGTATCTCATTTAATGTCCACAGCAATCCCATTTGGCCTGTGGAGCTGTTTTCTATGTCCCTGATGAGGAAACTGAGGCTCAGAAAGAGACAGAATGTTACATGACCCAGTTCCCCCAGTTTGTAACCAGCATCATAGATGCACATCCTAGGGCTGTCCACACTGATTCAGGAAATGCCAAAGAGAAACAAAACCTCGATGCCTAATTAGATTGATCAGTGAAGGAGAAACATCCTTCCTCATTATTATACCATAATGTGGGAAGCAGAATTCCAGAGACTGACAAAGTCTAAGGAAAGAATAAAATAGACATTTTCAGACATGCCAGAACTCAGAGAATTTATATCCCGAGAACTGAGTTTTAATGAGCAATTTGTGGCTATATTCCAGCAAACCAAGAAACTAAGAAATGTGTCAACCTGTATAAAGGGAGTTCTCAGATTATGACACAGTTCCGTTCTTAAGACAGTGACGTAACCTGAATTTTGGTGTAAGTTGAAACACACCCTAGCCTAAGTCTCTTACTTATCCTAACACAGTTGTAAAATCATAATCTACAACATAAAAACACATCTAGGCCACAGAAAAAGGAAAAGGATATAAATATACTGTACTGTACACTGTACTGTAGTAACAGATAAAATTACAAAAAAATGAGCGTAAAAAAAATCCTTACCTTTATTCCTATGGTTGACTTGCACACTGGAAGGGGCATTACAAAGCGAGAGAGAGTGACCTAATGGGAGAAGCAAGCTGGAGAGGCAGGAGAACCTGCACAAGGTGCTGGAGATACTGGGTCAGGTGAATCAGGATTGCCTAAGGAACATGCAGGAGACCCTGGAGATGATTCTACCTGTACCACAGGTGTTTCATCTCCAGAAGCAGATGATGTAGAGGGTACAGGATCTATTGTAGGCCTCTCTACCCTCTTCAAGAATTGTTCTAGGCTAGTCTGGAAGGTTGATGACTTCTCCTCTTCCAAAATCTGCCAAACTAGTTCGCCTACATAGTCTGTAAGTACAACGCTAAAGGCATAAACCAAAACACACACGTCTCATTTTTTTGAAGTTTTTGTGGGAGTATCATAAACTCAAAACGTCATATGTCAAGACTGTTGTAACCTGAGGACCTCCTGCACTCTTATTGATCAATGTCACCTCCTTAAATTTAATTTTCTAAATAAAATTAAAAAGAAAAAAAGAAATGTGTCAAGAAATGACTGGACAAATGCAAAAGCCCAAAGAAGAGCTAGAAGAATAAAAGCAAATAAGTAGGTGCACATAGTTAAAGAATTTATTTAAAAAGAAAAAAAGAAAGAAGTCCAGAGAAGAAAGGTGATAATTGGACAGGATGCCTGGGAAACAATTGATCAGAATCAGAACCAGAAGCCATCAGACTTTGAGACCAATTCCTTTAGGAGAAAGAATAGAGTGGATTCCATAAATGATGAGTGGACTAAATGATACTTAGCAACATTAAAAAAAAGTGAGTTTGTTTTCTCTTTTCACAAGAACAGAGAAAGTTAACCAGCACCAAGAGAAAGAAAACTTTGTTTCACAAAAACTACCGGAGTCCAAAGATGATGCAGAGCAATACAAAAAAAAAAAAAAAAAAAAATGCAATACAGAAAAAAAATGTAAGAGACGAGAAATTATTTGATGGATAACAGGAACATTGTCTCATTGGCATAGAAGTCATGGCATCGAAAAGTTTCAGAGACAGATGTAATTGTCGCCCACTGTGTGCTCCCGCATCTACATTAGTGCGTCATGCCAATGACACCCCAATGTTTTTGGCTTCCAACTCTTAAGATAAAAAAAAAAATCAATGACACAGCTTTTAATGCTGGTACACGATAAGAAGTAAAGGCTTACAGCTGTGACAGGGGATGTACCTAAAGTTGGGGAGTGGAAGGCAGGAACAAAGATGGGATGTGCTGAGATTCACACCAAACCATCACAGTGATTAGCCCTGTGGCCGGAGAGGGAGAGGAAATGGAACCAGAGTGGGAAAACAGAGACTGTCACGTCTTATTATAAATAAAAGCTATGGTTAGAGCAGACGGTCAGGGAGCAGCGTGCCTCGTGGCAACAGGCATCGTTCCCGGCCCTTGTGAGCTGCTCTTGTTCCTTCTAAGCATTTTGGGTGGTTCCTTCTCCAGTCTCAGCTGCTGTCTGCACACATGTATTGTATTGAATACCTAAGGGAGTTCTGTGCCAATCTGCAGGGTTAGTTCCCTGTGCAGTTCTCGGATACTCTGCTCTGTAAGCTCTAGCTGCCTTGGTCTCCCCAATTCTCAGCTCTGTCTTCCCAACCCAGGATACCTGCTAGGCTCTGCTTCCCTGTCCCCTCCCTGAGCTACTGCCCAGATCTCTCCCAAGTCTGTAAACGGGTAATAATAGAGCTTACTCATTTTTAGACCTTTTTCGTTTTCCACTTCTCAGAGATTTTGATTATTTTTTCCTGATGTCTTAACAATGATTATTTTTACTACATATGTTTAAATTTAGGTGGGAAGATAAATTAGGCCTCTGTTGGTCTTTGGTCTTTTTTTTTTTTAAGCGGAAGACAGGAGGGGGGACAGGTAGAGACAGAACGACAGAAAAGGGGAGAGACAAGAAGCATCAATTCTTCATTGAAGCACCTTAGCTGTTCATTGATTGCTTTCTCATATGTGCCTTGACTGGGGGGCTCCAGCAGAGCAAGTGGCCTCTTGCTCAAGCCAGCAACCATAGGGTCAAGCCAGCAACTATGGGGTCATGTCTGTGCTCCCATGCTCAAGCCAGCAACCCTGTGCTCAACCTGGTGAGCCCACGCTCAAGCCAACAACCTCAGGGTTTTGAACCTGGGTCCTCAGCATCCCAGGCCCACGCTCTATCCATCGTGCCACCACCTGGTTAGGTCAGCCTCCGTTAGTCTCATTTTAATAGAAGTGTCTTTTTTCTGTTTCTTTTTTTAAATTTCTGCCTTATCAGCAATCCCTTTTAGTTTCTGCCTTCCCTAAAAGTCAACTCTTCACTTACATCCTGGTTTGGATTTTATTAACCAATGTCACCCCAATAAATTTAATAAAGATATTTTAAAATCAAATTTAACCACCATTAAGCACAGTGTTCACACCAGCTCTATATAGCAGCCAGTAACCAAAGAAAAGAAACTCACTATATTTCTTAATTTTTATTCTGTACATTTCCACACAATTCACAATACAGAAAAAGTCTGAAAGAGGAACTGTTAACTAGCCCACTTCTTTTTCAGAGATTAGTTCGGTCTCCCAAAATTAATTCTGTTGAAAATCTCTGGAGAGTGACACAGTGATCAAGATACGTCATATAAATAGGAAATGCAAGAAAATTCGGGAAAAATACTTTATGAATTTGTTACAAAAAAAGAAATTCCATTCTTCCCCACCCCCCTTCCCACCCTCCTTCCCCTCTGTTCCATATTATCTGGATCCCACTTTACCTGGAAATAAAACTTCATCATCCTATGGCCACAGCTGCTTATTTTTTTCTTTTTGACTTCCACCCACGAGTTGGCACCTTTGCAAAATCATGGCTCTGGGACGTGATAGGACAGAATCAGAAATGATGAAAGAGCCCTTTGTAATATGTCTGAAGCTCCTGGTGCAGATGCTGCCTTCGCGAGTGAACTACCCTCAGCCACAGGTACTCTGGCTGCCCAGGAACCTTTGCCTGCTCAGAAATCAAAACAAAATAGAGCCATTCTTATGGAACTGAGACTGTCCTCTCTGTTCCTCAATTATTTACAGGAATGGTTTTCCTCTCTTTCAATCAGCTATGGTTCACATAATATTCAGAGGGACGGTTGCCCACTTAACTATTGGCAATTTAAATAGAAAACAGCCTTGCTAACCTTTACTTAGACTAATCCAGACTCTGACTTTCCAAAGATGCGTTTTGCAAAATACTCTAATTTTACTAGGATATTTTGTCAATTAAAGTTTCAAATATCATTTCCCAGGGTGGTGAGGGCCTCACACTTACCAGCCCACAATCACGATGTTAGTATCAATCTAGGTGCTTGCTGCTTTGTAAACTACTCAGGTGGTCAGAGCCTCAGTCCAATAAATGGGAAAGGGGTAGCAATGAATGAAAATTTTTATTGTTTATAAAATCCAGAAGGTCAGGAACCATTTGCACTCATTATACAAGGCGCAGTAAATATCAAAGTTAGATGTCTTAAAAGGGATAAATCTCACCAACATATTTGAGAGTATTACCCATGAATTTAAAACAAAGAATAGGGTAAAACAAGTTAGGGCTTTCATCTGTTGATTTTTTTCAAGTCAAGTCGATTTGCAAACATTTCCTATGTCCTCTAATTTTAAAGAAGAAAGGTTATATGTAAACCTCCAAATAAGAAAGTCACACATAGCCTTCAAATCTTTTAGGATTGAGCACATTTAGATCTGTGAAGAACTCCTTAAATTGTCCTTATTTTTCTCAAATTTAATTATAGACCAACACAAGTCTGTAGACATAGGTCTAACTTCCTATACAGACTTGGAAAAACATCTTAAAAATAAGAAAAAAAAACCACTCAGACTTTTAGAAAATACCATTAGAAAGTTCTTCCATTATCAGAGCCCTACTTTCCCCCAAATCCCACACATAATCTAATTCTCCTAAACTGCGTATGTTGAAAATTTCATAATGATACCCCTTGAAGCCACTTTGATCAAGTTCAATCTTATTCCATATATTCTGAATTTGCTTTTCATGAGGATCAAAGTTGGCTGGGAGCATATATTATTTATTTGGGGGTTGCCATGGCAATTTGTGTTAAGACTAGAGCCTCATTACCCTTACTACTCTTGAGAATCTTTTTTTTTTCTTTCTTTTCCCATCACTCTATTCTTTCTTTACCTTCCCAAGCCAGGGGCAAGGAGTGGGGCAGAGGAGGGGGGAGAGAAGGGGCGGGAGTGGCTCCCTGAGCCAAAATCCAGGTAAGGATTATTCAGACTATCTCAAGAGTAACTCCCTCTCCCTCCCCCTCCCCCATCCAGCCTATCTGAAATGTAAGACTTGGGCCTAATTATTATGGAAGGAAAGATGGGCAATTAAAACTGTAGCCCACTTAACCAGAAACATGATAGCCACACTCGTCTGGTGATATGAGGTGAAGTCCTATTGAAGGACAATAAGTTCTAGAAAATACCTCTTTTTTTTTTTTTTTTTTTTACCAGAAAATAGAGACATCTTCTGCTCCTTCTCCAAGTCCTAAACTCAGCCGCACACGTACAACAAACAACTAGAAAGGAAAGGAAAATGAACACCAATTCTTTGCTTTCCCTTTCATTCCTGAACTTGTGACTGTTCTTAGTAGACACATATCTTATTCAGGAGACTTGGGAATTGGCTAGCAAAAAACAAAGTGTGTGTGCATATGTGTGTGTGTGTAAGCAAAGCAAATTGCTTTAGGATCACAAAGTATCTGCTTCTAAATGATCTGGGATATATTTGCAATGAATGGTAGTGGTGTTTTATTTTTATAAAGAGGGGCGGGGCTTGCCATGAGTACTGTTTCAGCCTGAAGCCATAGAAATCTAAACCTGGAAAATATCACAGAAGTCTTCTGGTCCCAGCTCCCTCACAACTAAGGGATTGCTTCTCCATGATCCCTAATTCAGTTGTTCAATTTCCACTTAAATACTAAAAGAAATGCTAGCTGTGATAAGTGTCTCTGATTTTTAGAAAGCCCAATCTATTTTTTTATTCTGGGTGTACTGTTTAGGAGAAACAATCAATCCTTCTGTAAGTAATAAAACTCCCCTCTTTCATGTCTGTGCCTGGTCTCCCCAGCCTTGTTTTCGTCTCTGCAAATCATCTTCCCTACAGAACTTGACGCTAACAGTCCTGCGGAACCTGCCTCCTCCAAACATTCTCATTCTTCATCCAGTTGTGACTTCCTTCCAGATCAAACATCCCTCTCGTCCACATTCACCAACCTGCCCAGACAGGAGCCCTGCAGAGTGTGAGATTCAGAATGAGAGATTACCCCAGGCCGGTTTCTTTCTACTTCGTGCACAGCACGACTCCCCCAGGTGTACGAGGACTCTAGGTACAAGACTACATATGACACACTCAAGCTTGCAAACTGAGCCACAGCTTCAAAGTCTTAATGGCAAGACCATGGCAGTGCTTCTTGGTGCAGTTGCTATGAAATAGGATCATTCCCAGAGTGACTTCCAAGGAGAGAAAACAGGACAGACAAGTACATCCTCACTTAACGTCAACAATAGGTTCCCCCACTTTAAGTGAAAAAACATATAACAAAACCAACTGTACCACAGAATAATTGATATAAACAAGAGTTAAATTCCTATGGCCTCTCATCCATGTTATAACAGTATGACACTGGAATAAATATTATCCAAGGACCTGAAGAAGTAATGTTTTTAAATGCTGACAATCACACAGTAGAAAAGCCAGTAAGTCACTCTCAATCTTAACTACTTCTTGTGAAATCCACCCGGGTACCAAAGCATTGGACCTTTATTTATTTACTTATTTAGTTATTTTGCCTTGAAATATATCCAAGATGATTAGCCTTGGATAACAAAAACTCTTGAGTTTGTAACTTCACATCTTCCTGTTGGGATTGCAGGTATTTTTCTCATCTATGGAAATCTGAATGATTGATGTAAAACAATATTGAAAACACTGGTGGAAAATTATTTACTTAGAAAACTTCTATTGCAGGCAAATTAGCCTGAAATTTCCAAAGAATTCTCTACCAATTACTATACAAATTTGTGCGCATCGAATTCACCACTCTGATATTCCATTTATTCATCCAAAACATATTATCAACATTATCTACCTCATGGGTTGGTACTAAAGCCCAAAAGCATCCAAAAAAAAAAAAACAAAAAAAAAAACCCCACATCAAAATACTAAAGCACTAACATTTTTAAAAATTACTGAAATTGTTATAATAAACAGTATAGACATGAATTGTTTTCACAATTTTCTATTGAAAATTATATGTGTTTCACTTAAAGATTGAGAAATAAGCTCATTTCAGCTGCTCCCACCACCCAAGGCTCCCATTTCAGATGCCATCTGGCTCAAAATATTGAAACTCTGGAAAATGGGAAAAACCCAGACTCATCACTTTCCAATTTCTATGGGTAAGCTGCCCCTTGTGCTCAGCATGCCAGCAGTGGACGCCAGGGCGTTTTCCATGATTGCCTTTCACGTATTTAGTCTTGGCTTCCAAATATCTTTTAGGCAGAATTTTCCTCTGTGGTTATATTAGGTTACATTTAATTCTAAGAATATCAAATCACAGCACTTTTTTTTTTTTTTTTTTTTTTTTTCATTTTTCTGAAGCTGGAAACGGGGAGAGACAGTCAGACAGACTCCCGCATGCGCCCGACCGGGATCCACCCGGCACGCCCACCAGGGGCGACGCTCTGCCCACCAGGGGGCGATGCTCTGCCCATCCTGGGCGTCGCCATGTTGCGACCAGAGTCACTCTAGCGCCTGAGGCAGAGGCCACAGAGCCATCCCCAGCGCCCGGGCTATCTTTGCTCCAATGGAGCCTTGGCTGCGGGAGGGGAAGAGAGAGACAGAGAGGAAAGCGCGGCGGAGGGGTGGAGAAGCAAATGGGCGCTTCTCCTGTGTGCCCTGGCCGGGAATCGAACCCGGGTCCTCCGCACGCTAGGCCGACGCTCTACCGCTGAGCCAACCGGCCAGGGATTTTTTTTTAATATTAGACAGACAGATGGTGAAACTGATTTCTAATAGGATGTTACTTAAAAATGCCTACGAATATTCATCAAAATCCGTAATGCTCCAGAAGTATTTTTGAGTAAGTTGTACCTCTTAGTGTGCTTTCTTTTCAATATCTCTTAGAATTATGCTTACTTGGTTTAAAAATGGTTTAAGTTATAACTAAAGGTTATTCTCCACAAGATTTTTTTTCTTCTTTACAGAGACAGAGAGAGAGTCAGAGAGAGGGATAGATAGGGACAGACAGGAAAGGAGAGAGATGAGAAGCATCAATCATCTGTTTTTTCATTGCGACACCTTAGTTGTTCTTTGATTGCTTTCTCATATGTGCCTTTGACTGTGCGCCTTCAGCAGACCAAGTAACCAGCGACCTTGAGTCCAAGCTGCTGAGCTTTGCTCACACCAGATGAGCCCATGCTGAAGCTGGCAAGCTCAGGGTCTCGAACCTGGGTCCTTCCGCATCCCAGTCTGACACTCTATCCACTGCGCCACTACCTGGTCAGGCTCTCCACAAGATTTTAAAGCCTCTCACAAAATGATGTATCCAAGATTAAACGTCAGGATGTTTAAATTTTTTTCAAATGAAATCCTGCTGTTTCACAAAGTCATTTTAAAAGATAAACGTGCCTTGGACGGTTTGCTCAGTGGTAGAGCGTTGGCCTGGCGTGCAGAAGTCCCAGGTTCGATTCCCAGCCAGGACACACAGGGGAAGTGCCCATCTGCTTCTCCAACCCTCCCCCTCTCCTTCCTCTCTGTCTCTCTCTTCCCCTCCCGCAGCTGAGGCTCCATTGGAGCAAAGATGGCCCGGGCGCTGGGGATGGCTCTGTGGCCTCTGCCTCAGGCGCTAGAGTGGCTCTGGTAGCAACAGAGCGACGCCCCGGAGGGGCAGAGCCTCGCCCCTGGTGGGCGTGCCGGGTGGATCCCGGTCGGGCGCATGCGGTAGTCTGTCTGACTGTCTCTCCCTGTTTCCAGCTTCAGAAAAATAAAAAATAAAAAAAAAAAAAGATAAACGTAAAAACTCAAAAGAATCTAATTCCAGTTCTCTCAGATGACAGGTCCCTTATTCACAGTATCCCCTGAGGTGGTCATGTGTCCTATTTGAACACTCTCAGTGGTTGAAAGTTTATAACTCCTTAAGGGTGCCCACTCCACTCTTTGACAATATTGACACTTCATCTTCTTTCTATTTCATCAAACCCACTGCAGATGTTGCCTCTGGTTTCTAGTTATGCCCTTGGCGATCTAGGATACTGTGTTTTAGCTCTCATTTTAGTAGCATTTCTATGCTTCATCTTAAAGTCTTCATTGCAAATTTAATTTTAAGAACAGTACCATGACTCCAAGGAAAAGGACATGCTAAGTATCATTATGTATCTTGCATATTCATATTCTAATCTTAGTCCAGAGAAGTAAACCATGGCTGGCTAAAGAGCAACTGGCACAAGGAAGACTTAGCTGAGCCCCTGAGCATGCTCCCTGAGGACACGGGGGTTCTCCTGCCCATAACTCAGCACAGTGGATTTTGACTGTTCTCCTAGGCTGTCAGCTCCTTGAAGTCAAGAGTTTTGTTTCTTATATTCTTTCTTATGTCCTTAGTGTGGTGCCTGTATCAGAGTATGTGATCAATATATATCTACAATAAATGATTCAATACATGAATGGATGATTGCTTCACAGACATGATTGGACATAGAATGACTGAATAACTGAATACATATATAAATAGACTCTGGAATCTATCCATGATGATATCATCCAATATTCAAATCTCTACTTTAAAATGTAATGCTTCAACAGGCTTAGAATTTTTTTTCCTGCTTCTTTTAGGGACCAGTTCAATGACTCTCAGTATCATAGGAGAGCAGGTTGTCCAGGGGTGCAACTCCTTGCTTAGTTCCTATCTTCAGGTTTCTCATTAAATCATGGTGAATCAGCCCAAAATCCATGGACGGCCACAAGAGTATACCATGTATATAATCCAGTCATTCAGGTGACTCCAAGGGCACGCACTGTTTACATCATTCGATGTAGAAGAAGTGACCATGATCGTGGACTCCCCTGGTGTGACTAAGAAATCTGCTAAACCTATCCTGCAGATTACTGCTCGGAATAAGGCTTGCTGGAACTCGATAGAATGACCAGGGTCAGTGGACATCTATTTGTCCCTCAGGCAAAAATGGATACTATCTCAGTGGATAATTTCATTTTAATGCATTCTGAACATAATAGCTCAGGATGATTTTGGTATCTGCACAGAAAAATCACTGAAGGCAGAGGCAGGACGTCCAGGGGCAGGACTATGGCTACGGTCGGACACCTGGAGCGACCAGAGATGAGTGATGACTGGGACCCAGAAAAGGGACGACGGTGCCAAGATTGATCTGAAAAGCCTGGCAGAGAAAACACTGTAAGACTGAGAGTCAGCTGAATGTGGTATTTAGAGAATGAAAAAGTTGATGCAGAGATGGTTCTAGAAAATCTGATCGGAAGCTTTTTCATATTAAATAAATGTTTAAGATGTAGTTAGAAAACTAATTTAACGTTATTCTTCCCCTCCCCCAAAATGAAAATAATAAATGTAAGTAGAACAATTAGTCATTTGATGGGTATGATGGGCAATTTCAACAATGATCTATTTTCCTTTTAAATAACATAACTGCATAAAACCTCATGCTGTTTCCATGATTCTATTAGCTACACCTGCTGGAGGAAGCCAAGCTCCTCAGACCCCAGCCCATGTCCATGTTACTACACCTTTCTGAGGACAGCTTGCCCTAATTACATAGCCTTAGGCAACCTACCGCGTGCAGTTTTGTAAACTCGGCCATGTAAAATGTGTAAGCGTCACACTTACCCTCCACTTGAGATCCAACAATAGCTGAGGCCAGTTTCTGGGCTCAGGTAGGTTTCATGCTTGGGGGAAGGTAACATAAACTATTACAAGCCCTCTTGGTCATGGGTTTCATGACATAGGCATGAGCAAGTGTCATGTGCTTTGGAAATGGAACTGAGCTTAGAAGTAGTAGAAACAACAATGAATACATGGAAATTCTCTGTTGCCTTGTCTTTGCCTGTTGGTGTGAACTATACATATATGGATGATCAGCATGCTTCTCAAATGTTTTTTTTTTAAAAACTATGCAATATGTGTGTATAGTATATATGCACATATCTGTATACAAATAAATATATTTCTACGTGCATGGGGTGGGCCAGCGTAGGCACAGAGTATTTCTGACATGACGTCCAAGTAGCGATGTTTAAATGTTTATCAGGTTAATACTAGAGATCTCTGGAAAGTGGGACAGAGAACATTACATCAGCACAGAGCAACCTGCCTTTGCAGATGATACCCATTTATGATCTTAGAACTTTCTACAAAAAGCAGGTTCTATTTTTATCATTAAAAATAAATAATATAGTTTAAATAAAGTTGACATGTAAAAAAAAATTAAGACTGCTGCCCCACATTTTCTACGACAGGGATATTTGGAGAATCTAGTCAATAAATTTCAGAAATCCTTCCACAAAGAAACTGTCACAAGGTCCAAATAAAAATTAGCTACCTGTTGAGCCTCTTTCCAAGCAAGCCGATCTGCCTATGCCCTCAAGCCGGAGCTTAGGAAAAGGCGGGGGGGGGGGGGGATTTGGGGGTGCGAGGCTCCCCATCAGTCCTCACTAATTTCACCACATTGCATGCCAGCTACATCACGTCTCAGAAATCGCATTGGTTTCAGGTGGTAGCTTCTGTAGAAGTGACCAGACCTCTCCAAGGGACATTGCCAGCCATGGTGTTTATGTCCTTCTGGGCTTCTGTGCTTTACTATGTCCTTGAAGGTGATAAAACACAACTCAGACTGGGTTCTGTTGCATCCACTGGGTAAAATGGAAATACAAGGCCCTGCAAATGACTACCTTTAAAGTTCTATTATGTTGTCTTTTAATGACTCTCCATTTCTCATTCCTCTATCGACCTCCTCTAAAAATGGTACCCTGAACCAGATGGGGCCCTGTCAGAAAGCACTCCTCCGAGTCACGCACACAGATGCACGTCGGCTGAGCCAGGCACCTCTGCTGCCGTCTCAGTAGGTTTTGTAGAAAATGGTATTTCTACAGGTCTATGGTTTTATGTCTTCTAAATTAAAGTTATGTGGGTTTTCAGACCAGGGCCAGACTTATTTCTATACTTCCCGAGGGCTCATTAAAAGGGGGTCCCATAGCCCTAAGCTGAGCTGAAAACCCTTGGAGCATATAGCCTTAGCTCTTTCAAAGCCCAGGACTGTCACACTCAGCAGTCAATTAAAAACTAAAATGCTCCAGGAAGTAGAATTAATGTTGATGCCACTAAATATGTAACTATTTTGCTCATTTTTTGAAGTTTTTCTTTTTGAAAGCCCAAATCCAGGGAGTGTTTGCTTTTTTCAGAGAGATATTTGCATTCTCATCAATAATGTAGGACTTTAATACTTTTTTTTTTTTTTTTTTTGGTTTTGAACATTTTCCAAATGTTCCAAGACCCTGAGAGCAGTCAGTACGTCATCTATTTTCATTCCAGGGATTTACTTGTGACTTCGGTTGGAGCTATTTGGATTGGCTCGCAGCCACCTGTACCCTAAATTTTCTCCGGGCTGCACTGAAGTGTGCAGAGAAATTCGAGATGAGAGCCGGTGAGAATGAAGTCCTTCATCCTGGCAATGGCCGCTGGGTAACCAACTGCACAGCCAAGCGTTTGGCTTAAACCAAGGGATGGAAGGCACCACTCAAAGCCAGATTTCAGTCATTTTAAGGATTATATTTCTGTCATCACAACATCTCCTTGACAATCCCGCCAGTTGTACGACTCCCAGCAGAAGCCCAGTGATTAAATTCTCCTGGAGCATATATTCCCCCCCCCCCCCCCAGTTTCTGGAAACAATCTACTGCAGTCCTTCCTCCCTTCCCCATAAAACCCCAAAGCTAGTTCCATTTCTAAGACAGCTCCAGAGGAATAGATTACTCGCAACCAGCCCTTCCTCCCACAGCTGAAAATAACGCCAGGCGTTTGATTTTGGAACAACTAAGGAGAGATTTAATCCCCATCCACTGAGAGGCGATTCCTGCTTCATAGTGTATCGTATTTGCGCTTTCAAAATGATATGTGATCAGAGTGTGATTCAGATAAGCAACACGCCACCGCGGGACCTTTGAATTAAACGGAGAGAAACAATTGTTTAGGCACGCATGCAGAAACAGTAGGGAAGCATGTTGCTTACGTCTAAGAGCAAAATGGGTGGAAAACTCTGGGACATAAGTGTCATCCGAGGCAAAAACCCTGGATCACCCACTCTCCTTTCTGACTCGTGCCCAAGTCAAGTGGACATTTTTCACTTAAAGCTGGAAAACTTTTGCTCCTGATATTTGAACGATCACAAAGTCCTTAATAGAGGTACCTATAAGTACCCACTGATATCTGGCAGGATTAGAAGTTACAACTCCACTGCCAGAAAGATACTACTGTCTGGGATCCCACTGTGCTTTGCAGTAAGAACTTCCTGGTGAAGAAAATAGAAACAATAATACATTAGATTTTCTCGCACATGTACAATGGGGCTGTAGGACTATCAGGTATGACCGTGGGCCCTGACAAGTAATCCGTGAGGCATCCATCAGAAAGGGCCATGCGTCCCAGGGACCGGGCAGTGAAACTCACACAGCAAGGCTCTGTCATTGGGACAAGGCATACTTGGGATAATGAAAATCAAAACCTCGGAAGGAAAACCTCACATGGGCCTCCTCTCACCACAGTACCCAAGAGTCTGTACTTATTAGCCTCTGCGCAAAAATTCCAGTGACTGTTTTCTTACTTAAGTGAGCTTTTTTTTTTTTTTTTTGACATATGTTGCTACTTTTGCTTCTGCTGTTTAATTTCAAGTCCATTAGCCTGCTTTCCATTATCACTCAAAAAAAAAAAAAAAGTCTAGAAGTAAACGCTGGCATAGCGCTCCATTTCCTGTAACCGCAGTTCCCACACACGGCTTTCAGCAGTTGAAAGAGCACTTCAACTTGAGTGCTTCTGCAAACGAGCTGCAGCCTTTGCTTCTTCCATTGCTTGTCTCTGTTGCAGCAAAAGGCAAAGATGGCTACACGTAGGCAGTACGGAGCTATACAAACAGCCCAAGCTGAACCCGTCCTTTGCGGCCATCGGCAACAGCCCTTGCAAGCGGGGCCGACCCCTGGGTCACCTCTCTGAGGTCCCGCTGAGAACAGGCGACTCTCATGCCACCCCACCATACCTCAGAGATACCATGCACAAGTTGACATTATCCATGTGGCACCTCCCAGCTCCTAGATGATGAAAAGGGATTGGGATGGGAGGGGAGACATGCAAAACGTCACTAAGTCGTTCTGGTGGATTTAGTTTTGGAAATGGAAGCAGTTGTACAGTTGTATTTCTGCAGGACATCCAGAGGGATTTCAAAGACCTTCAGACAGTCTTGCGGTCTTCAAAGAGTGGATGGGAAGAAAACAGGTCATATCGCATTTTTTCAATTGATGGGTAGCTCCAGGAGAATGGTGCGCAACAGGGGAAGATGATTGCCTCGGGGGAGAAGGGACCAGTGCCGTGTATACGAACATCCTTTGAGTCTTTAAAATAAATGATACAGGTGAACACAAAAATTCATGCTACTTGCTGGAAGCGGTAAGGATCAAATTTTGTGGAACTCGTATTCCACAAATCTCCAGGTATCCTGCCTCATCCTCCGTGGGCTATCATATTGTGTTGTACATCTTGGTAGCCCTTAAAAACTGGTGGCATGGTCGCAGATAGATTCTTGCAGGAGCAAGACAGATTCGTGGGTTCCATCAGCTTCTTCCAGGGGAGCTGCCCGATCGCCTTGGAGGGCACAGGTGATATAACCGCTCAAGTTCTCTTCGCTCGTCTATCAGGGTCAAACAGTTGTTTCCAAGTCCTCATGGCCAATGATCTTATAGTTCTGACAGCTTTCTAGGTAAGCAGCCAATTCCGGGTCCCCAGCCTGCTGAGCTCTGTCCTGCGGTGTCTTACCCTGTAGGTAAAAGTGGAAATGAAAGATACACAAACACATGGGATGTGATTTCTTAAAAACCCACAGAAATAGGGCTACTCATGGGTTCCTCACTAATAAGGATCTTTCCACATTTACCATTTTAGAGTTCACAAGGCACCTTGCAATCTATTATCTGATAGAAACATCACATGGGACATGTAGGATAGGTTAGTCCCAAAGGAAGAGACCGTTGCTTTAGAGAGGTGGGGTTTTCCTCTAGGGATCACAGAGTCTGAGTACACAGCAAGAGTTGGTAGCACAAAGAAGGTGGGTAGAAATCACTGAATAGATAAATAGGGAAGCAGGCATCTGATTTCTAGTTTGTGACTCTATTATACTAACTCTGGGAAGCAACAAGCTGAACCCGAGAGGAAGGGCTGGTCATAACAATCTAAAAGGGTTTCTTTGCTGATTTCAAAGACTCCACTTAGTTTCTCTCCAATTTAGGACATTCTCATCTCTCCAAAAAGTGAGTTAATTTCTGACTGTAAAAGTGACAGGTGTTGATTAAAGAAACCTTGGGAAAATAAGAAAGCACAAAGACTAAAATAAAGATATATTCTACTATACTAAGATAACCATTGTTAACCTTCTACAGAGTAACTATTTTTCCTTTTCTATAGCTCTGTACATAATTATTTTAATCAAAATGAAACTATACTTTGTTTATATACTGTTATATAATGTGCTTTTTTCCTTCATAATATATCAAACCTTTTTATGTCACCAAATGTTCTTATGCATTACTTTAAATGATTGTATAATGTCTTTCAGCCTAGTCTAATACTATATGTATATCTGTATGTGTACACACACACACACACACACAAGCATGCACACATGATACTTTTTAAATGAGGCCAATGAATAAAAATCAGCAATAAAAGGAGGGAAGCTCTTCATTCTTTTGAATATTTATGAATATTACTTAACATTCCTTGAAACTTCTAATTTTGGTGCAATGATAGAGTTTTATCTACTGAAATAAGTGGTATTGAGTTCTAAGGAAAGGACAGAGATGAGACATGATCACTGTATGCAAGCAACAGCTCTGTGTGTAAATGCACCCAAGTATGACAAAAATTATCAAAAACTTCAGCCTCCTGCTCTGCTATCGCAACGGACAGCATCTATCTCAATTAAGCCTGTCCTAACAGTCTCCAGGACTATGTGGGCAGAGGATAAAAAAGAAGTAACCATGGGTCTGGACTCTTTCTAAAACGTTACTTTGGTGGGGATTTAATATTTATCCACTAGCTTAAAGTTACTATAATAATTTTATTCACCTTGTGCATTCAATTAGTAGACTACCTTGTCTTTACTTCAGTAGAAGTTGGAATTCCTCATTCTCTATTCAGGGAGATGGTTTTTAAGGAACTGTTGTCTATTAAGAAAAACTCTCAATACATTGCTTCTCTCCAAAAACAATCCAGAAAATTCAGTCCTAGTGATCATATTTGAGGTTTTCACGTAGCATCAGATCACAAAATGGCAAAACAAAGGGCCCCTGAAAGGAATGAAGCATATCTATAGCACTTCATATGCTCAGATCTCTAGAACACAGTGTTGGGTGGAAACAGAAGTCACACAATAGCACACACACACATATAGTACGACATTGCCTACATAAGAAAATGAGAGGGGAAAAGAGACATACGTACGTGTGAAGTGAGACCATTAAAATTTTGATAACACCTTGGTCTAGCCAGTGATTTTCAACCTTTTTTTTTTCATAGCACAAACACACACTAATTACTAAGGTCAGTGCCCCTGACTAAATACAACCATTTTCATCTCATGGCACAAATAAATTAGTTACTAAGGAAGAAGAGGTCAGGGCCCCTTTTTCTTTAGTAACTAGTTTATGAGTGCGTGAGAAACAAAGGTTGAAAATCACTGGTCTAGGCTGTGGCATTTTCTAGTTATTTTTGCTTTTATGTATTATTTGGCTTTGCTGGGGGTTTTTCATGCGAGAATGCACTATGTTCACAATCACAGTCATTATTAAGTGGCTTGTGGCTTGGGAAAAGCACACAGAAACATAACACAAAATTGGAAGAAATCGCAAGAAACATTAAGCCCATTAATCTGATACAGACATTTAGATGAAAAAAAAAAAAAAAAAGCAGACTGCTTGCTCAGGAGCCCAGTCTCCTGCCCAGGATTTGGTTTATCCCTCCATTTCATGGAGTTCCTCACCTTCTTTTTATGATCTGAGCGGAGTGTAAAACCAGTCTTTTGTGTGATAAACAGGCGACTGCCCTGCTGTGGTCTGAGTGGCTCCAGCAAGCCCAAGTCTACCTCAGATCATGGCCTCCACTGATCCTATCTCCAGGATTGGCGTTCCTTGTTCAGGTCACACATCAAATCATTTGCGTGCCAGTATTAGCTGGCAAGAATATCGCACTGAGCAATTATCTGCCATTTGAAATTGCATCCCCAGTGAACTAACCCAGGCAGGTAACAGACCAGCTAGAAACCACAACACAGGCTTCATGTGTTTGGAGCCCAGGGAGGCTGCCAGGGACCTCAGCAGAGAGCAAGGCTGTGAGGGAAGTGGAGAGTTTTACACGCTGTGAGTGTCTCAGAACTGGCTCAGAAAGCAAAGAGGGCCACACAAGAATGTCATTATTTCACAACATATATTGCAGGGTGAGAAATCCCCAGGGGGTAAAAACTGCACATTGGAAATGCTCATCAATTAAATAAGTCTAATGGGGCTAAATAAGTCTTTATTATTAGGCTTCTAAGTCGTTGGTCTATGTTTCTTGGCTCCATTCACTGGCCCCAAACTTAGATTACTCAGTACCTGCTTAATGAAGTCCTCATCCAGCTATCTAGCTATGTATTAAAATTCTCTCTGCCACCCTCTGCAGTAAGGAGGCTTGTCTAGGAGTCTCCCCAGGGTGCCTGGGAAGTCTCCGAGCTGAGCAGGCTCCCTCCCGGGATGATCTGCATTAGCTCCGCCCTCTCATGGGCGGCTGTCATTGGTCAATGCTACAAGCTCTAACTCCTCCTCCAAGCCAGCTCTTAACCCTTTCCTTGGGTGCTTTCTACAATAGCAACAATACTTGGCGCAGCCTGACCTCACTCCCTATAAGGGATTGGAAATCTCTTTGGCACTCATGTATGGGACCACATAACTCACGAGTTTAAGATACACTGGATTAAGCAGATGAAGGGAAAAATCCCTTGAACATAATCCTAACCCCCACCCCCCACCCCGGGCTTTGAACCTCACTTCCCCACAACAAATTGTTGGTTGGCATTCAGCAGGAGGACCCCAAACGTTCAGAGGTTTATAAAGCCCCATAGGCTAGCACACACCCTCCCTTTGTGCTTATACATTTAAACTGCAGTTTCTCTAAATGAAGCACTTTATTTTCTCCTCCTTTTTCCAAAGCCCCAGGCACTTCCATGAGCGCAGAAAGGCTGCCTGCGATCTGGCCCAGCGGGTGGATGCTTGCACAGGCTCATCGAGTTACCTTGGAGTCCGTCTTTCTCAGAGATGCTCCTGCGTCCACCAGAAGCTGGCACACAGCCCGGTTCCGCTGGCAGGCAGCCTTGTGCAGTGCGGTCTCACCCCTAAATCAAAGACGAAATGCAAACCACCCATCAAGGGGCTGGGGGTGGGGGTGGACGTGGAGGCTGCAGGGAGGGGGCACGGGTACCTCCTCCCCCTGCCGCTGTTGCTCTGTGCCCCTCTGCCTCTGTCTGGCCTCTCTCTCTGTCTTACGGCTGAGACCCACCCTGGCCGCAGGCAAGGCCCAATGGGAGAGGTGAATGATGGGGGGTGTGTGTCTAAGAATGCACTGAGTTAGTCATCAAGGAACCCTAATATCTGATGCCAGCCTCTTTTTTAAATGGTGTTGGTTAAACAGGCTGCACTCAGCCTGTTTTGTTTTCAGCTACTGATGTTTGGTTTCGGTAAGACTCCATGGCACTATTAGATAGATGATGTGTGCAGAGGTGTCTGAACACTGTGAGGCAACTCTCTCCATGGACACAGGTAGGTAGTGTAAGAGGGACACTAGATGAAACACAGGGAGCAGCAATGGGGGACCATGGACCCTCAGACCCATTGCCCGGGACTTAGCAAACCCCCATCTGGCCCCGTAGAAATAATGCCTGAGAACTCAACTTCAAAGAACCAGACCAATACTCAGTCTGACCCACCTACTGGATTTCTTGCCTGGGGCAGGTGGAAGGGGCAGGGCGACCACAGAGGACTTGGGAGGCACAGTGAGAAGCAGGGAGAGTTCAGGAACCATAGCTGTCCCCAGTTGCAAGCAGGCCCAAGATCCAGCCACTCAGTGTGGGAAGTGGGCAATGGAAAGTGGCTATTTCTGTCTCTCTAACAGGCAGATAAGGAGGAGGATTTTCCCATTTGGGATCCAAAATTGAAAAGCTATATAATGCCCAAGTGTTTCATGGAAGATCAAACCAGGCCTCAGAGAAGGCACACTGGGCTAGGTGACAACCTTGCCAGTAGGATATACGGTATGTGGACAAGCTCTATGCAGTAATGGGCAGCGTCTTCCACGTCTGGTAACTCATGGCTCCTTTCCTTCCCCCTCGTCCTTCAGTCCTTCACTCTATTCATTTCTACTTTTCCTCACCACACCTGCTGCCTCTCCCCATTCCACCCCGCCCATGCCTTATTGCCTATTGAGTTTCTCTGGAGTTCTCTAGTGGCTCTCTATGGCTTTCAGGGTTCGATGCTTGGCCTTTCTTTGTTTCTGTTCAGAGAGTAGTAGTTATTTTGCTACCCTAGGGGGGAAAATGTTGAAAACACACTTTATCAGGTTGGGGATCATTCCCGAGAAGATGACTTGCTCCTGCAGTGTCCCTCATCTGAACCCCAGAACATGAAAATGATGGAACTACCATGTTCTCAGCTCACCAGTGGTTGGGTTGTAGACCCTGTTCCATTCTAGACTCGGCAAAGATGTTTCATTACAGGCAAAGATGGCTTAGAGCAGCGGCTCTCAACCTGTGGGTCGCGACCCCGGCGGGGAAAATCCATCTGATGGCTTTAGGCGACCCCTGTGTTTTGGTCGTTCAACCCGCGCCGGGGTCGCGACCCACAGGTTGAGAACCCCTGGCTTAGAGCCTTAGGGCTTAATTTTCTCACAAATCCCAATTGAGAAAGAGTAAATAAAAAAAGGGAAATGTATCTGTTTTGACTTCTTAGCAGTCCAAGATGCACCAGTGCAGGAGTACCCTGCTTGTGGGAATCGCTAAGTGATGACCAGCAACGACTGCGCGTGCAACCATAATAACACTTGCCACCCATTTTTATTGAGCAATTTTTGATTTGGAAAATTAGCGCTGCACAGCTGAAAGTGGACTTTTCATCACTGGCATGAAAATTATCTAGCGTATGCCCTAGATACTGCATGGACTATGTAATGACAAACAACACTTACGTTTCGCTGTCTGCCATATCCAATAACTCGGAAGGTCCTAAACAAGAGGAAAGCAAGATGCCCATTAAGAGTAAGTTCAGGAATGGCCCTGGCTGGGTGGTTCAGTAAATAGAACATAGTCCCAGTGCACCGAGATCACTGGTTCAATCCCCTATCAGGGCCCATACAAGAAGCAATCAACAAGTGCACAACTAAATGGAACAACTAGATTGAACGGCGAGTGGATGCTTCTTTCTTTCTCTTTCAAATCAGTGGAAAACTTTTAAAAATAAACAAATAAAATAAGTTAAAAAAACTATTAACAAAAACATCTACAATCACAGAATTAAAATGCCTTGGGAAGCTGCACGAGAAAAACATTTGTCATAGGGATAATGAGATCCCCTCCTCCTCCCTCTCTACAAAAAAGAAAGAACCCCTCTAACTCTGCCCCACTGAGCTCCCAATTACAACCAGCCAATATGTGCAGAACGGAAGCTACAAAAGAGTGACATGACCCCCGCCTTCGAGAAGCTTTCAATTAAGTTGAAGAAATAAAATCAATTGGAAGAGAATAAGTGAGAGACAATTAAGTGGCTGCCTGGGAGAAAGGGGACAATCCAGCAGGCTCTAAGGATTGTCTCTCATTCACCAGCAGCAGGGAGTTTGGGACTGGGTCTTACACAAAATGGAATGGTAAAACTACAAGAGACAATAAATAGCACGCAGTCCAATATCCTTTATTTAGAAATTGGCTAAAATTCTATTTTTCACAAAATTTCCCTTCCGAGATCTGGAAAAAATATCATGCATAAACACCATGTGACAGATGGTTCATAAGGAATTAAAATGTTCCATGAGTTTACACAATCACAATGTTTTTATATGTTCCCTAATTAATTCATTCGGTCTGCAAACACTGCTTAGAATGTCCGCCTTCCCACTTTCTGAACCACTGCCTTGCTCCCCAGCCCTCAGACCCCCTTACCCCATGCAGCCTGTAGGTATCAGTTGAGACCACTTCTTCCAGGAAGCCCACTGTGATCTCTATCCAAATATGACATTAAATGTCATGCCTGCAGGCTCCCTCTCTTTGTGCTTAAAACAGTAGCTGGCAGACTGCACACAAGGCCTAAAGTTTAGATCAGGGGTCTCCAAACTTTTTACACAGGGGGCCAGTTCACTGTCCCTCAGACTGTTGGAGGGCCAGAGTATAAAAAAAACTATGAACAAATCCCTACGCACACTGCACGTATCTTATTTTAAAGTAAAAAAACATAACAGGAACGAATACAATATTTAAAATAAAGAACAAGTAAATTTAAATCAACAAACTGACCAGTATTTCAATGGGAACTATGCTCCTCTCACTGACCACCAATGAAAGAGGTGCACCTTCCGGAAGTGCGGCGGGGGCCGGATACATGGCCTCAGGGGGCTGCATGTGGCCTGCGGGCTGTAGTTTGGGGACCCCTAGTTTAGATATTCTGGAGTGTCCTATTCTCTAACAGAACACAGCAGGCCACACCATGTCAAGATGCTGGAACATCAGTGAAAGAAGGAGATATAAATGAATCACTTCACTCCTCCCTAAATATGAAGCCACTTGTGGACTCGAATTCTATGTCCTGAGAACCAGGTACCCCAGGCCTCTTCAGTTGCCAACAGGACATTTTATATGAAGTCAGGTGCAAGAAGGCTTACAGTATCTAATGGTTCTTTCAAAGAACTGTCACCTTCAGCAAACCTTTTAAGCCATTTGTTTTGAAAGGACTTCTATGAACACCAGCAGCCCAGCCTCAGTAGTCGATGCTCTGTCCCATTACTGCTGATGGCACGAATACTTAGCCTTGTCTATTCTGTCCTTTATTCAGCACTCAGAGCTGTAGCTACAGTGGGTCCATGGACTCCAGGGTCCAACCTCCCTGGAGAGAGAGGACAGCGAGCAGCGTCATCTGCACCGAAATGGCAACTGTTTGACTCTCTGGAAGGGGAGACACAGATGAGAAAGGACCGCGTCCCTCACATTTCTGACAAGAGTCACCATGGATGCAGCCGACCCCAAACGATGGCAGAATTGATTATCCTGTGTGTGTGTGAGGCTGGCCTGGGGCTGCTTATCATTTCTCCTTTCCTCCCTTCCTCTCTGCAGCTGCCAGGGGCATGAGAAAGAGGCACCAATGCTAAAACTAGATACATTTGCTCCACATTACTATCTAAAGAAACTCCAGTTAGAGGTTTCGGGAAAGGCTCTGGGTGGATGGACTTAATTCCTCATCCTCCCATGAACAGCAGACACTGTGGACGCTGGCGAGTGGGTAGCTGGCGAAGAGGGAAGGGTGGCTGCTGGCTGGTTACAGATAGGCGTGGCGAGCAAGTCTCAACAGCACGGGGACATTTTCTCGTAATTTTTATAACCCACTTTAAAATAACAGTGTTTTCACAGTGCAAGGGGGTGCAGAGGAGGAAACGAGGAGTGAGTGCCAGGCGCAGCCCAAGACAAGGCTGAAGTTTTCCTCCCACCTGAACCTTCAATGGCCTGTTGGGGGTTATTAGTAAGTGCATGGTACAGTTTAATGGTACCCAGTGCTGTTTGGTGGCATTGGTATAAAATCTGAAGGAGAGGATGGCCAGAGAAATAAAAATAATTTTAAAAGACCACACACAAAAAAATCCTATTTAAAAATGTATATAATAAGAGCATCTGTGATTTTTTGGAAAGTTCATTTGAGTCTTACTCACAAGGGAGAGAACAGGGGAGAGAGAGAAAATAAAGATAATGGAATTCCTTCAATATATACCAATGAAGTTTGGGGCTTATTTTTGTATTTTGTGGATACATATGAAGTGATTGTGAATACCATGTCATCTCCCTTAAAGAATTTGGAGGAATACCATTGAATTGTCAGTAGAAAACGCACAATTGTCCCCTGAATATAAAAGGGAACCTTGGCTCTCTGTCCCTCCAGGGTTTACCATAAATCCACTCCATCCCACAGCCCATCATCCCTTTTGAAGGGATACAGCTACACAGTTCTCCATGGCATGTTCGCAGGAAGGCAGTCCCTGCCCTCACACAGCCTTGCATAGGCTGTCACTGGAGCCCTGAATATGACACTCATGTCAAACGACCCTGCGTGGTGGTTGTCCATCCATGCTTCACCGCCCATTGCTGGGTTTTAGGAATGTGGAGGGCAGAGACGCCATCTTATACCCTGTGCGAGTTCTGGTAACTGACCTAACTTCACCGTACTTCAGTTTCCGCCACCTGTCAGATAGAGATGAGAAGACTGACTGTGTAGGGCTATTGTGAGAATTAAAAGCGTTCAGACCCATGAAGCATTTAGAATACTAAAGATGAGCAGTAATTGTTGCTATAACATCTTTTTCTCAAGAGCCGGTAGGACAGAATTAATTTTGTAAGTGAATGAACGAATGAATGCAAGGCATTTAAAAATCAGTGTGGATCCAAGATCCGTAAATGGAACATGGTTAGATCCAAAAGATGGTGTTCTATAGGAAACAGTCAAAAAATGAGAGAAACACATCAAGGGAATAGATACATCAGTGTTCAGGTGATGGCCAGGGAATACGAAAGGAAGTAAAACCTCGCAGATCTCACAAGAAAGCAAACTGCATGGTGGTCAAACCTTCCAAAATGCAGGTTCACTGGGTTCATTGCCCAGCGTTCACTCTTCCATTGCACACCCCGGTTCTTCATGTTTTTTGTTGTTGTTGTTGTTTTTGTTTTTGTTTTTGTATTTTTCTGAAGCTGGAAACGGGGAGAGACAGTCAGACAGACTCCCGCATGCGCTCGACCCGGATCCACCCAGCACGCCCACCAGGGGGCGATGCTCTGCCCCTCCGGGGCGTCGCTCTGCCGCGACCAGAGCCACTCTAGCGCCTGGGGCAGAGGCCAAGGAGCCATCCCCAGTGCCCGGGCCATCTTTGCTCCAATGGAGCCTCTCTGCGGGAGGGGAAGAGAGAGACAGAGAGGAAGCAGAGGGGGAGGGGTGGAGAGGCAGATGGGCGCCTCTCCTGTGTGCCCTGGCCGGGAATCGAACCCAGGATTTCTGCACGCCAGGCCGACGCTCTACCACTGAGCCAACCAGCCAGGGCCCACACCCCCATTCTTACAGATGCAACTTGATCAATATTACACCTGTATCAAATATGATGTGTCTTTTGTCTCATGCATTTTTTAGTTTGCTTCCCACACACCAAGGCATCCACTAAATCCCCTTTGCTATTCCTCCCACCTCCCCGTGGCCTCGCTCAGTCCGGACCTCATTTCCCATTAGTCTCCCTGACGCTGCCAGCAGACCATTCCAAATCCTCCCATGGCCCCATGGCCGGGACAAAAGCTGCACAGATCTGGGCAGAGCTGGCACTGGGAACTCTAACAGCACCGTCACCCTGTCCCAGCGGGGTGGTGGTCGTTCCTCTTGGGACCAGGGGCAGAAAAAAGGGGGGTTAAAAAAAGAGAAAAGAAAGACTGAAAGCAGAAACAGAGGGAAGACAAAATAAGCCATTGAAATCAAAAAGGAAATGCATGAGTGAGATTTCTATCAGGAAACACAGTGGGGAGCGACAGGGGGTGGGAGTGGGGGGGATAACAAAAGGACAAACGTGCGGGTGGAAAAGACAAACAACACAGAAGTGCTTTGGAGGGTAAACCGGGAGGAGGGAGTGGGTAACAAAGATGGCTGAAAGGGGCTGAAAAGCAGGAACCCCTGCGGGGCGGGGGGGCTCTCAGCGGGAATCCCTTAGCATCTCCCTGCTCCACCCTGTCCCTGGAGATTGGCAGCTCTCCTCCTCCTCCTCCTCCTCTCTTCTTCTTCCTCCTCCACCTCCTCCACTCTCTCCTCCTCCTCCCCCTCCTCCTCCTTCTCCTCTTTTCAACCATCTAAATGCCCAGATTCCACTTTTTCATAAAGGAAAGCAGCATGTTGCATGCGAGTCTGAGACAAGAAGTCCCAAAGAAGATGCAGGAGGGAAAAAACACAAGCCTCATGTGGCTTTTCAGAGTGTGCTGCACATCGCTTGCCTCCCCCCACCCCCCGCGGTCCCCAGCCTGGTTTAAAAAGGGCCCATAGAAGAGAAATGGGGTGTGGGATGTGGTGGCCGGAGTGTGAGCTCTCACGACTCCCATTCGGGGGTGTCCCCTGATTGTGGACAGCATTGCTCACTATAAACACCCAGTGAAGGGGCAAAGCAAACAGGCCACATACAGTTTCCATCGTGCCCCTTAAAAAGAAAGGGTCCCCTGTTTTCTCAGGAGCCTTGTCATTACAGGCATCTTCACAGTCAGGTCTTGAACAGTGTTTAGGATTTATATCATAGGAAGCCACAAGAAGCCTTGAAATACATTAAAAAACAAACAAACAAACAAACACTAATACATCGAGAGATAGCATTCCAGATTAGGAGGAGGAGTAAGTATTCTTGATGTTGGACACAGTATACATCTTTTTTTTTTCTTTTATTTATGTGAATTCAAACTGCTCAGCCCTATCTATTGCAAATTTGATACTAACTTATAGCCATGATGCCATTGTCTAAAATGCATCCTCAAATTTCAGTCTCATAAAAACACTGTGGAAAAGGCCTTTTTCCTTGTCAGACCAGGGGGGATTCCAGGGTGATCAACCTTATTCAATTAGGGGAGACGGTTTCCCCGAGCAGAGATCACATTTGGAAGATGATTCAGAGAAGAGGAAGGGTCATGTTTCCCATGCCCTTATCCTGGTCTTCAAGAACAGTATAATTTAAAGAGGTTTCTATAATTTAAAAGAGATGAGGTGTTCTGCAATAGTGATTTTCAGTCCCCAAATGCACAGGGGAATATAAACTGCATCAGCAACTAAAGATACTAAACAAACGACAATAACTGTAGATGAGCTGAAAACCTTAGCTCTGTAGGAACCTGATGAGTTGGGCTGATTATGTCGAAAGATTTTGCATCTGTATTCCTGAAGAAGCTGAAAGGAGAGCGAGGTGATGCCTGAAGTGGGCGATGCCTATCAGGTTAATAAGTACTAATTTCAATATAAACCAACTGTGATTTAGATTTTCATTGTCTGACTACAATACTAAATGTTTCAAAATTGACCATTCATCAGAAAGGCAGTGGCCCTTGCACTGTAGAGCATAGTATTTTATTTGCAAACAGAAAAAAAAAAAAGGCTTCCGCTTCACTCTCTCCAGTCCCTGCTCAGGCCAAGATCCTGGCGAGGGAGGGAGGACAGGACGTCTACGTGACCATGGGCACCACCGGCCTGTGAATCAAGTCGGGATGATTGCAGGAATCTGAAGTGGTTTTTTTTTCTTATAAGCATAAATATGAAACTGACTAGTTTACAAAATCTAGCAAAAAGAACTGGAAAAATAAGCACCTTCCCCCCAAAGGAATTTTTTGGTGTCCTTCAGTTTTGACAGAGAGAGCTGTATCCTGGGATTCACGCTTTGCCAGAGACACTGGAGATGGAAGAGAAACTCGCTTCATATTGGAATGTCAGGCTTCGGTCAGAACACTAAGAGGCTAACGTGCCACCTGGAATTCATGCCGGGCAAAGTCTGTGTGTACAGACCTATTAGGAACTCCAAGCCCTATGAGCATGGGCTACAGTGGAAAAAGAAGTAGGGGAGGAAGTGAAAATCTAGGGTGTAGAGAAATACCATCTCATGCCCCGTCACTCCTGCCCCTGGGAGACTCAAGTGAGGAGAGGGTTTTTGTTTTTAGAGAAGCATATGTCTCAAATATTGCATGGCACATATTTATGCTAAAAAGGGGAGGGGGCGACACTTGTTTAAGAATGTGCAAAGTTGAAGAACTGTTGATGCTAAGCAACCTTAGGACCCAGAACCAAGGGATAAATAAGAGCGGAGCTCCAAGGGGGTTCAGGTAGACCAGTAGTGCGGGATATTGAGCCGGCCGGGTCATCATTTTTAGGTGAAGAAGATGGAGAGTAAGGAAACAATGGTAGATTAAATTCGGCCACAAATTATTTGCAGCTCCTTCCATGAAGCCCATCCCTAGAGTTGGGACCAGCTCTGTGACTTGGTTTAGCTAACAGAATGTGGCAGAGATGATGCAGAACTTTCCAGTGTGGCCTCAAGATGTCCAAAGGCTCTCATTCTCCCCTGCTTGAACCCTAAGACCACCATGCCGTGAAGAAGCCTGGGACGAAATCCCAGGTACAGAGAAAGGCTCAGGTGTTCCAGCCATCCCGGCTGAGAGCCTCAAACATGTGACAGAGTCCCTGTTCCATACAGACTCAGTCAAAGCTGCGCCTTGCTGAAGCCTCATGAGTGAGACCAAAGAAGACACCAACAGGTGTCTGATACAGAGGGGGGAATGCTAGCTCTTCAAGACAGGTAAAGAGATAAAGGGATAGAGAGTCCCTAAACTGTGCTATCACTCAAGTAGGTATCAGTGGCTCACCTAAGTCCACCTGAGTGGTTATTGAATAGCCTAAGGATGCAAACAAGCGCTGAATCTCATTGGGTAGAGGGAAAACTAGGAAGAAAAGCTTGACAATAATCAAGAAGACAGCGACCAGGAACTGCTTTAACCTGAGCTAATGGCAAATAAAGAGACAGTATATATGTAAAGCTCACCCAAACTTTGTGTATTAGAAATCTCGAGATCATTTCTATTAAGGGAAGATACCATGGGAGCTTTCTTTGTGGTTTTTATGCCTTGTCTGTGGGGCTGGGTTCTGACCTACGATTTTTTTTTTTTTGACCTAAGATTTTTTTTTTTTTTTTTTTTTTTTTTTTTTTTTTTTTTACAGAGGCAGAGATAGACAGGGACACAGACAGGAACAGAGAGAGATGAGAAGCATCAATCATCAGTTTCTCGTTGCGCGTTGCGACTTCTTAGTTGTTCATTGATTGCTTTCTCACATGTGCCTTGACTGCGGGCCTTCAGCAGACCGAGTAACCCCCTGCTGGAGCCAGCGACCTTGGGTCTAAGCTGGTGAGCTCTTTGCTCAAGCCAGATGAGCCCGCGCTCAAGCTGGCGACCTCGGGGTCTCGAACCTGGGTCCTTCCACATCCCAGTCCGATGCTCTATCCACTGCGCCACCACCTGGTCAGGCTTGACCTACGATTTTTTAAAACTTTTTTTTTTTTTTTGTGAAAGAAGCAAGAAGAAAAGATGCCACCATTGGTTTTCAAGTCTTGCCCAAAGAAGAATGCTTTAATCGCAGGGGATAGAGTGCAGGGGAGCAGGAGACAGAATAACACACATGCCAGACGCAGCAACCAAGAATAAATTTACCCACCTGGGTTTTCTAGGGCAGGTGGGCTTAGGGTTAGGACTAGTCAACCAAGCCTACAAGGGAAAAGTAGCCCTCCCATGACCATCATCCTACTTTCACACCCTTCCCTTTGCCTAACCCGCTCTTTCCACCCTAATTCAGGACTGGGGCTCAAGCAAACTCTTCATGGTGAGACGGTATTAGAGCAAAGCAAGTGAGTCTACTGTGACTGACGTTCTAATACCTACCTTACAAAGCCCGTGCAGAGATTCCATGATGTTAGTCTAAGCATCTGGCATAGGAGCTTGATAATTATCCCTATGGTCTCTATTTGTGCATTTGCAATATGACTTAAACCATTTAACTGTTTTAAATTTAATTATACCTATGATGATATTTTTTCTTTAGCCTGCAATAGCTTGAAAACAGTGACTGTATTATCTTAATTTTGTGTGTGTACCAGCCTATAAAAGGTACATCCTACTAGGCAGCCCACAAATATTTGTTGAATGACTAATTGAATGAATAAATCCAATAAGACATTTGCTAAATTGAATAAAAGAAGAGCAAGACGAGTTGTGAATGTCTATTAATATGATTTCTATTTTTAGCCTGAATTTGGAGGCACAGAAGGTTGGCCACAGGCACCCTGATAGGACTGATAGAAAACCTTCCCAGATCTCTGTGAGAGCCAGAACTATTTGGCTCTTTCTTCTTAGAAAACAGCCATGCTAGGCAGATTCCTCCCCCTTTAATCCTGTTCTTTATCGTAGAAACACCATAAATGTGGGAAGCTATGAGAATCGTCAAGACATGGCATTCATCACATGTTTGTGCCTCTGAAGGGCTATTAGAAGAAGATGCTAAAAATCACAAGCTGCTTCCAGCAAATGATATAACAGCAAATTAGCTCCAGGTAGAGAGCCACCTGGGAGGTAAACGTGACCTGCTGCCGAGGACGGGAGACTACTGATGTTTCTAAAGAGAACAGAGTGTGAGTTGAGTTGAAAAGATGAATGAGATTCAAATAGCAAAAATACCAATAAAAAACTAGAAAATAGAAAAAAAAATACTCTTGTTAATCCTGAGAATAATCAACTACAAATGCGGAGTAGGTACCTTGTCCCAACCAGTTAACTTCCCAAAACATAAAAGCTCTCCCACAAACAATAAATAAAGCACGTCTTATGCCAATCTGCATTGATTTTTGTTTTTGTTTTGCTTTGTTTTGTTTTAATTAATCAGCCCCCAAATACTCTGCCAAGATCTTGCTATGGAAATTATTTATATTATTTGATTGGTCCAGAGTACCCAGGTGGGTGAGTGGTCTACAATCACTTTGCCTCAAATAAGCAGGGAGACTCAGGTAAAAGCTGGAGAGCATCTCCACCATTTGGAAGATAACCCGGGTGAAAGCCAACGTAGCTAATGCAATCTATTCCATGGGTAAGTGATCCTTGGTTCACTGTGCCTACTCACCGTGGTCAAGGATATATTTCACAACCTCCCCGTTGCCGGTTTTAGCTGCATGGTGAAGGAGTGAACAGTGGTCCGGTCCCTGAATTAGCAGACTGCCTCCATTTTTATAGCTTTCTATTAGCTGAAAAAGAGACGTAGAAGAGAAGCTTAGGCAGAGTCCGGAACAAGGGAAACAGCTCATCAGTGATAAAATAAGACCAATGGAGCAAACCACAAGTGATTCTAGCCTCAGAGGACACAGAGAAATGTCAGAAAGATGAAGTAACCTTCCTGGATTATATTATAATTCAAATAGATGGTCATTGTCTCCCTAACTCCTGGGAGGGTAAATTGGTGCTGAACCCACCAAGGAGACTGAAATATACAATATACTGAGTTACATATTTCTTTTTCTGCCTTGTGTCTTTTTCTTTTCTGGACATTGGTCTCTATTCTTAGGGAGTGGAAGGTAGAGAAGAGTGAAAGAATTATTAAAGCTACAGGCAGGATTAGTGTGGTGTCCGGTAGGTAACTCCCTTCCTGTTCTTTAGTTTTCCTTCAATCTCTACCAAACCTGGCTACCAAATATGGAAGCTCCTCCCCATTTCCTTCGTGAGATACCCGTACATGAGCACACAGCACACAGACACGCATACACATGTACGGCTCCCCTCGTTATCTGGGTCTGCCCTCCAGCCTGCATGCATCCTGTCAACCACCCAACACTGACTCAGCAACACTACAAACAATCTGTGGGATGAGAAACAGATACAGTGAACCTAAAATATGAGAACAGGCTAGGAAAAAAACAAAACAAAAACCAAACAAACAGATTTTGCAGCCCAACATTAAAGTAGTTAAATGAGGACACAGTCTAAGTTCAGGAAGTTTTAAACATTACAGAAAGTGTCAATGGGTCATTAGTCTCCAAACAGCAGTATCACAGAACAAGAAGAGCCTTCCAGAGCTTCTAAAGGGTAGTTTTAGGGCAAATAAGGTGCAAATAACCCAGAAGGTAAGAAGCAAAAGGAATGTGTCTACCACCAAAAAGTTAGATGGCATGACATTATGAAAAGAAATCAAGCATCTCATAAGGTCAAAGAGAGGAAACTCATAGTTCATGCTTCCACTCAGAGACAACCATAGCACTCTCATGTGTCAGAGGCCAGGGGAATAGGTGAGGCAACTCAGTCACTGGCCTCAAAGACCTCACAGTTCACTGGGGAGACAGATGCGTAAGAGCTCCACCTGAATGGAGAGGGGGACGGTGATGGGGCCACCACAGGGCACTAGGGAAGCATGAAGTGGGGATGGAAAAAGAATCATGGAAGCTTTCCTAGGAAATAGATTATAAAAAAAAATGGTTGAGTGGAAGTAAGGAACATACGGGGACTTGAATCCCAAAACTGGGGCAGCAGGAAAAAGTAGCAAATAGTTTTCCACCAAAATCTAAGAGAATTCTGGTCTGTTTCATTGCATTGTTATACAGTGACAGTCCCTTTCTTTGGGACAGATCACAAGGGATTTGGGCTCAACAGAGGAGCACAGACCCAATCCATCAGCTGTCTTGATTCTGACTTACTGTGGTGTTTTTAGATGCTGAACATTATGTGAGTCCATGGGCATCTTGTGTGGCCCAATTGTATGAAAGCTACTCAAGACAGCATTCACAATGGGATGGCTCCTGGGGTTCCTTGTTCTCTACTGATTGGTGCGCGCTCTCTCTCTTTCTCTCTCTCTCTCTCTCATACACTCACACACACACACACACACACAGAGTTGAATATTTAATATTTATTGTGCTTTCTGCAAGGAATAGAAAAATGAAAGAACATGGAGAAGAAGAAAGGGAATAAAAAAGAATAAAAGAAAAAAACACCCTGAGTCCCCTGTATTTCATCTCATAGTAAATAAGGTGTTCTTGCCTTATTTCTTAGGCATTTAGGAAATAATTGCAACAGAGAATGTAATAAGACAACTGGCTGGATATAGTGACTTCCCATATCTCAAATAATTCTTGATTAAGTACAAAAAAAAAATCACGGTGATAATACCCAAGGACCTGGCCAAGTCTTTGCCTGCGCTAAAAGCCATGTACAAAATAAAACGAACAGCTTTCAAATATACATCTTGCAAAAATGCTCCAGCTTAGAAGTTCTGCATGGGCGGGGATCAGAACTTACTCATGCCACTATCTCCCAGAATCTAATAGATGGCCACGCAGGGAGCACAGAATGGTATTGGTTTAATCCATGGCTGGGAAATGGCATTGAACTCACAGGCGTACTGCTTAGAGAGCCCTTTTCTCCTGTCAGTAACAATTCCCAGTAACACTGCGATCTGGACAGCCCACCACCCAGGCACAATTTCCAGGATGAGTCTAAAGCTCTTTATCAAGATGCTTGCAATTGTCTCCTTATGTGTGTTCTGCTAGCGACCTGTTACAAATGTAGCACAGAGGTTTCTCAGTGCACTCAACAGCTGTGCCTCGGAAGAGGCTGTCTTCAAGGTCAGTGCTTCTCAGCTTTCTCTGAAGGCTTTTGTTTTGGGGGGTCTGCAATGGCATCGCTCCACACAGGCTGGTGAGGATGGCACAGCCTCTGCCCAACGAGCTGCCCATATTGCAGAGCTGATCAATGCCAGGGTGGGTTTTACAGGGACATATGGCAATCGTAAGGGCACAGAACCACAGATAGCTTTTCAAACAGTCATACACTATATTATACTTTATAGTAAATATTTGCATCTCCACTATGATTAGCTCTTTAAAAACACTAACATTATATTGATAACATAGCTAACATTTTTGAATCCCTGCTATGTAATAGGAATAGGCCTAAAAGCTTTATAGGCAGTATTATATTCAATCTTCACAAAGTGAAGAGAGAGGCAATATTAGTATTTCATTTTATAGATGGAGAAACTGAGGCACAGAGAGTTAAATAATTTTACAATGTCACACATATAGGGAATGGCAGGGCCAAGGTCTGAACCTAGGCAATCTGACTTCAGTATCCACATTCCCTCTAGAGGCAGTGGTGACCACTTACTGCCCTCTGAACTAGAATTCACCAAAAAATATAAGCACAAGTGAAAAAGCTCCAGGTGGATCAGTCAGAGTATGCCCCATGATCCCCAAAATACAAAAATGTAATAATGTTGGAAGACACAGACTTTAGCCTGAAGAATGTATTTCTGGTTGTTGCCCAAGTAATTCTCACACATGCATTCATTTCAAGAGCTATCTAAAAAGAACTCTCCGGACTTCCAATATCAGCTTCTGGAGACCAGGAATTCAGGGCACTGTCATCAGGGCATCCTGGAGACATGCAGTCCATTTGCACTAAGAGCATCCTTCCTCTTTCTCCTCAGTCAGCACAGCAGGGGGTTTGACAAATGATGTATGGGATCATGAAAATGCGGTGCAAAATGATGTTGATTTGAAGTTCTTAAAGAATTCCCTAGCCCTGACCAGTTGGCTCAGTGGTAGAGCATTGGTTGGCATGTGGATGTCCTGGGTCTGCTTTTCCACTCCTCCCCTTCTCAATTCTCTCTTTGTCTCTCTCTCTCTCTTCCCCTCCTGCAGCTATGGCTCCATTGGAGTGAGCTGGCCCTGCGAGCTGAGGATGGCTCCATGGCCTCAGCCTCAGGCACTAAGAAGAGGTTGGTTGCAACACCCAGATGGGCAGAGCATCGCCCCCTAGTAGGCTTTCCAGGGGGATCCTGGTCAGAGTGTATGCAAGAGTCTGTTTCTGCCTCCCCTCCTCTCACTGCAAAAAATAAATCCCCAAATATGTTGGTAGGAAGAGGTCTTACCTTCATAAGATCACCAGTTATTACTGCCTGCAAAATGGCTGTGAAAGACAAAAGAGATGTCTCATTAGTAGAAGACCCTCTCACTAAAATATTACAAAGGGCTGGGTCCACATTTTGCAGAAATAGTCTACGTTTGAAGCAGGGAACAGGGAGAAGAAGCATGCCCAGGGTTGATTCTTAGAACAGACTAAAGCATTCTCTTCAACCCCTCCCTACCCAGGCGCCCATTCCCTGTATTGTTCTAGAGCCTACCAGAGCACCCTCTAGCCCAGGGACAACAAAGGAAACATGAAATTTGAAGTTGCACAGATGGGGTTCAAATATTTACTTTGACACAAACTGTGTAACACCAAGAGTATCATTTAACCCCTCTGAGCCTCAAGTTTCCACATCTGTAAAACAACTAGTCTAAGTCTTTTAGGATTTCTGAAAGGATTGATTAAATCATGTGCATGTTCCAAACTTATCCACTGACGCACAGTAGGTGCCTAATCATGACTGATTTTATTTCCCTCTTTTCAGTTCCTTCCACTTTGTCCTCTTGGGGTTCAAAAATCGCCAGTAATTTCTTTGGTGTATTTTGTAATGACTAATGCTACTTCTGTGGAAATGAACAGGACAAGAAACAGTGGAGAAGAAACATATATGTTTTAATAATGTCCTAAAGAAAATAATCTTACTCAATGGTGACTGTTACAAAGAACTCTAAAAGTCTTAGGTAACCTAAACTAATTATAAGAATATGTAGCCTTAGGGGAAAAAATAGAAGTCCCTGCACATGTCATGTGGGGGGCAGAAGAGGAATGAGAAGATAGGACTACCTGACCAGGAGGTGGCGCAGTGGATAGAGTGTTGGACTGGGACGCAGAGGACCCAGGTTCGAAACCCTGAGGTCACCAGCTTGGGTGCGGGCTCATCTGGTTTGAGGAAGGCTTACCAGCTTGCACTGGCTTGAGCAAGAGGTCACTCAGTCTGCTGTAGCCCCCGGTCAAGGCACATATGAGAAAGCAATCAATGAACAACTAAGGTGCCACAACAAAGAATTGATGCTTCTCATCTCTCTCCCTTTCTGTCTGTCTGTCCCTCTCTCTGTCTCTCTCTGTCCCTGTCACAAAAAAAAAAAAAAAAAAAGAAAAGAAAAGAAAAAGAAAAAAGAAGAAGACAGGACTGATTAAAGGAGAAAGGAATACATATGTGTCTAATGACAATTAGGGTTCCTAAAGGGATTGTATGCATTTGGTTGGAAATGGTCGCTTGTGAAAAATACATAACCTAAAACTACACTAAAAATAGATTGTTTTAAGCACAATGTCACAAAAGAAGAAAATAATTTATTTTTCAAAGGGTTTATTTATTCCAATTTATTTTTATGGTTCTTGTTTGAGTAGCAACTCATATAGGTTGGCTAAAAATCCAGTACCATGCATTAAAGTGCATGGAGACTTTGTTCCCGAGCAAAGCCATCCAGGCTTCCTTATGGAGCATTTATGAGCCCTGGAGGATCAAATACAAAGGACCACAGGCGTGTTCAACTCATTCAGTGGCCCAGGACCAAGTGTCTTCCCTCTGACCAACACAGAACCCTTGGAAACCTATGGAAGTGATGAGGGCTGCTTGGACACGGAGGAAGAAGAGTAGAAAAAGAATAGAGAATAAAGGAGACCAGGAAAGAGAGGGAAGAAGGTTTCCTTCTCGTAACAAGCTACAAGCAACATGCCCTCTCCCTCCGCCCGAGGCACCTGCACCATGATTTGTATATTGTCAACGCACAGCAGTTTGTTGCTGAACTGACTAAAAAATAGAGCAAAGCGGGAAAGGAGTGAGAGCAAGAGAGAGAGATCACAACAACAGAAAGTGAGTTAATAAAATATTATGTCAGAAGAACCTAAGAAAATAGGTCTTGTTCTTCATATTATAGATGGGAACACTGGGGTTCAGAGGAAAGTAACTCTGGGGGCACAGAGCTCGAGGAGGCCTAATCGTCACCATCATGCAGGTCCCTGCGCCCAGTCCAGGTCTCTGTCAGCTCACCATGCAGAGCTCTCCTAGAGGGGTACAGAAAAGGGAAGAAACTTGTCTAGATGAGTTATAAAACTTATGGTGTTGTGGCAAAGGCACTGAATTGGATTCTTAATTCTAATCTCTATAATTTGACTAAACACAAATATTTAAGAAGTCATTCAATCTTCCTGAATCAACTTTCTTGTTTATAAAATAACATGAACAGCCATCCTGCTCATCTCCCTATAGTAAAAAATAAACAAAAATGCTTCATAAATAGACATGAATGATATGTAATATTACCACAAGAGGTGGTTTTTTGGGGACTTTTGTGACTGTACACGAAAAAGTCACATGACTATTTCAGAGGGAGCCTAGCAAAGGGGTGAAGTCAAGCGAACATAGCTCTGTTGATAAGTGCCCGTCAAAGGAAGGAGCCAATGAGAGGATGCTTAACGCCAAAAGGTAAAGCCCTCATCAGAGTGCTAGGGGGGAGGGAGACGTGGGAGGAGACACTAGCAGTTGCAGGTCTGGGAGAACAAGTCAGTATGGACTTTTATGCTACAAGCTGCTCCCTTCACTGATGCAGGATATCCACATTAGGAAAGAAAGAAGGGAAGGGAAATTGGCCAAGGGGGGCAGTTCATGCAGAGTTCAAAACCGTGTCAAGTATGTTTTCAAGATTATACTAAAACTTTCCCCAGAAATTAAAGATAGAGAAAACAGAGAAAAAAAGAATAAAGGAAAGAGAAAAGAAAATGAATTCATTAACTTAAAGCACTCGTGTAATAAATAAAATTTGGTGTGTGTAAGTAATAAAGCAAGACCATGAAGGAGTTCCCCAGGATCAAGTCTATTTAAGGAGCACTTAAAGTAGAAGGAAGGGAGGGAGGGAGGGATGAGGGAGGGAGGGAGGGAGGAAGGGAGGGAGGGAGGGAGGGAAGGAGGGAGGGAGGGAGGGAGGGAGTGAGGAAGGGAGGGAGGGAGGGAGGGAGGGAGGGAAGGAAAGAGGGAGGGAGGAAGGGAGGGAGGGAGGGAGGGAGGGAGGGAGGGAGGGAGAGAGGGAGGGGGAACAGGGGAGGGGGAAGGCAAGAAGGAAGAGAGAGGGAGGAAGAAAAAGAAGAAGAGAGGGGGTATTGGCTGGCTGTGGAGTTCAAAAAGAGGTTTTTTGGTGGAGGTACAGTTTAAGCCAACTCTTCCATAAGTAGAAGTAATTAGCCAAGGAGGTTTGGAAAATTCTTGCCAGATAAAGGTAGGATATGAACAAAGACAGGGAAGTTAAAACTCATGGTGCCCGAGGGAAGCTGCACACAGCTGCATATTATCACATCTGAGGTGGAGAGTGAGTGGTCCCAGGCCATGTGCTGCAGTGTCCCAGGGACCACTTGAGTGAACACCATTTATGTCAAGAAAGGGCACTTGGATATTGTCCTGCAGGAGATGCGAAGCCAGTGAAGAGTTAAAAGTATATCAATGCTGTAAGCATGCCAGTCTGCCCCCACTCCTAGAGGCAGAGTTATGAGCTGCTCCCAGCTCATGTTCCCTGGATTGCCCAGTCTGGAGCCCCTTGCAGTCTCCACCCCAGACTCATTCACAAGCCTGTGATTTATGCTCGTTCATTTCCAGCCTCCCAGCTTCAAGTCCACGTGAACAGGTAGAAGATCACATAACAGAATCATAACCACAAATAATTTCCAATCGTGCTGGAGATGGGAAGCATGAATATTTATTTTTAAGTCAAGCAGTACACCCAAGGGTAGCTATTATGCAAACATTATCAGGCACAAGGCCCAGTTCTCTCTCCTGATTAATGTCCTTCCCCCTGAACACTGCTGTTGAAGGTTGCCTGTGCATAAAGAGAGTTTGTATCCATTAGTCTTCAATTCCAGATAATAACCTTCTGAAAGATCAAGCTTAAAAACCAATAATGAGTTGTTACGATTACAGTATTATTATCCCTTACTATTTCTTGAGCTCAGAGCTTGCCTTCTTAGCTTTTCCCAAAACAACTCTATGTGGCAGAAACAATGCCCCCAAATGCAAAGAAGCAAAGGAAGTCAAATCATTAATAGGACAAAAGGTTACTGAATAGATGAGTAAGTTCCTGCCTAATTAAATCACGTAAACTTGGGTAGTTAGAAAAGGAAGGGGGTGGAGAACTGAAGACATTGACATTTTTCAGCGGGGAGAAGGTGACACCTTAGTTCACGTGAGATGGTTTGTAGTCCCTTCAGTGCTATGCCTTCCAATAAATTGCTATCCAGTAAACATCCCAAGACAGAAAACTGGGATGAGATGTCAGGACTGTAGTCTTCCTTCTCTGTCACTGTTCCTGGGGTCTGGATTCCCAAGAGTCAAGACGTCCTCAGACATTCGGGCATGGAAGAAAAAAATGGCTCCTCTCACCTGGAATCAGTGTTAGGACAAACAGTCCATGGGGCCACTGGCTGGCGGGCCTGTTCCTGCCACGTCGTGCCCTATTGAGGATGTGGGAACAGAACCACAGAATAAACTCCATTCTCTCAGGGAACCGACATTTTGGCAAGAAGCCCAAATTAGGAAGGAACTGTAACCGAATCTAGAATCGGACGGTCTGAGTTTAAGTCCAGTGAGCGCCATTAGCTCACTGTAACCTTGGACAAGTTACCAAACTTCAGTTCTTTTATTAGGAACATGAAGATAAAATTGATTCATGTGAACCTATGCCTAGCAAACAAGCTCAAAGAACAGAGAATTTGACCATTACAGTCTTCTGCGTAGAACACCACGGAAAGATGATGTTTTTAATCCCTTTACACAGAAAAAATGAACCATTTTGCATCTGGGAAATAAGGTTAGACTAAGACCAATTCCAACTCGAGTATTTGGCATCTTACTATTTCCTTGGGGACAGTTTAAAGTTGGGATTCTTGCTTTGCAGATGAAAATATTTAAGAACAAAAAGTATACAGAACTTGGCAAAGCCACATATATGTTTGTAATTCTCAACAAATCAACTGAAATAACATTCTTATACACAGACTAGAGTTGCAACTCTGAGCTCTTGTGTCTGTTGAAGAGGTTTAATCTTCCATGTTTAGTTATTTTTTAATTTTTCAATCATTTTATTTCCAAATTGTTTATTTGTCTTTTGCTAATGATAGCAGTCAACTAAATCTTCTCTTTTAATTCCAGAAGGAAAAAATAAAGAGTAAAGACAAAAAACATCAAACAAAGAGAGACTTGTGGAGACCTAAGGGGAAAAACATCAGTTGACTCATTGGAAATCACAAATATATAAGGTCTACCAGAAAGTTCTGTCCGTTTCTATCACAACAAGTTTCAACATGTAAGCACATGTTATTTGGCGCATGTGTGCCTATTTTTATCACTTAATGTATACATACTGACATAGCAAATTAACTAAAAGTTGATTCACATTAGTCTTATGTGTGAAGCGATAGTGTAACCATGGCTACTGATAAAGTTCATTTACGCTACTGTATTTTGAGGACTCATCAAAAAATTGCAGAACTAGGCTGGGAAATTCTGTCACATCCACCATATTCCCTGGTCTTAGCACCCTCCGACTATCACTAGTTTTTGTCCTTACAAAATTTTTTGAAGGGCAAAAAATTCAAAAATGAAGAAGATATCAAACAAGCACTGGCTCAATTTTTCACATCAAAAGATAAAAACATTTTTCAAAAATGGGATATACAAATTGCCCTCACTCTGGCAAGAAATCATTAATAATAATGGCAATTATATTATTTAATAAAGTTTATTGACGGTAAGAAAAATTTGTATTTTTGTTTTATTCCAAAAACGGACAGAACTTTCCGGTAGACCTCATATATATGTCTGAGTTTGCCAAGTTCTGCATACTTTTCACTCCTAAATATGTTCATCTGCAAAACAGGAATCACAGCCTAGAACTACCCCTAGAAGTCATCATATTCCACATTCTGGAGCGATACTTAGCCTTGGACTAACCCTCTCTGTTCATAAATTAGGAGACTGGGTCTTGAAAGGTGACTTGACTTTTCCAAGGTCACAAAGTTAGAATCCAGCTGAAGGACAGAGGGAATTTTGTTTATTTTTGGTATCTTTTCTATTTTCTTTTCTTGTTTCTCATCTCTAGGTCAGAGATCTTTCCACCATGTAATTTTCCTTGGTTTAACTCACAGCAAGGTGAACAAAAGTTTTTAAAAAATGACCCCGAGTAAAAGTTTCATGAATGTATCACAAACTGAAGTCAAGTCAGCTTATGGCTTTAAGAGATCACTTCTTCATGCCACCAAGGGCAAATATTCTGTTCACAGTTCCCTTGGGCTGATCATCATCAGAGTCTTCATACTTTTCCTTTATTCAAAGTGACTTACTGCTTAGTGACCAGAGAGCCTGTGCTGTCAGCAGCCCAAGCACCTTTCTGGCATACATATTGGCATAATTTGTCCTTAGCAGATGCACTCTAACTTTTGTACTTTGCGAGCAGCCAACCATGGGACATGAGCAACAAACTGTGAAGGCTTAGCTCCCCAAGATGGGATTTAGTAGAATCGTCAGACACAGCGACATTATTCCAACACACATACTGTGGTTGTGCTAATTAGGACATGACTGTAATTAATATTATTTTACACAGTCATACCAAACAAGTCCACGACAAGGTGAGAGGAAGAAGGAATGACCTATTTCTAAAAACTTTTGCATTTTAATCTAGTTCTAGATGGGGGTTGTGACAATAGATGTGTGCCACATTATTTGTTAATGATAGGCTAAAATACTGAGAGTCTTTTATAACATAGTAGAAAAGTGCCGAGATCATTCTTATGATGATGTACCCATCTGTATCAGTTCTCTATTACTGCCTAGCAAACCATCCTAAAACATAATGCCTTAAGACAACAATGGTTTATTTTGGTCAAATATCTGCAACTTGTGCTGTGTTTGGCAGAAAAAATTTGTTTCTGTTCCACCTGGCATCACCTGGGGCAGCCACTGCGAGCTGAGAGCTGCATTGTCAAGAGGATCACATACATGACACATAAGTGGTAGCTGGCATCAGCTGGGAGGTTTGGTTCCTCTTGCGTGGGTTTCCATGGGCTGCTTGGGCTTCCTCCTGACGTGGTGGCTGGGTTTCAAAAACGACCTTCCCATGGAGACCCCAGTGGAAGTCATCTTTCCTTGGAAGTCACATAGGCTCACTTCTGCTGTAGTCTTAAGTTTGCCAATATCCAAGGCGAGAGGACATATCCCATATCTCACTGGAGAGAGAGTCCAAGTCACACTGAGAAGACCATGTGGGATGGGTGACAATACCGTGGCTGTTTGGGGAAAATACCATCTGTCTCATCACACCTATGCACTGTGATGTCCTTCAAGTCTGAGGATTGCTATGGACTTCCAATGAACATTGGGAAACGGCCATGAACAATTGCATCTGTTCTATGCCCTGAGTATCCTGGCAGAAAAATGAAAAAGACTGAGAACTGCTTATCTGAAGGACCAGTTTTCTGAAGCAGAAAGAAGAAAGGCAAGGGGAAGAGTAAGCAGACAACAAGTGTTTGTAGAATTGAATTAGGAATTCTAGCTAAGATAGCTCGATCTGGAATCCCCCTTTAACCATCAGATGTAAGAGGAGAGACTGCTTGGCTGGCAGAAGGAGGAGAGGAGGGAGCAATCACTCACTGAAATCTAGTCCTATACCACTCACACTCTGCCTACCAGCTTCCCCCTCAGCACTGAAATATGCAGTGGAGGGCGCAAAGCACACATCTAAGGCAGCTCACTCTCATCTTATCACCACATCATCCTTGGGATGAATCCATCGGTGGCATCTAAAGGCCATTCAACGCTGCAATGGTCTAATATTCAAACACCACTGGTGCCAAATCTCTCTTAAAGTGTGCAACCATAGATGGGAGACGAGACGTAAATAGGTTTTGCTTCTCTCTAATGACAGAATTAGTCCTCCAATTCAATTAGGCCCTGCTAATTGA
This sequence comes from Saccopteryx leptura, assembly GCF_036850995.1. Classification (NCBI taxonomy): domain Eukaryota; kingdom Metazoa; phylum Chordata; class Mammalia; order Chiroptera; family Emballonuridae; genus Saccopteryx; species Saccopteryx leptura. The sequence continues at coordinate 312,507,736 of NC_089504.1, forward strand.
ATGCATGAATGTATATGGGTTCCTTCCGTCTGCTGCAGCAATGCTTTTGAAGCTAATATTAGCATTGAAGAGGTTTCCTCTTTGGAGGAAAAAAACAAACAGCCCCATCCACTGTTCCCTCTGGCAGGATAACTCCACCTTGTTGCCAGAGGACCAGGACGTGTCCCTTCAGAAACAGTCTGTTCCACTCTCCTTACTCACCGCTGGAATGAGCTATAAACAGCAGAGGGACCAGATGTCTCTCCCAAGCATCCAGTTTGTTTATCTGTTGTTGTGCAATTGTTCTCTGGTTGTTTCACGTGTCTAACCCTCATCTCTGCAATTAAGCCACGAAGACAAGGACCGTGATTTGATTTGATTTTCTCTCTTTGTTTTATCCAGACTCCATCACTCACTGAAAACTGCATGGTACAGGAAATACACAAAGTACTTAATAAGTACTCGGTTGATACTAGTGGCCTGGTGATTCAACTGGCTATTGTTTCAGTACTCTTTGAACCCTGGATCAAGCAAGATGTGCCAGGAAATGGAAAAGAACCCACTTTACTGACCTGTGCTAACCCGGCAGTTAATTCTGGAGTTGAAAATATTTTTAAATCTCTTTGGGATCTAATGGTGCTTATTAACTACACTGAAACACCATTGCAAGTAACTCAACAGCCTGGAAAAAATGCTTACATTATGGATCAAATTAGAGCCTTATACTAAGCAACAATGCATGTGTCTTCTTAGAATACCAGTAGCAAGCTTGAATCAGTGTCAAAACAAAATTCAGGGATTCATTTTCTTTGAGCATTAGGTTTGTGAAGACAAGGTTCACAGGTGAAAAGGTCAACTGCAATCATACTCTCCCACTGCTACAGTATGTTACTGTCATCCAGTTGTATAAAACTTGTGCCAATAGTTACGAGGGGAAGCAGAGAGTTTATTGAACATATCTTCTTAAGAATCTGTATGACTCAAAATTAATGTTGACTCTACTGATGACATAGTATCACCTTTGGATGTAGTAGGTCAACATTTTCTTATATACAGTACCACGTTCGAAAGTAATACCCAACAATTCCCTTAAAACTCAAAAAATATATAAATTCATTTTTTAGCATCGTTATGACAGAGTTCTATCAACTAGCTTTGTTCAATAAATGTTAAACTCCTACTCACAGGGAGGATTTTTCAAATTTCTATAAGGTTTTATTCTGATGACACCTTACTAAATTCATGAACCCAACATAATTCTATTACATACCACACTCTTGCTCCCTAACATTTGAATGGCTTCAGCAATGTAAGAGATTAAAAAAAAAAGGAAATCAAGCATTCTCCAAAGGTCCTCCCTCCCCAGATTGTTGAGAGAATTTCACTGAGATAAGCCCACTTCGTTTATTTTAGCTTTCCTGCCTTTTGGATGATAAAGCTATAATCCCGAGAGGGCAAGAGAAGTGAAAGAACGAATAAGGACTCTGTGAGTCTCCCAGATGCACAGAGGGGACCAAGTCCTGCCCTGAGCTTCCATGACCTTCCCAGAGGTCCTTAGAGAGAGCATCAGGGCCTCTGGCTTCCTTCTCGGCTCCCCTCCCCCCGTCCCAGGTCAGTGTGCATCCCTCCTACCATGGGTCTCCTTGTGTTCATGGGGTGCATTTTAGCAATGTCCTTCAGGGCCTCTGGAAAAAAACTTAGGTCAAAAAGTGTACTTATATGTCACTCACTGATAGCCATGAGCAGGACACACTGGAAAGTGATGGATGGTGATTGGTTTTAACCAAACATCAAGACTGCATGGGAAGTGGTGTATAAGGCCAGGATCCAAGTACAAATAAGTGTGTCCCAGAGCCCAGAAAGATGATAGCTTTATGGGTTTTCCAGTCATCAGGGCACACGTGAGGCCACACTTATCATCTCCCAGCAGCTCACTGACCGTTCTGTAACATGAAGGCCTTTCCCACTAAGCAGAAGGACAGATTTAGCCCAAACTAAACTGTAACAAACTTAACTCCGGGAGGAGTTAAGACAGCCAAGGTCACGTTCAGGGACACAGACCAGCAAAATGCACACATAGCAAAAGTGTACACTTTTTTAAGCTTCTAGAGTTGGCTCTCACCTCTCAGTGTAAATACAGACAAGATCACTGGTATCTGCAATTAAGTGATAATAAAACATGAATTTGGCATCTTCCCCATAATATCAGCATACAGCAGATAGTAATTGGAAACGTAGAATTAAGCATCATATTTCAGAGATGTGAAGTGTCCTTCACTTCAGCGCTATGCTGAGACTGACTAAGCAATTCAACACTTCAGAAGCAAAAATTATAAAGTATCATATATGGTTGGTTCCGAAGTTTGCTCCAAAGATCCAAAATAGAACAGGCTTCGGTGAATGTATAAATCTTTAAGGATATTTATGAACAGAGCAGATTTTACTGTCTAGTTGCTGTGAACAGAAATAAAATGAGACTAAACTTTTATTCTCCTTAGTAATGCATATATGTTCTCAAGAACAGTAAGAGTCTCTGGGAAGTCACATGTGTGTATTTAAACATCCCCATGTAGCCTGATTGCTAAAGCAATAGCGTGATGTGCAGAAGGATTTCCTAGGGAAGTTGCAAGGCATCATTCATAAAGGGAATGTTTGCATTGACAGAAAAGATGGGACAAGACTCTTCTGTACAGACCAGCCGGCAAAGAGTCATGGAGGAAGAAGTGACAAGCAGTTTCACTTGATAAAGGGGGGGGCTGTCTCAAATGGGGTATGAGAAATGAGTCAGAAAGACAGAAAAAAAGAAAAAAAATGGGGGCATGCTGGGAGAATACCTTCCAAGACTCCAAGAGAGTGATACGAGGTCAAAGACTTACGGTTAAATGTCAATGACAACCACTCAGGAACCCCATTTTCAGAATATAACCTTGGCCAAGACCAGTGGTAGTCAACCAGTGGTCCCTACCCCCCACTAGTGGGCATTCCAGCTTTCATGGTGGGTGGTAGCGGAGCAACCAAAGTATAAATAAAAAGATAGATTTAACTATAGTAAGTTGTCTTATAAAGATGTATTCTGCCAGACTTAGTGAAAATCCGACATAAAGTACTTGGTAAGTAATTATTATTATATGCTTTAACTTGCTGTAACTCTGCTTTATAAATTTTATAAAGTAAAATTACTTCCCTACTTTATAAATCACCATTATAGTGGAATCGGTGGGCGGTTAGAAAATTTTACTACTATCAGAGATACAAAAGTGGGCAGTAGGTCTAAAAAGGTTGACTATCCCTGGCCAAGATGATCACCCTCTTCCTCAAAGGAGAAAAAGGAGCTTAAAGCAAAGGGAGATCACTGGGAGGTCAGATGCCCAGAGGAGAACGACTTGGTGGGGCACAACTTTCTGAGAATGAGAAGAAGCCCCCGGGGTAAGCCAGGGACGAGACAAGGGCATGGCCAGGGAAACAGCCACAGCTCCACAAACAGTACGGCTCAAAGGGGGTCTTAAAAGGGGTTTCCTTTTAAAACCCCACCCTCAGTTGTTTTTGCAATGGCTGAAATAATTGCCCTCACTTACTGGGATGAGAGAGGGTATGGAAATGTCACCAGACTGAGCAAAACCGAGTGGATTCTGGCTGATTACAAATCCATTTTTCAATAACCCACGGGGCTTAGCTCTTTCAGGAGGAAAAGGTGTAAGCTGCACAATGAAATACTAATGTATTTTGCTCATTGTTCGGGAAAGCTACCGTGTGAAAGCGGCCCACGGCGTTCACACACGTGCCAAGTCGATTTCCATTCTTTCCGGAGAGCAGGCACGTGGTGAGGTGTGCCTACGGCAGTGCTGTCGTCATTGCCAGCAGAATAACACACAGACACCCATCGGCAGGAATCCGCACATGTGCCCCAGAGGGAGCCCGGTGTGGCTGTCTCCGAAATACCTTTCCAAAATTGGAGATGGCATTTTGGGGTTGTCTTCATGCATTTCACTACTCAGAACCCTTAGCTGTCAGCCAGCTCAGCTGGGCAGAAGTGACTTGCCCAGATTGCCCAGCCTGCAGAGGACAGAGCCAGGGCAGGGGACTGGTTTGTACCACTCAAGACCAAGGCTCTCATCTCTGCCTGACCCTACCATCCATGGGCAAGTGACCATTTGCCCAGAATGATACAAGTCACTTTCAGCCCACTGGGCTGTAATCTGAAGCAAATATTTACTTCCAGCAAATTTAGGAAACAATAGATTTGAATAACTTCCTAAATCCATGCAAATAGGCCACATCAGTTCTATTTCTAGGCAAACATATTCCCATGTTGGGCATTTAACCCTGAGGGCTTCTCTTGCTCTCTCCTGCACTTCTGCTGTTCTGCTCTGTCCCTTTCTTTTGTTCATATTTGCAAGCAAAGGAAGTGCAAGGCACACAACTAAATGTTTTACCTGCATGATCTTATTTAATCTTCATATTATATCTACTAGATATGGACTATTATTGGCATCATCCCTATTTCATGGATGGAAAAACTGAGGCTTGGTGAGGTTAAGTCATTTGCTCAAGGCTACCTAGCTAGGACGCAGGAAAGCCAGAATGTACACCCAGCATGGAAAAGACTGCCTTGCGAGCCTGTTTCCCCTGCAGGGCACTCCTCTGCCTCCCTTCTTTGACTGTACTGATTGGTCAAACACACTATAGCATCATTAGGTAGTAGGAAGAGGTCTTCTCTTCTCAATGTTTCCCAGGTTAGCCTGGAAGGGAGGTAGTTTTATTTTTATTTTTTGTATTTTTCTGAAGTTGGAAACAGGGAGGCAGTCAGACAGACTCCTGCATGTGCCTGACTGGGATCCACCCGACATGCCCACCAGGGGGCAATGCTCTGCTCATCTGGGGCATTGCTCTGTTGCAACCAGGGCCATTCTAGCGCCTGAGGCAGAGGCCATGGAGCCATCCTCAGTGCCCGGGCCAACTTTGCTCCAATGGAGCCTTGGCTGCGGGAGGGGAAGAGAGAGACAGAGAGGAAGGAGAGGGGGAGGGGTGGAGAAGCAGATGGGTGCTTCTCCTGTGTGCCCTGGCCGGGAATTGAACCCAGGACTCCTGCACGCCAGGCCAATGCTCTACCACTGAGCCAACTGGCCAGGGCTAAAGGGAGGTAGTTTTATAGTTGTCTCCAAGTCGCACACTTTTCTGGCTCTGACAAGGAAAGGTGCAGAAAATAAAGTTACCGTTCTGTGGAAAGGACACACTAGAGTCCTAACTGCTTAGGGTGTTATGAGGGGTCACGTTGGTATGGGAACGAAGGTTGTATGATGCTAAGAAAGTCACACCCTAAAATTCTGGCCACCCCAAATGGACCCAGAAAATAAGGACTGACAGAGAAGGCTGGGAAAAACAGGAAGTGTTTTGTTGACTTGACAATTCTGTAAGAACCGGACTGATAAGTATTTTCGCAGCTCTGTCCGGGATAGCACAGGCTTAAGTCACCATGACAGACAGCCTAGGTAAACAAAAACGCACCCAGAAAATCCATGGGCCTAGCACACACAGGTTGGAGTTGCCTATCTAATATTAACCTTCTAGGAACCAAATAAACAAGTAATGCCATCTAATAGTTTGCAACTGGTCATCAGGGGAAGAGATGCTTAGGCTAACACGGTGATTCAGGGCAACCCATCACCAGTGCCTCCACACTCCTTGCCTTAAAATGAGCCTCAGGTGGAGCATACTGGGGATGAAGTTTTCATTGGACATCAGGGTTTCTAGTGAAATAGAAAACAGACCAGTGGAATAACAATTATCCTCACATAAGGACTGTACTGCAAAAACTTCAGGGGAGCTGCCTAGCCCCTTGATTACATCGGCACTCATATAACCCAATTATCCTCATATTATTATCTTTATAAATTTGTATTGATTTTAGAGAGAGAGGAAGGAAGAGAAAGAGAGAAAGACAGGAACATCAATCTGTCCTGAATGTGCCCTGACTGGGGATCAAACTAGTAACCTCTGCACTTCAGGAGGATGCTTTAACCAACCGAGCTATCTGGCCAGAGCATTTATTTATTTACCAGTATCCTCTCATATAGTAAATATAAAAATAAGGGGATATTTCAAAATGAATATGGAGCAATAAAATATCCCCTAATTTTTGTGAACAGTGTATCTTAAATAAGCACAGTACACTTTAACAAGGAAGCACAGTTGGACTTTTCATTTTTACTATCAGAGATAACTACGTTCACACCAAGTCAGGCATTCTCCATTTCCTTTTAAACACTTATCTATAGCGAAAGTGACTTATCTTTAGGAATGAAATCCACAGTGGCATCATTGCCAGAGGATCCATGACGTATCATCTTATTTGATGACCTTTTCTCCCATCACATAAAAGCAAACCAAGAGGTTAGCCTTCCTCCTGCCTTCTTTTTTTTTTCCTGTTACTTTCTTATTTTGCAACGTCTTAAATACTTTAACTTAAATATCCTCAGAGGCCAAAGGCAATCTAAAGCAAAACTGTGGGTAAATTTTACTAACTAGCACCCCCCCACACATGTAGCTATAATAAGGCTTCAAAAGATAATTAGATAATTATCACCAACAAAGCATTCCAAAGTAACCCAAAGGATCAAAGGATTATATGGTTGCAGTCAACAGTGAGAGTTAATAAAGGGGAATGAGAGAGAATAGTAGGGTCAGGACTCAGGAGGAAGAAATATAACCTGATTTGGGAAAGCTTAAGGGTTTTTGTTTTGTTTTCTTTGCTTATTCTGTTTTATTTTGTGTTTTTAATCAGCCGTGATTGTCTGTCTTCCTGGGATTGGTGAAGGAAGACTAGCCAAGAAAAAGAATGGTGTCATTTATCCCCTTCCTCTCACACAGTCTTGGGGAGCGCCCTGGGAGACCACCATTGAAGGTCATCCCTTTAGCACATTAGGGACTAACTCTCTTTGGAAAAGAACCAGGACTAACCTATCTTCTACAACAGGGAACAACATTAAATCAGGCTACAACAGAATTCAAAGATGTGCATTGGAGGTTTCTGTGTGTCAACACCACATCCTGCAACAAACCTAACAGTGAGACGGGTGCAGAGGGGATCAATACAGCGTAGAATGGGGCAACATCTCTATTCATGGGGTTTATAGTGAAATAAAAATGGCAACACTATCTACCCACGGTGTGTTTGTGTGTGTGTGTGTGGAGGGGGGGTAGTTTGGAATCCACCCAAACAAAACAGTAAGTGAATAGAGAAGGAGAAATCCTGGACATTTGAGTTGTTAGGAAACTTCATCATTATTTGTCCTTTGACTCTAGGGAGATGGTTCCAAGACACAGGAATTAACGAGCAGGGGGTGAGACTTGAATGAAGGATGAGGAAGGTGGTCAGCCAGAGAGATGGTGGGAGCTGATGTAAACAGTATGGCCCAGTGAACCCAAGGGAGATGGGACGGGAAGAGGAATCTACACACAGGGAGTAGAAATAATTCACTAGAGCAACATGAGCTAAACCAGGGTGAGAAGAGCATCAAAAATGAGCACTAAACTGTTTGACTCTAATTAAAAAGCCAATGTGGGATTCCCTACTTAGACACTGAATAGGGAGCTAGAGAAAAGAACAGTGTAGAGACTTTGCTTTAGCTAGCCCAAAGTCCTGCAGAGTGGTATACTGTGATGGGCCATATGGAAAGCACTTCCTAGCAGGGCGATTAAAGATCTACAGATGGTTTCATCCATATTATCAGCCAAATGTAACTCATCATTTTGATAATTAATAGCTTATGGAAAATAAAAGAAAACCTTTCACTTTCTTAATCAACTCTACTATTTTGATCATAATGGTCTTTCTACTGTGATTTTTTTCATAAGAAGTAGCTAACTTTTGAGAATTCTACCTTTTTAAGAATGAGTGCTCTTGACAAGAAATGAGATCTCTGTTTCCTTGATTAAGGAAGTATGGGGGTAGATGTGGATCAATACTATATCTTTGAGTCCTGACCAGTGCAGTGGATAGAGCGTCTGCCCAGCATATGGACATCCTGGGTTTGATTTGCAGTCAGGGCACACAGGAGAAGCAACCATCTGCTTCTCCCCCACTTCCCCTCGTGTAGCCAGGGGCTCAGTTGGTTCAAGCATGGCCCCAGGGACTGAGGACAGCTCAGTTGGTCTGAGCACATCAGCCTCAGGCACTGAAAATAGCTCAGTACTCAAGCATTGGCCCCAGGTGGGATTGCTGGGTAGATCCCAGTTGGGGCGCATGTGGGAGTCTGCCTCACTATTTCTCTTCCTATCACCTAAAAAATATACTATATCTTTGAATTCTTTTTCTGTGTCAAGGGTACTGCTCACTGATATGAAAAAAAAACAAAACAAAAACCCTCATCTTTAATAACCAATTCCACTCAATAATTATAAGGTCTCCATTCAGCAAAAATAATTTCCTACTACTACATGAGCCCAAATCGCAGCAATGCTGTTGAGAGATAGTATAGAGGAGAGGCTAAGAACAGGATCTGGATCTAGGATCACCTGAGTGGGAATGTGGGAATTAGCTCTAACCCTTACTAGTTATTCATGTGACCTTGGCCAAGTTACCTAATAGACCTGTGCCTTAGTTTCACCATATGTAAAATGGAAATTATGAAAGTACTAGCTTTGTTGTGAGGATTACATATATGCAATACAATACATTTAGAGTGGTTGGTTAAGTATGCCATAATTTGGTGTAGTCTTAAAGGAGTTACATATTTTAAGCTCTCTAAACCTCAACACAGGCTTACTTTAGAACACTTACTTCAGGCATTTATCTTTAAGAAATGCTGATCATTTTTTCCTTAACTTTTAAGTACATATAAGAGTATATTATGCCAAATAATTTCAATTTAGTTTGCTCAACATCATAAAGCTATCGTTTCTCTTTATACTGATTCACAGATTTATGAAATATCATAAAAATTGCAACATAAAGCTTGACAAATTGCTTCTAAAATTTATATTAACAAGCACAAGTTCAAGCATAACCACGATGCTCTTGAAGAATAAAAAATTTTAGAGTACATGCTCTACCAGATATCCAGATTTATAGCACAGTTCAAGCAATTAAAATAATGCAGTATTATACAAGAATAGATAAATAGGTCAATAAAACAGAAAAGAGAATTGGTAAACCCATATATATATGGGGAGACAAACAGGCTTTGCAAGTCAGTGAAGAAAATAAATGGTAATGACGATTATGTGTGTTAAGAAAATAAAAACAAAATTGAACTTTTTACCTCTCATCAAACCACAATATCAATCCCAAGATATTAAATGATACAACATGAAAGGCAACACTATAAAAATTAGAGAAGAGAATATGGAACCATATCTTAAATATCTTTATGATTATGCTATGAATGTATTTCTTTAAAGACTATACCAAAGATACAAACCATGGAGAAAATATTAATAATTTGACTACCTTAAATTAAAGACTATCTAGTCCTCAAAAAAGTATGAGAAAATAAACTACAAACTGGAGGAAATCTGCAATACATACAGTCAACAAAAATTTTTTATCTAGAATACATAAAAATGTTTATGCATCATTAAAAAAAAAGCAACCTAGTGGAAAAATTAGATAAAACAAGAGTCATTTCATAGAAGAGCAAACACAAGTGATGTATAAGTATTTGAAATAATGCCCAATCGGATGTCTAATCATTTCATGCAAATGAAAATCACAGTGAAATACCATTTGACACTCCTACTAATTTAGCAAAGAAATTTAATCAGTTAATATCCAGTGTTGGTGAGGATGTGGATCAATGGGAACCCTTACCCTCTGCAGTTGGGAGTGTAAATTACCATTATCACTTTGGGAATTCGTTTGTCATCATGGGATCAGTTAAATGTGTGTATAACCTACCACCTAAAAATGCCATCTTGGGTTTAAACTCTAGAGAAATCCTTGCACATGGGCACCAGGAGGAGTTAGGAAAAAGGATAGTATTATTGTCCGCAATAACAAAAATATAAATAAAACAAAACTATTCACGAGCAGAATGAGAAACTAATAAATATAGTCTTCATCAACAAGGATGAATTACAAAAACATTATTCTGAACAAAAGAAGCAAATCACAGAACAATTACATTAAAATTTAATTTATGGAATTTCAAAATAAAACTATACACACGTGTGAAATATATATACATATTGTATATATATGTACACATTCATGTGTGGACTATGCATCCATGTAGTAAGGTCATAAACATATCGGAATAATCATTATCTCTTAGGAGAAGGAAGACAATGTACTTAGGCCACCAAGAAGGTTCCAGATTCCTACAAATGTCTGTGTTCTTAGGCTGAGTCCACAGTAGTTCCTTTCGGTTATTTAAACTGAGTCGATACATTTCATTTTATACATCTTTATAAATATGGTCTATTATAATAAAAGTAGATAGGTTATATATTTATATTAGAAAAATGAATCTAGGATGTTTGAGCCAAAGGGGTAACTACTGATGCTTTAACAAGCTTTGGGCTTCACCCCAACATGCTTCCTTGCATGACCGACTGCAAAGTATAAATGGCTCCAGCCTAATGGGGGACTCATCCTTGGGCACCCACACGAGTGACTGTGGCTGTTCCAGTTTTATTTCCATTTGCCCCTTACTCCCATCCTCATTACTGTGCTGCCATAGCAACCATATAGCTGCTGCAGAATGTGAGAGCCATTATTGCCAGCAGGGCTAGGAGATATGACAGAATAGGGGTGCTGCTTCAGACATCCTGGGAGGAATCAGATTGTTGGAAATTCCCTTCAAGAAAGCCACTCTTGCCTCTTATTCTGTAAATGAACAGACATGACCCTCCGGTGGCGCACGGACACAGGGAGAAGCGGCACAGAGGCATTCTGGGAGGCCCGTGACATCAGCAGGCTCTGAGGATGGAACAGAATCTGCGAGCTGGGAGCCAGCAAAGCACTCTGGGCACAAGAAGTGGCTTCAGGAGCAATTTAAACAATGAAGTGACAGGCACTACACGCAGAGGGAACTCACAGGACCGGGCAATCAATCACTGCCAAGCGTCTCTTCTGTCTCTTCTGACAAGGAGTCAGACTCCAGCTTCCAGATGTAACATTAAAGCGTAATGTTGCCCCTGGGATGGAGCATGGCAGGTTTCCCTGAAGCTTCGGTTTCACTCAGTTAACTAATTAGGAGAGAATATGACACTGGTGGTTATTTTTTTTTTCCTGCGGGGACAGATCCTTCCCAGCAGGAGGGAGAAGTGGTTGTGTTTGTTCCCTTTTGTTTTGTCGTTAAAAAGAAATGACTGACACTGTAGTAGATAAACTCTTGTTAGAGAGATTTCCCCCCTTCTATCATTCTATCAACTCATTGCTGCCCATCATTTTGCGGAGGACCTGGTGGGTCAACAAGCAAGTGTTAGAACGAGGTTTGAAAATCCATTCTGACCACTTACAAGCTGTGTGATCATAAGCAAGTGCTTTGAAGAACTCGGAGCTTGTTTCCCCAACTAGAAAATTGAGCTTAAGATCTACTCTGCTTTTTGTGAAAGATGAAATGAAAAATATCATCACTGAAGCACAGTGTCTGCACATAATAAGCACTCAATAAATATTAGCCTGTATTTTTAATGACTCTGAGGCTATGGTATATAAATGGAAACATTTTACATTTCGTTTATGCCTGTATTATCAACTCTACGTGACCACACATCTAATCATACACAGAACCTTCCTTCTAGTTTCGAGAAGCTAAATTAACCATTTTACTCCTCTTTACCCAGATGTAAAGCCTTCCAATGAAAATTTCAGATTTAATAACAATGTTGAAGGAAACAGTTTTCCACCACAACCACTACCACCTTCCCCCCCTTCTCCCCCTCTTTCACTGGCGCATCTTTTAACTTTCCAAAGGTAGCGCCAATGCCCAGCAAACATCAACAGTAAACACAGCTCCTGTGCCCTGCGGGACAACAGTAGCATTATGTGTTGGGGATGCTTCTTAACAAACTGGAAAGTGACTTCACAGGCGAGTTCCCATTTGAAGTCACAACAACCCCATGATGTGGGCAGGGTAGATACAAAAAGCCCGGCTTTATAGACAAGAAAACAAACTCAGAAAGGTAAGTGACAAAGCCACGATATTCAAGCATACTTTCTATGGAAAGGTCATGTGTGGGATTTGAGATGCCAGGGTTACTGAACTTTGGAAAATTAGATTTTTCTTAAGAACGAAGTCTGTTTTGGAGATAGCTGAAATGATCAGTTTTCAGAGGGAGAAGTATGATCATTAGGAAGAAGCAAACGAAGTAGGAAGTCAAGAGGAACAGGATTTTCTAGTCCAGTGTCACTATCATTTGTCCACTGTGCCCCAATTTTTCCAGCCTTAAGTTTGAGAAAGCAAAAATGTCACCTCTTATCTGTCATGCAAGTGTTCTGCAGTGTCATTACTGTGTACCAATGTAAGCTTGATGATACGATAGTCAAGAGATTTTATGCTAACCACAGAAAATACAATGTACGACCATGAGAAAACACATTGTAAGCGCTAGTGAAATATCTTGGTGATAAAGAAAGGAATGAGAATATTTTCTAGGGATATTTTCTAGGGATATATAGGCTAAATGATGAAAAATTAGGTAAGATTAGATAAATTGGCATTATACTTTTACAGTTCGTGTTTATATAGTCTGGGAAAGTTGCAGAATCAAACTCAGAGTAATGAACACGTAGTAATTTTTTAAGCCAGGAAACTATAAATGCCTTCTAATTTGGCTAATGTTTCTTTGACTAATCACATATATCAGTTCTTAAAATAATCAATTCTGAAGTAGTGCTACTAACACTGAGCAGTCTTTCTGGTGGCCGCGACCTTTCAGGACTTCTAAGGACACCGACATATGCTCACTGACGGTGCATAACCTTAAGAATCCCTGAGAGAGACTTACAATTCAGAAGTCCCCTTCTCACCTTTCACTAGAAGGGGGATCCGTTCTTACTGATTGGAAGGAAAAAGCCAACAAAGGTCATTGAAGGGAATCTTAGTTAAAAATACAAACCAAACACACACTTCTAGTTTATCATTTCAATCAGGAAGTCCAAGGACCTCTAATTTTGCAATAAAAAAAAACTAATCATGCCAACCCCAATAAGCACAACAGCATATACTAACCGGTCATCATTAGGTGGTCGACTGCCTAATTCTGACTTAATGGTCCTAGACACCATTTGCTACATGACTCATCATAGAACATGAGTGAACTTGATTCGAACATTGGGAGAAATTTTATACGACATCAGAACAGGCCGGCCTAAAACTTCCTCACACTCTCCTTAACATTCATTTAATAAACATCTTAACGTTTTCTACTTGTCGGGATCTATATCAACCTCACTGTCTAACAAAGGAGACGGGCCAACCAAGCATCAAAGTCATGTGTTAAATTCTAGAACGAAGGACAGTATCTGATACAATAAGCGGGCCAGGAAGCACTCGCAGCGGAAGAGACAATGAACAAGGCCTCAAACGGTCAGTGCACTGCGTGCACGGCAAAAGGGAGGAGCCATTTCCTATTAGAAAGAACAGTATGGCTAACAGCAGGGAGATGTGATAAACACGGAGCGTTCCAGAAATGAGAAGCAGTTCTGCATGGCGAGAGTACAGAGCTTGGAGAGAAGGGAAAAGATGCCCAAAGAAGCAATAAGCAGTAGAAGAAGACAAAGATGCCATCATTTAGAACTTTCTAGTCCGTGTTAAAATACAGCACTGGAAAGCTGAATATAATTACTGGTCTCCTGAAAATATTTTACCCCATGGGCAATGGGAGTAGATTTTTACTCCAGGATGGTCAGTTTGGTGCTATCTAGGCATGCGTGAACTATAGGCAGCAATCTGGAGGTATAAATAGCAGGTAAAAGACAATTTAAAAAATCCAGGAAAGGGCCCTGGCCGGTTGGCTCAGCGGTAGAGCGTCGGCCTGGCGTGCAGAGGACTCGGGTTCAATTCCCGGCCAGGGCACACAGGAGAAGCGCCCATTTGCTTCTCCACCCCTCCGCCGCACCTTCCTCTCTGTCTCTCTCTTCCCCTCCCGCAGCCAAGGATCCATTGGAGCAAAGATGGCCCAGGCGCTGGGGATGGCTCTGTGGCCTCTGCCCCAGGCACTGGAGTGGCTCTGGTTGCAACATGGCGACGCCCAGGATGGACAGAGCATCGCCCCCTGGTGGGCAGAGCGTCGCCCCTGGTGGGCGTGCTGGGTGGATCCCGGTCGGGCGCATGCGGGAGTCTGTCTGACTGTCTCTCCCTGTTTCCAGCTTCAGAAAAATGCAAAAAAAAAAAAAAAGAAAAGAAAAAAAAATCCAGGAAAGGTATGGAAAGGCCCTATCCTAAAGCAGTGGGGATGGAAGAGAGAATGGAGACAAGAGAAAGACAAGAAGCAGAAAGACCAGGTAGAAACAAGGGGGTGAAGAAGCAGGCTTAAAGAAGCTCTCATGGTTTGTACTTGGCTGGCGGAACGGGTCATGGGGCCCTTCGCTGAGTGAGGGGCTGCATACGGGGAAGGCCAGTAGAACTCTTAGAGTCCTAGTCTAGCCCTCTTTCATTAGATTCATCACATTTTACCTTGTATGGCAGTAGCTATGGGTCATTCCACCACCCTGTGCCCTACCGGACCCATAAGTTCCTTGAGGGGAAAATTTCTGTGTCATACACCACAACAGCAAGTTTGTACAACATGATTATACAGCATAACTGACCCATGGTAGACACTTACTGAACGCTTTTGAATGTTTGATTGAATCAGTGAACAGCTCCAAAAGTTAAATGTAACAAGACCATACATTTTATCCTTTGAATGAAACAGTTGTTCCTTAAAATACAAATAACTCACCTCATCTGGATAGCAACTCCCACCACTTACCAATTACCTTCATTTCAGACCCGTAACACCCTGTGCAAACCTCAGTGTCCACACCGGGAGGGACTTTCAGGAACATCTACTACAAACCCCCGTTTTAAAAACATCTGTAACTCAGAGAAGTTGTATGGCTAGCCTGAAGTCACAAAAAGTTTCTGGCAATGGGACAGAAATCAGGTAAACTGCATCAAGCTTTAATACTGTCAACCAAAATGGTTGCGGCATATTCTAAGAAATACAAGATATTAAACTTAGCTAGGATGACTTAAGTTTTTAAAAGCACTTTACATTTCACACTAAAAAGAAATGGGTACAAGACAAACCTCTTAGGGATTTTTCTTAAATAATTCTTCCCTCTTACAGTGAAAGGCAAGGACCAGAGCTCGACTTTTAATCCTGAATCAGTATAATTAAGACAGATTCTTACCGTGATCTTCTGAGGAGACGGGTGACCTAAAAGGAGATAATAAGCATGATAAATCTTTTGCTAATGATACTGATAATTACAAGTACAACAACGATCAAAAATAATCTTATAGAAATACTATCCCCAAAGTTCAGTTAAATGGAAATTTCAATAGAGTAGATGGTGTAATTAATGTGTTGGGTGCATGGCATAGTCTAATCAGTAACTCTCCTCAAGTTGTTCCAATCGATAACTTCCAAAGCTTACCTAGACTGGTTGCGGGTTAGACATCACTAAAGTGTCTACTGCATGGTGTCACACAGGACAGTGCGAACCTAGTCACATCTGGATTTATCACACACACAAAAAGAACTCATCAATTGTGCTAACAGATGAACTCCTGTGAGGTCAGAGGGTCACTAAGTGCTCCATGTCCGGGTCTCCAGAGAAAATGACAGAGATGTAAATAAGCACTAGACTGAATGTCTGTAGGTAAAAACAAATCATGGACCAAAAAAAGGGAATCAAAGAAATGATGGGCACCCTTATCATTATTGATTTTTGTCCCCACTCTTTGTAGAATTTAACGTTTGGATGAGACTGGCACAGACCCTCTATTTCTGGCTGTATGTCTCTAAACCTGTGAGAATCAGGATGAGGAGAGAGGTCACAGAACTTTTATAAAATGAAGACTTTTGCATACAATTCGGGTTCCACTCTAATTACGACAGATTCCAATGAGGCATCATCACATCAGCGCCTTTCACAATAAAAACCTTTTTCCTTCCAAGGTTGACTATTAATGGAGTTACTCTGAGCAATATACAGATACAACCTTGTGGATGAATTTCCCCTCAGGTTTGAAGGGTACAAACTTGCTACTAATTCATTCTTTTCAGGGAAGAAACAGAGACATATCATATGGAATTCAGGGGTGGTAGATTTTTGAAAGGGAGAGCTAAAAATCAGTTGGGAGAAGTCTTCTCCTCTAAACAATTAGCCCGGTAGAGGCCATAGCAGGAACACAACCGAAAGCCAATGAAAGAACCTGGCAATAGAACTACCCATTGCTATAACCACTATTTACGAGATGTAATGGCAAAGTTGGGAAAAGAATGACTTAGCGGATGCACAGTAACTGAAGGAAAAGTTTAGCTCCTTTGAGATGCCAGACACGGCTTTACTTTACCCACGGATCAGTAATATTTTTGTCCGTGACATAAGTGAACCAGAAAGCGCAAAGACACAGCAAGGTCATCAGTGGAAAGGTGTGTCATCATTTCAACCTACGGGTCTCTTCAAGTAAACTGCTGCATGTAAAAGTGACGGACGGTCCCAAGATTCAGTAGAAAGAAAACTGGTATTGGGCGATGGACACAGGGAACAGTGAAAGGGAACCTAATGACACCCTAAGTTACCACAGCAGAGCCAGCTGCTTGAGAAGTACCATGGGGTCTCCTAGGCTGGCTCTGATCTATCCTCCCCTAGTCCATGCTGTCCACACACGGGTATTCCCCACAAAGCTGTGAGCCGCTTGAAGAGTAGGGCCAGGTCTTATTTAAAACACAGTGGCCCCATTCAAATGCTGGATTAACTGCGACATCATTCCGGTGCTCCTCAAAAAATGATCACGTCTCCTTCAGATGCCCTTCACAACCAGGCCGCCAGCTCCTAGCCAGCTGTGAGGGAAGAGCTTGGGGAATGAGCCTGAAGCTCCAAACTGGTGACAATGTGGCCACTCTCAGAGCCCAAAGCCACCCAGCACACCTGGTAATAGAGACACCCACAAACTGCTTCACAAATAGGAATGGGTAAAGATGAGGGTGTTAGATAGAGGCAGCATCAGATTGAAAGGTGAGTCCTAAGAAAAACATATTGAAATCAGGTGAGATAATTTCTTATGCTGCCCAAGGCATAAAAAAAAGAGTCAGGCACAAGGAAACTTCTTTACTCCTGGTATTTTCTGATGAAAAGGAAAAAACATCTCAGATTTTGTTTGCAATTAATTTCTCACTGAACTACAGGAACGAAGAAAAACTCATGAAAATGAACATTGCAGTGTCTCAGGTGGAGGGTTCGGACAGTAGGGTTTGTGGCTGCCTTTTTGGAAAAGTAAAGAACTAATCTGAAATCTGAAGTATTCCAGATGGCTCGGTCCAGGTCCCACAGGGATGTGTTCTGCGGTGCGTCTGGGCAGTGGGGAAGAACGATCGGTTTCAGAGTGTTTTCTAAGGATTAGTCATGTGCAGTTTCTGGCCTGAATGTCTCCCACACATGCCTGGATTTGTGGAATTTCAAGACATATGGAGTATTTCAATCCTCACTCAGTATTTCACCTTGCCTCGTAACAAGTCACTCAATTATACGACGGAGACGTGGACCTCATACATTATGCCTGGACATGGGCATAAAATGTTTTACAGAACTGAGCTCAGGAGGCAAGAAAGATTGTGAAATCAGCAAGCTAAGTAGTTGTGGTTTTTGTTTTTTTAAACAACAACAACAACAACAACAACAGAGGGATTGGATCCCCGGAACAAATCCTCGTCCTCAGCCCAACAACTGAGGAATACATAAAAGCACGTGGCTCCCCCTCCCCACCGCACCTGGGAGGTTTGCGGCCCCGCCCCAACTGTTGAGGGGCCCCCACACTCACTTCATCTGGGAGAGAGCACAGGCTGAACTGTGACGAGCGTTCAAGTAACTCCCGGATCGAAAGTTCTCTCCCTCACCGCTTTCTTGATCACTAGTCTTTTATTGTAGTCTGTAGAATATTTGTAATTTATTTGTCTTTTTCTCGGTCTTTCTTATATTTTTATTTATATTTTATTAAAATTCAGCCACACAGGCCCTGGCCAGGTGAATCAGTGAATGGAGTGTTGACTTGGTGCGAGAGGTCGCAGCTTCGACCCCAGTCAGGGCACGTGCGCGAGGCAATCCATGAGGGCACAACTAAACGGAACTAAATGAAACAACGAGCTGACGCTTCTCTTTCTCTCTTTCTCTCTCTCAAATCAATGAAAAAATTAAAAATAAAATAAAACCTGCAAAGTAACACAACAGAACTACAGCTCAAGCACTGCGTTTAAAACTTTTCCTTCTATTATATTAAACCTGAATAGGTATTGTTTGGGTTTGACTCTTTCTATTTGTGTTGAGTTAAACCTGGGTAATAATTATTACTTGAGACCCCATTAAGTCCCAGGTCTTGGGTCAAGTGATTGGGGATACAAAGTGAACAAGACATCAAGTTCAAGGGACTGATAATCTAGTGAAGAAGAAAAAAGATGTAAACAAATGGTTGCCATTAAGTGGGGAAAAATCTAACGATCAAAACATATATAGGCCTTGGCCTGTTGGCTCAGTGGTAGAGCATCAGCCCAGTGTATAGAAGTCCTGGGTTTGATTACTGGCCAGGTCACAGAGGAGAAGTGCCCATCTGCTTCTTCACCCTTTTCCCTCTTCTTTCTCTCTGTCTCTCTCTTCCCCTCCCACAGCCAAGGCTCCATTGGAGCAAAGTTGGCCCAAGCGCTGAGGATGGCTCCATGGCCTCTGCCTCAGGTGCTAGAATGGTGCTGGTTGCAACTGAGCAACACACCAGATGGGCAGAACATCGCCCCCTAGTGAGCATGCTGGGTGGATCCCAGGCGGGCGCATGCGGGAGTCTGTCTCTCTGCCTCCCTGCTTCTCACTTCAGAAAAATACCAACCAACCAAACAAACAAACAAACAAAAAGCCCCATATATAAAGCAGTATCAGAGAAGAGAGGGAGACCAATTTCATCCTGAGAGAGGGAGAGAAGGCTTCAGAAAACTGAACTGGGCTTTGCAGGATGGGCAGAAGCATAGTAGTAAGTAAGAAAGAAGCATACCAGGTAGAAGCCACAGGCATGAAAAGGTGCAGATGAGGATCTCATCATCTGTTATCAGATCTACGAGTAATTCAGCATGGCTAGTATGTAAAGGAGCTGTTAAAGACAGGGCTGGAGACATAGAGGCAGGGCCGTTTCATCCCAGACAGAACTCAGCCTCGCAAATATGAGCAATAACCAAAGAGGAACCAGCCCCTCTACACAAAAATGCCCAAGAGGAAAGCAGGACAGGATGTGCCAACATACATCGGCTGGGAACATGCTAAAAGGACATGGCGCTGAGTGGGAAAAACTGTTCACAGATTTCCAGGAAGTTTAGAACTGGAAAAAGAGAAGGAAGGAAGGAAGGAATAAAAGAGGGAAACAGCCTTCCCCGAATGGAAACTTGAAGAAGAAACTACAGCAGAGGAAACGAACAAAGGTTCGCCCGGACTCCCTGAACTAGTACATTCTAGAGAAAGTCTGAGGGCTTTTCCTGTGTCACCACCGCACTGGAAAACGAAGAAGAGGAGGAGATGAATAACAGTTAGCAGTATATTAAGAAATGATCCATCGATTTGTTCATCCACTCAAGCTCTGTGGAAGTGTTTTGCTTTTTGATTTACTTTTCTATAATTCTGGACTGGAAGACTTGCTGGTGAAAGTCTGCTTCCAAGTATAACCAACCCCAAGTGGTAGAATATTCATGCTTTTTCTTTCCTTTTAAATGAAGGCAACACTTCTCAAATTAGGGTACACTTGGGAACTTGAAAATGAAGAAAAAGCTCCAGGAAAACAAGATATTATTTTTAGATGGGGAATTATATAATTTAACTGGTAAAATTATAATATTTTTAATTTGAAACCGGCACAGCCATATTTGGGATGCAAAAGCAAAGAGTTGCTTGAATTCTTAAAATAAAGCAATAAACTTAAAAAAATATATATGTGTTTAAAACATAGTGTCAGGCAATGTCTCCATGGTGCCTTATTCTATTCTGGAATAGGGATGTTTCCAAAGAAAAGTCTGAAACTATGAAACAATCCACCTAAGTATATTTATAACATCTTGGAATGAATCCTTTTCTATAAGGTTACTGTATGAAGATATCAAGAGTCTTAGGGAATGGGACATTACACACACATCGGCTAGTGGCTACTGTACTGGACAGACCTTGACATCACTTAAGACACAGGAGTCTCTGAGACACTCAAAGGCTGTTATTTAGATCGCTTGCCATCTGCATGTTGCCCTTCAAGCCTTCTAATCTTCCAAGTAGATCAATTCCAAGGCTTCAGGACAATGAAAAATGTGCTCGGTTTTCTCCGAAAGAGCAAAACGGTGTTATATTTATGAAGGCAAGAGAGTCTTTAAGAAGCATTGCACTTCTTGCGATGTTTTATTGTTTTTAATCAGCAAACCTGGAACTGAAAGGATGGGCATTGTGACTATTTCAGCCTTTGCCATGCAGCAAGATGCTTTGTGATACGTTTTAGATGCACGCATTTCTGGGCGAGCTGGATGAAATTCTCTCAACCTACAAGCTCATCCTAACACAATAGCTTTTTAATTTGAACAGTGCTATCCTGACTCTACTTTTTTCCTTTTTACTTTATATATAACATTTTTCTTTTGTTTTCATCCCTTGGCTTTGATTCATTAGCATCCATGTTTTCCCTACTTGGCTCTCCTTGGAATTTCTGTATCGCTTCCTTCCTTGGGGAGAGATAGGAGGTCTATCCATTTCATTTAATTTACTTGTTTTAGACTATCCATTTTAGATAACCTTTCCTAGAGACAGAGGATAAATTAGATGACTATTGGGGACCCATCTACGCGGGTCTATTACTTTCTGGGAAGAACTACTCCACAAATGAAGGTCTGTCTCCCTTCCCAGTGTCCCCAACACACATACTCACTACTTAGCATTCATAAACCATCACCTGGCAGGGAGCTGGCCAAGAGATGGAGTCACATGGAGGTGAACTTAAAGCAAACACATGGACCGGGTAAGCTCCAAGACTGAACCAGCTACAAGAACAGAGAGCCACATTCCCAAAACACTCGGCAATGGAGTATTTCCCTAACACTGTGGATGGGGGAGGGGAGCGCTGATCTGTCCATACCAACTCACAGGCCTGCAGGGAGGCGCCAGTCCTTCACTTCCTGGCTGCCATCATGGCATTACAGAGAGAACAATGGAGGATGCCAGGCTGCACTATAACAGTGCCATCTCTCCACTCGCTTGGCACCCCACCACTAAACTGTTCCTCGGCTGTGAAGTCCCCAGCAGGGAACAAAGAAGCACTCACCTTGAGAGCAATTCTCTTTCGTTCATCTTCCTTTTCATGCCTGCCTTTCCTCTCTGTCCCCAGCTTTGGGGGGAGCCCTACAAAGCGCTGTTTCCTATGAGCATGGGGTTGACCTGCTTTCCCACTCAGGAGGAAGCAGAGCAGCCTAGGGTTTCCAGCTTCATACCCACTCTAAATGCTCCCACTCTCTCTCTTTTGGCATTCTTCCTTGGTTTTCTGTCCCTCTCCTGACCACAGCCCTGAGAGCCCCCTGGGCTGATCTCACCTACCTCTGTCACACTTTGGTGGGATCCAATCTCTCTGTAAAGCAGCCTCCCACTAGGGACATTCAGGCCCGGGCAAAATCACCCAGGTTTGATTCTGTTTCCTGCCTGAACCATTATTGCTGGTTGTCTCTGCCAACAGGCTCCTGAGAAATGGCCCCCAATGGACCCTGCTTTCTCGGCTGGGCACCCCTTCCAGGCACATTTCAAGAGTCCGCACCATGGCTGCACAAACACCACCTGCACTGAATGTCTTCTGTTTTGCTTCAAAGTGATGATGCTACTACACCCATTCAATTTATTTCCTGTGGATGGACAAAGAATTGTCACAGACATCAAGGAAGCCCAAGTATGATTTAACGTGATTTGAAAGCCCGGCTGTGTAGATGACCGTCTCTGGACAATAGCGTTTCCCCCTTGAGTTACCTTCCAAGATGTGCACTGCATAGGGGGTTGCTATGTCCAGCCGATAACATCATTGTGGGGGCTTGAGGGAGAAAGAGTGAGATCACAGATGTGGGTGACACCATGACCACCGTTCCTCTAGCCCCCAAAGCATCTCTCATTAGAACCCCAAGCCCCTTAGCACCGAGCATCCCCATCAACTCTACAATCCTCCCTTTGTTTGCTCTCCCTCCCTCTAATTATGAATATTGCTGGGAAGACAATGCACAAAGCCTGGACCGTAAGAGAGAGAGCCAGCGAGAGCGGGCGAGAGAGATGAAAGTTACAGCAGCCACACAGAGTGCCATTGAAATGAAAGACACACACACTCGCTATTCAAGTGGCCACCGACCCATTCAGGGACTGCCAAACAGCTCAAAGGTAACATTCACCACCGACAGAAGGGAGGGTGCGAAAAGAGCGAAACCCTGGGAGGGAGGGAGAATCGGGCATTTGTGTGGACATAGGGAAACAAGTCCCAGAACTCAAATAATAAAAGTTTGTTGGTGAGTACTTCATGGTGTGTAAATTCCTCTAATTCCCTTCATTCTCGTAATCTCCTCTTCTTTAAGACTCGCCTACCCAAAGAAAGACCCTGATAATCCCCACAAGAGCTGTACTTGAAATATCTGGTGTGTTTTCTAAATAAGTTCCTGGGTTAAGTTACAGTTGGCATTTCAAAAATACCTCTGTTTTAACTGCTGGCTTGGACAGTTCAATTTCTCCTAAACAAGCTCCTTAATCAGTTTGCTGAGAAAACCCCTAAAATAAATGCCCTTTGAGGTTGAAATTTTACTGCCACCTACTGTTCATTCCTAAGAACTGCAACTAAAATGGGGCAGGGGAGTTCCTTTGCATTCCGTGGGTAAATAAAGCAATGAGGAGAAATGGGCAAAAGTTGGACAGTGGACATAGAACACAAATAGATCAAAGAAAGAGAGGGTGTTGACAAAACCAATGTTCAACAAGTTCATTCAACATGGAAACGACTATCACACTTTTTACTGCCTAAAATACAAACACTGCTGGAAAACATTTTAGCATTTTGAAGAAGTCATGAAAAAAATGTATACTGGACACAGCACAGTCATGCAGCTATAAAAGATGTGATGCCTCACATTAAAATCATCATTTTCAGTATAACTGCTTGCATATTTTTTAAATGGGACCAAAGGAATGAAAAAGGCCTGTTAGTCTAAAACCCGCTGAGCCCATAGGCATCAAGAAGAGCTAAACTGCAGGTTGGATCCTGGTGACCTCGGCAGTCCTGGCCACAGTTCCTAATGCCTCACTGTCCCCAGCACCCCCGCCCCTGTGTTCCCTGAGGTCTCTGCCCCTCTCTGTGGAGGTGAGGGGAAGAGGTGGGACAGTAGTGATCGGATTCCTAGGCAACCTCAGGGGAATGCACGAGGATGGGGCCATCTTGCCAAGGTGAGCTTCACGACCAGCGGTCACTTGGGAGGACTTATTGCAGAGATAGCTCATGTCACCGGTGGATGTACTAAAGTCACATTCAGGATAAACGGCGGCCGCTTCTCTCTTCTCTGATTGCTAACATCAAAAAACAAACATTTAGCCTGACGGGCACCCTTAGTTAGAAAGCGACACTCTGAGGGCAGAAGCTGCCTCCCACCTTCCCTCCTGTGGCAGAAACCTGTCCTGGAAGCCCTGTGATGTCCCCAAGGCACACGGACTCCACAGGGCAGGGTCCTTTCAGAAAGACGTTGACAGTGGACTTGACATTGAATATTTGTCCCCTTTCAGAAAGGAAGGAAAATACCATAGTTTGAGTCTTCAGAAACTGGTCCCCTTTCCTGACAGCACGGCCATTTCCCCAGCAAGCTCTGGGAGAGGATTCTTACCATTCATGACTAAATTTTAACCCCGCTGCTTAGAAAGACTCAAGGAGAGACAGGCCAATGTTTTGTAGGACTAACATCCGCTCCAGCGACGCCAACTCGTTTGAGCTTGGGTCCCATCCAACTTACCCAACTACATATCCTTATTCTAATTACCAAACTAATGAGATTTTAATGTCATCATTAGGCCCATAAGGAAGATCCAGCAACTGGTTCAGGGACAAGAGGACCAGCTGCACAAAAATGAATGCCTCGTGACCCTGCCACCAGTACATGGCTGCTCTCAGGGGACACAAGACAGGCTGAGCACCCAAGTCCCCACTTCTAGCCCAGCCATAGAAACCAAGAAATATCCCCACTCCTCTATGGCCTTAACAATACTCTCTCCAGATTCAAGTGTACAGAGAGATGACGTTATCATTTCCCAGTTTTACAAAGGTGCTTAAATGGTTTTGTCACAAAAGATTCTCTCACCTTTTTACTGGTTTTGCCTAAGGCCCTAAAGCAGAGGGTGTTATTGGGAGAAACGAGGTGTCTCCTCTGCTTTGTTTCTAAAGAGGACCCTAATACATCCTGAGAGGTCCTTTCAACAGCCCCCTGCCTGGGCAGTGACTCAGGAAAATCACTTTTCTGACATATGGTCCCCATGCTTTAATGTTTTGGTTCTGCCTTTTCTCCTTTGGTTGGGAATCCCTAGAAAGTGCAAGGATTCTATTCCATCTATAAAATTGGGTGTCTGATGGCTCCCTATGTGCCAAGTCTCTTCCCTTCCACCCAAAGAACCTCTAAAACCTCTTCAAAGACTAACCATCACTGACATAACCAAAATAACCCAGCGACACACATGGTGTGGGGACCACGCCAGCATCTCACTGCAGAGGTTCATGGACACGACCTTTCCTCTCTGCCCCACCCCACCCCACCTCACCCCACCACCGTGCTCCTCAACAGTTCCCGCAACGTCCTGGACCCACCATAGTCTGCTTTGACCATCTCACCTGTAAAATAGCATCATCTCGGAGTCCAGGATTCAATGTATCTTTGTGATTTTACTCTGTGAATCCCCTGGATCGAACTGATCCTTATTACAATTTGTAATATGTAAATGGATTCCACAGTCTAACAAAAATGTGACACATTTTATATATCATTTTCTGACAACTGCTATGGGATTAGTACTGGGTTTCCTACAGCACTACAAATAGACATTCTGCTTTGGTTTGTTGAAGCCCCTTTTCTCTAACTTCCAATATTCACCCATTCACCCAACACCCACCCCACAAGCCTGCCCTACTGAATGGCCGTTACACAGGGTATGGTGCACAGTGCCATGAACACAGGATGAGCAGTCTACAGTTTGTCCATCCAAGGAACTCACATGCTTTAAAGAAGGATCCAATCAAATTCCATCACATTCACAATATCCCTCCAGTGTAAGTAGGTGAGGCCACCATGTTTTCCAAATGAGCAAAGAGAGCCACTCAACAGTGATAGTATCTCTTCCTGTTGTTATCACTGGCAAAACTTGGAACTCATAGAAACGGAAGGGCAGAATTTCTTGATATCATTTTCAATAAAATGAATGTTTAATATTAGAGACCTATTATTAGTGTACCTTAGCAAGTACTTTATTTCCCCCCCTCTCAATATTGGTCAAAACAGATCTGGTGCATAAAGAATTCTTTTCTGGCTCTGCCACTAACTAACCTTGGAAATGGAAGTGGAACTCCATAACCAAAAAAGCACTGGAGGCCCAATATCCACAACTGTTTGGGGAACAATTATAAAAAGATCAGAGAATAATCTCTTATGAAATATTTTGCACACATAAAGGGACAGTGAATTACTTTGTGTTTGGCTAAACAGAGAGGGTAATAACTTGAGCTAAGGCAGGGAGAAAGAGAGTCAGAAAGAAAGATACACATCAGCTAAAATGTAGCTTTTCCAGCCTAGGCGATTAGCCAGGGAGAACAAGATTTAGACCAGTCAAAGGTAAGTGCGGGTGGGACCCAACTATCTTAGCAAAACAGACGCAAGGGGCTGTCTCTATCCCGACAGTGCCAATTTCATCTCCAAGACCCATTTGAGCAAAACCTCTACCCTACTAAGAAGATTAATTTTCTTCCTCTTATCTGATTGTGATGTTTGAAAGATATTCATTCCCACAACCGAAATCATTGCTCAATAAATAGTCTGTCTTCCTGTTGAGAAGCTGGAGCTTTGACAATATGTCCAATTATCTTTTTTATTGGAGTCGGGCCACCACCTAATGTTCCAAGAAGAAATTAGGTAAAGGAAATAGCAGAAGACAAGAGGAAAATGAAGCTATTGCTCCCACAGCTAGCCCAGAATGTCTGAGGTTTTGAAAGGGGGTTGTTTTCAGAACTATTTTCTTGATAATGGTAGTTCAGAAATACAGACTACACTAAAAAGGATTTAATTTTTCAGTTTAAAGTATTATTAGGTGTTTTGGATATTTCTAAATAACTTGCCAGTTCTATGAACTTGCTTAAGCACACATCAGCTAGAGCGAGACTATACTGTCATTGAGTACATTTAATTAGTTGAGGTGCATTCTGGTTATATAATGATGAGAAGCAGACCCTTAACTACTTCTGTGCAAAGGTTAAAGAAAATAAGAATGGAATCCTTCAAAGTCCTTTTTTAGTCTAACATTTTTCATTAACTCTTTAAACACTCATCCTTTTCATATCAAAATTTAAAAAGGGAAATGTGGAGAAAGCAGAGAATTCTATTTCCTCTTGTTTTCATAACAAGTATTATGGTATCAGATGTTAGGTCCTATAAATTTCATATTCATTTTAGCTGGTACTGTATAAATAAAAGCATTGGTTTGATTTTTACACCACCACATGGCATGCTTGACTGTTTTCTTTTTTCAAATGTCTGCTAATGCAAAGCAGGCTACTTCATAATAATGTTTCTTAAAAAAATGGTTAACAATATGTGTAAGGACTTTTAATAAGTAACACAGTACGTGGAACCCTATCTTTACAAATTTTCTACTACCAAGTGCTTTTACTTTTATTTCTGTTTTCATTGGATAGTACTCAACCATAATTAAAGTGCATAAGGAAACTGCTTCACATTTCTCATACCTACATTCATCTGAATGATGTCTAGAAAAACTCACGAAAACTCATAGACAGGGACAACAGTGTGGTAACTGCCCGGGAAGAAGGCTGGGGGAGATGGAGGCGGGGATAGGCAGCATTAATGGTGTTGGACGGAGACTTGATTTGGGGTGGTGAATACACAATACAGTGTACAGATGATGTAATTGTATACCTGAAACCTGTATAATTTTGTATAACCAGTGTCACCCCCATAAATTTGATAGAATGAATGAATGAATGGCTGAATGAATAAAACTATTGTGCTGGCCATAGTACTGCCATGAAATCATTGCACACTTAACTCGTGAGTTAACATTAGTGCACTGGTACTGCCATGTGGAGGCATTGACTTTGAGCTCACCATCATGTTCACATCATCTTACACATTGTAGTGGCCTTTCTTTAAAAAAAAAAAGAAGCAAGTACATAATGATATATAGCTTTATTTTTATTTTTTGGACAAATAGCTTTTATACTTTCATTAAACCATACAAAAATAATGATCTCTTTAACCACTGAACAGTTCAGCCATTTGAATAAATTATACATTGTGAAGCTATTAGTAGCTGATTTGCAAACGCTAAAGGAAATTAGAAACCAAAGTAAATCTTTCTCCGGCCCTGGGGCTCTGGGTACCGGCCTTTGCACTGGCCCTTCGGGAGGGTAGTGCAGTACAGTGGAAACAGCACAGAGTTAGAAGTCAAGCTGACCTCATTCAAGCCACAGTTCTCATATCTATTATCTTGGGGGACCTAAGAAGAATATTTTAATCCTCGTGAGCCTCAGTTTATTCAGCTGCTAAGCAGAGGAGAAATATAAAAACTGTTGAAAGAATTTAAGATTATTTAACTATGGTACAAAGCAAGTAGGAGGTATTCTATCAATACTTCTTATTGACATGTTATATATTATTATATTAATATTACATTATATATTTATATTATATATACCATGTATTATATATGTAATATATATGATATGTAGTAAATATATTACATGGCAT
Source organism: Saccopteryx leptura (assembly GCF_036850995.1). Lineage (NCBI taxonomy): Eukaryota > Metazoa > Chordata > Mammalia > Chiroptera > Emballonuridae > Saccopteryx > Saccopteryx leptura. The sequence goes on from NC_089504.1 coordinate 312,535,906, forward strand.
GTAATATGTATTACATATAATATATAATACATGTATATATATTACATATATATAATACACACATAATACATATATAGTGATTAACTATGATAATATTTATTACTTATATATTAATTAATATCAATATATATTAGTTGATATTAATATTAACATATATGGCATATTAATGTAGAATATATCATATATGATAATCATATATTATTAATATATAACTGCATTGTTCCATAACTGCAATTATACTTATTTATATCAGAAATGATCTCTGAAGGAAATAAAGAGATGTTCTTCCTAAGGAACTAATAAACACAATAAAAACTTTTAAAAAAGAATTAAAGGACAGATTAGGGCAGGGGTCTCAAATTCAACTCAGCATGTGGGCTGCAGAGCAAGATCACAGCCGTTTGGCAGGCAGCACTAGGTCTACAAAAGGCAACTGTTACGCAACACTTTTCAGTGTCACAAAACGACCAGAAACTGTAGTTCGCATCACAACTGCTGTTAACTAAGCTAATATCTAGCTAGGATGCTAGAGAAATGAAAAATACAAGTAGGCCCCTAGGCTTACTTAATTTTATCCAAAATATTTTGAACTTCGTGGATTAGTCTGCGGGCCGCACAAAATTGTTCAGCGGGCCGCGAGTTTGAGACCCCTGGATTAGGGTGTTATTCTTTTGAGAAATGATGCGGAAACACCATTTTACCCTGCCCCCTGGTTCTGTGAGCCGGGGTGCAGGCAGAGCCAGAGGGGACGCTTGTCTCCAGTGCTGACTGTCTGGAGAGTCAGCAGGAAGGACTCAAAGGTTCTGGGCGGATGTCTGAACGGTACTTTGTTTTCCAAGATATTTGACAGAAAAAATTTTCAAACAGAGTCAGCAGCTCTAGTGTATTTAAGAGCTCAAGTAGCATAAAGGGCCAGGAAAACAGCTAGCTGCCAATTGGAGATTGATAAAATAGTAAGAGAAATCTCTGAAAAGATAACCCAAAAGAAAAATAAAGAGTTGATTTTGATATAATTTTAAGAACCTGGTTGCTATATACAGTAGTACATTTATTTGTGATTCATGGGAAGCATATTTATTATCTTAGAAACATTAGCTTCATATATCATGGTATATAAATATACTATATATAGAAAAATTAGGGCACAGGAAACTTGATTGAGATCGTCCTCTGCTTTTTTGAAATAGCCTGTGCATGAGGACAACTAAAACATTTGTCTGGTTTGTCTGGGTTTACTTGCTATTTCTGTAGCTAAATAAAACTTTAATTTTCAAACAAATCTTCCCACAGCTAGATGACCACTTTTTTAAGCCATCAATGTGTGGCTGACTCATACAGGTTCACAGCCTCAATTCTGTATAAAACAAAATGGAAAAACACTCTGAATTGTAAGCAATCAAAATGCCATCAGAAACTAACAACATGGATTAATTAAAAAGAAAAATCCATAGTAATTCATTTTTCTTCCTTTCTACTCTTCACACAGCAAAACCAGAAGTAAGAGGTAGCAGAGAAAAGCAATTAAAATGGAGTCAATTTATGCCCTTAGAATGTCTAAGTACATACAATTTTTACCAATGAAATAATTAGTTTCAGATTTCTCATTTTTCTCCCCTTTGTCACACAGAAATCGCTTTCTCTCTTCCTATGGAAACAGTAGACTGTCTTGCTCTTCAGTTAACCCTTGGATTCTAAGATTTCAATAAACTTGTTATTTTATAAAAAGAATAAGACTAAGTGGTTACCGGGCCATTGTCCCTTTTCAATCAGGGCCTTGGATCGGACTGGAAACCCTAATTCCATGAATTGCTATGAACTTGCATAACCTCTAAAACAGGGTGATAGGCTTGAAGTGACACATTGGGTGTGACTGAGTGTGTCCGGGAACACACACTGCACCTGCTCCTGCAAGATGGAACAACAGGAGGGAGGATTCTCTGGACACAAATGTACCAACACTGTTGCAAACTCCACCATTCACTCTGCTTCTGACCATGATCAGAACTCGGCTCGCAAGAAAGCGCACCTACTCCTCTGATCTATGAACAAATGCCAAATCTATAATGTGAGCAGCAATCCCCTTCAGCCAGCAAAACCTCTCGGTAGCATTGCAGTGAGCACACATCCACAGGCTCAGGACTGGACACAAATGAAACACAGCTATACCAACGTGTTGAAATGCTCACACAAGTGAGAACTATGTATCACTTCCAAACTATTCATGGTCACCCCCAGGCATGTCTTCATGACATCGCCAACACAGAAATGTCTAGTCAACACTGGATTCCAGAAAAGCAAACACTGCTGGAGATGACTGTATTTACAGATCCACATGGAAGGTCTGTGTGTGGTTCATGAGCAAGGGAGAGGACAAGTGCAGCTCCATGGGGAGCCGGGGTGGGTACAGGTGAGCAAAGTGAATGAAATGTCTAACCACAGGGTGACACGGTCATGAGACAGCACAGACACCACTGCAAAGAGAAGCCTCCCCATTGGTGAAGAGCCCACAGGATCCCTTCCCAGGAATCAGAATGGGACACCAGAATAGAATAGAGAGAGAACTCTTACTGTAGCACACGGGAGTGGCTGAGATCTTTCATATCCGAGTCCTCATAATGTGGTGTTATCATTGCCAGGCCACTGTCACTCAGCATGCGTTTCCGTAGTGCGGGATTCCACCAGTCTGACATTCTGGGAGAGAGACAGGCACCAGACATGTCAGCAAAGTCAGCCACAGGACCTACTCTGCACTTTCTCAAGACAAGTCTTGTCTATAAATGTGAGAAGGGAAATTCACCTTTACTGGGTGTTTACTAGGTACGTCAGATTTATTATTCCTTTTAATTTTCTCAACCATCACGACCTATTTGTATAATTCTGCCCTCTTCACAGATGGGAAAACCGAATTTCAAGACAAAGTCACTTAAAATGCAACTTAAAACCAGTAATGGAGCCTAATGCAGAAATGCAGATTCAAAAATACAATGTTGGCCCTGGCCGGTTGGCTCACTGGTAGAGCGTTGGCCCGGTGTGTGGATGTCCTGGATTTGATTCCCAGTCAGAAAGCACAGGAGAAGTGACCATCTGTTTTTCCACCCCTCCCCCTCTCACTTCTCTCTCTCTCTCTCTCTCTCTCTCTCTTTCTCTCTTCCTCTCTTCCCTTCCCTTCCCACAGCCATGGCTCAATTGGAGCAAGTTGGCCCCAAGCACTGAGGATGGCTCTGTGGCCTCTGCCTCAGACTCTAAGAATAGCTTGGTTGTTGAGTAACAGAGAAACATCCTGGATGGGCAAAGCATCTCCTGTAGGGGGCTGGCCAGGTAGATCCCAGGTGGGGGCACTTGCAGGAGTCTGTCTCTGCCTCCTCTCCTCTCAATAAAAAATACAAAGCCCATCTTTTCACTGCTCGGCTGCTCCTGGTTTCTGTCCAGTGAGGGCCGCTGGTGAGAAATACAAAAGGGACTGATTCATGTACTTGTGTATTTTTCAGGCTACTTTTTTTTTTGGAGCTAGAGTTCATATAGGTTGAACCCAGACAAAGCCTTGTTTCTTTGGCCATGATTTGACAGGGAGGGAATAAGTAATAGGTCAAAGACCAGGGAGAGCTTGGCAGAATGGGTCCACACTGACGAGATCGAGGACAGACTGGATCAACAGGATGTGACTCATCCTTTTGCTCAGGTGGGCTGGGAGGACACCTTGACTCTGGTTACCACTGCTTCTGCAGCAGGACTCATCATCTCACTTGTTCTCCTCACCATGAACAGGCTTGACTCACAGAACACGGACCATAAAGTTGGCCTTCTCCATTGCCTTCTGGAACTCCCGGGGTTAGGGTTAGATCAGGGGTCAGGAACCTTTTTGGCTGAGAGAGCCATGAACGCCATATTTTAAAATGTAATTCCATGGGAGCCATAAAATGACCCGTGTACATTATGCATTTTCCAATAGAAATTTGGTGTTGTCCCGGAGGACAGCTGTGATTGGCTCCAGCCACTCGCAACCATGAACATGAGTGGTAGGAAATGAATAGATTGTAATACATGAGATTGTTTTATATTTTTAACGTTATTATTTTTTTTTATTAAAGATTTGTCTGCGAGCCAGATGCAGCCATCAAAAGAACCACATCTGGCTCGCGAGTCATAGGTTCCCGACCCCTGGGTTAGATCACCCTTTGCGCTTATCAGCAAAGCTCTGATATCACTAGCTCCAGCTTCCTATACACAGCTATACATCTGTTCCATCCTACAATTTTTTTTTTTTTTTTGTATTTTTCTGAAGCTGGAAACGGGGAGAGACAGTCAGACAGACTCCCGCATGCGCCCGACCGGGATCCACCCGGCACGCCCACCAGGGGGCAACGCTCTGCCCACCAGGGGGCGATGCTCTCCCTCTCCAGGGCGTCATTCTGTTGCAACCAGAGCCACTCTAGCGCCTGGGGCAGAGGCCAAGGAGCCATCCCCAGAGCCTGGGCCATCTTTGCTCCAATGGAACCTCGGCTGCGGGAGGGGAAGAGAGAGACAGAGAGGAAGGAGGGGGGGAGGGGTGGAGAAGCAGATGGGCGCTTCTCCTGTGTGCCCTGGCCGGGAATCGAACCCGGGACTTCTACACGCCAGGCCGACGCTCTACCACTGAGCCAACCGGCCAGGGCCCATCCTACAATTTTTGTCTTCTCTTGATGCCCTGGCAGAGCTTGAGATACTCAGAAATCACAGCAAGGGTCAAATAAACTAGTGAAGGGTGAATAGGTGTAAGAGCTAGTCAGGTATATGCTATTTGAGCACGTGTGTGTGCATTCCAGGGAAATCTTTATTTTAACTATTGATCCTCTGTACCCTGGTAAACCACTGAGGCTCATTCATTAGATGTCACAGAGGGAAGAGATTTTCGTCTGTTTTGACTTTGGCATTCTTATTCCCCAAGTGCTCAGGCTAGTACCTGGCACTTAAAGTGCTCTAAGTAACTATTTTTGAATTGTTAAAATCACCTAGAAATATAAATAACATTTTGGTCATTCAATGTAGTGATTACTTTCATGTACTCTGGCATCAGAAAACCCAGAACTATATCTCAATTTTTTCATTTATCTTCTGTGCAATACTGAGAAAGTTACAAAACCCTCTAGGCATTCATTTTTGTATCAATAGTTTTATGACAAGAATAATAGCAAATCAGCAGGGTCATTGAAAAATAAAAATAATGATGATTATTTTTAATATAATATTTCATGAGTGCCTATCAAGTGCCAGGAACTATTCTAAATACTTCACATGGATCGATTCATTTAATCTTCAGACAATTCCATAGGTTGGTACTATTATTTCTATTTCACAGATGAGGAAACAAGCATAGCTCACTTAACAAGATTAAGTCACCGTAAAGTGGTGGTAAGGATACAGAAAATGCATTTAGCACACTATGTGGCTCATAATAAGTGTTTGGCATTGGACAGTTAGCCTTATAGAATTTTTATGCCCCAGGCTGCCTGGATATAGGGGAAACAAGAGAAGGAGGAGGAGGAAGAGGAAAAAAATAATTGTCAAGTCACCTGTGTCAATTTTTATTTGTCTAATACAGGCATTAAAGATATATATATGCACAAATGGGAACACCAGCACTTTCTGGTTTGGTAGGCAGTGTGGGTGTGGTAGGTAAAGAAGGCTCAGACATGACACAAACCTGGATGGGAAAAGTATTTATATTTCTAGACAACCATTCACAAGACAGACTTATAATGAAAGCAACTATATAAGATGCTAACAAACCACAACCAGAAAATCTGTACAGCAGCCCTAACTAGTCTGTGGTTTCACCTTCTGTAGTTTCAGTTACCTGCAGTCAACCTTTGTTCGAAAATATTACATGGAAATTTCCAGGGATAAACAATTCATAAGTTCTAACTTTCATGCCATTCTGAGTACCCTGATGAAATCTAATGCCATCTCGATCTGTCTCACCCAGGACAGGAATCATTCCTCTGTCCAGGGTCTCTGTGCTATGTTCATTAACTGCCCGTTAGTCACTTAGTGACTTCCTGTCTCAGATATAAGATCAACCAAATAGAAAGAGAGAGAGCAAGAGACCATATTCACATAACTTTTATCACAGTATATTGCTATAATTGTTCTATTTTATTATCAGGTCTTGTTGTTAATTTCTTATTGTGCCTAGTTTATAAATTTAACTTTATCATAGGTATGTATGCAAAGGGAAAATAAAGGATTTGATACTATCCATAGTTTCAGGCACCCAGGCTGGGGGTGGTGGTGTCTTGAATCATATCCCCCATGGATGAAGAGGGGACTACTCTATTTTAAAAGAGTTTGCTGTCATTAGAAATGTCAATTCCAAAGCCAAACAAGACACTGATGGCACCTTGCGGCTGTCTCATCATCACAATGCCACAGGAGAGGGTACTCACCCCGAAGCCTGCTCCACCACCAGATCAGGCATTCCTGGCGGTGTCCCCGCCTGCTGCGACAATACCATATCTGGATCCAGAATAAAAATCTCATCTTGAGAAATCTCCATCACAAAGTGCAAATGTTCCTAAAGGAGAACAAAAGAAGCCTGTTGGATGACTGACGGGGACGTTCAAACCTATCATCGGAAGAATAACAAAACAAAACTCCTTGGCTTTGCAGAATAATGAAATTCTGTGACATATCGAATGACTACAGTGAATTTTCAGAAGCCTGACTAGTGGACATCCATCCCTGAAGCAACATCGTAGCAAGAGGCTTGGGAGGGAAATAGGTGGATCCCTCCTCACTTGGGTTCCTAGCTGGCTTCAGGAGTTTGTTAGGTATAACCAGAGATGGTCTTGCCTCTTCTTCTTCCCAAATACTATCAAAGAAGTGATAGCCCAACTTGGAACGTGGTCCAGCACGAGTGCACAATAACCTGGACTCCTATCCCCTGGATCTGGTCAAGGCTAAATGGCATAGTTAACAACTGGTTTTATCACTGGATTCCACACTCAACTCTATTTGCAGGAGAATTGGGACAGTGGGAACACTTATTATCATTAGGCATAAGCATTTTATTTTCTTATTACTGAACTCTGAGAGGTGATGAGTTGAAACCAAGCAGCCTAGATATATACTTGAGATCTAAAATGTTAAGAAAGCAAACAATTTGACTGCGAAGCAGTATTTATGAGTAGCAGGGTGAATAAAAATTTAAAGTGCAGGCTGGTGATTATATTTACAAGTCTAGTTATTTTCTGTGCTCATTTAAAAGGTCAAGCCATATCACCTTCAGTCCACAAATCACAAAACACAAGAAGACAAATAAAAAGCTCATAGCTTAGGCAAATAGTACCATTCCATAATGTGCACATGTTGTAGTGTTTTTGTCAGAAAGATGTATAAGATTAGCTGCCCAGAAAGTATATATACTTGGGAAGTTTTCACTTTCCCAAGTAGACTCACAGAAACTTACCTGAGATCTGTCTATTCGATAAAAGCGATCAGCAGAAGTTGCTAGAAAAAAAAAATAGTATATGGCATTCAGAGTGTTCTGTGATCTGGCACTAAATTTCTAACCTTCTGTCCTACGATGTCAATCAGAAACCTTACATTCCAGTCATACAGATTACTGGCCAGTCTCTAAATCTATTAAGAAAAGCTTAGGACCCCAGACAGAAGTGAACAGAGCTAGGGAAAACTGTAGCTAGCCAGGCTCCCCAAGAAAATGATACTTCTTTTGGAAGAGATCTTGAAGAGGCAGAGCCAGGGGCCACATCTGGTGTTAAAGAAATCATTTTACCTTAAAACCGAGTCCCTAACCTGTGTCTGAAGAAAGGCAAAAGAGCAATAGTGTGTGTGTGTGTGTGTGTGCGCGTGCGTGTGTGTGCGTGCGTGCGTGCGTGTACACATACATATAATTTAAGCATTTCTAAAAGGGACTGACCAGGCTGCAGCTGTAGGTTGAGGGCAAAAACACCTTACAAACTTGGGTTTTTTGAAATTATTCTGATTATCCTTCATATTCAAAAGCATTATGTTTCTCCTTGCTTAAATCTATCTAAGTCCAGATATTTTAAATAGAGGCTCTACATTGTACTAGAAAGAAAAAAACTTAAAATGCAAATAACCCTTCCAAAAATCATAACTATTTAATGATTAGCTTTTCCCCAAAGGAAATGAGCTGAGAAACGAGCCCCAGTCCCGGCCCTCTGAAAGCAACAGGGGAACAGAAGGAGACCTGCCTCGGAAGGCATTCCTCTGCTCTGTTCTTCTAACCGTGACTGTAATCACCTCGTAAAGGACTTCAATAAAACTGCTTATAGAGTCAAACGAATATGCAAGTTCATCAAAGACCACAGACAGAACAGATTGTGTACAGAACCATGCATATACATTTTCATCATTTTCTTAAACATAAGCCATTCCTCTGTGAATTCCGGAAAAAGAAATATTTTTCTCATCACAAGGGAATAAAAAGGCTGGGGGAAAAGAAGTGTGATTTACCTTCAGAGGTAGTTGACAAGCCATTAACGAAAACCTATGTCATGATTTATGTGGGTCAGATTTCAGAGGGATACAAGTGTTCCTCTTCTTAGTACTGTTCATACATCACACATCCTGTTATACTCATAACCACATTAGTATCTTCTTGGATGCACACACAGATAAACAGAGAGAGAGCTACGGGGTGGAAGATATGCTGGGTAGCACATACCCAGGAATGGAAATCAATGGAGGGAACTGGGTAGAAAAGTAGAACTGAGCGGCATCCAGGGAGCGAGAGATGCTTGCAATGGAAAATGGCCTCATGAACCAATTAGAAAATAACTGACCTGTTTTGCATCCAATGTCAGCTCAGCAGAGCAGATATGAACACAACTGATATTTTCTATGCTTTGATAAAAATTTATGCATCACACTGAAATGATAGTTTAATGAAAACCATATGGAAGTTTCCAGATAGGCAAGCAACAAACGTGTTGGTACCCATCCCACGGCTGCTGAACCTCTCTATTTTCCTCCATTTAAGAGAGGTATCGGCATGGTTTAGGAAATAGGGGTTGGGGGTTAGGAGCAATGAAGGAAAATGGCAGCTTAGACATAACGTTGTTAAGAAGTTCAGCCAGAGTTAACCAACTTGCTCTAAGGTTAACAACTCCAGAAAAACTGTGTTGCCACATCAGCAAATCCACATGGTTGAGATGGAAACACCAACCACATAGAGCCCCGTGAAGAGTTTCTGAATCATCCTTTGGAAAACCAGAGTCCACTCCACCAATAGATACCTTGCCCTGCTGCAGCCCCAACCCTCGCCCCTCCGTCAAATACAGAAACACTCACCATCTAGAAAGCACCACCGTGGGGAGAGTCTCTGAGCTGAGAGTGCCCTGGGGAAGGAGGTTTCTTGGTCCTGGAAAGAGACACACACATCCCGTGGCTCCATTTGAATGAAGGGCTTTCCTCCCTCTACACTGTATCCTACCACCTAGTTCTAAGAGCGAGCATCCTTTCCTAAACAAAACACTAGTGAGAGACCAAATCATATATAATTATATTTTACTAGAAACAGAAATAGGACCTCTGTTTTGGAATGAATCATTACACGTAAAAAATTTTAAAACAACTCCTGCATAAAATTTCTAGGAGGTTTTCAATTATTCCATTAAGCATTCATAAATAATAGAACCTGGGATAAATTATTTCATTTAAGAAGTTTCTTTCTTTCTCTTTGTGACACTGAGGAACTGCCTGTCATTAATGTGTGCATTCTCTACATATGTATAAAAATTTCCCTTACCATGAGACTCTGTGGAGACGGAACCCAGGCATCTGTTTTTATTTTATTTTTATTTCATTTTAAAGCAATAAGCTATGTTCATTAGGAGCGTGGACTAGAAATGTGTTCTAAAAAAACACTTTATGTGAAAAAAGTACTTATCTAACTATTAGACTTGTAAATTTTTAATTGATTTATAAAGGTTTTAATTTATAGTGTATTTGTTCTTAACATATTATCTTATAGACATAGGTCTCTATGCTTAAAAAGAAACTACAATTATTTTTTAATTGCTTTACTTTAAACTACTTCTCTCCAGCATAAGATATTTTGGCAATGTAGTCATAATGTAAAAGGTATTTTTAATTGAATTTATTGGGTGACACTGGTTAACAAAATTATATAGGTTTCAGGTGCACAACTCTACAATATATCACTGTTTTTAACAAGGTGAGTCTCATGTATGCTAAAGTTTTAGAACCAAAGACATAAAGATACCAGGACAAAAGGGATACACTTTATTATTAAAAAGTGAGGGTATATGAATTATAAATATGAGTTTTAAATATGAATGGTTCCTGTAAATTAAATAATTGATAGAGGAAATTTGATCTCTCTGAAGAGTGGTACCAAATTTTATATTTATACATGTAGACCTGACATAGCTATGGATGCAGTGGTAAATATACATTCTTCTTCTTTGGACTGGCTTTGACACCTGCCGGTTAAGCTAAATGAAATCTTGACATGTGCTCAGTACCTATTAAGTGAGAATTATGTGCAACATTTTAAGAATTCTATTTTGACACATGTGCTATCTTGTTTTTCAGAAATGTAAGGTTTCTAATAGACTTTTATAAAACATATAAACCTACCAACATGTCTCAGTTTGGTGAGAAATGTAATTACACATCAAGAAATTTGAAAGAAACTTGAAATATTATGTGGCAACTATGAAAGCTAACGAATAAATCTGTTAAACAAACGTGGGTGTCTTCCTTAACGGTAAAAAACCTTAAACACCAAGGATACTATCTGAATTTTGATGTCAAATGTGCTAGAGACCACCATGAAAAAATATCCTAATCTCCCTAGGTTAAAATCAACTATAAAAAAAATACAGAAATACTTGATTTATCATTCTAAAAAAACCTAAAGCTCAATAATGGTCTTGTTAGAATATTCAAATTAGAAAATACTGTATATCATTTAGTCTAATTCAATTTAACAAAATGCAGATTGGTATATTGCCTCAGCCACAAGACTTGCTTACCTGGTAAAGTAATATTGATATAATTATATACCTTTTTATGTGAGAGCATCTGTATCCAAGCCTACAGGCATGAAGTTCATGGCCAAGAAAACTAGCTTTGAGTACTTACCACCCTGACTACATCACTTACTAACTGAGCATTTGTTATCAGATTCTGGGTTTCAAAGAAAAGAGATAAGGCAGATTCATTTAAGTGGACACAAACAAGAATGATATCAAACAAAGGCTGAAGTCACGTCATTGCTGGTTTGGTGTTTATAGGGTTTATCTTAATCAGAAATTCAATGCCTCTTCTCACAAAATTCTCTTAAATACAGGGTATTGTCTTCAAGGCTGAACATCTTTTATAGGCAACAGTAGTATTTGTCAGAACATCCCTATTCAATAGTAACTATGCTTGCTAGATATTTGCTTAGTTTTACCAAAATTGTTATCTTTCTCATTTGCTGATTTGGGTTGTCAGTTGCCACACAACTGTCCATTATTTTTATTCCCGTGACAGATTATGACCAATCTCTTTAACGTGTATTTATTAAAGCTAATGAAGTGCAAGGCACGTGATCCATAAGGTCGTGAAGAAGAACAAAGCACAGGCGTGACTTTGTTCAGCGAGTGTCTGACGCAGTGTGCGCTGTCTGGGTGCTCCCAAGTTCCCTTCTGGCTCCAATTATTAGAATTGCTGGATGTCTGACTTATCAGATTTCAACTTCTTTTTCCAAGTGATAGTTATTGTGCTGTTCATTTATTTCCTGCCCATTGTCAAAAGTCACCAATTTCGTGGAAATGAATTTTGAGTTGGCTTCCCAAAGAATTGGAATCTGGTAATGGGAACAGCAGAGGACATTAACTGTTGAGAGAGCTAATGGAAGGCTCAAAGCACATTTTAAAAAGCCCTTTTCTCTCAAGTCTGAAGTCTGGGGCTAACAATCTTTGGTGGGGGCAGAAGTTTTCAAATAGTCCTGACACTGATGGATAGCTAAGATGTGCCAAGAAGTACAATCCTAAACCATGCAATCCACTTGCACAAAAGTCAGGCGTCACGATGTCAAACAGAGCAGAAGGCTGCTGATTCTAGCTCCTCCTTTATTCTTTCCTTCCACTTCAAGGCCTCCACCTACAGCTTCTGCCCTGACTCACTCCTATTGTCTGGCATTACAGGATAAGCTCAACAGGCTGTCAACGACGCAATGAATAACATGTTGGGAGCTGGTAATCACCCCTTTCTTTTCGGACACATTCGATATGCTCCCTTTTATTACATCTGAGAATTATCCATAAATACTGCTCTTCTTCTGTAGTTCTTGATGGTTCTATATTACCTAAAATTTAGACTTATCTTTTTCTTTTCTTTCAGCTACTGAATAGTCTCGTGTTTGGGAAATGTCGCCTGGCAGAATAGGTACAAGAAAAATTAGTAGAATTCACAAAACCATCTCACTCGGTTTTAGGGTTACCTGGCCACTGCCAGAGTTCGTTTAGAAATATCAGGCTGCAGTCTCATTGAGTAGGATGGATTTCAGTGCATATTCTTATGCTTATTCTTAAGCCATAAGCATTCTGTCATTAAGAAGGTGTAAAATCTAGCCCCTGTATTTCTTTTTTTTTTTTAAATAATTTTATTTTTTTAATGGGGTGACATCAATAAATCAGGATACATATATTCAAAGATAACAAGTCCAGGTTATCTTGTCATTCAATTATGTTGCATACCCATCACCCAAAATCAGATTGTCCTCTGTCACCTTCTATCTAGTTTTCTTTGTGCCCCTCCCCCTCCCCCTTTCCCTCTCCCTTTCCCCCCTCCCCCCCGTAACCACCACACTCTTATCAATGTCTCTTAGTTTCACTTTTATGTCCCACCTACGTATGGAATAATGCAGTTCCTGGTTTTTTCTGATTTACTTATTTCGCTTCGTATCATGTTATCAAGATAGCCCCTGTATTTCTATCCCACCATCTACCCCACTGTTCTTCCTGACCCTCTCTGCCCACACCAAAAAACAAGCCATGAATGAAGAACTGCAGCTTTGAGAATTTAAGTAAACTCTCAGAAGTTCAGAAGTATCCATTTATTACATAGTGAAGTTGCAATTCAAATACAGGCCTTTTCTACTACAGAGTCCATGATCTTATATACCAAGTTTTATTGCTTCTAGAGGCATTAGAGTTGTTTGGGGTTTTGAAGAATGGGGAGGGTATATATGTTTAAGAAAAGATTTTTGACTCAGCTCAAGCAAAAACATACAACAGGTAAAAGCTAGGTTGATCTTGATGGCTATGAAGACCTTCCTTCAACTCTGGGATTCAAGGATTTTCCGGAGTTTCAGTTTTCATTACATGTCAAACTAATCTTCCATATTTCTTACCAGACAGTTCCCTGCCTGGTAACCCAGAAATTTTCCTCCCTCGAATTCTCTGGGCATGTTGTCTGTGCACTTTCTAGTTCCTATGCACCTATCTGCTTAAGATTTTCATGGAAATACAACAATCAATGTCAACAACAGTGAACCGCAATCCAGAGACAAGGAACTGAGGTAATACTCATGTGAAGGAAATTCTGATTACAGAGTTTAGATAACTGGCTGTATGTGTTATACGTCTAAACTTTGTACCAGTCTGGCCAGTATTAGGAAGTCGGTTGGCATGTGATGTGGTTATCACTTCTGTTACAACTTGATTTTCATGTCTTCCCAGTGAGGCCTACTGCACTACTATTTACAAAAACGATGTGTAACAGCAGAAACTGTATATAACCTAAATGTCTACCCACAGAGATAGGGTTAAATATAAACTGTGAAACAGAGCAGCAGTTTTTAAAAACTTGGTTGGGCTTCATTTATTAGCAAGACATATATCTATGCTATATTATTGTTAAAAATAAATTGTGGTATAATGTGTATAGCGAGTGCACAAAGAATATAAATACATTCTTATTTTAAAACACAAACAAAATATCTTAAACGTATCCATATATGGCTATGTGTATGACTTGGTATAGATGTAGAAAAGGGTGCAAAAGGACTCAAAGCAGGAAGGTGCTATACCGATGTCTACTTCGGGTGAAGAGTTAAAAATCAAGCAGAGGTCTAGAATTATGTAAAATCAGAAGACTTAGATAATCCAGGATTGCAAAACCTAGCAGACTACAGGACACAAGTAATTAATTAAAATAAAAACAAATGCCTTAAGGATCTTCATATCAAAGACAAACACATATCTGGATGAATTACAACTGGAGCAATAATTAAGAGTAGCTGATTGTCGAAAAGGTGCTCACAGTAACTTAAAGTCATGGAGCATGAACTTCCTTCTGACATCCTTATTAATGGTGACCACATAGGTGCCTCGGGTCTTATATACCTAGGATTCATGTCATTCCTACCTCTTCTCTATCTACATCCCTTTCTCTCCTACTTAAAAAATAAAATCAGAATACAGGTGAGCGAGAGTGAGGTTCATACAGAAGTAATACTGAATTTGCTGGTACTTTGTTTTACATAATTCTCATTACTAACACATTGTGAGTGATAAACCTCCCATCATGCGAACAGCTCACAGTATCCTCACAGAGGGCTTGACACAGTTGTAGAGTGTGTGGCCCTTGTATTAAGAAGTCCTGGGTTCAGGGGCAGCACAAGGGTGACCAGCAGTATAGCATAGACCATGAATCAGTCTTGAGCTGGAAGGGTAAGTGAGGAAAAAAACAGCCCCTCACAAGAGGGAAAATTCTGGCCCCGAGAGCGGACCTTAGCTTCATGGACCCTCTAGAGTGGACAGGGCAACATCTACGTCACTAAACAAGAAAGAAATCAGAAGTCTGTTTGCTTTGTGAACACTGAACATTACAATAAGTGTACAGACCTAGTTTCTGATAGAACCATAACAAATAAGTTTGAAAATACGCACCTTCTAAAGCACCTGACTGTACATACTTAACTTAAGCAATGTGGTTGTGTGGACGTAGCTGCATTTCAGAAGGTAGTCACGCAGTTCCCTGGGCTGTGTCACTGTCACAATTTGGTCTCTAATTTAGGGCTTCTAGTCTCTCCAGTTTTCTCAAATTGCATAATCAAATCAATGATTCATCAGAGAGATAAGGCACTTGACTTGCTCATTTTTTGATTTGTTATTTTTCTTCACATAAGTATGGCATGATTTAGATGAAAGCAACTGACTACTATACAATGTAGGCAGAATGATATAACCTTGGACTTGCTGTGCTCCTTTCTATTTTAAATGTAATAATCCTCTAAAATTGCATGCTCCTTAGACAAGTGATGTTAAGATATCCTGATCATTTCAAAAATCCCTGATACGTGAATTTTCTCTTTGGATATATGTGAATAGAAAATCCATTTCTCATGAGAAAAATACAGCCATATGCACAAAAGCAAACCTGTTTCTTGTATACATATTTTAAAGCCAATTGGCATGAATGATATGTAATTGATAAAGAAATTTTCTGAACCACTATTCAGCGTGCATATGCCAAACCTGTCCCAAATTTAGAATCAATTACAGTACTCATAGCTGATGTGCACGTAATTTAATGAAGGCAACCCCAATAAACACTCTAGTAGATTATCCAATTAAGCAATATCCACCCAGCACTGAACTATACCTTCACTGTGAATGAAATTCATTCTCTAAAATACTGTCACGTAAGACGTAAGCTGAGGTAAAACAGAAATCCCTTTGGTTTGGGAAATCCTGCTTTTGTTTAATGATGTCTAGTCAATAATCGCTTTACTTCCCAATTTCTCTCTTTTTACCTATGCAAATTTTTCTTCTGCCTGCCTTGACATCTCCCATGCACTATCCATCTATTTATTCATTTTTTTCTCTAGTTTTATCATCAACTTATACAGCAATGTTTCTTCATCCTTGGTGAATGGACCCATTGGGGATGCTTAGAGATGCCTGTTTAGGTAACTGGAATCCTCATTCATAGACTTGCCATTATCATCTTTCAAAATTCTTTACTACCCACAACTCCTGCAGCCGAAGAATGCAGACATGGGAATGTCCATGTCCAAAACCAGTTTTGAAAGATGAGTAAATAGTTATGGTGTGGGTAGGAGATAGAAATGAGAGATGGTCTAACATTTTCAAGAGTCCTTTCTTGTGTGTGAGAAAGCCGTCCATTAAGGACAACTGTGTGT
Organism: Saccopteryx leptura; assembly: GCF_036850995.1. NCBI lineage: Eukaryota > Metazoa > Chordata > Mammalia > Chiroptera > Emballonuridae > Saccopteryx > Saccopteryx leptura. The sequence continues at coordinate 312,552,089 of NC_089504.1, forward strand.
ACGTGTGTGTGCGTGTGCGTGTGCGTGTGTGTGTGTGTGTGTGTGTGTGTGTGTGTGTGTGTGTGTAGGAGGAGGAGGAGCAGTATCATCTTCACTTTTTAGCAGCAAACAGACTGGGCCTCAGGCAAGTCTTATTTTAATTTCTCTTTAAATCCATTTCTGACAGCTTTGATTTAGCCCAAAGGAAAATTCTACAAAATTCCTTGCTAACTCCTCTCCTTCCCTAAGACAAAATAAGTTAATTCCCACAATGACTCCCTTATACCTGTTTCAGTCCATCCCTTGAAAGACTCTTCTAAGATCCAGAGAAAACAAATTAGGGAGCAAGAGATTTCAAAGAAAGGAAAGAGATGAGTAAGAACAGCTGGCATCGAGCGAAGGTAAATCAGTCCAGTATTTGTGGGCAAATGCTGCTTGCCTAGTACTAGGCGGAGCTCTGGTGAACGACGACGCGCGCCTATCCCCCAGAGGAAGATCCAACAGGTACATAGAAAAAATTAAAAATGTAAAAAAAGGAGGCTCAGGATGAGCAAGTGAGTATGGACTCTCAGATCTGACCAAGGGTTTCTCCTCATGGAAGTAACAAAACATCTCTAAAGGATGAAAATTCTTTTCAAAAATATTATATCTATGTTGAGATATTCCAACCATTCTAGTGCTAGTTTTAAGGAAATTCTTAACAAAGAGAAATCACCTGGATGGAGCCCTTTTTGGACCTACTATGAAATCTTATTCTATTCATTAAAATCTCAAATGATTAGCTCATAACATTCTGGAAAGCATCCTTCTGTGTGCTGATCCATCAGTTCCTCATGGAGCCTTCCACCTGGGAAATGGGGAAACTCGGAGTGTCGACAAACAAAACCAGCAAGGCCTGTGGTTCCCGGTCATGGTCGGGGGAGGGGCTGTTAGAATGACTCCGAGTTTCCTAAGTTCCTCACTATGGACATTGGGGGCTGGACAATCCTTTGTTGTGGGGGACTGTCCTGTGCATTGTGAGATGGTTAGCAGCCTCTCTTGTCCTCTACTTGACAGATTTCAGTAACACCTCCTTCCCTAGTGGTGACGCACAAAATCGCCCAACTTGCCAAATGTCTTGTATGAGGGGCACATTCGGTTGAGAAACACTAAAACAGTTGAATCTGCTGGACTCCTTAGTAACTTTATGGGGTTAAAAGGGATATAATGAAGTCCAAGGAAAAAACAGAAAAGAAATTATACTGCTCACAAATATTAGGGGATATTTTAAAATGATTATATAAAGGGATAAAATATCCCCTAATTTTTGTGAGCAGTGTAGTTCCAAAAGCATCTTTATGGAACAGGTAGGCAGAGTCCAATTTCTCTATGAATTCTGGTGTAGCTGCCTAGCTCAGGAACATCCTGAATCTGGAAGCACAACGCATTTGGCTTGTCTAAATGATCCGCTACAGGCTACAGGAGGTACCGTTAGGGTGGGAGGGACTTTGTATTTTGACTTCAGAGAGATGGTGCAGGCAGGAATTTTCAGCAGGTTATAAATATCCAACAGGCTCTTGTATAACCCATTATATCTTGTTAGGTTAATACAAGGTGTCATTTTTGAGCCTTAGTGCTTTGTTGGCAATTCGCTATGAATTTGGCAAAGGAAGAAACCACAGTGCGGAACTGCCATCTGGCTCACTAATAAGGTGTCGTGGGCCCTTGCATGCCTTTCCAAAGGCCGGTTTGCTCTTGAGTTCCCTCTAGACTTAGAAAACAGTCAGCTAAACTCCCAACTGCAAATTAGTAAGCTGAGCAGAATGTCTCAAGTTTTTAAACGTACTGGCCTTTCTTCAGTCTATCAGTTAATTCTCCAGGCATATTTAGTGCCATCTCATATACAACAAAAGGTCATTAAAGAGCATCGAAGACATTTTGTGGTCCATGTTCCCGACAGGTTTCTCCTACATCATCCCCTCCCCCGACTCCCACCAGGACAGAGTAGAGATTCCGATGTTATGGGTTTCTGAATTAGGAAACAAAAGATTTAGTATGAAATGTCCTGCCATTTGGTTTTGTCGCTGTCTACCAAAAACGAATGGCACCTCTGTCCCATGAATTTTACATGCATCCCCAGAAAAACAGAGAAATCGATCTGCATGCTCTCAGCCTCTCAACAGCACTTGACATGTCTCATTATTTCTCCCTCCTTTGAAATATGTTTCCGTCATGCCTTTCAACATCCCACAGCCTCTCTGATTTCCAGCCTTCCTGCTGCTCGTCAATTTCCACGCCTCTTCTTGACTGATCGCCCTCTGACTTGACTGATTGTGCTCTTCCATATGGGAACTCTCCCTGGGTGACCTCCTTGAGCCTCAGAGTTGTGATTACCATCCAGTTGCTAATGACCCTCCAGTTTCTACCTCGGGTCCTCAATCTCTCAGTGAATGTTAAAATTCATCCAATCCAGCTGTCGACTCCTGGATGTAACAGGCATACCAGAATGAGTGTAGCTAAAACAGGACTCTATTCACCATCCCTCCAACTTCTTCTTCCTCCTGTGTCTCCCAGATAAATGTTAATGTTTAGACACCCCCCCCCCCCACTCCTTGTTTCAATCAGGGTTCCTCTGTTCTGATCAGGGAGTTTTCTCACCACCCTCCTATTCTCAGGTCACGTTCATTCAGATACAGTCTCTCTCGGTTAAGCTCCCTGTGCAATGCGCAGATCCTGGGTTTCTCTAGATCTCTTTTGGCCCAACCTTCCTGTAATCCCAAAGGATCATGTTTTGTGTAATTCTGCAGGAGGGGGTGGGGATGAGGCGAAGTATGACACTCATCTCTGATCTCTGCACTAGTGATCCTGCATGGTCCCTGCACAAAACCTTCTCAAGTGACACTGATAATGCAGCAGTTCTGACACCAGGTTTTGACCTGACAGCAAGGAAATAAAAAATACTGCAAAATTTTATACAGTCAGACAAACACCGTGAATCCTTCTGCATGTTTTCATTATCATCTAATAAATGAAATAAATACCATTATCGCATATAGCAGCGGTTCTCAACCTGTGGGTCGCGACCCCGGCGGGGGTCGAACGACCAAAACACAGGGGTCACCTAAAGCCATCGGAAAATTTATTATATTATATTTATTATACATTTTTTTTTGTATTTTTCTGAAGCTGGAAACAGGGAGGCAATCAGACTCCCGCATGCACCCGACCGGGATCCACCTGGCACGCCCACCAGGGGGCGATGCTCTGCCCATCCGGGGCGTTGCTCTGTTGTGACCAAAGCCACTCTAGCACCTGGGGCAGAGGCCAAGGAGCCATTCCCAGCGCCCGGGCCATCTTTTGCTCCAATGGAGCCTCGGCTGCAGGAGGGGAAGAGAGAGACAGAGAGGAAGGAGAAGAGAAGGGGTGGAGAAGCAGAAGGGCGCTTCTCCTGTGTGCCCTGGCCGGGAATCGAACCCAGGACCTCCGCACACCAGGCCGAAGCTCTACCACTGAGCCAACCAGCCAGGGCAGCAATACATTTTTAAAATATGTATTTTCCAATGGCTTTAGGCGACCCCTGTGTTTTGGTCGTTCGACCCCGCTGGGGTCGCGACCCACAGGTTGAGAATCGCTGGCATATAGCCTCTCAAAGCCCCTCTCATTTCTGTGGATACGTACCAACAGAGCATAAGGAAAACATGGTTCAAGACAGCCACCAATCAAAACCCTCACACCAAAATGACGTCAAGTAAGCCAGGATGATAAATGAAGGCATTTGTTTCAGAACACTAGTTACAATAAACGTCTGAAATATGCACCTCACTAAAATTGCAAAGGTTCAAAACAGCCGTGAGTAAAAAAATGCCCTCTTTAGAAAAAAACACTCTTAAAACCTTACTGCTACCACAGTGCCAATTTGTAGAAGGTAGAAATCAGGTCTAGCCTTTAAAAGAACTACAATCATAAAGATAAAACTATACCTAGATGGTGTGGCTCTAGGTAAATAGGGGGAATAACAGATGTGAGGAATCTTGTGCTCTATCTAAAAATAAAGTGGAAATTTGCCTTTCAATGGCTGGTAAAAAAAAAAAAAACAACAACAAAAAAAAAACAGTCTCAGAAATAGATATTATGTTCCCAAGGAAAGCACACCCTAAATGAATTCTTATTCTTTCTGTTATAGCCAGATGGAAACAAGGGCTCTGGGAGAATGGGGTGCTTTGAAAAATAAACGTACAGACAAGTAAGAAGGCCAAGGCCACCCTGCCACTCAGCCTCAGGACCATTAGGTTGCTTTGCCTGAGAGGATACAGGGTGTCTATTCGCAGGGGAAGAGAGCTTCCAAGAAGCTACAGGTATAGAGTTGTAAAAAAAAAAAAAAAGGTTGTTTTTTTATGCAAAAGGATGCTAAACTGAATGTATCAGGAAGAGCAAAATAGACACCAAAACTGAAAGGAAGGTACTAAGCCAGGATTTGTAAATTAAACATCTTTAACCCCCTCCCCCACATGAAGATAGAAAATGGTCCAGGAAAGGATTTACTTGGAGAGAGTCACTGGCATGCTCTGACTCCCACACACCCCTCCCAGCAGGTAAGGGCCTCTCTGAGAGCTGTGCATGTGCCCCGTAAGAGTTTGGGGGGACACTGTACCCTGATATCTGGATCATGCCTGGGAAATTTAATGGGGAAGAGGATGGCTGGACAGGCCTGTGCAGCACAGCAGAGATGGGAAAGGGGGGAAGAAACTACTCCCAGAGATTGGTGAGGCAAAGGCTATCTGAGTGTTATGAAATGGACTGGATGTGGGTCATTAGAAGGGGGCAGGCTGGGTGCACTAAATCCAGCCCAAAAGACCAGACTAGGTCAATCAGTCAGATCTCATTTTAGAATGTGTGCATGATGGTTGTGGGAAGCAGAGAATTCCTTTTCCTGGAGGTAAAGGAGAAACATGTAGCCCTCGTGACTGACGGCAGCCATCTTGGAGCAGGGATACATTGAGCCCGGTGGTGAAATCAACAGAAAAGAAGAGCAGAGCACAAATACTGGCAGCAAAATGGAGCATGCCCAGACGGTGTGTAAGTTCCACCGTGGCCAGACGCTGTATAAATTCCACCCTTGACCTGAACTTGGAGCTGACATGAACCAGTAGACACTTGCCCTGTCAAGTGAGTTTGAGTTGCGTTTTCTAGCATGTGGCACTGAAGACACTTCATCATATCGTCTTTTCTAAATAATCTGGGGTAAAATCCTCCATCCACATTTGTGCTGGACGAGGACTGTCCAAAACCAAAAAAAAAAAAAAAGGCAAAAGACTCAGAATGCCAGCTTCCCTAGGTTCTCAGAGTAAACGCTCTCTCCAGGGAACATGTGGACTGTAGCCCAAATGAGACTTGAATTGAGAGATGAACTTCTATTGGCTAGAAGGCAAGAAACAGGGGGAGTCAATTATGTGTTACCTGGTAATGAACTCGGTGGGAGCCCGAAGACACAGACTGCAGGTCCTAATGAGAAAATGGAAAAAAATAGAGAGGTCCATACTGTAAGATTAGTTTGAACAAGTTGCCGCTATAACTCTACCCTTTGAATTCCCAATTTAACACTATTAACGTCATCTGGAAAGTATCTGACTCACTCAAATTCATCAAGATTGCACAAAGAAGATAATGCCAAAACTAATAAAAGCACACCAAGTTGGACTGAAATGAGAAAGGCCATTTAGCTCTTGAAACTTATCACTTTTAAATGGCATTTAGAAGTGAGTGCTATATTATAACTTCAAGGATAAAGAAGACCAAAAGTAAGTCTTTTGTTGCAATCAGTGGGAGTCATGTTTAATTTGCTCCTAATCTTTTTGACTTGTGAGGAAAGCTTCTAAAGTCCCTTTAAGCACTCTGAAAGAAATTATTTATCTTAGACCAAATACACACTCTCTGGGTAATTGTGTTTATACTGATGAGTTGTTTGGCAAACAGGTTTCCATAGACCACAAAGAGAAAATCACTGGCCCCCTTCACATTATCACGAAGAGCAAATGAACGAGGTTAAAATTAATGAGGTTTTACCAGCAGATTCTGAGTGCCTGGCTCCCTTTATAAAGTTTTATAACTAAGTTGTCACCGCTGTCATGCCCCGCAGGCTCCCTTGTTAATGAGGGGAGTGTTGCTACTTACAAATGTCAACAATCCTGGGTAACTGTCCTCATACCTGCTTCCCACAAGGATTTATCAACTTCCTCTCTGTGCCTAAGCTAGTTTTAAAACTTTGCCTAAGACTCAGTCCATTTTTTAAAATCCCACTGCTAGTTGAATATTGGTGTGATAATTACACCAATACATAGCTTTTCACTAGTTACATATTTTTGTACTGTGAAATCTTTTTTTTTTTTTTTTTTTTTTACATATTAAGTGAGAAGCAGGGAGGCAGAGAGACAGACTCCCACATGTGCCACAACTAGGATCCACCCGGCAAGCCCCATACTGGGGTGGGGGATGCTCTGCCCATCTGGGGCTGCTGCTTCGTTGCTCAACAACTGAGCTATTTTAGTGCCTGAGGCAAGGCCATGAAGCCATCTTCAGTGCCCAGGGCCAACTTGCTCTGACCAATTGAGTCATGGCTGAGAGAAAGGAAGAGAGGAAGAGAAGAAGAAGAAGAAGAAGAAGAAGAAGAAGAAGAAGAAGAAGAAGAGGAGGAGGAGGAGGAGGAGGAGGAGGAGGAGGAGGAAGAAGAAGAGGAAGAAGAGGGGGAGGAGGAGGAGGAAGAGGAGGAGGAGGAGGAAGAAGAAGAAGAAGAAGAAGAAGAGGAGGAGGAGGAGGAAGAAGGAGGAGGAGGAGAAGGAGGAGGAGGAAGAAGGAGGAGGAGGAGGAGAAGAAGAAGAAGAAAGAGAGAGAGAGAGAGAGAGAGAGAGAGAGAGAGAGAGAAAAGGGAGAGGGGTAAAAAAGCAAATGGTCACTTCTGTGTACCCTGACCAGGAATTGAACCCGGGACTTCCACATGCCATGCTAATGAACTACCACTGAATGCCTGTGAAGTCTTAAGTTACCCAAGTGTTGAGCAAAAAAAAAAAAAAAGAAAGAAAGAAAGAAAAAAAAAAGTTTGGTAGCTATTATGATTAACTTTCTATTGCAGATTAATTGAGTGAGGTTCCACAATAAAATACAAACATCAGACTGAAGAATAAGATACTATATCTTAGAAATATTGATTTAGAACTGAGTCCCATGCTAAAAAGTGCACGAATTTTAACATGTGAAAGTTACCCTTGGCAAAAATAGCCAAATGAAGCCACAAGGATAAAATTTATTAACTTTTCTTCTCTTGCCCATATCAGTATTCAAAATGTAGCATTTATCCCAAAATATTATCATTCACAATTTCTCTCTTTAACAATGCTGAAGAGAAAACTTAATTTTTCATATTACTTGATGCTGCCTACCGAACTTATTTCAAGAGAAATAAAATCTAATGTTGAAAACTAAGTGGCTACAACTTGAAAGGATTTTAAACACTATATATCTTTTTTTTATTTGTGACATTAACTCATATATAATGCGTTGTCTGGGAGCAAGCTGCTCATGTTGGGGTACCCACCAAAATCATCCAATGGCTTTCAAAAAACAAATGTCTAGACCACATCTAAAAACGGTTGTTCTGATGTACATCTTGCATCATGAAACAATGATAAAGAAGTGGCTATTTATGCTCTTTGTTCTCTGAAAATAAGAGAGAGTGAACACTCCCCTCCAAGTTTTATAAGAAGCAGCCAATGACCACTGAAATAAGGGGGCAGGGTCTCCTGGCTTTGCTGGTGCAGTTCAAATTCATGGGAAAGTCATATATGAGACCTTTTCCTCTCTCTTTCTCTATGGTAAAACGAGATTGAGGGGGAAAAAAGGATTATTCTTTTGTGTTTTGATACAAGATCCTATAAAATATAGAAGATTTTTCTTTCCTGTACAATTATATATATATAAACCTAGCTGTCTCTGACGAAGTCTGTGCTAGATACAAAACATTACATAGCCCCAAACCTCTGTTTTCTTTCATTATTTATTAGGACCCTTTGAAATTCTGTAGAGCTCAAAAAAAAAAAAAAAAAAAAAAAATGCAGGTATGTAGTCTGGCAAGAAAACAGAAGTTCCAAGCTACAGTTATGGAATACACTAGAACAGTAGCGCACTGCTGTTAACCCAGCTGATCCTTCCCCACTTCAGCCGCCTGAGCAGGGAAGCTAGTGAGGGGTGAGAGGTGGGGGCAACATGGTGTGTGATGAAAAGACAAGGCCACCACATTTCCATTTCCTCCCCAAATGCCTCGTTGCAGAAGCAAATAAAGATGGCTGGTAATTATTTACACAAGTGGAAAACTGAGCAAAAGATGTAATTGGCTACAGACACTCACCTCCTGCAGGCGATCTATGTACATACGACAAGTCTCCAAGTCACAGTCTCCACGCACAACTAGAATACCCAGAGGGATGGCTGAGGGGGAAGGAAAGAGAAAAAAAGACTAAAATGAAATATGTAGTTAATTTTCAAGATCAACACAAATGCGTTTCTGAGGGTTAAAAAAAAATCTTAAAAATATTATTTTTCTTTTGGATAGTTCAACCCAAAATTCTCCCTATACTTCCCTGCTGGTCTCAGTCTATTTCTCTTCCCTCGTGTTCCACATACCCCTTGCCGCCCGGCCAGCCTTTGTTCCATTTTCTTTCAGTGGCCCACTCTCAGCCAGCTGATAATTTATGCCTGCATTTGCAATAGCCAATGTACCAAAAAAGAAGGAAAAAAATCAGGATTCTCGACACTTATCCCTGTGCGTTCCGCATGGGGTTTAATCTTTCTGTCAGTTTGCAATAGTTCTCCACCTGAGAGATTTAACTGCTCCAGGCACCATTGCTACCTGATGGCTAGTAGCTAAACTAAATAGGCATAAAACTTTAAAGGAAAAAAAAAAGAAAAGAAAAAGTTTCTAGAAGGTTCATGGCTTAAAAGTCCAACTGATTTTGAAGATGGTCAGTGTAACCGTGGTAGAAGCAAGGCCACTGGAAACAATAGGGCAAAGCTATTAAGTGCCTTAAATACCCTATTTAGAAGGTGGCATATGTCACACAATAGCTTGTTTGGACAGGCTCTCCTACTTCAGAAATAACCCTAAGATCTGTGAAATACTGAAAAATTGTCTCCTTCCCAAAACTTAAAAAAATGCACATTGTTACTTCTGATTTTAAAAGTATACTTAGCCTGACCAGGCAGTGGCACAGTGGACAGAGCGTCAGACTGGTATTCAGAGGACCCAGGTTTGAGACCCCGAGGTCGCCAGCTTGAGCGCAGGCTCATCTGGTTTGAGCAAAAGCTCACCAGCTTGAGCCCAAGGTCGCTGGCTCCAACAAGGGGCTACTCGGTCTGCTGAAGGCCCGCGGTCAAGGCACATATGAGAAAGCAATCAATGAACAACTAAAGTGTTGCAATGCGCAATGAAAAACTAATGATTGATGCTTCTCATCTCTCTCCGTTCCTGTCTGACTGTCCCTGTCTATCCCTCTCTCTGACTCACTCTCTGTCTCTGTAAAAAAAAAAAAAAAAAAAGTATAATTACACAATTAAATTCATGATTTAACGAGAAAATTTCAAAATTTTGAATTAACCAGATAAAGACCAGCAAGCCTATGATCTGACAGTGATATTCACTAAAATATTTTTTAAAACATTTCAATCGAGTTTATTTTTGAAGCCTAATCATCAATAAATGGGTCTAAAAATGCTTTAAAATTAATAACGCAGAGTATAAAAAATATTTAAAGTGCATGGAAAAGTCTTGAGGAACTCACAAAGTAGTAGAGAAGGTATACACAGAAACCAAAAATAATAATAAAATAGCACAGGTTATAGTAAACATATATGAACTTAGCCATTTGAAAACTATAGGAGCGAGGGACTAATTCTTGCCTGAAAGTCAAGATTTTAGGCTTTTTGAAGATATGGAACCACATTAGCTCTTTCAGTTAGAGAAGCAAGGGTGATCTAGAGGAAAAAAAGACATAGTTTCTTTCTCAGTATTACCTCTAGATTGGCTTCCCCTAGAGATCAATACCTCTGTCCCATCCCTTTAAGTTCCCAAAGTCTTGCATATATAAGGTTGAAAGTGTCCAACATCTTTACAACTGTATGCAAACCTGTGAGTGAGTATGGGCCCTCTCATCAGGAGTAAGATTTGTTTACCTTCACGGCTCCAATGGCTGGAGGAGAAATGGTAGCTATTCAATAAAAGCTTGTAAAAAGAGAGGAAGACAGGCTTAGGATCTGTCCAAGTTTGAAAGAGAAAGTGTACCTTTCAGAGCTGAGAAAACTTTCCAGGGTAGGCAAAGAAACAAGGGTTTGGAGCAGGAGCAGACAGCGTGCGTTGGGTTGGAGCTTGCCTTTCCCATTTCTTCTCATGCTAAGCAAGAGAGGCAGTAAGCAAAAGGGCGAGGAACCCTGTGACTGTCCCATGTTTGAGGAATAATCATCTGGAAAATGCTTTGTCTCTTTTAAAAAAATACATAAACAGAAACACTGAAAAAGTCTTCAGTGTGGCAATCATGTACCTTGGAAAGAAATGGAAGGGAAATTCCATTAGGAGATCTCTTAAAGTACTGGTTAAAGTAACTGTCGTCAGCTAGGCTACCAAATAGATCCCAATAAGGCGAGTCACTGAGCTAAGAGAAGAATAAGGATTTCTAATCATTGAGGAATGATGAGGAAAAGCTAGTCTTTGGGGCTAGAAAGTTAAGTCTAATGTTGCGGCAACAGACTAACGATAATTAACATGAGAGCCCATGTTAGAATCTTGCTCAATAGTATTTTCTCTTAATATCAAATGTGCAAATGTAAAAAAAAAATTAAATTTAATCAATATTAACTAGTTAAATTAATTAAGAGAAGCACTGGAATCCTGTCAATACCTCTGATTTCCTTCTATTATCAATGAATGGAGTTAGTCGGGTTATAAATTCAATGTACTTGGGAGCAGATAGTTTTAACTACAATGAGAGAATGGATACTTCAGGCCTAGAATCAAAAGGGAGCAGATGGGGAAAAGTTTTCAAAGACATCTCATTCATTCCTACTATGAGTATAAAATCAGCAACTTTGCCTCATCCTCAACAAAAGGGGGGGGGGTAGAGAAGTAATCAACCCCCCAATGATATCTATTGCTTTAATCCATTTTCAACAAGCGACACCAGGCTTATTAATTAGCCACAGTCCCATGGCTAATGTCACTGCAAAACAAGCAGCAGGGTGATCTGCTTGAGTTGGGCCTCAGAGGTCTGCAGAGCAACCCTGTCTAATGCAGTAGCCATTAGCCCCATGTCATATTGAGTAATTAAAATGTAGCCAGTATGACAGAGGAGCCAATGTTTTTATCTTATTTCATTTTAATTAATTTAAAGTTTAAATAACCATACATGGCTAGTGAGCACTATAGTTTTGATCTCTGGGGAACCCAGAACTTGCAATTCCTTGGTACTGGATTCTGTGTATGCCAAAACCATCCATGTTTTTAACCTTTTCACAAGCAGTACATTGATTCAACAAATAAAAACTGCTCTTCTTTTTGCCCCTACTTAGTTAGAGCGAATGCGCTTCCTAATTTGTAGCAATTGTATTCCTTGACTGATGGAAGACAAATGTATTCCCCTTACTCTGTACCTTACCGTTCTTACCCTAGCTTTCTTATTTTTTTGTCCCTCCTTCTATCAAAACATACTCAGATGTGTCTTGAGTATAAATAACTAATAATTGACTAAAGTGTTAATCTTCTAAGGAGTGCCTGACTTTTAACATGTTTGACATTTGGGCTAACGTAACTGTCACAGGTAAAATGTTTGAATGCCCCCCAAATTCATATGTTGAAGCTCCAACCCCCAAAATAATGATATTTGCAGATACAGTCTTTGGGAGGTAATTAGGGTTAGATGAGGTCATGAGGGTGGGGCTCTCATAATGAGATTAGTTCCTTATAAGAAGAGATACTATAGAGTTTGTGCTTGTGGGCAAAATCCTTCCTCCCCCATTTGAGTGGCATTCCAGCCTCGAGAACCGTGAGAAAATTAATTTTTGTTGTTTAAGTCAGCCAGACTATGATATTTTGTTATGGCAACCTTAGTAGATAAGACAATTATAAAGCTTTGACAAGTTTAGGTACAGAAATATGAAAGACATTATGGAATTAACTGGTGATCCTCAACCCTAAAAATATTATACGACTAATTACTTCTTCCCAGCCAAGACATGAGTCTTGCCCTAGGTCCCCTCTCAGGCTTGACCCTGACCTCTATTAACCCTCTTTCCCTACTTCTGTTCATATAAATGCCTGATAATTCAGTATGTGATTAATTTAATTGGTTTTAAAAAATCCATTATATCTTTCATATGTGCATGCTCAGGATTTTATTTGTGAAATAAAATGCCAACGGGTCCTACTAATTAATTTTGTCTTTTCTACTTGAAGTTAGAACTACTTGAACTCATTATGCAAATGTATGCTGAAGAATGCATAAATTAACAACAAATCCACAGTCTTCTAGCAACAACTCCATAACTGTACTCTTTTATCTATAAGAAAGAAAAAAAAAACTTCTAAAGTACATATGCACTAAAATGAAATACAAAAAATATGGTTTCTAAAATATATATTTCACCACAAATGAGAAGCATAGTGAGGGAAGAGACCAAGCTCAGGTATCCTACATATAGATTTGAATTGCCCAAAACTTTAAAAAATCAATATTTTAAAGGGCCGTTAAATTGAAATTGCCTAAAGTGTTTTAAGAAAACTTGAACAATGTCTTACAAAGAGTTGGAGGTATGTCAAGGACAGTAAGAAATTTTCCTCATGTGAATTAGTTATTTGATTGAAGAAAAACAAAAGACCCCCATGGACCAACTCGAAGGTGAACATCCCTCCCAGAGATTCCTGAAGCACATTCTAACCCAGGACAACTGTAGGGTCTGCCTGAATTGCACTGAGGTCAATGAGTTCATAACGTCAGGGACGCTGAGGGAAATAAGAGTACCAATATTGTGAATCCCCGGATGCAAAACTGTTTCCTGCTGGCCTGAACTAGGAGCACTCACCCTGGAACAGGTACCCTGAGCCTGAGCCTGGAGGCTCGGAGAAGTGGCATGAGAGAAGCTGAGGCTGTGGTCAGAAAAGGGAAGAGGAAAAAAGAGAATAAGTGGAGGGAGAAAGAAGGGAAAGAGGCCAAGGAGGAGAAGAAAATACACGAACATAAATGATGTAATCAGTTGATTACCTTACTTCATCTTTGCTCCTATCGTTAAGAGGCACGTATCATGACTCCTATTTTTCAAATAAGAAAACTGAGTCTCATAAAGATGAGGTAACCTGCCCTGAATGTCAACGTCACAGCTACTAAATGGGACACAGATTTCATCCCAGGTTTCTTTCACTCAAGAGCCCCTATTCTAAAATATTCTTACTTCCTGTCAAACGTGGGCCACACAGGGGAGGTAGTGTCTCCTAGCTTTCAACACTGAGCTCAGAAAGTGAAACTGGAAACCGGGACAGGCTGACCAAAGAGTGAGGATGGAATCCCAAATCCAATGGTTAAAGCTGCACAGGAACTGGGGGAAGATGTGATCTGTGGGAAGCAGAGTTTTGGTGAACAATTCTTGGCATCAGAGCATGACCGTGGGGCTGAAAAACTCTGAGTCAAGTCAAACTTATTTTCATAAACACACTTGGCAGAATGGAGGGCACATTTAAAGACTTCTCACTCTCCTCTTTCCAATAGGCCAGCTTCAAGGGATTGAGAAGATGATGAACCAGCTTATCAAAACTGTTGACAGGCTTATCATAAACCTGTCTTAAATTTAGAGGTCAGAGAACTAAGCTGACTGTTGCTTATTTTATAAAGCAATGCAACTATAAAATTGTGAGCAGGATGTTAATCATTATGGGGACAATAGAGATAACAAGAGTACATCAGACTTTAATAAGAATTGTTTTTGGAAAACCACATGATTTGTTTTGCTATGAAAATCTTTGCATTAGAATTTCTAGCATTGAACTGAAGAGCTGAAAGTCTGCATAAACTAAACATAAACCACACACTCTCACCTAAGTGGAAAAAGTTCATTAATACAAATGTACCAGATATTCAAAAGTGCTTCTCATGGATTTTTTGATAGAGTGTTTACTATTAGTTTCAAATATGGTTAACATTTGACATTATTAATTTGATAGTTTTTTCTATAATACACTGCTCACAAAAATTAGGGGATATTTCAAAATGAATATGAAGTGATTAAAAAATGCATTTGACTTTTATTAAACAAGAACATTAGAAAAGCAAATGACAAATCAAAGAAAGTTGTTAAATTATGTGAGATGCAAAACCAACTTTTGTTTCATTGGCGAAAATGCACTATACAAAAGGTTGAAAGTACTGGAGTATCTGTATGTTCCCTGATCCCCTAATTTTTATGAGCAGAGGTATTCCCATAGCATTCATTTTTATTTTTTTTTTGTATTTTTCTGAAGTTGGAAAAGGAGAAGCAGTCAGACAGACTCCCACATGCACCCGACCGGGATCCACCTGGCATGCCCACCAAGGGGCAATGCTCTGCCCACCAGGGGGCGATGCTCTGCCCATCTGGGGCATTGCTCTGTTGCAACCACAGCCATTCTAGCACCTGAGGCAGAGGCCATGAAGCCATCCTCAGCGCCCGGGCCAACTTTGCTCCAATGGAGCCCTGGCTGCAGGAGGGGAAGAGAGAGGAAGGAGAGGGGTGGAGAAGCAGATGGGTGCTTCTCCTGTGTGCCCTGGCCAGGAATCAAACCTGGGACTCCTGCACACCAGGCCGACGCTCTACCACTGAGCCAACCAGCCAGGGCCCATAGCATTCATTTTAATGTTTAAGTACCCTTGATAAACATCTACATTCAGAAAAAATATAATTACAGATACTTTTAAATTACTCCACGAGCTTATTTTTCCCTTGATTCTTTGCAATATAGGATGTAAAGATTCTAAGTAAAGAGACTAATCATGATACTAACGGGAAATAAAGAGAGAAAGAAACAACAGGCCCAAAATGGAGTGACTTGTGCTAAGCCCCATATCAGCAAACCAAGACTCAATACCTCACCTAATTACAGTTTCAGCCTTTCCCAAGAATGTAATCTTTAACCAATCAGTCTGAAATTACCTGGTCAACACTAGCAAGGTAATCTGCTGAAAAGATCTCCGCCTTTCCCTGAAAGAAGGTGATCTCACCTGAAACGATTTGCTCCTTGGTAATAAAATAACTTCCTTGCCTCACCTTCCTTCTGACTAGAAAAGCCTTTCATTCGGTACAGATCCTTGGAGGTCCTTTCTATCTGCTATCTAGGATGCTGCTAATATATTCATAAGTTGGTAAATGAAGCCAATTAGATCTTCACATTTACTCAGTTGAATTTTGTTTTTTAACAGTACCTACCTGACTGGGTTATAATAAAGATTAAGTCAGTGCCGGCAGAGTACATAATATCTGCAAGGTATTCACCCCTCCAAGCCTTATTAAATTAATCCATTTCCCCCACTTCTATTATCAACATGTGCTGGTCATTTGTAAAGCCTCAAACCAATTTCAGCAGACCAAACGGGGAGACTTATATAGCAGAAAATGTGTCGTGCCAGTTTCTAATGGCTGGAGCTAAACCTAAGTAAGTCAATAAAAAAATCAAGCAAACCTAAGAAGAGACAAGAGGAATCATGGCTGGCTGCTTTATGACACAAGCAAAGACTCAGAGCCAGAGAAAAAGCAAAGAGTCACTTCTGACACTAAAATTTATAAAAACAGAGACAACTCACAGCAGGGATTTCATTCCCTGAAAGATCCTGTGATGTGTTCAGCAAGGTGTTACTATGGAAAGACAGGGCTGAAAACTTAGTATTTAAAAAAAAAAAAATGAAGAAGAAAAAGAAGAAGACAAAGGATTTGATTTTATGACACATGAGCCGTTACAGGGCAATTGTTGTTAAAACAGAACTGCAGCTAAATAGAGCCATTTACCTGTTCAAATCACAAACAAAACTGCCTTCAATGGGATCATTAAAAGAAGGTATGAGACCTTAAAGGAAAGCCTCTTAGAATTGCAAGGGTTTGCAAAGGTTGGGTTTTAAGCTCTAATATATACATAAAAATACTAGAATTGCAGAGACTCTGTGGAGGCAAAATAAAAAGGCTGTCTCTTTCTAAAAAAGACCAATACATATAATCACAGCATTGAAATTCATAAAATAAGAAGGGATTTGGAACAATATGGTACACCATCAAAAATATAGGTAATTTTAGAATGACTATTTTATGTTAATATTCAGAGATATGTTTATTAAAAACTTGACATTTCCTTAAGCATCAATGTTAGATTTACTGACAATCAATTCAGTTTATGTCAAGTATGCATTTGCTTTCCATCAAGCTATTTACAGTCTTATAAAACCAAGAGTCTGAAAAATATAGAAAAGAACATTAAAGTTAGGTAAGCTGTGTTTGGCGATGACATGTTTAGATACCACAAGCATAATCCATGCAAGAAATAAAATTGGTAAGTTCGACCACATTAAATCAAAACTTCTGCTCTGTATTACAACTTCTGCTCTGTGAAAGGCATTGTTAAAAGAATGAAAATCTAAGACACTGGAAAAAATATTTTTGTAAAACCCATATGTGACAACAGACTAGTATTCAAAATATACAAAGAGCTCTTAAAATTCAAAAATAAGTCAATTAAAAACTGAACAAAAGATGTGGACATCTCACCAAAGCAGACATATAGTTGGCAGATAAGCCAACTATATGAAAAAGGTGCTCAATATCACAGCATCAGAAAATTGCAAATTAAAACAACATAGTATCACTATCTATTAGAACACCTGAAATTGAAAAAAACTGACATCAAATGCTGGTGGGAAAGTGGAGCAGCAGGAATACTCATCGTTTGCTGGTAGAAATGTGAAAGAGTATCTTCACATTGAAAAATAGCTTGCTAGTTTCTTCTAAAAGTAAAAAAAATCTTACCACACAATCCAGCAATTTCACAAAGGAGTTGAAAACTATGTCCCCACAAAAATTGGCACATGAATGTTTCTAGTATGTCTACTCATAACTGAAAAAAACTTGGAAGCAGTCAAGATGTCCTTCAATAGGTAAACAATGTCCTTTAATGAATAAACAAACTGATCATCACACAACAAAACATTAGCAACGAAGAGAATTGGGTTTTCAAACCACAAAGGACAATGGAGGAACCTTAAATGTATATTGCTAAGTGAATGAAGCCAGTTTGATGTGGTCACATACTGCTTGATTCCAACTTGATGGCATTCTGGAAAAGGCAAAATTATGAAGACAGTAAAAAGATCAGTGGTTTCCAGGGGTTACAGAAGAGGGATGGGTGAATAGGTAGAGCTCAAGGGGTACTTAAGGCAGTACAACTATTCTGTAGGATACCGTCACAGTGGTACATGTCATATACCTGTGAAAGCCTCTAAAATTGTAGAACATAATCATACATCCAAGTTCAAAGTATGGCTTTAGTTAACTGTAATGTATTACATTGGTTCATTGACTATAACAAATGTACAACACTAATGCAGAATTTTGGTAATAGAAACTACATGCACTCTAAGTGCTGGGATCATTTGAGGGGATATATGGGATTCTGCACCTTCTACTACATTTTTATGTCAACTTAAGCCTAAAAGTCAAAATAAAGTTTACTACTTAAAAAGTAAAAAAGCAAGAGAAAGGGAATTGTTCTGAATTTCCTATAGACAGACGCTATGCTGATATCGGAGAATAATGACACACAGAAAAACAAAGGTTACCTATTTTCTTACCCATGGCATTAACACTCTACAGGAAGTCAGTAGGATAATGGGGACAAGGGACTGGAAGTAAAATCAAGGTGACAAGACAGGCACCAGAGCAAGATAGGGCCATAAAGGAAGATGGTAAGGGACAAGCAGAATTTCTTCATTTTACATCATTAGTTCCAAATGTGTCAGAGTCTTGAGGAACTAAAATTCTAACTTGAGAGCTGACAATAATTAAACAATGAGTTGGCAATATTTCTATCCAGTGGTTTCCCCCTGTTTGCCACAGTCCATTTTATAACAACCTGTCATCATTCACTGCCCACTGATCACCTGTAACCAACAGGGGAAATTGACAGGCATATTAGCACCAAAAAAAAAATCAAAACATGACACCCTAAGAACTTTATACCTCAACATGCCATGCCTGGGTCTGTCAAAGGTGTCACAACCCCTGAATTCTAACTTTGCAGCTTGGGCTAAACCAAGTCCTTCCCGAAGTGAATTCAAGATGTCACCCATAAGATAAAAGTAACTAAGTAGTGTCCAGAAACTAGCAGGCAGGTTCTTTACAAATCTGTGTTCCAAACTACACATCGAGCTCTCCTTTTTATCCTGATAATATACTACCTGAGAAGGCAGCTCAAAGGACATACAACTCATTTTTTTTTTAATCCTCTTAAATGCTTTGGCACATATCATCTTGAGTAATAACTCCTGGTATTCATTTTCACTTGATTTTGCAAATGTGTATCATGTGTACAAGAAATTGTGCCAAAATATTTTTCAGGTATACAAGTCACTCACTTTATCATTCAGCACACATTTGAAGATTTTCTTGTGCCAGGGACAACTCTAGTGCTAGAAGTTGGGCAAACAACACTGAGTACAACAGAGTACCTGCGTTCAAGGTGTCACAGGTGGGGGAGAGTGGAGTGACATAAGATTAGCATGCTGATCGTGCACCTTGTAGTAGGAATTCTGACAGACTAGAACCAAATGTGTTTAGAACCTAGAGGAGCTGCACATTTCCCAAGACAGGACATGCTTACATGAAAAGTTATTTCTCAAGTGAAGAAAAATAACATAGGTAAATAGAATTCTCTAAGTCTTAGACCACCCTTAGATGCTAAGAAATCAAGGCATGAGAAAAAGCAAAGGTTTAGGACTTAGGAAGAGGGGTAGTTGCAGAGTGAAAAGGTGGTGAGCCAAGGCCAGACGCTTTGGTGTTTTGGGGGAGGGTTTATGCTAAGGAGCTGAGATGCTAAAGAGTTTTCATCAGAATATAAAGATTTCAGATTTTTCTTTTTTATTAAGTGAGTGGAGGGGAGGCAGAGAGACAGACTCCTGCAGGCACCCCAACCAGGATCCACACAGCAAGCCCCCTACCAGGCGATGCTCTGCCTATCTGGGGCCGTTGCTCTGTTGCTCAGCAACTGAGTTATTTTAGCGCCGGAGGCGAGGCCATGGAGCCATCCTCAGTGCTCAGGGCCAATTTGCCCGAACCAATCAAGCCATGGCTGCAGGAGAGGAAGATAGAAAAAGCGAGAGAAAGCCTGACCAGGTGGTGGCACAGTGGATAGAGTGTCAGACTGGGATGCCGAGGGCCTATGTTCGAGCCCCCGAGGTCACCAGTTTGAGTGTGGGCTCATCTTTGGTTTGAGCAAAGCTCACTAGCTTGGACCCAAGGTCGCTGGCTCGAGCAAGGGGCTACTTGGTCTGCTGAAGGCCCACGGTCAAGGCACATATGAGAAAGCAATCAATGAACAACTAAGGTGTCGCAATGTGCAACAGTAAACTAATGATTGATGTTTCTCATCTCTCCATTCCTGTCTGTCCCTGTCTATCTGTCTCTCTGACTCTCTCTTTGTCTCTGTAAAAATATAAAAATTTTCAAAAAGAGACAGAGAGAAAGAGAGAGAGAGAGAAGGGGAGGGAGCGAGGGAGCAGTGGAGATGCAGATGATCTCTTTTCCTGTGTGCCCTAATCAACTATCAAATTCGGGACATCCACACACCAGTAGACACTCTATCAACTGAGCCAACCAGCCAGGGCCAAAGATTTGAGGTTTATATCGATCAAGGAGGCCTTAATGTTCCCCTTTGCTTTACTAAACTTCAGATAGCTTTTTCCCCCTGACTATAGACCCTTTCTTTACACTGAAGACTTTCTATTGTAAATTCCCTCTCTGCCACCTTTGAGATGTAAATCTTCTCTGAACAGTTGGACTACCTGGGAAAATCTCAAATACCTGGGAGCCATTTATTTGAAATAGAATCATTAAGGAAGACAGTGCCCTAGCTTTCAGTCTTAATGGGTGGGTAGGAACTTAACTAATTGTTGCTGATAAGTGACAATTAGCAAACACAGGTAGCCTAAGTGCACTGCTTAATGTTTCCACTAATGTCCTCCACTACTTTTCTACTAGCTCATCCCAGAGCTTAAACAACTCCCCCACCTGTTACACAGCAGAGTTGAGTTCACTTGGTCCTTCCTACTGCAAGAAGCTTGAGGGTCTTCCTTGCCTGTTTAATTTCCAGCTCAATCATTCTATGACAACATTTTCAGCAAATCCTTGGCAGAGATGTGGTTGACAAATGAATGGGAGACAAGGTGAGTGGCAAGCAGGTGAGTAAATGACATGAGTAATGGTGAAGTCTGGAATAAAGAAGTGACAGTAAAGATAAGAAAGGAGAGATATACCAGACAGAGATACTGTCAAAGATTCAGCTCTGTGATCAATTGGACAGCACAGGAAAATGACCAAGGGTGACTCAAAGTTGTTTAGTGGGCATGTTTAGAGTTGCAAGCATTTTCTAACTTGCTCAATACCACAGTGAACTGAGGCCAGTGGAGCTAGATGGAGTACAGAATAAAAAACGGAGAGAGAGCGGGGGGGGGGGGGGGGGTGAGGAGAAACAAATTACGAAAATAATATGAAAGAAAGTAGCTCTTATAATGATGAATGGCAAAGATCACTTACAAATGTCTCAAAGACAGTTGATAACACTTAAAATATCTGAAAGGGATTTTGGTGTTAGAATGATAGAATACTGTTACAGGCAGATTGGGAAAGCCTATTCCCAAACCTGCAGAACCAAGAGCAGAGGGAGGAAGAGGGAGGAAGGAGGAGGAAGGAGGAGGAAGGGGGAGGAAGAGGGAGGAAGGGGGAGGAAGAGGGAGGAAGAGGGAGGAAGGGGGAGGAAGGGGGAGGAAGGGGGAGGAAGGGGGAGGAAAGGGGAGGAAGGGGGAGGAAGAGGGAGGAAGAGGGAGGAAAGGGGAGGAAGGGGAGGAAGGGGGAGGAAGCGGGAGGAAGGGAGAGGAAAGGGGAGGAAGGAGGAGGAAGGGGGAGGAAGGGGGAGGAAAGGGGAGGAAGGGGGAGGAAGGGGAGGAAGGAGGAGGAAGGGGGAGGAAGGGGGAGGAAGGGGGAGGAAGGGGGAGGAAGGGGAGGAAGAGGGAGGAAGGAGGAGGAAGAGGGAGGAAGGAGGAGGAAGAGGGAGGAAGGGGGAGGAAGGGGGGAGGAAGAGGGAGGAAGGGGGAGGAAGGGGGAGGAAGGGGGAGGAAGAGGGAGGAAGGGGGAGGAAGGGGGAGGAAGGGGGAGGAAGGGGGAGGAAGGAGTAGAAAGAGGGAGGAAGGGGGAGGAAGGAGTAGAAAGAGGGAGGAAGGGGGAGGAAGGGGGAGGAAGGGGGAGGAGGGAGTAGAAAGAGGGAGGAAGGGGGAGGAAGGGGGAGGAAGGGGGAGGAAGAGGGAAGAAGGTGGAGGAAGGGGGAGGAAGGGGTAGAAAGAGGGAGGAAGGGGGAGGAAGGGGGAGGAAGGAGTAGAAAGAGGGAGGAAGGGGGAGGAAGGGGGAGGAAGAGGGAGGAAGAGGGAGGAAGGGGGAGGAAAGGGGAGGAAGGAGGAGGAAGGAGGAGGAAGGGGGAGGAAGGGGGAGGAAGGGGGAGGAAGGGGGAGGAAGGGAGATGCTCCACAGACACCCACCCAAAGCCTAGACCACACAACAGGAACTAAGAATTCATTACAGATTTTTTTTTCCTATGTCTCTTTCCAGTCGTTGGCACACAGGACACGATACACAGGAAAGCAGAAGGGAGAAAGAATGATCCAGAATAAAAGGATGTTAAAGCAGTCAGTCTACTGAACAAAGGTAGGAGTCGGAGGGAGAATGCAACCCAATCATGGCTAACATGTTTAAAATTGCATGAATTTTCTTTGTTCCTACTCCTAATGAATTCCTGCATGATCAGTGATAAGCCAGGGGAAAGCATGGGCAGAGGCCCCATACTCTCTTCTAATAAATAATAGAAACCAAAAGTCCAGATCAAACAGTTCTACGAAATGTCAGCATCTTCCAGCTTAACGTGAAAGTTTACTGACAACGATGCAAATGCCTATTTTTGATGGACAGTTTCCATTTCAAAGCAGATTCCTAATGTCACATGCCATGAAATTCTCGTACAACAAAATGACACATAAAACTCCTTGGAGTTCTTTCCCAGTGTTAAATGTGACAGAAGCTTTTGACTGAGAGGTTATAGAATGTATTTGACAAGGGACGTTGGAAAAATAATGTAATTTTTTCCAGGTATACTCATCTAGAAGATAATATTTGCAAAATCCTAGCTACAGGGCAGAACTACCAGTGACAATTTACTGCCACTGCCCTAGTATTTGGGAGGGAGATAACAAACACATGCCTGTGACATTGGATCTTGGCTACATGGCCTGGCCTGCCAAGTACATGTGAAAGTCAGATGAGGCATTAAGTATGAGGCAAAGATGTCTAACTGTCCCCAAAGCTTAGTTAATGCTCAGAAGGATGGTAAGAGACACTGGTTCAAATCTCTTGCACAGTTTTAAAACCATACTGTCCATCACACTGTACGGTGATGGGCAAGGTCACCAACAGTGAGACGCTGGGGACACATTAGTCATGCCACTCTGAGTTTCTGAACTGATTGGCTACATGTTGAGAATTAATGACAGAAAGATTTCCTCAAATCTGCTGAAGGAGCCCAAGTCTCTTTCTGGAAGCAAAAAGAGTAAACAAATTATGCACAGACAGCTGTTGTACAGATATCTGAAACAGGGCAGTTTTGAGCAAGCACACCCTTAGCATCTGATAACCTCAGGAACTCTCTAATTCTGTTTACTGGTGACTCCAAACGAGCGGCAGAGAATCGGGGACGCAGGGAGCCCACTAAGTACTAAGAAAGAGTGCTCTCCACCAGTGTGATCTGTGGAAGACCTGCAGCTTTTACCCAGGTAATTAGCACACAAAATTGGGCTTCTGAGCCCATCTGCAAAGAGTTTGTTTTCAGCCTAGCACATATTTCTGCCCTAGGGTCCACTCAGTTTAATATCTTTACAAATAAGTTGAAAGCATGTATAGAAATATCCATCTTGTTAAGGATCTGGAGCTTTCTCTGACTGTACTGTTAGATTAGACATAGCCCGGAATTTAGACTGCCTTATATTTAGTTTTCTGATTTAATTACTCAAATTCCGAGCCGAGAATATTTGGTTTGACAACACCGTGCCAAAAAGAACTTTTAAGAAAAGGTCACTGTTCACATTTTACGTTGTACTTTACTTAGCTAACTCTGACACCTCTAAAAAGAAGTCATTAACTTGTATTCCAATTTCCTGATTTTAAAAGAGTAGGGAGATCAGGCCAAAGAATATAGAGAGAAACTTGGAGGCTAGTGACCATAGGAGTCTAATCCTCTGGAACTAGAACAGCGCTGGGTACACAGTAGGTATTCAATAAAATAGTTATAAATGAAGAAGTGGATGAACAGACTCAGGATTCTGGCATGAGGGTGTTTCCTTCCTGGCATTGGTTAAAGCATCAGGTGCTGAGTTACATAGACAAGATGGGGCTTTTGCAGCCGAAGTGACCCACCCGGATCTATGATGGCACTGAGGCACTCAACCCCTCAGCTGGTGGCAGTGTTAGCTCTGCCGATTGCTCATGGCTTTCTTCTCCAGAAAGGAAGCTTTCTCACTCAAGGCGTGTCCCTCCCAGGGGACAGCGTGACCTATATCCAATCTTCCATACCTTGACTGAGACAACTCTAAGCGGCCATCCCAGATCTAAATGTCCCTGCAGCCATCCTCTGTCGTGACTGCATCCCAGCTCGGTTTCTTCATCCACCCCGTCCCACAGTCTGCCCTCTTCACAGCTGTTGTCGTCTCTTGGAGAATCCCCAATGAACCTCCCACATGGAAAACTCAAAAGTGTCAGAGTCTGTTTGCCAGGAAACCCAATTAATAACAAAAATGATGATGCCAACTCTTTTTAAAAATACATTTCTATAAATGCAGAGCTGTGTCTTTACAAAAAAAATGAGAGATAAGATGAGAATTCTTATTAAAATCCCACCATAGCTATATGACTCTTAAGTGTTCTTGTGATAAAGCCTGTGGATCATGTACACGAGAACCTTCTGTGAACCCTGATGCACCATGCAAATACCAGGTGTTACTATTTAATAAATATGATGTCATGACTCTGCAGTGACTGATGTCACTCTCACATTAACACAACAAATAATGTAACAATTTTATATATAAGACTCTTGGAAGAAGTCTTTAAAGAGACACCTAACTACTATCTGAGTTGACATCCCAGAATTGTCAACCTGGAAAGGTGACAACAAAATTGAATCAGGCTAGCATACCATCAACAAGAACTGGTCCTTACTGTGTGTCTGTGTGAGTGCATAGAATAAGCCAAAGAAAAGGAAAAACAATCCTTTGGGAAGAGACTGAAGGATATACCTGTAATTGATTGTTCTCATTACCAAGGACTAAGTTCTAACAATAAAATGATTGAATATTATCATCAACCCTTTAGGCTCATTTCCTCACTTGAGACCTAACATTAACATCTAACGCAGCACAGCTTTGAAGGCACTTCTTATTTTCTTATAAACAAAGCATGGCTTTGGATCATAGAATTAGACAACAAAGAAAGTTCTATTAAAAATAAGGTCATCTTTCAACCTACCATTCCCCTTAGCATCTGAATCTTTGAAGTCAGAAGACAGAGCGCGAACTCATTTATAAGTCAAGACCCCCAGGAACTGAGGAGTTGGTCTATGTGCTTATGAAAGCTAATGAATTCTGTGATTCATATCTAAAGCGCTGCTTAGCAGTTCTTTAGAGAAGGCCACTCATTGTCTTGCTCTTCAAATTGACTTTCAAACTTTCTCCTCTCTTCCTGAACAGTGATGCCCTCCCTCCCTACTATTGGCTAGTAGGCATGTTTCTTATTCACAGAGTAAAGTCATTAGAATAGAACTTCTGCTTCTCCCTTGTCCCAAATACCCCCATCTGCAGCCACCGTACCCACTCCTCTGCATTCCCTCCCTGTACTCTGGAGACCCCGCCCCCCCCAAACACAAGCCCCATCTCCCCCTACTCAGGGGCATTGCTCCTGCAGCTGGCCCTCTGTCTTCTCAATCGAGTTACCCTCCAAGTGGATTGGTCCCATAAGCATGCACACATTAGCATACACAGCTATAGTATTTTATAGATTAGAGAAAACTCTCCCCTTGATTCCACAGCAATCTGGGGTGGGGGTGAGGGTTACTTTCTCTGCTGCCATTTGCATGTGAAAGCACTCTATTCACCAGCACCTCTGTCCCCATTCACCAGACAACCTCTTGTGATATCACTAATAACCATCTTCTATCTTAGTATGCACCTCACTCCATCTCTCCAGAGTGTCTGACACAGTTGTCATCCCTTTTATACAACACTTTTCTTCTCTTAGCTTCCAACCAACAAGCTTCTAGATCTTTTTTTCTTTTTCTATCTCACTCTGTGCTTCCTTTGATTTCCTTTGGGTACTCTACACCTCCCCTTCCTCTGTTCACCACGTTGTTGAGGCCAGAACCTCAGAGCGAGGCATCCTCCAGTTGCCTTTCCCCTTACAGAGTACGGCTAATGCATCATCTGACGCTACCAGTATTATCTCCAAATCCAGAAACCATCTGTTTCTCCCCAACGCTGCTACTGCTGCCAAGTGCCCCAACCTCTCCCACTCACCAGAGCATATTAGCCTGTACCGATGCCCCTATTTCCACCTTCACACCCCAACCACCAATTCTGCAATCAGCATCCAGAGTAATTCAGAAAGAATGCACTCATGCCATTAGACATCTTTCCAAAGAATTCCAGTAACCTCCTCATGACACGCTAAATAAAACCAAATCCATCTCTGTGGTCTCCAAGCCCCATCTGTGTGCTGGTCCTTTCCTACAACCTCAAAATCATTTCCACCCCCATTGCAACCAGCCACGTTCCAGCCATGTGAGCGTCCTTGGTGTTCATTCACCATTCCAAGGACTGTGGCATCACATGGCCTTGGCATGTGCTGTTGCCTCTATCTGGGACACTCTTCCGCCAGAAATCCATGTGTGTGCTCATTCTGCCTTTGAGGTCTCTACTTACATGTCATCTCTTTGGATAGCCCCCACCCCCGATAGCCTTATCAAAGCTAGAATCGTTGGTCATCTTTTGCTTTATTTCCCTGGTAATACTTCCTGTTCCATTATATTATTTGTCTTCCTCTCCCATGGGAATAAAGCTCTGTGGACATGGATGCTTTTAAGACCCCCATAATTTGAAACAGTACCAGAAATGGGGCAAGTAGTCCATGAATATTTGTTGAATTTATGAACTGATTATTTATATGAGAGTAGAGAGAGGTCCAAAATGAGAAACCTGCCCAAAAAACCAGAGTATAGCAAATTAGGACAAAGTCAAAACACAAAAAGGCATTTGAAATGGGATTGGAGAAGGTTTAAAAACAAATATATTATGAAAGGTATTTTATAGAAGAAAATAAGAACTACTCCTCAGTGGGCATAGAGAGCATGGTGAGTAAATAAGTATTCCAAATGTCAGGCCCTTGGACAGTTTCCTTAAGTTTCTGTGCCTCAGTTGCTCAATATGTAAAATGGGGCTAAGAATACTACCTGTCTCATACAAAGATGTTGGAAGAATTAAATTACATGACATGTGCAGAAAAGTTAAGAAATTTCCTAACTCACTGTAACAGTATAATATGGGTTAAGTATTATTATATTTACTTACTATTTTGTTTTTAATTAAAAAATGAGATATTTATTACAGACAAAACATACACACATACACACACACATATATATGTATACACACAGAAAAAAGATAGAGGAAAAACTATAAAAGAAACTAAGCACAAAACTCTGGGTAAATGACACATCATGAAAAAAAGACTAAACATAAACACACTTGCAATGGGATGGACAATGGCCTTCAGAAGACAGATTGACATTCTTTAACTCAGATTTCAAAATGGAATGCCAACCGCTACCAAACAGAGGCCTAATCTCTCCTGAACAGCTTGGTTGTCAACTTGTTAAATGAGGGGGAAAGATTCAATTTCAGATGAAGCAATTGATAGAAATACATACATACATATATATATATATATATATATATATATATATATATATATATATATATATATATATATATATATATATATATATATATCAGTGCTCCTAGCAAATGCATGAAGCAAAATGCACTAACACCATTTTCTAAAGCTCATACTCATTACAATGAGTGATGCCGGAGTTTTAAAAACTTTACTAAGGAAACATTTCAGGAGGAAAAAATTAAACCCTATGCAATGTCTAGAGGGCTACGGATTTATTATGATATAGTACATCTTAGGAAATACCTAATTTAACCACTGCATTAAGCAGATAAGGCTTGAAAAGGAAAAATGCATTGCCCAAGGTCATCCAACTAATTAGAGGTTAGATTAGCTTTTCTCATTCTTGTGTATATATTTGATATATTCCTTTCCTTTAGTTCTGCAAATGGAGTTTGGTAGGAAAACAGGTGGTGTTTCTGTAGTTCTCTCACAGTCCTCGGCACATGATAAGCATACCCCAGCAAATCTGAGACTATTTCTGTTTGAGGGGTTTTAGTTTCTGTTCACCACTGTATGTTCAGAGTAAGCACTCAATAAATATGTACTGAATAAATGATAATGTTTTCAACCTTTACTGCCTAGCATCGAATGTGGTATCTGGCACAGAACTGATGCACATACAGTTTCTGAAGGCATGGATGCATCAGTGAACGAATGGGCCCATCATTTTGGCTACCAGATGATGCAAGTATGAGACTGTATTAAGACTTAAGAAAGGGAATTTGCAGATATCTGCCCAAATCACCAGGTACGGGCATTCAGTGTTTACAAGTCTCGTAGGTTTAAACATCTTGCCGTCATAGCAGTCTCTGAACTAGTAGACACAATAAAAGTGAATTGAATGATTAATTATATTTCCTTCCCACACCCTTTCTGTGTTATTTACCAGCATTTTCTATTCTATTTCTGAATGTGCGACAGTGATATGGTGGGTGGCAGTGTGTGCACTATGAAGTGAGAGGTATGAGTTGAAGAGGTCAGCTGCCCTGAGCTTGGATACTGGGCCTGAGATAAAGGCACGCTATGACAGCAGTGTGTCTAGCAACAGCAACCACAACAATCCTAGCTACCAATCTTGGAGAGCATGCTCATGGGCTGGATTTTTGCACCAGGAGTTTCATGTCCAAGATTACATTTAACCCCCAGCACCGTATGAGGCTGCAACTGTCTTCTCATTTAAGAGGTGAAGTATTCGGTCACTAGAGAAATTACTTTGTCAAGGTTGCAACTGAGTTCAAACACAAACTTTTCTGACTCTTCTACGAAGTCAGGAAAAGAAAAAAAACAGGAAAATTCCATTACAATATCATTAGTCTTTATCAGAAAATAACATACTGGTATTAGATATTATATATTATAAATATCCAGATGCTATCCATTATACTGAGCCAATGTATGTAAGACGGTTGTTGAACATTCTATTCACTATACAAAAATAGTTAGTCCCCGCCTACCTTTATAGGCTACATCTGTTTTCAATTCATTCTAAACTAGGTTTTGCTTTTGTGTTTCAAGCCCCAGACTTGTATGAATCATCCCAGTAACTCAAACGTGCAGAGTAAGGCAAAGCCAGCAGTAAAGTTTAGACAGTTTACATGGGACAGAGTTAAATCTTGGCCACTATCAGGTTATTCTAGAGATAAAAATATATGTCATATATCAAGAAAACTCTTTTCAAGTTAGAAATATAGCAGGCTTTTTTTTTTTTCAAATTCTTAAAAAAATTTATTAAATTTATTGGCGTGACATTGGTTAATAGGTTTCAAGCGTGTATTTCCATGATACGTGATCTATATTTTTCATTGTGTGGCTGCTACCCAAGGTCAAAAGGGGGTGGGGGATAATAAAGGGTAAAGGGGGCCAAATACATGGTGACGGAAGATAACAGATTTTCAAAGCCAATTATCCTTCATCTAGACTAAATCAGGGAAAGGAAAGAATAATCCCCCCACAATTTTTTTTTTTAGTTCTTACAGCTGGACTAATAATAAAATCATAACATGGACACAAGGCTAGATTAGCAGGAGAGAAACCATTTAATATGTATGCATGGGCAGTTATAACATAATACTCCAATCACAAAATGATGCTCAAAGAAATACTCAAACCAGGCACCTTTTAATACTATTTAGACATACAATACACTGGTGAAGAATTGACAGGACAAATAACTTAGCATCCATCAGAGAGGAATCTAAGCAGGTTTGGGTGCTGATTAGTGAGGAACCTAAACAGAATTGGGGCATGGGTAGCAAATTCATAAAGAAGCAACAAGGTTTGTTATACCTACTCCTTGGCTCTGAGTTCTTTATATCTTACAATAAGAGAATTCTGCCTCCAGGTTCAAAAATAGTACCCTTAACATGGAAGATTTATCTTCTACTTTTAGGGGGACAGAGAGGTCAGGGAATTTCTTTCACTGGCCATTCTTAAGTAAGTAACTTGAATCCAAAATAATCAATATGCTATGGAGAGATATTGCGGCAGCGTGTCTTGGGCCCAACAACTATATGATTACATACTTTATAATAGATCCTGTTCTATATACTTCATTCAGATTATAAGAGTGAGTCTCTACTGTCATTACTGTAAATTTAAGGGAAAAAAAATTTTTAACATGGCTACTTTCTCTGTAAGGTCCACCTCTTAAGTTGAATAGATTTTCATCCCTTGGCCATCATAACCATTTTCTCGAGGGTTGGTAATTCATAAAACCACTGAATCAGACTCTAATTGTTATAAGTCTGAAATTTACCAGCAAGAGCTCAGGGAGGAACAGGCAAAGACTCATCTTCTTGTGCTATTATTTTAGGGTAAATGCCCCCAGGTGAGTTGGGGCTAAATGAAAGGAGAATGAAATGTATTTGAAGTAGCACAGTCATCCTTTTATATGCTAAAATAAACAAGGCAATTAAAAGGACTGCCGCCCTGTAATTAGCAAGGAGTCCTGCCTTCCAGATGGGAAGTAGGGCTTTGTTAGACAACAAATATTCAATTGGCAAGGTAATATAAATCATGACCCAGACACAAGAACAAGATTCCATTAAACAGTGATGGTAAACAGCCCACGATGCCTAGATGAATCTCTTGGTATATCATCAAGAAAGGAAACTAATATTTTAAACTCAGTAATGTACAGTAAGTAAGTAGTGCTCTAGTTCAGACTTGGAATGTCGACAATAAATAAATGACCTAAGAGTATTCACTCCCTTTTTGCTTCTAGGATGCAGATCAGCCTGACCTGTGGTAGCGCAGTGGATAAAGCATTGACCTGGAAATGCTGAGGTCGCCGGTTCGAAACCCTGGGCTTGCCTGGTCAAGGCACATATGGGAGTTGATGCTTCCAGCTCCTCCCCCCCTTCTCTCTCTCTGTCTCTCCTCTCTCTCTCTCTCTCTCTTCTCTCAAAAAATGAATAAATAAATAAATAAATAAATAAATAAAAAAGAATTTAGGATGCAGATCAGTACATTCCTAAAATCCCTTTTATCTAGATGTGTTCTATGAGTTTCATTGATTTAATGCTTCTAAAATAGGATGCCTATTTTGGCATGTACGTTTCCCATGAATTTGAACTGGTTTTTGCCTTTATACTCAACTTGACCTCTGCCAACCCTCCCAGGAATCTGTAGTTAATCGCAAGAGAAGCGGAGCAAAACAGTAAGAAACAAGTAATAACCCCAAAGGACAAGCTTTCCTGTGCCACCATGGGCTAGAACAGGAGTCGGGAACCTATGGCTCGCAAGCCAGACGTGACTCTTTTGATGGCTGCATCTGGCTCGCAGACAAATTTTTAATAAAAATAATAATAACGTTAAAAATATAAAACATTCTCATGTATTACAATCCATTCATTTCCTACTGCTCATGTTCATGGTTGTGGGTGGCTGGAGCCAATCACAGCTGTCCTCTGGGACAACACCAAATTTTTATTGGATAATGCGTAATGCACATAGGTCATTATATGGCTCTCATGGAATTACATTTTAAAATATGTGGCACTCATGGCTCTCTCAGCCAAAAAGGTTCCCAACCCCTGGGCTAGAAGCATCATCACCATATATTAAAAGCAGAGTGAATGAGCTGGCCACTTTTACTTCTAATGAACAGATTTGTTTTTGTTTTTTGACAGAGATGGAGAGAGAGTCAGAGAGAGGGACAGATAGGGACAGACAGACAGGAAGGGAGAGAGATGAGAAGCATCAATTCTTCATTGTGGCACCTTAGTTCACTGATTGCTTTCTCATATGTGCTGTGGCAGCGGGGGGGGGGGGGGTACAGCAGAGCGAGTGGCCCTTCACTCAAGCCAGCGACCTTGGGGCTCAAGCTAGCGACCATGGGGTCGTATCAATGATCCCACACTCAAGCCAGTGACCCCGCGCTCAAACCTGATGTGCCTGTGCTCAAGCTGGCGACCTCAGGATTTTGAACCTGGGTCCTCTACATCCCAGTCCAACAATGCTCTATCCACTGCACAACTACCTGGTCAGGCCAGATTGTGTTCTTTAAACCCAAATCTTTAGAATGAGATAACTCTTTGATCCCTCCATGGAGTGTTTCTTTGTTCTTTTGGGTCTCAATGACAACTGCTGAATTGTTGGATCTATAGTTATACCAAATCACCTCCCCTCAATTTGATATAGGAAATTTTCTCACACAGAAGTTTTATCGTGTTAAGATATGAGACTAAAGCTCCTGCCAAGAAATGTCATTCTCTTGTAAAAACTCAAGTCATAACTATTTATGCCGACGATGAACAGATAATGCATAGAAAAGATAGAACAGATCGTTAAAATCCACAGAGAAGCCAAAAATTTCAAATGTTTCCTCATTGCCGATTGACTTCCTTCAGAGTTAATGGTAAACTGCCTAACAGCACTCCCTTGAGATCCATTCTCTTGTTTAATTTTCAATACAGTACTCATAATCTATTTGTTTAGAAGTTTGAATCGAGAAAGAACATGAAACACTATTCTTTACAATTAGCAACCTCTGAAAGTCAGTTTCGTTTACCTCACAGCCAGACCTCCCATTGCAAACATATATGCCCATCACATTCTGGATTGGATTAGATTTTGTGCTAGTCTCTCACTTACAATCTCACTGACAGTAAAAAATGCAATCTGTCATTGACAAAAAGGAGCAATGCAGGGAATTATACCTCCTCCATCTCCAACTTTCCTAGCAAAGGAAACGAGAGTGAAGGGTAGAGTGATAAGGGTGGGGCGGAACTAAGGGGTACTGACGTTTATGGTACAGAACTAAGTGGGCGGAGGAAGTTGAAGCAGCAGAGAGAACTGAGAGGGCAGTGATCTCACAGAGTTCCCTGCTATGTAACAGGAACAACACAGAACTGGGTCCTTGCTCACTGTCACCTCCAGATCCAAAAGTCCCTGCATCCACCCGAGAGGGTCCTTAGATTTCAGGATTTCCATCCACAAAACCCCACACCAGACCACAGGTTCAGGAACTAGAGCTCAAAAGGCATTGTCTTAGAGATGCTCCCCCACTCCATCCCTGCCCTTTTTAACTGTGTCTTCCGCAACTCCGGGCAGATTCACTCTTGGAGCCAGTTCGGTGTTTTAGCGCATAAATCTCTGATTTTGTACAAAATGCCTTTCTTTCTGTTGGCATCCCTCCCATGTCCTTGGACACCAGTCTTGATTTCCTCTGACTTCATTGCAATTGACTATTGGCCTCCGTAACTATGGGGGGAGTCCAGGACGCTAACATCTAACACATCTGGGGCCTTATCTTCTGGTCTAGTTTACCCAGTTTTCTCATGTCTCATGACACAGGGATCTAAAACAGTGACTAGAATATAAAAAGTGTCCAATAAATACTGAAGGACAGTTGGGGTGACCTGAAAATCAGCTGTATATTTAAAGAAGTGCCTAGAAAATAGAAACATGGAGAAGTAATTCATACATTAACTTAACCTAACATTTTAGAAACAATAACACACCATCCATGAATCAATTTATCATTACACTGAGTATCCCGGGGCCTTTCTGTGACATCATACAATCACATCACAGCTAGAAGTGTCGGATGTGTCTTCATGGATAACTCTGTCACACCTGCATGAAGCATGAGGACAGTATTTGGCAATGCCAGCTTCCAGGAAGACAGGTAAGCTATCTCAAGAGTTTTCTAGATGTTACTAGACCAGGTGGTGTCACCAACTTTGTGCTTTCTTGTTATCATGAGTGAAATGATTTCATTTCCTCTTCCATTTCCATTTTCTTCAGCCCACATATCATTCCTCGGGGTTCACGTGTGACATCCCTTCCCTTCATCCCTCTCACCAGGGTTTTCAGATACAAGACGGATCTACCCATCAAACCAAGAAGGGTCAAGAAGCAGAAGGTGGGCAGATCACAGGAAACCAATCAGGCATGTCCAACTTACAGGCTTCCCGGAGTTTCTCTTTGTCATAGTGGAACCCTTCATAGTCTTGCAAACTGACTTTGTTCACGCGGATCCTCAGGCGGTCTGGGACAGACTGGGGACTGCAAAACAAGAACCGCACAGTCAGACAAGAACACCGGAGCGGACCTGGGAGTCACGTGCCCCTGCAGGGACCGAAGGCGACATCCTCTCTTCGTGCTTAGAAGAAAAAGTTCACAGTCAAACCAGCAATTATCAGGAGAACACTTCTCCAAAAACCTGAAGTTTCTGAGAGTGGGATTAAGGGCATGGAAATAAGCAGAGAAAGCATCTGGAGACCACTCCTATCATATCTGCTATTAATCTAGGGGAAATTCTCAAAAGAGCATGGGTTTGTTCCCCAGTAAGTTGCATGCAGCAGACCTAAAAGCAGCGAGCGGTGGCGTAGAGCAGTAAAGAGATAGGGGAATACGTCGTGACAACCAAACATGGCTGCCTGACCCTCGGAAGAGACAGGGAAATGATCAGAAGCAAGCCAAGCGCCCTAAAAGCACAGGACTGCGACTGAAACAGCTCTAGACCCCTCACTAGTCCCGAGAGCCCCTCTGGTCCAGACGTCCTCCAGCAGAGACTGCCTGTGATGGAGCTTCTGAGCTGCCAAACGGAGACAGAGATTTAACACATGCAGGATGTACTTCTGTTGGGAAGGGAACAAAGCATGTATTTCATTTTAAAAGAATTCAATCCGTACTAGTTCAGAGTGTTTAACAATATGGAAGAGGGGAGCACCAAACTTCCTGAGGCATTTGGTTCATCTTCACAATTTCTTGACCTGTATTCTTAAGTAATGTTTTCAAAACAGTTTAATTATGAGTATTTGTTCAATAAAACACATTGGTTTTCATCATCACCACTACAGATCAGTACATTTCTTTCAATATGTTAGTATGACACAATCTCCACTTGTCCTTGAATATTATCTTATACTTGGATGTCATTGGTTCAGATAATTTTCTCAAATGGAGGATTGATTCTCCTTTCTCATAATATGGGATAAAAGTCAACACTGAGTCAAGTAGAAAGAACAGCATTACTCCTTAATTCATTTCAATAAAGGAAAGGAAGGGAGGGAGGAAAGGAGGTAGTAAAGAAGAAAGGGAGTGAGGGGAGGAGGGAATAAAGAAGGAATAAAGGAAGGGAGGAAGGGAAAGGAAAGAAATAAGGAAGGATGGTGGAAGGATGGAAGGAAGGGTGGGAGAAAGGGAAGGACAGAAGGAAGGAGAGAGGGAGAGAGGGAGGAAGAGGAAGGGAGGGAAGAAGAGAAAGGGAGGGAGGGAGAGGAAAGAGGAGAGAAAGAAAGAGAGAGAAAGAAAGAGAAAGAAAGAAAGAAAGAAAGAAAGAAAGAAAGAAAGAAAGAAAGAAAGAAAGAAAGAAAAAGAGAGAGAGAAAGAAAGAAAGAAAGAAAGAAAAAGAGAGAGAAAGAAAGAAAGAAGGAAAGAAAGAGAAGGGAGGGAAGGAGGGAAGGAGAGAGGGAAGGAAGAAAGAAAGAAGAAAGGCTAGATGGAAGAATTGATACTTTTAAAATACTGTCAGAATACTGCTACTTCTACCTCAAACACACACATACACACACACACAAACACACAAGCATTTAATTTCTTTGAAATTCTGGAAGAGGTAGAGGAAAAAAATAATTTAATTTTCTTCTCTAAGACTATATTTTAGGGCAAAAAACAGTTAACTTCCTACATATAGACTCCCACTCTACTAACCCCCCAAAATACATACTAACACATATACACCCATATATAGACATGTATACATCTATACATAGTTTTCTCCCCCCAAATACACACACACACACACACACACACACACAAACACAGATTTAGATATAAGTGCAAAAATTCTAAAGAGAGATGGTGGGCAGATAAAAATGTCTGAGATTTACTGAAATAAAAATTAAGCCAATCCTAAACCACAAGATGGATGTTTCTGAGGGCAAGCTGAGAAGCCATATTCAACAGTTGCATTGGTGTATTCAGTCAAAACGTGTTTGTTGGGTGTCTACTTTGTACTGGGCATTGTGCTGGAGACAGGCAGTGACAAAACTGACATAAATATTCAAGTGGTGACAGGAGCTAGGGTTTGACAGCAGGTTTGTAAATTAGTAGAACAGACCTTAAATATCACGCACACCCACACCATTATTCACAGTAGGAAAACTGATGTTCAGAAAGATAATGTGATTTGATGGTCACATAGCTACTAAGTGGCAGAGCTGGGAGCAGAGCTTTGGAGTCTTCACTCAGTGGTTTCATGTTCCTAATGTCACATGATGCCAAGAATCCCATGGGTATGACAGCAAAGTCACAGAGCCTGGATTGACAAAGTCAGATGATCTCAATGTGGTGCTCAGACTCTTTACAATGAACAGTCGACAGAAGCAGTTTAGTCAACTGTGGTACATTCAAACAGAAGAACGCTGGGCAAATATTACACACAAGCATGCAGTTCTACATTAACCTAGGGAAAAGTCTGACATCAACATACTGTCAGGTGACAAAAAGTCAAGGAAAATTATGGTATAATCTCCTTCATGCAAACTGGCGCCTTGGAATGTGCATATGTAGAGAAATGTCTGAAGAAATGTTCAACAATCTGGTCCCCAGCAGTTATTTCCACATAATGGGATGTGGGGATTATTTGACATTGAGTATCATCATTTAAAAAATAATAATATAATTATTTGAAAAGCGTGTCAATATGTAAATGAATGATGACAACTCAGAACAAGAGTAAAAAACAGAAATTATAACTGAGAGTTAGGTATTAAATATGAGCAGATAGGAAAGACTTTCAGCAATGAACAGAGTGACCATACAATGTTCATACTAAACACTTATCCTGACATAAAGAGGGGTCTGATCTTTTTATTTCCAAGTTCATCCCAGTGACCTGCATAGGCTGTAATGAGTGAATCTTTTCCTGCAACTGTAGCAGATAAGAGCAAAGATGGAACTGTCGCACGTGGTGGCCCATCACACTGTCAGGGGAGACCGGGGAGGAAGGAGGCTGAAAGACCTCGACCTATACAATATTTGTGATAACAGCAGATCTACTAGCAGTGAGCTCTAGTCTTCTCCAGAGGGCTGGTGCTATCAAACTAAGCCCTGGCCACAGCAGTAGCAACAGAGTGGGAAATCGGGTTCAGAGAGTGGCTACAGACCAGCCACTGTGCCTCTCCTCCAGGGAGCTCCCCAGGGGCTGACAAGTGTGCACCACCTTCATCAAACGCAGCAGCATCTGTTCCCTATCCACATCCTTCCACCTTCCAGCCTCTCATCTGTACCCACCAATTCCAACCACACAATGTTGCCTCCTGACCCACAGCTTCCCACCAATATTTCTCACTTATGGGTCATTCATTTGAATAGAACTTTCTGATCCCACATGAATTCACCTAATGTGTCATTTCATCTCCAGAATGATGAGCTAAGCAAGATGAAAGAAAACAGAGACTCTTCCCAGCTACTTATCTCTCTCTCCCATCCACTTTGCTGCACATTCACTGTCTTGCTCTCAGCCCTCGTTGCCTGACAACAATGCATCCATTCCCCTTTCCTACCATCAGCAGCTCACTTAAACCCAGATTTCAGATCAGGGTCCCTTGATAGTCTGCTATCAAATGTTGCCATAGGTACGGCCCATCAGCAAACTGGAAAGCATTTGATCACAGAGCCCATAATGGAAAAAAACCTTTGAATTATTCTGGGCCCTGGTATAATAGCTAAAAGAGGCAGCTCAGCAAAGTGGGAACTCAAGACTCCAAGTCAGATTGCCTGGACTTGAAGGAGAGTTCTTGCACTTGCTGGTTACTCAGGAAACTCTGTGCTTCAGTTTCGTCGTGGGTAAAGAGGTAATAATGGTATTCACCTCCTAGGGATATTATAAGAATTAAATGAGTCAATACAGGTTTTGTGCTTAGAAAATTGTGAGCACATTGCAAGTGTTCAATAGATGTTAGCTATTATCGGTATAATTATTATTCTGAAGATTCTGCTCTTATACAAGGTTCTGCCTAATACATCATAGCATCTGCTAATGCCCCGTCTCGGAAGAGGTTTAAGGAACCTCCTTAGACACTTGTGACAAGCTGTTGGGCCCTTCTGGAGGAACACTGTCTAGCCTGGCTGGTGTCACCATTCTTCTGGGTCTTCCTCACCTGGTATTCTATAGGGTGAGCCATAACATGAAAACAGACAAGTAGAACATGGGGGAGAAAAAGTACACAGAGATGAAAGAAAACCCAAGTAATTCAGTTATGTCCCTTTATGTCAAATTATATTAGTGTCCCATTAATGGCTGACTGGAGTGGAAGAGGACAAAGGTATTCTCTGGAGTCTAGGAAATAGCACTGCCATTAGCTTTCTAAAATTAATTTTGCCAAGAAAGTTAGTAGAGCATAGAAGAGACTAATAACCTGGGTAAAAATACATTTGCTTCCTTGCCAACATTTATCACAAGCTACTCTTATACTGATGCAAGCTCTATATTTGGGGTTCTGAACCTGACTTCCAAAGGAACCTCTCAAGGATCCCAAAGGAACTCAGCAATCTGTGAACTACCTTTGAAATTGGGCAGTGACCCTAACCTGTCACCGTCTCACACATTTCCTCCAGAACGTCAAGACTGAGCTTGGGCAGAGTAGGAGTTCATGGACATAAACTTCGCTCTCAGTCATCCCCCATGATGACTTTCTCAAGAACTATAAGAAAACCCTTCACTGAATGATCCCATGGACCTCTGAAATCTCTAGACCACAGCTTCCTTATCCACACTGTGCATACCTGTTCCCCCGGGGTGTCGGGGGCAGGGGAGTGGAGCGCCATCAATACAACTACCTGAACTTGCCCTGCTATTCAACTTACACCTAACTCTCATTGCTTCCTCTTCTCCTGCACATCTTGTCAATAGCTTTTTTTTTTAAATTGGCTCTTTGTAGACTTTCAATCCATTAGTATCAATTCCTCCCTTATGCCTTCAAATTTCTTCCTTCTTTCAAGCAATTTCTGTACTATACACTGTTTCCCTCGGACGAATAGCAGACACCTGCATTCCCATCTCTTCCCCATGGACACCCCTTCTGGATGAGAGGGATGAGCTGGGTGCTTTCGTTCCCCAGGCTCATTTCTAGACAACTGGCACCACGTTATTCCCTCTTCTCACCGGAAACATGAATCATCTTGGAGTAATACCTCTAATAATAACACAATATTACAGTACATCAAACAGGGCCTCTGGTCAGAGAAATGTTAGCTCCAATCTGAACTCTGACAATACATTTGATGTTATGAATGCTGACATTACCTTTCCTAAACCATTTTCTGATCTAAAAATAAGACATAATAATGTACTGATAGTTTTATTTTAAATTTATTTTAAGAAGTACAAATTGACAGTCATAAATACAGTCAGAAGGATATAAGGTACAACAGAGGGAATATAGTCAATAATATTATAACAACTATGCATGGCGACAGAGGGGTACTGGAAATATTTGTGTGATTACTTCATAAGTTATATCAGGGGTAGTCAACCTTTTTATATCTACCGCCCACTTTTGTATCTCTGTTAGTAGTAAAATTTTCTAACCACTCACCGGTTCTACAGTAATGGTGGTTTATAAAGTAGGGAAGTAACTTTACTTTATAAAGTTTATAAAGCAGAGTTACAGCAAGCTAAAGCATACAATAATAATTACTTACCAAGTACTTTATGTCGGATTTTTGCTAAGTTTGGCAGAATAAATCTTTATAAAACAACTTACTATAGTTAAATCTATCTTTTTATTTATACTTTGGTTGTTCCACTACCACCCACCATGAAAGCTGGAATGCTCACTAGTGGGCAGTAGGGACCAGGTTGACTACCACTCAGTTATATTAATGTCTAATAACTATGTTGTACACCTGAAATTGATAAAATATTGAATGTCACCTGTGACTGAAAAAAAATTTTTAATTTTTAAAAGTACTAAGAGTTACAAAGAAGCTGAAAGAAAAAATAGAAATGCAGTGAGTATAGAATAAAAAGATCCAAGTAAGGCGATTAATCCATTCCTGGTAAGTAGTAAGTGCTAAAAAATGTTGTGTGTGTGTGTGCACATGCACTCATGCATGCGTCACACACTCACACACATATACACACACAAATGTGTGTATATATATATATATATAATTTATTGGGGTGACATTGGCTAATAAAACTATATAGGTTTCAGGTGTGTGATTCTTATTTTTGTATTTTTTCGAAGTTAGAAGCAGGGAGGCAGTCAGACAGATTCCTGCATGCGCCCGACCAGGATCCACCCGGCATGCCCACCAAGGAGCAATGCTCTGCCCACTTGGGCCGTTTCTTCATTGCAATGGGAGCCATTCTAGCGCCTGAGGTAGAGGCCATGGAGCCATCCTCAGCACCTGGGCCAACTTTGCTCCAATGGAGCCTTGGCTGTGGGAGGGGAAGAGAGAAATAGAAAGGAGACGGGGAAGGGGAAGGGTGGAGAAGTAGATGGGTGCTTCTCCTGTGTGCCCTGACTAGGAATCGAACCCAGGACTTCTACATGCTGGGCCAATGTTCTACCACTGAGCCAACTGGCCAGGGTTGTGTGATTCTTTTTTAAAAAGTATTTATTTTATTGATTTTAAAGAGAGAGAAAGGGAGGAAGAAGGGAGGGCAGGAACATTGATCTGATCCTGTTTGTACTGTGACTGGGGATTGAACTGGCAACTTCTATGGTTTGGGATGATGCTCAAACCATCTGAGCTATCTGGCCAGTGCAGGTGTGCAATTCTATAACACATCATCTATATATTGTCTTATGTGTTCAACACCCCAAGTCAAGTCTCTTTCCATCACCATTTATCCCCCCTTTACCCTCTTCAAAAATAATATACTGTTGGTTTTTTTTTAAAGATTTTATTTATTCATTATAGAGAGGGGAGAGAGAGAGAGAGAGAGAGAGAGAGAGAGAAAAGTGGGGAGGAGCAGAAAGCATCAACTCCCATATGTGCCTTGACCAGGCAAGCCCAGGGTTTTGAACCAGCGACCTCAGCGTTTCCAGGTTGACACTTTATCCACTGCACTGCCACAGGTCAGGATATACCGTTGTTTTGTTACTATTATTAGCCCCATATTCTGTTTTTATTCAGTCCTGGACAATCACATCATAGCAAAAACTAGAGACTCAGTTCTAAATAGTAGTTAGTAGGTCTCAAACCTTAGCACGAAGAGAATGCGTTGACATGGGTAGAAAGACAAGATTCGGTTACACAGGATCTATTAGGTGAGAATGGAAGTGAAGACTGTGAATGTCTGCAAGATACTCTACCGAAAGACAGTAAGAATGTAAATCCTAAATCATACTACAGAGGAGACCCTTAAAATTATGCAATGTTCTACCTTTGTATCTTATACTATCTTTATTAACATTTTTTAAATGGTTCAGTGTAAACCCAGTCACTTAAAACACTCACTGTGTGGACTCATTGATTTTTATGATGAACTATAATTTAACTAGTCATTTGTTACTCATATATATATATATATATATATATATATATATATATATATATATATATAAAGGGTTTTCCATTGCAAGGCAGAAAAGCACCACCACTCCGTCAGCCTTTCTCCCCTGAGGCCTGATTGAATAATAACAGTAATAAATTGCTTTAATTTCTTTCCAGCAATGTAAATGTGAGATTCCACCTGATCATAACCTAGATATAATACAGTATGTCTCTACTAATCTTTAACAGAAGTCATTTCAACTGGCCCTTATTTTATGATTGGACCTTGATTAAAATAATTAATTTCTAGTGTAAATCGATGGCATGAAAGACTATTTCTTCCTCCCCTTTGCAGCTCCAGCATCTAAAATAGATCCTGACACATGCTTCACAATAACTGTTTTGGAAAAACCGAATAAATGAAATGTAAAAAAGTCCTGCCCCTGAGGCTTGAGCACAGTGTGCCAGCGGAGTGTCTGTGTCCTGCTCACTGGAGGCTTTCTCTCTGTGATCCCCCGAAAGCCCAGATCTGGTCGCCCATGTCCGTCCTCTTTCCACCTATAGCAGGAGATAAGTCCATGCCGGGTTATGTTCTCTCACTGCTTTGCATCTTATCTTGCGGGATCTGCACACAGAATGAATTTTTTAAAAAGAGGAAAGAATGTTGAAAGGGCAGATGTCCCTTCCAGCATGGTAAGTAAACCATTTCAGGACTGTCTGGTGTTCAATTAAATAGCAGAGAACCAGAAACCTCTACCAACACATCCTTTCATCTGCTATCAAGCTGGGCCTTATTTTAAAATAATTATACTCAATATCTTCCTTTAGCAGCTTCCTAGAAGTTGCTACAGTTTACCCTGGGACATTTTCAAACTGCTATTGACAATCACCTGTCCAGAAACACCTCCAGGTGGGTATCTTACATTGAACAATAAAATCAAGTTATATCAAGGCTTCTGAACAGAGATTTAAAATAGATTTTGGATCCCTGCCGAGTTCAGACAAAACTATTTTTTTTTTTTTTTTTTTGTATTTTTCCGAAGCTGGAAAAGGGGAGAGACAGTCAGACAGACTCTCACATGCACCCGACCGGGATCCACCTGGCACGCCCACCAGGGGGCGACGCTCTGCCCACCAGGGGGCGATGCTCTGCCCCTCCGGGGCGTCGCTCTGTTGCGACCAGAGCCACTCTAGCGCCTGGGGCAGAGGCCAAGGAGCCATCCCCAGCGCCCAGGCCATCTTTGCTCCAATGGAACCTCGCTGCGGGAGGGGAAGAGGGAGACAGAGAGGAAGGAGAGGGGGAGGGGTGGAGAAGCAGATGGGCGCTTCTCCTGTGTGCCCTGACCGGGAATCGAACCCAGGACCCCTTGCACGCCAGGCTGACGCTCTACCACTGAGCCAACCGGCCAGGGCCCAAAACTCTTAACAATTCCATTGCCTTCTGCCTAGAGTAGAGAACCAACAGCTCAGGAATCTGAAAACAGTTGTGAAGGAGTTTTTGAATTTGGAACCAAGGAAAAACAGTTGTGAAGGAGTTTTTGAATTTGGAACCAAGGATTAAAAACCAAAATCACATGAGTGGCAGTCAGTCATGAGCTCCGACTGCCCACCATGTTTTTCTAGAGAAAGTACCTTGAAAGGTTAATCCATTTTTGATTAGAAGTTGAATCCTCATTCTTGGCCTCGTCAGAATCCATTTGTGAGTTGGCTGATATGTTGTAGCTTATAAATTATCTGAGACAGCTAGCCCCTGTAGATCTCTAACCAGATCATGGAACCAAAGCAGTATAGGGTTGAAAGAGATATTAGATGTTTTCTAATTCAGTATTTGCTACTCCATCTGGTTCTATATTCCTCTATGATTGCATCTTCCAGCAGCTGCTCAGTCTCAGCTTGATGCCTGTCCAGGAGTGAGATCCAGAATGGAGGTTCTCTATTCTTTGTCTAAACTGTTCTAAGCATCTGCAAATTCTTCCTAAAGCATCTCTCTCTCTCTCTCTCCATAGATTCTTTTTACTGTTTACTGGCCTTTCTCCTATTAATTGGGTCAGAACTGAACTTAAATCACTGAGACAGTCAGCCATAAGCACTAATGGCAAAACAATGTAAACTTCGAGCACCAGAACTATTACTTATCAAAGAAACATTTGCAGACTTAATGGACAAGCGACTAAAAATAGGCTGTAAGTAACAAAGAGCAAAAATACTTGTATGCCCTTGGTTGAAACAAAACAGAATTGTAAACATTTTTTGAAGATTTTATAATATATATGGGAATGCACTCTTTCACGCTTCCATTAAAATCTGTAACAAATATTGATGCTCCTGAACCTGTAATGAATGAGTGTGTAATAGAGTGAAATTAGTATGTGGTTATTAGGGACTGTTTCTTCTGCTGGGTGCAGGAGGGAAAGGCGGTGGGGGGGTGGATGAGGTGGGGGGATAGATGGTGATGGAGGGAGACTTGACTTGGGGTGTTGAATACACAATGCAATATAC
The DNA here is from genome assembly GCF_036850995.1 of Saccopteryx leptura. Taxonomy (NCBI): domain Eukaryota; kingdom Metazoa; phylum Chordata; class Mammalia; order Chiroptera; family Emballonuridae; genus Saccopteryx; species Saccopteryx leptura. The sequence goes on from NC_089504.1 coordinate 312,595,862, forward strand.
AGATGGTGTACTGTAGAACTGTGCAGCTGAAATCTATATAATTTTATTAACCAATAGCATCCCAATAAGTTAAATAAAAAAATGTTTTAAGTGCAGTTTCACAGAAATAAAATTTTGTGACCTTTCACATTTATCAATAAACACACTAAAATTAGGCTTAAAACTACTGGTAAATTTGCTCGTCTAATAACTGTAAACACTTGGATGAATCAAATGGTGGTATTTTAGTGGAGGTCTATGTGTAACATTAAAAATATATTTTATAAAAAAAATGAGATTAGATATAATTTTTAAATATTTAACACTTATTTCACTTATATACCTTCAGGTAAAAAATCAAGAATTTAGAATTTTTAAATTTAAATAATTTTTACATTTTCAATCATAGTTGACATACAATATCATTTTATTTTCAAATGTATACCCCCAATGATTAGACATTACATAACTTACTAAGTGATCATACTAATAAATCTTATACCCATCAGACACCATACATAGTTATTAGAATATTATTGACTATATTTTTTATAAGTAAAAATGACCAAACAAAACAGTAGCCCAAATGCATGAAGTAATAATGGAGTGAAAATAAACATGGCCATATATTAACTTTGAGAAATATTATAATTCTTATGACTGTCAGAAAGGATTGAATGTATGAATCACAAGATGTGTTCCTATTGAAAAGTTACTGTGGGAATTGTATGTAAGTAGCTCTGCATCCCTAGGAAACAGGCTCAGTAAGGAGAGAATTCCATGTTTTATCTTCTATCAAAAAATAAAAAGTTAAGTACTGCCTCAACAATAAATAAACAGCATTACATAAGGAACATGTCCTTAAATGGTTTTAGCTTTCTATACAAAATATTTTATAAAAGGACACTGTATTTTCCTACAATCTTGGTATTAGAGAAAGACTATTTGCAGAATTATTTTTTTCTTAGTGGGCAATCAGTATTTCCACATTATGTTCTACCTCATATTTTCCCCTCCAGGTTGACAATGGCTTGCCAAGGTCTGGAACGTTCAGTGGTGCTACATTTGGCTCTGGAGAGAAACATGGCATCAGAACTCTCCTACAACCCTGTTATTCATCAGCCTACAGCTGGTGGGAAGTTAAGTCCCCCACTCCCAGCACAGCTGTGTACCCAAGATCCTATGTTTCCTTGTCAGAAATCCAAAGGCAATGACTCAGAAAGCCCTCTATACCCAATTCTCCTTCCAACTGAACAATTTAGGCAATTAGGTGGAAACTTTTCATCACCTTTCTCTAATGCCTGATCCAATGACTACAAATTTTTTTATTGAACCACTCTTCTTGTTGATGTAAGAACAGAATAAAGACACATTGCTAGAACCAAACTTGTAAAACTCATTTGACAATTGGACCACTACTACCACAATTACTAATCAACAAAAATAACCTTGTAAAATTTGATAGTAAACTTGAGGGAACAGTTCCTTAAGATATACTTTTAGTGGTGGACTAAGAAATTAGTCTACTATTTGAATTTAGTCTACTCTAAGAATTTAGTCCACTCAGATGATAAAGAATAAACCAAAATGAAATAACTAGTAAAAAAATATCAACTAAAAGGAAAACAATGAAAGAGAGAAAAAATCATTTCTGTTGAGAATGTGATAGTAAAATGTGAAAATAATTTGGGGTACTTTTGCTTGAACCATTTCTTTCTCTCCTTCCACTTACCATAGTAAAGAGGCTGGTGTCTCTACCAAAGGTAATATCCTAACATATTCATAAGCCAAGAACCTTTCTTCAAGAAAACACGTAATTATTTTACTTAGCCTGGGCAACAAGATACCATCAAACCAAAAGACTAATTTATGACCCAATTAGAGGACATAAACAACTTCTCAAGAGAAGTTGAGTCTCAATAATTAATCAAGAAAAAGAAAATAATTACAGTTATCTGAAATACAACATTAAAAACTTTGACTTCTTTGTTTCTTTTGTAATTCTTCCCATGCCCCTTTTATTTTAGTCAAATATTGTAGCTGCAACTTTGGAACTTTCTGAATTCAGGTTTAGAATTTCACCGGACACAAAATATGATGATGAGTTCTGGGGATTAATTAAATCAAGCATCAACAAGAATTTTCTTTTCATGCCTTTAAAAAGGTACTCTCTTCATTTCATAAAAGTGTTTTTGTGGTATTATGACAGACCAAGACAACTCAATTGCACTGGTATAATTAAATGGAAGTTTTCTTACAAATGAAATGAAATTCATTACCACCTCAGTGAAGGGATCTAAAACAAACACCCTCTTGGAACGCTGAAAACAAGCATCTAGATTTCTTTGTTACTGACACGTTCTTGTTACTCTATTGAAGACTATAATATAGTATCAGTTATACCAGAGTAAAAACTGAAAACTTCCTTTTTCTCTCTCTCTAAATGTAGTAAATCCATTAATAACATTGCAGTTGTAATGTTATTATAAAGATATAAATGAATACTTTCTAAAAGTATTTAATTGTTTTGTTTTTTTTTCTGGGTGGAGAATCCATATGTAAATAAATTTTTTATTCACAAAGACTAGCAAAATGATTCCTTTTCCTTTCCTTTTATAGTCTGTATTTCTATAGTGGTTTTATTATAATAATGTTTCAGGAATTCAGATTCAAACACTTTTAAAGTTTATATTGCTCACTACCTTACTTATTTTACAGGAAAAATGAATTTGTGTCCAGACAAGTCAACAACCTTATTTTACCCATGTAATTAGCACAGAGAATCTGCTTTAGATAAAAGAACAATGTCCTTCAGCCCTTCTTATACCACTAAATATATATATATATTAACAAATTAAACTATCAATACATGTAATATACACAAAATTCAATCTTCACATAATTGATGGCAGGAAAAAACTAAAATTCCAGTTTATCTAATACAATGCTATTATAGGTTGGGTTGTGTCCCCAAAAGTTTATATGCTGAAGTCCTATCCCCCAGTACCTCAGAATATAACCATATTTGGAAATAAAGTTTTTAAAGAGAAATTAAAATTAAATAAAGTTTATGGGTGGACCTCATCCAAACTGACTAGAGTTCTTATAATAAGAGATTACAGATTCCAAGATGGCAGTGGAGTAGGCAGACGCACAGACAGCCACCTCCCATGACCAAACTGGATTATAAATTAATTTAAGAATAATCATCGTGAAAAACCAGCTTTGGACTAAAAGAAAAGGACTCAAAAACCAAGGAGCAGAGAAGATCCATACCGATCCTGGAAGGGAATATGTGGGTGGGATGGGGGCTCCTGCTGCTCCCAGGAGTGAGGGGAGGCTAAGGCTAAGGGTCCAGAAAGGCTCTCATTGCAAGGAGAGAGACCTTAAGAGGCAGGGCTTCAGTCCCAGGATTGGAACCCCTGCCTAGAAACCCAGGGACTGGAGAAGACAGCCTGACAGCATTGAGTGGGGAGAAAAGCGAGAGTTCTAGAAGTTTGTGGGAAGTGGCTAGCAAAAGAAAGTGCAGCCTTAAAGGGCCAGCACAGAAAATATCACTCACAGCCACTTGCCTGGGGCTCCAGGGGCAAGGAGGGCTGAGAGGACTGGTCATGCATGAGGAGAGTGGGGAGGCTGAGACATGGAGATGCTGACCTGAGTTGAGTAATTCTTCAGTGCTGAGGTGGCCATAGCTGGGGGAGGGGTCACTCCCTCTGCCCTGCACAAGTCTAGTGTGGAACCAGTTGATCCACCTCCAAAAAGCTCTCCAGCTCCAATCAGCACTAAAGGTTGTTCTAAAAGGAGGAAGTAAATGGGGAGGGGCAGTGACTCAGGTTTCCTGGGAGACCTGAGTTACACCTTCCCCTTCATACTGTGTGCCTTGCCCCTGGAGAGGCACTGGGCAGAACACACTTTCAGTTTCTCAGAGGCCACACCAACAGCATTACTGGATACAGTTTCAACTGGGGCCAAGAAAAAAACAAAAAACAAGATATGCCCATTTCCCTCCTCCTAAACAGAGAAGCCCCCTTCTGGAATCAGCAAACATAGAAGCTCCCTACTAAGATCAGCAAACACAGATACTTTCTGCTGGACTCAGCAAACAAACAACAGGGAAATTAAGACTTTTAAGTGGGTCTACTAGTTAAGGAGAATTAAAATCCAAGTAACCAGCAGAGGCTGAGGAATAAAGTCCTGAAGAAGAAACTGCATTCCATAAACCAACCTCAAACCACTACTCTAACAAGCTTGCAAAGCATACACAGAAAGAATGGGAAGACAGAGGAATGTAACCATATGAATCAACAAGAAAAATCCCCGGAATAAGAACTGAATTAGATGGTGGTAATCAAATGACTGGATGCAGAGTTTAAAATAATGATTGTTAGGATGCTTAAGGATCTCAAAACTATGATAATGGACTTAATGATCACCTAAATAAAGAAATTGCAAGAATCAAAAAGGACACTGAAACCATAAAAAAGAATCAATCACAAATGGCAATTATAATATCAGAAATGAAGACTACACTAGAAGAAATCAACAGCAGGCTGGATGAAGCAGAGGATCAAATCAGCAATTTAGAGGACAAGATAAATAAAAACACAGAAAAAGAGCAGCAAAAAGAAAAGAGGCTCAAAAAGTCTGAGGAAACTATAAGAGAACTCTGTGACAATATGAAGAGAAATAAAATCTGCATCATAGGGGTTCCTGAAGGAGAAGAGAAAGAACAAGGGATAGAGAAACTGTTTGAAGAAATCATAACTGAAAACTTTCCTAAATTGATGAAGGAAAAAGTCACACAAGTTCAAGAAGCACAGGTTCCTGATAAAAAGAAACCCAACAGGCCTACATCAAGATACATCATAATTAAAATACCAAAGTTAAGAGATAAAGAAAAAATACTAAAAGCAGCAAGAGAAAGAAAGTCAATTACTTATAAAGGAGACCCCATAAGGATGACATCCAACTTTTCAACAGAAACACTTGAGGCCAGAAGGGAATGGCAAGAAATATTTAAAGTAATGCAAAACAAGAGTCTACAGCTAAGACTTCTCTATCCAGCAAGATTATCATTTAAAATTGAAGAAAAAATAAAAAACTTCCCAGACCAGACCAAAAAAAAAAACCCAACAAAACTCAAGGAATTCATTACAACCAAACCAGTACTGAAGGAAATGTTAAGGGGCTTGCTGTAGAAAGAGCAAAGGAAAAAAGAAATAGAGAAAAAGAGGATTATAGAATAAAATAGAATAAACAACTACATATCAATAATAACCTTAAATGTAACTGGATTAAATGCTCCAATCAAAAGACATAGAGTAGCTGCATGGATAAGAAAACAGGATCTGGACATATGCTGTCTATAAGAAACCCACCTCAGAACAGAAGATACACATAGACTGAGAGTAAAGGGATGGAAAAATATATTTCATGCAAACAGAAAGGAATAAAAAGCTGGGGTAACAATACTAATATCTCACAAAATAAACTTTAAAACAAAGGGTATAGTAAGAGATAAAGAAGGTCACTATATAATGATAAAAGGAGCATTACAACAGGAAGATATAACTATTATAAATATATATGTGCCTAATATAGGAGCACCTAAATATATAAAACAGAATTTGATGGACAAAAAGGGCAAAATCAAAAGCAATACTATAATATTGAATAGTAGGGGATTTTAATACCCCACTAACACCAATGGATAGAACCTCCAGACAGAAAATTAACAAAGAAACAGTAGCCTTAAATGACACACTAGATCAACTGGATTTATAGATATCTTTAGAACCTTTCACCTCCAAGCAGCAGAATATACATTCTTTTCAAGTGCTCACGGTACATTCTCTAGGATAGACCACATGTTAGGACACAAAACAAGCCTTAATAAATTTAAGAAGACTGAAATCATATCAAGCACCTTCTCTGACCACAATGGCATGAAAGTAGAAATCAACTACAATAGAAAAACTGAAAAACATTCAAAGAGTTGGAGACTAAACAGCATGCTATTAAATAATGAATAGGTTAACAATGAGATCAAGGAAGAAATATAAAAATTCCTTAAAACAAACGAAAATGAACATACAACAACACAAAATTTATGGAACACAACAAAAGCAGTCCTGAGAGGGAAGTTCGTAGCATTACAGGCATATCTTAAGAAGAAAAATATCAAATAAACAACCCTGCATCTAAAAGAACTAGAGTAAGAACAACAAGTAAAGCCTAGAGGAAGTAGAAGGAAGGAAATAATAAAGATCAGAGTAGAAATAAATGGCATAGAGGCAAAAAAAAAAAGTACAAAAGATCAATAAAACCAAGAGCTGGTTCTTTGAAAAGGTAAACAAAATTCATGAACCTTTAACCAGACTCACCAAAAAAAAAAGAGAGGGCTCAAATAAATAAAATTAGAAATGAGAGAGAAGTAACAACTGCCACAGCAGAAATACAAAGGATTGTAAGAAAATACTATGAAGAATTGTATGCCCCAAAATGGGACAACCTCAATGAAATGGATAAATTCCTTGAAAAATATAATCATTCAAAAATCAATATGGAAAAATCAAAACCTAAATAGACCGATTACACCAAAAGAGATTGAAAGAGTTATCAAAAAACTCCCAGCAAACAAAAGTCCTGGGCCTGATGGCTTCACAGGCGAATTTTACCAAATATTCAAAGAAGAACTAACTCCTATCCTCCTCAAGCTATTTCAAAAAATTCGAGGAAAAACTTCCAAACATTTTTTATGAAGCAAACATAATACTTATTCCAAAACCAGGTTAAGACACTACAAAGAAAGAAAACTATAGGCCAATATCCCTGATGAACTTAAATGCTAAAATTCTCAACAAAATATTAGCAAATTGGATGCAGCGATACATGAAAAAAAAATCACACATCATGATCAAGTGGGATTTATTCTAGGGAGGCAAGGCTGGTGCAATATTCACAAATCAATCAATGTGATTCATGACATAAACAAAAGGAAGGATAAAACCACATGATAATATCAATAGATGCAGAAAAAGCATTTGATAAAATCCAGCACCCATTTATGATAAAAACTCTCAGCAAACTGGGAATACAGGGAACATATCTCAACATTATAAAGGCCATCTGTGACAAACCCACAGCCAACATCATACTCAATGGGCAAAAATTAAAAGCAATCCCCTTAAGAACAGGAATAAGGCAGGGGTGCCCCCTTTCACCACTGTTATTCAACATAGTTCTGGAAGTCCTAGCCACAGCAATCAGACAAGATGAAGAAATAAAAGGCATCCAAATTGGAAAAGAATAAGTAAAACTTTCACTATCTGCTGATGACTTGATACTGTACATAGTAAACCTTAAAGTCTCAGTCAAAAAAACTACTGGAACTGATAAATAAATTCAGCATGGTGGCAGGTTATAAAATCAATAAAAGACTTAAATGTAAGCTGTAAAACCATAAGCATCTTAGAAGAAAACATAAGCAGTAAGCTCTCTGACATCTCTCGCAGCAATATATTTGCCGATTTATCTCCACGGGCAAGTGAAATAAAAGACAGGATAAACAAATGGGACTGTATCAAACTAAAAAGCTTCTGCACAGCTAAAGACAATAAGAACAGAATAAAAAGACAAACTACACAATGCAAGAATATATTTGACAATACATCTGATAAGGGGTTAATAACCAAAATTTATAAAGAACTTGTAAAACTCAATACCAGGAAGACAAACAATCCAATCAAAAAATGGGCGGCCCTGGCTGGTTGGCTCAGTGGTAGAGCGTCGGCCTGGCGTGCGAAAGTCCCAGGTTCAATTCCCGGCCGGGGCACACAGGAGAAGCGCCCATCTGCTTCTCCACCCCTCCCCCTCTCCTTCCTCTGTCTCTCTCTCTCTTCCCCTCCCACAGCCGAGGCTCCATTGGAGCAAAAGATGGCCCGGGCGCTGGGGATGGCTCCTTGGCCTCTGCCCCAGGCGCTAGAGTGGCTCTGGTCACAATAGAGCGACGCCCGAATGGGCAGAGCATCGCCTCCTGGTGGGCGTGCCGGTGGATCCTGGTCGGGCGCATGCAGGAGTCTGTCTGACTGCCTCCCCGTTTCCAGCTTCAGAAAAATCCAAAAAAAAAAAAAAAATGGGCAAAAGAAATGAATAGACACTTCTCCAAAGAGGACAGACAGATGGCCAATAGGCATATGAAAAAATGCTCAACATCACTAATCATTAGAGAAATGCAAATTAAAACCACAATGAGATATCACCTCACACCAATCAGAATGGCGCTCATCAACAAAACAACACAGAATAAGTGAATAAGTGCTGGAGAGGATGTGGAGAAAGGGAACCCTCCTGCACTGCTGGTAGGAATGCAGACTGGTGCAGCCACTTTGGAAAACAGTATGGAGATTCCTCAAGAAATTAAAAATCGAACTGCCTTTTGACCCAGCTATACCACTTTTAGGACTATACCCCAAGAAAACCATAGCACTGTTTCAAAAGAAGAAATGCACCCCCATGTTTATGGCAGCATTGTTCACAATAGCGAAAATCTGGAAACAGCCCAAGAATCCGTCAGTGGACAAGTGGATTAAAAAGCTTTGGTATATATATATACTATGGGATACTACTCAGCCATAAGAAATGATGACATCGGATCATTTACAACATGGATGGACCTTGATAACATTATACTGAGTGAAATAAGTAAATCAGAAAAAACTAAGAACTATATGATTCCATACATAGGTGGGACATAAAAATGAGACTCAGAGACATGGACAGGAGTGTGGGAGTTACAGTGCGCGGAGGAGGAGAGGGAGGAGGTTGGAGAAGGGGAGGGGCACAAAGAAAACCAGTTAGAAGGTGACAGAAGACAACTGAACTTTGGGTGATGGGAATGCAGCATAATCAAATGTCAAAATAACCTAGAGATGTTTTCTCTGAACACATGTACCTTGATTTATCAATGTCACCTCAATAAAATTAATTAAAAACAAAAAAAATCAATATTCAGACATCAGTGGCATTTATATACACCAACAATAAAATGTCAGAAAGAGAAATTAAGGAAACAATCCTCTTCACTATTACAACCAAAAAAATTAAGTACTTAGGAGTAAATTTAACCAAGAAGGTTAAAGATCTGTTCTCGGAAAACTATAAAACATAGATAAAAGAAATCAAGGAAGATACAAATAAGTGGAAGCACATACTGTGTTTATGGAAAGGAAGAATAAATATCATTAAAATGTCTATACTACCCAAAGCAATATACAAATTCAATGCAATTCCTATTAAATTACCAGTCATACTTCAAAGATATAGAACAAATATTCCAAAAATTTATATGAAACCAAAGAAGAACACAAATAACCTCAGCAATCTTGAAAAAGAAAAATAAAGTGGAGGGTATCACACGTCCTGATATCAAGTTATACTACAAGGCCATTGTACTCAAAACAGCTTGGTACTGGCATAAGAACAGGCATATAGATCAATGGAACAGAACAGAGAATCCAGAAATAAACCCACAGCTCTATGGACAACTGATATTTGACAAAGGAGGTAAGAGCATACAATGGAGTAAAGACAATCTCTTAAACAAATGGTGCTGGGAAAATTGGACAAATACATGCAAAAAAACTAAACTAGACCACCAACTTACACTAGTCACAAAAATAAACTCAAAATGAATAAAAGACTTGAATGTAAGTTGGAGAGCTTATTGCCAACATCTCTCGCAGCAATATATTTGCTGATTTAACTCCACGGGCAAGTGAAATAAAGGATAGGATGAACAAATGGGACTAGATGAAACTAAAAAGCTTTTGCACAGCAAAAGACAACATGAACAAAATAAAAAGACAAACCACACAATGGGAGACATATTTGCCAACACGTCCAATAAGGGGTTAATAACCAAAATCGACAAAGAACTTATAAAACTCAACACCAGGAAAGCAAACAATCCAATCAAAAATCAGGCAAAAGAACTGAATAGACACTTGTCTACAGAGGACATACAGATGGCCAAAGGGCATATGAAAAAATGTTCAACATCACTAATCATTAGAGAAATGAAAATTAAAGCCACAATGATATACCACCTCACACCTGTTAGAATGGTGCTCGTTAACAAAACAACACAAAGCAAGTGCTAGAGAGGGTGTGAAGAAAAGGGCACCCTCCTGCATTGCTGGTGGGAATGCAGACTGGTGCAGCCACTGTGGAAAACAATATGGAGATTCCTCAAAAAAAATTAAAAATAGAACTGCCTTTTGACCCAGCCATCCCACTTTTAGGAATATATCCTAAGAATAACGAATCACCAATTCAAAAGAAGAAATGCACCCCCATGTTTACTGCAGCATTGTTTACAATAGCCAACATCTGGAAACACCCCTATCATCCATCAGTAGAGGAGTGGATCAAAAACTGTGGTACATATACACAATGGAATACTACATAGCCATGAAAAAGAAGAAAATCTTACCCTTTGTGGCAACATGGATGGACCTGGAGTCTATTATGCTAAGCAAAATAAGCCAGGCAGAGAAATAAAAATATATGACTTCACTCATATGAGGAATCCAATGAATAATGAAAACTGAGGAATGGAAGAGAGGCAGAGAAGGGTTCAAAGAGTCCACAGGGAAAGGGGAAGAGAGGAGGGGATCAAAAAAAGGAAAGACATTAGTGAAAGTATGTAAACATAACACAGAGAGATAGAGGGCAGGATAGTAAATTATGGAGGTAAGGGCAGAAGGCGGTAAGGGGAGGGGGCAAAGGGGATATCAAAAAGAACAGGGAGGGCCTGACCAGGCAGTGGTGCAGTGGATAGAGCATCGAACTGGGATGCAGAGGACCCGGGTTTGAGACCCCAGCTGGAGTGCGGGCTCATCTGGTTTGAGGAAAAGCCTACCAGCTTGAACCTAAGGTTGCTGGCTCGAACAAGGGGTTACTCGGTCTGCTGAAGGCCCGCGGTCAAGGCACATATGAGAAAGCAATCAATGAACAACTAAGGTGTTGCAATGCGCAATGAAAAACTAATGATTGATGCTTCTCATCTCTCTCCGTTCCTGTCTGTCTGTCCCTGTCTATCCCTCTCTCTGACTCACTCTGTCTCTGTAATAAATAAATAAATAATTAATTAAAAAAAAAAAAAGAACAGGGAGGGAGGGAGATATATTAGGGGTACAAATGTAACTATGTAAACACAACAAATTAAAACCAATAAAAAAAAAGAAATTACAGCCTGACTGGTGGTGGTGCAGTGGATGATAGACCTGGAATGCTGAGGTCCCAGGTTTGAAACTGCAAGGTCACCAACTTGAGCAAGGGGTCACTGGCTTGACCTGAACCCCAGTCAAGGTACGTGTGAGAAGTAATCAATGAATAACTACAGTGCTGCAAAGAAGAATTGATGCTTTTCATCTCTCTCCCTTCCTGTCTCTTTCCTTCTCTGTCTTTAAGAGAGAGAGGAAAAGATTACAACACAGACACAGAGGGATGAAAATGTGAATTCACAGGAAGATGATGGCCACCAACAAGCCAAAGAGAGAGGCCAACACCATGATTTCAGACCTCTCGTTCCCAGAATTGCGTGGAAAGAAATTCTCATGTTTAACTACTTAATCTGGGTACTTTATTACAGCAGCCCTCACAAATTCGCACAGATGCCTACTAAAAAGATGCACTAAAAGAACATCCATTTTGTTTTGGCCCTATAACTATTATTTATGAAAGATACATATTAGAAGAGTGAGAGGAATATAATATTTTTAGTTTCCAAAATTCCAACCTGGCTTGGAAAACCCTGATGGCTTAACAATACCATTCAGGTTAATTAGGGTTATTCAAACCCTAATTTCAACTTCTCCTTGTAAAAGCCAAAGTATGTAGAATAATCTAAAATATATATGTAAACTGTTTTGTTTATTGAACTATTACTTTTAAGATCAGCTTTTTATATTTTATTTCTTAAAATTTATTTTGATTAAATGAACAAACAAAATTTCATGAATTTATTTCTCTCTGAGGTCCCACCCAATAGTCCTGGCAGATATCCTATACCCAAACCTTCCCACTAACAACCCCCTTCTTACCCCTGAGGTTGACTTATGCAACAGCCTCCTTAAACCCTGCACTGCAAGCCAGCAATACTTGAGTAAGTATTCCCTTTACTTTTGAAGTGACCTTCCCCTATGCAAGAAATGCTGACTCATAAGACTGGTTCTACACCTCCATGGACATGAATAATTCACCTCTAAAAATAAATTTTAAAAGCAAAGAGATACAATTTTAAATGTTAAGGGAGTCCTAAATATGTTATGTTTTTATATAACCGCACCAGATTCTGAGATCTGTGCTCACCTTTGCTAAGGGAAGAACACAGGCTCTTCCCCTCCCCTGTAGATGAGAGCACGATCCTTTGCAACAAACCTCTTTCATGAACCAAATACTGCTGCTAACAATTCTACAAGACTCTTCAAGTGCTTTAGTAGTACTAAAATTTACCTGCAACTGGGGTTTGTCATTCTGACACTTTTCTTATAATAACACTTGAACTGCAAACTTCTAATATCAAGACTGATACAACTGAAACACTCAAAATTCAATTCTAAGTTATTGTTCATCTCCACATTTTCTTACCAAGAGAAAAGTTTACATAGTATGATCTGATTAAAATATATAAGTCACACATGGGAAATACACTTAAACACACAGGAAAATGACCAAAGGTTATACTGACAGTAGAGTTCAGTGTCATGGATGCTACCTTCAAAGCAGATGGTCCTGAGTATTAAACTTAACCTAAAGAGTTTTATAAACTTAGGTAAATTTTCTAACATTTTTTATTCTCAGTCTTCTCATCTGTGGAATGAGAATAATAGCAATCATTACTACATACTGTTATTAGGGTCAACAAATAAATCTACAACTAATAATCATACTTAATGGTGAAAGATGAAATTATACCCCTCTAACATCAAAAGCAAAGCAAGAATGTTCACTCTCACCACCATTATTCAATAGCACACTAGAAATACTAACCAAAGCAATATGACAAAAGAAATAAATAAAAGGCATACAGATTGAAGAGAAAAAAATAAAATAATTTCTACTCACAAACAAGTGTGACTCTATAGAAAATTCTGAGGATTTTACCAAATTCCTAGAACTAAAAAGTGAATTTAGTAAGGCCACAGGATACAAGGTCAACCAGACAAATTCATTGTACTTTTATGTTCTATATACTAGCAATGAACAATTGGAAACCAACATTGTAAAATCTAGCATTTAAAATAGCTCCAAAAAATACTTAGGTACAAATCTAACAAAAATATGTACAAGATCCATATGTTGAAAAATACAAAACAATGATACAAAAACAAATGAAAAGACATACAGTATTCATGAATTAGAAATCTCAGCATAATAAAGACATCTATAGTCCCCAAATCAATCTACAGATTCAGTACAATTCCACTAAAAGTCCTAGAAGGGAATTTGGAGATACAGGCAAGCCAGTTCTAAAATGTGTGTGGGAAGACCAAAACAAACAAACAAACAAACAAAAAAACAAAAAAAAAAACTTGAATAACTAAGATAATTTCAAAAATAAAGAATAAAATTGGGAAAACAACACAACTAGATTTTAAATTTTATATTCAAGGCACAATAATCAAAACAACATGGCATTGACAAAGATATGTAGATACATAGGATAGAACAGAGTCCAGAAATAAATATATAATATATCCAAATATATTCATATTTATATACATCCATAACTATCTACCTATTGCTAATTAATTTTGAATAAAAATGTAAAGGCAATTCAAGGGGAAAAGATAGTCTTTTTAACCAATGGTGGCAAATAATAATAATAAATCACAACTAACCTAAGCTTCACATCTTACACAAAAATTAACTCAAACAAATCATAGACTTAAATGTGAAATGTAAAACTATAAAACTTCTAGAAGAAAAAACAAAGGAGGAAATATTCATGTCCTAAGGTTAAACAAAGAGTTCTTGAACATAACACCAAACCATAGCTCTATAAAGAAAAAACTGATAATGTGAATTTTGTCAAAAGTTGAAACTTTTGCTCTATAAAAGATATCATGAAAAGAATAAAAATACAAGATATATACTGTTGAGAAAAATATTCACAAAGCTCATACTTAACAAATGACTTGCATCCAGAACACAGGGTGGAGCAAAAGTGGGTTTACAGTATGGAAAATTAATACAATAATTGATAAATAAGAATACAAGAATGAACTCAGTGTTTCATGTACTCACAACTATAAACCCACTTTTGCCCTCTGTGTATGACAAATTTTCCAAACTCAACAGGAAGAAAACAAACAGCCCCCCCAACTGGCAAAAGACTTGAACAGATGCTTCGTGAAAGAGTTTAAAATAGAAGACAAATAATCACATGAAAAGACACTCATCTTAGAATGATCAAATGATTAAAATTTGAAAATGCTGAAAATGGTAAGCAATAGCAGGGATGTGGAGTAACTGGAACTCTCACACACTGCTGGTGGAAATACAGAACGGGACAACCATTCTAGAAAACAGTTTCTTATAAAGTGAAACACACACTTACCATATGACCCAGGAATCCCATTTCTAGGTGTTTAACCTAGAAAAATGAAAACTTATGTTTACACAAAACCTTTTCATCAATGTTCATGGCAGGTCTAGTAATAATTTCCCACAGCTGGCCATAACCCAGATCCAGATGTCCTTCAGTGCACAAATGGGTAAATAAATGAAAACATCCAGACAAAGAAATGCTACTCAGTAGTAAAAAGGGGAAATGGTTGTTACATGCAACAACTTTGTTAAAACCCAAGTACATTATGGTCAGTTAAAGAAGCCAAAGTTGCAAAGAGTTATGTATGAGATGCATATTAGAGTCCTGACTTTCATGAAGATCAAAGAAACATTAATGTGATTTTTAAACATTGCTGAAATTAGCAAATAGCAGGGTGAGAGGGAGTCACAGCTAAGTCACCACTGCCATAATAGATAAAAACAATACTCACTGTTGTGCTTAGATTTTTCTCCTCGCTCCCTGCTCTACTTGACAGTGTTTTGTTATCTTATTTGAATAATTATATGCAAATTTAATAATTTTTTTATTATACAAGTATTTAATCAGTTACATATTATAGATCTAAATCTATATGGAGAGATATAAATATATCTAAATAGATACTATATGATATTTAATATAGATATAGATCTGTAATATGTAACATTTAATATATTACATATAAATACATTTTAGATCAATACTTTAGTTTTAAAGTGGCCACACCTAGGTGTCCTTCCTGTCCTACCCTATCAAAACATGACAAACTACCTCACTATAGCATAGACACCTGAAATTTTAAAAAAAAAAGCACCTCATTTAATTTATATATAGTGATAGAAATAGGGCAACTAACATGCTTCTGTTGCTGACACTCTTAATCCTTAGAACCCCATAAACAGAGCCGCTGAAAATAATGACCACTGAGAGCCATTGCTTGAACTCAAGTGTGCTGGACAGGCCTTGTGCAGAACACAGAATATACCCCAGCAGTAACCTCTCAGTTGGAAATTAAATGTTATCTTCTCATTGATTGATTGATCGTCAATTTTTAAGGTCCCTGAAGGCAGCACTCTGTTGTGCTGACCCTTCGATATGAAACAGTCTCTGACACAGAGCAAGTACAAAATAAATATTTTGAGAAAAAGCTTTTATAAATAAATAAATGTGTATCTGTAAGACGAGGGTTGAAAATAAGATTACATCACTTTGGCATATCTCTAGATGTTAGACAATGTACAGTTCAGTATAGACCTGGATTTTCTCATTCATTCATTCCACCAACCCGCCAACAATTACGTTCGCTTTCAGAATACTCTGTGTTCAGATCTGTGATCAGATCTGGGTTCACAGAGATTCATAAGAAGACATGGCCAGTGATCTTAAGTAGCCTAAGTCTAGAGCGGGAGACACAGAGATATAGAACTCATGTCATTAATACCAATGTCCCAAATCTTGAGACCTATAAGCTCGTCAATAGTGAACTCCAGTGAGGGTGTAGCTAACTCTGACAGCCAGAATCAAGAAAGAAAGGATTTTTGAAAAGCCACTCATTCAACCAGACTCTGAGAAACAGAAAGGATCTTTACAGATGAAAGGGGGCAGAGTATAAACTGCTAAGAGCATAAATTCTGGAGTCAGACTGCCTGACCTTGCATCCCAGTCTGCCACTCATTAGCTGTGTGACCTGTTGCAGTGTATCGGGCAACTCAGGTACCACATGGGGATAATGATTCCACCTATGCTGTAAGGTTGGTGGGGAAATACATTAGTCAACACACGTAAATCACCTGCAACAGGACCTGAAACATAACAAAAGCTAGCTGAGCGTATGTAAGGTAGAGAGAAGAAAGATCAAGACAGATGCAACAACACAGTCCCAAAGTGGATTCTCAAAAAACCTATCTTCTTTTTTCCTGTTTTCACCAGAATAAAGTGCAGCATGTGTTAAGTACAAATTACTGTCTATAAAATGTTTTGCTGACTCAATGACAGTTTTGGGTTATCACTCTTTTATTACAATTAAGGATCCTCAACCCATAAAAAGGCACAGGTGCAGGTGCATCTACTCAAAACTCTATACATAATTTTCGGGGTCTCTCCACAGCTCCAGGTCAGCAGGCACTTACTTCGTCAGCATCCTCCGTGACCCATAGATATCAGACCACAGAAATGGTCCAGTGATATTACCATAAAAACCAATGCTTAGTATGGAAATTTGTACACTCCTACAGAATTATGGGCACTAAGGTATCTAATCAGAAAACAATTAAACTGTGAACTCATAGAGCAAGGAGATGAACAGAACACAATGAACTTCAGAGCTCCATCTCCAAGCAAAGAAGGGGTATAGAAGGCAGTGGTGGTTAGGCGGGTCTCTGAGAAGCAGATCTGAGAAGGAAAAGGCTGCAGGTCTTCCAACCCTGAGGAGGAGACATGGGTGAGAGACAATGTAAAAACTGACCGGCTTTGTACTCACATGGTGAAGGAGCCAGGGGGGGCAGACACTCTCCGCAGGTCCGCAGCTTGCACCTGATGGAGGCTAGAGGCAGCAGGGAATGAGCAGCGGAGACAGTCAGCACAACAGCGTGGACAGACAGGGAACAAGCCGGAGAGAGAAAGAGAGACACACAAAGTTTAAACAGAAATTAAACGAGCGCGTCACCAAACAGTGAATGCGAAGGAAAATCAAGCCAGCCATGGAAATAATCCAAAATGCCAGTGACAGCGACAAAGCCAACAGGACATATGGCAGCACTGGCTCTAAGACAAACCACAGACTGGAGCTCAGGGCAGGATGCAGGGCAGATGCGGAGAGAGAGCTGGCGCTGGGCAGGGCTGCGGGCCAGGACGGATTACCATGTTCCTCTCGTGCGCTCTCAGTGCTTTTCAACCGCCAGTACATGGACCGGTCTATCAGAAATCTCTAGCCAGTCCATGAGAGTTAACCACCCCGATGTTGTATGATTACAGACTTATGATCTTAGTCAAGTTATTCTTATAACTTATTCTCAGGATGATTTCTGCCTTAGTGGTCCCTGAAATAATTCTCCTATTTTCACTGGTCCCCAAGTATAAAAGGTTGAAAACCACTGGTTTAGGTCATTCAGGACATTCAAGGAGAGGGAAGTACAACACACACACACACACACACACACACTCATACACATACACTAACACACACACATGAGAGGTAGGCTGACACAGTCAACACATCTCTGAGGACAGTCAAGATATATTTCATCCCTTTACCTGGTCCTCATGATTCCAGGGCTTTGTGGGAGTATTCATGTCAAAAGACAACCATCTTGAAAACCTTTAATTTCCTTCATTTAAACTCTTAAGACTTTTTAAGAACTCTAAAGGTAATACTCCAAAAGCCTAAATTCACCACACTGAAGATGTAATTCCACTCATATTCTTTGTAGAAGAGTGAAAATATAAATGACATCTCCCTTTTGTCCTTTCATAGATAAAGGAGAGAATCTTGAGTGGTTATTAGAAAAGACAAAATGTAGAATTCAAGAAACTAAACCCCAAATTTCCTGTCACTTTTACCTAATTCTACTCTCAGACGATTTGAACAGTTTCACTAGAATTACAATAGACATAGCTTTTCTGCTAGGTATATAAATTCTCATGTAAAATCATTCTTGAAGTAACTCCCTATTACTCCCAAAGGACTATTGGTTATAACCAATAATATTTCTCAGCATCCAGGTTGACAGACTGACTCTGGTTGTCCAAGACAAAGTTGTCAACCAGAAATTTTGCCCTTGACCAATGCAATCACCCTTAACAATGTAGTCTTTATTACTAGTGAGCTCAGGGTAACAGCTAGCTTAAGACCTCCCAAAACAATAAATCACGTAAAATTTCTGATCTTTTCAAAAATGCATTTTGAATTTATCTGGCTACCACATTACTATACATGAAAATGAACCTAAATAAATCTTTATTACTTTTATGTGGGAAGATATTTGCTAGAGTTCCTATTTTAAGTAGATGCATAAACCATAATATAATGAGATATACTCCTGTACCAATAGAGACAGCACTACGGAACATAAATGGGCCTAGCCTTTTAGTTTGTGTATAGCAATAAAAAATGGGAATTATAAGCAAAGAAAGTTCTTTTAAAAAATTATCTTTCCCTTTTTGCACAAATGAAGCTCCAGTAACATGATGAAGGCCCACTATTGAACGTTTCTCACAGGACTTCTTCTAGCTGTTCATGTGAACAAGAACTTGAAATTCTTCCAGTTATTATCATAAAATATGGTCAAGACATTTCCTCCATTAGTTTGATATTCGGGAGATTTTTACACATATTATTTTATAAATAGTTTTGGAGAAATATAACAGATCTGATTCATGTGTGAGCCACCTATTCAATAAGTAACCATGAGTCTCAGACACACTGATAGGTACAGGGTACCCTAAGAGTAAAACTCCAGGGCTTTCCCACAGAACAGGAGAAAGAAACAAGTAAACCAATGATTGCACTAGTTCTGATAAATGGTGTAAGCAAGAACACTATAGGAACACTGAGTGGTGCATTTAATGTCTAGAAGTAGACAGAAAAGGACTCGTAGGGATTTCAATGCAGCCTTGAAATTGAGGGAGAGTTTGTAGATGAAAGGAGGTGAGGAGGGCAACAGAAATGCAAAAATAAGAGGAGGCACACAACAGGCTGGTGCTGCAGGAATAGCAATGCTCTATGGAGCATAGGAAGACGAGGTTGAAGAAGGCAATTGTCACAAAGTCTGTAAGAGTCTGTAAGCTAAGGATACGGGCTTAACATTTTTTAGGAAAAGTCGTTCTAACTAGGCTATTGGAAAAGACCATTGAGTGAAGGGCAGCGACACTGGAAATAAGGAAATCAATTATGAGCATATTTTAGCAGTGCTACTGGGAGACAACCAGCAGACAGGATGGAGAGACGGTGTGAGAGTTCAAGATGTGAGGATTAGAGAGGATGTAGATTTCAAAGATGGCACTGGATGTATAAAAGTGAAAGTGACTCAGAGGACTCCAGGGGCCAGGGACATTGTGAATGAATGGAAGGTGGTTCCACTTCCACACGTGGGAATAAGAAAGGCTCACTGGGTGAGGAGGAGAGGAGGCAAAAGAAATAGAATTAATGAGTCCCTTAGTAGTAGTCTATGCAATCTGGTGCTGTTATAAGACTTTCAGATATCTAGGGGTGAGTCTTCAATGTTTAGAAGAAACCTTTTCAGAAGATACAGATCTGAGAGGCATTAGCTTGTCAGTCATAAATGAAACCTGAGGTGCTGATGTGATCTCCCAGAGAAAGGGTTAATCCCCGAGGAGCACTGGCGTTTAAGCAGAAAAGGGAAACAGCTGCACAGGGAACCACAACATCTTAAACTTCAAACACTTAAACCTCAAATATTCAGTTAACATGTTATGTGAACAGAGGATAATTCTTAAGATGAATGGAAAAACGACTCTCGTCTGACCGAGAAACTCCCCTCCCTCCCAACACACAGAGTTTTTCTAAACTAAAATTCTTAAGCCAGTTTAAACTAGTTCTCCTTATTCTGAAAAAGACAGGCAAATGAAACAGAAGAAACTATATAGTCCTAGTTTTAAAAAAAAATAAGAAAGGGAGAAAGGAAGACAGAAAAGAAAAAATGGGAAAGAAGGATGGAAAAAATGAAGGAAGGAAATAAAGACATATGTTCAATGATCTCTTTCTGACTTGGCTGCTACAGTGAACTTTATACAATCCTGGCTGAAAAGGGAGAAAACCTTGGCAGACTCAGCAGGTGGAAGAAAACTTATTTAAAAAGGTCTAATGGCCAGGCTGCCCTTACACTGAAAACTCCACTTAAAAATCTAGTGATAGAAGTTATATTTCAAAACAAGAGTTTCTAGAAAAATAGAAAAAAAAGCAATCTAATCTCAGGAAGTAAAAAAGATAAGAAGGTGAAAGATATTAAGGTTTAGTGAGCACGTTTTATATAAGAACTAGGTGGTTCACTTTCCTTTGAAAACACACCACTTATATTGGTTTTCTAAAAATACAGTGTTAAAAGAATTTTCATCATAAGTTGTAATAAAGATTTTTGCTATTTTTAAGGTATATGTCTTCTTTTTAAAATTCAAAAGCATTGTCGTCATTTCTCCTAGGTCTTTCTTATGACCCAAGGCTGCTTTGATGGAGCCACTATTGCCCCCTGGTGGCATGCACCTATTTTTGAGTTGAGATGGCTTATTGAACACCTGTGCAGCTAAATCTATGGAGTCACAGCATCTGCTATGTGTGCCATGAGTACAAACAAATACATTTATATTTGTTTTTATGTGAAGAAAGCCTAAGTGAAGTCTTAACGCTACAATTACTAAGCAAATACAAATTCTTTCTCAAAGGCAAGAGGTGCTTGAAATGAAAAACCTGAAAACAATTTCCTGTCTGATAAGATGATTAAACATAGAAGGTCCAGACATGAGAATAGGAGTTCCTTGCCTGTAGCTACTAAGAATTTTTAGCTATATTATAACTTCTTCACAAACTAGCTACAATTGACCCAACACAGCCCGAGCCACAGTACGATGTCAGACTTGGCTTTTCACTGGTGGTTCAGAGACTTCCCCCAACGCAACGGTTCATGGCTTACCGCTAAGGTTTCTAGAGAGAACGTGGTCAACCATATATTGTTGCTGACATCTTATTTTTTAACATAGAAACTCAACCATGGTATAGGCAACCTAACAGAAGGTAAAAGCATCAGGAATAAGTTAGGAGTTTCACTAGCTGCAAAATGCAAATAAAACAAGTGATGCAGCTAACCAAACCTCGGGGAGAATGATCTAAGGAAACTGCTGGGGAAGTCCCGAGTCGTCTTGGGAAAGGAGGAAGCAGAGGAGAGAGCGTCTCTCATGCCTGCTTCAGACTTGGAAGCAGACACCAACCACTAAAACGCTTGAAGAGCCCTGTCTAATGCCATTCTTCGACATACATCATCTCGGCACGAGAGGTGGTCAGGTTTTGGCAGTGAGCTCTGGCGCCTGTGTTATTGCTTTATCCTAGGCACCTCTGTAGATTGTCACATTGACTCAATAAATACATAGCAAAGCATGTCCTTGTTTCACGGGCACTAGGGGAAGCCAGCCATTCGGTACAAACAGGTAACATGCATCACAGCCCACAAACCGGGGAGCACTTTGGAGGGTCCCTCACTGTGACGGAAGAGTGACCCTAGGATGAGCCCTAAAATGATCTTACCTTGAGTCAGATTAGGCATATAGACAGGATATAGAGAAGATATTCCCCAAAATGCCCCACATCCCTATCTCTTTCCATCTCCTTCACCTACCCCAAATAGACATGTTAATAAAAATTAGATTAAGGGATGCTTAAAAAAAAAAGGAACATTTAATCATTATTACCTTATTCCAAATTAGTTTATCTTGATGGCAAAGAAAGGAAATGGCCAAGGTGGAATACACTTTAAGCGTCGCGTTGAGGGTCAGGTTAGATGCGGACGACAGGATGCCACCCAGAATGGCAAAGTGAGCTGCTGCATCACTGTGCACAGGACCCCAAAATGGGAGCATCACGAGAAGGACAGTTTCACCAGCAGGCAGAAGGAGACGCCATATGGGGACAATGAGCCCGAACCCAGCTCTGCCAACCTCCTGCTATTGGAGAAACCAACACTCTCCAAGTGACCTGGGCGAAGAGGAGGCAGACAGCCTGACTTCTCAACAACACATAAAAGAATGCATTCATTGGGATGCATTCATGGGATGCATTGCATAGCCCTTGAGTCACTCTTAATGATTTTCTGCAGGTCCTGGTCAATGTCTATGCAAGGGGTCAGTGAAGAGGCATCACCAATCTGGTATGGAACACAGTAATGATTCTTAAAAGGAGAATGTGGTCGCTGTGTAATAATGACAAGCATAAAGGAACAGTGTGAGAGAGACTAAGGAATGGCGCAGTTTCCTGGATCTGTGACCCCTTCTCAGCACAGTGAGGCCCCAACCATGCACATGCTCTGTGCCCTCCTCTCCACGCTCCTGGTGGTCGCAAAGGTGGGCAAGGGGCAGACTCACTCGTTGAGCAGAGGCATGGACGTCCTCCTCTTGCTCTTCTGTACCATGTTGGCCTGATTCCTCAGGGAGATCCGAATCATCGCCGGCGCCAACCTGCAAGGCTCCCCATCCACTTGCATGGGGATGGATTTGTAAGTCAGCAGCATGACCTCCCGACACTGGTGCAGCCGTTCTCCATGGCCCCCGACTTGCAGGGCGGCCTGTAAAAACCAGAGTCAAAACAAAGCAAGGAGTTACCGTATTTCCCCATGTGTAAGATGCTCCCATGTATAAGACACGCCTTAATTTAGGGGCCCAAATTTTGAAAAAATATGTATTACATTAAGTTATTGAACTCAAGTTTTATTCATCATAAAATTCATACAACTCCTCATCACTGTCAAAACTCTCATTCATTAGCTTGTCCTCATCTGTGTCTGATGACGAATCACTGTCTTCAACAATGAGCGCAAAAACAAGAGCGAAAAAGCAAGAAGGGCGGGTAAAAAAAAAATCTACAACAAGACGCACCCAGTTTTTAGACCTTAAAATTTTTGAAAAAAGGTGCATCTTATACATCTTATTATACATGAGGAAA
The DNA here is from genome assembly GCF_036850995.1 of Saccopteryx leptura. Lineage (NCBI taxonomy): Eukaryota > Metazoa > Chordata > Mammalia > Chiroptera > Emballonuridae > Saccopteryx > Saccopteryx leptura. The sequence continues at coordinate 312,619,117 of NC_089504.1, forward strand.
TATGGTAGTTCTAAGAGTCACTCAGGAAAGCCAGAAACCCCAACATCCACTATCTAGAACAAAAGACTTTGGATAAAACATACAGAAAGTGGTTAACCATGACGAAAACAGGAAACTTTGGATAAATCATTAACACAAATACACTAAAAATGTCTATGCTTTTGATGAGCTTGACCATAAATCCTCATGGATATATAAGAGAAAAGGAACACGAAGGGACAGAGTGAGGGAAATAAAATAAAAACTGAAAAGTCAAGAACTTAAACACTGTTATTGCTAAAGCATTCAATCGTGTCCTTCACATACAATTTTATTCAATTCATGAGAGAATAAGATAGCAGAAGAGAATGCAGTGAGAATTTACTAAAATTCTTTTGGTCTATTACCTGACCCTCTGTTATTCGGCTGAAATTTTTTTTCTGGCTGAACTGAAATGATTCATTTAAGTTAATCTATGGATTTGAGCCACTATCTCATCTTCAGAACTTTTCCAATGTATTTCTCTTGCCTTCTACTGCTCAGTCCAATATTTATCTGACAAAACCGTATCTTTTCATCTGCTAAAGAAAATCCCACTGACTTCTTTTTTTTTACCCCCTAATCCTGACTAGGCCTAATGACAAATAAAAATGCAGAATCTACTAGGTAGAAACTTATTCCTCTGAGTTTATCAGGACTGAAGATTGCTGAACTACTTTCCAACCTTTTGGTATCAGAAGGCATAATACAGTGCAGTAGAGCACGTTTAATCCCTGTTCTCAGCTTCACAATAGAACAACATCAAATAACACAAACTTAAGAAGTAAATACACGTCAAGTGCAGTCTCATTGGCATTGTAGAATCAATGCAAGGTCGCTGCACAGCCACAAAAGAAATGATCACAATTAGCTTTTCAGGGTAGACCATTCAATTCATCTTAGCACAGCCACAGTAAATTACTTTTGGAACAAGTTAAAGGTAATTTTTAAAACTCTTATGAGAAATAGTTATTTTTCATCACTCAGATTGGTCTAGACTTAACATCCTATTAAGGCACAGGCCCTAATAGCCAGAAACATCCCCACGATTTGCTGGAAGGAATCATTTACTAATAATAATACATTGTTTTATAAATGACAGGCATTCAACTACCTGTCAACCGAGCACATGTTCCTCTTGGGAAACCTTCCACTAGTGCCTTTCTGGTAGCAAGGCACTAGTTTTCCACAAAGACAGCCCCTAAACTTACTGCATCCTCTGCCATTTACTGTTCTCAGACTGTACCTTCCCTTGGTACTCAAGTCCTCATTCTCCTTGCTGTCAGGTAAAAAGAATGGACAGTCCTAGTTTGGGGGAGGAGAAGCAAGGGTGAGGCCTCCCCACCTGCCTTTGTCACCACCACTGCCAGCCCCTGACTCCCAGCCTCATTCTTGTAACAAACTGCCCAAGGCATAAATCAGTGACCTTGAGAATAAGCAATGAAGACACTCAACAGTTGCTAAAATCTTGGTTGGTATTGTTTTTTATGATGAATATGGTAGTCTTATAAGACTTATGCAACAACAACAACAAAAAATAGAAAATGTAACTTTTTTATTAAAAAAGAAAATGAACAAAAGAAGATAACTAAAGATATAATAAAGCTTAACAGGACTGAAAATAAAACATTGTAACTTTACTGCCTTGTGGTTTAAATGAGAAAAAGGGTATTTTCACATGTTTTTTCCATAGATTCCTATGGAAGTTGGCAATGTTCGGTTAATGCCTGGGTTACTTGATAACAGCTAAGACTAAGACCTACTTCAGTCTAAATTTTTAGCAGTAGAGAGATTTTTTTCTAACAAATTTAGAAATCTACTTCCTTCCTCTTCCATTGTTAGTGCCAATAAAACTGCTATGCAACAAAAACGCTGTCACTTTATGTCAGTGGAAATAAGAAGTCTAATGTCCCATTTTATCATTGATTAAAATAAACATGTTGGGAAGAGTGAGACTATTCATGTGTTTAGAATAGAATTTTTAACTGAAACCATCAACAGGTGGAAATATAAAATATATTCTTCCACAAGAGAGATTTCTCTACCTTTTATATTTTGATAATTGTTTTCTTAAATGACGATGAAGAAATGTTCTTGCTCTTTTATGAAATTACTTAAATCATGTTTCCCCTTTTGAGTTTTTCACCATTTATTTACTATTTTATCTGATTTACATGAAATATAGCACCTTACAGCGTTCTTTTTCTCATAAAGTATATTGAATAAAAGTTCTATGTAAATTTTTTTTAAATAAGATAAAATAAACAAAAGATCACTAAAGAGATAATAATGTTTAACAGGACTGAAAATAAATCACTGTAATTTTACCACATTGTGGTTTAAATGAGAAAAACCAAACTATCATCAAAAGATGAAGGAGAAAAATAATAAAGTTCAGTGTCTTTTGGAGTAGAAAGTTGTTAGAAAACAAGAAAGTAATTTTTTAAGTGATAAAAGTCATCTACCAAACACACAGAGAAAATATTATTCATAATAAAGAAGATTCAACAGCATTTCTTTCAAGGGATAAGTTATTCATTAGCAACAAAAATTTTCAACATAATAGTGGGGGTCTTGAACAACATAAAAAGTCAAAGAAATAAAATTGCAGTATGGGCTTTATTTATAATAATATGGTTTCCTGTTTAAAACATAGAAATAAAGCACCTGGAAGGCAACCCATCAAAGTATTAATAGTTATGAATCATGTGATAATGGCTGATATTTTTACTTTTAGTTCATATACTTCTGTTTATATTATCAAACTAAGCAAACATTTCATGTTGATTTTTCTTTAAAAAAATAAATAAAAGATTGTTCTTATTTGGCATGTGTATAACTTCAACCCAGACATTTCTCTAGGCAATTTTTCTCCCTGAATAACCTTTTTGCTTTTCTAATTCATAAATATCAAAGAACTTACATATTTTAATTTCAATTAGCAAAAAGAAAGCTGGCTATGCTTTCTTTAAAGTTGAGGAGCCTGAAATCTCTGGATTCCAACTGCACAGCAAATTAGGCTTCCTATTCCTCAATCTGAATAATGCTTTGAACTGTCTTGAAAAGTTTTAAATTATTTTGAAACAGACTCCACATGAAAGGACCTTCACAACTATAATGGCAGAAAATTGTGGCAAGAAAAAAAATACAAATTACAATGTCTGATTATGGTCTGTGTAGACTCTAAAAAGGTAATCACATTATCAAAGCATCCAATGAAGAATCATCTTAATTAGTAGGAATGTGTATCAACCAGTAAAATGAATTGAGGACTTCTGCTTTGAAATTTGCAATTACAGGATAAAGGGTCTAAAAGAAACAATCTTTTTTGCCATTCCCATAATTCTATTTCAAATCTTTCTTAAAGTACCACTTTGAATATTTTAAATACACAAATACACACACACACACACACACACACACACACATCTACCCAAATCACTACATTCTTCTGTTTATATAATCATCTTACACAGACATAGGAGTTTTCAAACAATTTACTTTCTTAGAAATATAATAATACAATAGTTTCAAGAAATGTGAAACTGAAAGACTGAAAGTAAAATTATTTTAGCTTGAATAAAAAGAAGAACAGTGTACTTCGGTAGGACTCATAAGGTATCACTTGTATAAAAATATGGAAATATATGCCAATATTATTTAGAGAGCCTATGATGTTTAAAATTGTACTGTATAAACTACATTTAACTCAGCTTTTCATAGGTAGAAACTTTTATTAACTTGGAAGCAATCTAGAGTCACAAGAATATATCACATATTTAATGCTAGCTAGTATGCATGTATTACATTACTCATTGTTAGGTAAAGAAAAAAAAACAATTGACATATAATTTAAGGGTTCTGTTTTCTCTTCCCCAAGTCCCAGCTACTATTATTTGTCTCCCTTTCTTACTAAGGACAGAACAGGGAAAAGGGTCCCAACAAAAAGGAAATCTCCTGAGTTCTAAACATATATTTCAAATTGTCCCTTTCTCTACCTCCTTAGATGTCTCACAGGGTTTTTTCATTTAACTTACATAAAACAGAGTTCAGCTTTTGGTAATATTATCTTTCTTTTATATTTTCTACCTTCTTTAATATAGTTACCCTCTCCGTAACGGCCTATGCTAGGCACCCAGATTTATTTATATTCCTTGCTCATCCTTCACAAAAAGTCACTATAAATAACTATAAATAACTTCTGAATTCATCATTCCCTTCCATCATCATGCTAGTGAACGAACCTATTATTTTGAAAATACATAAATAAAGAAAATGATCATTTATTCTGCTTTTTGGACACAAATTGTATAGAGAAGTAACCAAATAATAGGTAAAGATAATTTCCCCTTTATAGAAAGATTTCAGTCAATAAATAAGGAAGGATAAAAATGAGAGTATCACTACTTTCAACCCTCAGTGAATCCTGGGTCTGAACATTGGTTAACAAAGACTACAGGTATTTAAAAAAAAGAGAGATAACCAATCATAACCTGTCCTATTCTCCAGTGACCTTGAAATGAAGTAAAAAAACTCGTAGAGAAATTCTATAACAGACTCCATGATCTGGCACAGGCCTGCCACTTTGGAAGAAGAAAACACTACTCACAAAATAGATTTGGGGGAAAAAATATCTGAATCATCTAGATACAATTATCAACCTAGAGGAAACAAGGAAGAAAGTACATGTTAATTGATACCTCAGGGTTGCTACCAGCACAATTCAGACTCAGGGAAACTTTACAGGATAAATAGTCTGGTTTCTTCAATGTATAATGGGGTGGGGGTGGAGACTTACAGAGACTGAAGAGTCATATCAACCAATCAGAACAAGTGAATTTTATTTGGATCCTGATTCAAACAAATAGAGCCTAAGAAAACAAAAAGTGTTTGCAAGACAATTGGAAATGTGAGAGCTGAGTAGATATTTAGTGATATTCAGGTGCTACCTTTGTAATATTTTTAGAGATGATGATTTGATTGTATTTATAAAAGCAAGTCTTGTGTGTATAAAACACATTGAAAATATTTACAGATAAAATAATACAATGCCAGAAATTTCCTTCAAAATAATAAAAGGAAGGATGTCATTGGTGGGAAAGACATAAGGTAGTCCATGGGTTGATAATTATAGAAGCTAAGTGATGATGGTACATGAGGGTTCAATATGTTATTTCATTTTTGTTTATATTGAACTTTTCCCAGAACAATCACTAAAGAGCATACTTTACTAATTCCCCAGTGACTTTGACCTTGCAATAAAGTCAAAACTCCCAAATAAATTCTATAATGCACTCTGGCCTGGGCCTGCCTCTTCAGTATAACAGATCACTCTTACTTTTCCCCTACACTTACAGTGTATGAACTAATAGTTCCCATGGAGGACTATGATCTCTCATACTTCCAAATGTATATAAATGTCCCTTTTCCCAGAATGCCAAGTCCCAGTCTTCCTCTCCTGACAAAACTCATTCATTCTCATCCCCAACTCCAGGTGTCAGGCTCTCTGCTGTGTACCAGAAAAGGATACACTGGAGTGAAGGAAGCCTACCATGGGCCACTCCCAGCTGGCACTCTATGCATCCTTTGAGGCTGACCCACTTAGACTCTGTCAGTGGTCCCCTTGTCTTCTAGCCTCTGGTGAGACTTCCCCAGAGGGAAGCACCAGCTGAAGGTCTGAAGGACAAGAAAAGTGATACCACTGTATTTCTGTCCTTGGCTCCCTTCCTGCCAGGTTGGCACAGCTTGGCTGCTTCCGCTTAGCAAGTACTACTCCTGTTGGGTGGTCCTGGCCAAAGAGTTCTCTTTCTGTTACAGGTGACTTCTTATTTGACTTTGCACCTGCAGCTCAGGAATATAATGCCATCCATTGTTGCTTCTTGGAAATCTAATGCACAATTTGTAGAGTCACTCCATTAAACCCTCCTCTAAATGCCCAATTTTAGTCTGCCTTCTCTTTCCTGTTCAGACACTAAACGATTGTAAGTGAAAACAACCCCAACCCTAAAATACTATAGAAAGAACTAGGCACAGATATGGATTGAAAAGTTATAGAAGATGAAGGGTAAACAATGCTTCAGAGAGAGATAGCATGTGCAATGGCCCTGTGGTAGGAAAGAAACAAGGGATGTTCAGAGCTGCACTTTAGAGACTCCTTGAGGAAGAAAGCAAAGATGGCAGTAGGGAAGGCTGGAGAATCAAAGAGACAGTCTTGCAGGGCCAAGTAAAGATTTAGATTTTGATCCTGAGAGCAATGTAGAAGTGTCTAATATTCACCCCACTCTTCCAAGCCTAGGCAAGCAATCACCTTCTCCAACATAGTTATTCCCTGACAGCTTCCTACTACATAGTTGGAAGTAGGAAGCTCTGGCACATGGTATACATTCAATAAATGTTCATCGAACCAGTGAATAAATGAATGTGTAAAACACACATGGTCTTTTTGGTCACCCCCAAGAATTCTTCCTTGTACATGACCTTCTTGAACTTATTCCTATTTGCTTTGGACTGAGTCTTCTCCTACAATTAACATAAAGATCTTGAGAGGGAAAATGTGCATGAGCCACAATCCAGAAAATTAGATCAATCCCTGACCCATCTTTTGCCCTTAACAACATTTCATGCTAAAGATGGTAGATTTAACGAGCAACATCACTGTCTCAGGAGATTGACATTGTTGCCACAGTCACAATAGGCTGCTCTGTTAAATCTCAGTATTTTGAGGTGACTGGAATCTATGAGATGAGTTAAAAAGAGGGCTCTTCTGGTTTGTTTAGAACAAGAAATACAACCTTCTTGCTTTCAGCATAAGGTACAGCACCAACCAAGTGCTAAGCAACAGTTGCAAGCAGATGTTTTCTTTTATTTTGCTTCTTAAACTAATAGTGTGGTCTGGTTGACACCAGATATGATAAGCATAATTTTAATTGGTTTCCTCATCGTTCAATAAGCTGAACAACATGCCAAACCCTGTTTAAACTTACACTTACATGATATAATTTTTATTTTTTATGCAGGTAAACAAAATGAAAATACAAGGCGATTACAATACTGCAGAAACAGAATATTTATTAATGTCACAAAAATGATGCCATTCTATATTCTAGAATATTGTGATCATGGAGAGGCCCATCTTATGCTTAAAAAGACAAATTGAAGAGAAATGCAAATGGACACTTTCCTTTTCCCTTAAAAACATCAATTGGCAAGGTTTCTGCATCAGGCCGGGACATGTCTGTGGCATAATGCTTTTTAATTAACACGAACACTTCGCATTTAATTCTGGTAGGAAATTAATCAGGAAAAATTAACAAGTAACATTTAGTTTTGAAGCTCAAACAAACGTGCATCAATTTTCTTAAGTGTCATAAAGAATTCATTTTCATTTTTGTTTTCTACCAGCAACTCTATATTGTATAAAGTTTCTAAATTGATAAGGCAGGAGAGAAAAATGATACCAAAGTCCTGTGAAATGAAAAAACTCTCACTGTGGCTGAAACGCATTTTATTTTAATAGAATAGTGGTATTGCTCACCAGAGAGGCCATGGTGAATCCAATGACTTCAATATAACCATCATCATGACGCTGAGGTTCAAAATCATGGTGATCCCCAGGGTTCCCCCAGGGCATCGTGCCGGCACAGTATCTGCAAGGTAAAATGCAGAACAGAATTAAGTGTATTCCATTCCTCCCATGATCATCATTAGAGATTAATGCAGAGTTAGATCCAATGCTTGCTTCCTGTAAGAATAGCTTTCTGTCCTTGGTGCACATCCAGAGGGAAACAAAATGGACGTCACCATCTCCAAGATATCATTCTATAAAAATGAGCCACGATTTTACAACAAAAGCATTCCATGGTGCCCAACTCTCTCCTAATTTGTTATTTATCAACACTTACCACCCTGTGGTTCACATGTCTGCTTTCTATGGCGTGCCATGAGTTATCAGTGGTCGCTTTCAGAGTTTGGTCTTGGAACATGTGCACGCAAGCCAGTAGAAAAAGGAAGGACAACTGAGGTAGGTAAGCTGTTGATATTATATACATAACTAAGAGAATAAGCACCCACAGCAGAAGGGAAAGGTAACTGAAGAAGGAAGAAAGAGTGAAGAAGGGATGGGAAAAAAAGATATAATATTTGAAACAGAAGAGGAAATATAGAAAATTGGACAAAGTAGAGAAAAAGGAATCCAGAGGGAGGAAGGGAAAGGAGCAAGATGAAAAAGAGATACATAAAGTAAAGAGGAGGAGCCCTGGCCAGGTAGCTCAGTTGGTAGAGCATCATCTTGAGATGCCATCTTGTGGGTTTGATCCCCTATCAGGGCACGTACAAGAATCAACCAATGAATGCATAAATAAATGGAACAACAAATTGATGTTTTTCTCTCTCTCCCTCTCTCTCTCTCTAAAAAAAAAAATCAATCAAATAAAAAAAGAGGAAGAAAATTAATGTTTCTTGAGAATCTAGGTCTTCTGGTTATACCACTAAAATGCAAATACCTCTGGATTAGGATTGTAAGGAACTCTACTGAAGACTGACTGACAAAAGTAGTCAGAAGACTAGAATATGGTTTCCTAGGCATAGATTTACATACAATTCTCATTTTAATTAAATTCAGTCTAAATAGAACTTATTTACAGATTCTGTGTCTGAGTTGCCTGGTTTGCAAAATGACAAAGGTTCTCATATCCATCCCTTCCAAAATCTTGGTTTGGGAGCCAAAATTCTAATTTTATGCTACTGAGATAATGTGCTTATTTTGAGACAAGTTCATCTTAAATACCCCTTTCTCCCGAGGTATATAATAACACCAAAGACAGTTAACAAACAGGCTAAAAATCCTACTGTAATTGATCCCATTGTTTCAAAGCAATCATGTGGCCATGATTTGGAGTGAATTCCATACTAAAAGAGGGCTGGATGGTTTCCTAATAGCTTTCGGGAAACTGAGGACAGGAATTTATTCAAGTCTACCATTCCTGTGGGGTGGAAAACAGTAATTTGAGAATTAAAATATTCCAGTCCGGAGGGCTGCCTGGAATTCTTAAGGATGGAAAAGTATAGACCATACATGCCATATCATGTAAAAAAAATTTCCCCAAAAAAACAAAACACCTACCGCAGAGAGGACTAAACAAACCAAAAAGGAGAACAAAATTATCAGACCTGGAAAATTTTAATAAGCCATTGAGATAACTGATTTTCATTGTTCATACCTGGAAATTTTCTATAATGAAAACGGATAAAACTCAAGTTAAACAGAGTCAAATCAGGACAAAAAATATGAACAGTGCTTACCTGGGTATATTTAAAAATACTATACACTGGAACTTTAGTTCCTGAATCTTTGGGGTGAGATCTGTTCCATCACACTGAAACAATCAAAGCAGAAAAAGCAAAGGTTTTGGAACAGTCACATGTTTTAAAAAATGATCAGAGACAACTGGGTTGACAATAGTATATACCACAGTCTTCCTCTTTCCCCTTAGCTCATCTCTGCTGAAGTTAATGTCCATTACTATGATGGAAAATTTATTTTCATTACAGCTTTACCAAACTCAGGAACTACCATCATTCTTAACCTTAGATTATTATTAGATATTCAGGCTTGTAGTATCAACATTAAAAAATTTAGAAATGCTTAAAATACTAAAAAGAATGATGTCTCAAGTTGAAGCAGTAGGCATCTGATTCAAACATTAGTCATGAATATAATGATTTGTTTTGTTTGGTTTTTGAGATTAATGTTGACAATGTTAAACATAATATTTTAAAAACTGGGAGGAATATATACTACAAGCTTTTCAAAATCGATTATAAATTAGTATTTTCTTCATTAGGGATTTGCTCTTATAAAGTTAATCAGTTATAGATTGTGACTGACCTTCTGAGTTCACCTGGTCTACTAGAGTCTGGACTTGACCCTGGCTATCAAGGGCCTCAGGCCAGATTGATCTCAAACCTTTGTGTGTGGATTTCCTCATCTTTAGTGCTTTTCTTAAGACTATCCCTGACTGCCTGGCCTGTGGTGGCATAGTGGATAGAGTGTTGACCTGGAATGCTGAGGTTGCAGGTTTGAGACCCTGGGCTTGCCCAGTCAAGGCACATATGAGAAGCAAATTGATGCTTCCCATTCCCCCCCTCATCCTTTCTCTCTCTCTCTAAAATTAATAAATAAAATCTTAAAAAGAGGCCCTGGCCAGTTGGCTCAGTGGTAGAGCATCGGCCTGGCATGCAGGAGTCCTGGGTTCGATTCCTGGCCAGGACACACAGGAGAGGCGCCCATCTGCTTCTCCACCCCTCCCCCTTTCCTTCCTCTCTGTCTCTCTCTTCCTCTCTCGCAGCCAAGGCTCCATTGGAGCAAAGATGGCCCGGGCGCTGAGGATGGCTCCGTGGCCTCTGCCTCAGGTGCTAGAATGGCTCTGGTTGCAACAGAGCGATGCCCCAGATGGGCAGAACATCGCTCCCTGGTGGGCGTGCCGGGTGGATCCTGTTCGGGCACATGCGGGAGTCTGTCTGACTGCCTCCCTGTTTCCAGCTTCAGAAAAATACAAAAAAAAAATCTTAAAAAGAAAGAGTATCTCTGACTAATCAAAGGAAAAGCTTTGGATTCCTTTTTGCATTTACTATCGGTGACAAAGTCAAAAGAAGAAAACTCTAGTCACAACTATGTCAAAGGTATAAAGGCTGATTTTTCATTTGCTCTCTTCATACTCTCATCACAAAACTTCCGCACTGCCTTCTCTTATGGAGGGAGCGGTAAAACATGCCATGCTCCGCGCCAACTTTTAAAGATTTTTCTAGGAGTTTTGATCTAAGATGTCTCCTTTTCCCAGCTGATCTGAATACAGCCTAATTCTCATGAGCATTCACAAAGTTGTTTCCAGGAAACCTTCTAGTCCAAAATAAAGTATTTTAAAGTGTTATTTGTATAGGAATTATAGACATTGATTGAAAGAGTGTTTACAATACTTCCAGGTACTAAGCAAACATGAAGTCTTCCTATTTATTTAAGGACTTGAAGAAATGAGTTGCTAGATGACTGTGCCAACAAATTAAAAAAGGAAGGCATCTTAAACTATTAACAGTGAGCATTGTAAACAGCCAAAACATTAAAAAATAAATAAAATAAAATAGAATGCGAGACAATAGCATGCAAAGTAGCATTGTTGCTTTACAGGAAAAATAACTAGTTAACATTATTGTATTTAAAACAAATAATTTTTTCATTTTTAACTGTTTTTCCACATCCCAGTCCGATGCTTTACCCACTGCGCCACCGCCTGGTCAGGCTTTAACTGTTTTTTTTTTTCCTGGGAAACATGTCAGTGACTCTGGGAAGTCATCGCATTATATGCGATTGGGCACCTTACCATGTACAGGGCTTTACACAGTTTTCTAGCATGTGACTGCATTTCAACTTTATAACTCTTTAGAACAGTCATCCACTGTTCCTTACATCACATACATAGGAAAATATCTACATGCAAAATATGTTCCTGTGTGCAAGCTCACATGCTGATATCAAGAGAGCAAGAAGAAAGAACAGAAATAAGAGCAAATCATATTGTATGTAGGAATGTGGTATTGTCTTTTCTTTCTATGGTCTGGTATTTCTACACACATTTTACATTTATGTGATAGAGCATAATCTATTACCTCAGAAACACTGACTTTACGCTTGGCGAAGATAAGGAGCTCTGTTGTAATTGGTACATCTAACTGCTCTAGCTAACCTTCCATCCTTTTTAGCTCACACCCAAGAAAACATACAGTGATGTCATTGTGGAAACATCCTCATGCCCCTGTGTGTTACAGCACAACGGTCAGCTGTCACTTCAAAGACATGTCTTGGTATGCCTCTTTTAGGTGAAGAAAGTAAGATTTTTCTGTCCCCTCTGGTCACATATTTATTCTTTCTCTACCCCAGAATAAATTCCTGCCTTGTTACCTTCCCATCCCTTCTTCCCCATCTCTATATTTTCCCTTTCTTTTTTCCTTCACTTACACAAGTATGTGCAAAGTCATGCTTGTTCCTTCTTTTAATTTGGTTACTCTAAGAAAACATTTCTCTTTTTCTGAATAACTAACTGTAACCTATTTTAAAATATAGCTCTTAGAGAAAAGATAACTTCCCCTCTCCCATGGTGCCAAGCAGTGTGTGTCCAAAACCTGGGTTAGAGACACAGGAAGAAAAAAAAAATTAAAAGAAAAAACTCCATCCAGTGATAAAGAATCATCATGACTAGGATAGAGAGTAACTAACCAGAAAATAATAAAATTGAAGAAGCACTTTACTAAAATGAAAATCCCTCAGACAATCCTGGGAGACCTTTGTTTGGTGAGCACCTATTTTTACTTCAAGACCCCATGCTCAGCATCATTTCTTTATTGAAGGTTTCTCTGACCCCACCATGATTAGTTTTCATTTCTCCCTTTGTGCCACCACCATATTATAGATGTGGTTGAATGAAAGCATTTATTATGTTGCTTTCAATGATTGAACTATGAGTTTATTCAGAACTGAAACTAGCCATCTTATCTACCTTCAGCCCCAGCAACTAAGACAGTGCCTGACACATAGTTAAATGCTCCTAAATGTTGGTTGAATGAGTGCCATAACATGATGCTGAAGCTCAATGCAGTCCTCTGATTGATCTGAGCATATACACTGGTATTTGGGGTTCATTTTCTGTGGCATACATATTCATGTTCAAATGAAATGAGTCAACACATTCAATACTTACAACAACTTTAACATGTTTGGATAGATCTCTAGAGCTTCTCTGTAGAAAATCAGAAAAAGCTGCCTATACCACAAGAAAATAAAGAAAAAAAATCTTAATTACATGGTTATGCCAAATCTTTTGCTTCTGTATTATTTAGTTCCTAATGATGCTAAATTATGCAAAAACAAAGTTTCCTGAATCCACAATAAAGTAGTATAGTGGCTATCAAATTGAAATTTTTGTTTTCAAACTGTAACCTATAATAAACTGTCAGATCACAGCAGGAGAGTAAAAAGTAGGTAATTCCAAGGGTCAGTTTGAAGATTTATTTTGACTGTCTTTCCTGACTTTTCTACTGCTCCTGAGAGTCTTAGGGACTGCCCCTGAGAATGTCTTGTTTTTCCCTCTTTTATTTCCAGTACCTCTATTCAGTGGTATAAATTTAAACCAGGTTTATTTGTAATATCAATATCTTGGAGATATTTTTTTCCCTTTCTGGCCATTCACCTCCAAAGATGTCCCTCAGCAGCAAGAGAAAGAAAAATTCCTCTTTAATCTCATATACGCTTCCATGAAAAATGTCCCATGCTCCGCCAAGTTCTCATCCAAACACTGATGCCTAGGTATCCCTGTAAAAACTATGTTCTTACCTAAGACTTTCCATACATTTTTCAGTCTACCCAATTTCCCCATTCTCTAGGTTGGCTTTGATGTTTGTTTTCCACATTACTCATTGGATATTATCCCCTCCGTACAACTTGAAGCCTCAGGGCTCTCAAGATCCAAGATGATAAACACCAGCTCTCTTTTTGCCAAATAACTTAAGACATACATCCTTCCTTTTCTTCTTAAACCAAGACATTAAATATTAACCATGCACCGACCTACGTGTAAAAATCTGAGATGTCTATAGAATTATTTGTAGTATAGTTAAAGCATCTCTACTACCAACAGGGAAGTAGCATTAAATAATACGGAACAGTTCCAAAATTAAATAGGTACTTACCCCTGCATAGAACATTTTATTTCGAAAACGACTGTTGAATTTCTCTGGATTTGCTTCTGTGAAAGGTAAAGGGGAGTTTTGTTATGGAGACCCCATGAAAGGTAGTGACTAGCACCCCTACTTCCTCCCTCAACACAGATCCAACAGACCCATCAGCTTCACTATCATCTTCCCCTTAGTTACATGCAGTTGTCATTGTCACTGTCCAACTCTACAAAATGTAGCCACAAACTGGCAGCATCAGCATCAACTGGGAGATTGTTAAAAATGCAAATTATCAGGATCTACCTCAGATCCATGAAATTCAGAGTGTTTGGGGTGTGGGGTCTGGGTAATCTGTAGTTTAGCGAGCTCTCCACATGATTCCTATGCACAGTAAAAGTTGAGACACTCTAGACTCTATTCAGAATAGAGGGTTGGCAAGGACACAGGACAAGGGAGATACAGGGAAGGGGAAGGCGGAGGAGTGATTATTTGCTTTGACCTCCACAGGTCACAGCTTCCATAAAAGAGAATTAGCTTTCACATGTTGCAAAGAACTACTAACCACCATTGGCACTCTTATATTTGTAACAGGCCTTGAAAAATAAGTTGTTGATTTGGTGGAAATATATAAATATAAATACATATATATGCAGATCACCCACTGAATAGGCACAGGTCATGTGACAACAGAGGCTGTAGCTGAAAAATGTTTTAATTTTGAGCTTGCTCCTATATGTTATAGATGTTGAGGGACACAAAAAGATTTTAAAAGAATGTGCATCAGAGAAGTGTCATATGAATTCAAGGGATTTGTACAATATCGAAGTGATACATTATTTCCTTACATTCTTTAGAATAAAATGCCAAGGGAACCCACTGCCGATGTTTCTGCCTTCTGCTATTTCATTCGGTATGCTAATTAATCCCTTCATAGAGCTAGGTCTTTCGTAAGTCATTTCTCACTAGATGGCGAAGCACCTGAAACGCTAAGTCTTAACCTTATTATTGAATAGCAAATTCCAAATGTTGTCTCGATGAAGAAAAGCAGCAGAGTTCACTCATTAAGACCGGCTTGAATAAAAGCTGCCAAATCTCAGGACATGATTCTGGACAATTAACTCATAGATTATTTTCATGATTTTTGACAATAAAATGTTATTAGCATAAGATACAGAAACTGGGTTGTGATTTGCAAACATAAAAAAAAGGGGGGTGGCAGTATTTTTATAGATTGGTTTTGGACAGTTATCTTCATCTATTCCAAGTCCCTGTATTCCAAACCTCTCCTTAACCATTCACTCTCTTCTACCAAAGTAAGTACTGTAACCCTAGAAATAAAATAGTACAAAAGGTAAAAGGCTAATTTATAGGTTATAGTAGACAAAAAGAATATAAAAATGACACCAACTCCTCTGCCTCCGTGATCCCCATTGTGGGCCCCAGAGCTGACCATTTTTCCTGTCTGGACCGTCTACAGGATACATTTGGTTGCTGAATGTCATGTTCTTTTTCACCTCTTTGGACCCAGATTTGGCTGGGTACCATTTTCAGTTGTGTTCATTCCTGCTTCCCGGAATCAGAAGCCAAGTGAGAATTTTTGTTGCTGCACATTTTGTCGTAGATACATAGGTCCTAATTTTAACCAAATTCAGATCCAGCTATTGAGCCAGCTATAATGAGAAATGGACAACGACACCCACAGTTCTGGCACAGAACTTTCTCAGGGTCCTGATGCCCAAAGCTGTTAAATGAATCATATACCAATGATTAACATTTGCTTTTTTTTATATATATAATGTATGGTTTGGAAAATAACCCACGTCTTCATGGGGTTTTCCTATAATCCTTGAAAAACTGAAAACAGTGGGTTTTTTCCTTAAAGGGAAATTTTCTTCTCTTTCTCAAGAGATAAAAATGCTCTGTAAAACCCAAGAAAGACTAGAATTAAGAAAGAAATTGAAATTTTGGTGATTTTACTCACACAGTTGGTGAAAATGGTCACCTCAGGTATAATTTAACTGGATAAAAGTTGATTCAGTAATTCTAAAAAATAGAGCTCTATCAAGATACTAACTTCAGAGAGGTGAATCTATCTGGCTTCCCTTTCTGCCAAGTCACTATGACTTCCTGTTCTACCTCCCACCTTAGCTTTTAAGGGTTCACATGACTACATTGTGCCCACTCAGATAATCAAGCATTATTTGTCTTAAGGTTAGCTAACTATTAACCTTAATAACATCAACAAAGTTTTTTTTTCCAGTGTAAAATAACACAACCAACAAGCATGACCCAAATGGCAAAAGTCACAGAGGTAAAAATTCTACCTGTCTGACCTCCCCATGATTCCATCCTTGGCATATGAAAAATACATTCATTCCTTTCAAGGTCCCCAATGGTCTCATTCCATTATGACAACAACTCAAAACCCAAAAGTCTCATTTAAATCTCATTAGCTCCAAGTTCCCACATCCCATCATCTCAATCATCTAAATGATTTGGCTCTGGATGTAATTCATTTATAATGATTATGAGGCTCTGGGTACAATCTATCTTATTGATGTCACATATATTAATCCCATCTTTATAGACAACATATGTGCCATCAGAATGGGATTCTAAACTCTCCTTTTGGTGGTAAAGGTCCTGCATGTTAGGGAGATATTCAGAAATAGAAGTTCAACACAATGTTTATAAAAATTGCTAAGCAACCTGAACCCTATATAACTCACACATCTTCTATACTCCCTGCATTGAATCCTTGCCCAATCTTAAGTTATGTATACATAAATAACTCCAAAATCTATGTCTACCATAACATTGCCATCTTCAATTTAAATTGTATATATATATTTAAAAACCTTTCTTTTCTTTCAACATCATTTTTCATTCAGGACAAATTTTCTTTATCTTCATTTTTCTAACACCATCATTTGAAATCTTTCATTCTGCAGTAACTGATCACGTAACCCGTCTCCATCACAAGCTCATTGTTCCTCTGTCCTTTTTCTTTCCTGTCTAAAATACCCTCACCTATTTAATTTTCATCTATATCACACTCTTTCATCTCCCTTTATCTACCCTTTTCTGGAAAATTTCGCCTGACACCTCTCCGCTGCCAGCAGTTCCACTGAACTCGATATTATTTACTGCCTATACAACTAATCTTGCCCTTACTATACATGCCTTTCTAGTATTATTTATTTTTTATATATAGGGGCAATTAAAATTCCATTCCTTTAACAAAACACTTATTAAGATGGTCACTGGACTTAGCACAGGGATCGCTATGCTGTCCACCTGAAACTAATACAAAATAATATTGAATGTAAACTATAACTAAAAAACTGAAGTGGGTTAACTTATTTTATATTAGGTTAATAGTAATTTATTTGTTATAGAAAATGTGTGTGCACATGTAATCAATTCACAATTATGTGCTCTGATGGAAGCATACCGTAAGGTAATTCAGAAAAATTTAGCAGAAGATTAAGAGTTTATTATATTTAAAAACAAACTATATTCTTTCATAGATGAGTAAATAAATAAATAAATAACTAGAGCATGGTCTTTTGCCCTCATGGAGTTTAGTGTGGGGGAGACAGGTCCGAAAATGACAAGTAGACTGTCACTGTGAACATTCTACAGAAAGATGTCTGCATGAAATGAAGTGGGGGTTCCCATCAAGGGAATGATCAGAGTGTCCCAGAGGCAGGCGGACTTGAATCTTAAATGATGAGTAGGTGCCACTCTGAGGTTCAGGATGGAAGAAAGGATTACAGAGAGAGAATCTGGAATAATGAGGGCTTCTCAAGGGCAAATTATGCTTGGGCCCTCCTGCCTGGGCAAGATCCTGGGAGCGAGTCCTTTGCAATGAGGGTAACAATAAAATTTAGCAACTGTCGGTTCTCCATAGGGATCATGAAACACTCACAATCCTTTGAAACATGCAGATCTGCAAGTCTCTGTAATATTGAGTGAAAATGGTAAATCCTAAATCAAGTTTGAACACTGCCTATTCTAGAGTTATACTTGTATTTTCTTGACCTTGTAGCATAAGGTTTAACTCCTCCTGAATAATAATTTCAGTGAAGCAGAAAAATGTAAGCATCCAATCTTAGACTAAAAGTTTGATGTGTTTAATATCTTTCATGCCCAAAGAAGATGACAATCTAAATCCGTATGACTGGCAGAGTGAGACCTAACTTTTTCACCTGATAACCATAATCATTGTTAACATCGCTATATATTAATAGATTGAAATATTTTCGATGGATGTCCTTAAGCACTGTCATAATGCAACAGTGATTAAAGTCCAGGGCAAGACTGCAACTGAAAATTAAATGATGAATCCTATTACATTTTCAAATTCTGTTCAAATTATTGCACTTTCTGACACCCAAGCAACAACAATTCAACCACACATGATGTAGCCACTTTGAGAATAAGCAATCATCTGTTTTCCATTCAAATGAAGTATACCATCTTTCTGGTCAAATATATAAACCCAAATTATTCAAATGTTTGTACTCTTTATGCAAAGTCAATCAAAATGTTAAGACTCCATTAATCCCTTGTTTGACTTTCTACTAGTAATTCTAAAAGAATTAATTTATACAGTAACACCATCAATAAACTATCTCAAAATAAATGCCCCTTTATTTGTCCCTTCTAAAAGAAATATAATATAAGCAGCAATGTTAAAATCTGCATTTGTCCCATGTGAATTTGATGGGCTATTTTATATCTATGCCAAATATTGTTTCTGCATTCAAATTTTTTTAGAATTCTGCCTTAGTGGGATTTATATATATTTTCCATTTCATGTGGACTGGTTGGCATAATTCCCAATTTAACGTACTATATATTTTCTTTGACTGATACCTGATAGGTTATTCAATCCAAGCTCATTTTCACAATGGCTCTCAGGAGACCCTGATTCACACTCCAAGTATTTTATACACGCAATACAAGTTTTACCATGAAGTCTCAAACTGTGAGTGGCTGTGTTTGAGAACAGTCTGAAGTCTCAACTATGAGTTTTTCTGGCTTGAGAACAGCCACTCACTACCAACAAAAATAAGTGAATTCACCCTTATTGGAAATACGGCCTTGAGATCTTTCCTTTCCATCTGCAGCTAAGCTTGAGATTTCTGGACTATTCAGTTAAGTATATGGGGAAGATCCAAATCAACGAAACACAGTTTTCTTTAAAAAGACTATTGCTCCAGTAATTATACTTTTTATAATAAATAATGATTTTTATTTAATGCAAAAGGAATATGTTAACAGATGCTAAGACATTCACACCCTTGGTCTCAGCATATCAACCAAATCTGGTTGCAATATTTTGTGATACTTATTTTGTACCATTTGTGTGCTGTCTTCATGAATATTGTAGCTGTTATTCTTAAGGGACATTAATTCTCCCTTATCAGCCTGTCAGTGGCTGCTTTTCTTCAAGGGCTCTGGCTTACCTGCAGGGCAAATGTTCCCAATGTCATTTTGAATTGCACTAAAGTACTTAAATTAGCCTCAGCAATAAACTATTCAAAATGAATGCTTGGCCTCTTTTAACCAATTGTTTTATAATCACACACATTTTAAACTACACACACACACACACACACACACACACACACACACACACCCCACAATTCGCATATTGCTTTCCAAAATAAAATAGTCCCATAGCGTAAAATTAAAAAAAAAAGTCACTTTCCTACAAGAATTCTCTTCTAAGGCTGGTCCCTCCACCCTGATGTCTTTCCCTGCTCCTCCCTCACACCGAGGCACAGAAGTGTCATTGTCGGACAAGGAAATGTACCACTAAGAGAACTTTCTAGATTAATTAGACCAAATATTAAGTTCCCTTGAATGAGCTCATTGCTGGCCACTTACTCATTTAGGCCCCTTTTCATGCCAGAATATCTATTTTGGGAAATTCATCCATTAGTGAATTATAATACTTTCTAAGTAGTGTTAAGAAATTAAGAATTTCATTAGGAAGCCCAGATGCAGGGTGTCCTGAAGAACACGAGGGAAAGAAATGGGGTAAGACATGGAAAAAGGAAACTCCATTTACTTCCCCAGATTAACTCTCCTCAAATATATGAAGGGCAACAGGTTATAAATATTGGCCCCAATGCAGGACTCTCTCACTACCTAATATCCAAGAACTGTCTATTGCAGGGAGATGGGGAGGGTGGTGATGTTTCTGATTTGGGTGTTTGTGGTTCCGTTATCAACCAACCTTTCTGTCTGTGGTTTTCAGGCTAATCAGAGAGAAAGGGCAGGGTACAGCCCTCTCTTTAATTAGTATTGCTTTAATTTGGCATAGCGGTTGACCCTAGAAGCCTCACAAATCCAGGAAGGAAAAGTCCACCAAAATTGCTGAATTCACAAAGAAAATTAGTTTGTATTCTCACAGCCTTAATCCTACAGTTCCACTCTTGATGTTTAGTGCATACGAGTGTTATCAGAATTTTCCCTGCAGTATTACTGGAATCTGAACATTCAAACTTTAGCTTTTAGTTGCCTGTTTCTCAAATTCTGTGAGTTAAAACCACTTATGTTCTTGCAGAATCTAAAGGAAAAGAAGTAAAATAATCCCTCATTAGTGACTTTTATCTCAGATTTACTTACTACCCCACAGCCTAGTAGCATTTTGGTTAAATAGTAACATACTCACAAGGGACTAGGCACAGATATAGTTATAGACACAGACATAGACAGAGATGTATTCTATAGTTATATTAATAAGAAGAGAGCTTAAGAGAGAATCAGAGAAACCAGGAGAGATTGAAGCTTCAAAACATAAGCCAAATTCCTCAACTTTTTCAGTTCTGAATGACATAGGTGTTGACAAAATATTTAACCATATCATTATTTCATCTTATTTGTCTTTCAAAAATTTTTTTTGCTCCCCCAATCCTGACTCCATATTAATTAGTACTTGAAATTACCACTCTGCCTCATTCACTCATCTGTCTCATCCAGTGAGGATTTCCAGTGCCTTTCGAACCTAATTTAATCACCATCACACCGTTTTCTTTCAACCCAAACCAACCGTAGCCCCTGTTGTTCTAAGATGAGTATTGTCTCTTAGGCACACACACAAGCAGGACTTTGTGTTTTGCTAGCAGGTTTCAATGGTCCTGGTTATGAAGCATTACACTATAATAATAGGTGGTTTGAGAAGCTGTGAGTATCCCGATGACTTTAGTGAAAGAATCTTTATTATTTCTTAGCAGTTCACTAACTTCAAAGTTTTGAGTCAAATATAAAGAGCAGCAGTCCCAAGACCAGCAGCACATACTTGGTCCCATCTCTCAGCATCTCTGAAACCCTACACAAGAAGGTCTCAGGGTCCCATTTATAGTAAGTTCCTATCTCATCTAGGCCCCAGGATCATCATGGAAGTCACAATGAAAGAACACGGAAGCACACTGTCAACGCGCAAGTGATATGCAAACAAAAGGGAACATGCAAAACACCTGCTGGGAACTTCCTCCCCGGGAGATGGGCACAGGACGCTGTCCTCACCTCTGGACTCATGGAACTCCAGTGTGACGTGGGCATCAAATCCGAGGCTGAAGTAATTATTGAAAACATTCAGAGGAAGCTGTAACGATGAACACAGGCGGAGGTGAAGTGGCGTGAGAGCAGGCAGAAAGAGCAAACTCAAGCGAAAACCAGATACCTGTCTCTGGGGGGAGGAGAGGTCAGTCACAGCTCAGGTAGAGAGCGTTTCCACGGAAGCAATCTGTCTGAATGAATTCACAATACTCCAGAGACTTTTAAATGGTATAGGAAACAAGGGATACGAATACAGATTATGAAATGAAACCCATTCTTGTGGATGCTGGAAATTGTTAAGCTGAGGGCTGTGCATTTGCAATAAAGACAAAGAACGATGTGCTTGCTATTCAAACTCAGACAGTAAACTCAATTGTAAGGATGACATCTAACCTATGTAATCAGTGAATACACTTGTGTTTTTTTTTTCAAGAATTATGGTTAGCATATTAATATTGCAACTTAAAAAGAATAATATTTAATTTGTTTGCCCTTTACCTTTTTTTTTTAGAAATATTTTTGACAAAAGTCATATAAGCAATAAGGTACAGGGAGACATTCAGCTATTCTCAATACAGAGGAAAAAGAAATATGTATGTATATATACATTTATTTATCAATATTATTCAGATTCCTGTTTAGTCTATCAAAGCCTATGTATTTTATATGAAATGTTTTGGTATAACATTGGTTAATAACATCATATAAATTTCAGGTAGGGGTGGGGGGAGGGGGAAAAGGGAACGGAAGGAGACTTTGCATGGGACACGGAGGGCACAGTGAGGGCTCTGAAGGTGTGGCGCTGGGTGGGACACCGGGAACCAGGTGGACACAACAAATTTAAAATTGTCAAAAAACTGCAAAATTGAGGTGATTTTAAGGCTGCAGTTCAGTGTCAGAACAGTAAGAAGAGTATGTAGGAGATGTTAGAAGGTAAATGATTCTTCCACTTTGCCTTCTGCAACTCTGAGTGGAAGGTAAACACTGAAGTAAATAGAGAGGTCATTTCACCTCGGTTTAGATAATGTCTCCAGGTAAAGGTCAGGTTTATCCTCCAGATAGAAATGCATTTCTCTCTGTTAGAAAGAAGCGCTTAACCCTCAAGATTCCAAAAGTAAGTTTATTACAGTGTTTCAGGTACCCCTTGATCAGTAAGATTTTCTGTTTGACCAGAGTGAGAACTTTGTCCCAATGAGAGAAAAACGCAATGAACCTTGTACCCAGAAGGGGAAAATAAAATGAGAGGGAGAAAGATCTATTAATACAGAAAGAACAAAAGTGGGCTGCTGTGGTCTCTAATGGAAATAATGAACCCCCTCTTGGGAGGCCCTGAGCCAGAGCTAATGATTCAGAGGTCCAATCAGCCCTTAGAAATGGTTACAACGAGCTGGAGAACAGGGAGAGACACTAAACACATAGAACAATGCCAGAATCATGTCTCACTTTCCTGGCTTCCCGTTTGAGAATGTCCAGTTCCTGCAGTTAAACAAAATACCAGTCCTTCCACTGACAGCAAGGGTTGGTGATCCTGCCAAGAGCAGATATGTTCGTCTCTACCATTTATGTTCTTTTGGCTACAGTTCTAATCCGTGTCTTAGCATCCACTGATAACTCAGGGGAACATCTGGTCACCGTCCCATAAATAATATCCCAATTTGGTCTGTTATTAAGTTCTGACTCGTATTTTCCAGGAGAAAATTGCCCCAATTTCCTACACATCTCTTCAAAAATCCATTTTCATAGCCTTTTAATTATCTGGATTAATGTTCCCAGGCTGCACCAAGAAGTCTTTCCATTACTTGAGCTGCTGGGAAGAGATTTAAACATAGATTTCTATCAAGGGCCAAACCATTCTAAGTTTAGTGGGGAAAGGACCTTAAAATTTCCATATGGTACAGTGCTTTTTACTTTGGCTGTTTTCTACCCAATTTCTGTATGTCCAATACATTAGAAAGACATACCCTATCCCAAGATAAAGTACTGTTTCAACAACATTGTGACATTGTGAGCTCAAGATCAACTGAGCAATCATGATCTCTACCCAAAACTGTGCAATTTCGGGATCATGATGTACATGAAAACAGTGCTCGCTTCGGCAGCACATACACTAAAATTGGAATGATGTACATGAAAACAACAACAACAAAAAGAAAACCCATGAAGAAAGACAAGCTATGCTTTAATAATAAGTGGATGTTGGTTTGATCTAAAATGCTATCTGGTTCATTCCATTTTAAGATGGAAAAAGCAAAATCCAACATGGCAATGATGGTGCTTTATCTTGCAATTTAGTTAATGAAACTCTCTGGGATTGGGCCTTTTAATTTGCTTTTTTTTTTTTAAATAAGCACACACCTGGAGATTCTTGTGCATACAAAAATCTGAAAACATTATCACCAAAAAGAAGTGGGAAGTCATATGGAGGAAGCAGCTACTTGGCAGCCTACCAAATCTATCTGAAATTGAGATCAGAATTTAGAAGAACCCAATGCCCCACTGAGACTCCACATTAGCATATTTACGACTGCGTCCCTTGGCCTGTCTTGGGGTTGAAATAAAAGCTCAATCACTAAAGGAAAAGCACTAAATCAAAACATTGAGGTAGGTATCTTCAAGTCCCAAGTATGTGATTAAATTGGCTTAGTCAATACTTCCTAAACATGGGAGGTATTGGATATCAAGCCAGAAATCTCAGGAAGTTATCTTTCTTTTTGATAGACCATGTGCCCAATGCTTCAGAACACAGATATATATTTTTCATCTTCTCACAGGTTAGGAATTTACAATGAACTTGAAAGATCAGAACACAGATGACTGTTTTCTTGGTGTGGAAGTCGAGAACAGAGACCAGCTCCTTGAGCTCTGGACGCAGGGAGAGATCGGGGACCTTAAGAGCAAACGGGGCAGGATCACTGGGTAGTGCTGTACGCACAGCCGTAGTAGCCAGAAACTCAAACCCTCTGCTGTTATCTCACAGGAAGAAACCAGCATGTGACTCTCCCATGACAGATGCTCCAGGGTTCCCTCTGCTGAAGAAAGCACTCTCTAACCTTACATACGCCATCTTCAAGCTCTTCCGGAGGCAAGTCTGGGTTTCTTTCCACGTGGAGGTTCCAGCGATCTAGCTGTACAATTGTCCCATCTTCTACTTGGCACAGGATCTTGGAGACAGGTTCATCGGTGTAGCCCTAAGGAATCAAAGAGCACATCCATTGGCGTCTGGGGTAAACCACGGTACAGCCAAAGATATTTCGTGCAAGGGACAGCCCCTCTGTCATAGCTCCTTATTTATTTCATAATTAGCAAGACTGGGAGAGGAGACCGTTTTTCTCAAGGTACGCTGAATTCAAGATAATCATCACAGGTAGCGCACACAGAAATGCGAACGTTAGCTGTTTGAGCTGAAGAGTGATTTTTGCTAACACCAAGAACCAATAGTTACTGGTAGGTTTTAGGGGCCAGGCTGGATGCCTGCTTATATTAGAGTAAAAGTAGGATGCTGCCCCCCCAGGTCTCCTATTAAAGGAATTTGTGAGGTGCACAGAAATATTTGGGGGACAATCAAAGCAGCCTCCGATAGACCACTTTTCCTATCAACATCCCATTTTACCCACCTCTCCCTAACCTCATAGGAGGACACTGTTCCTTCCACCACCTAAGGCAAGTCTGTCTGAGGACCCGCCCTGTTAGAAAGCTACTTACTTCTTGAGCATACATAACTGATAGCTAGATCATTAAGGATGGTGAAGGCATTGATTTGGGTGAGAGGAGTTAACACTGAATAATATATTATTAGTTGCTTCACAAAATACAGGGTGGAATAAAAGCAGGCTTATAGTTATTTGTATGGAAAATAATGCAATCATTCATAAATAATATTACAAGAATAAACTGTAAATACAACTGTAGGCCGACTTTTGTCCTACCCTGTATTTATTGTTTATACTTAAAAAAAAAAAAAGACCTTTGGGAGGTTATCTCAGTACTTAAGCCAAATTAATATCTGAAGGTAATTATCACCTGTGGGAGGTTAATTCACCCAAAAAGGCATAATAATATCAGCTAACATCTGAAGATAATTTTCATGGAGCCCAACCCAGGCAACAGTTTAATATAAACAGCATATGTTAGCATATTGTGCCTTCTTACTATCTTAGTGCTGTTAAAAAAGTAAATAATGAGACGTCTGGCTGGTGACAGGTGATCCCCCTCTCCTAAGCTTGCCCAAAATGGGCTCCATGGTGGAAGGGACAGTCAGTTACCTGTATGGCCAAAACCATGGTGACACACTGACCAGAGACACAAAACACACAAAAACAGCTGTAATTTCCCCAAAGGAAGAACTGTGAGTCTCAATGAGATCTGCTGTACTGGTCAGGGCTCAGGGTCGGGGCCTGGTCAAGTCTGTGTGATTGTTTTACACGCAGACTGGAGGACAACCCGCCCACTGTCTTTCAGTGGACAGCTCAGAAAGCCCCAGGCCTATGGAATTCCCCCATTTTTTTTTTTTATCCCAAATGTTTCCTTCTTCTCTAGCTGATTATAAGTTAGCAGATACAATTATGGTTCATGGGTGCCTTGGTTCTCAACTGTAATTTATTCCTTAGACAACAGTAGCACGTTGCCCCTCCCCCATTAGAACATCTGTGGATTAGAGGACCCTGTTGCTGGCTGGCATGAGCAGCCCCTGGGAGTTCTTACCCCTCCCCAGTTGAGAGTTCGAGCCAGGTCGTTCCCAGTCCCCAGAGGAAGGACTCCGACGGGCGGCTGAGGGCTCAGCTGCAGTTCATCCAGAATGGACAGGATCCAGCCCACCTACAGCCATATTGGGGGCCAGAAGAGGGATAAGAAAGACAAGTAAGTCACAAGGCAAGACAGCCTGAGGGGAGACAGCTTTACAGAGTGAAAGCGGACGGTTTTATTTTTCTTTAAAACATATATGTTTTAATGCGGTTGCCAGGAAACGGAAAGACCTCTTATCCCAGGCACTTTCAAAGTAGCAAGTCTCTTACAGGGAAAAGGACCCTACTGTGCATGCTCTCTCATAAAGCAAAATGAGACCTGTTCATCTGTATGTTTCCCTAGAGATCGACTTTAAAATGTAGAAGAATTTAAAAATTAGGCAGGTATATGACATATGGCTCTGGAGGGAATACAGGACTCAGAATCAAACTGAGTTTCAAATCTAGATCAAATTGGTTTTGTAACTTTGACTAAATTATTTCATATCACTGAGGTTCATTTACCTGATTTTCAAAATGGAGATAATTATACCTACCCACAAGACTGTTTATAGAGTAAAATATATAAAGCCCTTAATATTGTGCATGGCCAGTTATATGGTTACGCTCCATAGTATCATATTAGAAATGAGTAGTGTTTTCCTGAATACTCTTACATTCTGCATAATAAAACATTCCCCAAACATAATTAGCAGTTTGGCTTCCATCTGATGACGGGGAATAACAGTACGCCCCCTGCTGGCAGGAAACTGTGTAGGAACCAGGTTCCCTCTCGGCCCAGAAATAAAAGGCCAGGGAAAGAATGTGAAGAGCTGTGACTTGAGGCCATAGCCCATAGGAGGCTGATACCTATTAGGGTTGGAGCAAGAAAGCCTCTGTCTGACAGTGAGCCCAGCTCCCCACTAACTCCTCGACACCACTGAAACACCCTGACATCTCACAATGGAAGCCCCATAGCCACAGCTAGAAAAGCAGTCTCAGCGTCCTGGAAACCGTTCACACTACCATGTAGAAAGCGATAACAAAGTGGTGCAGAGAAAGGAAAGCATATGGACATGAGCCTGCAGAGAACAATTCTGAGTCACAGGATGTAATGCACATCCTTGGACGGGAAGGTAAGGGGATTCCTTCACAGGGTCTTAAATACCAATCATTTCCAAATGACTTTAAAATAAGTGTCCTGTCACCTGCATGCTATAAAGGTGCTATAAAAGAGAGAGAGAGAGAGAGAGAGAGAGAGAGAGAGAGAACAAATATACCTACAACGGCCAGTGACATTAACGATCTCCACTGTTAACCCGTATCTCTATCCTTATATGAGCACAATATAAAAGTCCTCAAGGCTCAACGCTGGTCATTGGAGGCGCTCCCTTCCCAGTCACCAGGAACCACTTCCTGTTTGAGGCCCAGACAGCAGGTGCATGGGCAGGGACTGGGTTAGCTGGGGACTTCATATGTCCCCAAACCATCTCCACCAGCTTTTCAGCACCCCTTCGATAATATGGTTTAATTGCAATACATAGTACTTGGCGTATTTTCCACCACAACTGAAGGAACTTATCCCGACTGGGTGAAATCATTGTTCCCACTGCAAAGTTCTTTCCTTTGTGTTAGGAAAAGCGAGACCGAAGGATCTGGAATACAAGCTCCTGGGCTTTCTCCCTGAGCAGCCCAGCAGGACTACGGCCACTGCAGCTGGCCAATGCTGCCACCTCCTGTCTATGCTCAGCATTACCCGCCACTAAACGTGGCCAAGTGCACGTTGAGCACTATTTTCATTCTGCAATACACTAACATTACCAGTGGCTCAAAGGGGAAGAGGACAGTGAATTAACACCTTGAACGGGACACACATTGCATTTCCTTATGTTACGTGGACGCTGAGCAGCGGAAAGGAAGAAGAAAGCAGCATGGGGCAGGGGAGAGAGGCAGATGATGGGAGGTCAGTGAATGATGGGGAAGTTTGGAAAAGTAAGAGCACCCAATCCACGAGGAAACCCCACATTGGAAGATAGACTAGAGAACTGATGTGGACCCGAGGTCATGGTCACTTAAGAAAGAGAAAGAGCTATGAATTCAGGACACCAGGCATATCCTCAACTTGTCTGCTGCTGTCACTGAGATTCAGAGGAGAAAGGATGTGAGGGGATGCTAAGCATTATGGGAAGGCAAGTCGCTTCTAGAGCGAGGAAGGTAACTGTAGTAAAGGGTCACAAGTGAGTTTGCCCTTCTATCAAAGATAACTAACTGGGGGGTGGTTGAGCTAGACTCTGTGTGTGTTCATTAAATTAATAAATTAATTATGAGTTATATAAATAGCCTATATTAGGTTAATTAATAGTATATTTTTCTCCGCAGAGGACTTATTTGGATATAATTCTTACTAAAGAACGTTGGGGTAACTCCATATTATCGTATCTCTAAATATATCTCCCTAGAACACTACAACTGGTCTGAAATTTAATTGGTACTGTGGGAGAACAGTGTTGCATGGTCAAATAATTTGGGGAAATGCTGGATTAAACAAAGTGAAATAGGTTTGTTTTCATTGTTGTAAGATGAAATAGTTCATTTTATAAGCCAATAGCATGTCTTGTAGATCTTGAAGAACAGTAAACACTATTCACGCACAGACATTCAATAGATGATTTTCTCTCACAGAGTATCTTAAGGGACCGGTGGGATCACTTCTTTTTCCCTCCGTTTTTATTTATTAGTTTATAATGTGTATCCAATATTGCATTAAGTGCTCATGTGCTATGAGAGAGAAAATGAGATTTCATTGCTACTTAGAGAACAAAGTGTTCTTATTCGAGAAATTAGAGAAGCCATAGGTAGTTCATAATAAAAGTCTGTGTCCTATGAGAGCAGAGCCCAACTCCAGAAGAAAAAGACACTGCACAGCAGAATCTATATGTCATGCCTCTCCATTCTTTGCCTTTGCTAAATATATCAACATACATAGAGGGCAAATGGAGAAACAGATGAGACACATAAACAGCGGAAAGTACACCATGACATTAAACTTCAGCCCAATTCCACCTTTTCTTCAAAACAACCTTAAATGGGACCATGCACTTTTAAAGCAAACTGATGTTAGTCAATATCCTAAGTTTTATTTCTATTGGAAAAAAATTGCAATAAGTCAATAGTGTTCACTTACTTCTCCTTAACTGTCAAGAGCAATCATTAAGGACAAATTGAACTGGGTCAGTTTGTATTTTTAAAAGAACTCAGTGGCCTATAGTCTTCATTCTGATGATCTGGCTACCTCCTTACTTCGTGGAACAGGAAAGGATATAGCAGAGGCAAGGGAGGAAAACAATATAGAAATATCAAGTTTGAATCCACGAGGATAACAAATTAGCCCCTTCTACCCCCGAGGAGTTACCGTTCGCAGGAGAGAGACCTAGGTTTCAGGGCATTGGAAAGACCGAGAGGCAGCAATGAATGAAGGGAGCTGCTGCCAGGAAAACAAAAGAAAGACGGAAGAAATAAGGGCGAGAACCAGATTCTATCTCAAGGACCTACCGTTCCATCGCCACCACAGGCCAGAATTCGCAGGTTTGGTACCTTCCTATACAACTCAAGCCTGGAGAGAAAACAGAAAACACAGTTAGGAGAAGACAATGTCACTGGCCATAGCAGAGAGAAAACATATAGCAAAAATGGGGGGTGGGAGGGTATCTCCTGGAGAAAACATATAATCAAAAGGATAATAATATCACCAAAACTAAGTAATCCCAAGAGGACTGACTCCAACAACTGAAACAGAGGTTGGCAGCAAACATCATTTTTAAATAGTCAACACTGGAAGGGGATTTTAGGATGCCTAGAGCAGTGGTTTTCAACCTTTTTATACTTGGGGAATGGCGAAAATAGAATTACTTGGGGACCACTAAGGCAGAAGTCACCCTGAGAGGACTGGGTCTTCAATCTTCATGTAACACCAGGGTGGTTAACTTTCGCGGACCAGCATGGATTTCTCGTGGACCAGTCCACAGACCGGCGGTTGGAAAACACTGTCTTAGAGTTTTCTCTATCCCATAATTTCTATGAATGTGTCAGCTCACATTTATTTTTCTCATTGGTTTTGACTTTCTTCCTGTTTTTTTTTCTCATCATTCTCCTTTCTGCTTTCTCAAAGAAAACCATCATTAATTGGCAATCAATAGGCCTTGTATATCTTTCTCCTTATATTTTATTAGCTTTTCGTGGGTCTGTTTATTTTTTTCAAACCTTAACATCCCGCTCTTAATCCTAGGAAGACTTTTTCAGAGAGGCAGGGGAAGGTTACACACACACACACACACACACCCGCCATGACTCCCGCACGCCCAGTTCCAACGACCACTCAACTCACTAACAGTCAAACCCCCTGTACACACCTCGGTCCAAAGAGGGAAGAGTTACTGATTTGTCTCTACTTTAAACTTGCCTGCTTAAAACGAGACCATTTTACTTTTCATGCTGGTTCTTAAGAAAACACAGTGCCACCAGCCCGGCCTGCTAAGATGTTTGCCTAAGTGAAGCTATGAATGGCTCTGTTCTAGAAAACATTTATTTATATCAAACATTTGTTCTGAAAATATTTCCTGTCCTGCCATGTCCGTTATGCTGATCTATAAAGTGTCTACCCTAAATCTAACCAAAGTGATGAAGTCTTAAGAAAAGGAAGCTTCTAAAAAGAGCAAAAGCCAGGGTACCAGATTTGCCCTCTGACATCCAAATGCAGGCCCACCTCCCAAAAAAGAGGTTTCATAGCGCCATCTAGTGGTAAAATGTTCACAGAGTAAGAGAATGTCGATATGAGATTTTTTATATTTACTGTTATGCTGCATGCTTCAATATATAATTTATCCATTCCTACAGAATATTATTTCTCTAGAAAGTATATAAGCCAATGTTTCGTTTTGAGAACAAACTTTATTTTATAACAGTACTACGAAAAGCAAAATAGCCTTTACTACAATTTGAAGCTGCCATAAAGCTAATCTGGCACCTTAACTAGTCATAGGGACATTACAGTTAATAGGTCCCTATCAGGTCTCTGGTGTCAGAAGCTGATGTTTCTTTACCTCTGATAGTTACTTACTTAAAAAGAATCTTTATCAGACGACATCCAAAGTCTCTTAATAAATGAGTTTTAAAAAGGGGATCAGAAAGCAGCAACAATGTCCCTGCTCTTCCCCTCTACCAAAGGGAAGACATAAGATAGATACACGTCACCTACATCTAGACTCGATTTGCTACACCTCTAACAAAACTAGAGCATAAAATTTCTAAGACACTCAGAAGAGAGACAGAGCAGGAATTAAAATATCTCCCCCACCCTGATGTGACATCCATAGCAGTAATCAATTAATCGATCAATCTTTCAAATGGACACAGACGTGCCGACTCAACCTCTCATTCAAATGAGTCAAAAACAAAGATGGCCACTGTCCACAAAGATGCACTTACATTCCATTAATGTACACGCCCAAAGCTGTACCTGCAGAAGTAGAAAAAAGATGGATCCTTTCTCACATCCCAGATGTGCTCATAATCTAGTTGCGCAGACATACGCAGCAAACACACAGAAATACTCACTGAGTAAACAACCAAGAAAATGTGCTTTGAAGGCAATTAACTCAACGAAGACTACGAGAGGAAACATCAGACAGAGTTTCAAAGGGAGGACAGGACAGATGAGGAATGGTTAGAAAATATTTCACAAGGCCACCAAATAACAAGGTTCAATGCCCGAGCAGGAAGTCCTTCTCACTTGCCTAAAATAGTACGGACCATGGAGGGTGTCCCCAGACTTACGCATCTTTTGGCCCTTCCTGAGAAAGATCAAAGACTTGCCGCGGATTCAGGTACCACATGAACATCTGCAGGACTTTGGTTCCCTGTCGGGGAGAAGAAAAATGACAACGATGGAAAGAAACGGCCAAGTATTAACTGCTTATTTAAAAAAATAAAAGCCAATCATGTTATCTAAATTAACACTGAATTATAAGCAGATTAAAGCAGTCATTAAAATCAAGATCTTTGGTCAATGCTCAGGTTAGACTCCAGCTTATCCTGTTTTCCATAATTTCATTAAGCTTAGCTCCCTCCTATTTAACATGGAGACAAAAATGCCTACTTCATAGGTTTGTTTAAAGGATTAAAAACAATAATGTTTGGGATGCACATCACAGTGTCTGCAACGCCATAAGTGCTTAACGAATAGAATCCATTAGTTTTACCATCATTACTCAATGTATGAAAATCCATTCAGGGAAGTTATTAGTCAGCCTATGCGATTTAACGTTAATTTTTACTGTAATGTGTAGAATACTATTGCCTTTGCAGACTATGAAATATGGGCAATAAGAACTAAGTGGGACTTTGTTGAAAAAATTTTTTAATGGAATTAAAGGTATCACAGGCTTCCTGTTATTTATAGCACACATATATAACTTCTCCAGTTAGTGGTATTAAATCCTACTTTGATATTTTTCTATTTCCATGTCTTTATCTCTTTGTCCAAACCAAACACTTCTCTTGCACGCGAACACTGTGGGAATGTTCTAAGTAAACGCGACATTTCTAGAAATGATCGTCATGGCAAATACAGGGCGGCTTGAAAGATCATTTCTTAAAGGGAATTAAGCAAAAAAGAAACAAAGAAGGATCTTTTTATTAAGCAGCATCCAAAGAGCTTTAAAAATGCGTAAGATATCTATTTTAGGTCATTATCACCCAGAGCAAATAATATTCAATCATCAGGCAGAGTTTGTTGCTTACAATGATAGTTCCTTTAGTAGATATCACGATTGCACTTTCTCAGAATAACCCTAAATTTTTATACCTACTACATCGTATTTCAGAGTATGGTATGTTCCTAGTATGGTAGAAACAGCACATTATTTGAATTTAAAATAACTTGAGTGTTCTAACTGGGTAATGGCGAGCATTTATAATCTTGCAGAAATTCAGCCTATAAAATAGGAGCTTTTTAGGGTGATTATAAGAATTAAATGAATCGGTAATAGTTATGTATCTAGCACAGTACAGGGCACAAAATAAGCCTTTTGTAAATGTTGGTTCCTTTCTTTTGGGCTCCTTGTTAATATAGTCATTAAATTACACGTCAGGGTGTGAGGACTAAAGTATAGTTTATAATTATCACACTGTTGTACCAGTTGTCACAGAGACCAATGCAGGTCTTTTTTTCCACATTTATCCAAACCAGTAATTTAAAAGTTCTGCTTTATCACGTGCTTGTTATAAATTTAGTAACAATATTCTATCCTTAATTATTACAACTACCCCTACAGTTTCACTCAAGGACATATTTTGCTTAGTATTAAAATTCAGACATAGCTTTAGATACATAATTCTAACTGAAGACTGGGTCATGTTCTTTCTTCCCATACTGGGCCCTTAGTACCAAGTCAGTTGGGGATTTATCTCAAGTAATCTTTTATGTTTAAAAGTCAGCTTAATGACAAACCAATTTATCAAAAGTTTCCAAACTACTTGCTAGAAAATACATGTTTGAGCTTTAGATTCCTAGAGCAATATGAACTGTAGATGTTAATTACTCCTTCCCACCTTTGGCTATTGGCTGAGCTCATGTCTCCACTTCACTTCTTCTGCTAGGCATACAATACTAGGTCGCCAACAACTTTCAAGAAATGGAGATTACGACTTAAGAGATACTAATTCTGTTTAAGTAACCATCAGAGGCAAAAAAAAAAAAAAAAAAAAAATCAGCGTATGATACCAGAGACCTAATAAGGATCTATTAACTGTAATGAACATTTCTTTCCCCTTTGCTTTGGACCCTACATCTAGTTAAGGTGCCATATTAGATTTACGGCAGCTTCAAGTTGTATTAAACACTATTTTGCTTTTCATAATACTGTTGTAAAACAGAGTTTGTTCTCAAAACAAAGAAACATCGGCTTAGATAGTTTCTAAAGAAATAATATTCTGTAGGAAATGGATAAATTATATCTATAAGAGAGTTCGGATGACGTTCATGAGAGCGTGAGGCAGGAAACATCAGAAGGGATCAGAAGTGTCTATAAGACTTAGGTAGAGGAATCCCTTGGCGCTGGAGTAGGCGGACGTACCAGCATCTACCTCCCAGAACCAAAGTGGATTACAAACTAATTTTATGAACTATCATCTGGAAAAACCAACTTTGGACTAAACTAAGAGGACTCTTCAACCAAAGAACACTGAAGAAGCCACACCGAGACTGGTAGGAAAAGCAGAAATGCAGAGAGGGCTGCCCAGCTCCTCGAAGCTAAGGGCAGCAGGGAGAGACTCGCGTGGTGAGAAGTGAGTTTAGCAGAGGGGAAAGGGTCCTGAGCCCCAGGAACAAAGCCCCAGCCTGCAGCCCCCGAGCCCAGAAGAGGCGTAAGGACAGTATTTAGCTGGAAACAAGTCAGGATACTGTTTGTGAGAGAGTCTGATTTCTCAGACCCAGGATCCAGGGACCACGCAGAACATCTCTCTCAAAAACAATCACCTGGGGCTCCTGGGGACGGGGGGAGAGAGGAGAGGACCAGAGTAACAGGAAGAGAGTGTAATCTAGGAGGCATAGGGAGAAACATTTTGGGAGAT
The DNA here is from genome assembly GCF_036850995.1 of Saccopteryx leptura. Taxonomy (NCBI): domain Eukaryota; kingdom Metazoa; phylum Chordata; class Mammalia; order Chiroptera; family Emballonuridae; genus Saccopteryx; species Saccopteryx leptura. The sequence continues at coordinate 312,653,781 of NC_089504.1, forward strand.
AGCCACCCTAACCCCTGGGACGAGTCACCCCCCCCAAAGCTGAAGTGAATATTTCCCCCGGAAACAGCAATACCAGCAAAGGGAAGCAGGAGAGCAGCCAAACAAGCTCCCCTGTGGCATTCAGAGCAGAGTCGCATAGAAGGAGGGAGCTTTCGGGTCTACAGTAGTGAGTCTTAGGGTCCGAGCTGCAACGCCCCCACCCACGCGGCTGAGGGCGCACCAGAGAGCGGGCGGCAGCGGGAGACAAAAGCGCGGTTCTGCTGGCAGGGGCAGAAGCCGGCTGGCCACCACTGGGCTCAGGTGTGAGCTCAATCTTGCCTGGCTGGGGAAAAGGGGGCGTGCAAAAGCGGTCAAGCTCAGCTGCCGGGAGCCTGTAATCCAGCCTCCGGGAGAAGGGCGGGAACCCCGGAAAGGGTGGAGACCAGCCCTGGAGCAAGGGCAGAGGAGCACAGCCCTGCCCTGCCCGTGCAACCCAGGCTTGCAGTCTGACTTGGTAGCTGGCTCCTCCCACGGGGGTGGAGCCAAAAGCCCAGAAGAGGCGGAGTTCTGCTACAGAGCTGAGCTTGGGCACGCAGCCTTGCCCGGCAGTAGAGCCAAGGCTAGCAGCTGTTCCTTGAGTGGGATCCTCCTGCAAGGGCAGGGCGAAAGCTTGGAAACAGGTGGAGACCCACAGCTGAGCAAAGGTGCTCGCCAGTGCCCTCAGGACAAAGCATAACATCACACATGGGGGCGGGGCAAAGGACAAGGCCACCAACCCTTGTGCACCCGTGCACGTGATCACAGCCACTCCCGTGAAGAGAAAATGCGGAGGCAGAGAAATACAACACAAATAAACCAAGAGAAATCCCCAGAAAAAGACCTAAGTGAATCAGATATAACCAAATTACCAGATGCAGAGTTTAAAATAACGATTGTTAGGATGCTCAAAGATATTAGAACAACCATAGATGGCCATTACGAAAACCTAAATAAAGAGATAACAAATATAAAAAAGGACATTGAAATAATAAAAAAGAATCAGTCAGAAATGACAAATACAATATCTGAAATAAAGAATACAATGGAAGGAATTAAAAGCAGGATGGATGAAGCAGAGAATCGAATCAGAGAGTTAGAGGACACAATAAATAAAGGCACGGAAGCAGAGCAGAAAAAAGAAGAGACTCAAAAAGTCTGAGGAAACTCTAAGAGAGCTCTGTGACAACATGAAGAGAAATAACATCCGCATCATAGAGGTTCCTGAAGAAGAAGAGAAAGAACAAGGGATAGAGACTTTGTTCAAACATATTATAGCGGAAAACTTCCCCCAATTAAGGCAGGAAAACATTTCACATGTTCAGGAAGCACAGAGAACTCCATTAAGGAGAAACCCAAAGAAACCAACACCAAGACACATCATAATTAAAATACCAAAGCTAAATGATAAAGAGAAAATATTAAAAGCTGCTAGAGAAAAAAAGACTATCACCTACAAAGGAGCCCCCATAAGGATGACTTCTGACTTCTCAATAGAAACACTTGAGGCCAGAAGGGAATGACAAGAAATATTCAAAGTAATGCAGAACAAGAACCTACAACCAAGACTACTTTATCCAGCAAGGCTATCATTTAAAATTGAAGGAGAAATAAAAAGCTTTACAGACAAAAAAAACTCAAGGATTTCACTGCAACCAAACCAAGGCTGCAAGAAATGCTAAGGGACCTGTTGTAAACAGATCAAAGGAAAAAAAGAATATAGCAAAAGAGAAATACAGTTTTAAAGAAAAAAAATGGCAATAAACAATTACATATCAGTAATAACCTTAAATGTTAATGGATTAAATGATCTGATCAAGAGACATAGGGTAGCTGCATGGATAAGAAAACAGGACCCATACATATGCTGTCTACAAGAGACACACCTTAAATCAAAAGATGCACACAGACTGAAGATAAAAGGATGGAAAAAAATATTTCACGCAAATGGAAATGAAAAAGCTGGGGTAGCAATACTTATATCAGTATTGTAGTATTTATTTATTTATTTATTTATTTATTGTATTTTTCTGAGGATGGAGATGGGGAGGCAGTCAGACAGACTCCTGCATGTGCCTGACTGGGATCCACCTGGCATGCCTACCAGGGGGGAATGCTCTGCCCATCTGGGGTGTTGCTCTGTTACAACCAGAGACACTCTAGCGACTGGGGCGGAGGCCATGGGGCCATCCTTAGTGCCTGGGGTGGCTTTGCTCCGGTGGAGCCTTGGCTGCGGGCGGGAGGAGAGAGACAAAGAGGAAGGAGAGGGGGAGGGGTGGAGAGTTAGATGGGTGCTTCTCCTGTATGCTCTGGCCAGGAATCGAACTCAGGAATTCTGCACACCAGGCCAATGACTCTGACGGGTCTACCATATCATGCTTTTTACTTAAAAAAAAAAAAATTTACATTTCTTTTGAATGCTGATGAACAGGAGACACCAAATCTTTTTCGCCTGCAAACTACTACCTTCTTTATTAGATCTAGCTAATAACACTATTTTGTCTTTTTCCAAATAGCTCCAGATATATGGAAAAGATTTATATAGGCGGATGGGGATCCTCAAACCCCTCAGCGAGATCTTCTGAGAATGGCTTTTAAGATACCTAGAGGCAGAAAAAGCCCAATAGAGATCAGGGGAACTACCAGCTTTTAGGATACACCCTTAAAGGCTCCAATGCCCCAAAGGGGTCTCCTAGGATGCCATCTGGGTCCTGCTTCAATAGTGGAAAGGAAGGTCATTGAGCTAAAGCCTGCCAGGCTTACATGCCTCTGTTGTGAGGAAACAGGGACACTGGAAGGTGGGCTTCCCCCTCGCTCCTCTAAGGGAGGGTTCAGTCTCTTCCAGCCCTGCTCCAGCCACCTATGACCTAACCTTGCCCAGAATGCTGGGGTTTGCCACTGAAGGCTGAAGGTGCCCAGGGCCGTCGGCCCCATCTACGACACTGTGGATGAGCCTAGGGTATTTCTTCCAAGAAGCAGGTAAACTGATCTCATTTGCACAAGGGCCACTTAACTATGTTTTGCCTGAATAGTCAGGTTTTTATTTTTCCCTCAAAGATCTCTGTTGTGGGTGTTGATAGTCCTATTTTCTGCTGCTTTGCTTAATATATAGTGTTTCCTTTATCCCTCCTACCTCAATGCCCCACTCATATTTCAGGCTGGGACCTACTCCTAATTTAGAGCTCTCTTTCCTCCTTTTGCCAACTTGTATTATAAATTTACCTTTGCCACCCAGCTTAGTGTATCCCAAGGTTCTCTTTACCATGCCACAGTCACAGAGCTCCAGGGAAAAGCACCCTGGTATCAACTCTCCAGGCAGAGGAGAACAGAAGCTCCATATCCACGCATGCTGCAAATGGCTTTTTCCAGTCTACCTGAATCATTACCAGTTAGAAGCAGTGGTCATTGGGACTTGGACATGAGCTGCAAAGTATAGAATGGTGACAACAATTCCAGTGCCATGCGGACTTTTCCTGTGGGGAACTTTCCTGGACTCCTGCTCCCTGTGACAGCTCCTAACAGACTGAACTGTGGTTGGGTTGCATTTTTCAGAGATTTGGCATGGTGATGGGGCCAACTTGGACTTGGTGAACAGGTTAAGGACACTACTCTTTTAGGGATTCTTGCTGTATTGGCCAAGAGTTTGCTTAAAGGCTTTTAATCACTGTAAAAAAAAAAAATAGAGGTCTGGATGAAGAAGATGGGGCACATATACACCATGGTATACTATTCAGCTAGGAGAAATGATGACATCGGATCACTTACAGCAGAATGGTGGAGTCTTGGTAGCATTGTGTGGGATGAAATAAGCGAATCAGAAAAAAACAGGAACTGCAGGATTCTATACATTGGTGGGACATAAAAGCGAGACTAAGAGGCATGGACAGGAGTGTGGTGGTTACGGGGGGTGGGGGGGTGGGGGGAGGGAAGGAGGGGGAGGGGAGGGGGAGGGGTACAGAGAGAACTGGATGGAGGGTGGCGGAGGACAGTCTCTCTTCGGGTGATGGGTATGCAACAGAACTAAATGACAAGATAACCTGGAAATGTTTTCTTTGAATGTATGTACCCTGATTTATTGATGTCACCCCATTAAAATAAAAATTTATTTATAAAAAAAAAAAAAAAAAGAAATGAATCCCACTCCATGACTATGGAAAACCCAGCTCCTAAGATTTCTGTAATTCCCTGTGGCCTCACATCTGCAACCTGTTTACTCTAGTGAGGGAGTCATCCCTCTTCTAACTCGCACATGGAGTTGTGTCTACCAGACTTTAGTGAAAATTTGTGTAAATAAAAAAGTACATAACTTAAATGGGAAAAAAAGACTTAGGTAGAGAGATGTTAATGGGTCATAGGCAACCAAGAAAAATATCTAATAGGTTTTGAAGTGAAAGCAGAGATGAGTATGACAGAGGATGCTTATTTCTGGAGCCCTTGGGTCTCCATAGAGAGATGGGGACTTTGGGAGGGGGACTTCATCTTCCCTCTGCTACCTCTTCCCCACAGGGGACACTCAGAGTGGACACTGTGGTTCCTGATTCCAGTGCCTGTTCCATCAAATCATTCAGATCCCCCAAATAAAGGCAGTGCCATTATTCTCCAAATCTTCCCCCGAGTCCAGTATTTTCCCCACCCTCAGTGTTAGAAAAACAGAGACAATTATTGTGAGGTATGTGTTTAAAAGATGGGATTGTGTAAGAGAAGGACAAAGAATTAGTCCGCATATTTGGGCAAAGCATTGGAAATTTCTCGTCCACCCATACAAGTGTAGAAAGAAAAAAAAGCTGTAGGTATTTTACTTGCCAGAAGATGGCGATATAGTCTAGTTATTTAAAGAACAGACACCTAAGTAAGTTTTTCCCCCCTTAAATTAGAAGCCTAATCAGATCAGTAGAACAAGTCAACTATAAAAAACCAAGAATCAGGATTTAACAACAAAGTATTTTTGTACTGACTGCAGAAAGCTCTTGCTGATCTGTGATCTCAGGCAGAAACAGCCTCACCTGGGAGCTTGTTAGAAAAGCAGAATTTCAGGACCACCCGTTGACTCAGAGTCAGGATCTGCCTTTTGACATGATCCCCAAGCGACTCATATGCACAGTCAAGCTTATGGAGAGAGTGTGGTTCTCAGCCTTGGCTACACAGGAAAATAAACTGGGGAGCTGAGACCGGTGAAGGAGTCCCACCCTCACAGCCTCTAGTTGAATTGGTATGGGGTTGGTAAGACATCACTAAATTTTCAACACTGCCCAGGTTATTGTGGTGTGTGACCAGGATGGAGACGCTTCTGGCTCCTAATTTTACGGCTGACTCTACCCTTATCTTCCACGTTGAGGGTAAGTTAGAGCCTCGGCTCAGGGAAAGGCTAGCCCTAACAGAGGGGGTTAGATCATCTCTGACCATGACTCTCCCCTACTCATCCTCACTGAAGATGAGCCCATATTAAGCTGAGAATCCTAGACATTCTAGAAGTAACATCACTAGGGCAACATATTCTCAAGCAAAAACGCCAAAAACAAAAAAAAACACCCAACAAACAAACAAAAAGTCCATCAAACTCATTAAGTCTTTGGTCTCTATATAAATGGGCATTTAAAAAATTTGAATATCTCCCTGTGACCTCAAGTTTCTCAAACACATCTCAACCTCTTTGCCAATAATTCTTTCCTTTACTGAACACTCACCAATAACAAAGCCACTGTTGGATAATTTGCTGTAAAATCTGGATGATTTACTTCCCTTTATATATTCCACTCATTCATCTGTTCATCTATCCATCCATCCACTAGTTCATCTGCCCACCCACCCCATCCATCCATCCACCCATCCATCCATCCATCCATCCATCCACCCACCCATCCATTCACCCACCCATCCATCCATCCATCCAGTCATCAATCCATCTATACAACTGACTCTATGTGAATAGCCTCCTGACTTACACGTATTCTCAATGTGTCAAACTAAATCTTCCTTAAAGATGTTTTCATCATATTACTTTTTTGTTCAAAATATATAGTATTTTTAAAATTAAAAAAAAAACAAACAACTTTCAACAGTGAAAAACTGTTCCATATTACAAATCTGAAATCCTCAGCCAAGTTTTAAGACACTAGTCTAAGCTCATTCTCAACTTTACCCAACCACATTTCTTATAATATGCATGCTCTACTCACCACACTGTCCTCAAAATCAATCATTTTCACCATGACATTTGTTCTTCTATGAAATACGGCTTACCATACAACTATTTGTTCACTGCTAAATGTCATGTTCTAGAAATCACAGGTCCAAAGGCGCACCCCCTGGCCTTCACGATGGAGCCTGTGTCTCAGCAGTATGGACATACAGAGAGCACTGGTGGTACCCTTTGCAGAGCCCCTAGGGCTACGGGAGCAGGGTGCACAGGCAATCAATCCGAGAAATGAATCAGAAAGCTGCTCTTGAGCCTCAAAAGGATAAACAAGAATTTGGAGAGAAGAAGAGGGTTATCACTCTAGCATTCGCTCCTCTGCAGAGACAAGTGCTGTCCCTCTTCTATTTCAGCTGCTGCCCTGACACCATTTCCTCATCACCCCCAAGTCGCTGCTTGCCTCTAAAATCCTGTAGCACTTGTGGTCTGATCCACTCAATTTAAAACTCTCATATAGTTAATGTTGCCTAAATTATTCTTCCCATTAGCCCCTTTTCTGTCATTAACAAACAAGATGCCCTTAGAAAATTCACTTAAGCTCCATTGAGCTCCTTTGTATTTAGTAAAATAGGAAGCAACATTAGATCATCTCTGAAGTCCCTGTCATTAATAATTTGTACAGAGCAGGCTGTCTTTACTGGACTGTCCACTCCCCAAAGGGCAGCGATTACCTACCAGCTCCCATGCCCTAGGGGGGAAAAAAAGCTTCTAATGATTTCCCAAGTGCATTTTATACAATGACTGTCATAAGAAAATATATTTAACATGTGGCCAAAATCCTGGAGTCAGTTACATGAGCTTTGTTTTTTTCCCCAGTTGCACCCGGGTCCTTGTTAGCTATAGGGAGACCTGCCCCAGAAACAGGGTATGGGATGGGGCAAAATGAACCTTATTCCTCAGAAGCACCTCCGCAGGTCCTCCCCCGGTGACAGTTTTAGGGTCACATCATTACGATATGAAAATAGCCTAGCAATACAAAATAGCAGAATGTTGAAAATAGGTTATTTCTCTGCTTATGACACATTTCTTTTCCCTGCTCTCCACAATCTAACAGAGATTTAAATATTTTTTCCCCATTACCATTGACATTGAATATTACTCTGTACTCATTTCAGATGTACAGCATAGTGGTTAGACAATCATGCACTTTACAGAGTGAGTCCCCTGAAATTTAAGTACCTACCTGGCCCCACACACAGACATTACAAACCAGTCATAATGATGTAGATTACAGAAGAGGAAATATAGTTATTGATAGAGATTTTTAACACAGCAAGCTATCAAAATGTTTAAAGAAAGAAAGGGCGGAGAAATAATATTTTCTTTAATTTACAAGCACCCACCAGAGAAGTTTTACTATAATTAATATATTCTGGAAAATGTCCCTTATCTTTAGTAATAAGAACATCATCATCTTGAACTATTTGGGTCAATCTTAATTACATAACTCCCCTTCTCCTCTGGGGTGATGAAATGGTTCCAAATCTTTTAAGTTGTTCGGTGTGAAACATCAAGGAATCTTAGCTTAAAATATTGTAAGATGTGCACTTCACGGACACAGAAAATATTTGATCATTGAATCTCACATGAAAATAACAGACAAAATCAAAACTCGCAGAAAGGTACTGACAAGAAGCCTTAGGAAGATGACGAGACCAAAAGCTGGATTTGAGACACATTCTGTCCTTTAAAGACCTGTATCCCCCGAGGTATGTCATTACACTTAACTTTTCTAAGACGATTTCTTTCTTCTCAGATAAAGTTCATGTTAATTGTATTCTAGGATTTAGGCAAGGCCAGAAGTAGCCAGCTCTAACTTTTAATACGAAGGAATAAAAAATAAGGTCATAACGGGCTTCCCAAATAGAGGAGTTGAGAAACCCTGAAGCATATTAATGAGAGGTTATAGATAGAAGAATCTTTTTTGAAAATCTGTAAGGGAAAAGGCGGCAGTTAGGTTTCGGCATGCCTCTAGCACGGCCGTGTGTGGCTAACATCACAGGACCCCTTGGCTTCACCTAGCCCTGCAATGCGGAAGGTTGCATCCTACTGGAGCAATGATGAGCTTGACCCTGAGAAACTGGTTGTCTTCCAAAGCGTGGGGTCCTAGGTGTCGTTTTAACTGGTGTTGCGAACTGTGTTGCAAGAAAGCACTGCAGCTTCCAAATTAAACTCTTGAGAAATGACTCACCTGGTTGCCTCCACTCTTGGGGTTCACGAACACAAGCAAGGGTTTCATGAGAGGAGAGGAGATAGGCTTAATCACAAAAGGACGGCCTTTGTTTTCCTGCTGAGGGAAGAAGGCAGCACAACTGAGACGTACATCCATGACTGACAGGCAGCCCAAAGCAATGGAAGCAAGAGACCACAAGCACCACCCCAACCCTTGCACAAAAAAAAATGATACCCCTTGTTTCACAGGGTTTTCTCCTAATAGGATAGTCCATGTAGATCTTAGAAGAAAGTATCTCAAGCTATAATTTTCCCAAGAATGAAGCCAGGCTATGGTTTCATTCTGTCTACTAGAAGTGTTAGGTCTTCTCTTCATCATCTTTGGGATAATACTTCCACAGACAAGTGCAAATTCTCTGGGAAGTGGCAGGAGGTTCTTCTTTTAAATTTTTATTTATTAATTTTAGAGGGAGAGAAGAAGGGCGAGAGAAATAGAAACATCAATCTGTTCCTACATGTGTCCTGAACCAGGGATCGAACCTGCGACTTTTGCTCATTGGGATGATGCTCTAACCAACCGAGCGACTCAGCCAGGGCAGGAGGTTCTATTATTAAGAATACTAAGAATTCCAGAGTAATTAGAATAGAGTAAAGGAGAAAAGAGTGGTAAAGAGATACATCAAAACAATAAGCTTAGGCCAGATCATGTCAGACACGGGAGGCTACGGAAGGGAAGGTGGATCCCATTAAAACATGACCCTGAAGCACTTACTTCATTTCCTCTTTTACTGGCTTTTCTTTTAAAGCTTGTTCTCTTCTTCTTCCGACTGGAAGCCTTCAGAGAGTTCTGTGAGGGAGGAAGGAAGACCTGAGCTCCCAAGCAGAGAGTCCCCGAGCTTTCCCATGCAGAACCATGTAGAAGGTAACGCCAGTACATGCTGTAGAGTTGCATGCTTCTCATGCTTTGACACTTCCAAGCCACTGCGCATGGGTAAGCCACAGACAGAACTCAGCTGGGTGCTGCAGAGTGAGCGACTGACTCCCCACCACACGGAGAGGCAGGGAGTTAGAACCCTGGAGGCTCTCATGGACTCACATAACAACACATTATTATACCTGCCAACCCTCCCAGTAAAAATGGAAGAATCCCAAATTCTCTGAGGGGCTCCAGTCTCCCGCCCAACCAGGTCCGTCTCCCGCCCAACCAAGTTCAAGTTCAAGTTCATCTCCTGGTATGGAGATCACCTATGTGGAAATGTAAAAAAGGAGGCCATTTTTCATGTTTCCCTTTGTGCTTTTTATTTTTCCCCCTCTACTTACTCTTCTTGGGGGTAATGACTGTTTTAAGGAATTATCATAAAATGACTCATCTGCAATGGAACTTTCTGATCCAACTATCCCATTGACACTGATGTCTGAATTTGAACATGTAGAGATAAGATTCACTGTAAAGTTACTTATACTAGTAATTAGCAGTCATTGTTCTTTCTTTCCCTCTCTAAAGACCCCTTGGTTTAAGAAGTCTTCCCTCTCATCGTAGCCTTGATTTTTTTTCTTCTCAAAGAAGTACCTCCACCTTGTGGAAATACGGTAACTCCAAATTTACCTTCTCTCTCTTTCTCTTTCTAGGGATTTTGTGTACCACAACTTTGTGATGACTTCAACTAAACATTTACACTTAATATTTCATACAGATGGCAATGAAAATGGAAGAATCCCATTTTCAGAAAACAATCTCTCTTACAGGGCCAGTCACAATTCATTTGTTGAAAACAAGCAAAACAAGATTTAATTAGTGGGGTCAATAATTAGACTGCCATCTTCACAAAGGCAAGACATCATACTACCACATCACAGACGTTTAACAGAGTGTCAAAAGCCTGAAATACAGAATTATTAACTGAAAAGTTTACGTAAGTATATAAACATGCATTGCTTGAACAGTTAAAAGTTTTCAAATAGCTTGAAGATACTTAGCTGTCTATTCTTCTCTTATTTAGGGTACTTTTTCTTAGAGCATCCAAAATAAACCTTAGTCTAGACTCTAGACTCTAGAGTACATATATTAACATGTCCAAATTAGCAAGATTAAAGCTATTTAGTTTTTCTTTTTCTTTCACTTGGACCTCAAGAAAAATAAGTTGATCTTTGGCCTGTGCTCACCAAGGAGGAAGGAAACTTTTTTGAAACACCATTGTCTCAAGGTTTGTTCCCCCATCCAAGAGTCTGCAAGTTCTCCAGGTCTCACCAGCAAAGAGAAATCCAGAAGTTCATGGGTGTTGTAGACCCCGGGTTATTTCTCTTCACTCACTCTAGACTACACTACCCCTACCTACAAAGAGATCTCCAAGTTTCCTAATACCTCTTTAAATGGCATCTATTATCATGTCGTTCTTTGGGGAAACTTTTGCCGTATTAAAGTATTTGCTATCTTTTGACTACTTTCAGTTTGTTTAAAATGGAAGAAAAGTCCCTTAAAGCCCTGAAGCATTTAATCAGCCACATGATCCAAGAAGACTGCTAGAAACTTGGGCTGGCCAACACAGGGTTTATTTTGTGTCAATTAAAGATGTGGAGTGGTTCTCCACCATCACTGCATGTTGGTCTCACCCAGGGGGCTTTTACAAAATGCTGCAGTCTGGGCTCCATCAAATATTACCATTTAATTTATTTGGGGTGGAACTTAGGCAAAGAGACTTCTTAAAAGCTTCCCCAGGCAATTCTAACACACAGCCAGAGTTGGGAACGTCTGTTTGTAGTAGAAAGGGTGGAATAAAGCGGCATATATACTGTGACAAGGCAGATCTTTGGGATAAGCACTTGGACGGATTGGGTATTAATTCTAGATGTCCCTGTCATGAGATCTGTGTCACTAGAGCTGAGACTTTGGCCAAGTCAAGTCAAACTTTTGAAATAACAGTTTCGTAATTTTAAAATGAAGGTGAGAATACCTACCTCCCGGAAGAGTGATGAAGTTTAAACCAGAAAAAGTATGTGAAGCAGTTAGCTGGGGTATCCATCCCATGATAAGGACTTCCAAAAATGTTAGTGGCTTCGTTCACAGCTGTGCATCCCAGCACCTGGCACAAATGCCTGGTACACAGTATGCACTCAAATCATTGCTGAAATAATGAATCGGTATTACTACAATTCACAACGCTTCCTGAGACCTTCCCGATTTTAGAAAGGACCCTTAGGCACTGAATGCCTATCTCCTAACCACTTTGTTGTTTTATTTCATTTACTGCCGAGAGCCATGCACGGCATACGCCAAATGCTTTGACAGGAATACACTACGGATCTCGATTCTCGACAGGGTTCAATGATTAAACTGTGAGAGAAAGGTCTAATGGATCAGCCTAAGGTTGTTTCCTAGCATGACTGTAAAAATCAGAGTTCTTCCGGGTGATTCTGACAATCAAACACATTTGGGAAACAGAGAGTGTAGGGGGGAAAAAACCACATTGAAATGAGGCTTGATATCTGAAAACAGAGCAGGCAAGAAACTCAATTCTGTTAGGGAACAGACACACAGAACAGCCTTTTTGACACACGGAGCAAAGACAAGTGCTTCTGAGCCTCACCGAGCCAAGTGCATGTGAGGCCTTCTTCATCTCACAGAAAAGGGGCAAAGACCAAGCATTGGTTGACTTACAGTACCTGGACGCCTCTATGTGAGCTCTGAGTAAGTTTACAGCCCTACGGATAGTCAAATAGCAAAGGATGAGCAGTAGGGAACGTCACAGAGCACCTCAACATTCTCGAGGATTCCTCTTGTTCCTGCACAAACAGGTGGCCCTGTCTCCATCCAGAACTTGTCTTAGGAGGCAACAGAAAGGGAACCGGTAGACATGAAGGCAGACTGATTGGGGTTGTGTTTCAGCCGTGACACAGACAAGTCACCTAGCCTTGCTGATTGATAATCTCGCTTACGCTGCCTGGGTCAGCATGGTTGCGAGAGTTCATGAAGATTAGACTGTTTCTCATGAATGTAAAAATTACACCGAGAAGTTATTGGGTAGACCTGTTGGTGATCTATTAAAAAAGAAACCTTTCAATACTCGTCCTGTGTTCCAAAACAAAGCATCCCTGTTATCAAAGGCTAACTCTGTGATACAAAGGGTTCACTTGGCAAGTTCAGCACTCCAAACAGTGAACTCTTGTGCCTTCCTTTAGATAGCTGCATTCTTCTTCTGATTCCAACAGCATTTGTTCCCAGTACTGTCTGAGCCCACTCTTTTGTTCAAGTCCTAGTAAAACTATACACACACACACACAGGCTTTTTGTTTTCTCAAACCAGGTATTGGGACAGTCTTACCTTGCCGCAGAAATAATCCTATCAATAAAACCTTGATCATTGTGTGACTCCTTCCTGGGCTGTTAAGAAATGCCTACTGGTGAATCACTCAACTGTGAACAAAACTTACTAACAACCTTTTACTGTTCCTCAGGGATGTGTCTAGGTCATGGGGCAGCAAAGAATTAGGTATAGTAACAGTTTAAAGAGAAGCTATCATCCTTCACCCCAAATAAAGTCTTTCCCCATGATACCCTGGACAAAACTGACAGATAACTGGAGGGAGAGTTCATGGACTTTGTCTTTCAAAGGGTATCCCACTCTGCCCTGCCCAGTGACACCATGGGGACAGAGATTGTCCTGAGAATAGGTAGGCAGAAGAATAAGGAAAAAAGAATAAAGTTAAGGACAGCATCTCAGCAGCTTCTCAGGCATATATGGATAAATCACAGGAAGTATTTCTTAACCTTGAGAATGGACCAAAGGAAATGGCTTGGGACATTTTGAGGAATATTGTTGGTCATTGTTACTCCATGGCATGAGTCAACAGCATTTTAAGATTATCCAATCATAAGGAATAAGAAAAGATTAGCATGACAAAAAGGCATACAAAGCTACAAAGGAGTTAGTTGACTATGGCATTTTTATAAGGAGACATTTGGAAACAATATAAATATCTGTCAGTAGATAGCTGGCTAAGTAAACTAATATATCCATAGCACGGAATACATATGGTAGTTTTAACATGCATTACATATGTGTGTGTGTGTGCACTAATTGGACTTTTCCCTATGATTTGTTTATTTTTTCAATAGGAAAGGCAAGTTTTTTTAAACATTATGTATAAAAAATCATGTTATTTATTCAAAACACACATCTCAGGTCTTCTATACTTGACTCCACAGAAAATTCATGTAACAAAAGTCTTCCCTTCAGTTGCAAGCACTAGGATTTGAACATCTTCATCTTGTTTCTCCAACCAAACTGTTACCCCTCCCATTTTCAGTACAGAAAACAGCAACTTCTATAACGTTAAATATCACTTTGACTTTAAATACATCAACAGATTCAAGCTTGATTTTTAAGATCTGTTTTTTCTTTCTATTCCTTAAAGTAACCTACCTTCTATATCAGGGGTAGTCAACCTTTTTATACCTACCGCCCACTTTTGTATCTCTGTTAGTAGTAAAATTTTCTAACCGCCCACCGGTTCCACAGTAATGGTGATTTATAAAGTAGGGAAGTAACTTTACTTTATAAAATTTATAAAGCAGAGTTACAGCAAGTTAAAGCATATAATAATAATTACTTACCAAGTACTTTATGTCAGATTTTCGCTAAGTCTGGCAGAATAAATCTTTATAAAACAACTTACTAGAGTTAAATCTATCATTTTGTTTATACTTTGGTTGCTCCGCTACTGCCCACCATGAAAATTGGAACACCCACTAGTGGGCGGCAGGGACCAGGTTGACTACCACTGTTCTATATGTTACTGCCTAGGTCTCTCCAAATAAATTGATGACGAAATTCAGCACACCATCAAAACAGCGCTCATTCCCCTCCCCATCAAGGTTTCACTCAACTCCCAACTGCACAGCTGGTCAAGGAATAACTGACCAGCTTGGAGCCAGTGGTCTTTCAACAGAGAAGGATAGCACATGGTTTAAAACCGCCTTTTTGCAACCACTTTCCCTGACCATTGTACTCTCTAGAGTTCCTTAGACACAAACATCACAAACGATATTATCTTTATAATACGATCTATCTTACTGCTATTGTCAGTATGTTCCATCAACCTGTATTGTCCTTCCTCATCCCTCTTCCCAGTGACACCCCCCTGCATCCTCTAAGGCCAAGCCCAAATGACAAATGTTTTAAAATTGAACCTATGCTGATCTTTACAACTGAAGCTGCTCAACCCTGCTTCATGTTTCCACCTTGATTCTTCATCTCTGGTAGCACTTAGCACTCCCTTCCTCCCATGTGAGGGCCTCTCACTACCATGGCAGTGGTCTTAACCAAGCTGTCTTGTCCCTTCCCCTTGCCGCCATGTGTGCGTCACTCCTAAATGATGCCCACTGATCAAAAAGGCAAACATTCACAGATATCAAAGGGCCACTCTTTTATTAAAAGTTTACATGTGGCAAAATAACTCGTCTGGAATCCACGAACACTATGCCCAACAATTTGCACTGTTGTGTCTATTTGAACATCTGATTCATCTTTGGATCTCCCACAGGAACAGTATCTTTGAATGTGGTTAATGAAGCAAATGTTTCTTTAGCACAATTAAGATTATCTTCTCCTCTATCATATTTTAAGCAGTGTCGTAGAATATAAAAATATAGAGAGACGTATGGGAAACATATATATAGTACATAAATTCTAAAAGTTGGAAAAATATTTTATCTGCTGTTCTCCATCTACCTTCCAAATTCTCTCCATCGTTTCCCAATGTCTCCAATAAATTTTCTAATCTTACTGTTTCCACACCATTGTTAATGGGTTACCACCTATGCCCATATTCTACAAGCTATGGTTCTGATGTCATCAAGGATCTGTGCCAAACACAAGGACTTTTCTCAATCCTTGTTATTTTTTTCTAATGTCTACTGAATTTAACATCAATGGCTATCCTATTTTTCTTCCCATTTTTAATAATGAAACTCTAGATATTATAGTTCTTTCCTTGTTTTGCAGAACTTTCTTCCTTCTTCCACTATCTGGGTGTGGATGCTTTCTTAGTCTTCTGTCCAGTTAATGGATCAGACTTGACCATCTCCCATGGGGTAGGCATCATGCTAATGAACATGTAATCTCACTTCAGTGTCAAATACAATAGTTATAGTAGGAGTTCAAGGTGCACTTGGGAGCACAGTAGACAGAAGGTCATGGCCCCTATTCTGTCTCTTCCTACCCTCTCCTTTAGAAATTTCCTGCTCTTCCCAGCTTCATTGTAACACAGATGGCTCAGGAATCAATAACTTCTGTCCTGACCCCCATATCACTGTCCAATGTTTCCATATGTTGACATACAGCTTCACTTGACACCCTGTATTCCTAAAAGCCAACAAGAAGGATAGTAAGAGCTAAGAGTTACTGAATGTTTACAATGAGCCAGGTACTATGCAATGTACTTGATCTTTCTTTGTTTTTTAGCTCATTAGTCCTCAAGAAAAGTCTATGAATTAGGTAACAGTATCAGCTACTCTTTGCAGGTGAGAAGCTGGAATATACAGAAGGGTTTTAAGTTGTTTGAGATTATACAGTTTATTGAGTGGCAGGGCAAGGTTATGACTCCAGGCAGTCTAGCTCATAAACTAGAGAGTTCTTTTCCGCTACTCTGTTGCACTCCCTCCAAGCTTATCATACATTACCTTGTACACAGAATTTAGTTAATTGGTTACTTGATGGAAGAAGGATCACCAAAATTTTTAAAGATACCTGATTGAACAAGACTTGCTATATAGTAAAACAGGGAACAGCATGGCACTGTCACTAAGAGCTTGATTTCAAGAATCAGAATTCCTGTGTTCAAATGCCACTTCAAACTATTTAGTATTTGTATGGACCCAGGAAATGTATTTGACTTCTCTAGTCCTCCTTATCATCAGCTGCACCATGGGAATAACAGGATACCTACATCTTCTAGGGTGCCATGATAAAAAAAAATCAGTGCATGCAAAGTACTCAAAATGTTTCCTAACATGCGGTTAGCTCTTATTCTTCTTATGATATCTCGAATCACAGAGGACAATAAGATATGTAATGAAAAAAGTTTGGATTATAGCATCCAGACTGTGAACTGAAAATACCACCTCCCATTAAAAGTAACCAAGACTCCTGAGAGAAATGGCAGATCCCAGGTTTGGACAGGAAATGTACAAGATGATCCAGGCATCTGGTGTTATTTCCTGAAACCAACGAAGCTATCAAGAGCATCATGGCTCATGAAAAGTAGAGACAGGCGCCACCTGGAGGTGGTTGTAACTGGTAAAAGATTGAACGACATGAATAAAATATATAATAACACTATGTCAATGGATTTAAAATACATCATATATATATTATATATATATATAAAACTTATTCTGCCTTCTGAAAATTTACAAATAAAGGTATATACTCAAACATTTGTCATGTATTTGCTGGCAATAAGGGAAAAGTCTCATTATAGAAAAAAAAATCATGGCTCAAAAAATGAAAAGTAAAAATTGGGAACTCACCCTTCGGCAACCCTAATGAAATAATCGATTTAGGTAATAATACTTATTAGATAAAACAATAGGTAAAAGGCTGAGGTACAACTTAATGATAGTTGGATTATGATGACAGTTTCTGAGCTTTCTGGTCAACCCTGCACAGCACTAAACATAAGCAACCTGATATGGTGCTTCCTTTGAAAGCAATATGACAGAAATACACACCACCACCCATGCAATCCTTCCACCAAAAGTTAAACCTGAACTGAATTAAGTCTAAGTATTATTTTATAAATAATATGGGCATTAAGGGAAATCATTTTAAAACAAAATAAGGATCTAATCAGCCAAAATGAAAATCTGAGAAGTTCTACCAGTAAAGTGATCTAATTTATTCAAATAAATAGCATGAAAAATGAAAGGGAGGACTGTCACACATTAAAAGAGATTTAACAATATGTCACCAAAAAAGCAGTTGCAAACTTTGGATCTTGATTTGGAAAAAAAGAACAAAACTGAAAAATATTATATTTGAGACAATCAGAATATATTTTAAGGACATAATCATTTTGATAGGTGACAAAATATGCCATCTTTCTGAAACGTGATCTTTTGCAGAAGCAAAATGAAGTGTCTACAGATTAAATGACATAAGAACTGATTTTAAGATACCCCAACAAAAGAATAAAAAGGAGGAGACTTCTATTTCTGATGGGAACAAGAGGAAAATGGATGTAGTTATGAAAAGGTAGCATGAGGATTTCTTATGACAACAAACTGTGCTCTGTACCTAGATTGAATCATGTCACCATCTGGTTGTGATATATTGTACTATAATACTGCAAGAAATGACCACACGGGGAAATTTTGTAAAGGGTACATGGAATCTTTCTACATTGTTTCTTATAACTGCATGTGCATCTGAAATTTTTTTTTTTAATTTAATAAAGGAAAAGAAATTATGGTGTGGCAGGGGACATATAAAACAACAATGGTAGAAAAGTTTGTTACAAAAGAATTCATTGTAATTTCTCTCTCTCTTTTCACTTGCTTAAAAATTTCCATAATAAAAATATTTTCAGTTTAGAAAAGTAAACTTATCATGTTCCTGAAAAATGCTAGGTTTTCCCACCTGGTCTAGTTCCAGTCTTAAAATCCCATACTACGTTATCCTACATACCCTTGCTAGTTGTTTCCTTCTAAAATACAACTTTTACTCTATTACTCTTTTGCTTAAAAGGACAAATTCACATGTATAAAACAATTCCTCGTCAGCCAGGCCTGGGTAGCTCCTTGCTCCTGTCCAACACACCCCTTACATAAACCTTCCACTGTGGTCAAGCTAATCTCACAGTCCTGGGATATAATTTTGGACTAAGAACCCTTGTTCATGACATTCTTCTGCCATTTCCTCTCTTCTCCACTGATCTAAATCCCACCTACCTGTAAGAGGTACAATAAGGCCCACCTTCTTCATGATGTTCTCCCTGATCTTTACTTAAGATAACTATAATACATGGTATTCAGAGCACGGACCATGTATTACAATCACAATGCCCCGCTGGCTTCCTGATACCATTGAGGTTTTTGATGAAAACATGTTGATTTAACTGGATATTGAATATAAGGCTCATGGAGAGATTAGAACATTGTAGGGGGAAAACACAGGTAAAAATGCTAAAGAGATTTAAAAATAACGCTAAATTGAAAATCAGTGCACTTGAATTTCAGACACAGTACTAAAATGGTGTATGTCACCTTGGGCAACTCATTTAACATTTCTTGGCCTTTGGCTCTAAAATGTAAAAGGAAAGGACTAGACTCCCCAGTTTTTAAAGTACAGATACCCCAAGGAGATAGAATCTTCTCCCTGCCACCCCAGAACTTGGAGCTAACTATCTAAGATGTCGAGTACAAAAGTAAAGACTTATCTATCAAAGATTATGACCTTATGAGAAACCACAAAGGTTTCTCAGAATTGAAGCGAAGACCCTTCAGGACAGAAAGGGCAGTGAGGACTGAACACAGTATGACATTCGGTATGAAGAGGGTACACCCTTCTTTGCCTTAAGAGAAGAGTGTTGCTCTCTAAGCAGGCCTTGTGTACTTAGGAAGGTCATGCCCCACAGTTTGCTGTTCAGGTTGGAAGGGGTGGTAATCTCCACCAAACACAGAAGCCTGCACAGTTTGCCTTCACACTCACTCCTTGGGGGTGCCCAGGCCAGAAGAGAAGAGAGGTGTACAAGAATAAGCCACACACACCCCATTAGTACTTAAGGGACTCAGACGAGCACCTGAAGAGAATAGCATTAGCATGTGGACGGGAAGGAAACATTCTTGCTGCAGAACTTGGATTTCTTTCTAAGAAGGGGCTGGTTCCATGAGAGAGCCCAACGCAGTGAGGTGATGGGCTGATGGCATGAACTGGGGAAGCTGAGCGGGGAACCAGAGAAAGGGGGAGTAAGGAAGGAGCAGAGATCATAGAAACCCAAAGGCTAGTTGGGGGAGAAAAGCAAGAAGCAAGAGTTACTCTTTCTCTGCGCTGGCCCAGCAGCACCGGCAGGGTCCCGGCAGTTACCTGAGGTTTCTTCACCTTAATGATCCAGGTGGGCGGGACGATGACCGCAGCGTGAGCCCCCAGGGAGCAGGGTTCCTCAATGTGATGCAGCATGAAGCAGGTCACCTTATTGTGAAACTGAAGAGGAAAACAGGCCAGTGAGCAATTCTGTGCAAAGGGCAATGCCACAGTGATAAGGAATAAGTACATGTGTACATGCACGCACACGCGCGCGCGCGCACGCACACACACACACCCACACACGCACAGCACATCCTTCTCATCAACCAGCCCTGGGAGCCTACAGACCAGATTTAGAATTCTTTCCATGCTACAAACTAATAATGATTGGTAACAAGAAGTCAATTTTATAGGACAGTCCGGCTAAAACTTTATAACCTCGTTATTCTTTTTTAGTACTTCCCTTTTTTTATTTTAATGTTTATTGTACTTATTGGCATGACATTGGTTAATGAAACTATATAGGTTTCAGGTGTGCAATTCTATAATGTGTCATCTGTATATTGTATTGTGTGTTCGCCACCCAAAGTCAAGTCCTCTTCTGTCACCATTTGTCCCCTCTTTACCCTAATCTACCTCCCCCATCTCCCTTTCCTCTGGTAATCACCATACTGTTGTTTGTATCTCTAAGCTTTTTTTAAATAGGGTATTTAGCTAAAGATGTTAAAGTCTTGAACATGTGAACAAAAAAGTGGCCACACAGTAAACCTGACTTCAGGGAAAGTCATTATGGCTGGCTCTACAAAGTCAGAGACCAAGGAACTACAGAGGAGGATCTGAACATAAAACATCCTAACGACAAGCAGTTCATGGTGGGAAGTCACGTCCTAGGCCGGTAGCTTCCTGAACAAAGGTCAGTCTTTACCTAAGTGAGCCTGTCTACTGTCTTTCTGCATCTAAGATAACAGACCTTCGAAATGTCAGAGTAATCTCTTTTCCAGACCCCTCAGGGCACAACCACCCACCCACCAAAGACCACAGAATCCCTCCCTGTTATATTGTTGCCCACATGCCATCACTTCCTGTTGTAAATGTTAACTATTAACTACCCTGTAACCACCAGTGTAAAAGAAGTATGTGTTTCTCTAGTCTGCCTTTTTAGACAATGCTAGAGATTTTCTGCTTTATTTTCTCCCGCCCCCTTAATCTACCACCAATGGATTTCACGTAACCCTTTCGTCTGCTCCTTTGATTCTAATGTATAAAATAAGCTGTAAAACTGCCATTCTCTGGAGCATTTTCTCAATCTGTTGAGATTTTGCTTCCTTGTAATTGTCATCAGTTTGGCCTCCCAAAATTAAAATCAAGAATAGACTTGTAACAATTCCCTATAGTTCTGAATGTTTCTAACATCAACAGAGGGTTCTATTCATCCTTAATTTACACATAACTTTGTTTCAATTTATACTGGTCACTGACTCAGCTAATTTGAGAGAATGTTGAGAAAGAAATGAAGATGAGCAGAAAGGTAGTGCCTACCATCTGCCTCTCCTTTTTCTACTCATAGATGTAAATCCTGCCCAGGTAGTCTTCCAGTGAAAGGAACCCAGGAAAGAAGCAAGATGTCTCTTCTATAGAGAGAGCTCTTAGTCCAAGGAGTAACAAAGAACAAAGATTGCTTCTGCTGGGTTTGTTAGAGCCACTAAAAAATATCACGGTCCTGTTATACTTGGCAAGTCTGAAGTGCTTTTTGTTTCTGAAAGGAAGGAAGTGAATATAGACTGATGATTATAACAATGCCTCAGTATTAGGGGCTTAACTCTTATCCCCGGATGAACTGAGTGACCTTCAGCCAATCACATTTTCAATCATCTTTTGTGTGGCTGAGAAGTGATAACCATGTGTGGTAACATCTGTTTTCTAATAAACATAAAATCACATCACACAATAATTACAAGCCTTACGTCATAATCATAGTAATTTTTAAAAATTTAACATCCTTCTCCACATGGATTATATGTAATGTGACCACATAATTTGTCATCTTAACTGGACCAATTTTAATAGTGAAAGGGAACACTATTAATGATTATGTTGGAACAAAAGATATAAATGAGGACTGTCTCAGGAAAACTGGCAAAGATGGCTGCCCCAATTATATCACATCAGGGAGGTTTTTGTCTTCATTTCTGCATATTTTCAAGTTCTGACCTGATCCAGTGGCTAATTACTAAATTAGTCAAGTATAAAAACCATTTCATAAAATAATTAATAATTCCCCCAACCAACAGTTATTGTTATTTGTGATCTGCAAACAATTTGATAGAACAGAGAAATGTTATCTGACTATCTTCTTTAGAAGGTGATTTTCTCATGAGCTGTTGATAGTGGAGGAATGTGTGCTTGTGTAAGGAGAGGATGTGTACAGAAGTCTTATGGAACTGCCAAAATTCAAAAGTTCTGACCCACAAAAACATTAATTTCAGGAGTTTCAGCTAGATGCACCTGCTCCTGCCTTTTGGCTTCATTTGGCTCATTAAACGTGACGTGTGTAGAGAGCTGCCAGCTCTTACCCTATCTGAAGCTAGTCTCTGTCCTTCTAGGTTGGCTGTGCAATGAGGGTACCATATACCCCAATTATATAGTCACTCAAAAGAGTTGGTGGACTGGGAGGTGGGAGCAGGGATCCACAAACGTCACTCATAAAGACCCACATAATAAATATTTCAGCCTTACAGGACCACACTGTCTCTGTTGCAACTACTCATCTCTGCCATTGGCATTCAAGTAGCTATAGACGCTACATAAATGCAAAACAGCCACAGACAACACATAAATGGATAAGCACGGCTGTGTTCTAAATTTTATTTACCAAAAATACAGTCATAGTTGGCCTATGAGCCATAGTTTGCCAACCTATGAATTAGAGTATATTTACATTGTTTGCTTAAACTTAAGAAAGAACAGGTACACAGGCAAACAAGTAAGCAAATGAACTCATCTAGTTAGAACAGAGGGATTAAAAAAAGAAAAAAAAAAGGAAGAAAAAAAGAAAAAAGTAAACAGAAAAATAACTATTGGATTCTAATGAACATATATGTTCAAATGTAAGGAAGAGTTACATTTCAATGAGCATATAGAACCAATTGTAGCAACATTGAAATTTAAAAAAGGATACAAAAACATCCTTATCCTAACATAGCCTCATATAAAAAATGCCCACATCAAAAATAGAAGAATCAAGAAGTCTGGACTGCTGTGTTAGAAGGATTATCTAATCTTGCATGTTGCTTTCTTCCTTATGCTACTACTTCTTACCATAGGAAAAGCATCTAATGTAGTTTGGAAAAACAAACAAACAAATATATGGTCTGGGAATGAGAGGTCCTCGATTCTAGTCCCAGGCGAGAATTTTCCAGGTACTGATCCCAGAATTCAGTATGTATTGAATGTGAATGGGTTAATTTCTCTCTATAGTTTCTCCCAGATCATATATGCTATAATTCTACAGTTTCGATCTGTCTTCCTTCCTCCAACAATCCTATGGGAGGGAAACAACACATAATTAGGATAACCTTCCACTTACAGACAGGAACTCAAGCAATGACCTAAGCCTGTTCTGATAGAACATGAGCCCACTTTGTTTTGTTTCATCCCCAGACGTACCGCCTGCTTGCACCAGGAACAGCTGATAGCCACAATCTCTTTACTGTGGAAGGAGAACTTCTGCTGAAAGCCCTGCAGTGTTAGGACAAGAGATAGAAAATTTTAAATCACATCAATCTCAGTACACATCTGCCCTCCTGAAGTCCAAGAATGTGAACAGATGCAGAACTGACCCCACCACTCAAGGTAACTGAGACAGCAAATGCCACAGTCAGCACTGACAGCCTCCACCCTCTGCCATGCAAGTTTCCTGTTCCCGGATCACCTGGACTGTTCAGAGAGGAGGCACTGCTAAGAACTCTTTAAAGTCAGCCACATAAAAATAATTTTTTAAAAATAATAAATTGTGGGGTTTTCCCCCCAAATAAATGTGGTTCTGATATGTGTTTATTGAAAACAAAAGATAAGCCACTATTCGTTCACATGGCTCTTTACCACAACGGTCACCCATCTCAGAGGTTCTAACAACTTTAACATCTGAGAACCCACCAAGAGAGAGATTAAGATTTAGAGAGTCAGGACCCAGGATCTGGGAGAAGTGCAAGGGGCAGGAGGAAATTCAAGGGCGTTCATCATCCCCTTGGGAGGTCGGGACTCAAAACACGCAGCTTTCCATTTTATCCTTCCCCAGCAAGCAGCAATGAGATGAACGGCATGATGAATTCAATCCTCTCAAATGAACAAACAGAATTACTTTTCCATCAAGGATGGAAGAGGCGCTTTTTGGCTGCTGCTGTCCCTCAATTATTGCCTGAAAGAAGCACGCAGTCATGCTCAGGGAATGATTTTTAGCCTTCCCAAAGCCCATCCATTCCATCCTCTGGTACAATCTAAACCCGAACAAATGACTGCAGAGCAGGAACAAACAGGGCTTTTGTAAAGTGATCAAAAGAAAATGTGATGGGGAGGAAAGCTATTAAGCTGCTGGCTGAAGAAGTCTTGCTTAATGTCTGTAGATAATTTTAAGTCGGAGAAATCTATTTACACATGAAAAGAACTCCCATTCTAAACCAGAGGCCTTATCCCCCTCCCGACCCCACACCTGCCCTTGGCGTTAATGAATAGCTCCCCTACATTGGTTGTTGGTTATTTTACATGCACGTGTGTTATCTCTCCTGTGGAATCAGAGCTTTTTGAGAGACGTCCTGTGATGGTTCTTAAATAGACTCCCCACAACTTAGCATAGCTCTTTGAACTTCATAGGCATGGCATGCAGATCTCCTGATGGATTGACGAGAGGCATTGCTACCACACCATAATCCAATTACCAACTTCATGCTATCTAGACTTGAAACACCTGACCCAAACCACCCAGAAACAAGCTTCCTGACAGCTCCCTCCTGCAACCCACACAAACACTGCCAGCATGCTAGCTTTTTCATTTTAATTAAGTCTGCAATGCAGACATGGTACATGGTGGGAAACTGATATGATGGATTGTTGGCGTGACAGCCGTCAAAGCCACTAGACATCTACTAAATGTTGCGGTATCGAATGCATGGTAAACGGTGTCTTCCACGCCGTTAGCCAGCTACCGCTTCACCAATTCCTACATTTTCCTACATCAGACGATTGCAAATCCAACAGATGCTGACAGAGAGACAGTAAAGCTGAGAAGAGATCTTGGATCTCGTTATTGGCTGAGGGATCTTAACCCTTGCAGTTGTTTCTCTCTTCAGCTGAAAATAGTCATTACAATAAAAACCTCTCCTACACCACTATGTAGTTATGAGATGCAAATGGGGTGATGTCTTTGAAAACGTCTTTATAACACAGCATATGTAAATGATGGAGTGCTTTTATTGCTAAGACCTACCAGCAGGAATGTCTTCCGCCATCTTGCTGACAAAGTCCTCCAGTGTCTAACTAACCCCGTACTTGCGACTAACAATACTCTCTTTGATGGGACAGGGGAAGAGTGTATTAGCCTTGCCTTCTACTAAACACTGGCCTTCTGGCTTCAGGGAGAAACAGATGCAGTCCCGAGAGCCAGGCTGATACCAGAAACAAGGCCAGCCACTGCTGAGGTGTGCGGCCCTGTTGCAGAATTGTGGAGGATCCCTTGGAGATGAGCCTCGTGGTAATTAGCTCTATGCTTTGTTTTGGTTTTAATCTGGTAGAATTACAGAAGCCATCGCTTCAGGGTTATTGTCTAATGCAAAGACATAAATAAAACTCAATCAGGGCCTTTGTGGACCAAGTTCCCAAAGGCCACCTGCAAGGGGGAGATTCGGGCCAGCATTTTTCACAGCAAGAAGAGCCAGATTCCTAAGTACCCATTGTAAATGCTGGCCCACATTTGATATTATGGTACTGACAGATGCCCTAACTGAATTTCAACTGACTCTATGATTTTTAAGAGCTATTTTATTCATCGCTATCTAAGAGAAAAATAGGGATGGCGGGTCAGATACTTTTGGATCTAACTACCTTCAGAATTACAAATACCAAGAACCTAAAAGGATGAGGTTATTTGGGGCAGGGGTGAGTTTTTCAAGTCAAATTGTGTTCTTGAAATAAAGTTTAAACGGCATTTATTCTTAGCAGCTAAAGCTCTGTTGCCTCTTTTTCTTCTTCAATCTGGGGCGTGTACCAAATGGCACTCAACATCAAAGCCTCGGCTGAAACCAGAAAAAACGGGGGAGGGGCTTTACTTGAAATAAAACAAAAATATTTTATTGCTTATGTATTTAACTGAGTTTTGGGAGGGGAAATCTCCTGACCATAGCCTGATTCTCCGTTTGCTTTAATTTTATTTAACTCACAAGTCAATACTGCAATTGACCCCAAAACTTTGAACAACAACAAAATAAACTTCTCTGTTCTCACTCACATATCTGAAGCTCACAACGTATTACAAAGGGCAAACCCAAGGGAATTATAAAATAAGACTAAATCAATATTTATCTTACAACAGAGAATTTCAAACACTTTTGCTCAAATACTCTACCATTTAAATATATGTATATACTTTTACACATTTTATTTTTTAATATCTAACATGGTCATCATAAGTCTAAATTAGATGCTAAATTCATTATTTCTAGCAGAACAAAATTGAAGTTTTAAATAAAATTATTATACCACTTTTGTAAAGTTATCCAACAGGGATATAAACACCACAGCAATGCGATACTCACGGAAGTCAAAGGAAATTTTTCCTATCCGATCAGACCTTGGCTAGAAGATCTCAAACTGGTAGAGCTATTTGAGGACAACTGCCTTTAACCAGTGGGAGCCGACACACCAGGACGTTTGAGCATCCCACAACTGAAGCTGATAAACACTAAGCCCTTGGAGCATCTCAAGTGCAAGACGCACACCAACCTCACTGACAATTTTTTCTGACCAATCAAAAATGGCCTCCATTTTGACCAACTACTATCTACAGACTTCTGAACTAATTGTCATCACCACAATCTATGCCATCCACAAACTGATCACCTCCAACAGTTTCCTCCCACTCTCTTTATTATCTTTTTTTGTGGTAAGAACACAACATACTACCTTAGCAAAACTATACCTTAGCAAAACTTTAAGTATATAATAGAGTATTGTTCACTACAGACATTCTGTGGTATAGTACATCTCTAGGATTCATTCCCCTCATCTAACTGAAACGTTGTATCTTTAACTAATTCTTCCCCATTTCTCTTCCTCAGATGAATCTGGAGGACCTTATGCTAAGTGGAATAAACAAGACACAGAAGGGCAAATATGACACAGTGCCACGTATAGGAGGAATCTAAAATAATAGCAGCAGAGGGTAGAACAGCAGTTGCCCATGTCTCCTTTCCGGGTACTCAGCCAAGGGCAGAAAGGAAAACCAGGGTTCCAGCAGCTATGCTGACATAGAGAGACTTGATTTCCTTGTCTGTGTACTATTGCCCACTCTGTGCCCTCAATGACTCTCCCAGGGCTAATGGCAGAAGATTCTTCTGTTTTATATGGACACAGAGATAGGCAAATAACCAACCCTGCCTGTCCAGCCCATGGATCCTCTCACCCCTGAACTTCTACTCCTTGTCCCTAACCCTGCAGGGTCTCTTGAAAGCTGACCTCCAGACCACACACATTTTCAGATCAGTAAATACTGGGGCTTTCAATGGATACCAAAGCAACCTCCAAAGCCCCAGGTCTCATTGTTTTTAGACCCTGAAGTCCCTTTCCCTATTCCTAGCTCAAGCACACCCCCCCCCAAATGTTTTTAATCACTTTGTCATCTTTGCAATACAAAGATGCTATCAAGTATAACTCCTTGAGAAGTGTACTCTCAACTCTGAACACTGCACTATCAGTTCAATTTTAAATTAGTTTTTAACAAGATTCATTACAAGAAAGATTAGTTTCGACATTATCGCATTTAATTAATGCTGCATGCTGTTTAATGTAAACTAATTACATATTAAAATAGGTACGATTTACGAACAAGTAATTCATAATGGTGTGACACCTGTGGTTAAGAAACATGTTGACCAAAGTTTAACTATATGTTGTTGTGTTAAAAATCACTTTCGAGGCCCTGGCCGGTTGGCTCAGCGGTAGAGCGTCGGCCTGGCGTGCGGGAGTCCCGGGTTCAATTCCTGGCCAGGGCACACAGGAGAAGTGCCCATCTGCTTCTCCACCCCTCCCCCTCTCTTTCCTCTCTGTCTCTCTCTTCCCCTCCCGCAGCCAAGGCTCCATTGGAGCAAGGATGGCCCGGGCGCTGAGGATGGCTCTGTGGCCTCTGCCTCAGGTGCTGGAGTGGCTCTGGATGTGGCAGAGCATCGCCCCCTGGTGGGCATGCCGGGTGGATCATAGTCGGACGCATGAGGGAGTCTGTCTGACTGCCTCCCCGTTTCTAGCTTCGGAAAAATGAAAAAAGAAAAAGAAAAAAAAATCACTTTCGATACTTATTGTTTAACTTTCAGAAAGCTCATTTATTTTTATAACCATTACATATGTTTCTACAGGAAGAAACAGAATACAGTAGTACCTTAAGATATGAATTTAATTCATTCTATACCCGAGCTCGTAAGTCAGTCAACTCATATATCAAACTGCTGATACTGGACCTATGTGCCAATGCACCAACTAGTGGCAGCTTCCCGAATCACGACTCGTATCTCGGAATTTCGCTCGGATCTTGAACAAAAATATGGACCGAGTCACAGCTTGTATGTTAAAAGTTCATATGTTGGTCTGTTCGTATCTCAAGGTACCACTGTATGTTTGTGGGAAAGTTGTAGATTAGTCTACAATCCACTAAGCATAAGCCCACAAGCCCCAAGGCAACACCAGAAAGGAAGGGGGTGGAGGAACTCATGGAAGGGAACACAAGTAAGAATGGAGGGCTGAGCTCTTCTCACAGCTGTGTAAAATGCCTGGTAAGCATCACTCTACTCCCCCTTTCCTCCTCATCTTCTTTTTACCTCCTCTACCTTTCAACCTATTTCATCTGTCCTCTTTACAGGATAGAAAGGAATCAACTTGGCCCTGGCCGGTTGGCTCAGCGGTAGAGCCTCGGCCCGGCGTGCAGGAGTCCCGAGTTCTATTCCCGGCCAGGGCACACAGGAGAGGCACCCATTTGCTTCCCCACCCCTCCCCCTCTCCTTCCTCTCTGTCTCTCTCTTCCCCTCCCGCAGCGAGGCCCCATTGGAGCAAAGATGGCCTGGGTGCTGGGGATGGCTCCTTGGCCTCTGCCTGAGGCGCTAGAATGGCTCTGGACGCAACAGAGAGATGCCCCAGAGGGGCAAAGCATCGCCCCCTGGTGGGCATGCCGGGTGGATCCCGGTCAGGTGCATGCGGGAGTCTGTCTGCCTCCCCGTTTCCAGCTTCGGAAAAATGAAAAAAAAAAAAAAAAAAGAAAGGAATCAACTGGGAGTCACTGGGTTAAACTGGAGAAGGTAATAATACTAGCTATAATGGAGAGCCATCACCTTGAGGGTGAGGTGTGTAGCCTTGGTAACCAATGGCTACAGCATAAGATTTGCCTTCGAGGTCCCGTGTGAACAGCAAAATTAAAGTAATACTTTCCAGGTCACGCTCACTCTCAACATAGTTCTTTGTATCCCTCTATTGTCAAAAATGCCATACCAGTCAGCTCACCATAGTGGTTGGCCCAGAAGAGTCACACGATTAAAGACACAAACTAGGAATTATTCACTGATGAGGAATATATTCTCCCATATTACATTGCTCTCTACCAAATCAAAATGTACCCTTTATTGAGTCTAGCTTACTACTAATGTCACTTGGGGGAAAAAAAAATATTCGTAGTGTGATTCACCTTCCCAGAGGGGCCTTCTAATCCTAAAATGAGTTTTTGTATGTTGAAAAAGATCTGTAACCCAAATGTGTTGGGGTCAATAACATGTAGACTCCATGGAGTTCCACAGCACACCAGTCATACTAAGAGAGACAGCAGACATAAATAACCACATATGAGGAGAGCACCTGTCTCCGGAAACTGGACTATACTCTGAGGAAGCAACATATGTCTTGAAGAAGAAGCTTCCGTGTTGTGCTTCTGCTCAACCACAATAATATATCAACACAGGCAGTGTTATTCAACTACCCACTGACTTTCGGTTGCTGATCAAAGTATGGCAGATCCAGCAGTCCTCAAAGGGAGTTTTAACAAAAGAGGCAGCGGTGTTCTTGAAACGACCTACAATGAAATGCGACACAAAAGTGTATCCATCTCTCTAAAAATGTGCTAATTCCTTACATTAAGACCTCTGCCTCTTGCAGTGAGTGCTAGAACAACTAAAACACCTCTTCAGGAAAGGGGGCTTGAAAGAAGGCCTCTCAGAAAGGAAGTGACATGCTGAGCCCTGGATTCGGGTGCCAGGACTCGTGGGCCTCGGGGGCTTGCCAAGGCCCCGGGAGCCTCCTGCGGTGGCCATGGTGCGGGCCCCTTACCTTACCACACTGTTTACACTTTCCCTCCTGCCGACGCCTGTGCACCCAGTGGTGACGCACGAAATTCTGCAAAAAAAACACAAAACAAAATAAAGCGAGTCTATTTAAGTTTGCAAACCCCAACAGGAGTATTCTTTCTTTTAAGAATGTAGATTTTGGCCCTGGTCGGTTGGCTCAGCAGTAGAGTGTCAGCCTGGCGTGCGGGGTACCCGGGTTCGATTCCCGGCCAGGGCACATAGGAGAAGCACCCATTTGCTTCTCCACCCCCCCCTCCTTCCTCTCTGTCTCTCTCTTCCCCTCCTGCAGCCAAGGCTCCACTGGAGCAAAGATGGCCCGGGCGCTGGGAATGGCTCCTTGGCCTCTGCCCCAGGTGCTAGAGTGGCTCTGGTCGCGGCAGAGCGACACCCCGGAGGAGCAGAGCATCGCCCCCTGGTGGGCAGAGCATCGCCTCTGGTGGGCGTGCCGGGTGGATTCCAGTTGGGGGCATGCGGGAGTCTGTCTGACTGTCTTTCCCTGTTTCCAGCTTCAGAAAAATACAAAAAAAAAAAAAAAAAAGAATGGAGATTTCTATACACCATCACCCAAGACCACATGAACACAAAAACAACTATGTGTCTGTGTGATCTAGCCATAAACATGAATCCGCTTAGAAAAATGAAGCTACCTCTCCACGCCCAGCCAGTCATCATGTCCCACCTCCACGGCTTCCTAGTGACAAATGGCCACACCAGACTGCTGTCACTCTACACTCCTCCAAATAAAACCCTGTGCAGAGTTGTGAACCTGCCAGGGGACCTTGGGCTGTGAGGTAACTGAGGCAGGTCAAAGAAATATCCCCTGAGAAGGGAAAAGGTGAAGGAGAGAACCAGAAACAACAATGTCCTACACACACACACATAAATATATATATTTTTAACAAAAAGGTATTTAATGTGTCTTTATATCCCAGAGCTAAAAAGCACTTAAAAAAATTAAATTCTCAGACAGAAACCAATCTCCCGATTCAGGACGTAGATGGTGAGAATTTGTTATGAGTAAAAGCGAAGGGAGAGAAAAGCTCAGGGGAAGAGATGACAGGGACATGATGCAGGCGAGTTGTGACGTCTGACATTGAGCTGCAGCTGTCCTTGGGTACTGGAACTAGATCAGCTCTCAAAGTCTTTCCTCGCCTTGGGCTGTAGGAGACATGGAGAGCCCCTTCCCTCTCAAATGCACAATCACTCCAGGGGCACAGGGACTCCTAGGGTACATCTCTAAGAAAGTTGTCTTCAAGCCTAGTTAACAGTACAGGCGGACCCTAACAACTCATATATAATTCATCCCCCTGAGGCCAATACACCTAAAATACTTGCTAATGTTTTCTTCTCCTGCCCTTTTCTAAGAAAACACACTTTATCTGAGATGAACATGCTTATTGATGGCCAGGCCACAATCTATGCTTTCCTTTTAAAAGGGCTTTTATTATATATTCAGTCATTTAGCAAAGACTAAATACTTACTCTGCTGAGCACTGTGCTCAGTATGGAGAAACAGAGAAAAAAGATCAGCGACGAGGAGAAAAAAGTTACATCGAGGCATAAAATTTAGAGGGACAAAAATACCCCTAATAAGCACTCGCATTCTCGATTCCCAAATGCCACCTTTATTTTTCTGTGAATGTCAACTCAATTTAGATTGAAACTAAACAAAGATCCTGGAGGAGTAATGGTCTTTTAACTATAATAAAAAAAAGGAAACATAATGGTCCCACTAATTAGTCTAATTTATGTCTTGCTTTTCCCACAGTGGCAGTTTAATAAAACACAAACATAATTTATACACACACCTATATATTTATATTCCCGGAAAGAAGTTAATAATAATAGCTAACATTTGTTAAGTACTGTGTACCCAATACTTTTTTTTTAATGTTTCATATGTGATCATTCTTTTCATTTTCATGAATACAGCAGAGGTGCTATTTGGTTCATATGTACCAGTAAAATCCTACAAGCTGTTAAAATACCAAAATATTTCTATATGGCTGGGTAAATTGTAATTTAGTGCCTCTAGCATCACACAGTTCCTCTTCAACTGCCTTACACCCTACCACCCCCCCCCTCCACACTGAAGACTATTTCTGCTTCTGAATTATTAAGCAACTAAAAATGTTAATATTTTGCACCGGAGGTCTCCAGGATTCAATCCCAAATGAGCTCTCTCTTTTGAAAACAAGTCACGCTGCCTGGGTAATGCCATTGCCCCCCCCCCCCAGCAAACTCAGAAGTCTGGGCTTTTCCCAACTGATGTGGTTGTCTGTCCCAGCTTAAATATCAATATAGACAACTCAGGGTCCCCTGACTTTCAGGACAGTGGCAGCCAGCAATGTTAAAAAAAAAAAAAGCAGCAATTTTAATGACTGCACAGAGTGAAAGCCAGATCAGAATAGGTTGAAAAGACTAGGAGGGGACCTACTGTTTATTTATAACACACTTTCTGGAAGGTTAGCAGTGAATACAAAACTGAGACTCTAGGAGCCACAGCTACGACACAGCAGCTGGTTAAGAAATATTTTCACTTTTTTTTTTTAAGATGGGGAGCTATTAGAGCCTGTTTATGCTGATAAAAAAAAATCCAGAAGAAGGGGTGAAAATGTAGGAAAGGAATAAATATCAAGTCCCTGCTAAGAAGACAAGGGAAGGTTTCCAAAACACTCAGGGAGGGTCTAACTTCACAGAAGAGACACCATTAGTGATATCTAAAAACAAACAAAAAGTACCTGCATTAGAAAATTGCAGCTCTGGCCAGTTGCTCAGTGGTAGAGCGTCAGCCTGGCATGTAGATGTCTCAGGTTTCATTCCTGGCCAGGGCACACAGGAGAAGCACCCATCTGCTTCTCCACCCCTCCCCCTCTTGCTTCTCTCTCTCTTTGCCTCCTACAGCCATGACTCAATTGGAGTGAGTTGGCCCCGGGCGCTGAGGATGGCACCATGGCCTCTGCCTCAGGCGCTAAGAAGAGCTTGGTTGCTGAGCAACAGAGCAATGCCCCCAAATGGGCAGAGCACTACCCCCTAGTGGGCTTGCTGGGTGGATCTTGGGCAGGGCCCATGTCACTCTGCCTCCCCTGCTCTCACTGAATTAAAAAAAATTGCACAGACAATAACAATTATCTATGCAAAAAGAGATCGAAGAACAGAAAGCTAAAGGTGAACCAATGGATCCCCCGGTTGATAATTCATAAACTCAACCTTAAAAACACACAACTATTCCTTCTATTTCCTACATGAAGTTTCTCCTTCACTTGAGCTATCACCAAGTAATCTCCTGGCCAATGCTATTTTGTACTAGGGTGGCACAGCTCCATCATTTTTCTTAGACTTTCTCCACCCTACCTATGACCCCTGGCCTTCCTCTGGCTGACATAATAGGCAACAGTGGGAGACGACACCTGATGGGGACAACAATCTTTGCTCTCTATGCAACCTCCACTCCCAGCTCATCCTCTCTCCAGGTTTTCTCCCAACCCCTTTGTATTAGTTAGTAACATGTTGTCTTTTTTCATTAACTGTCATGAAGACATCAGTGCTTTTCTCTGTACTCAGACATCCTCCATTCCTATTTTATTCCTTCACCTAGTCTCATAGCTTTAATTACTATCTACTTATGCTGACAATTCACAACTGTCTCACCTCTAGCCCAATCTTTCTCATGAGCTCCAAATTCACTTCCTACTTAGCTTTCTATTGGGCTTCTCCAATGGGGGGGTTCAAGGACCCCTCAAACTTGAGAGTTTACAACTAAATTTGTTACGTACCCACCCCATCCTCAAGTCAACTCATTTTCCAACATCTAATTGGTTTTTCCTAGAGCACAAGCCTGATTTATTCTGGACTTCTCTGTCTTTATGTACCAAATCCAACCATCCTGTCAATTCTGTCCCCTTCAAATTCATATGTACCAATTCTTTTTAACCAATATTACTCTTAGTTCAGATTCCCTCTATTTCCTGCCTGGATTACTAATTTAGCTCAAAATTTTTCCATACCTTTAATATTGCTACTCTTGAACTACATGGTATTGCTTTCACACTGTAGCCAGGATAATAGACATTCTGCTTAAAATGGTTTAATGCCTCCCTCCCCCAATCACTGTGGATGAAACACTCAGCTTGTAGCATGGCTTACAGGAACCTCCTGGATCTTGTGGCTTACCCCTTGTGTTCCCTCCCACTTACATGCTGCGTCCACACGTTCCTTCTGCCCGGAGGCTCTCACTCACCTCCTAACCACCCCCACCTTGACTCAGATAACTCCTTTGAGTCTCAGTGTAGCTGCCACCTCCTCCAGGAAACCCCTTCTACAACCTCTCTCCTCTCTCTCTTATTCTTCACTGCACAGAGCTAGTTTGAGAAGTGCACCAGCCGGGAAAGGTTTCCAAGGGGGGTCATATATATATATATATATATATATATATATATATATATATATAGATAGATAGATAGATAGATATAGATATAGATATAGATATAGATATAGATATAGATATATAGATATATAGATATATATATATGAAACTAAAAGTCATCTCAGTGTGATGAAGAAATTATACTTTGCAAAAATTACATGTACCTCTCTTCCCCTTTTGGAGAGTCGTGCCACGTGAGATGGTAACAGCTGGGCAGGAATCCATGTTCTAAGGAGGAGGGGCTCTGCTAACTGCAGGCTCGTTTTGCTAATGAGAGAGTGCAATTTTGGGCATGGTGCTACACTATTCAGAATAACACAGGCGGGCTGACAGCCTCCATCAACATTGTCTTCTCTGACTATACACACTGCTCCATAACCTCTAAATCAAAGCTGAACAGACCTGAGTACAGCTCTCACCTTGTCCTCACCTCTGCTTGCCATGAACACAGCAGCCTGCTCTTCTCTGTACTTTTTTACTTACCTGTTGTCTCTACTACCAGATTATAAGGTCAGGGATTGAGCCCTGGATATAGTTTGTTCTATCTATCTATCTATCTATCTATCTATCTATCTATCTATCTGCACTGCTCACCAAAATTAGGGGAGCATGCAGATACTCCAGCACTTTCAGCCTTTTGTATAGTGCATTTTCACCAATGAAATAAAAGTTGGTTTTGCATCTCATCTGCATAATCAAACAACTTTCTTTGACTTGTCGTTTGCTTTTCTGATGTTCTTGTTTAATTAAAAAAAATCAAATGCTTCTTTTTTTATGGCTTCATATTCCTTTTGAAATATCTCCTAATTTCTGTGAGCAGTATATCTATCTACCTACTTATCTATTTCTTACTTAACAGATAAAAACATTGAGATTTAGAGAGATTAGGTGAGATGGCCCAAATTTCATAGCGTTGGGGCTGATTTTGAAACTAGACAGTCTGACTCCAGTGTTTATAGGAATTCTCAATAACTATTCTGCCCCTGAATAGTTTCCACCCACTCAAAATTGTAAAATCAAGTTAAAGTGGACCTTAAGACAATAAAATACCATTGCCTTACTACCTCTTAATTCTCCCACTTCCCCCTTCCTGCCCCTCAGGGCCACTCAGTAAGGCCTTAACTCCCCATTCATTCTGTGCAAAAAATGGAGGGCAGTATTCACACCTTGAAGAGACTTGGGGATTTTATTGCCTGTAATTTTTGACCTAGTAATAAAAAGCTGATGTGAAGTAGAGGAAGGTACACTTTGTTTTTTTAATCCCTGGTGAATATCTATAAATCCAATGAGTCGATGGGAAATTAAAGCTGATCTCTGAAGAGAGAGCTCTGAAATACTCACCTCTCTTGGCGATCTCGAGCCCCCTTCTCGAAATGTTGGCTTACATCTGAAATTAATCTGTCATTTAAAAAGAAAGGTGTATTATATTAGGGATAAGCATCAGACCTGAATGAGTTACCTGAAGACACCAACAGCGGCAGATACTGAGACTACAAAACAAAACCCCAAAGAATGAGGAACAAAGTTGAACATGATTCTTAGTCTTTTGAAATAGTCACCTTAGATAATCTATAGACATTGTTATAAACATGAGTTGTTATTAGCAAGAAAATTAGTGCATAGCAGGCTTTTCTCTCTAATCTTATCATGCCTTCTCCCAAGAGACAACATAAAGGGATATCAAATTAGACTTCAGAAAACAAAGAGTGATAGAATCTTAAGCACTGTATTTCCATAATTAACTTGGTAATAATGTTGGACTTCGTTTTTTAAAAGGGTGTTGTTGTTTTTTTATAAGAGTTGGACATAGAAATGGACACCTGGTCTTGGAAGTCCAAACTCTTGCAAGGTAGTAACATTTGCAGCAGGTGGCGCTGTCTTACCTTTTCCAGCTGTTCAATGCAGGCGGTGTGGACAACGATTTTACAGACCGCACACTTCCTCCTGAGGGCCGATTTCTACAACATTCAGTGCAAAATACAAGAAGAAATGTTAACATTCTGTTCTAAAGAGGCCCTTGATACTGAAGAGGGTGTATGTCAACAAATCAAACATTGGAATGGTTCATACTACTAAGCAGATTTAAATTTTTGTTTTCACCATTCAATAACATGACAAACTTCATCAACAGTGCTTTGACCCACCAAGTAGCTCCATATCCCTATGACTTAGGGTGGCCTAGATTCTCTCTTCAAAATATAATAACTATACTAGCTGCTAATATTGATTATATAATATAACCAGGCTCTTTATCTGTTTATTCTAAGTTTCATAACCTATAAATGTAGGCATTATTATCCTTCTTTTTTTTTTTTTTTTTTTTTTTTGACAGAGACAGAGAGAGGGACAGAGAGGGACAGATAGACAGGAAGAGAAAGAGATGAGAAGCATCAATTCTTCATTGCAGCTCCTTAGTATTCAGTGATTGCTTTCTCATATGTGCCTTGATAAGGGGGCTACAGCAGAGCGAGTAACCCCTTGCTCAAGCCACTGACCTTTGGGCTCAAGCCAGCAACCATGAGGTCATGTCTATGGTCTCACGCTCAAGCCAGCAACTCTGCACTCAAGCTGGTGAGACCGCGCTCAAGATGGCAACCTTGGGGTTTCGAACCTGGGTCACCTCAGTCCCAGTCCTGTGCTCTATCCACTGTGCCACCGCCTGGTCAGGCTATCCTTCTTTATTCTTCTTCTTTTCTTACATTTTTACTCTAGTACTTAAAGGGCAAAGCCGACCAACATTTCAAGTTATATGTAATTTCAAAACAAGTTTTCTTTCCCAACTGCCAAAGAGTCTGCATATCAAGGAGTAAATCAATTTAGGCGTCTGTCCCAGGCACAAATCTACACTAAGCTACTTGGGACTTCCACCCAAATCTTCAGGAAAGCAAGAAGACAAGTCTAACTCTCACACCCAATAACAGCAACAATAATAGTTATAACAACAGCAACAAATATGGACTTAGTACTTGCTATCTGCCATGGACTCGTGTAAACACTTCACAGACCTCATTTAATCTTTACAACCCTAAGAAAGAGGTACTATTCCTACTCCCATTTTACAGATGAGATAACTGAGACACCCTACATGATAAGCCTAGTGTTATATAATTAGGGTCCACTGAGCCAGGTAGCCTGACTCCAGAGCTCATGCTTATAAGCATTATACAATTGGACCTGACAGTCAATACCAATTTAAACTCACAATCAGAATACTTCTTTTTTTTTTTAATTATTTTTATTCATTTTAGAGGAGAGAGAGAGAAAAGAGGGGGAGGAGCAGGAAGCATCAACTCCCATATGTGCCTTGACCGGGCAAGCCCAGGGTTTTGAACTGGTGACCTCAGTGTTCCAGGTCACACTTGATCCACTGCACCACCACAGACCAGGCCAGAATACTTCTTGAGGTGCCCCTTTTTTCTAACAATAAAAAACAAGCAGCAGAGAGAGAGAGAGAGTAAGATTGAGAAAGGGGAGGAATCCGGATTCATGCCTGCCAGCGCCATGTAAAGTCTAAGCCAGGAAGGCTCAGCCTCTCCACAGAGCATAGACTAGAAGGCAGGTCTGCATAAAATTCCTGGTTTTGAACATGTAAAGAAACATTATAACAAAGCCCGTCTGTGAAATCATCTACCAAAGCTTCCAGGTAAGAAGGGCCCTGCATTCCTACCCTTAAGAGCTGTATAGTTAACCTTTTGAGTAGTATGAACGTTCATGCACGTCCTCGTGCCCCCTGACCATCTAGAGTAAAAAAAATTATTTTAAAAATGTGTAAGGCAACATTAAAAAAAAAACATTAAAAAAAGCAAATGTGTATTCTTTTTATTTCCATAAACTGGTTATCAAACATGATTTTAAGTTAATAAAAACTGTAACTGAAACTAATTTCATTTTTTGAAAAAAACAAAAAACCTCACTCTCGGAGATCAGCGAGCATGAAAAAACCTCACTACTCAAAAGGTTAATAATACAGGTGGCTGCAACCTCCCTACTTCTGATGTGCTGCTTTCCGGCTGGGGTATCATTTTGGAGCCAAGCGTGGCAGGGAGAAGAGAAAGAATATGGGATACTCCTTCCAAGGAGAATGGGAGGACGAACTACCACCTTGGAAGCGGCAGTCTCAGAAAAGACACGGTAGCCTCCCTCCTCCCGGACGGCGCTGCTCATTCGACACCAGCTATCCACTGTGCTACTGGCCATCAACCAAGGACCCTGAACACCGCAAACCTGCAGCAACTAACCCTGGAGCCTGTGTGGTCCACATGTCCGCAGACAGAGGTGCTTGCAGGTGCTGGAATTACTCCTGGCTTTCTGCTCCCTGAGAGAAAAGAACACAGTCTGCAACATGAAATCAGCTTGACCATCAACTGATTTTGCAAGTAACAAAGGCTAAGGAGCACCCAAGCATCCGACTACACTACTCAAAAGTGTCTCAGCTGTACTACTGAAATGAAAAGGGGGAGGAGGGAAGAGGAACAAGCAGTAATAGTAATAGTAGGAGTAATAAGAGTCATTGTAGCCACGGCAGTAGCAGTAACAGCGTCACTCACGGCAACGATAAAATTCTAGTTTGCAAGTTTTCGTGAGCGGAGTGCCCATAAGCAAATGAGTACTGCTCGCCTGTTTGCCGGGGACCTCCTGGTGAAGATCGCTGCAGGAGTACCACCTGCAGCAAATGCACAGGGTACTTGAGTCAGGCTGCTGCTCAGAGCCATGGTGATGTTAAGGAAACCAGAATTGATTCCACAAAATCCCTGGCAGATTACACGGCAGACACCGTGTGGTGGGTCTGGGTCACCACAGACAGGCTGTGATTTTAGGGTGCCTGGAAAGCCTCCTTCCTTAACAAAAAACTCTTGCCCTGGTATGGCTCTGTGCCTGAGCTTGTGCTAGGTGTTAAGTTCTATTGAGCACCAAGGACACAGTGAGGCTTCAGCAAAGTCACTGCAGATGGTGGGCAGGCCATCAAGCAGACTCAGGGACCCACAGGCACTTGCTGAAATCAGAATACCTCCTTCCCAGCCTGGGTTCTGCAGTGGGGTTCCAAGTCAGAAATTTTGAATAAGGGATCTGGACTAGAACAATTTGAGAACCAGCAGGTTCAGATATGTGATCTCTCCACTTATTAGTGGATTAGTAATACACGTTAATATCATTCATAGGGAGTAATCCAAGGGCAATGTTCTACAGATAATATACATGAAGTTGAAAAACTCATTTTATTTCAACAATATTGAATTTTAAAAGACCCTATGTTATGTAGTTCTGTGCCTTTCAAGGCAGAATAAATAATACATAATCTGAATTTGTCTTCATAAACACAAACATGATGCATTTTACTACCAAGAACACAGTCATTTTCTATTTCCTGCCCTTCTATCAGACTAGATGTCCTTTCCACATCACTGTTCCTGTCTTCTGTCACCCTCAAATTCCTAATGGCACCGTCTAAACAGTCTGTAATCGGAGAAATAGATAATTAAGGTTTATAATCATATGTAAAATTAAGTGACAACATTAACTAAGTGAAGGTCTTAGGAGTTTGGGGGGGAGGGGTTGTCCCCACAGTTGTAAAATACATGAATTTTAGTTCCTCAACTGATGGAAACTGTTTCAATGATTCAGATATCTTAACTGCAGACTTCCTGGCTTATGAATGTCTTTAAACTGGTTCAAGTTATTTGAAGTCATGCCTGACCAGACGGTGGCACAATGGATAGAGTGTCGTACTGGGATTCAGAGGACCCAGGTTCAAAACTCCGAGGAAGCCAGCTTGAGCGTGGGCTTATCTGGTTTTAGCACAGTTTATCAGCTTGAACCCAAGGTCGCTGGCTTGAGCAAGGGGTCATTCGCTCTGCTGTAGCCCCCATCAAGGCACATATGAGAAAGCAATCAATGAACAACTAAGGTGCTGCAACAAAGAATTGATACTTCTCATCTCTTTCCCTCCCTGTCTGTCCCTATCTGTCCTTCTCTCTCTGTAATAAATAAATAATTAATAAAATAAATAAAATAAAATAAAAGTTATTTGAAGTCGCTGTCTAATAAGCTTCCAGGTGGAAATTGCTCAAAACATACAAAACTTTTGTGCTTGGCTATGTTCCTATTTTTATTTGCAAGATTAAAACTAAATACAAAGATAAAAATACCGGAATCAAGACACTCTAAGTACTGCAAAAACTCATTTTTCTTAGAAAACGCTCAATGAAGCCAGCCATCCCTATACTAGGAAAAGTGATCAATCCAGAAAAAAGTTATGAAAATGAATTCAGCAGGTTGGTTGTTATTCTTCACATTGGGGCTTAGTTGTTATGGAAGCTAGCACAAAAAATATAACCAATACATGTGGCCTGAAACCCCAAAATTCTATCCTCTCTTCTTGCTCGCTTATGGACACAAAGCTCAGTCTACAGAAGCACTCTGGTGGGAGGAGTGGACATGATGGACAGCAGGACACAGACAGGATGCCCTTCTTCTTTCCAAGGGGCTGGGGGAATAGGGTGCTCAGGGAAGTGGAGGAGAGGAAGCTTCCTAAGCCTTCAGAGAGTCAGGAACTCGGTGCCCTTACAATGGGATTGGCTCTATGGGCAACATGACCAAGAATACTGTTGCTCTATAATTCAAGGTTAAATGAAAACAAGAGTTCTTTGATTTATTTCAACACCCAATTAGAAGAAATGACAAGCATCCTTGGCCAGTTCTTCTCTGGGGAGCCTGGGATGCAATCTGTAAATTGATATTAGGAAAAATGAAGAGTGACATTATCAGGATGTTCCATTAATGCAATTTCAGGGCTGAGGAACAGCCTTCACTGTCACTCACGGTGCCTTTTCTGTTCCTCAGGCAGAACACAGGACATTTTGGACAAACCAGGAGGGTGGCCACCTGAGGCTCCACCACACCCCTAGTATGGCTCCTCATTGCATCAGTATCTCTGTAACAACAGGATTTCCTGATCCCAGTCCAAGGAGCACAGGGGCCCGACGTCCAGGGAGTGTGTAGGCCCAGGGGACCCTTGGGGATCTTCACAGAAGGTCTCTACCACATGGAGACCTCTCTGTGTTCCATGGCCCCAACCCACAGCTCGACTCCTGCTGGTCCATGATGGAGAGTAGGTCTTCCTTTGTCAAGACACCATGTGTTCATGCCATGTGACCTCTGGACAGACAAGAGCTTGCTGAGGGCTGCATCCCTCTGACATGGCCCCTCACACTACATACTAAATCATTCCCCAAGTCCCTTAGAATATCTGAAACAACAAGGAGCAGGAGGAACAAGAAGAGGTTCAGAGGGGGACTCACGTAAGCCAGCACACAA
This sequence comes from Saccopteryx leptura, assembly GCF_036850995.1. Taxonomy (NCBI): domain Eukaryota; kingdom Metazoa; phylum Chordata; class Mammalia; order Chiroptera; family Emballonuridae; genus Saccopteryx; species Saccopteryx leptura. The sequence continues at coordinate 312,695,508 of NC_089504.1, forward strand.
GAGCGCTCAGTTGTGTTCCAATATGCTTCAGTCCACATATATCACATCTGGAAACATGATGGAAACCTTACATCCTATGTAAGTGAATTTTCCATGATGCTGCAATGGCCTGTTAAACACTGACTTTTCCAAAGCATATTTCGAACATTTACTCAATAAATAATGTTGAAGCATCGCCATGTGTCTAAAGAAATGCCTAGTGCTGCACAGGAAGTCTCAAGGAAGGAGCATCTGTCCTTCCTGGGAGAAGCTGGTGAGCCACACAAGGAGAAGAGACAAGAGGAACGTGAAAGAATCAGTCATTAACGAAAGAGGGTCTCACATGGCTAAATGCTAAATGAACAGTTCAGACAATAAGTGGTATAATTTACAGGAGGGTAAAACCGCAGAGGCTGAGTCAGTAAAAATGACCTAACAGAGAAAGCAAATTCTCAAACTGGACCTTAAAAGATGTTTACATTTGAGAAATTAAGGACACTCAAACAGGGAGATCTAGTCTCATTACACAGTAGGTATTGATGCTTCTTAAAATTAATGCTTATTAATGTGCTCTAAAAGGCACCGAGACATGGTCTGGTGTGTCTAAAGGGGCACAGTCCCTGGACTCACAGGTGTCCACTTGCATGCATTGTTGGGCACCAGGTTTGATGGGTGTGGAAGCTTCCATGTGTGCATCTGGTTGGGGGATTGGGTAGAGTAGGGTGTCTGGAGTCATGAAGAGTGGGGACACTGGCTGTTAAGAGCCAGAAGAGCTACGTCATTAGGGGCTGCAAGAGAAATGGCCCACAGTGGAGTTCCAAGAAGATGGAGATTCCTCTGAGTGTTTCCATGTGGCTCTAGTCCAACAGCAACATGCTTGACCATGACAGGAGCTCAACAGATGTTCTGGAAGGAAGGGAGAAAGGGAGGGAGGAAAGGAAAAGAGACTCGCAGAGACTCTCCCCATGTCAGACCCCAACACAGCTCCAGCCTGAAGAACTCGTGGCTTTGGGATTGGAATCCAAACCCCCAGCAGAACACAGGCTTTCCCATATAGGCAATCCCAGAAGAAGAGGTGAGGACACACCCTAAGAGTGTTTGAAGGATAGAAAGTCACTCTAAACAACAGAGGAAAATTAGGTAGGAGCTTCAACAATGCTTAGAGCTGAACAACTGATTTTAGGTATTTTTGGGGGGGGAGCCCCAGAAATATCTAATGGGAAGGTTATTTTGCAGCAGGCTGTGTTCATACATAACTTGGCAGAATTAAGAACGGAGGTCTGCTGTTGCTGCTGATGTGATTCCACCTGTGTCTACAAGCTAATTAGACCTGGAATATTTATTTGGGTACCAGTTGTGGGAGTGAAGAAACATGCTGGACAGAACCAGGGCCAACAAGTAGGCCAGCCTTGCCAAACAGAAGTCCTTGTTGGGTGATGCAGATTAGGTTAGAAAGGTGAACAGGGGAAAAATTAAATCCTTAAATCCAGGCTGAGAGAGAGAAATTTTAACCTAAGCAATGGGGCACTAATAGAGTTTTTTAGACTTTGTGGCCAAAAATAGTAATTTAATCCAGTGGCAGTCTGTACCACTAGCCTGCCTGAAAACAGAAGGCAAAAGATAAGAGAAAATGAGATAAGTAGTTTATTAATTCAGTCAATCAAAAAAATACTGACTACCTATTAAGTACCAGGTACTGTTCCATGCATTGGGGATACACAATGAACAAAACATTCTTAATTTCTTTTTAATCTCATGAAGCTTACCTTCTGTTGGGAGAGACAGACAATAAAACAAATAAATAGGAAATCTACATGTTAACAGAAATAAGTGTTAAAAGAGAAAAATTAAAGAGAGCAGGGGGGATAGGGAGTTGAATCAGAAGTACGGGAAAGTTAAAGTTGTAGGTAGGTTGGCCAAGAAAGGTCTCACTGAGAAGATACATTTTGGGAAACACCAAAGGAAATGAGGAAGTCTGCCATGTAGATATCTGGGAGAACAGCGTTCCTGGCAAACAGAATACCAAGTACAAAGCCCAGAGACTTGAGGATCTTAGGAGGTTTGAGGAGTGAGGAAGAGGTCAGCATTGCTGGAGCGGAGTAGACTCAATGGAGATGAGACCAGACAATAATGGCAGGCCAGATCACACAGGGGCTTGCAGGCCGTGGTTAAGACATTGGCTTGTCCTCTGAAAGAGAATAGGTAAGGAGAGTCCACAGTAATAACTCACGTATCAAAAAATTATAGCCTGAACTGGAGTGACAAGAATGGAACAGAAAAACAAGGCAGCCCTGGCCGGTTGGCTCAGTGGTAGAGCGTCAGCCTGGTGTGCGGAGGTCCCGGGTTCGATTCCCGGCCAGGGCACACAGGAGAAGCGCCCATTTGCTTCTCCACCCCTCCCCCTCTCCTTCCTCTCTGTCTCTCTCTTCCCCTCCCGCAGCGAGGCTCCATTGGAGCAAGGATGACCCGGGCGCTAGGGATGGCTCCTTGGCCTCTGCCCCAGGCGCTGGAGTGGCTCTGGTCGCAAAAGAGCGACACCCCGGAGGGGCAGAGCATCGCCCCCTGGTGGGCAGAGGGTCGCCCCCTGGTGGGCGTGCTGGGTGGATCCCGGTCAGGCGCATGCGGGAGTCTGTCTGACTATCTCTCCCCGTTTCCAGCTTCAGAAAAATACAAAAAAAAAAAAAAAAAGAAAGAAAGAAAAACAAGGCAGTTGTATAAGAGTTGATTAACTGATAGGGCAGATTATTTCTTTCCAGTCACCTGCAGGCCTCCCCTAAGGGGAACACAGATGTCACACACCGGGACCTTATACACCTTGGTCAGCTTGCTGCTTATTGGCACCGGCTGACTGCCCATCTCACGCTGGGTTATGATTGGGACTGCCTCTAAGTACTGCAATAAAACTCAATGTGCTCTTCAAACAGCATAGTTTGTTCTGTGCTAAGGAACACACTTCCTGAAGCAATATGTATAGAGAAGGGTTTGTGTTTCTAGAGTCACCTCCCAAGTCATCTCGGACACTCCTGTAGATCTAGAAGGGAAGTAGGACCCACCTGAGCCAAGGCTCAGAGGGTCGGGGCCACTGCTTCCCGAGAGACAGAGAGAGAAGAAGAAAAGTGTGTTCTTGTCATCATTTGGATGCAAATAAAAGCTTTCTAGTTCCCTGACAGCTTCTATCTTTCATTTGAAGAGCAAGAAAACCAAAATCTTACTGTAGGTAACTTGAGGAAGGGAACGGACTCTGTGAGCTGACAAACAAACACACAGGAACACCTCTCCCTGAAAATCAGCCAATCAGCACTCGCAGGAGAACCAATTTGGCAAGACCCAAATAGCTGGAACCAGGGTTAAATTCAAAGCTGAAGTTCATGGCTGGTAAAGGATGACACCTGGTTGTGTTTGTCCATTAAGTTAGGACTGAAGAAAGCTGTGGTCTGAATGGACCAGGGTTCATTTGAAGGGGAGGGAAAAGTGTATACATGTTTCTCAATCATTTACTTTTATATTAAATCTCTGTAAGAGTGATTTCAAAGTGGCTTATGTTGGTGAATATTTTTCTTAATGAGAAGGTACAAGGATTCTCTAATGGACTTCTATAGAAATCTACATGCGAACGACAGACGTCTACATGGAACTCAATTGGGTAACTAGTGCATACTGCTACGATCGTTTGTGAATCTACACAAAACTCAGGTACAGTTGTCGATATAAGAAACAAATACGTATTGCAGCTGTTGCTTATGAAAAGTATGGGGATAGCCCAACCAATCTGATGACTGGAACAAGTTTAATGAAAAATTCCCAACACACTGCCGCTCTCAGAGTTGGGCTGTACAATGCTAAGACTTTCTATTGCATCGACTGGCCTGAGATTGCTACACTGCTTGGGACTCCCTTCCACCTCCTCCTTCCTAGCTATTATGCATTAAAAAAGGATTTCAGTCTAATGAACTCAGAGAAGTATTCAAAAAGCCACAATTCTATTTCTCACTCCCGGTTCTCATTTTACCCAAGGACATCTCATCATTCTATAATTATTATCCTTGTCCCCATACTTTGTCACTCTTATCTCTTGTTTCTGCTTTGTATTTCTTCTGACCCTTGTCTTTTCACCTTCTCTCTCCCTCCCTCTTTCTTTTTTAAATTCTCATTTGTTTCTTCTAAGCTTCCCAGCTTTGGTGCCAGCTCCTATGACTATGGCCGGTCAATAGCTTTAACCTGATGATGTGGTGCCCTCCTGTCTTTGGCTCTGTCCAGCCCCTTTTGTGGCTGCTCCTCGCTCAATTTTTATACTCTCTTCAAAGTAATCTCACATCAAAGTTGAAGTGTTACAACATGTACAAACAATCTGTATAAATATGATCACAAGTAGACAGACACTTGTAAGTAGAAATTCACACAAGTAGAGCCCTACCCACACAAACATGAGTGTACTCACAAATTTGAAGCAGATAGTTACGAATGAAGATGGGCGGGACATATTACAGAAGTCATAATGAAGATGACAGGAAATGATGTCTCAATGTGGTCTGAAGGATACTCTCTAGTTCTAAGTAGTATACAAGGACATCACAGAGATCTGAAGCTTAATACCAACTAGAAACACCAGAGTTTGCCTTTTAATCCTTGCTGGCATAATAGACCATAGACACCATCTTACTTGTCATATGAATCCTAAAATGTTCTCATTATCAGTGTACTTTGTGGAAATAGATGGAATTGGTTTTTAAAGGTCACAGCTTAAGATCTCTAAATAATAATTACAGGCATTTGTTTTAATCTGGAAGACTGTATCTATAAGAAGCCACATCAAGCCGTGGTAAATTAGCTACTTTTTCATTGCCATTTCCTATATCCCAGGCTATTGGTGACATGATTAAGACAAAGCCTTCTAATCAATCCAGCCCAGGAAGACCAGTATTTCAGACATGGTTCACCCAAGTCTCTTACAATGTTATCTCCAATTGGCAATGTGGATTTCACTCATATATACACACCTAGCCGTACCATTTACCCCAAGGACATGATGACCAGAGTCCAGGAGGCTAGCAGTATGATATATACATTATGTGCACTATAAATACAGCTCATGTCAACCACGCAAGGGGAGCACCAGACACCCACTTCACAGCTAAGGAGCTGAGACCCTATGAGATAAAGCAACTTGCCCCAGACAGGAGTGGAACCTTGGTCTGACGCAAAGCCATCTCTTACTATCTAACTGACTACTTCTCTCCCATTTCCTTTATTAGTGATAGATTAGGGAAACAAGACTGATGATGACAGATAAACATATTTGACATGATTGCTTTAGAAAAATCAATTTTCATTAGAGCCCCTTGGGGATGAACTAACGGCAATCACACCATGACTGCTTGTGCCAAGAGTGGTAAACAGCTATCTACCTCGAAAACAATCCAATAAATGGCTGTCAGTGGGCACAACACTGGATGCACAGGGCTTTAGACTCCGCAGTAGCCTGCCTGTTGAAAGTGTTGAATCTCCCTGTGAAGAGCCTTAAAAATAAGGCAGGAAATCAAACATCCTGGAGACTAAGTATAATGGTACTTAAATGGCAGGAATGATCTGGTAACAGGTGTCTGTGTGTGTCTGTGTGTCTGTGTGTCTCCTTCAACAATCGCTTCAGTAAATTCATTCATTCATTCCATGAAAAATGACAGTCACTGTTCTTAGGGCTGAGGATCCAGGTGAGTACATAGCAGGCAGAGTCTATGAGCTAAATGGAGCTCATGCTCTAGGGGTGAAGACAAGTGAGTAAGTGATATTGTTTTTAAATAATAGAAAAGAATACATGCTATAAAAGGATCAAGAGAATGGAGAAGGGGCACAGGGTCAAGGACAGCTATACTCCCTCATAAGATCCACCCTTTTTCCTATTCAGTGAAAGAGGTGATGACAATGGACCTCCACATTTAATACTCTGGCATTGCCTTTCAGGTCTCAGTCTCTGACAATCCACTGCACCATAGTGACAAAATTTTATTGAGTGTTTGTAACTCGCCACACTGTTAATTGCTACATAGGCACCATTGCACTTAAGTTTCATAAGGACCATAAGAAGCAGGTATTTCCCCCATTTGTATAGGTGCAAAACTCAGGCTGGATGATTTTAAAACAGTGGCCATACAACAAGAAAAGTCTCAGAGCCTGGATCCAGAGTCGGGGCAGCCTATTCCAAAGCCCACCCTGTACCTGCTGGACTGAAGACATCAGGGCAGCCTTCGCCATTTCCTTGTGTCACTTGGTCTACGAAGCAGGCAACACGTGTCAACCTGGGGGCCAGGAGTGGTTCTGGGTAACTGCTAATGCAAATAATGCTGGGGACTCTAAGCAAAAAGAATACTGGATCAATTCTGTTATTCTGAATCCCCAGCACTAAGAAACATTAGAAGAAGGGGCATTTCCATACACCTGGGCATTGCCTAGGCGATTTGCAAACCTGATTCAGATGCAAATGACTTTTACCAAATAACAGGACTGCTCCACACAAACATATGCCTATGTACAAACACAGCCTCAATCTAAAATTCTCCTCTAGGAATAAAATCACACACACGCGCGTGTGCGCGCGCGCACACATACACACACACCTTAATGAAAGTTTAGAATAAAGGCAAAAGAACTATGCAAAGATACAGAAAAGTTATGAAGCTGGATGGTAATTAAGCATCTCTGACTTTTCTTCACCTTGAAGCAGAAGTAAACAGCCTCCAATGACCACCCAAAGGATTGCTGTTGGGCAGATAAAATATATATATTATGCTCACTTTGTTAAAGATGGCGCTGCCCATGTGGAAGCCGTCGCCCAGGTGATATTAATGTGTGTTGGGGGTGGGCTGTGGGCAGGTAGGATCCTTGTAGCCTGGGGCTTGGTTTTAGGACTAAGCCTTTCCCACCCTTTTTGATGTGGGGTGGTGCAATCCCATCATGCCCCAGATAAGTAACTTTGTATGATATTAGACACTTCCCTGTTTTGTATATTGAATTAAAGGTTTGGATTTCTACACTATAAAATGGGGGGCAGAATGGGAGCTTACTCTCTTGGTTCCTGAGATTAATATTAGAGGAGAGAGGAGAGAGCAGAGAGCAGAGAGAGGCCACGTGGAGGAAGCCAGAAGAAGCAGCCAAGATGGCGGAGTGTTGAGTGAGAAGCCAGTTTGTTCAGAGTTTGTGCAGGGAGAAGGAAGGAGATGGGGAACAGAGGTGAATAACTCTGGTGAGCTAGAAACCTTTGATTCTAGGAAACTCGGATAAGTCAGTAGCTTTGTGAGCACTGAATGTGAGTGGGTTTTGGAGCCCCATGTGTGTTTTTACTTGCCCGCTGGGTGCAAGCTAGGATTAAAGATGATGGCCCACCAGTTTTTGGCTCCGTTGTTTCTTTACCGTCTGTCCGAATCCGAACCTGCATAGGCCAGGCTGCTGTGATGGTGGCCCTGGCTACTGGCTTTACAGTTGTTGTTACTGATCAACACTGGAAAGCCCTAGGGAAAAATGCACTGCATGAACATTTCTCAGTTTTTCACTGAACACTGAGATCCCACAGACACTGAAAGATGCTCTGTGGGAAAAAATAATAAGATTTGATGACCCTCATCTCCCCCCAGAACAAAGGCAGGCAATCCTGCACACACGCCCTTCCCAGAGCTTTGTGATGCATATTTGTCTATTAAAGGTGTTCAGTGTTTGCTAAATCTATTTGATCACGAGTCTCTTTTAATGAACAATACACTATATTGTTTTTATATGAGTTTAACGTTCCCCATAACATGATTTGGTTTAAAAAAAAAAAGAAAGTAGACTGTGCAAAGAGACAATGGTGCCATTGATCCGGGGCCACCCAGGAAGGAGTGACAGAGCCTAAAGCTCCCTGGGCTCCATGTCCTGTCACCACCTCTACTGCATAAAGCAGACGAATCAGTATCATATCCTCCTCAGGTTGGTGGTCAGCACTCTGTGTCCAGTAGTTACAGCTGTAACAAGAATAGGTGTAACAGTAGCAATGGCTAGCATTTACTGAGGGCCTGCCACATGCCAGACAGTTCTAAGCATGCACTTGAACGACTGCATGAAAATGCTGGCCACCTGGCCAGACACGTACGGCAGCATCACTTGCGCCCATGGAATATGCGACTCCCTACACTCCTGTCCAGAGTCTAGGAGTCAGGAGCAGAGGGTCTGTCTGTGCAAATGCTTTTGCAAAATGATTTCTGTGGATGGCTTCGCTCTCCCTGAGTCATCTCAGCTCATTAGCTCCTCCGTGTCCTAATGGTGGGAGAGGCCCCTGGCAGAGAACAGCAAGCAGAGATGGCATCTTCAAGGCTGGCACCCAAACAACTCAGAGTGCTGGCTGAGCTGCCCGGGCTTTACTGCCATGCTCGCGGCTCCCTCTGACAGCCCGCACCCTGCTCGGCCAAGCTGCCATCTGGGGGTGCAGGTCGTCAATCTGTCATGCTGGACGACCAGCATGTGAGGGGCAGCAAGTACGTGGTCTCGGGGCCTTCTGAGGCTCAAGGCCAGTGCCCTGCAGTGCACGCCTGCAGCCCCCAGTGCGTGCGTGGGCTCGAGGCCCCCACAGTGAGTGCTGGGCACTGACCCTCTCACCTGCGTGCCCACAGCACACAGAGACACGCCAGCCAGCACCGCACAGGACTCTCTAAAATTGATTTTAGAGAGGGGGGGGAGTGAGGGCAGCAGAGAGAGGAAGAGAGGGAGGGACAGAGAGAGAGAAAGAAACCTCAATTTGTCATTCCGCTTATTTATGCATTCATTGGTTGATTTTTGTGTGTGTGTGTGGTGACAGAGACAGAGAGAGTCAGAGAGAGAGACAGATAAGGACAGACAGACAGAAAGGGAGAGAGATGAGAAACATCAATTCTTTGTTGCGGCTCCTTGGTTGTTCATTGATTGCTTCTTCATATGTGCCTTGATGGGGTGACCCCTTGCTCGAGCCAGCGACCTTGGGCTCAAGCTGGTGAGCCTTGCTCAAATCAGATGAGCCCACACTCAAGCTGGCGACCTCAGGGTCTCGAACCTGGGTCTTCCGTGTCCCAGTCCAACACTCTATCCACTGCAACACTGCCTGGTCAGGCTCATTGGTTGATTCTTGTATGTGTACTGACCAGGGATTGAACCCACAACCTTGGCATATTGGGACAATGTTCTCACCATCTGAGCTACGTGGTCAGGGCAATTTTTTTAAATAGCAAAAAGCTGAAAGTTCCCTTCAGTTAGGGCAGGGAGTTCGTGCCCTTGTACCCTTCTTACAAGTTTCTTCCAGGGACCCAGGGGCGCGGCCAGCATCCTTGTGAGCTGATCCTGTGGTGCCCGATTACAAGGATGAGCCTTCTGACCCACCAGTAAAAAGACAGGGCCTATGAGCTATTTTCTAGAATGGGACACTTTGATTTGTCACACTCAGTTGGTCCCACCCATGACCTAGGGAAACCGCAGCTGTCACAGACAGCAGTGAAAGCACAGGTGATTCTCCGAGAGTCTTGGTGTCTGGGTTAGACAGAGCAATCCCAAGACCAAAGTCCAACCAAACCACTAAGTAGCTCATTTACTGTAATGCCATTGAAAGCAGGAAAAGGAGAGAAGGAGGGAGAGGACATTAACATTTGTTAACTAAATTAATCCCTGTGCCCATTCTGAGAAGCAGATATAACCTTCATCATCTCATAGCCAAACCTGCGACTCAGGGAAGCAGGACAGAGCTAGGATCGTACCCAGTCTCTCTGTCCCCAGGTCTGCTGGTTCCTCTCTGTCCACTCCCTCTCACTCCCACATGACATGGCCTCCCTGGTGCAATCCATTCAGGCACGTGGCAAGCAATGTTGGAAAACACCTTAGAATTAAGGTCAGGTATTACAGGTGGGGTTGGTCATTTTTGCTAAACATTACTCACCAGGAAAAGATGAAAGCAAAACACAGGAACATAACACTAAGAAAAGCAAAAACAGTGCCCATTGGCCTACCCACCCAAAAGAAGGTGATGTATGCACCTTTAAAAATAGAGAGGAGGCCTGACCTGTGGTGGTGCAGTGGATAAAGCATTGACTTGGAACGCTGAGGTTGCCAGTTCGAAACCCTGCACTTGTCTGGTCAAGGCACATATAGGAGTTGATGCTTCCTGCTCCTGCCTCCTTTCTCTCCCTCTCACTCACTCTCACTCTTTCTCCTCTCTAAAATGAATAAATAAAAAAACATTTTTAAAATAGAGAGGAGGTATCTGGTAAGAGCATCCTGGAGTCTGACAGTTCATTTTTTCTCTTACCCATCCTATGCACTCTCACTTGTCAGAAATAAGAATCATGAGGTCAAGCTTAACAATACTTTACATTAGAAATGGAAGCAAAAAAAAAAAAAAAGGTGAAACTATATGTCCAAAGGTTACTGAGTACATAGCTAGAACAGCAGGATTCGAACCCAGGTCCATCTCACGCAAAGACCACCTCCTTTCTCCTGCCCAGGTTGCCTATCTGTGTCTACGCGCATCTAGACTGATGTGACTATGCTTGTGTATAGCCACATGTGATGTAGGCAAGTAAGTGTCTTAAGTGTAAAAATAAGTGTGCACTGGAATGTGCTCTGTGGGTTATTAGTGGAGGCGTGAGCCTCTTCGGGAACAAATACTGGATGAACATCTTTGTATATTCTATCAACAAAGCATGAGAACAATTTCTACCCACTACACTGGGAGGCTGTCAGCTACAGTGCACTGTCACCTTCAATGCTGTCTGAAGCTTCTGATACTGGGTCCTCAGCCCATAACACTTACACAGTAAATGGATGAACAAATGTCCATCCAAATAAATCTCACCAAGCAAGAGTGGCCCTTGCTGGAATTTCATTTAATCCCCTGCCCCCATAGTCCTGCTGGGAAACAGCCATCCTTCTGTTCCAATTTCCCTATTTTTGAATCCCTTTCTCTTTTATAGAACAGAAAAAGAAACAGTTACTAATTTGGGTACTGTCACTGATTTGAAAATAACTTTAATCCCATTAAATAACTGCTCACAGACATCCCACCGTATGAAATGTTGTCACTAGAAGAGGAAGGATTGTAAAGGTCACTGGGTTCAGCACTGAGGTACACTCTCCTATGACAGTCTTCATGTCCTGTGATGTTGTTGTCTTCCCTTCAATGCCCTCCAATATCAGCCCCCAAATATCAATCACATGGCAGAAGGACGTTGTGGATTTGCAGGACAGCTCTGGTTTTAAATAGACTACAGCGATGTCCCCACAGGTTAGGGCATTGGCAGGTGCGTATCTGACCCTGAATGTTAAAGCAGCAGCTATTTCACCTGCAAATTATCTTAGTTTAGATAATACATTACATGGCCATGCTTCATAAGCACAGACATTTATAACACACACTCTGAGTTTTGGTTCAGAAAACATGGACACACACACACACATCCATCCTCATTCCCATTCCTACCTACACATGCCCTTTGGGGTGCTCATGTATGCCTCACGATGGCCTCCTCCTTACGAAGCTTGATTCCTGCCTCTGAGCTTGCTCATATTCCTCTCCCTGCCCGAAATGTTGCCCTTCTTCAACTCCACTTATATAAACGTTACCCATCTTTCAGAACTGTGCTCCAACCCCGTTTCCACGAAGCCGCCTCTGTCTACTCAACCCACACTGACTTGTCCCTTCTCTTAACTTGTCTGCCCATGACATTTGCTTTGCTAAAACAGGGGAAGGAGTCAAAGGCACTCTTCGGTGTGGGTTCACTCCTCCGCGCAGTGTTCTGCCTGCACTGCATTTAGAAGACTACAGGTAGCACCTAGGTATGGTAATTTGGTCCCTATCTCAGCAAGTCAGCATTCTTCAAAGGTGGCTCATTGAAAGAAATGAGAACAGGCCTTGGCCTGGTGGCTCAGTGAATAGAGCTTTGTCCTGGTGCACTGAGGTCATGGGTCTGATCCCTGTTCAGGGCACATACGAGAAGCAAACAATGAGTGCACAACTCAGTGGAACGAGTTGATGCCCCTCTCTCTCTCTCTCTCTCTCTCTCTCTCTCTCTCTCTCTCTCCAATCAATGGAAAAATTAAAAAAAGAAATGAGAATACAATTATTTATAAGTGCATTTTTTCTTATAAAAATGTTCAATTCTAAGAAAGCTGCAAATAAAACACTCAAACCAGAGGCTCTCTTAGAGCCCTACCTGCCCAACCTCTTACCCAAAGCAGATGTGCAACCATCACCACCCGCAGAATCAAAATGCCCATCCAACTTATTTGTAGACACGCCCTCTGAGGCCATCTCTCCAGGCACCTTGTTCCCTTCCTGGGAAGCTCTGATTGTTCCTGTTCTTTCTTATAATACACTATTTCTCAAAGTTATATCTGTGAACCATCTGCACCATAACTATTTGAGGTGTTTGTTCAAATCACAGATTTTTCAAGTCCAATTCCAGGCACAGTGCATCAGCATTTGCAGAAAGGAGAGGAACAGTAACGCAGTGTTAAGAGGTTTACCAGATGATGTTTATTTTACTAGAGTGTGAGATCTGCCTGCCATTAAGCGAATTCTAGTGTTGAAAACTTAGTTCTGCCTTCCTAACAACAGCAAAACACTGACTTCCCCTCTCTCCAGGCAGCTCTTCAAACACGAGAGGAGGTCCACACTCTCCTTTCCCTCTTCAGTACTCTTTTGCAACCCAGGTTATCTAACTCATCCTTCTACAAAACCCCCTACCCCAAACCACTTAAACCACGTTCCTCTGCATCTTCTCCTGCTTGCCAATGTCCCTCTCAAAATGTGATGCTCCAATCAGATAGAGAGTGCCAGATTTTTTATGCTTTACTATATACTGCCCATTTCGTGGAGTGTATCAATTTAGGCCCATGCCACCAAACAATAAGAGTATCTATTTTGGCTTAAACTAACCAGCAGTATGTATTACTATTTTCCAAATCCCTGCTTAACTGAATAGGCACGATATTGATTCTCCATAGTTGTTTTAATTTGGGTGCCTTTGTTTATATTTTCATATATATATACATATACATATACATATATATATATATACATATACATATATATATATACATATATATATATATTAAATTGCTCCTGTTCTTTTTATTTTTTCCTTTTAATTCATTATGTCAACTACTATGGCAAATAAGTCCTCTTAATGCATTATATCAATTAATCCTCCAAACAACATTACCCTCAATTTACAGGTGAAGAAACTGAGCTTTCAAGAACTTCTAATGAGGAAACACAGTTAGGTCTTCAGGTCCCTCACTGATTTATCCCTTCATTTAATCAATATTTTTCAGAGGCAAGCTCTTCATCATCAAGACACTTTGGGAAGTCAGTTTAATAGAGCCAAGCGTTCGGGAGAAAATCTGGAGAAAGGTTCAACAGAACACTGGGAATTTCCACAACTCTATCACCTCCTTACATCTATCTAAAATTTCCTTTATTCTCCTTGCTGGTTTTCCTGGCCTAGAGAAAACAGTGATCAAGTTATAATCACTGGGTAGCAATGCTAATTATTAATATAAAATTTAAGAAGATATATGTATACGTTCAGATATTTGCCAAAAGAAGTGATATGTGGCTCACCTTAAAAGAGCACAAGAAGTCACAGGCAGTAGTTTGAAAATAAGACAGAACTCCGTAACAAATTACTGTCTATCCGTTGGCAGCAATATCAGTCAATAATATTTCAGAAGTATATACGCAAGTAAGATTGGCTTTCACTTTCTCCACTTTTTGTAATCAAGACCAGTGTTGATGTCATTAACTAAGATAATGTTAATTTATTATTTATAAGGTTTTAGTCCAAATAGTTGAGCTTCTCTTGGTTTTGGTTAATTTAACCAAACTGCAAGCAATTACACTTTCATTAAAAACAGATATGCACAAAGTGGGAATGATATTTAAATCAACTGAATGTAAACCAGATTAAAAGAAATGTAAACAATTAAATACTGATCTGAGATGGAAGCAAAATTAAAAATAATTTCATTGTACTCCATGTTTCCTCCGAGATGGTCGAGAACACCCAAAAGTCAAGAGTTCTCAAGGTCACACATGAGTGGTAACATTGAGATGCAAACCCAAGTTCCTTGACTTTAAATTGAGAGTCTACAAATCTGGGCCCTTCAGTGACATTTAGTGATTCCCAACTTCAATAAAACAAACTCTGGTCTTCCAAAATTTTCATGAAGTTTTCCAAACAAAACCTATTAACTAGGCATCAAAAGAGTTAATGTAATTTTAAAGGTCTTAGTTTCCAGTTTTGTGATTCCAGGCAGCCTGAAAAAAGTTCTCAGGGGCTATATTTTTCTATAAGCCTTGATGGAAACTCCATTTCTTCCTTATAAGTTATTAAAAAACATATTCACTTGTGATTCTAAGGTCCATCTTGCCCTAAATCTTTTTTTCACATAATAAACAAGCATAAGACAAAAAAATTATTACATCCATTAGGATGCCCATCTTCCAAGAAGGAACATTTTTTTCTTCTTTACTATTCCAATTTCTGATTACTCTGTTTTTGAACCCCTCATCTGAAGCCACATAAAAATTTAAGTTCACTTTCTTAACACTAAAATTTTAGCTCCTTACAACTTACTGCCTGGCAACCATGTTCCCTTCACAGAGTGTAAAGAGAATTTAACATTTAAACAGATTGTTCTAAATAGGAACTCAAAGTCAGTTTTAAAAAGCAAAGGATAGTCCGATGCAGTTGACTGTTGACTATTTATATGGTTCTCAGAATTTTACCCTGAAGAATTTAGTGTGAATTATTTGCTAGCCAATAGTCATGCCCACCACACTCCCCTGCAAAGAAGTTGCCCCTTCCACAGAGAACCTTCCTCTACAGATAGACCCACCCCTACATAAGGAGACATTCCCTCATCCAGAGTCTCCCTTTCTCCCGCCCAACACACAAACCCAAACCAACCCTGGGTGTTATCATAAGGCAGCACATGGATAACAAGGTCTGGCAGGCAGAGCCAAGCCCGAACACCATTCACCTTGACCCCTTGGAGGCCATGTTAATTGATACACTCTCTCTGTCAACTGTCTCACAAGGGACAAACTCTCCCAAATCTCTCCTTGGAAATTCAGGCACGGTGACCCCCACTGGCTTCAGACTGCACTTGGAGGGCTCCCCCGCCCCCCATGAGGTCGGAGCCCAGACGTCAGAGGGGCACACTCACTGCAAATCTGACTTGGCAGTTTTCCTCGCCCAGGTAGCACAGGTCTCCCGACACGTTGGTCTCCAGCCACAGGTGCTCTCCATTCACTGCATTCTCCTGGAAGGAAGAGACCCACCTGACTTCAGTTTCCTTAAAGGGGAAAGTACTCAAATTCTGATTCGGGATACAAGAAATTGAGTGAACCCAAGTAGTTTAAACACTTTTCATTTTACCCCTGAAAATACTGCTGGTGTTGGTCCTACCAAAATTCTAGAACCAGAAAAGGGTGTCGGAGAAAACTTTGAGCCAATAATGATAATAGAAATTAGGTCCATAGATGCTTTATACATAGACATGGTAATATTTGCTGAGAAAATTAGCTAAAAAGGAGGATAGTAATATTAAAGTATTTTAAGTAAACACTGAAAACACACCTAATCCTAATCCTAGTAATGGGTAAATTATACTTCTAAGCCACAGGTTTTTTGAAACCCAGTTTTAAGTTTCAAGTCACCGTGTACTCAAAGCCTAATAAATTTTTACTAATGCAAACATTTTGCCAGTGCAGTAGGGCTCCCCACTCCCATTGATTGTAAGTTTTTCAAATGAAAAAATTTCCCTGCTTCTAAAAATATTCAAATATTTCTGGTGGCAAACAGAGAACAGTCCAGAATAGGTCCAGACCCTAAAAGTTTTCACACAGTGATAGATGAGGATAATATTTGTAAAAAAAATAATAACTGAATAAATAGGCATTTCTTTGTTAGGTTTCCTAAAGAAATTGATCTCTACAAGTTATGATATTCCACGACTAAAAATGTACCATCCAACTTGAACGTCTAACCATTCACAAGATACAATCCTATTATTCTTTAATTCATTCAATAAGCATTTTTTTTTTACACCATGGGTACCAGGCACTGGGTTAGTGGGGTACTCCACAGAGTAAAATTTACCTGAGAATATGGACTAAACACATAATTGCAGCAGCAAATGCTAGGGAAGTCTAAACACAGCAAAAATTTTGCCAACTCTTTAAGAAACAGAACTGTAACATGCTGCAATGGGGAAATAGTAAAAAACCATTGGTAATACCAATCTGGGCATGCCAGAAATTAAGTCCTTGAGAAGGCAAGTAAGGTAGGGACAAGCAGGCCAGCCCAAGGAGTCAGACTTAGCAGTACATCACTCACACACTGAGCCGCTATCTGTCACCCTGGGTCAGGGGTGGTTTGCCCCCTGCACACTGCATCCCACCTTGCTGATAAACCTCATCAAAGTCAGACACAGCAGGACTAATGAGCTAACCTCATTCTTGAATGAGGATCTGATTGGAAATGCCAATCTTCGCAAGGGAAGAAGGAAAGACAAAGATGGAGGCTTCTTGCCACAGCGGTTCTAACACATTTCACTGCTCATTAGACTGACTTGGGGAGTATTTAAGAATACCTGCGCACCCTTCCTGGAGAGTTCTTTTGAACTAAGCTGAAATGAAACCCCGATATCAGTTGTTTTCAAAGTTCTGGAGGTGACGATGAGCGGCAGAGTCTGAGACCCAATGGCCCAGAAAACCCTGCCCTGCCTCTCCATAATTATTAGATAATAGATTCAAGAACTTGTCTGTGATGGATCTGTTAGACTTGATACTTCTCTTCCCTTGTACCGTCAACAGAGAAGAAGGTGAGAGAGGAGGAGAGAGGTGGCATAGGTAGCCAGCCCAGAGGGATTATCAGGAGAGACATGAAGCCATAGATACTCACTGAGTCAACTCAAAATTACCAAGGAGATCCCGGGAATAGGGAAAAGGAAACAAACTCATACAAGCCTTTCAAGAAGCAATATAATACATTAAAACAGAAATAAATTTACTGAGCAATCTCACTTTTGGAAACATACCCTAAGACAATAATCCTAATGAAAGAAAAATCTGTGCACATTAAGAGCTTCAGTTTCTCTCCTTGGTCTCTGCAGCCGACACTGCTAGCCATTCACCAACATCATTTTTCTTTCTTTCCTGAACAGCTAGACTTTATTACCCAGCCTCCCTGGCCATGTGACCAAGTTCTAACCAATGGAACAGGGCAGGAGTGGCGTGTACTAGTTTCAGACTTGGTCCATTAAAACCTCCCACATTTCTGCCTGCGTTGTTCCCATCCTGGATTACTGGAAAGCCACTTGCTGGGATGACTTTAGAAGCCTTCTGATGAAATGTAAGAGCAACTCTCTGTCTGGGCCACTGAATAACTATGGGACAGGTTATTATAATCTCTACCTGGAACTGTCCAGGCTGTTACATGAGTAAGAAGTAAACTTCTGTATTTATCCATGTTTGAGTATTGTATTTATTCCAATCTAGTCTATCCTAGCTAACATAGGCCTCTTTCTTCTCTCTGCTCATATTTTTGTCTGGATTCTCTTCATTATCTACATCCACCCCCAAGTTGTTTACAATACACAGAGCAGCATGTCTGATCTCTGAACCCTGTTTCCTCCTGCTCTGGACTCTGATTCTGACATTCTCTCTGATACTTGACACTGCTGTATAATGAATTCCTTGAAATCACAGCTATGGTCTGCTTCTCTCTTGTGCAGAATACTTAAAATGATTCCGTATTACTTATTAAATAAAATCCAAATTTAAGCAGACCTCCTAGACCTCCCATGAACGACATTGATCTGTGTCTCTTCACTTTCCTTCTTCACCTGCACACATTCCACCCCCTGTCACTCTTCCCTAAATAGAGCCACACTTTCCCGTTTGTGTGTCGTGGTTTCTGTTCATTCCCTTCTCCCCACCCAGGAATGTCTTTCTTTCTTTTCTACACACCCATCTTGAAACACCATCTCAAATAGTACGCAACTCCGAGAATCCATCTGTGCCAGACAAAAAGATACAGCTCTCCCATTTCTAAATGAAGATAACATCTCTTTTGTACTTGGGAGTGCTGAGGCAGGTCTCTATAGATACACCTGAGAACATCTCTCCTATTTTTAGCCTTTTCCTCAAAGTCCAAAAACTTCTCTCCTGAAATGATTTACTCAAATGATTTATTATGACTTAGCATATTCTCTGCCTTATATAATCTACTTAAAAATAGAGATCCACCTGTATATCTAGATAGATAGATAGATAGATAGATAGATGATAAGTAGGTAGGTAGGTAGGTAGATAGATAAGATAGATTGGATAAATGGATGGATGGATGGATGGATGGATGGATGGATGGATGGATGAATTAGATAGGTAAGTAGGTAGGTAGATATGATAGAAATATGACTGATAGATAGATAGATAGATAGATAGATAGATAGATAGATAGATAGATAATATAGAGTTTGATTCTTTGCTCTCAAGTTCTACTGAAGTCCTAGCAATAGTTCCAAGTAAACAGATAAAGGCTGGGAGGGGGGAGTGTCACAAACTGAGTAACACAGATGGAGTGCACTGACACCAGCAGCTAATAATTTACACTCAATGAAGATATCCTCTGTTTTAAAACAACAAGAAAATGGTAAATATGAGTCCTATGTAAATGTTCCTACAAATACAGAAAGGAAAGAGCCTTCAGGATCCTAACAGGTAAAATCTGTCTCAGATGGTTTGGATCTCCGCTGTCCAATAAGCAGATGGCTGATAATGCAGTTATAGCACGGATGGAGATGTGCTGTCAGCATAAAATTCACAGCAGATTTTTAGGACTTCATGTGAACAAAAAAGAATGTAAATCATCTCACTGATCATTTTTATATTGATTGCCTGTTGAACTAATAATATTTTTGATAGATTTAGTTAAACAAAATATGGTGCTAAAATTCATTTTACCTACTTCTATTCACTTTTTCACATTAAATGTGGCTACTAGAAAATTTAGAATTCCTTTCCACTTTATATCTATTTCTACTGGATGATGTGAGTTTAGTTAATCACTCGCCAAGGGGCAGATCAGACCTGGATAGTTCTCACTGACCCGTGAGATTGTAGGATTGTATGGCTTTCCCTCCTGCAGCCACTGTGATTTCATTTAAAATTTTCACAATTTTGGAAATTAAAGGACTGGTGAGAGTACATAAAACCACTTTAGAGCTTCCCCGCTATTAACCTGGCTGCGAGTTCCTGTGCTCTCGGCAATCTGATCTCTTGATTAACCTGACATTTTTGAAACAGGGACAGGAGCAGGAGAAACTATTGAGTGGCAGTCTCTATTAGTGATGACACCTAAACCCAAAGGTAAAAATGTTGAGGCCCGAGGCTTATAAAGAAGGCACAGACCTGCTGAAACTTGTCATTTGAGATGAGACTAAAATGAGTGGGCGTACACACACACACATACACACAGACACACACACGCAACGCACACACACACCCCTGCCTCCTCCCAGCTTTTCATTCAAGGTTTCTAAAGATAACATGACCCAGTTTCATAACCCAGTTTAAAGCAATCCCACATGAAGGTTCTGCTTCCCTAATTTGTCCCTGAACCAAACAGTGAGGCGGTGCAGTGACCATGTGACGTGTCTACCTGCCTGGGAGAATGCACGTCACTTCTCAGCACCGTCAACCACAGGAGAGGAAAAGTGGTCTGCATCTAGGATCTGGCTTTGTTGGTGCCAAGGCTCTGTTTTCCTTAGCCCTCAGGACTGGAGGACACTTTCCAATAAGGGAAGACAAAGCTGAATTGAAATTGGGATGCTAGGTTTAAAATCAACATGCCCTTTCAGATCTGGGTGGCTTTTCCACCACTGTTTTTAGCATTGGTTTAGGCCAGTAGAATGGTCAAAAACAAACCATAAAACAGTGGAGGCAGCATAAGATCCACCTCCCATGCTTTCTGCTATAATGTTAAAACCAGGGAAGACATCTCTAAGTCCAGATGAAGTCACTCTCGCAAGAGCAGCATGTGACATTTAAGAGTAGACATACGTTGTCTATGCAACAGACACACTTTCTAAATAGGCTAACTCACTCTACACTGGAAACTTGGATTCTAGCCCAGGAGATGAGATTTTTTTTTCTCCCTTTTGAGCATGATTGCCTTTCTAGAAATTTAGCTTGTTTTCCCCCAAACTGGCTGGGCTTGGCATGGTGTTCATGGAAGCAACCCCTGCAGGTTGCCACCATGAGGGTGAAGAGAGGATACAAATGGGAGGAATGAAAAGATCCAACAACTGAGTGTGTTTTAAGACTTCACACAATACATTGTATTGGGAAGGAAATTTAAAAGGAGTTAGTTGGAATTAAAATAACATAAATTCATTTATTTCCTAAGCAGCTTTGGACTCACACCTCCCACACCTTTCAGGAGTTATAAACCATCTAAGAGCCCATCGACTCCCAGTGAAATCTTCCCTTCTTATTGATCGAGTAGAAAGGCTATGATCAATCAATTCCCTGACATCAGTCACCAGACAGCTATGAGGCCCCTGTGGACAGCTATACTTTATACTGTGAAGAAGAAAGAGCATGCAGAAAACACTGTCCCTCCCTTCAGGGAGTATGAAATCCAACAAAGGACTTAGAATAAGACCAACTAAAAACAAACAAACACTGATCTGTTTCGAAGGTTTGTAAGACAGTGCACGATGGTAGAGGTATCGTGAGGAATCCTAGTAAAAAGTGAGTAAAATAAATAGCATCAGTTGGATTGAAAAGATGAGCATGGCCCGGCAGAGAGCAAGAGAGGAAATCTCTGGAGGATATAATTTCACATTGGGTGGGGCCAACTGTCTACTGTTGTCAACGGAAGACTGGAGACCGCTCTGATGTCTACATGAAGGGTTCAGACCCTGCCATGCATGAAGGGGAAGGCCTGTGCACAGTCAGCGAGAGTGCACGTGAGCAAAGAGTCATCAAGGAATGAAATGACGCAAGGCAGAAAATCCAGCAGGTCACGCTAAACCATCTGAGCCGATCAGAGCAGGACAAGAAGCTTCGGACTCTGGGGAGCAGACTAAAAATAAGAGACTACATATCCCTAAGTAGGAAAACACAAAAATGAAAATGGGATACGTGAAGGAAACTATTAAATTCATGTTCTCAAAACACAGAAACTGACTCCTACAACAGTATACTCATCACCAAAACGCACAAGGCTGGCGACAGTCTGAGCTCACTGAGTCAGGGCTCACCTGTGTCTCAGGCAGCCCACTGGCAGCCACTCCTCAAAGCCCTTTGCAAAGGGAAACTGAGGAAATGATTGTGCCCCTCCCGGAGACCAGCATACACTGGAGTCAGGACAGGGCCCTTTTGGGATTCTATAATTAGCAGAAACGTGAGGATTCAGATCCTAATTCCAGGGTCACCCTAATCTGTCTCGCAACTTCAGAGGTACTATGAACCACTTCTGTCTGTTTTCTTACTGGTGAAAGGAGCAGAGGAGAGGTGACACATTCCAGGGGGGTCACAGTTATAGGCCTTTGAGATGACCCTCTTCCCCTGAACCACAGGGAAATAGAGGAAAGAGAATTCAACCCGAGAGTCAGGGGGAGGGGACTCTTGTCAGCCTGCTCCACTCCTGTTCTGCCAGAAGCATAACTAGCACTGTTGGGGCCTGTCATCCTCATTAACACCAAAAAATTGGCAAACCTCTCCATTTTATTTTTTAAATTCTTGCCATTCTCCTCCTCCTCATCTGGGAGACTCTTAAGACACTCCAAGCCAAATTAATGCTTAATAAATAGCAGCAGATAAACAAACACATTAAGTCCAGAAGAGTGGGTTGACAGAGGGAGATAAACCCCAGGGAGCAGACAGGGGCAGGGATACAGAAATGGCAGAGACAGGTCAAACCAGAGGACCAGTCTCACACTTACACAGACCACAGAAAACCCTGGTGTAGCTCCTTGCGGAGACGTGCAAACTAAAGTGACGTAGATGGAATGGGTGAAAACAACACTCATTAGGAAAAGTAAAAAATTTTCAAGTAAAAGCAAGTCAAGTCTTAGCAAAAGAATATACAATGGGGTGAAGCAGTCTCTTCAATAAATGTGGTTGGGAAAACTGGTCAGATACATGCAGAAAACTGTGAAATTGAACCACTCTCTAACACCATAAACAAAAATAAACTCAAAATGAATTAAAGACTTACATGTAAGACCTGAAACCATAAAACCCCTAGAAGAAAACACAGGCACTAAACTTTTTGACATTGTTCTTCATATTTTTTTTTTTTTGGATATATCTTTCCGGACAAGGGCAACAAAAAGCAAAGATAAACAAATGAGATGATCATCAAACTAAAAATGTTTGCTCAGTGAAGGAAACCATCAACAAGATATCTGCAAATAGCATTGTTCATAGTGGCCAGGACATGGAAACTACCAAAAAGCCCGTCAATAGATGACTGGATAAAGAAGATGTGGCACATATACACTATGGAATACTACTCAGCCATAAGAAATGATGACATCGGATCATTTACAGCAAAATGGTGGGATCTTGATAACATTATACAAAGTGAAATAAGTAAATCAGAAAAAAACATGAACTGCATTATTCCATACGTAGGTGGGACATAAAAGTGAAACTAAGAGACATTGATAAGAGTGTGGTGGTTACGGGGGGGGGGGGGGGGGGGGGGGGAGGGAGAGGGAAAGGGGGAGGGGGAGGGGCACAAAGAAAACTAGATAGAAGGTGACAGAGGACAATCCAATCTGACTTTGGGTGATGGGTATGCAACATAATTGAACGACAAGATAACCTGGACTTGTTATATTTGAATATATGTATCCTGATTTATTGATGTCGTCCCATTAAAAAGTAAAATTTATAAAAAAAAAAAAAGATACCTGCAAATGATAAATCCAATAACCAAAATGTATAAGGAGCACATAGAACTCAACATCAAAAAGTCACTCAAATATCTCTAACAATCCTCTCTTCTGAGAAAAACATTTCACATGATTGTAGTTAGAAATTGTAGGGTTGGTCACTATTTGGCTTCTGTTTTCTAACAGTGATATTAGTCCACAATTATGTTTCTTTTTTTCAGAGCCACATCTTAAAACTCCTTACACAGCATTTCTCTAAATAAGCCTTCAGACCAGGCGTTCAGTTTCCCTCCATTGTTAAAATTCCAAAACTGTTTTCTGCCACTGTGATTAACACCACAGGCCACATGACAGGGTAGGGTGCCCATGAAGAAGAGAGGGGAACAAAGAACCATTACGCATGAACCCCATCTTAGTTCCTAGTCGCTTCTCCCTCTGATATGCTGCAGCTTCCCACCAGCGGCCCATAATACCATTTTGATGAAATACTAGAGTACATACCTCTCTATGGGATTCAGAATACAATATGTACAATCAAGCTTTGGCTCAAGCAGGACACTTCTTTTTAAAAGCATTTCTAATGACTATTTCCAACATCAAACAGGGATGGAGTGTCCTTCCCCACAGTCACGTGGTGCCCTATGTACCCCTCCATTCTAGGTGTCACCACCCTGTATTTTACTTGTTGATTTCTTTTCTGTCCACTGCGCTCTAAGCTTCTTAAAGACAGAAACATCTTCCTCATCTCAGAATTCCAAAAAACGAACACAAGTTCTAGGACAAAGTAAGTACTCAAATGTGTGATGAGTTAATAAATTCATCAAATATTTTATTTCTAGATAAATAATTCTGCAGGCTGCACAATTTACAAAGAACCGTCACATTTGCAACCACATTTGATCCTAACAACACCCATGAAGTTCCCCTTAGGAGGGGTCATAGTTGTCCCTATCTATAGATGAGAACACTTAGGCTGACAGAATCAAGTGTCTTAACTAATGTCACTCAAGGAGCAGAAAAAGGACTTAATGAAAGTTTCTATCTAAATAATTTAAACCCTCATTAGAATCTTGCATCTCAAATAGAAAATTACTTGGCACATCATGAATATTAAATTAACATTTTGGGTCCCTCACACCCATCATTGATCCATACATGTCCTTTGTGATTTTTTGTGTGTGTGTGTGACAGAGACAGAGAGAGGAACAGACAGGGACAGACAGGCAGGCAGGGAGAGAGATGAGAAGCATCAATTCTGTTGTGGCTCCTTAGTCTCCTTAGTTGTTCATTGATTGCTTTCTCATATGTGCCTTGACTGGAGGGCTATAGCAGAGCAAGTGACCCCTTCCTTGCTCAAGCCAGTGACCTTGGACTCAAGCCAGTGACCTTGGGCTCAAGTCAGCGACCTTGGATTGCAAGCCAGCTACCTTTGGGCTCATGCCAGCAACCATGGGGCCATGTCTATGATACCATGCTCAAGCCAGTGACCCCATGCTCAAGCTGGTGAGCCTGTGCTCAAGGCGAATGAGTCCGCGCTCAAGCCAGCAACCTCAGAGTTTTGAACCTGGGTTTTCCACATCCCAGTCCGATGCTCTATCTACTGCGCCACTGCCTGGTCATGCATCCTTTGTGATTTTATCCATTTGTTTACATGTAATCACTGGCGTAAGTATCTCCTATGCTGGATTATGGTTAAGAGTTTCTTAAATAACTGTCCTGGGATAAAGGAAAACTTCAGGAGAGAAACATTCTTTCTAAACACAACTCAATGCACTAAGGTTTGTACCTGAGCATTCTCAGGACTGATAGAAAACAAGATGAATAAGTGTATGCTTGGGAGAGAGAAATATTGTAATATCAAAGGACATTAAATCATGGCATATGTGCTAAAAAGAATTGATTTAACTTAATCTGAAAACTCTTCTCTTTTCCCCCCACCCTGCCATGTTCTTGGTTATGGGAAGAGAACATGAATTTCCCACTGTCAGCTCAACTACAGATGCTAAACAAGCTTCATCATCAAGAGAAGATGGCTAGAATTTTAGAGCAGCCCTCCTCTCCCTTCCTGCTGTTCCTCACATTTCTGTAGGAAGCAACGAAGCCCCTCAATGCACAGAGATGTCTTCTGCCAAGAACTCGACACACTTATAAGGACTCTCAATAAATGTGTTCTAACTGATGTACAAATTTCAGGCTGCGATCTTCAACCCCAGTTAATAATTTCTGAGGAGGTCTTATGGTTAAAATGTTAAAGATCAGCAAAGATATCTACTTCCACTGATACAAAACCTGTCTACCTTTGGGTTAGGGGAGAAAGAATAACAGACAGGAGGACATCAAGTGCCTGGAATGTTAAGTGACATCATCCTCTATAAAAATACCAAGAAGGCAAAAGACAGCTTGAGCTGACGAAATCAAACTTGGATTGCACGACGCCATAAAGGATAAGTTCCATTCATTGTCAGCATGGTGGGAGCTGTGGAGCATGCGCACAGAGGTTCTTTTTATCTCACAGCTGCATACCCAGACAGTAGTGCTTCAAATGATTCATGGGCGTTTTATTTTAGTCTTCAACACATCTGACTTCATATAAAGGAGCTATGTTCCTAGGATTCTGAGAACGGATCAGAGATGTGAAGACTGGTCCGTGAGCAATACTGAAAATTAAGTCCTTACAACCAGGATTACTCTACCCAGCAAGGCTGTTCATTTAAAATTGAAGGAGAAATAAAGAACTTCCCAGACAAGAAATAGCTAAAGGAGTTCATCACTACCAAACCAGCATTACAAGAAATGCTAAAGGGTTGTCTTTAAGAAGAAAAAAATATATATGGACAATAAAAGGCAATAAATACATAGCTATCAAAAATTGAATCTAGCCTGACCTGTGGTGGCGCAGTGGATAAAGCGTCGACCTGGAAATGCTGAGGTCGCCGGTTCAAAACCCTGGGCTTGCCTGGTCAAGGCACATATGGGAGTTGATGCTTCCAGCTCCTCCCCCCCTTCTCTCTCTCTCTCTGTCTCTCCATTCTCTCTCTCTCTCCTCTCTAAAATGAATAAATAAATAAATAAATAAAAATAATTAATATGTTAAAAAAAATTGAATCTAAAAAACAAAATAAATGAACAAGCAGAAACGGACTCATAGATGCAGAGAACATTTTAACGGTTGCCAGATGGGAGGGGTGTTGGTGAGAAAAGTGAAGGGATTGATACAAATTGGTAATCACAGAATAGTCACGGGTATGTTAAAGCACAGCATAGAAAACATAGTCAATAATATTCTAATAACTATGTATGGTGTCAGAGGGATGTGAGGTTGATCGAGAAGATCACTTAGTAAGTCATACAATGTCTGATCACCTGAAATTAGCTGCCCACTGAAAACTAATATAATATTGTATGTCAATTGTAATTGAAAACTAAAAAATTATTTTAAAAAATGAATGAATAAAATTAGAGAAAATTCTTAAGTCTTGCTTGTAGCTATAGGAACCCTGACAAAGAGACAGACCACACATGCAATCGAATTATGTTTAAGTGACACCTACACTCCAGTCCAGAGTCGCTTGCGGCTCCTTTGCTGGACCATTTGCCACAGGAAGGCCGAGGGGATGAGCAGGAGCCAGGTGCTGCAGGCCTGCCCGGGAGATGGCTTTCCTGCAGCAAGAAGAAAAAAACACAAAGGAAAAACCAACATCAGAAGGGAATACAGGGCTGAGACTTTCCCGTGGGTTAGAAACGATGCATGAGTCAGTCTCCTGCACATGCAAACCTTCACGTTTGTGCTGGAATCTCTCTCTCTCAAGCTCGTGGTGAAGGTAGAGAGCGGCAGGTCTCAAAGGCAGGGAGGTGAGGGGGTCCCTTTGGGGCAGTACTGCTTCCGGACCAGAAATTGAAATGTAAGCTCCTGTTTAGTGTCGAGGCCAGAATGCAGGTCTGTTTGCAGAAGCCTAGGGTGAGGGCAGTCACAATACTCAGACAAGTGTAAAGCTGCCAGCCAGACAGTAAAAGCAAGGAAAGCAGGCTTGCGAGGTCTTCTATCAAAATTCCTCCATTTCCCACCAAAGTGCTCTCCAAGCCAGTCACAGCTCCAAGTCCACTCTCACTCCTCTGAAGAGCATCCTTCCCTTCCCCTTGTGGAAGACTGCTACAGACAGCTCAAGCTTCTAAATGGGAGAGGACTGATTTGTATCTGCCGAGAAATAGCAAACCCCAAGAGACCAGTATCTTACCAAGGTGATCCATGGCAAGAATAATCTAGAACAGGCTGTTTGGAGTTTATGTTTGTTGAGTGGAACATTAGAGAATTCAGGCGAAGAAGGTAGGAAAAGTTAAGAAAGTCAGTCCTGACTTTGGCCGGGCAAAGGTAATAAGAGGAACTCCTTTAGCAAGCAAATATGACTATGGCTGGAAAAAGGGAAGAGAGGGGAGGTAGTAAAGTGGGGAGAATGAGAACAGCAAGGTAAATGAAGAAAGCAGGAATCACCCAGGGAGATCCCGAAGTGTCATCATGCATAAAAGAAGTCAGTTTCTGAACATTTTCATCAAAAATGTCAGACAAAGGTCTCGAGCTTAACTAAGAGTGCCAATCCGCCTGACCTGTGGTGGCATAGTGGGATAAAGTGTTGACTTGGAAACACTGAGGTCGCCGGTTCAAAACCCTGGGCTTGCCTAGTCAAGGCACATATGGGAGTTGATGCTTCCTGCTCCTCCTTTCTGTCTGTCTGTCTGTCTCTTTCTCTCTCCTCTCTAAAATGAATAAAAAATATTAAAAAAAAAAAAGAAAGCCCTGGCCGGTTGGCTCAGTGGTAGAGTGTCGGCCTGGCGTGCGGGGGACCCGGGTTCGATTCCCAGCCAGGGCACATAGGAGAAGCGCCCATTTGCTTCTCCACCTCCCCCCCTCCTTCCTCTCTGTCTCTCTCTTCCCCTCCCGCAGCCAAGGATCCATTGGAGCAAAGATGGCCCGGGCGCTGGGGATGGCTCCTTGGCCTCTGCCCCAGGCGCTAGAGTGGCTCTGGTCGCGGCAAAGCGACGCCCCGGAGGGGCAGAGCATCGCCCCCTGGTGGGCAGAGCGTCACCCCTGGTGGGCGTGCTGGGTGGATCCCGGTCGGGCGCATGCGGGAGTCTGTCTGACTGTCTCTCCCCATTTCCAGCTTCAGAAAAATACAAAAAAAAAAAAAAGAGTGCCAATCCGTGAGTTAACTAAGTGGCTCTTGGAAGGGCCAGAGCTGTCCCTCTGCAGAAGAGCCCATGCTTGCTCTGAGAATCACCTGAACTAGAACCAGGTGCGTCCCTGATGCTGACCCCACACTGGTCTGAGGGTGAGGTCTGGGAATCTGCATTTTGCACGTGCAGTTTCCTTCTGTGAGCTAAAGTTTTCAAACGTCTCCTTGGGAATGCAAAATCATTTTAATCTCAAATGGAACTAGGGGATATGAAATGAAGAATCTCACACATGTGCCCTCAGGAACACTAAGCTGAAGAACTGAGGGACTGCTGTCCCACTACTGCCTGATTTACAGAAGACCAAAACTTATCCCTGGACCAGTGAACATCTGCCAAGAATCTTCCCCCTCCCCTCTGCTTGGACTCTGGCTGGATTCCCCTGTCTCCTTGCATCCTTTGCCCATAAAACAGCTACCCCCCCAAACCATCAACGGACTCGCCTGTAGCTTGCTACAGTTTGTGTGTCCCAAATTGCAATGCTCCTGCTATTCCCAAATCATCTCCATTTCTGGTCATTCAATCAGGCGTCAGTTTACCTCTTAATTTAGGGTGACAGGGCAGGTGGGGGCGCACAAACTCCCTCAAGCTGTCAAAGGGGAGCCCTGATGGAAAGCATGAGCAACTTCATTGTGCACTTTACCCCCGATTCGCTCTCTGCAGCCTGTCTCATCAGACGTGAGCATCACAGTAAGAATCTGCCATCTGACCCTCGACCCACAGACACACCAGGGAGGCCCAAGTTCTCAGGCTCCTTCACCCATCTCACTAGGCAGACAACCAAGGCCACAGGCAGTGAGGTGGGGGAAAGCAAGGCAGTGATGCCAGATACATGGTGAATCCCAGCAGCTGAGCCACTGAAGGAAAAGCAATTTGCCAACAGGGGTAAACAAGAAGAGTAAAAGCAGAATCTAAAAGCCTTGCTAGGCTCTCGAACTCAAGATGATCTCTTCTTACTGCTCACTGAGCCTGCAGACTCCACCCAGACATGGAATTTGTAACGTTGAGGGGATGTACAGCAGCCCCAAAGAAAGGTTGGGTAAGAATTCAGACCAGGATTGTGACCCACTATGTCTGAGAGCTCAGCAAGTGTCAGCCCTTTATATATATATGAATGAATACACACACGTCTATATACAATCTCTTATATTCCTACAGAAAAAGTCCCAGAAGTAGTGGCTAGGTCTTCGGTAGTCGGAAATGATCACATCAAGGATCACTTTCAGATGCTCCCACCAGGCAGCAGGCGATGCTCTTGCCTTATAGAAGCTCTTAAAGAGTCATGGCAAGTATGTAGACCTCCAGTGAAGACATTCTGAGGACACAATATTCTTTTTTTTTATTTTTTTATTTATTTATTCATTTTAGAGAGGAGAAAGGGAGAGAGAGAGACAGAGAGGGAGAGAGAGAGGAGAGAGAGAGACAGAGAGAGAAGGTGGGGAGGAGCTGGAAGCATCAACTCCCATATGTGACTTGACCAGGCAAGCCCAGGGTTTTGAACCGGCGACCTCAGCATTTCCAGATCGACGCATTTCCACTGCGCCACCACAGGTCAGGCGACACAATATTCTTTTTCCTCACTTCCACCAAAGCATATCACAACATCAGTTTTGGCCCCTCACCCCAAAGTATATTCTATTTTATTGAGCAATAAGAAAAGAAAACTTGCCTGACCTGTGGTGGAGAAGTGGATAAAGCGTCAACCTGGAAATGCTGAGGTCGCTGGTTCAAAACCCTGGGCTTGCCTGGTCAAGGCACATATGGGAGTTGATGCTTCCAGCTCCTCCCCCCTTCTCTCTCTCTGTCTCTCCCTCTCCTCTCTAAAATGAATAAATAAAAAATTAAAAAAAAAAAAGAAAGAAAGAAAAGAAAACTGGAAGACTTTTTGATGGTGATCCTTTATCCCCCAAGAATTTTCTTCTACTTGAGTTCACAACCTTGTTTAGCATTTTTCCGCAGGACTTTGCCCTGGCTTTGACCGACTCTGTATGGTGATCTGCTGACCCGCAGCTCTCACCACCAAAATGTCAGGTCTCTGTAGGGTCAGAATCTACAGGTTTCACCTTTGATTCCCGAACAGTCACCACAATCTCCCATCACAGGAAAAACCACAGGGACAAATGAGTTTGACTCATGAGACATTGTGGCCTCTGACCACCAAAACCTGACTGCTCTTCCTAATGAGGGCGCCCAAGAGGGGCACATTGCTCGAATGATCAAATTAGGATGCAAGGAACCTATGTGTCTCTAGAAGAGCAATGTGCTCATAAGGTGAGAGACGTAGGAACATTCAACCCTGGCTAAGCTCTGCAGTGGAAGGACAGCTCAACCACACATTCCCAGTCCCTGAAGAGAAGCAATTAAATAAGGGCTTCTGTGGCTTATCTAGTCCTCGCTGTGAAGGCAAATTTAAGGGTGGTTTTCTGCAATGTTAATAGAAGAAAACTATATATCTACTACACATATAAACATTAAGAAGGGGGAAAATAAGTAAGAAACCTCAAAGTGGCTGTCAGTTGGTAGCTATAAGTGGGTCTCACAAAAGGACATTACATACAAAATTAATCAGGAGAGCTATGTACATAGGGGGGTGCGAGGTAACTTCTGATTACAGCTTTCCATTCTTCTAAAGAGCCATGGGAGAAAATATTTTTTTCTTTTTCCCAACAGTTTACATATACAGTATATGCACATTTTCTTCCAAAATAAGAATGCAGTTTCACCATTTCTCGGACCTTAAATCAACTCAGAAGTTGTTTTTCCATTTGGATTCATTTTGGTTGACCAGATGGCATTTAAGAGTCTAGTAGAATTTGTTGTGTATGGGGGGAGGGTACACACAGAGATTTTATGTTTCAATGTGCTCCAATAAAAAAATCACTGGGGTTTCAATTTCTCATTCTTTTCTCCTGCTCAGAATCCTCTCAAACCCACAGTCAGTAAAACCATGAGATGCCAATGATTCTTTTTATTAATTTTATAACACTTTGTCGAGGGTGATGGTAATGACAAAAGGAGCTTCAAAGTGGAGAAATGGCCATGAAGGACCTTTCACACATTTAAAGTGTAAAAGGCAGCATACATCTTAAATAGCATTCTATTATTTCCTTGACTTCATTCAATAAGACTATAAACTCCTAATGGACAGGGCTCAATTCATCTACTGATCTTATTACATTCTAGCCTAGGGGTAGACACAGCATATATTCAGTAAACGCCTTCTGAGTTAATGGATGAACTTGACCAAGACGCTAAGCAAAACAGCTTGCTGATTAGATCAGTGATTGAGAAATCTGATTACGATGATCTGAATTATGTCCCAGGCCTTGCATTTTAGTGCTAGTCTTCCCTGGGAGGGCCAGAAATCCTTCAAAGCAGTGCTTCAAGTATAAAGACAAACAGGAGTTGAATCAGTGTTCAGAAGCCTAAGCCATCAAAGTGGTTTGGAGGTCAGCATTAAAATGGAATCCAATTGCTACGACATTTACGCAGGGCATGTAATAGGGTTAATACGTTTATACATATTTATTGAAAGAAATGTGCAGTATATATACTTCATAAAAAAAGATTTAAAATTTGATGGAAAAATATGTAAATAAGTTGTTTTAGCCAAGATACCCTCTGATTATCTGTTTTGCAGGTTTCTCTCAATTCACTCTAGTTCTCCTCTCCTTCCAGGTTGCTACATTTAATCCACCCCCATCGCCCCAACCCTGCCTCCCAGTGACTCTACCTGTAAGCAGAGAAGGAGGAGGAGGAGCCCATGTGAGCAGAGGGGAGGCACCAGATGATCAGAAGGTCCGCTTAGCAAGGAAATAAGCAATTGGCACATTAAAGATAGAACTTGTTCTTGCTCTAGAGAAGGACCTAGGTATCTAAAAAAGTTACTCTGTACCCTGGTTTAATTCCTCAAGTGCTTCAAGCAAGCTCTGAATCACTCTGTGTATGTATCCCCCATACTATAATGGTGCTCACTTGGCTTATATACAAAGCAGCCCAGGATGCTTCCAGGTTGACTTAGACAAGCCACCTGCAATGCTAAAGATCATTCACACAACAACAACAAAATGTCCCAGCCCCACACAAATTCCAAATACTCCATCAAAGATTCATGTAAGAGAACAAACCTGTGTCATTATTTGTATCAAACTTTAACCCATATTCCATATGAACTCAAAGCATTTTTGATGATTTTAATGTACATTAACAAGAATGTAATTACTATTGAAACAAAGGTTGTGTCCAGTTTTCCAAGGATGAGTCATTCAGAAAATCACTTTTGTTATTCTATGTTTATAGCTGTTACTTTCAGAGTGATTCTTCAACAGCGATGCTCAACCTTTGCCTCTGGTGGGGCTTGAGAACTAGTCTACTTAAAGTCTTCTAGGTATTTCTAATGTGTATCCTATCCTGAGAATTCCTGTTATACACAGATGTGCATGCATCTGACTGCCCCATTACATGTGCTAATGTAACTAAGCCCTGGAAATCACATATTGAAATATATATATTCATTCATTGAGCAATCTATATACTGAACGTCTATATTATACCAAGCACTGTTCCAGATGTATAAGATACATGAATGAATAAAACAAATGTAGATCACTGTCTTATTGCAGCTTACAGTCTAGCAAAAAATACATTCTGCCAGTGCTGAATAATTTTACATATCTCATTCACTCTTCACAACAATGAGATTGGTACTTTTATTATCCCTTACTTTGTATTTTAAACAATGATAGCAAAGAATGATTAAGGTACGTGTCCCAAGATCACACAGATGAGAAGAGATCCAAGTGAGATTTGACTCCATGCTTCTAACTTCAGACTGTACATACGTGACCATTACACAATGCCACACACACACGCAATGTTGTGAAATGCTAACAGCATGCACACACATAGCAAAAGAAACACACAATACAATTAGCCTCTTCTTATACTAGTTTTCTAGTTGCCTCCATTATACATGTTTGATCTCCACAACAAGAATGTAACCTCTCCTAGAGAGAGGCCAATTTGGGAGACACATGAGTGCACGGTTAAGAACCCGTCTTACTTTACTTACCACGTATGCCGTCAAGTTGCTTGACCTCCATTAGCTTCAGTTCCCTTCTTTGTAAAATAAAAACACTATAACCCAACTCGGGCAGTTGCTGAGATCTTTTTTCTAAAATGCGTGCAGGATGCATGGCACATAGTAAGCACAATAAACGGTCACCGCTGTCATTATTCTTTTACACAAACTGGAAGCTATGGTAAAACTGAATAAATATGTGCTTATTGGATTGCTCTCAAATACCCCAAGTTCCCTGGGCACTTCTGCTTACTCAATAAACATTCACCCAGCTTCCATTACGTGTCCGGCAGTTCAGAGGGGTTATTCAAACAGAAGACTCTACTTCTAGTCATGGTAAACAATTCCACAGTTGCCAAAGGAATCATTCTTCTCCCCCGCCTTGCCTACCTGCCTAATGCAAAATTAAAAAGCACCATACCCTCCCCTTAGACAAACCTACCAACATATTTTTTTAAATGCAATCCCAAGCCATTGGAATTATTTACTTGATTATATTCATGTAAATGAATGCAACACCAAAAAAAGGCATTTGGGGGGGGGGGTCTGTTGCATCTGTAAAGCAGACTGGCTGCTGAATGCTCCTGAGAACTTGTGACCCCCTCTGTCAGACAGCACTGAGTTCCCAAGACTACTCCATTACACCCACATTCCTAAAGCCATGCGGTTATGTGACGGTAAACCTCATTTTCAAACAAGATGAGGTTTCTTAACCGGGGCTCTCTCAGGAGTTACTGGCATTCTCCTCCTTACTGTATCCACTGAGGGAAAAATGACCCTTGGGAATGGAGAAAAAGTAATCACACTGTTATGGTTTGAATTGTGTGCCTTACTGCCACCACCAAAATTTGTCTGTTAAAGTTCTAATCTCAGACAGGGTCTTTACAGAGGTAACTAAATTAAAAATAAGGTCATTAGGGTGAGGCCCCTAATCCAGTATGACTGGTGTTCTTATAAAAAGGGAGATCTGAACACACAAACACACACACACACACACAGGGAGAACATAATGTGAACATGAAGGGCGACTGGGTGATGAGTCTACAAGCCAAGAAACCCCAAAGATAGTCCCCAACCCACCGGGAACTCGGGATGAGGCCTGGGACAGATTGACGCTTACAGCCCTCAGTAGGAGCCAATCTGCAAGAACCTGACCTCAAACTTCTCACCTCCGAAACTGTAAGACAACGCATTTCTTTTGTTTAAGCCGTTTTGTTAAAACGTGTGGGACTTTGTTAACAGAAGCCCTAAAAGACACACACACTTCAAAACCAGACCCAAAGTCTGAGTTGAGTATGAGAGGGTTTGGCTAACTTCAAAATGTTGACTTCTTTCTCCCCATTGCTCCCGTGAGTTTTTGGGTACCTTCTAATCATAATGCTCCCCTTCAGAAACGAATAATACTTACACAAAAATGCATTTCTATGAAAAAAACACTGTTGAAAACAACAGCCTCATACAATTAGATAATAAGCATCTGATAAAGTTTTATTTAACTCATTAATGAGGGAACCAGCATAGAAGACAAATACACAATGTGTATTTGAATCACAATGTGTATAAGAAATCAAGATTTGAATTATTACCATAGACGGTCAGGGAGTACTGGGGAGTCCCCCCATTGGCTGGGATGGTGCAGGGGGAGGTCCTTACACTGAGCATACCAAAGGCTAAAAAGATGAGTGGATAAGGCCTGAGTACACAAAAAGCTACCAAGATAATTAGGGAAAAATCCCTCCCCTCCTTAACCCTATAAGAACCATGGGCTTGAGCAAGAAGAGGAGATGGTCTTTGAGACAGAGGTCACCATTCTCCCAGGTCATGGCACCTAAATAAACCTCTTCTCTTTTGCGCGCGCGCGCGCACACACACACACTAAATTAAAAAATAAAAATAAAAATTGAGATTTCAAAGAGTCAGGAAAGAAATGCCCAAAAGGCTGTTAAATCAGATGTAAGATCTTAATCTCTGTGGCATTCAGTTTTCTTTTTGTCTATAAAATCATAACATATCAGCTTTTCACAGGTTAACCACTACCTGATGGCGATGTAACCTGTCAGCACCCTTAACAGTTCTGGGTCATTAATCAGATATCCAGAGACAACAAAATGACAGTACCCATTAGTACCAGGTATGACCCCATTACAAGTAACAAGGTTCCTTTTCCATTGGAGCAGGCTCATTAGAACATATTCTAGTAAAATAATGTTTTAAAAAAAATCAAACAACCATTTTCTCATTGTCCAAATTTGGGGTAATTTTATTCTCACTGTTCATAGATTAGTGAAGATTCCTCGTGTAGTTTTGTATATGTCTAGAATATTCTGGCAAATTTCATAAAATAAATTCTCTTACCCACCAAACAATAATGACTTCCTGGGTGCCTAATATGCACTGAAGAGTCTTTCAACCATTTTCTTTAGGTTAAAAACAGGCTCTAAGGTGGGAACTGTCAGGTTTATGAGAGAGTCTGGTGGGGGGCGGGGAGGGGAGAGGCAGGGGTGGCCAAGGGGCAGCTGAACTGTGATGCAGTTGTAACAACAGCCCCGGCTGATCGATCACACATGAAGTTCTGGAGCTTGAATGCCCCTTGAGACTTGTTAGGCAGAGACAAGACTTTGAACCTCCACATCAACCAGTCCTAGGGTATGGGCAGTCCCTTGGCAGAGTATAACCCCAGGAACAAGACTCTCTTGTGCCAGTGGAGTCCCTGGGACTGGGCTCAGCTATAGACCATCAGCAGCCAACACTCCCGGAACCTACAAACATGAGTACCCTGGTCCTAAGAAGGCGGCAAATGATAGCATCAGCTCTAAACCTCCAATACACAGGCTGAACTTGTGAAAGGGTTGATTTTATTATGCCCATTTTACTTATGGAACAACTGACATTGGAAAGTTTAAGTAACTTATATCAGCCATACA
Source organism: Saccopteryx leptura (assembly GCF_036850995.1). Lineage (NCBI taxonomy): Eukaryota > Metazoa > Chordata > Mammalia > Chiroptera > Emballonuridae > Saccopteryx > Saccopteryx leptura. The sequence goes on from NC_089504.1 coordinate 312,731,679, forward strand.
GCTAATAACTAAGAAAGCCAAGATGGCAGCCCAGATGTCTGGCTCCAAAGGCTCCATCGCTTTGCATTCACTCTGAAATGGAGAGAGAAACAAGAGAAGGAAAGGCAGAGAAGGGGCAAGGACAGAAGTATGCAAAGATGGCACAAGGTGGGGGCTTGCAATGCACTGAAGTGACCAGTGAAACACCCTCATGAAGCAGTGGCGGAAGGACATTTGAAGAGCACAGTGTAACCGTTCAGTTGGCAGTTGCTACGCTGCTGTGATGGACACGCCTCCTTTGCCTCATTCTCCAGAGTCCTCCCTGCACTTAAATCTGCAGGGAACTCTAGTCCTTGCATTAAAGGCAGGGGGCTTTATGAATGTGGATGCTGAAGAAGGGGCTGATTTTCACAACTAGGTCAATGAATATGGAATAGACTTTGCCTACTGGGATAGAGATAATCCGAAATTGAACAAATTTAGAAAAAGCATGAGCCTGGGAACAGAAATAACCTTAAGAACATAAGCCCTCTGGATATTCGCAGAAATTTTAGAAAAAAAAAAAAAGGATTTGGATTTCCATAGGGCTGTTCCCAGTAAAAGTATCAACAAGAGAAGTTTATCTTTCTATGTTAAAACACTAATCCTACCCCTCCCCCTTGAATTTCCGGTTACTCTGGAACCTATCCTGTCTGAATCACAATCTTGCTCAACTAATGGTGTCACTAAATAGGTAACCCAACATAATTTTGTCACCTCAAAGAAATTTATGATATGACCCTCATAAGGGTATCAGCAGTCTCAAAAGGAACTTGAAATGCAAACTCTTGCATGACCCAAAGGGATGGAGTCAAATATTCAAAGTAGTTAAAATAGTTTGTTTTTACACTAATCCCCAGAGTGTTGTAAATATAGATGCGGATGGGGAGTTGGGGTTAGAGGCAGACTTACCCACCAGCTACTTTGAGGTCGGCCCTAGACATAATGACCCAGGAACATACCTATATGTTGAGAAGACACTGCTAACATGTGTCAATGAGGAAAAAGTCTGCCCCCCCACCCCCCAAAAAAGCAGCAGCAGCCTGACCAGGGAGTGATTTCTGCCGAGAGAAGAGGAGTAAGGCTTCACCAAGGAGGTAGCATTTGAGCTCAGCCTGAGAAAAATGACACCAAAATTAGGTTCAGATCTTGCTAGATGAGGGGAAAGCAGAGGGGGGCTCCGGAGCTGACAGAGGCTGTCTTGTGCTGGTCCAAAGAGGCACTGTGATGGCTCACATGTAGACAGTATGAAGGAAAGAAACAGTATGAAAATGGATATCTGGCCTGACCGAGCAGTGGCACAGTGGATAGAGACTTGGCCTGGGATGCTGAGGACACAGGTGCAAAGCCCCAAGGTTGCCTGCTTGAATGCAGGCTCACCAGCTTGAGCACAGTCACCAGCTTGAGCATGGGATCATAAGTATGACCTTATGGTCGCTGGCTTGAAGCCCAAGGTTGCTGGCTTGATCCCAAGATTGCTGGCTTGAGCAAGGGGTCTCTGGCTCAGCTGTAGCCACTGGTCAAGGCACATATGAGAAAGCAATCAATGAACAACTAAAGTGCTACAACTATGAGCTGATGCTTCTCATCTCTCTCCCTTCCTGTCTGTCTGCCTATCTGTCTGTCTGTCTCTATCTGTCACAAAAAAAGAAAGAAAAGAAAAGAAAGAAGAAAATGGATATCTCTGGGCAAGAGGACAAAGCCTTTAATAGCCTACTATGGAGGTCATAGACAATGGGAATTACCAAAGCTTTTATATAAAAGAGCACATTACCATCTTGTCTCTGCCAAATCTCTCTTACTCACAAACTTTAACAGAACTACAAGAGAACATCCAATATTCTAGTTCTCTGGGAATCATGATGCATTCTTACAACTGCCTTATTATCATTTTGTAGCATCTTCAAACAATCTGAGCATTCGTGAAAGAGATTCATTGTCAGAATAAAAACTGTGAGAAAGGCCTTTAATTGACTGTAAAATTTCCTAAGAAAAGCTTGCCGACTATTCAAGCTCATCATCAATCCCCACAGGTATCCCCGACTGCTATCACATTCAGTTGCTATAACAACCTGCCACTCACTTCTACTTTGTACCCATAACCTGAAAACAGCTGGATCCAGAATAGGTTAACTCAAACGTAAAGCAAAAGATGCCAGAGGAGGAAAACTCAGCGGGGAGGCAATTAAAAATGAAGTCACTACTCCCTTAATGATCTTTAAAAGCAAATGATAATGTGGCCCCTTCAACACATGCAGTGTCTGTTGGAAGACTGAAAGGTACACCAAGCATAAACATTTTATCACTGACCAAGAAAGGCTCTCTCCTGAAGTCCCCAACTTCATCTCCACCCCTTCCACTGCTGCAAAAGACCCCCTGTGCCAATTCTCCGCGGTCAAGGTAAGTACCCCTTGACTATACTTTTCTCGATTTTAAACATTTCTCAGCACCATTACTGATCTCCTGGCTTAAACAAATTTTTCCACCAATGTTGTTTTCGGTCCTGCCTGCCTCTTGCAGAATGTTCTGTGAAAACATCCTTTTGCTCACTGCTAACTGTCCTCTCTTCTTCCAGACTAGACTGGCTCTTATCTTTGCTAATGGAGCCTGTCCCAGTCCCCTGTACTCTACAGTCAGATCACATTCCAGATCTTTCTTATTAGATTCAAGACTCCTTGGATACAGGGACTGGGTCTTATTTTGGGCCACAAAGTGACCAGCAAATAGTAGGTGGCCAATAGTTGTTCATCTTGCCCTGTACACAGAAAAACTCCAAAAGGGTTGCTTTCTTCAATTCAGTGGCTTAGAGGCTACAGGTTGTGGGAGGCCCTATTATTTAATCATGGGCAGAAATGGCTCAGATGTGTTTTCCTTAGCTCTCAAGAAGGAGAAGGAAAAGGAAAAGAAATACTGTTATTTTTTTTTCTGATTTAGAAGAAACCAGTACTCTTATTTGAAATGAGTTGTTGGCATTTGAGGATGCAAGGAATAGTTCTCAGGGAAATGAAAAAATAAAATGAAATTGAAGAGTTGAAAAGCACATTTTAAGTGACATCACTATCTTTTTTAAATTTTCTTTTATTTGAATTTTTTTTAAATAGAGCTTGAGACTGTAGGATGCAATGTAGTTATTAAATTTATTTTATTTTATTTATTCATTTTAGAGAGGAGAGAGAGACAGAGAGAGAGAAGGGGGGAGGAGCTGGAAGCATCAACTTCCATATGTGCCTTGGCGAGGCAAGCCCAGGGTTTCAAACCGGCAACCTCAGCATTTCCAGGTCAACGCTTTACCCACTGTGCCACCACAGGTCAGGCCTGAAATTTTTTATTTGTTGATTTTAGAAAGAGAGAGTAAAAGTCAGAAACATCAGTCCACTCCTGCATGTGCCCCGACCAGGGACCAAACCCGCAACCCTGCATTATCAGGACAACATTCCAACTACCTGAGCCCTCTGGCCAGGGTGACATCAGCATTTTATAAGATGCTCTGGAGCTTCTACAAGACTATTTGCTCATTTCATCTCTAGTGTGGGTACCATTCAGTAAGTTACATGGTGTGTGTGTGTGTGTGTGTGTGTGTGCGCGCGTGCGCGCGCACGCATGCACATGCACGTAAATTCACAAATATATTTTTAATTTTAGTTTTAATAGTGTAACAAGATATTTGGAAGTGTTCAGTTAAATTTCCATGAAAATTAATGAAAAAAGGAAGATTCTGTGATGGAAATGAGGCACAAAGAGATGAAATTCTATCAAGATAATATGAGAAACTTCACCTTCTCACAAAAACTTCTCGCATAAAGTCCGCTGCCCCGTGGCCATTCCCAGCTGCAGAATGTCTCAGCAGGTACTTCTCACACTGGCTGTTTCCCTAAACTCTACCTCTGAGCACTTACAATTTCTCTTAGCATCCTTGTGACCAATGATGCAATCCACACAGTGGAAGAGGCAACCAAGAGCCCTGTCCCCTTCCATCAGAAGAGGACTCCTCGGAGGCTGCCTTCTCAGAGTGTGCTCAGAGAGCAGTCCCACCTCGAATGGAGAGCCACGACTCACCCCACTGACCCTGCCCATTCACAGCATCTCAAGTGAATTAAAATGAGAACCAACTGGACTGGTCCTATGGCTACTAGTCTGTGAGGATAACAGCGATGAGCAACTGGGCATTTACTTTCTTTCGGACATTTGAGGAGTCCTTTTATAAAAAAATCAAACCATACACAATGTTGTTATTTTTATTATTATTAGAGCAGCTTTACAGATGAGTGTGATGAGGCCCAAGGAGGTTGTGTATCTTGTCCCAAAATAAAGGATGCAGTTGATATTTGAACCCAAAGCGTGGCCCTTTGGGAAAGAGATGCCCGCCCAGCCAGCAGGTGGGATGTGACCGTTGGCAGACAAGGCTGAGGAAGGAGCCAAGGCCAGTGAAGAAGAGGCATTATAACTAAAAATGGAAGAGTTCTCCCTTAGTCAGGACCAGTCTGCGGGACTCCAGAACTTTCTCTGTGAGATGCACAAGGCTGCAACCACCACAGCTCTGCACAGCTTCAGAAGGTGGCAACGGTCTGGCAGAATCAGAGGAGAAGCCCTCTGAAAAGCCACATGTCCAGAAAGGACTGTGGCAAACACAGGAAAAGCCACAGTTGTGGGACAACAAAGGTCTCCGGACCCACCAGCAGTCCGCCAGGCCCTGCGCAATGCAGGAGAGACCCTCCTACTGGAGGCACAAGTGACTCCAGGGAGCACAGATTGGACCACGCTGCCATCATTTGACATTAACAACCATTTTCTTGGTGGGGGGACTTGCAGCAAATGGAATCACAAGGAAAAAGGACCAGATTATTCAACAGAATGAATTTTTGTATAAAATACACAAGGGATGTGGTCCTCCACTTTCAGTGTTTCTGTCAGTGGCAAGTTCCTGGTCTTGGCACATAACACTTTCATATCTTGGACATCTAGATTGTGTAGATGCCGCTAAAATTTAAACAGGGCCAGCGGTAGAGCGTCGGCCTAGCGTGCGGAGGACCCGGGTTCGATTCCCGGCCAGGGCACACAGGAGAAGCGCCCATTTGCTTCTCCACCCCTCCGCCGCGCCTTCCTCTCTGTCTCTCTCTTCCCCTCCCGCAGCTGAGGCTCCATTGGAGCAAAGATGGCCCGGGCGCTGGGGATGGCTCTGTGGCCTCTGCCTCAGGCGCTAGAGTGGCTCTGGTCGCAACATGGCGACGCCCAGGATGGGCAGAGCATCGCCCCCTGGTGGGCAGAGCATCGCCCCTGGTGGGCGTGCCGGGTGGATCCCGGTCGGGCGCATGCGGGAGTCTGTCTGACTGTCTCTCCCTGTTTCCAGCTTCAGAAAAATGAAAAAAAAAAAAAAAAAAAGAAAAAAAAAAAAAATTTAAACAGGGCAGCAAACCTGAATCCACACAAAATGTGTCTGGAAAGGAACCTTACTATTGTTTGCAGCCCACTGAGGATTCTCGGCAAGCACTGGAAAAAATGTACGTTCTCAGATCCCTGATGGACTCACAGACACACTGGGCAACGTGAGGATAAGACTGTCCCTCCCATCAGCATCTTCTCTACAGTAGGGGCCTCCCAGAAGCCTCTGCAGACAAGTACTAGTTACATCTGTCTCAACTTATTCAGGAATCTCTCTTAAAAGTAGACAGTCTCCTTGGTGAGCCCTGCTGCGTTTGATCAACAAATCAGAGTTTAAGAGTAACAGATCGCCTTTTCCCCTTGAACATGAATCTGTCCTTTTCTAAACCAAACTCAACAAGGATTTCCAGTGGAGCCATGCTCCTCCATAAGCCCCCAAGAGGAGCGATTCTGTGTCTAACTGGAATTGGCCTTTCATTTGAAATTCCTTTTACTCAAGACTTACTTTTAAGGTCGTCTGGCATCCATACCATGCCAACAGCGAATTTCACTACTGCAGACACAACATTTTTTGAGGCCAAGCTCACCTAAAACCCAGGCAAGTTCTAGAAAAATGTCACTAATCTGGTCCAGAAGCATTTTTATCGCTGCACAAGTCAGCAAGACCTGTGAACCCTGCCCCTTCTCAAAGGATCGTGGTTACTTACAGGATAAGAATACAGAAAGTCCAGAATGGCCAGGCTGATCTAATACTCTGGTGCTGACTCACATCATTCTTCCAGTGTCTACTCTGCATTCATTTCGCAGAAGGTACTCACGCGCCCGGTGAACAGAGCAAATCCTCAAAGACACACTGGCAGCTCTAACATCTACAGCAAGACACTGATCTCTGTCATCTTTAAGGAACTCATAGTATCTTAGAACTAAAAGCCTAATCTAAAATTCGTCATTTAGAAAATCTTTTTCACCCTAAAAAGAAGCTTGAGTCCTTAGAGTAATCCACAAAGTGAATAATTTTGGGTAAAATTATTAGATGTTTAATGTTTCTCTGATAGCATTTCTAAACCCAGACCTTTTCTGTTCTTTCAAATCTCAATCCTGTGTGTATACATTAATCTCTAAGGTTAATTAATACCATTCATGTGCAATTACAAGCATATTACATTTAATTTTTTTCTAATAATTTGTTTATTCTATACTTAATAAGAATCTCATGTGCTGTCCCTCCCTAAAACACATTTCAAATTTATTACATTCATATTCAATTATACCTTGGATTTATAATTATAGTTCCAAGTTTTATTATTTCAGAGCTTTTTAAATAGAAAAAAATGGTTATAAGCTAGTATGATGTTTGTTTTCCTCCCGTTTGCTGAATCATTTAACTGTCACTGTTCTAAATTTTTAAAAGCTATCATTATTTTAATTGTTAATGCATGCAGATACAAAACCCAGACAGTACAAAAAAATAAGTTCCTTACCACGATTAGCCTCCAGTTCTTTTACAATTCTATGTGAAATATTTACATAAAACGATTTTATTTATCTTTCCAGAACTACGTTACAAATTTATAAGTATATAAATTTGTGTACAAATAGATTTTTATATCGTAATTCGTAGCATACTATTCATTGTTCTTGGCAATTCTTATTTATCAGTACATAAAGCTTCACATACTATGTCTTAGTTACTGCATCCTAGTTCATTATTCGAACTTACTGTGGCTCAGTAATCAATTTACTAAGGTACTGCACAAATTCAGGGCACCCTCCACATAGTCTTCTATGAGAACAGCAGGCTCCCGGCTGTACAAGGTCTTGCACTCTATTGTTTCTAATCTATACAGACAGTCCGGTAATTAGTATCACTGTAAACAAGGCCTAGTGTACATAGACCAATAACTAGTCTACCTGTAAAAAAAAAATCCTAGAAGTGAACTAATTGATTAATTGGTCCCTCTGCATAACACCACCTACACCTGCCTCTTTCTTGCCCCACACCCATCACCATGTCCTCTTCATGTGACCCCAAATCTATGCTACCTCTCTAGGACTACCACCACTGCCCTGGACCAGGCCAGCCTGACCCCTTCCTTGGACTACTGCAAGGCCTTCTTGACTGGCCTCCCTGCCTTCCACCTGCCTGCCTTCCCACCTAGCCTCTACAGACTACCAAGGGGACCATTTACAAAACAAACCTGTGCACCTAACATTCCTGCTGAAACCCACTTAATGTTGCCCATTGCCTAAGGTAAGTTCAAACTCATCAGCATAGCCTACCAGACCTCCACATCTGGCCCTGGCTTAATAACCAGGCTCATGGCTTACTCTCTTGCACACTCATTCTACACTCTAGCCATAGAGAAACAGTCATGTCCTCAGTGGAACTGGTCATGATCTGGCCCATGGCACATACAATTCCATTTTCCCAGAACACTGACTCCTATATAATTCTAACCCTCCCTCTAGCTGGCTACTCCTCCACTCTCATCTTCAGCTTGAACGTATAGCACAGTGGTTAGGAGCATAGGCTCTAGAACTAGACTGCCTAGATCTACCTCTGCCATTGACTAGCTGTACATCCTAAGATAAGTTAATCCACTTTCTATGCCTTCTTTTCCCCCATCTGTACAATGAAACTAATGATAGCATCAAACTCACACATTTCTTTCTTTTTTTTTTTTTTTTTTTTTTTTTTTTGTATTTTTCTGAAGCTGGAAACGGGGAGAGACAGTCAGACAGACTCCCGCATGCGCCCGACCGGGATCCACCCGACACGCCCACCAGGGGCGACGCTCTGCCCACCAGGGGGCGATGCTCTGCCCCTCTGGGGCATCGCTCTGCCGTGACCAGAGCCACTCTAGCACCTGGGGCAGAGGCCAAGGAGCCATCCCCAGTGCCCGGGCCATCTTTGCTCCAATGGAGCCTCGGCTGTGGGAGGGGAAGAGAGAGACAGAGAGGAAGGAGGGGGGTGGAGAAGCAAATGGGCGCTTCTCCTATGTGCCCTGGCCAGGAATCGAACCCGGGTCCCCCGCACACCAGGCCGACGCTCTACCGCTAGCCAACCGGACAGGGCCAAACTCACACATTTCTTGAGGATTAAATTGGTTAGTGCACAGCAGTGGGCTGGCAGTAAGTGCTCAGTATCTGTTAGGTATGTATCCCCCCCCCTCCTTAGAGAGGTCTTCATGGACCCCTTAGACAAGGTTAGGTCCCTTTGCCAGAGTAACCCTGCCATAAGGTATAGGTCTAAAGAGTAAATGAAGATTTACTGGTGATGAACTCACTAACATGATTGCATCCATCCATCCATTCATTTATTCACTTACCCAACACGTCTTTCCATGTGAAAATCCTGCTCCAGGCCCCCCGCTAGACACCTGTGAGCAATGCGCAGACTCACCTCTTTCCCGGCACTGCCAAAATAAGAAGTCACACAAATCAAAAACTGATCTCCCTGGTTATTGATTTTGCTCTTCAGTCGGCTAATATTTATGGAGCTAACAGTGATGCTTTGTTGTTGGGCGGTCTTCTGGATGAGAAAATAAAACAGAAAAGCGCAACCGAGCCCCCAGCTGAGAGGCAGAGAGTCAGACAGCACACAAACACACAGTTAATGCTGAGTTAAATCGTGATAGCAGCGGCAGCTAACAGAGTGGGACCAGGGATGCTCTTCTGAATAAAGGGTCAGCAATGGCTTCTCGGAGGAGGTGACATTTGAGCAGATCCTTAGAGGATGTGAGAGAGAACCAAGTTCTAGCTGGTTGAAGAGAGGTCCAAACAGAGGTAATTCCAAGTTCAAAGCCGGCCGAATTTTTGTCTTGTGGGGGAAGAGCATGGAAGTGGGTAAGGTTGGACCTTGGTGAGTGAAGGAGGAAGGACAGGAGACGAGACTGGAGTGGCAGCCGAGGCCGAACATGCAGAGCTTCCTAGGCCATGGTGAGCACTTGGGTTTTCTAAGAGGGCAAAGAAATCGTTAGAGGCTTTGGAGCCAGGAAGTGATACGAACAGTATTGTTTTAAAGGCTCTCATGAGCTGGTGTGTGGAGAATAGATCTGAATGGATGTGGAAGGGGATGGGTGTCACCAGAGAAGCCATTTAGAAGGCCATTCCAATAATCTAGCAAATAGTGGTTTGGTAGCAGTGCTGGTGGGAAGAAGTGGTGAGACTCCAGATATATCTTGATAAGGGATCTACATGCTAATGGAATGGAGGTGAATTCTGAGTGAAAAGGGGGAGCTAAGAATGACTCAAAATTTCAGGATAAATGGTGATACGTTTACTGAGATGGAGTCTCTGAGGGAGGACCAAGTGTTGGAGATGTAAACATCAAGCATTTGGTTTTGTAAAAATTATGTCTAAGATGCCTAGAAGATGTCTACACAGAGATGTCAAGTAGGCAGCCTGGAGTTCTCAGAATAGGGAAGGGCTGGCAATACACATTTGGGAGTCTCGGCATACATATGGCATTTAAAGTCACTTGGCCAGGTCTGACCTGTGGTGGTGCAGTGGATCAAGTGTGGACCTGGAACGCTGAGGTTGCCCGTTCAAAACTCTGGGCTTGCCTGGTCAAGGCACATATGATGTTTCCTGCTCCTCCCCACCTTTCTCTCTCTCTCTCTCCTCTCTAAAATGCATAAAGTCTTTTTAAATAAATAAATAAATAAAGTCACTGGGCTAGATGAGGTCTCAGTGGGGAGCACCGGAACGAGGAGAAAAGATACGCTAATACTGCACCCTGAGGCTCTCTGGAAGTTATAAGTTGGAAAGATAAGGTTGGTCTAGCAAAAGAGGCAGCAGTGATGAAGGAGGAAAACCAGAGTGGAGAAGGGAATAATTCTTTATAGAGGTAAGGTAGAGAGTAAGGGGTGGGAGGACTGGAAAAGGTTCCCCAAGGAACACATCACAGGTATTCTACCAGCATCACTCCCTCTGTTCCTTCACACCACTCCCTCTTGGAGCCTGCGGTTCCTCCTCCACGCCTGCGCCCTATGCTTCTTTCCTCCGTCCATATTTGCTGCACCAAATGTGTATGTGTACACTCGCGCACCTACATTGGGCAGCCAAGAAAAAACGCTGATCAAAAAACAGTCAACCTGGAGGAGAAGAGAGAAATCAGTGGCATCCTTGGTATTCTTGCCTTTGCTCTGTAAGAAATCTACAGCTCAGGATATTTGGAATATATTCTTCGAGGAAGAGATACTTAGTGGGGCCACCGCTACAAACTGTCGAAACAACTAAATATTCCCTAGTCCATTATCTCCCCCCGAGTCATTAAACTTTTAGGGCTATCACATCCTCCCTCTGGTTCTCCTTATTATATCACTATGTCCCTGAGGTGACCTGGAGACAGCACAGGACAACATTAAAACTTTGAAGCTTGTCCTGGCCAGGTAGCTCATTTGGTTGGAGCATTGTTCTGATACACCAAGGTTGCGGGTTTGATCCCTGGTCAAGGCACGTATAAGAATCAACCAATGAATGCATAAATTGGTGGAATAACAAGTCAATATTTCTCTTTCTCTCTTTCTCTCCTTCTCTCTCTAAAATCAATAAATAATAACAGAAATATTTTCTAAATTTTGAGACTTGCTTCAAAACTTCCCTTCAACATGAAAAAAGAGACTAACAAAGGTATCTCTATTTTAAATAACTTAAAACTTGTATACTTTTTTAAAACTTTGTGATACTTTTTCTCATTATAAAACACAAGTAGATTTAATTAATCTTAGAAAACTAAAATGGAGATAACTAATTTATTTTCTCTTCCTATGCTTTTGTTTCCTGGCTTCTGATAACAGCCTCTATTTCCTTTTCAAGCATAAATTTCCATGTAAATCAAACCAAAAGACAACAACATGGAAAGTTTTAAATTTCTCCTTGAGCCTAATTCTCATTCTCTTTAAGTTTACTAACAGATTTCCACGGGACCTGACCTGATGTCTTTTCTTTATTTTGGGGGGTACTATGAAGTATATCATCTCTTAATTTTTTAGCTGTCATATTTTACCTAAAATCAGTGATGAAATAGAGTGTTCGAATCCTCACCGATGTCAGTTATTGTAACATGTCTTATCTGTGGTCCAAGAGATTCTCGATTCCTATTTCTCAAAGCGTGCTTTATAGATCCCCTGGAAGACTCCACACCCACCATGCCCCAAACTGAACTTCTGGCCCTCCCCTATTTCAGTTCATGGTCCTTTCACCCCTTCCTTGGGGATTCCATCACCCTCAACCTCCAAAATGAATGATCACTAACTTCAGTCCATTCTACCTCCACAATATATCTTGAAGTCCTCCATTCATCGCATCTTCTCTGTCCCCACCAATTCAAACCACCCTCACCCAGATTACTACTAAGGCCTCCAAACTGGTCTCTCTTCTTCTATAACTCCTCTCCCAATCCCAGTCCGGTCTCAAAACATTTGTTGCATAGACACCATTCTGAGAAATCAAATCAGGTAAAAATAATCCCCTGGTTACAAAAAAACAACCCTGTCAAATGAAATAATTAATCAAAATGTAACGGTACCGAATTATGATGTCACTTGCTAAAAATATCTCAGAGATCCAAACCACCAGGAGAAATGCAGATCCTAATTTAATAATTCACATAGGATATGGTCAGCTGCATTTCTTTTCTGTGAGTTCTGCCCTGAAGGATCAAGGATTTACATCTGAGGCAAAATCATCACCAACCCACACTTCATGAAATCAGCTAAGAACCAGGTGAGAATTTCTCAAACTTCTCACTTTAAAAAAATATCTTTTAGGGTTCAAGAATTCTTGCTATATTATTATTGACCTCTGCTACTGACCATATACAGTTATGAACAATGCTCATGGTATATCACTTCCTCTATTTTAACCCCCCCCCCAAAAAAAGAGTCTTATCTTATGCACACTGGTTAAGCTTTTATGACTTCTCCTGGTGGTCTAGTCCTTATTCCTAAATGCCCTTGCTACTTAGTTATTACAGGTCTGGCATCAACTCTAATGAAATAGTTCTGTGTTTCCATTTTATTGATCAAAGCATCTATTCAATGCATGTTGTTAGTCAAAGGTGCTATTGTTTTCAAGATGCGCAAAGGAAAACAAAAGGTTATTTGGTGAAGAGATGTTCAGTTCCCACAGCTACTTTCTAATGCCATTTCCATGGAAACAGGACCTTTTTCCTTAAATGAGATAGCATTAATAATCAGGTGTCTAAAGTCATACAAAAGGGAGAAAAGGGGACAGCAATTACCAGCCCATCTTTCCTATGTCAATGACAAACACAAGGATCGTGACTATCCTGTAGGTAGGAGAAGAGCGGCTGTTCAACGAGTTACTATTTCATCTTATTTTCATTTCTAAAGCCATGATATGACAAAACCAAGAGTTGTTGTTGAAAAAAGAGTTTTTGAGCAAAAGCACTCAAGAAATAATCACAGGGCCGCAGCTTCATCTCACTTCACCTCTTCAAAGCCTGTCCATACCCATCATGCACCGCTCAAAGTCAAGTACAGAGGGCATTCGGATCAAATGCAGAAGAAAGGGGTATTTGGGCAAAGAAGTCGTTCTCTCTCCCTTCTAACCGGCTCTATTTGCATATTAACAAAGGAGCAGATGAAAGAGGCTGGGGAAGAACTCAAATTACTCAATCAGAATGTTTACAAATCTGTGAACCTCACAAACTGCACATAAAACATCCAAATGACTAAATTTTTAAAAAAAATGTCTCCCCCAGATGCTCACTGTTGTGTCAACAGCCTTGAGCTTTAGAAGTAAAATAATTTGCTAACCATGAGGAAAACTACATATAATTTTTCATGGCAAAAGCTTGATCCAGAACATTTTGTTTGCGGTCAGAATCGAAGGTCAAGGAGACTATCTTGCTATGATTAAGCCCTTCTCTACCCACCTCTTTAACAACCTGTAAGGCAAATAATCCATCCTAGTAGAAACAAGGACAAAAAAATAAAAAGGTAACTGGCTTGGGTCTGTCATCATGGGACAATCCAAGTCACATGAATAAAATTATGTGAATATAAATGTTACAAAAGTTTGGAGCTACTCCCTATAAGAAACAAAGGGGGGGGGGTATGTTGCACTAGCTGAAAATTACCTGATAAAAAATGGCAAATATTATTCTTTAACACAATTTTCTGCAGACTGTCTGTTTAATAAACATGCTATTCATTTGGTGTTTTCTTCAAAATGATATTTTGGGGGGGAAACTTTAAAAGAGAAATCATTGCAGGTCACAAAGTGCTCCAAAACAGTGACAACATTTCCTTCAGACATATACCCAGAAGTGAGACGGCTAGGTCCTGCAGCAGTTCTATTTTTAATTTTTTGAGGAGCCTCCTTCCTGTTTTCCATAGTGGCTATCCACTTTACAATCTCACCAACAGTGTATAAAGGTCCTCTTAATCAGTATCTCAAAGAGATAGCTGCACACCCACGTTTGTTGCAGAACTATTCACAATATCCAAGATATAGAAACAACCTAAGTACCCTGTGATGGATAAATGAATTTAAAATGTGATATATATGTGATATATATGCGCATATATATGCAATGGAATATTATTAAGCCATAACAAAAGAAATCCTCCCATTTGTGACAACATGGATGAACCTGGAGGGTGTTATTCAAGTGGCACAAGCCAGATAGAGAAAGATGAATACCATAAAGTATCCCTTACATGTGAAAAGTTAAAGGGAAAAAAAAAGCCAACTTCACAGAAACACTGTAGAATGGTGTTTGCCAAAGGCGAGAGGTAGGGGATAATGAGAGATATGGGTAAAAGGGGCACAAACTTTCTGCTATAAGAAGAAAAAGTTTTAAGAATCTAATGTACATACAGCATGATTACTATAAATACAGTACTATATATTTGAAAGTTACTGAAAATAAACCTTAAGCATTCTCACAACACCAAAAAGAAGAGTTAATTACATACATAAGGTGATGAATGTGTAACCGTGATCTTGGTAATGATTTACCAGTGTACATCAAATCATCACAGTGTGCACTTTATTTTTTTATTATAATTTTATTTTTTTAATGGGGCGACATCAATAAATCAGGATACATATATTTAAAGATCAACAAGTCCAGGTTATCTTGTCTTTCAATTATGTTGCATACCCATCACCCAAAGTCAGATTGTCCTCTGTCACCTTCTATCTAGTTTTCTTTGTGCCCCTCCCCCTCCCCCTTTCCCCCCTCCCCCTGTAACCACCACACTCTTATCAATGTCTCTTAGTTTCACTTTTATGTCCCACCTACGTATGGAATAATGCAGTTCCTGTTTTTTTCTGATTTACTTATTTCACTTCGTATAATGTTATCAAGATCCCACCATTTTGCTGTAAATGATCCGATGTCATCATTTCTTATGGCTGAGTAGTATTCCATAGTGTATATGTGCCACATCTTCTTTATCCAGTCATCTATTGACGGGCTTTTTGGTTGTTTCCATGTCCTGGCCACTGTGAACAATGCTGCAATGAACATGGGGCTGCATGTGTCTTTACATATCAATGTTTCTGAGTTTTTGGGGTATATACCCAGTAGAGGGATTGCTGGGTCATAAGGTAGTTCTATTTGCAGTTTTTTGAGGAACCACCATACTTTCTTCCATAATGGTTGTACTACTTTACATTCCCACCAACAGTGTATGAGGGTTCCTTTTTCTCCACAGCCTCTCCAACATTTTCTATTACCTGTCTTGTTAATAATAGCTAATCTAACAGGTGTGAGGTGGTATCTCATTGCAGTTTTGATTTACAGTGTGCACTTTAAATATATACGCTTAGATTTGTCCATTTTTCCTCAATGAACTTGGGGTGGAGAAGAACAAAAAATTTTTAAGTGACAACGTCAAAGTTTGTTCCTCCCCCAGGGAAAGTCACACCTCAGTCATGCTGGCTAATGTCATGAGAGTCTCAACCAGCTTTCTAGTCCCCAGGCTCAGAAACCAGAATTTGTCAGCACATTTAATACCCCTTTTCCACAGCAGAAAAGGAGAGAAAAACCCAGAATGCCAGTTTATTTTCTACAGAAGAAAGAGCCACACAAAGCATTGATTTCTCGGTCTGTATGGGGAGCAGTCTTCTTCTCCCAGCACCATAGCATTCCTTTCCTACTTGGAAAGAATTGATGGTGAGTTGGGTGCAGCAAATGTAAGGGTTGGCATCTGGCCTCTCTGACCTAATGCACCCATCCGTCTATGCCCCTGCAGCTCAAGTACCCAACAGCATCCACTGCCAAGGTCCCCCTCTTGTCCAATCTACCAGCTCTCTTGGCCCCAGGGACTTCTCCATGTCTCCATTGCTCATCAATACATCTTCCTAGTTCATCAATACATTGGCCCATTAGACATATTAATACTCTTAATCCCAGAAGTCAAGTCTGTCTGACAGACGAGCTATTCCGTGTCTTTAAGGTAAGTTTGTATATTTCTCTATCACAACTGATTTTGAAGCCTAATTTCTGTGGTTAATCTTGTGTCCTGTATTTTGCAGGTCTTGGAAGTTCAGCCACATGTCTTTAGCTCCCAATGACTAATGATAATCTCATGATCCTAGTTAGTTTACTTTGTCCAAATTAATGTTCTCCCATAAAAGATAAAAAGTTTTTTAAAAACAATAATGGCTATTAATAGGAATTATAATCATTGAGGAAAAAAATGGGGTGATGGATAGAGTTGCCAATTTTTTTTTATTTTTATTTTTTGCTAAATAAGCACTTCTAAAAGAAAACTACCATCTAGTAATTCTAAGTAAAGATATTTTAATCCAAATAGAAGAGAAAAGACAATCTCAGGCTAAAGTAGTATTTTTCCGGTGTATTTCTAATCCCTCCACTTAAATATAAGCTTTCCCCAGAACAGGGGCTTTGTCTATTTTGTTTAGCCTTTCTCCAAGACAGGCACATATGAGGTATTAAAAATATTTGTTGAATTAACAGTTCCTGGCACATGGTACAGACCCAGCAAATGGCAGCTATTATCAGCAGTGTGATTGTCATGATCAGATGTGCTTCAGCACCACTAACTCCCAAAGAAACTGGAGACCGAACCCTTTCCTCCACAAATCAGGCCAACATCTGTAGTCTGATGGCAACGTCATTATCTTGAGCTCTATTTCTCAAGCCCTTGACCTTGCCTAACCTTGATTTCTGGATTAGTTGCTTCTCATCACGTTTGCTTTCTTGGCTTTCTAAATCTGGCCTCATCACTCAATACACCACAGACCCTTTGCTTGGAGCATGGTCCATGTGACCCTCAGGAATTTGCTGAAAGTAACCCAAGTTGCTGGTCCCAAAAGAAAAACCCACACCATCTCTCTGTCTTATATGCTGCCTGAGCAGGCCTTCTACAACTAACTGCTTGTGTGACTATAAATGAATTACATATGTTTATGAAACAATCTTCAATTCATATGGACACTTCTGTGTCTTGGTAAAAGTTTCCAACAATACTTTCAAACTTATACACAGTTCTTGAGAAAACCTGCACTTCTACCCTTTGTAATAGGAATTTGTTTGCTTATGTGGCAATTGCTGTTGATATTACTATGCAAATACTAGCTCGTAGACCAAACAGTGATCTAGTCTCACAACAGTGTATGTATAATCCTTTTTCAATAGATATTTCTCTATATGTATTTTGTATGCCTTTCATACTATAGAGTTTTATAGGTACTCAATGAAGATGCATTATTGTGCTCGTGTTGCAGAATCTGTTACTTTAAACCTTGCTTGGTTAGTCCCTGGCAGGGTGCTGAGTTGGTTAGAGTGTTGTCCCAATACACCAAGGTTGCAGGTTCAATCCCCAGTCAGGGCACATACAAGAGTCAACTAATAAATGCACAAATAGGTGGAACAACCTATCAATGTTTCTCTCTTTCTAAAAAAAAAAAAAAAAAAAATCAATCAAATAAATTTGAAGAAAAAAGCACTAAATAAATAAATAAACCATGCTTGATTTGCAATGCCCAAGTATTCTGCATACAACATATTTGGCAGAGTAAAATAGTCTAAACCAGAAGCTCTCACAAATACAATATGCTGAAAACAGTCGACAACTTACTTCCTCTCCCAATGCCTTTCACTGTAGCTGCCCTAGAACCTATGCTCCAAAGAGCCCCACACCGCTGACTTCTCCCACAGGGCAGCAGAGCATAGTCTTAGAAGCATTTCCTGGGATCTGAAAGGCACCAGGATCAGTCAGACTGTGTGAATCATCTGAAGCCACCATGTTATTTGCTCTAAACGTCCCCAAGCTCCACATCCTGAGCTATTTGGAAAGCTTTGGACATTGCTCCTACATAAAGGCAGACATGTAAGATTGCTTCTGTTTCCTTCCTCACGTCCTCCAACCCACCTTGTGTACTATTTTCATTTATGTTTTCTTTTTTTTTTTTTTTTTTTTTTTTTCATTTTTCTGAAGCTGGAAACGGGGATAGACAGTCAGACAGACTCCCGCATGCGCCCGACCGGGATCCACCCGGCACGCCCACCAGGGGCGGTGCTCTGCCCCCCAGGGGGCGATGCTCTGCCCATCCTGGGCGTCGCCATATTGCGACCAGAGCCACTCTAGCGCCTGAAGCAGAGGCCACAGAGCCATCCCCAGCGCCCGGGCCATCTTTGCTCCAATGGAGCCTTGGCTGCGGGAGGGGAAGAGAGAGACAGAGAGGAAAGCGCGGCGGAGGGGTGGAGAAGCAAATGGGCGCTTCTCCTATGTGCCCTGGCCGGGAATCGAACCCGGGTCCTCCGCATGCTAGGCCGACGCTCTACCGCTGAGCCAACCGGCCAGGGCCCTTCATTTATGTTTTAATGGTTGCATCTTCAAATAGCCTCCCCAGCCCTACACTGATTCTCTCCATAACACACACACACACACACACACACACACACACACACATACACACATACACACACACTCTTTCTCTCTCTCTCCCTCTCTCTCTCTACTGCTACTCCTCTCAGCCTGAAAACACCCTCAAATCTTACTCTCTGCTTATTAAAGAAGGTTCATGTAGACTGCATCCCTACCCCACCACCAGCTTCTCAATCATTTCTCAACCCACAACAATCTATCCACCACTCCCAGCTGCCCAGGGAACCGGCTCCCACCAAGGTTACCAACGGTCTGCGTGTCAGCAAAGGAAGAAAGCAAAAGCCCGAGTCTTGGTCCTCCAAATCCAACGTGAAGCACACCAGATGGGACAGATCGAGTGGGCCCTTCCAGGCCCGGCACCGGGAAAGGGCAACATTTCCTGAGAAATGAAGTGACTTGGAGTTGAAATCAAGGCTGGTGGCCCACCACAAACACCTGCGCTGGCTGAAGTACAACTTGTCACTGATGTATGATACTCATCTGAACCCTGCCGCCCTGGCACAGGGGTCATGCTCCAGGGAACAACAGCTGGAAATGAAAGAATGACTGTGGCTGAGTATTCACGTGCTGTACCCCGACACCAATACTGGTGAACAGGGTTATTTGCTTATTTTTCCCACACAGCTCTGGTCTCTCCTTCCCTGCCACATCCCATTATAACTTCTCCCAAGACTAACCAAGGGAAGATTCCAGGAAGGCATCATTAATTTGGCCTCATGCTCTTAATCAACATCAAACCCGATTTTGCAGCTTGACCAATATGAGTGCTGAAAACATCAGTAAATCGTTTCCAATATTAACATAGCATATATTTGGCATGCAATCGCTATCCAGCTTGGTTTCTGAAAGAGGCAGACCATCTCAAGGCTTAGACAAGGGTTTGGGAGAAAAAGAAACCCGATGTCAGATACGGCTCAACCTCTTATTAGCTTGCTGTTGTGACAGTGGGGACATTATTCAGTTTCTCTGCAGCTTATTTTTGAAAAGACAAAATGGGATTAATCATAGTCTTTACCCTTCTCAGGTTGCTGTGAAGGCTGAATGGGAGCATGCATTAAAATAGTGCTCAGCAATCAATGAATTGAAGTTTTAAAATGGTCAGCTGAAGGAGAAGACACTTAAAACCTTTTTAGAAGTGAAGGTCAAGCAGCAAACCCACAAAGAGCATCCTGTTTGTCCTAAGCCAAACCAGCATCCAAGACAAACACTGGAAGCAAAGAGAACTTGAGACTGACCATATGGGATCTTCTTCACGTTATAAAAATAGCTTAATTCAATCAGAAACCCCTAGCTTCCAAGAGGCCTGAATGCCAATGAGGAGAAAACAGATTTAGTCAGTCAAGGTCTTGTGTCAGGCCCTCAACATCTGATCCAGAACTCCGATTACATTAATCCGAGGACAGGAGCCACAGGAAGAGATAAGCACCCTCCCCACTTTCCTAGAATCTGCCTTCATGTCATTAATAACGGTGGCTTTAAATAATGATCTTTATTAGTTATCTCTTATATAAATCAGGGTGAATCAGAAGTTTGAGCAATCATTGAAAATATTTCCTTGAAAATATTTAGACGTGCCTTATTTTTTTAAAAAAATACATGCGAATTTGCAAAGCAGAGACATCAGAAGACAGCTATTTGCATTCGGAAATATTCTTGATTTACAGGAAATATTCACAGAGGCGTTTCTGGAAAAATCACTGGAATATAAAGAAACTACTTGCCAAAGACTGCCTTCTAGTCTTTAAAGCTCTAACTCTTATCAGTTCATTTAAGAAAATAAAAATAATAATAAATAAATAAATAAATAAAATCTTAGTATTGGAACATAGAAAAGCCAGAGAAGACCTGAAAGATCACAGAGACCAATCATTTCATTTGATTTTCTAAAAAGGGGGTCCATTCGAGCAGGTGAAGGGAAATCTTACTGCCGATCATCCTGGGACTGGAACCCAGGGCCCCAGACTTGGTCCCTCAGATGCTTCTCATCACCCATAACTGCATCTCCTCTTTCCCAAAATATCGCGTGGTGCCGTCCTTTGAAATGCCTCTGAACACAGCTGCCCATTTTTAAGAAACTAAGACCCAGAGCTCCAGCCTCCTACAGATGGCTGCCTCAGTGCAAGGGCAGATCCATCTGGAGGTAAGTGAAGTGTGGCCACAGACACGCCACATTGCAGGGAAGGCCCAGCCCTGTGGGAGCTAATTTCACACATGACATCATCAGCAACCCTGAGGCTTCACCGCACCAGAACTATGGAGAAATGGGGCCATTGTTTATTCAACCAATATCTGTTGTTTTTCTATGGGCCCACGATCCAGGAATAATACATGAAATGAGACAGAAATAGTCCCTCACAGTCCATCAACAATAACAGCCAGCCAACATCGATCGGTAAGTGCCAATGACGAGTGTTTCCATACTCCGGGCATGGTACTAAGCAATCACATGGATTACCTCATTTCACACAACCAACGTATAGCCCTATAAAATATCTGTCCAATGGTGAGTATCATTTTAGAGATACAGAATGAAGCACAGAGACATTAAGCAACTTCACCAATGCCACACAGCTCCTATGAGACAAAAGTGAAATTCGAAACTAACCTCAAGGCCTCCACCCTTAGCCAGCATGCTTCATGGACTCCAGGTGAATGGGGAGAGATGCACAGGAAACACAATCCTACAAATAATTATTTGTGTTATAATTCTAATGAGTTCTACAAATGGGAATTTCTGGCTACTCTAAGATCATTTGCAAGAAAGATCTCATCCCTGGAACACAGGGCTGTTTTCACCACCAAAGAATTAGTCACAACTTGTCAAAGTTATAGCAACATTTCCCTTCCTAAAAGACCTTATGAATAAAATGCACTTGTTGTAACGTGAGGCGGGGGGGGGGGGGGTACGTACATAAGCTTCCCATAGTAACCTCTGATGCCAGCCTGACTTTGTACGCTTGGGAAATGGTTCTTCAAACTGTCCTGCCCTGTCTTGCGTGAACACTTGCTTTTTTACCACCCAGAGAAGGTGGTGTTTGCTCTCTTCCCTTTTCAGATCCAATTCACTGGATACGCATTGTGAAGTTTGCCAGACATTCATTAGGTTCCTTTGCTTGCTGTGATTTTGAAAATGCCCATCATTAGTCCAAATGGCACATGGAGGTCTGGTTTCATCCTAATTGTTCCTGCCCGTAACTACAAAAAAGAAAAGACAGAGTCACGCCTCCTTGCCCCGGGTTTGATTGATTGATGCCAAATCAGGGCAATTAGTAGACACACACCCTCATCTACCTCATGGAGAGCTTACTCCCTCACTCAGGAATGTTTCCCATCCCAATCTGTGTTAAATGAACTGGAAAACCACGTGGAGCCACTCGGCATAGTTTAGTTAGTGCGTCGCAAATAGGGGACCAGGAGCTGGCATCCACCCGCGCTCAGCTCTCTAAGCCACGTGCCAGGCTGGCTTTGCATCCACCTGAAAGAGGGCATCTCTTCCTTTGCACAAAGCCACCTCAGCTTGCCAAGCCCCGTGCCCACAGGGCTGAGTTCTCCCATGGTGCATTTTGCAAATTCGCACCAGATACCTTATAGACTAGCTGGGGCCACATAATGCTTCTACCCTGCGAGCATCACATCTTCTCTCTGAGTCCCGTTCTCCTCATCTCTGAAATGAAAGGATAGACAAAATAAAGTCTCAGCCTTCCTCCATGGTTAAAACTCGGTAAACAAGAAAAGTGTAGGCTTCCCCGGAGTTTTCTGAGATGCTGTGTGACCTGCCTAAGAGGAAAAAACGGCTGGAAATAGAGATTGTAGAGGCTTCCGGCGGGTCCTTGGGCAGGACTTATCTGCGGACATCCCCCTAGGACCTCCTCCCTCTCTCCGACAGGAAGAACAGAACCATTGGCCCAACACACGGCAGAGTCATCACAATGGCCAATGAGAGGGTGGTTATCAGACAGTTGGGCGAATGCGCACAGTGCTCCCACAGCTGTGTCTGCTACATTCTCCCAGGGGCTTTGACCCTTCAGATTGTCCACAGGAAGTTCTTTTTTGGTCATATGCCTCCCAATCCCCTTCTTCCCTATTTTTCCTATTTGTCAATCAAGCATGTAAGAGTGAACATCTACTCTGCTATCTATTTTTGCCAACTGCAGGGTCCATCTGGCTGTCCAGAGAAGGCTGGCACTGTGGTCTTGATGATATCTCCTGGTGATGCCCAATGATTTTGCTTCACTACGACTTTCAAGATTGGAGAAGGAAAGGAAAAGCATCTTCACTGCAACAGAGAATATCCACCAACCATTTGCCTTGGAATTAAATGAAAGAGTCAAACAAGTTACCCAAGTTACCTCTGAGTACCTTCTCTACATGAAGTCCTACAACGCGATTCGGAATTTCTGCTGATGCAGCCGGAGAGACACGCTGATGAAATCCACATCCCGAAATAAATTTAACTATCTCAGTTCATTAATCCTGGAGTAGAGACGGGCTTCCTCGATCTCCCTGTTCGTATGGCATTCACGCCACGCTGGGGGAAAGTGAGACAGAATCAGGGCAGCTTGGCGTGAATGCTGGATGTCTGACATGAGGAATTTCCACAAGGGAGGATGCCTGAGGTCCGGCTG
Organism: Saccopteryx leptura; assembly: GCF_036850995.1. Classification (NCBI taxonomy): domain Eukaryota; kingdom Metazoa; phylum Chordata; class Mammalia; order Chiroptera; family Emballonuridae; genus Saccopteryx; species Saccopteryx leptura. The sequence continues at coordinate 312,754,594 of NC_089504.1, forward strand.
CATACAAAATTCCCCCGGGGCATCTTTCTGGCCGCCCTGGGTCTCCACTTTGGCCCCCACCAACATTTCAGCAGTGGCAGATGTCCTGGGAACATCCACCAAGCTGTCTCTGGGGAGTCACATATAGTCACTCCTCCAGCCTCAAAGCAGGAGAATCAGAAAACGTCTTGCTAAGAAATGGAAACTAGGAATTACCAAGCCAGCCCGATCCTCATCTCCCTCCACAACAATCAGCTCCGTGCTTGGCTGCCTAGTGCCATCCCAAGTTGTGCAAATATTTAACCAAAGACGCTTCTATCATGTGCTAGTGCCAGAATGCTCAATCCATGGCTCTCGTTTTAAATAATCGTCACCAAAAACTAAGTCCCCCAGAATGCGGCTGCAGTCACACAAAAGCTGGCTGGACTGGAGCCACACCCTGTTTGCCAGGCAGCTGTAACACTGGGCTTTAGAGATGGTTCTGGGTCCAAGTCCCAGTCTGCCGCACACTGAGCAATTGGGCAAACTAACTTCTCTGAGCCTCGATTTCCTCATCTTTACAATAAGCTCATAGATCTTTTCACTGGAAGGGTTATTTTGTGAACTAGAAAAATACATTTAAGAAGGCCAATACAAGGCCCTGGCTGGTTGGCTCAGAGGTAGAGTGTCAGCCAGGCATGTAGAAGTCCAGGTTCAAATCCCAGCCAAGGCACACAGGAGAAGTGCCCATCTGCTTCTCCACTCTTCCCTCTCTCCTTTCTCTCTATCTCTCTCTTTCCCTCCTGCAGCCGAGGCTCCATTGAAGCAAAGTTGGCCAGGGTGCTGAGAATAGCTCCATAGCCTCCACCTCAGGCGCTAGAATGGCTCTGGCTACAAGGGAGCAACGCCCCAGAGAGGCTGAGCATCGCCCCCTGGTGGGCATGCCGGGTGGATCCGGGTCAGGCACGTGGGAGTCTGGCTCTCTGTCACCCTGCTTTTCACTTCAGAAAAATCCAAAACAAAAAGAAGGCCAATAAAGCGCCTGTCCCAGCAGCGCAGGACATCACCATTTTAGCATGTGGCAAGTCACTGGGCTCCCCTCTCTTGCCTCTCGCCCTATCAGAAACACCAGAAAGGAGAAAACCAAGGGGTCAGGTGTTGCACCCAGGGAAGGTCTCACTGTACAATCTCCTTAATTTTATCTAGTAAAAGACAGTCAAGTGTGCAGAAGTCAGCCTGCCACAGTCACATTTTTCTGTACATACACCTTGGAATTATTAGAAGTATTATTCATTCCAATGCTATTCACAGATGCCTCTTCACACAAACCTGACATTTGCAAGACTTAGAGAAGATGCAAGTGGACAGGTGAAAGGCCAAGGTTTGAGAAGAAGGTATGTAAAAATCACGGATCCAGTTTAAAAAAGAGAGTTAATCCCACAGAGCCCCTTCTGGTCTGTACACTGACTCCATGCTAGGATCATGGAGAGGTCACAGCTGACGCTGAAAGATGTCTTTGGAAAGCACAGGGCAGTACTCCAAGAGGCATCTACTCCTGAAAAGACTAAACAAACCCCAGGTGCTGGATCTGCATGGACCCTGCTCGCCATCGTGACCACCTGTGCCTAAGAACCTATTTGCATCACTGAGAATGACAGCCCCTCAGGGTTGAAGCTAGTATGATCACTACCTCAACAAATTTGGATGCTCGCTCCAATTTCATGAAATTTGCAATGTCGGGTGACTTGAAAAAGCACAGTCAATAGTTAAAAATAGGACCTCTTCATTCCAGCCAGGCTGAGAACAGTAGGGGCTGCGACCTAACAACGAAGTTCTAGGTGAACAGGGCTTTTACATCAGCAAGTACAGTGCAGAAGCCCGATTCTGATTCCCTTGAAAAACCTTCTTGTCGAGAATTTACATTTGCCTCATGGCTAGCTGGAGAAAAGTTTCCAGTAGTGCCCAACACGTTTTAGCAGGCAAACTCACAGTCTCCCCGAGCCTGTCCCAATTGAAAAATTAAATATCTGTTCTTTAATAATGATCTCCCATAAATAGTTCCAGGCTTGAGTCAGACCTACCCCGCCTTCCTCCAAGGAGGGCAAGAGACAAACGCTCTCATATTGTTCTCAAATGCCAAAGGCAGTTCTTGGGCTCAGAGACTGTTCCCAAACTGATGACTGCCATTCCTCTTGCCACCCCCTCTCCCCCTCACCCACCTACTGCCATCCAATTCTGTCAGCTCTGGCAGCGGCGGGTGAGCTGTTACCTCCAAAAGGGGGGGAGAATAAAGGAAGAAATAGAAGTTTTAAAATCCTTCCTAGTTAAGGTCCTCTTGCAATAGGAGAAGCAGTAGCGAACTTGAAGTTGCTCTGGGCAGAAATAGAGCTTCAATTAAAGGAGTGCCAAAGCCAGCCCGGGGGATCATTGCTATGGCCAGGTGTGCACAAAGTCACCCACGGGAGCACTCCATCACCTCCACTCTCCTCCCACAGACACACAGGGCCTTAACATGCAAACCCATGTGCAGGCCAAAGTCATCTCCAAGGCAGAAACAGGCTCAGCCCCACATGATGAGATCAATATGCAAACCGCAAAGGAAATGCTCACAGAATAAAAGCCCTGGTATATAAATAGCCTGTGTTTCATTCAATGTTACCGCAAGAGAGAGAATAAATGACTGAAGAACAAAAATTGACATTGGGAAGGAAAAAATTAAGTGTGTGAGTGCAAAAGAGGGGGGAGGGGCGTGACTCCAGAAACAGGACTAAAATTTTTTCTAAGATGGAGTTTGTGATAGAAAATGGGAAGATAAAGATAAAGACTGGAAGTGTAAGGCTTTCATTCTAATCCTAACACCTAATGGAAGGTAGTTCTGGTGGGAGCCAGACTCTAAAATCGCTGTGAAGCTATAAAAACATCCATGGATAGGATTTTGCCTTACAAAGTAAAGGAGATTATATATATATATATATATATATATATATATATATATATATATATTCCCTTTTGGACAGTAGTAGTCTCTATTATGGAAAGGATTGCTTTGGCTGGCTTTTCATTCATACAGAGAGAAGATAACTAGTTTCTTCCCATTCTCTGTGGGAAAGCCTGACTCCCAGGAAGAGACGCAGTGTAAGAACGATGTGTGCAGAGGGAAGTCCTGTCTTCCCTCCTCAGCTCCTGGAGGAAGGGCCACATGGAGGGGGAACAGATTTGTCAAAACCCAATCTGGATAGGCCAGTGGAGCCCACAGAGGCATGACTTGAGCCCGAATAATCCAGACTTGGATCAATGCACCGTCAATCACTGCATCCCACTCTCAGAGACACAGTGGACAGCCGCACTGTGAAACCTCCGTTGAAGGAAAACGGGTTTTCATTGGCAGTTATCCTAAAAGAAGAAACCCAGAGGTTTAAAAAAAAATGCCTGGATGTAGGGCAGGGCACTTGGGTCTGGACTCTCAAGCACGCAGAGGCTTGAACCTGTCCCTGTGGTGGTGGGGGATGGAGGGGAGTCCAGAATGAGCAGAACTGGAGACTTGGAAGTCAGGTTTACATCTGAGGCTCCTGGCGTCCGCACACGTCTGGTGACAGCTATGAGCTGGGGAGTGATGTTCAGCAACTTGGCTACTGAAGTGCCTTGCCATAATAACTGAAGATTAAAAAATAAAGCGTAATCTAATTTTTTTCCATCACAAGCTGGTGAAGTTTTTGGATCATTCCAACATGTACTGAAGTTACTGTGACTAGATCCTGCTGTAGAAACCACTCCTGCTCACCACTGCTAGATCCCCTTTCCTTCCTAGGTAGCTAAGCACTTTACTTCGCGCCCCCATTCTTGCGTTCACCTGAGAAGTGATAGTTAGTGGGTCATTTGCGATGTCAAGGAAGTTAAGGGGTTGGGTGCTCTCACCAGGCTTTCTTCTTTGCTGCTAAAAATTGCACGTGGAGATGGGATGGCAGAATACAGGAAGAAGGTGACCTGGATCCTGAGTCCATAGAGTGAGGACAGCATTCCACCCCTCCCTCCCCATCCCCTTCTGTTCATCCGGGCCTGACTCAGACTTTGTGTGAGCAAAACACACTTTTTGGTTGTATTAAACCAATTAGATTCCAGGGTTTATTTATTATGGCAAGAGGCTCTAGCTAGACTAGCCTAACAAATGCAAACCTATTTCACAGACAGAGAAATAAGGTTTGTAAAGTGTAAGACTATAGAATACATATTATGTGACTTGTCCAAGGTCATATAATCTATTACTGTTGACAAAATGATACATGTTTCAGGTGCATAATTCTATAACACATCATCTATACCTTGTATCTTGTGTTCAACACGCCAAGTCAGGTCTCCTTTTATCACCATTCATCCCCTGTACTCTCCTCCATCTCTCCCCAGCAGTCACCACCCTGTTGTCCGTGTCCATGAGGTTTTCTCTTTTATTTTTTTCTTTTTTGTTCAACCCAAAATCGGGCTCTTCTGACTCCAGAATCTGAGCTCTTAATTTTGTCTCTTTATCACCACCATCATCATAATCATCATCACCAAACAGTGACTATCTATATCTATATGTTCATCCTACAAATACAGTTCTATAGATGATGAACTAAGACACACACAAAGACCCATTCCAAATTTCTTAATCACTAAGAGTTGACATATAAACAAAACATTCTTAGATCATTACGTATATGGTACTATTTTCATTATATTTTTTCCTGATCCTCTCTAAGAACTTCCAAGTATAAATATGCCCATGGTTAGTATGAACAAGTCAAGTACAAAACTGAAACACAGAATATAATTTAAATATGTAAATGTAATCATTAATACATAATTTCCATATATATGTAGGGAAAAAAGACTTGAAGGAAATGCATAAAATAGTAATTTATTCCTGCCACAAATATTTACTGAGTGTCTGCGCCAAGTACTTTTAGCACAGAAACAAATCATACTTAAGACGGACAATATCTCTGCCTCTTGGACATGTTACATTCTAGCATTATTTCTTGGGGGGAAAAAAAAGCCAGGAGGAACTTTTATTTTCTCCTGTATTTTTTTCCATTTTTCAAATTTTCATAAAGACCTTATTTCCTTGTCTGAAAAATGCATTTACATTTATGAGACTAGAGTCCAATCGATTTAGCACAAAAGAATACTTTTACTCACAAAAGAATACTTTTTGCTCTCAAAGTCTGGTGGTATACTGTTTATCGACCATCATAAAATTATTTTAATACACCATTTTCAACATAATTCCATCATCCAAGTCATGATCCAGTCCTTTCAAAACCTTTAGAAAAATATTAGTCAGAATAGAGAGAGGGCGCCTTAAAGACTCCTGGTAAGGGGAGGAAATTATGACTGGGATTATTAACATTTTACAATTTACAAGTTACTGGCTTCTTCCAATAAAATTGCCAAAGCGATAATGATAAAAATTGAGTTGGATGACAAGATAATTTAGTATCATGCCGAGCAGACAGTAACAGCAACCAGTGATTATATTTTCTGAACCAAATATTAGCATGGAAGTTATGACTCCGGGATTCTTTATAGAGACGACAGGCTGCACCATTTGAAATTGAAATGTATGGTGGCCATATCCAGAATGATCATCAAATATTTATGAACCCAGCTCCAGCCTAATCTATTATCAATAAACTAATAAAACAAGATTCTTAACTTCACCTGAGATAAACAGCTCCTCCATCTTCTGTCCTTCCATGCTTGAGTCATAAAATACCAGCTGCCTGTGTTTCCTCAATTTGCAAAACACAAGAGCAGAACACTAAGACCTGTGGTGGCGCAGTGGATAAAGCGTCAACCTGGAAACACTGAGGTTGCCGGTTCAAAACCCTGGCTTGCCTGGTCAAGGCACATATGGGAGTTGATGCTTCCTGCTCCTCCCCCTTCTCTCTCTCTCTCTCTCTCTCTCTCTCTCTCTCTCTCTCTCCCTCCCTCCTCTCTAAAATGAATAAATAAAAAAAAATTAAAGATACGGTGAGAACTATGGCACTCACCCTCCTGCCCTTCCTCCCCTAGCAGTTATATCTGCCGTCATTTCTACAGAAAACTGTTCCTTTTCCCCAAGCAAAGTCCCCACTCAGGCCACGGGCGTCAAAGGGCTGTCACTTCCCACTTCAGTATCCACTGGCCCATCTTATCCAGGATCTAAAGAATTCTTGTTTTTCTCTCTTTCATTTGGGGGGGGGGGAGCTATGTAAAAATTCCTTGTTTTGTGGGTTTTTAATATACATTAGCTGAACACACTACTCAATCGGTTGTAGGCAGAGGAAATAGTGGGGGTAGAAGTGATGGAAAAGGAGACATTTTATAGACTGGATGTCTGAGCTGAAAGGGATATTGAAGTTTACCAACTCCAAACCCATCATTTTACACATGAGAAATGAGGGTCCCTGAGATGTGCCGAAATCCAACCCTGGTTCCTCATCTGCAAATGGACAAGCAATGAGAACAGGGGCTTGTTCTTCTTCACCACTATGTCCCCGCCTAGAACGCTGGTAAGAGAGTGAAGAGATATGCCGCGGGTCAATGCCATCCCAGAAGTGGAAACAGTGTGCCGGAAGTCCTGACTCGGACATGGGTAGGGGTGGACCTGCTCCCTGCAGTGAACGGGCGTTCCAGTGAGACCCCGGATCTGGAGCCACACGCACGTGCTTCATGAGGGTGGGTGGGAGCTGGAAAACAGGAGCGGAACCGGCTGCAGAGACTGGGGACACACAGACAGGCAGAGCACGGTGTCACAAGAGAGGGTGGCCAGCACAAGGACACAGCACTGGCCTCAGCAAGTCCTCCTAAGAGGCGACAGGACAGGAAAACAGAGCAACCTAAAGTCAAGCAGAACCAGGAAAGTCCGGAAAGAAGGCAGACCTCTGCCTGGGTAGGAGAGGGTACTACGGTCCTAGAGGAACCAGGGTAGAGGCACTACCAACAAGACACAGCAGGTGCTCAGTCAGTAACTGTCCAATGAATGAGCAAATGATTACTGATTGGCAGTTACATGGAAGTTCAAAGTTCTCCCCATTACCTGTGGGCCATTTTCTCATCTATTCACCCCTCTCCCCTCGCCTCTAGTAACACCCTATAGCAGCAGTTTGAATAGGGCGATCTAACTGAGCAGACTGTCCCACCCACCCTGGAAGGTCTACCCCACAAGCAGTCCCACAGGGCAGCCGAGTGAGAAAGTCCTAAGGCCCTTTGTCAATATTTGACTCCCCCATTTGTGACACTGGGGATTCTGGGGGACCAAAAATAGGACTGGTGTGCTAATAAAGGTCTTTAAGGCCATGAGGACTATGTGCTATTATTAACACTGAGATATCCTGCCTACCCCAGAGAGTCTGGCTTAAAAACTGGAAATAAATAAATAGATAAATAGATAAATGAACTGGTCCTGGCTGGTTGGCTCAGTGGTAGAGCATCGGTCCAATGTGTTGAAGTCCCAGTTCAATTCCTAGTCAGGGCACACAGGAGAAGTAACCATCTGCTTCTCCACCCCTTTCCTATCCCCTTCTCTCTCTCTCTCTCTCTCTCTCTCTCTTCTCCTCCTGTAGCCCTGGCTCAAATGGTTCAAGCAAGTTGGCCCCTGGCACTGGGGATGGCTCCATGACCTCCACCTCAGGTGCTAAAATAGCTTGGTTGCCAAGCAATGGAGCAGTGACCCCAGATGGGCAGAGCATCACCCGGTAGAGGACTTGCAAAGTGGATCCCAATCAGGGCGTATGCAGGAGTCTTTCTCTACGACTCCCCACCTCTCACTTAATAAAAAGAAAAGAGAAAAAAAACAACAACACTACAGTAGAATTTAAAGACCAGGCAGTCAGATGTCCTAAGTTCCAGAGACAGTTTTATACAACTAACTAGATCTTCTGGCCCCAGTCTCTTCAGCTATTAAATGAGCGAGATATTAGGAGAAGATCCCTAATCTACTTTGCTTTTAATCATATTTTTCTCCCTATCTAAGGCCTAACATGAGGCATCTCTGAGTCTATAATAACTGTGAATCTTGTGCCAAATAACTAGAGAAGGCTCCTCCTGCCCTTTCTCCCATCCAAGTACTAACCAGGCCTGACCCTGCTTAGCTTCCGAGATCAGACGAGATTGGGCGCATTCAGGGTGGTATGGCTGTAGACGCCTTCCTGCCCATTCTTTGGGAAAAAAAACAAGACTCCTCTACAACCAAAGCAAAGATTTACTTCGGTGAGCATCTGGAGGTGAGAGATAAAATCTCCTTGACTATTATGAGAAGCAACTATCACTATCTACTACCCGTTTCTTAATTTCCATCCCAAAGTTTCCATCTACTACCCTGGGCTACAGCAGTCATTTTTTAGCTTTTGAATCTCATAACATTGTGTATTTTTCTATAGACACTACTAGAGCCCGTTAGCAATCACAGTTATGGTAGCAGATTTCTTCCATCCAAAAATTAACTCTGAGCACAGGACAGATTTCCATTCACCTGAGTATTTCTCAAAGTACCTGCCAGGCTCCCTTCTACTTGGTGGAGCCTATAGATATTTGTTGGATATCTTGTCCTATATTTTTATCAGATGTGATCCTGTACATGGTTCAGGTGTCTCTCTCTTGCTTTTGTAGTGTACAGGCAATGACTCATTCTTCCATAAAATACCCGCTTACATATATTGAACCATTATGTTGTACACCTGAACCATTATGTTGTATACCTGCTAATGTTATTCATCAATTATATTTCAATAAAAAAGACACATACCCTCAACTATTTTATATCTCTGTACATCTTTTGAAAGTACATAATGGGAAAGAATAAATCAAGCCAGAATGTATCAACTTGTGTCTGTTAAGGGTCAAATACTAAATATTTTAGGCTCTGTGGGCCACAGAGTCTCTGCTGGAACTATTTCACTCTGCAATGTACTCACGTTTCAATAAAACTTGACCTACAAAAACAAGTAGAGGGCCATATTGACCTGTGGGCTGCCATTTTCCCATCCCTGCATTAAACCTTGGAACGTAAAAAACAAGCATTAAGAACAATTTATTATCATTTTGCCAGTCTCAATGGGAAACATGTGACCCCACATGGACTCTTAAGGAGCAAGTTTTAAAAATAGACAATACTGTAATGATATGATAATAACAGGAAAAAAAAAAACCAAAAGCAGAATCTTTGCTTATTGATTATATCTAGACTCTACTAGCCAATCATTTAACTATATTTGATACCATGTACCTATGACTGACTATGGATTTAAATACCTAACCACAAACAACCTATCGATATGTTTCAAAATCATAAATTCTATCACAATAACATTCAGACTAAAACTCTGGCTAGTTCCAAAATCCATTCCCAGAACAAACCTCCTTTAGTCTGTTCCGGAAACTTATCTCCCTGGATAATAAACTCTGGGGGACATCAAGAGGAAGAGGTGGGAAAACAGGTATGAAAACTGTAGGTGAAAAACTCCCATCCCTCCAATCACATAGTCAGTGCAAAAATATGAGAGAAATCAGATCTCACTATCTCTGCAAAGGTGTCAGTAAAGGTCCCGGTTCACAAACTTGGGTCTATGAAGAGGGAGAACAGAAAGGCCTAATATATAACAACTCCATTTTCTTTTTTTGCTTTAACTTAGAACAAAAATCAGGAAGTTCCTCTTTTACTCACCAGCCATCTGAGGACTCGGACGCTGGCCCTGTGCACCTGTCCTGGTTCCCGCAGCTTCGGCAGAAGAGATTCCTCCACCCCAGACTCATCTTTCCAAGACAGCTGGTAGCACTCAGACTCACATGCACATACACAGAGACATGCACACACGAACACACACACAATATCCGCCCCAGGGGCTTGGTGCTCTGTGCTCAGTGTGATCGCCTCAACTCCTCCCCGCGAGGTCCCTAAATAATACACCAGGTTAAACTTGAGTGGTCTGACGACCGAGCAAAGGAGAAAGGAAGAGACCAGGGAGCCTCTGCCAACAGATAACAAAGGCTGCAAACTGATCCCCAGGAACTTGGAGTCGGTTTAAATGGCACCAGGATACTCCCGGATCCAGACACACTCTGGCGCTAGACTCTGGCCCGGAAAGTGGATTAGCTGGGCAGATGGCATTAGACTTGGAGCCGGGATCCCAGGGAGAGTCTGCCAGCTACTGTTGGAGGGCCCACGACATATATTTAGGAATGTGCAAAGATTCCAAGGCCTTTCAGGATGTGGCTGCCCTGTCCCTAAGGTGTCCGTGTGTGAGCACACACACACACACAAGGGGAAGGTTTGGTCCCTCACTGACACAAGAAATAGAGGGTAAGGCAAAGAAATGGGAGTCAAGAAAATCTTGAGAGGATCAAGGTGCAAAGTCTGAGCCAGTTTACACCCAAAGGCACAGCTGATGGGCTGTTTCCAAAACTCACTTTCCATTCTCTTTGACTCGAACTCAGCCTTTCTCTGTTTCAGGTTCATGGTCCTAAATGAACAGAGGACAAGGACGGGAAGGATGACACTAAGAGATTATAGAAAAGGCAGAGGTCCCTGTCTGTCCCACCACCTTCATGAACAATCCAATTCCCGAGCGAAAAACAACAATGACATGAGCATCATTGTAAGAGCTCTGGTAGCAAATCCCACCAACTCCCACAGAGCAGCCCCCAATGAACAGCAGAGAAACAAGAAAATAACATCAGGGCAGCCAATCCCCTGGAAAGGGGACGGCCAGTGATTCCCTCGTGATCTTTTGTTGAAGGAGAAGGAAGAGAAGTTGTTTCTAAAAGGAAATCTAAATTGCAAATTGTCAGTGAGAATAACAAGGCAGCCACCACTACCTGGTCCAGAATCCAAGGAGACATAAAAAAAATCGAGTGTGTAAGGGAGGTGGGAAGACAGGGTTGGCCAGGGACAGAGGGCAGGGCCGCCTCAGGGCACTCCTGTGTCTGTCCTCCCACCAGAAATTCTCCAGCCCCAGCCCACCCTCTCCCTCCCTCCCTCCTTGGGGGGTCCTCTAACCAAGCCTTATCTCCACCCCTCCTATGACTTGACAATGTAATAAAAATGACCTCTGTTGGCCAGAGATCACCATCTCTGTGTCCTGCACCATCTATTTCCAAGTGGGTTTTTCAACCATCAGCAGACAGGTAAGAAGGGCAGAGTCAGAATCTGCTGAGCAGCCGCCCGGGATTTCCCCCCTATGCCGCCGTCTGGAACCATTCACTGGCCAAAATGCAGCAAGGGGAATCTAGCTCACTCTTTTCATCTGGGGCTGTCCCCATGCGACCTCCACCCCCTCTCCCTCTCACCTCGGGGCACCTTCCTCAAATAACGTCCCCACTGTTGTCATTCACCTCATGGATAATTGATAACACGTCAAGCTGATGCTAAGAAAAGAACAAGGTGGTGAGATGTGTGTCTGCTATAAATAGACTCACGACATGACCAGCATTTGCCAACTTTTGAGCAGAAAGAAAAAAAAAAAAGGCAGAGGCAGAAACAGCAACTTCCTTCCCCCTGGGTCCTGGGGCGAGCTGGCTTCACACCTGCAGTCCAGTGACTCAGGTCTACAGCAGAGGGCTGGGCAGACCAGGCTTCTCCCCATCCGGGAACAACATTTAAAATGTCGCACGTGCAGGAACACTCAAGCTTCTGTGACAGACACAGCAGACAACCTCAAACATGCTTTAAAGCAGGTGCCTTCCTCCTCCCGCTGTTGTCTTTTCCTCTTTTAGGTGTAAGTCACTTTATTTCTGTGTTTGGCTCTTGCAGGCAGTTCTGGTCCTAAGCTTTCTTACACAGGCACTCACCCAAGTAAACAAACAGGGAGTTGTTACCTGCGTGGACGATGGATGCGGTACGTGCTAGACGCCGCAGGTACAAAGAGGAACAATTATTTTTTAAAAGGAAGGATTTTTTTTCAAAAAAAGAAAAGGCCTCTAACCTGATGAGGCATTAATCAAAAAGCCTTTAGTTACAAGTAGCAAGAACCGATTCAAAATAGAAAGACATACAAATGGAAAAATGATACAACGTAGAGCCTTTCTCAACACCTCTCACTAAAAGTTTGCCAGCAAACAAAGGAGCCAGTCCAGAGAGGAGATTAGGTTAGGGCTGTTGCCTTCCCACCCATATGGCTTCAAGATGGTTGCCTTTAATTTCAGGGGTGGGGGGTGGGGGAAGGGTCAAAGAACAGAGGCAAGTGAGCAAAGCTTTGCAGGCTTAAAAAAATTGAGTTTCAATTGAGATCCCTGGCTTGGTTACTCACATATGGAACAAACTAGAAACAAATTGAACTGAATGCTCGTAATTCTTTGAGGGCACTGAATTGCCAAACAAGCCAGTCTGGTCTAGAAAATTCTGCAATCGCCCATTCCCCCAAGAAACCTTGGCTTGCCCAACCCTCCAGCAACAGGGAGGTGGTAAAAGTTGTGCAGACACTGGAAAGGTCCCCTCCCCTATGCCCACCTTCAGATGTGTCCCAGAGATGAGCAGGCAAGGAGAAAGACGGGAAGAAGCTGTAGAAAGAGACACAACCAACAGCAATCATTGTAAGGAATCTTACATTTCAGGATCACGGAACTTGACTGTATAAACTCGAAGCGTTGGTGTCTCTATAAGCAAAGCAGCCAACCAGAAAACATTGGCGCTTTGAAGGAAGAGGTGTGGGTCCATGGTCCCGTTTCTAAATGGGTGACTGAGAAAGCCCTTCAACCTTGCAAAAGGAGGTCAATCATGGAAGGTTGTTTGGAGAGGAATATTTGGAGCTGTTCACCAGGCACACCAGTTAAACTAATTAAGTTCTTCCTCAACAATAACGACAGAGAAGAATCGGAGCTTAGGATGCAATAGAACCCCCAACGCTCGCACATCACCAATAAACCTGTTTCCTGCAGAGGCCTTAATAACCAAGCAGATAGATCTCTCCCACGTTTCTAAGCAGAGCCTCTCATCAATAATCCAGACAAGAGATAATATGCCAAGACCTGCTGTGTCCCTCCAGCCAAGCATGACCTCAGGGGATCCTGGTTATTGTGCCCGAGTTCACACCTTGGAAATGATGGAAATGCACCCCTGGCTTCACTGTGCTTTTCTGACTCATTTGTAAGCTACACTAATAATCCCATGATGATGCAAACACCGGGGGGAAAAAAATCCATCAGGAAGGTGATTGTTGCAAGACATCGGGGAATGATTATAATGATTTATTAAAATCTTACAATGTGAGAAAGTAAGATTGGCAAACAAAATCCAATTAAGGAATTCACCAAATCAAAAGGCAATGCACTCCTCCAGCCTGGGGTTGACAAAGACTCCATTCAGCAAAGAGCTTTATATGCTAAACTTAACTGGGTAAACCTAGTTATTTTCCATGCGGTGCTCTTCTTAAAAGAGCTATTTAACTTCAATCATCTCTAAGGTCTAAAAGACTAAGTATTTAGACTTGCGGAGGTTTTTTTTTTTTTTTCAATCTAAATTCCGATTTTAAAATGAACGTGCCACAGAGAATACGTTGAATAGATTTAAGAGTTGCTTAATACAGTGTTCAAAAGGCTAACTACTCAGCATCTTTCCCTTCCCTTCCCTTACTCTTCCCTCCCTCCCCTCCCCTCTCTTCTTCTCCCCTCCTTCCTCTGCCCTTTCCTAACACCTAACCCCCTTCAGTTTTCCCTCCTCTCATCTGTTGCTCAGCCACGTGGGCTTCATATACCTGCTCACAAAAATGAGGGGATATTTCAAAATGAATATGAAGTGCTAAAAATTAAAAAAGAAGTATTTTGTTTATTTTTTTTATTAAACAAGAACATCAGAAAAGCAAACAAATCAAAGAAAGTTGTTCAATTATGCAAATGAGATGCAAAACCAACTTCCATTTCATTGGTGAAAATGTACTGTACAAGGCCCTGGCCGGTTGGCTCAGCGGTAGAGCATCGGCCTGGCGTGCGGGGGACCCGGGTTCGATTCCCGGCCAGGGCACACAGGAGAAGCGCCCATCTGCTTCTCCACCCCACCCCCTCCTTCCTCTCTGTCTCTCTCTTCCCCTCCCGCAGCCAAGGCTCCATTGGAGCAAAGATGGCCCGGGCGCTGGGGATGGCTCCTTGGCCTCTGCCCCAGGCACTAGAGTGGCTCTGGTCGCGGCAGAGCGACGCCCGGGAGGGGCAGAGCATCGCCCCCTGGTGGGCAGAGCATCGCCCCTGGTGGGCGTGCCGGGTGGATCCCGGTCGGGCGCATGCGGGAGTCTGTCTGACTGTCTCTCCCCGTTTCCAGCTTCAGAAAAATACAAAAAAAAAAAAAGAAAAGAAAATGCACTGTACAAAAGGCTGAAAGTACTGGAGTATCTGCACATATCCTGGTCTTGAAAGCGCATTTTAAAATATCCCCTAATTTTTGTGAGCATATTTTACATGCACTTCTGTATGTATTACCTGTCTGTTCTGTTTTTTATTTGCTTTTTTTTTTTTTTTTTTTTTTTTTTACTATTTCCCTTATGTATTTGTTTCTTCTCTGGAGTTTATCAATAAACATTCTCCAGGATCTCTAAAACAAACAAAAGGAAGTTGTCCTTTGACTCTTTAAACCCCTTTCCTGGGTGCCCACACTCTATTCTGCTCCACGGAATGTTGATGTCACTTGAATCACCAGTCCTCGGGATTCCCCTCCCCGTTCCAGAGGAACCGCTCACCAAAGCCACCAGCTGTTCCAAAGGCCAAGGTTCTACTGACATTTCTCAGTCCCTTCTACACCTACCTACACTGGTGACCACATCCTCCTCTTTACCACAACTCCTTCCTTTGACCTCCCGAGGGGTTATTTCCTGATTTTCCATCCCTTCTCAGCCCCAGGCTTCCATCCTTCCTTCAGGAACTGCTGGTGTCCCTGGGATTCTGTGCTGCCTGATTTTCCATCCCTTCTCAGCCCCAGGCTTCCATCCTTCCTTCAGGAACTGCTGGTGTCCCTGGGATTCTGTGCTGCCTGATTTTCCATCCCTTCTCAGCCCCAGGCTTCCATCCTTCCTCCAAGAACTGCTGGTGTCCCTGGGATTCTGTACTGCCTGATTTTCCATCCCTTCTCAGCCCCAGGCTTCCATCCTTCCTTCAGGAACTGCTGGTGTCCCTGGGATTCTGTGCTGCCTGATTTTCCATCCCTTCTCAGCCCCAGGCTTCCATCCTTCCTCCAAGAACTGCTGGTGTCCCTGGGATTCTGTGCTGCCTGATTTTCCATCCCTTCTCAGCCCCAGGCTTCCATCCTTCCTTCAGGAACTGCTGGTGTCCCTGGGATTCTGTGCTGCCTGATTTTCCATCCCTTCTCAGCCCCAGGCTTCCATCCTTCCTTCAGGAACTGCTGGTGTCCCAGGGATTCTGTGCTGCCTGATTTTCCATCCCTTCTCAGCCCCAGGCTTCCATTCTTCCTTCAGGAACTGCTGGTGTCCCTGGGATTCTGTGCTGCCTGATTTTCCATCCCTTCTCAGCCCCAGGCTTCCATCCTTCCTTCAGCAACTGCTGGTGTCCCAGGGATTCTGTGCTGCCCTCTTCTTCACGATTTCCCTAGAAGTCACCCAGCTTCACGCTCCATCTACTCCCCAACATTTCACCTCTGCCTGAGACCTCTCTCCTGACCAGCTGGCAGTGACCAGCTCGCATTCAGAATGTCCAAAGCTGTCCCCATAATCTGTCCCTCAATACCTGTCCCAACCCCCACATTTGTATGTCCTATGAGAATAAATCATTCAAGCCAGGACCTAGAAATCAGCTGAACACAGCATTTAGCAGATATTCCTCTGATGGTCAGTCACTAAACCCACCCGTGTCCTCTCCGCTGAACTGCTACCATGCCAGTTCCGAATGGCCCCCCTCCCACAGGGTCTCTCTGCTTCCTGTGCAATGAGACATATTGCCCCTACCTTAAGTAGTATTAGTGGCTTGACATCAGCTACAAAGTAATCTAAGCCCTTTGCTATGTGCCAAGCCCACATTTCCCTTTCTACCTTCTAGCTATCTCAAATTATTTGTAGTCTCACAAAAGCCATTCCATCTCTTCTGGTCTGCTCTGTTTTGGAGGAGGCAGGGAGAAATGCGCCCCCTGTCTGTTCTGACTGGAGAACTCTTTAAGATATATTGCAATCATCATCTGCTCCCTGAAGCCTCTGTTACAGACTGAATTTTCGTGCCCCCTTCCAAATTCATATGTTGAAGCCTTAACCCCCATTGCCACTGTATTTGGAGAGAGGACCTTTACTGGAAGTAATGAAGGGTAAGTGAGGTCATAAGTGTGGGGCTTTGAACCCATAAGGATTAATGTCCTTATAAGAACACATCTTATTACATGTTCTCTCTCTCTCTCTCTCTCTTGCTCCCACATTTTTTCCCTCTCATTCTTCTGGCTCCCTCTCATTCCTTCCTTCCCTTCCCCTTCTGCTGCATGCATTTCCCAAGGAAAGGCCATATGAGGACATATGAGAGGAGGTGTCTGTCTGTAAAGCAGGAAGGGATCTCTCATCAAAAACCAAAACCGATTGGGACCTTAATCTTAGGCTTCCAACCTCTAAAATTGTTTAAGCCATCCAGTCCGTGGTACTTAGTCCTGGCAGCCCAAAGGGACTCCTACACCTTCCTTAATTCCTCTCCTCACCCTACAGAGGCTCAATCATCCTTTCCTACAGCTTGTACAACCCTCCATCATGACAGCATCACAATCTCCTAACACAATTTCCTGTTTTTGTGTGTCTCTCACTTCCTGTCAACTCCTTAAAGGCGGAAACAGGTCTTCCCCTCCCGTGCCCTTTCCCTTGCTCTAGCACTGCATTCAGCCAAATAGGAGTCCAATGAATGCCTGTGGGCTGGGTTACTAAACCAGTAAATGCAATGAGGGAAACTGAACCTCTTGCTGCATTTGTATTGACACGTGGTATTCGAGGATGTAAGTGCATGTGGGGGTTTGTGTGTGCATGTGTTTCTACACAGTGACAAGGTTTGTTTGCAAGGGGTGACACTGCAAGTCCATCAATGTGTTTCACACCCTATTGGAGAGCCCTGGTTCCATTCGCCCCCTCCCAGAATCCTCCTGCATTTTCCCAAGGCGGGTCTGCACGTAAGGAATTGCCTGGTATCATTTCATACCTGCATCTAGTCTTCCTTTGTTTTCTCTCCACTTGAGGCATGCAGCCAGTTACCTCCCACAGTGCACAGTTCTGTTACCCTTGGCTGTTGCTGACATGAAGCCACATTGAAGTCACTGGATTGGGACGTCTCTCTAAACCAACGAAATCGCAATAAAGAGCCTGTTCCCCAGGCCACTTGGACACTCTTTGTAATGTTGCTGGACAGATCTACCCATTTATATGTTAGAACGTAGCTGAGAAGAACAAGAAGGCTACATCCACCTGGCTGAAGTCAGTTTAAAAGGAGGGACGGAGTTTGAGGCTTATAGCAAAATTGGAAAAATCATGCCTACTTTTCCAGCTTTGAAGCAGCCCTCCTGTGCGCCCTGGGGAAACCAGTCCTCCTTACGTTTTCTCTTCTCACCGCTACTTGTGACAGCTTGAACAAAGAGCATGAGTCCTGCCTGTATCTCTTGTTTGAACTTTCCTTTGTGCGAAAGATCCTTTTCTTCCCAGTAGCCCGGGCTTTACATGCTAATTTGGAGGCAGAGATTTGGAAATGGGTACAATCCACTTTCCCACCTCTCCCCCAATCAAAACCACAAAAATCACAGGGATGACACTTGTGGTGCCTACACCCATAGCACCCACACAGGTCTAAGAGCCCCTGGCGGAGCCCAGGACACTGCATCTCGGGCTGTGGCCCAAGTGAGGTTCCAACACTGATTTCTGCAGGGAGAAGCTTGGAAGGGGCTGGGCTGGTTAGAAAGGGAAGAAGTGAGTGGACTCTCAAAACCACATTTACGAAGCACTTCACATGAGACTGAGAGAAAGGCTAACATGTCCCTCCCCAACAGGGCTGCCGGTTCTTTCCTGGCTGTGATGAGAAGACAGGGAAGCCAGAGCATGGCTTGTCTGCAATCATGTCAGTTTCTTACATTTCCATTCAGATGCTTTGAGCCTACTCAAAAAGGAACAACTGGATTCATCTATTTTTTTCAAGTATCTACATTGTAAATGGACAGTGGTTCTCAAGCAGCTAGAAAAGTGGTTTTACAAGACAGCAAGGCCAAAGACTTCCCAGAAAGTCTTATAATGACAGACTTGTGCTGGGTGAAGAGGCTACACACACACACACACACTGAGCATCCTTAGAAAGGGGGCTTGACAGACATGTCTCCTTATTCAGAATTGAAAAATATGCTACCCTGAGAAACTAAAAACCAAAAACAAAAAGCCAAGTGAGTTGGGGTGTCTTTGCTACCCTAGTGGGAAGTGATAAAAAATCCGAGTATAAGAACAGGTGTGCCTGGAAGACACAGGGCTAGACTGACGCCCGGATCCTCGTCTGTACCTCCCACAGGAGCCCCGCCCAGTCCTCAGGAGCTCCTCCCTTCCTTAGAGTCCCCTGCTAACCATTCCTGCTCTCCCTGTCGCCTCCTTCCCTTCCCATCTCTGTAGGGTGACTGGTGATTTCTCTAACAGCCCGGAGCCCTGAGGGGCATCTCCCCTGCTAACCATTCCTGCTCTCCCTGTCGCCTCCTTCCCTTCCCATCTCTGGAGGGTGACTATGGTGATTTCTCTAACAGCCCGGAGCCCTGAGGGAAGTACTGGCATTTTCCAAAACTCTGGGCTGATACTCAGCCAACTCCTTCCACCTCCCTTCTCCCCAAATCCTAAGTGCCTCTGCCAGTAGCCTGTTGTCATGGTTACTCTAATCTTTGTCTGCTTTGCTTGTTAAACAAGCTGCCTCCTTCCAAACCGCTTCCTGGTTGCCCCTACCTCCATGCCCTTCATCGCCTCCCACCTCCCCATCCTCATGCCCATCCTTTCCTGGGGGGGAAGGGAGAGGAAGATGCCACCACCACTGCTCCCTTCCCCCCTCCAGTCTGCTTATATTTTATCCGAGGATTTTCTTTTACGTTCCTAAACAAAAAAGTACCACTCATGACAGAAACAACCAGAGATTAGAAGTGAAGGTTCTACACAAAAAGGAGAAGAAAGGAGGCAGAAGAGTAAGTTCAGTACGAACTATTTTGGTTGGCAAAAAGAGGCTGATGTCTAGAAAAGTTATCAGACGCGCCTACTGCGGTCAGCCAATGCTGCTCTGCCCAGCGAGCTAACCTCAGAGTGAGACCTTGCATCCTAGTCCGCAGTGACCAGCCCGCCCCTCCTGCTGCTGTCCTCACACCGCACCTCAGTCCTCCAGGTCAGAAGGGGCCATTCCCACCTCTGGTCCAGGGCAATGGCCTTCGGGCTGCTCTGAATTCTATCACCTCCTGCCTCCTTACAGGTCTTTTATCCAGCTTTATTGAGATATAATCGACAAACAAAAAGTGTAGATATTTAAAATGTACAACTCGATTAATTGATATACATTGTGAAATAATTACCAGAGACAAGCTAATTAACATATCCATATGTTCAAATAGTTACTATTTTCCTTTCCTTCTCTTCCCTTCCCTTTTCCTTTCCTCTTCCTCCCTTCCTCCCTTCCTTCCTTTTATTGTGGTAAGAACACCTAATTAAATCAAAATTTCCTCATTGAAATTGAATCGTAAACCAATTCCTTTCTGCTTACTCTTTCCCTTCAAGCACGTAATCACAATTTCCCCTTTTAAAACGAAATCAACTTCTAACCCCACATTACCCAGCAGGTCAGTGGTTTTCAACCACTGGTCCACTGACTGGCGGTTGAAAACCACTGCTCTGGGTCATGCCCACTCATCTTCCTTTTTGGAAGGGCGCCTCCCCTTCCTGTCTGTTTCCTGGTGTGACTTCAGCCTGCCGCACCTAGGTGCCCTCCAGCACCACGGCAGGGCCAGGTGATGAATACCTTCTCTGTTATTCAAATCAGTGGACACTCTTTTGCCTTTTTGCTGTTGTACTCCCTGACACGTGGTGATTAACAAGTAATTGTGAAGTTCTTTTAGTGATTTCAAATGAGGCCCTGGCATTTAACAGCTGAGGGGTGTTAGCCAAGTTATTTCACCTGCCGCCTCAGTTTCTTCCCATTTCATTGGGGTCAGCACAGTGCCTGCCTCATCGAGTTATTGTGATGTGTAAGTGAGGCAACACATGGGAAACAACCAGAAAACCGCCCGCTCGTGGAAAGCACTCAAAAACTCACTAGTGACAGTCTTTAATCCAGCAATGGGGAACAGAAGAGTGAGCAAAATGTGTATGTAACACATCTCTGTGTTCCAGCACCCTGTCCCTGGTGGCCACTGGAAACTGGCTTTTCACATTGTCTAGTACTCCTGGTCAATAGACCATCAGAAATGCTGCTCCCTGAATGTGGAACACCCTTATCCCAACACTGACTACACAGACAGTTCTTCCCCAGGAAGTCTTGCTTGGTTCAGTAGTAACCCCCCAACCTCACTCAGCCTAATCCTTCATGTGGTTCATTTCCTCTGTGCTCCTCCAGTATCCTGGGCTCGCCTCCATCAACATGCTGCTACAGAATATCATCTGCTTCTTGTTCTCCCTTCTATAGCTTGTGCATTTCCTAATTCTAGCACCTAGTCCAATTCCTGGCAACCAGAGAACCACAGTGAATAACCAAGAATGATCTCAATAGGATGTCCATTGTCTCAACGATCCATAGTTATTTGAAACATGATTATCTATCTCATCCAACATATTCCTCATCCTGCCCAACACCAGATTACCCCAAATTCTGGGGTCCATGCTCTATTTATCTTCATCTAAGTCTTAAATAAGGGCCCGATGCACAGAGTCCACATGAGAAATCTGTCTGCATGCTTGTAAAAGAATAACTGTAAGGGCCCGGAGAAGTCATCTAAACGGGGATGATGCTATCTGAGTGTCCTTGTGGATAGCTCGTATCCATCAATCTCATCCAGGAAGTGCTGGGTGTGCAGTGACCTGACACAGACTCTGTGAACTGTCTTCCTGAACCCAGATATACCATGTCTGCTGTCTTTACTTGGGCTTTGCAACTTCAAATAAAGGAATTCATGCTCCTTGGGCAAGGCATTCTCCACGATCTAGTGTTTGCATTTTAGGGATCGCCCCTTTCCTATCCAAGCACTTACAAACTGACTGTTTCATGAACTTCTCAGAAATGTTTTATGCAAATGATGTCAGACTCTGTCATCAACAGTCCTCTCATTTCTGAAAGCCTTTTTAGAAAAAGTCTGCCTATCTCGGCTTTCCAGCTCCCGTCCTATTTATTATCCATGATTCTCCAAAGACTCCAAATAGTAATCCAATAGCTTCTCTCTGTTACCTAGGATGTAATTCACCCAAGACAAAAGGCTTGAATCGTGTGGCTCAGGCTGGTGTTTGCTTACTTCTTCCTCTTCAGGAGAGAATGAAAGGAAAAGGACTAGGACTCGCTTTTTTCCTACGGTCACTGGATGTTGGGAGTGTATCCTAAAGTATAGTTTTCTTTCAAGGCTTAGGCTAATCAATCATCCACTGATGTTCCTGGTTCCTGGGTGCAGTAGTGACTTCAACGGCCAATGGAAGAGAAGTTGGATGGGACAGGAGTGGTCCTCACTGGCCTGCTTGGATTATTTTCATTCCTCTCATGACAAAACAGAGGTACCTACCCATCAAAGAGGGGCCATTCTTCTATGTGTGAATTGCTGGCACACAGGCCATTCTGTCTGCCCCTAGACTCCCCTAATAGCCCCCAACCTTCATGGACTGATTTTCAGTCTCTTATAATGATGATAAAAGTATGCTGCAAAACCTCTAACCAGTAAAGAGAGTAGTCTGGGCCCAAGCACCAAAGCTCCAAGTGACAGGCTGTCTGACTGCATTGGCATTTGCTCCGTGTTTGCATATATCATCCTAACATTTATCTTAAGCCTCTAAAGGTGCCAAGTGACGGCCCCTGGGTTGACTTTGATCAGATCTTATCCTTGATCCAGCAAATATTTAGTAAAAGTGCTTTGCCGCTCATCCCAGATGTGAATGGTGTCACTCTAGAACAGATCGTGTGTCTTACCATGCCGTACCCCTACTTGGACTTCCTAAGTCCAGCGTGGCACCTGGGTATCCGTGGTTTTAAGACGCTCCCTGAAGCACACTAGAATTATTGTCCCAGGTGAACAGACTCTGCCACTTTAAATTTGTTTCATGATTCAGAAGGAACTTCCAGATATACGCATCTAAAAGAATGCAGGATGGTTTCTGCTTAACTCGTTTTATGTACCCACAACAGACATCACTTGTATTGTTAGTTAATAATGATCTTAAATTTCATTTAGGTCATTTCCAGCCAAAGCAAAAGTGCTGCTCCTTAACAGAAATTCATGGCCCTGGCCAGGTGGATCAATGGTAGAGCATCAGCCTGGTGTGTGGAAGTCCCGGGTTTGATTACCAGTCAGAGCACACAGGAGAAGCGACCATCTGCTTCTTTGCCCCTCCCCCAACCCGTCTCACTTCTCTCTTTCTTCCCATCCTGCAGCCATGGCTCAATTAGTTCCAGCAAGTTGGCCCCAGGCTCTGAGGATGGCTCCATGGCCTTACCTCAGGCTCTAAAATAGCTCAGTTGCCAAACAACAGAGCAATGGCCCCAGATAAGCAGAGCATCACCTAATAAGGGGCTTGGAAGATGGATCCTGGTCAGGGAGCATGCAGGAGTCTGTCTCTCTGCCTCCCCCTCTCCTATTGTACTTAATAAAAAAAAAAAAAGAAAGAAAGAAACTCATCCAAGCCCTGCTTAAATTGCTCCTGGGTCGCATAGCACCCACAAGGCCATTTTCCTCCACCAGCAGTGCCCAGTACCAGGATAACCTTTCCTTCAAGTCTGCCTGGGGTGCCCGCTGTGGCCCCATTTCACACCTGTCATCCTGGTATATTTAATAAGCCTCCCCTTTGCTCTCAATATCCTGGTTTGGGAGATAATTGACAGGTGACCATATAGCTTACCTACAGCACAGGATAAACTTTATATTCTTGTCCTGAAATCAAATGATGCTACAGTCTCATCACACCCCACCCTCACCCCTCCAGTCCCATCATCTAGCACTTCCTACCGGGGACCCCTCCTCTCTCACCCCTCCCCATCTCACACATACAGCCACAGAGGCACAGACAGGAACTTGCCTACAGCTTTGCAGCTAGTAAGTAGGAAACAGTTTTCTTTTCCATTAAAATACACCCAGTTCTAACAATGGTGTCTCCCAAGAAGCTCCTTCCAGACCCTGGGCCCCTCACTAACTGCCTTTTCCTGACAAACTCCTATCTGCTCTGTCGAAGGAAAAGCACACCAGCAAACACAGGGCTCTCTGGGTGTGTCTAACCACCGACGGGGGCGTTACTTGCTTCCTGGGATCAATACATTATGATTCCATTAACGTAGCTTTTTTGTTGCCTCATCAGATTTAGCAGCTTATATTGAGCTTTTAGTCAAACAGAACCTAAATGTCTTTTCTGTACCAGAACGACCAGTGGTAGATTTTTTTTTTCCTCTCCCATCATCACCATTGATTTTTTTCTTTTTACCTCCCAAATAAGATTTTACATTTATCCCTTGGAAATGTCACCTTGTTATTTTTAACCCAGCATTCCCGCACATCCCAACCATCTTGAGACATATTTTTGTCATCGATTACATTGGCCATTCTTTCTAGCTTTGTGTCTGTTGCGGATTTGATGGGCATGCTTCTTGTCTTCTTCCAACTGCTGGCAAAGCTATCGCCCAGGGCAAGGCCAAGAACTGGGAGCCTCAGAAGGATTTCCCTGGTAACGTTCCTCAGCTCATCTGAGCCATCAGAGTCTTCCAATGACCATTCTTACAGAAAGCGCTCCCTGGTCAAAGTTCAGAGCCAGCCCATGTCAACTCCCTCCAATGAGATGATGAAAGCGAATCACACCACCAACCCAACAATTCAGCCACGTGGCCTTCAGGCCTGGTCTGACTCTAAGGCAGGGATCCTCAAACTTCTTACACAGGGGGCTAGTTCACTGTCCCTCAGACTGTTGGGAGGGCCGCCACATACAGTGCTCCTCTCACTGACCACCAATGAAAGAGGTGCCCTGTCCGGAAGTGTGGCGGGGGGCTGGATAAATGGCCTCAGGGGACTGCATGCGGCCCGCGGGCCGTAGTTTGGGGACACCTGCTCTAAGGATAGGTAGAGCGGGAGATTGTACTGAGTTTTCTAGGAAGGCCCTGAAGACCCTCAAAGCAGCCCAGACCTCCCCTGTCCAAGAAGAGAAAATTCAGTGTTGGAGTTTCATCCTCAACGCCTTCCCCATGTTCCTAGAGAAGTCACACTTACACCTTAAGCTGATCCCAGACATCTGTGCCTGAGTGTGACACAGAAAGGGAACATCGCTGCAAGAAAAAGGCCACCAGGAGCCTGGCTGATTCAGTGCATTTCCCTGAAGGTCAGCTCTGGTTTCTGAAACCTGACTCTGTCCCTTGCACTTCCAGCTGAAGAGAGGAAGAGAAAAGAGCTAAGAGATCAGCCAGAACTCAGGCTCCCAAGAGAAAAGGAAGAAAGGCCTACATCAGGAACGCTCCAGTCAGAGGAAAAGCGAGTGCCCCTGTTGTTCGGAATCCATGCCTGTAGGTTTCTCCAGCCTACCAGGAAAATAAAGCAAATGCCAGGACACAAATTTGTTATGCAGTGATGTAATCAGGGTTCCATTAAGGATGGTGTATTAACACAGTGTTTATCTCTGCTTCCCAAATTGCCACGTAAGGAGAGGGATTGAATTTCGGAAGGAGAAGTCCACAACGACAGAGAGAAGAGGAGAGGTGACAATAGTAAGAAAGAAAGGTCGACAGCCCTCTAAAAGATGGACATTGAATACACAAGTCATTACTGACCTATAAGAACAAAGGAAGTTAAAACTCTCAGAGCAAAGCCGAGAAAAGGCAGGCCGATGGGCAGCGCAGGCCCTTAGAAAGGCTAGGGAATAGAAGCAGTGTCATGGACTTCCTGCAAGACACAAAGAGTCCCTCTAGTCCCCTTCTCCTATCCCCTCAGCATGTGGCCATGCTTCCCCCCATTAGGGCAGGAGAGGAGAGATTTTTTTTTCCCCTAGAGAAATTGCAAAAGCAGTTCTCAGGAACTAGCAACACAGTGGGGAGGACTTGCATGGGGATGTAGCAGTCAATGTCAGCCTGAGAAGGGAGAATTGAGTACAAGTTCACACCCCTGTGAGAACTTTCTGTCCTCTGCCCCAAACTGGGCTCTCACCACACCTTACAGAGGCACACATTCCCAGGAATGAGCCAGGAAGATCCTATTCTGGACAGTCTGACCTGCCCATGGGCGAAGCTTCCAGATGATGACCACTGGAGAGCCTCCAGCTGAACAGATATGCCGATCTCAACTCACTGGGTAGTACAGCCCCCTAGCCGAGCACCCCGGCCACCTGCTGTGTGTGCCCGGCAGCTCTTCAGAGATTTGAGCACCAACAGCCAAAGGTCACCAGACAGTGGAGGAAAGCCACTAATATAGAAGACAGGACCAAAATACACAATTGGGAAGGAGGAACTGAAAAGCAAACAAAGGGACATGCCAAAAATAAGAAGCAGCTCTTGGAATGTAAAGACGTCACAGACCAAAAGGTCAACAGAAGAATTCAACGATGAAGTTCAGGCCATCTCCCAGCATGGAAACCAAGAGGTCATGAAGATATAAAGGTAAGAAAGGAGATCCACCTAGGATATAACAACTTACAGCTGATACGAGTCCCAAGAGGAAAAAAAAGAAATAGTAAGAAAAAATAAAATAACAGTAAGTTAAATAAAAGAAATATAATAGTATATACTTGGCCCCTTTATGAATAACATTCTCAAAATCATAGTAAATTCAAGAGTGTAAGAGTACAAAGTAGCCTCTGGTATCAGATGTACTTTGATTTGAAGTCTGACTCCACCAACAACTACTTGGATGACTTCATGACGGTCATTTAACTTTTGTCTCTCACTGTCCAAATCTGCAAAATGGGAAAAATAATTCTAACTACTTGATATGGTTGTTATGAAGATATGTTAACATATCTAAAACTTTTGTGTGTGTGTGTGACAGAGACATAGAGAGAGGGACAGAGAGACAGGAAGGGACAGAGATGAGAAACATTAATTCTTTGTTGTGGCTTCTTAGTTGTTCATTGATTGCTTTCTCATATGTGCCTTGACTGGGGGGCTACAGCAGACTGAGTGACCCCTTGCTCGAGTCAGCAACCTTGGGCTCAAGTTGGTGAGCCTTGGTCAAACCAGATGAGCCTGTGCTCAAGCTAGCGACCTTGGGGTCTTGAACCTGGGTCTTCTGTGTCCCAGTCCAACACTCTATCCACTGCGCCACCACCTGGTCAGGCATATCTAAAACTCTTAAACAGTGTTTTGCCCCCAGAAAGTACCCATGAAATGTAAGCTGTTCTATAAAATGTTATAGATTACAGCCCAAATAGTATTATCACTAATTTCACCAAAACACTGATATAAGTAAGTACCTGAGGAAGAAAGAAGAAATACATTAGACGGGACTCACGATTGTTGGTCTAAAACCTTGTCATTCACGGAAAGAAGAGAGTAGATGATGTTGACAACTGGCAAACCAGCGACAGCGGCGTGAACGGCATTAAATGAGCAGAGGTGAATAGATCCTAGCAGGACCGGCGAGGGGAGTGGGCCGCGCTGCCAGAGGGAGCAGACCCGACAGTGGGGAGGGCTGAGGCACTTTCATGTGGACAGTTTATTTTCATAACCATTGAAAAACACACACAGACTGCAGTAACCTTATCACACCGTGCTGAAACCCAGAGGGATAACAGCAGATGACTGTCACGAAGCAGCTTCTTCAAAAGCGAAACACTGACTCAAGACAGAAAAATGTCCTTTCCAGTTGCTTCCAACTAAAAAAGTAAGCAAAGGGCATGTTTCCAGGGGAAAGGTAGGGGACCAGACATGGAGGGCCAGCCCCAGGAAGGAGGGCAGGGCCATAGTGCAGAAGGTACCTGAACCCCCCCCCCACCTTCTGGACCCCTGCCCACCCTTATTCTTGCCTCATACCTCCCAAGCCAAACCTGCTCCCTAATGGACCAAACAAAGTGCTCACGACTTGATTGAAGGACTGCTCAGTTGTGCTCGCAAGTCTTTCAAGTTTTTCTATTAAATGGTGCTTTCATCAGAGATTCTAACTCTTGCAGGAAAAGCATGTCTTTCCTGAGATGAAATGTGGACATTCCGTATTCGGAGAGATGCAATGTAATAATAACAGAGGTGTCATATGGCAGATGAAATACCAGCTAACATGCGAGATGCCTGGGAAAGTCAGGAGGAAAAGATAGTTTCGTCTCCTCAGAAAAATAAATAAATGTAAAATGGGTCAGGAAATTCTGAGAAAGAACAGCATGTATGCTCAAGGATGGGTCACTCTGATCATGGGGCCCTGCTACAGGGTAAGACAGGGTAAGACACACTTTCTTCTCTTCCTACGTCCAAGGGAGAAATTACAAGCCAACACAGGACAAGCCAGAACACATTCAACATAGCAGATGAACTATGGCACTTGAAGGTGAAGTTCTGTAAAAAGATGTTGACTCCAAATGTTGTCTGTCCTAATATCTGGAGCTAAAGCAAAAGGTATCTATCTCAACCGAAGAAATGGGTTTAAAGTGTGCTGTTAAGAATTATTCTACTCTGTCAGGGAAGTTAAACCTCTTACTATTTCCTGGTTGGTAACAATGAAATATGAGCTGTAAAAAGTGATATATTATATGCAGGAGCATTCTAAGAAGATATTTTAGGGGTTTTTTAAGTTTTACTCACACATTTAATATAAAACGTGGACAGTCACCTACTTCACTAATGATGTTAAGCACAGTTCTGGAATGAAGTAAGTAAAGGTTAAATCTATACAACTATCCACTTTCATTTTGGTATAATTCTGATTCTTATTCTCAATTTGAGTTTATGTTTTATCTTTGAAATCACATTTGCTCATTTTTGCACAAATCTAACACTTTCTTCAGTCTCTTAAAAAGTATTTACCTACTAGTTAATGGAAACCAGATTCCCTTCCCATCACATGTAGCCCAGATATTTTTATTGTTGTGGGAATCACAAACCCATGAAATTAAGTAAGCCAAAAAAGCATCTTTTAGGTTACAAATTGAAGCAAATTTTCTCTTGACTAAGACAAAGGAATAGATACCCCCAAACCTAAGTCTTTATTTCGATGATATTTTAATGATACAAGTCAATGCTATTTTAAAAATCAAATAACTTGGTACCCTTGTGACATGCAGAGTAATGCTGCTTTGTTCTTTGAGGAAAGTGAAGCCTCATTCACTATTGAACAATCTGATAGATTTCCTCAAATACGTGTAACAGATTATGGGTGAATCCAGAAGCTTTTTCAGTAAAACTGTAAGGACTTAAGCAGGGGTCCCCAAACTACGGCCCGCGGGCCACATGCGGCCCCCTGAGAACATTTATCCGGCCCCCGCCGCACTTTCGAAAGGGGCACCTCTTTCATTGGTGGTCAGTGAGAGGAGCATAGTTCCCATTGAAATACTGGTCAGTTTGTTGATTTAAATTTACTTGTTCTTTATTTTAAATATTGTATTTGTTCCCGTTTTGTTTTTTTACTTTAAAATAAGATATGTGCAGCGTGCATAGGGATTTGTTCATAGTTTGTTTGTTTTTTTTTTCATTTTTCTGAAGCTGGAAACGGGAAGAGACAGTCAGACAGACTCCCGCATGCGCCCGACCGGGATCCACCCGGCACGCCCACCAGGGGCGATGCTCTGCCCACCAGGGGCGATGCTCTGCCCATCCTGGGCGTCGCCATGTTGCGACCAGAGCCACTCTAGCGCCTGGGGCAGAGGCCACAGAGCCATCCCCAGCGCCAGGGCCATCATCTTTGCTCCAATGGAGCCTTGGCTGCGGGAGGGGAAGAGAGAGACAGAGAGGAAAGCGCGGCGGAGGGGTGGAGAAGCAAATGGGCGCTTCTCCTGTGTGCCCTGGCCGGGAATCGAACCCGGGTCCTCCGTGCGCTAGGCCGACGCTCTACCGCTGAGCCAACCGGCCAGGGCTGTTCATAGTTTTTTTTATAGTCCGGTCCTCCAACGGTCTGAGGGACAGTGAACTGGCCCCCTGTGTAAAAAGTTTGGGGACCCCTGACTTACAGCCTGAGACAGGTGTTTGGCTTGCCTCCAACTGAAATTGGAGAAGACCTTCTAATAATAGCATGACATTGTTCTTGGGTGCTCCAGAGTCATGGATAGGCAGTGAAGACCTCTGGGTGTGGCATAAGAATTGGCAGCTTTGGTCGTCAAGAAATAAAGAATGTCCTGGACCTTACATAGCCTTGTTCCAATTTGTGGTTTAGGACCACTCTATACTATTGCGTGCTCATGCCCAAAGAGAAAGTAGCAATATTTACTCATGCCTGATTTTACGCCTCTGTCTCTGCAGTCCACTGCCTCATTCTGGCACCTTCCATGTTGAGCAAATCAAGATGAAGTTTCATCTATTCCTTTTTTCCCCCTAAACCCAGAATTGTGATCATTAGATACACTTATCATAAAGAAAGAAATTCAAACTAAAAGAAGAATGAAATATCTAGGGAGGAAGACATTTTCACTCCAAGCATCGTATTATTTAAATATGTAAATATGCCTTTGATCTGTTCTGTCTCTCCAAGTAGACTGAACTCACAAGCAAGAGTTATTATTCATTCAGCCCTGCGCTCAGATGACCAGCACAATGTCTGGCACAAGGCACTCCATAGATTTTACTTAATCTGAACTGAGCCTACCTAACAGAGGTATCCAAAAAAAAAAAAAAAATCCAAGTAATACATACATCTGGTAAGAAAAAAGAAAGTGTGCAGAATGTTTATAATGAACAGCCCAAATCTCCCGACCTGCACCTGGTCCCGCTTCCCAGACACAGACAGTAACTATGAGCACTTATTTGTTCTTAAAGTTTCATCGCGTTTATTACTAATGCAAAAACAGAAGGTAAAAACACCACAACAAAGGATGCCAGATTTAAATTATTCATGGCTCTTTACTTAAATAGGCCCCAATTATTTGGAAACTCTGCTGGCAATTATTCCAAGTTGTCGCATTCATAGAGGCAACAATATAATGTGAAAAAATTTAAAGAAAAGTGTTTGTGTTGAAAGTGGAGGCATGGATAGTTTCTATGCTTTTTATTAGTAAAGACCGGCTTTCTCCCCAGCCCTCACAAAGAGGAAGGCGTAAGTCAGCGCCACCCTAGAATTAGTGGGACAGCACACATCAGAAGCAGTCACAGTCACCAGGGGGTAGAGAGAGGAAGGGTGAGTCAGGGTCACAAGGGATAAAGTGCTCTGAGTTAATGTTGCAGGTTGCGGGGGGGGGGGGCAATCACCAGATGGAGAGATTCCCCTCCCTGTTTCGCTTTCTAAATAAGATGGGACCCCCGATTTATGTCTACATACTGTCTACCACTGCAGCTCCACATTCCGGGGAACGGTGCTCTCATTTTGAACTGGTAAAAGTAATCTGTAAAATCCCCAGGAATTATTGATAATGGGATTTCTTTTATATTAGCA
Source organism: Saccopteryx leptura (assembly GCF_036850995.1). NCBI lineage: Eukaryota > Metazoa > Chordata > Mammalia > Chiroptera > Emballonuridae > Saccopteryx > Saccopteryx leptura. Next base: position 312,785,186 of record NC_089504.1, read on the forward strand.
AAAGCAAGGAAAAGTACAAAATGATGCCGCACTTATAGCACATAATGGCAGGAATAACTCAGCAAAGACATGACAGTTTGGGGAAAATCTTCACTCTGATCAGAGTGAATAAATATGATTAACTGGCAGAAAAGACGCTATTAGGCTCTTTGCCAGAGAAACCAATTATGGACTTAGAGAGGCAGCCTGGAAGGGTGGCCTGATCCCCTCCCCAAGTACACTGGAGACCTAAGATAGTGACCCCAAAGGGCTCCCCTATAAGGGTGCCTCAATGGGTCTGAGGGAGCCTATGAGAACTAAAAAACAAGATATTGACCAGGGGACTGGGCTGAGTGGGCTGCTGATAGTCAAGAAAAGATAGACTGACCAGTTCAGAAAAGTCCTACTTAGATACTGCAAGAGGGTCATTTTCCACTTAAACGGAGAACCCCAATGCTCAGACAGAAAGAAAAATAGTAGCGACCAAGGAACAACAAAAATAGAGAAACTGTTTTCCAACTGCTTTACCCGAGTCTACAGAGTTAATGTGAGTTAGCCATCACCACACTGACCTGTCGGCATCCCTTTCACTTCATAGATGAGAACACTGAGCCTTCCGGAGGCTGTGGAACCTGCTGAAGGCCACAGCACAATCAAGGAACCCGGACCCAACACGGACTCTAAATCTGTTCTTTCTATCACAACAAAGTGGACATTTACAAGGTAAAGGGGGAAAACATCATATACCTAAATACATGGACCTCATCTATTGTAATAATCTCTTGGAGGTTTGTAAGTAAATAAGCAAGTCTATCTCTGTGAGACTTTATCAAACTTTTTTTTTCAGTCACTGAAACTTACTTTCTTAACTGGGTCCCTTATGCTATAAGTGACTAATTTGAGCCAATGTTTTCAAATACTAGTGGTTCTCATAAGAAGATCCTTGACATTCACCTGGAGTTTATTTCTAAAAAAAAAAATAATAATAATAATAAATAAATTCTGTTCTACAGAGTGAGTTAGTACTAAGAATGTGTGAGAAGTTGCCTGGTGGGTCCATGCCCTGCACTGGTGTCCCCAGCTGCCACTGAATCAGAGCGAGTCTAACACACGTTCACCTACCCCTCAGGGACACGTTGAAGAGAAGGAACCCAGAGCCTGACACAGGTGCATTTCCTAACATCCACGGGCAAAGTAATCACTCTTTTAAAATAGAGAAATCACCAGTTTTTACAAGAGCAAAATAGCGCTTGATAGAGGCCTATCTGCGGGCTGCCTTTAGACTCTCCAACAGACTCAATATGAAGCCAGAAAGCAATTATAGCCCCTAATTCGAGCAATGTGAAAGGCATTGCAAACATTTTCACTGTTTAAAAAGAAGGAATTAATCTGAGCTCCAATGTTCCCAACTGCTTTTAAAAAAATAAAAATAAAAAAACTTTGAAATAGGTCAGTCAAAAGGAGATTTTCTTTTTTCTCAGAAAGTTATATGTTTGTGAACACAGGGACAGTAGAAGTTTCCATGCGGTTTCCACTACACCAAATCTACAACTCTGAAAGCCCCCCCCCCCCCGCCAACCACCACCTGTAAATAAAATATTCACCTTTACGTGCATGTATGTAATAAAATTGCATCCGGTATTCATGTGTGTTCATGTAACTGCAACACACCAGTCTACCATCACCCACACACACAGACACACGGACATACAATATAAAATAAAATCGAACTCAACCTTCCCCCCATCCAGCGGTGTTTTCCTTTCCAGCGGTCCCACATGTCTGAGTTGCTGCTAGTGGCCAAGGTCTCACAGGCCACCCTTCCCAAATGGCATCTCGTCCACAAAGGCCTCCTGCAGGTAGACCAGCAGCTCCGCCTTGCCTTACTCCCTCCTCTTCTCTCACTATAACCCCTTGTGCTAAGGTCTGTGTGACAAGGAGGCAGGACGGGCTGGCGCACGAGGTGGCCAAGTGAAGAGTCAAGGTTTCTGTGACGTCACGGGAATGCCATGGCTGGCTGCTCTCCCTGCGTCTGAAAACGCACGAACGCTCTTCGCCAGCCTTCGGGTCTATAAGCTATCCTCACGTCTTCCCATTCAGCATTTTTTCCAGGCAGGTCTCCACACACAGCTCTTTATTTTTTTTTCTTTTAAACACACTAAGCTGACTCAGATGCATAGACAGAAGTTCTCTGACTCACTTCTCTCTTCCTTCTTTCTCCTTTTTTTTTCTTTTAACTCCTTGACTCCTGGAAAAATGAATGCTCCCCTGAGAATTAGTTCTGCTCCTGTTAGGCTGGAAAACCAGTTCAAAGGTCAAGCAGTTTGTGATCATTAGTGCTCAGGAAAAATGGCAAGCGTTCTTGGAGGACAGCAAGAATAAGACTTGAGAAACGTTTTTCAGAATTTGACAGATAACTCATTCCAGGCAGGTAAATACTGACACTTCTCCAGACCTGTAGTCTCTTCTCTCTTCCCTCACTTTCTACCCAGCTACCTCTGCTATTTCTCTTTCTTGCCTGCCTGGCTGTGCTTTGGACGTGGGGTCTGTGGGTACAGCAATGCTGATGTATATACAAACACACAAATAAATATATACACACCTAATGAGTTAAAGGTGCGTGGAATACATACAGGGTTGAAGTACAGATTTTATATACCGGTAGAGCCATATTAGTTGTTAACCTATTTAAAGGCTTTGTATCACTTGGAATTTTTGAGTCTACAAGTCAGTCGATGACATTGTTCAGTGGTGGCCACAGAGGCAGGTGACTGGGCCAGGGAGCAGAGCAAGCACAGGGATACACAGAGCCCACTGAGGTCTAGCTCCCCTCTCTGTCCCCGTGTCATTGCTGGCCACGTAGATGAAAGCCACACGGGCTGCTTCGTTTTTGAAATCACTATCAGCCTCTGACTTTGTGGTCATAAAATATTAAATCACATCTCTGTAGGTGAAATATTTGTATCACTGACTGTTTACTTTGCCATGGCCTTCTAGTCATAGTTGTCCTTTATTATCTCTACAGGATTCCTTGAGATATATATATATTAGATCCTCACTTGGTGCATTCTCTGAGGCTCCTGGAAGGCTTTCCTCTGGATAATTGATGAATTTCTGTAGTTCTAACTTTATCTTATGAATTTATATTGGTACTTAAAAACCCAGTGTCGTGAGTAAGAGGCCTGAGGGAAAATATTTTGGGATGGCCAGAGAACTCCCATTTACAAAACAATCACAATGTGAGCATCAAGTTCATCCCTCCTCCTTTCTACCTTGTACAGGAATACTAGGTGAGGGGCACTCAAAGGTCAGAAAGCCATAGATCCCACTCTCAAGGGGCTGATGTCCCATACACATGTGGAAATTAATTCAAAAGGATCAGAGATCTAAATGTGAAAGTTAAGATTGAAAAAAAACTTTTAGAAGAAAATATAGGATAATATATATCTCCATGACCTAGGGACTGGGTAAACATTTCTCTGACAGGTTACAAAAAACAAACAAACAGAAAAACAACAATACCATAAAAGAATTGAAATTTTCTGCTAATTAAATATAATATTAGAAAAATTAATAGGTACATATCAGATTAGGAGAAAATATTCACCCAGTATTTATCTGAGAAGGGATTTATAGCCAGAATTTTTTTAAAGTCCTATAACTCAGTAATAAAAAAAATTTTAAACAATTAAAAATAGTCCTTTGATTAAGCAAAGGGCAAAAACACCTCATAGACACAGACACAGTGTGGTAACTGCAGAGGATGAAGGGGGATAAACGGTAATGGAAGGAGACTTGACTGGGGGTGGGGAACCCACAGTGCCACGTCCAGGTGAGGAATTATAGAATGGTACACCTGAAAACTATATTTTTTATTAATCAGTGTCACCCCAATAAAATTCAATTAAAAACTTAAAAATAGGCACAAAAAGAAATCTTGAACAGACACTTCACAAAAGATGTGACTGTTCAATGAGAAATAATTCCCTACATCATGAGTCACCAGAGAAATACAAAATAAACCCACGGTGAGATAGTATTACGAACTCTCCCCCATCCCCCCCCTCACGTAAAATGGCCAGATTTAAAGACTGACAACACAAATATTAGTAGGATATGGAACCTAGGACTCTCATACTTTGTAAGTGGTAAGTAAAATGGTAGAGATTTTTTAAAGATCTAGCAGGGTTTGATTTAGCTTTATAAAAGTAAATATATACCTACCCTCACCCCCAAATTCCAATGCCAGGTAATTATCCAAGAGAAATGGAAACATATGCCCACAAAAAGGACTTCAAGAAAATTTAGAGCAGATGTATTCACAACAGACAGAAATAAAAAACAGCCAACACGTCCATCCACGGGAGATCCACAAGCAAACTGTGGTTTATTCATATAACCAGATAATCCTCAGCGATAACAGGAATGAACTAGTAATATAGGATATAATTTGGATGAATTTCATACTGATTATGTGAATTAAAAAACACTGGGAACAAAGGAATACCTACTGCCTAATTTCATGTATGTAAAATTCTAAACAGGCAAAACTAAGGTAAAAAAAAATCATACTGGTTGCCTCCATGGGCTAGAGATTGACTGGGAAGGAACTGGGAAGGGAAGAGGGAACTTCTAGGACCATACAAGTGTTCTGTATCTTCACAGAGGTGTGGGTTTTACCCATGAAGGGTCGGTTGTAGATTCATATATCCAGATTGTTCATCTAAGATGCATGCTTTTCAATGTTTCTCAATTCTACTTTCAAAAAAACTTATGAAATCCTTATCATTAACTAGGGAGTGAGAAGTGGGTTGGGATATTGTGTTGGTAACTGTCGAAGCATGTTGCAGGCTTGGTATAGAACCAGTACTCACAAACATTGGTTTCAATGAATTAAGTGCAGTAAATTAATGACTTCAAGGAACTTGGCATTTAAAAGAAAAGATGAGAACTGGGATTCTATCTTATTCATCTCTAGGCCTTAATATAAGTTTGGTGAACAAGTGGATTACATAAATGAATAAAAGGTCAGATAGGAAACAGGGTGTCCCTACCAATGGAGCAGATCAAGACTACAGAAAAAATAAGGGAGAGAGAAACAGAACACTGTTTGTTCCCTGTCCGTTAATCGCTCCAGTACCCTACATTGCAAAACTTAAAACAAACGAATGCGGGAGGGTTGGACATGGGAGAGGTTTTCTTGAAAAACTAAAATAAAATAAAAATAAAAAAGGCTACCACCCACTAGCCCTGCTACACTCCCACCAGAACACTACAGTTTTTGCATCCCAAATAAGACTGTTGCAGTTTTGAGGGTGTTGCCATGGTAACGAACCTCAGCCCTCCTCCTAATATAAGATAACATGTAGCAAAAAGAAATAAATAACAGACTCTCATAGGAACATTATCAGACCTCTGTATATAAATAACCTAAATAATGAAATGTTTCAAAACAGAATATTTACAGAGCCATGAAATAAAAAAGGATTCTACAAAGTTTATTTTTAAAGAATGGAAAAAAATATCACAAAACATCAGCTGGAATACTTGGCAGTGGGCATTGGCTGGAAGGAGTCACAATTTCCAAACCTGCCAGGACAAGAACCACAGCGAGAGAGAGAGAAACACACAGCTCTATATTTTGATGCACAAGCAACATTCCTGTCAGAAGCTCTCAACCCCCATTCTGACGAGGTTTTTCAACATCTCACCAAGAGAGTTTTTCTCTTTGGATTCCCCCAAACACAACAAGGAACACTTAGGAAACATTGTCTCTAATAGACCCTCACAGTACTACTGCCTGGGTAAGTAGCCCCATAACTTGCTAACATCCATGCTCCCTTTCCTTCTAAGAATTCTCTAGGGGATTTGTTCCTCCACAGAATGGGGCACAGATGTGTTTTGTAAAGGGCCAGTAACAAATACTTCTGTCTTTGCAGGTCACAGGGTCTCAGTTGCACAACTACTAGACTGCTATTGAAGAAGAAAAGAAAAACAGCCATAATCAGTGCATATTTGAATAAGCGTGGTTGTGTTCCAATAAAACTTTATTTACAAAAACACGGGCCACAGTTTGCTGACTCCTTATTCATTAGTATTCCCTGTAAACTCAGTTTCTGATTAACACCAGCAACGTTACATCACCATCTTTAGCCCAGCAGGGAAGCGAATCCCGCAACTCCATGCAGAACTCAAAGGGGAGTGGGTAATGGTGGAAGGATAATGGTGATGATCCTAAGACTGACTCTGGGAATGATTGCAATAAGCAAGCTTCCATGAGAAACCAGGAACTTTCCTCCTATAAGAATTTCCAAAGCCAAACAGAAAACAGCCTGTGAGTGAAGGGTAGAGACAGCATTCCCTGCCACCTACTGGACTCTGTTCTACTTTAAATGGATGAAGAGCCTGCCTGGCTGGCCTGGGGCCTGGAGACGCATCTCTATTTGATAAAAGCAAATTATTATCAGTCTGAGGCCTGGAGTGATTTCAACCAATTTGCAAAGTTGGATGATTTTCCATAGTTCCTTTAAGTTCTAGAAAGAGACTTAGATGCAGCTGGTGCCACAGAAAAATAGCACTCAGGGGACGGATGGTGCATGAATCTCAGCTCCTCTACTAATTGGTTGTGTTACCTGGCAAATCACTGTGTGACTATTTTATCATCTGAAAATGGTCACGACAGTGCCTGTTGTTGGCTTTGTCGAGGATTAAATTTGATCACCTATGGAGAGCATGTGCTACTGAATACAAATTTAGTCAGTATCAGTCGGTTGTATTCCCTTTCAAGAAAGCAGGCAGACCTCCAGCCCTCCTCTGAATTTTCTCTGTTCTCCTAGAGAGGCAGCACTTGGGTCAGTGTTGTGAGAGTCCAAAGAATGATTTTATTCTCCTGGCAAGCTGCTGTAGAAGGAGCTGTGAGCAATGCTTAAACAACTCATTAGCACAGAAGTCAGTCCAAGTGAGCAACGGCACATGACAAGCACCTCACCTCACCTCACCTCACCTCACCTCAGCAACTCTTAGAACTCAAATCTCAGCCCTGGCTGGTTGGCTCAGTGGTAGAGCGTCGGCCTGGCGTGGAAAAGTCCCAGGTTCGATTCCCGACCAGGGCAACAGGAGAAGCGCCCATCTGCTTCTCCACCCCCCCCCTCCTTCCTCTCTGTCTCTCTCTTCCCCTCCCGCAGCCAAGGCTCCATTGGAGCAAAGATGGCCCGGGCGCTGGGGATGGCTCCTTGGCCTCTGCCCCAGGCGCTAGAGTGGCTCTGGTCACGGCAGAGCGACGCCCCGGAGGGGCAGAGCATCGCCCCCTGGTGGGCAGAGCGTCGCCCCTGGTGGGCATGCCGGGTGGATCCCGGTCGGGCGCATGCGGGAGTCTGTCTGATTGTCTCTCCCCATTTCCAGCTTCAGAAAAATACAAAAAAAAAAAAAAAAGAACTCAAATCTCCTCCTCTCTCTCTGCTTCAACGTGCTTCTATCCACCTCTGAATGCGTGTTTTTCTCTCTCTCTTTTCTTCTCCTAACCCATTCTATTTTGATCCACATCCCCTCCCTCATCTTCCTCAGCAGGCCATGATATGAGCTATAAGTATACTTATCAATGGGCTTGTATTCTCTCTCAGATGACCTAAATTAGGTTGCATTTTCCTAATGGTGTGTGATGAATCTTTCTGGTGAATCACAGTGGCCCCAATATAGAAAGCTACCCCATTTAAAAATCTTTGCGATCAATCTCTTCCAAAGGACTCATTATTATTAAGCACTAACAAAAAATCTGATTTAATGGCTAAAGGCAAACCAATATTCATTAGGAGGACCCCAAGACATCAGAAGAGCTAAACTTCAGGTTTCTACAGACTTTTCCAAGTGAAACTAAGTGCCTTAAAAGTTATAAAACCCTATGAGATTCCTTAAGTGAGAAAATCAGCTGCCACCCTATGCGGAAACTTGACTGTTCAATCACAGAGATGCTCTGGTGAAGAATGAAAAGGACTTTTAATTTCTGGGAGAGATGCTAGATAACACAGAGCACAGAATACAGAGATGTGTTGTAGAACCAGGCACCCGATACCTGCATAAATACACTAGCCAATATCACCCCAATAATTTCAAATTAAAAAGAAAATTCTATTTTAATTCCACTCTGAAACTTGCTGTCACATAGTGATAGGGAGGGAAGAGTTCCTGCCTTTGGCTCAGGAGAATGTTTCTTTTTAGTGGTGGGTGAAAAAATAGAACTGAACCATGAACCACTCAATCCTTTCCCCCTCACTGCAATTATCCCGTCAAATAAGCATGAAACTTCCAGACACGACGGCTCATGCGCAAGTGTGCAGTTCAACATATTCCAGCCACACACAGTATAGAAGTTTAGCCACAACTCTTTGAATCAGTTGTACTAAACATTTTAGGGATCATTCAGAGTGCATGGACTATTTCAAAGGGCTGTTAAACAGAGAGATGCGGCAGTTTTACTCCTAGGTTTAAAGCCAAGAGAAATGAAAGCATATATTACACAAACACTTTTATACAGATCCTCACAGCAGCATTATTCAATAGAGCCAAACAAAATGTGGTATAGCCATTCAATGGAATATTATTTGACAATTAAAAGGGAGAAAGATCAGATACATGTTCCAACATGGATAAACCTTGAAACTATTATGCTAAGTGGAAGGAAGAAGGAAGAAGGAAGAAAGGAAGGAAGGAAGGAAGGAAGGAAGGAAGGAAGGAAGGAAGGACCACAACAGGTCACATATTGTTTGATTCCATTCATTTGGAATGTCCAAAATAGGCAGATACATAGACAGAGAAGCAGATTAATGGTAGCCAAGGGCTATGAGGAACAGGAAAAGAGAGAGTAACTATTCATAAGTATAGAGTTTCTTTGGGGGAGGATTAAAATCTTCCAAAAAGAGATAGTGTGAATGATTGTCCAACTTTGTGAATATACTAAAAGGTAATGGCACGTGCATTTTAAAAGTTCAATAAAGCTGTTTTTTAAAAAGGCAGGCCAACTCCTCATAAGAACATACTGAGTTCATTCTGTCTACAACTTACGCCTTTATTTTATTTTTTATTTTTTTTCATTTTTCTGAAGCTGGAAACAGGGAGAGACAGTCAGACAGACTCCCGCATGCGCCCAACCGGGATCCACCCGGCACGCCCACCAGGGGGCGATGCTCTGCCCACCAGGGGGCGATGCTCTGCCCATCCTGGGCGTCGCCATGTTGTGACCAGAGCCACTCTAGCGCCTGGGGCAGAGGCCACAGAGCCATCCCCAGCACCCGGGCCATTTTTGCTCCAATGGAGCCTTGGCTGCGGGAGGGGAAGAGAGAGGGGAAGAGAGAGACAGAGAGGGAAAGCGCGGCGGAGGGGTGGAGAAGCAAATGGGCGCTTCTCCTGTGTGCCCTGGCCGGGAATCGAACCCGGGTCCTCCGCACAACTTACGCCTTTAAAAGTAATCATTTTGACACTACATTTCATCAGTTTTTGGCTCGACTGGTTGAAGTCAATTGTTTTCTTTCCTAAGGAAAATCATTTTTAAAAAATACATTTCATTTCTGGTCCTGGCTCAGCCAACAGAGCATTATCCTGACATGCCAAGGTCCCAGGTTTGATCCCGGATCAGGGCACATACAAGAAGCAATCAATGAGTGCACATCTAAATGAAACAATTAAGTGTAACAGATGATATTTCTCTATCTTTCTCTCTCTCTTTCCCTTCTCCTTTCTCTCAAATCAATGGAAAAGCTTTTTAAAAATACATTTCTGAACCTCCAAGAATTCAGCCAGAGCATATATAGGAGCCCAACCTAAAATAGTAAGGCAATCAGCCTCATCCATCTCAGTCAATGGAATACCTAAATAAAAGAATGGCCGACGAGGTTAATAACTATATGAGACGAACCCATTTTGAACCCTTCACTAGCTTTTAAACTCACTGTGATCATGAACCATGTATTTCAGTTTTTCTGAAATCCCCCTCTGTAATGATTCGTTCTCACTCAAGTATTCAACAACATTAGCAACCCTTGGTTCAATTCTTCACTGTGGATATCTCCAGATGATCACTGGAAACAAAGCAGGAAGAAGAGGGATTTGAGGATCCCAGCTTCCCCACTGAAGAGTGAAGCGGGGTTGGGAATAACGTTGTTGCTCAATAGAGATGGCAAATAGCTTCTGCACACTTACAACAAGCTGGAGTGACACATTACTTAGGTGGCTTCTCACTGGTTTCAGGAAAGGAGTGAAACAGTTTGATGTTCATTTTTAATAGGTATAAAACTAGACTCAGACAAGATTGGCAGAGCAGAGATTCGGCTCAGGCGTTCTGACTTCAAAGCTTATTGGTATGCAAGTCTTATTTCTGGATTTCACACTTGCTGATATATCTCATATTATTTTAAAAATGTCTTCCCTCCTCTAGTGCTCCTGACGGCTAATCAAGTACCTGTTAGTTGATCCTCCATAACTATATACTCAGTGAAATCTGGGAGTTAACCACACCGTCAGACTCTAAAGCAAGGATTTTTATATAACTTGGAGCAAAGAATTGCTACTTCATCTTAGAAAATATCCTTAGATTTTTAAGAGTTTCCCCTAAAACGCATGCTGTTCGGTAGCAATCTAGCTGCCAGTGCCCTTTCTGTGCTTCAAGTGCCGTACGCTGTGATTTTCCATTCTGCAAAGGGTTTCATTCTACACTGTCTCACAAAATCGTGTACTTCCCATCACTCTTAGCCACTGATTTGTCTTTTTTACTTCAGGGGCCTGGGAAACTTTTAACGAGGCATGACTCACAGATCAGGACAAAAAGGGGAGTACTAGCCGGTGCTTAAAGAGTGATAAGGTCAAATGTCCCCCCAACTTTTGAGTCACCTTCCAACTCCCTTCTCTGGACACTGACACATTCCTACTCTCCCACTCTCATGAAGATGTCTCTGTGATGTCCTTCACCTTCAAAAGTATTCTTGAGGATGTTTCAAACATATCAGAAAGAAGGCAAAATAAATGAAGAAAGAAAAAAGGAAGAGGAGAAAAGAGCAGAGGAAGAAAAGAGGAGAGAAGAGGGAGAAAACAAAAGACACAGGTAAATGGATGGATGGATGGATGGATGGATGGATGGATGGATGGATGGACGGACGGACGGACGGATGGATGGATGGATGGGTGGATGGACAAATGGGTGGATAGACGGACAGACAGATGGGTGGATGGATAACAAGAGAATGAAAGAAACCCTCACCTCTCCCCAAGCCCAATGGGACTTGCCTTTTTTTCTTTTTTGAATTGAAAATGGAATCAGCTTTTCCGAATCTACTAGAAAATGAGTAACTAGACAAAAAATCAAGAGTGGAAGAAGCAAAGGGGATTGAGCACCAAAAGACTAAAGAACAATGTCCTTTATATCACTGTAGCTATCAGTATACGGCAAAAAAAAAAAAATAAACAATGGTAACAACAAAGACATTAGCCCATTAGACCAAAGACCAGAAAGCTTGGGACTCTCTAGTTCCCAACCACGTGTGACTTTGAAAAATTAGACTGTAGGCTTAGCTCTCAATTTCACCAACCACAAAATGGTAAGAATTTTGACTGTGTGATGATTCTGAGTGATACAAAATCACCCTTTCTGCCATCCAATGCCTGCCAGGATTTAGGTCCTCAGAGAGTCCTATGAATCAGGTCAGAGATCATTCTCTTTTTCTTTTTTTCTTTTTTTTTTAAGTGAGAGGCAGGAAGGCAGAGAGTCAGACTCCCACATGCGCCCCAACCAGGATCCACCTGGCAACCCTTGTTGGGGCTGATGCTCGTCCATCTTGGGCTGCTGCTCCATTGCTCAGCAATCAAGCTATTTTAGCACCTGAGGTGATGCCATGGAGCCATCCTCAGCATCTGGCGCCAACTAGCCAGCTTGCTTGAACCATTCAAGCCATGGCTGTGGGAGGGAGGGAGAGAGACAGAGTGAAAAAGGGAGGGGGAGAGGTAGAGAAGCAGATGGTCAGTTCTTCTGTGTGCCCTGACCAGGAATTGAACCCAGGACTTACACACACTGGGCTGCTGCTCTACCACTGAGCCAACCAGCCAGAGCCAGAGATCATTCTCTTTGATGACGTACCCTATTCCAACACCTGAAAGGGAAAGAAAGGGGTGCATTTACACAGCCAGGCACGCACCCTTGGGGGTGAGTGCACGAGGAAGAGGATGAGTGAGTGTCCTGGAAGAAACAGACATGTGCGTGTGGCTGGGGAAACAGTAGCCAGATGAGCTGAGGGCCTCAGCTCTCTCTCCATGGGATAGGCTTTAACTTGAGGAGGTGTTCCCTGTCACTCCATGGAGAAACTCGATGTAAAAAATGTCATCTTGGAAAAAATAAAAATCTTTGTTCCAGGTCTAAATTTACTCTCTCCCTAGTTTTGCTGACTTTAATTCTTTGTTCCACTTGTTTTTCACACCTGAAGGCAAAATGACCCTCTATCTGTGATACCATAATTGTTGTTAAGGAACCACATGTCCTGTCATAAATAAGGTTATGGATTCAGGGGGGCGTGAGGTTGGCCAGTTGGTTTGTATGAGCTTCTACCTAATAAGAAGATAGTCTCTCTCATGAGAAAGGTGAAGGTGGTGTGTGGAGGTATGTCAATTTTCCAGAGTAAATTTCATATCAATGCCAAATTACAGAGGAACCTTCCTCACCTACCTGCCTCCCCCTTCTGTCCTCTAAACACATCTATCTGGCCCCTCGTATATCCAGGTAACAAAAATAAAACTATCTCAGCTGATATAAATGACTTGCCAAAAAAAAAAAAAAAGACAGCAGTCTTGAATTTTTTGAATAAAAAACTTAAAAGGTGAATTTTTTTGATGTTTGTGTGCCGGCTGTTTAACCTTCACCCTGGCTGGAACAGGATATGGAAGAACTTATCGGGGACTAAGTGCTCAGGTCACAGGGAAGGAGCACAAACAGGATATACTGTTCTTTTCATAAAGAAGCCTGCTCGCCTGACCAGGTGGTGGCGCAGTGGACAGAGTGTCGACCTGGAATGCTGAGGATCCAGGTTTGAAACCTTGAGGATTCCATCTTGATCACGGGCTCACCACCTTGAGCACGGGGCTGCCGGCTTGAGCAGGGATCCTAAACATGACCCCATGGAAGCAGGCTTGAGCCCAAAGGTCACTGGCTTGAAACTTAAGGTTGCTGACTTAAGAAAGGGGTCACTGACTTGGCTGGAGCCCTCCCCCCGCATCCCCTGCCCCCTGGTCAAGGCACATATGAGAAAGCAATCAATGAGCAACTAAAGTGACGCAACTATGAGTTGATGCTTCTCATCTCTCTCCCTTCCTGTCTATCTGTCCCTTTCTCTATCTCTCTCTCTAAAAATAAGAAGCCTGCCTTAAAAAAAATTATTCACAGCAGAGCTTTGCCTATCTACCAAATGAAATGGAAAATGATGTTTATCCTTGAGAGGAGAGTGAAATGTCTGTCGGGTCTAATCTTCCTTTGTGGGCTTATGGAACTGAATGGGATATTCTTTCAAAATCCTCGTCCGTGTCTCCTTTTCTACGTTCGATTTAAATGACTTGTTTTGTTAAGTCTGCGTTCTTAGCTGTGTTTCCACCAACTCATTCTCAAAGAGAATAAGTTAAGAGAAAAAACCCAGAAGCAGCTGGGCTAGCTATTACCTATTTGTTTATCCATCCCTGTCATTAAAATCTACAGGTTGACACACACGGATGGCTGTACTATTGTACTGACGTGCAGTGAGCGCTATTGTGCCAAGGTGCTTTAGAAAGATAATTTCACTCTGTATGCCTTCTCCCTTGTTTTATTTATGTTCTTTTTTAAGAAAACATAATAGCTGCTGGTGTGTGTACATCTCCAGTAAATCCGGTGCTTTGTTTTTCAGCTGTGCTTGGGGAAAGCTGACGCTGACTCACATCGGGTCTGACATCTCTGTGGAGCGTGACAACATTCTTCTTACCTACCTGTCAATCTTGGGTGCTGTTTCTGATTAAAAGAGTGAATGGAGAGGGAATGCCTACCATCCCTTCTGCTGTCCCGAAGGGTGGGGAGAACAGGTTCCTGGCCAGAGAAGAGCTACCTTAAGTCACACACTGTTGAGGCAACATGCAGGCTCGAGGGCTTCCTGGACAAGGATCCAAAGAGAAGCAGCCGTGGTTGGTTTCCCAAGTAGGTGTGACACAATGATTTGTGGCTATACAGTACTGTCCCCGCTAGAAACAATGGGGGAAAAAGAACCACCACACTCTTCAAGGTCAAACAAAGGCAGTACATATGCAGGCAACCAGGCAGGTGAACACAAAAACCTGCCCTAAGCTTTTCGGAGCTCAACATCCGAAATGTTTCCCAAGTCCACCTGCTCTCAGGTGGCCATAATCTCTGAGAATGTTATCACTGAAAATACCATCAGGATCACAGAGGTCCACATCCTCATTTTTTTTTAAGGTAAGAAAACTAAAGCTAAGGAAGGTGACGGAACTTAAATCTTAGTTCACCCAGGTGAGTCAAGGCTGCCCCGACGTCAGAACTGGGGCCCTGAGGTGGAGTGAGCTAAACAATGCATGAAGAGAGAAGTTCCACGATGCTAAGTGACAACACAGGCGGGACCTCGGTTGAGTAACAGTGATGGACAGAGCTTGAGAACATGGTGCTAAGCGAAATAAGTCAGACAGAAAACGTCCAAGGACCATATGATTTCACTCACATGTGGGACATGAAACTGGAAGCAAGGAATGGACAAACAAGAAAAACAAGCAAACAGAAACTCAGACAGACACAGACAACTTTATGTTTGTTACCAGAAGGGGAGGGGGTGATGGGCAGTAAAGGGAAAAGGGGGCTCAAATCTATGGTGATGGAAGAAGATCTCACTAAGGGTGGTAGGCACACAATGCACCCATTCACTTGAAACCTATTTAATTTTGTTAACCGATGCCACCCCGATACATTTAATTAAAAAAAAAAAAAAAAGAAGTGGTCTCAGAAGGCCTGGTTAGCTTTCTCAAATTGCACACTCCCCTCCCAGGACTGTGCGGTCTCCCTTCCCCATCACCGTAAGCCTATCAGAATCTCTTGGGGAAGGGAGTTTGGGGATGGGGAGTTTGACACGCTCCCTCAGTGACCCAGACATGGCTAACGGAGTTAAGGACCGCCGCTGAAGTGGTCCAATGAGCTCCGGATTTGGGGCTGTACCCGAGGCAACAAGGCAAGACAACCTTAAATACAGGGGAATGACAGAATCTGATCTATTTTTAAAAGACACAGAGCATGGGTTGGAGTGGAGGAAACGTAGAGACAGGGAGAAGACAAGGCTGACAAAATAGCTTATACTTATCGATGTCCCGGGCACCATTCTAATTTAATAGTGTAATCAACAGATGTGAGAGACGGATTGGAAGCGATGTCAGGAGGAATGGAGAGAAGGAATTGCTTTAAGGGAAATCTCTAATTGGGCAGGATTTGTGCTTAGTGTCATAAACACTGATATTTCTGTCTCCAGGTATCAGACTGAAGTCTCATGCTGTCCTAACCCCTGTCCCTTTCCTTCTCAGCACTTAATAATGATAGGGTAGACATCTGAGCTGTACCCTGAGGGGTTTTTCCAAGTTGAGAGACTGGGAGGGTCCCCAGGATCAGAGATGTTTTAGTTGACTTGAAACCACGTAAGTGTGAAAAAATAAAAAGGGGGAAATATTTCCAGAGCCAGCGGCAGTGTGGATGCTGAGGCCACGGTTAAAGATGACGCAGGAGGAAGGGGTTCTCTTGCTTTCATGAGCAATAGTCCTGTACATTTCCGGGGTTTGCCAAGCTCAGGAAGTAGAGACTGGTGTGCCCTGTGCCACTTGCTCAGTGGCCACTGTACTACTGAAAAGCCAGCACAGGGGCTGCCGCTTCTCATCAGAGGAACCCTGACAATGGCCACAGTATGACTTAGCATTGCATCAGTAGAATAATTATTATCAATGGTCGGTTCAGGAGGAGTCAAAAACACTTCTATAATGCAGGTTCTCATCACATGAATGAACTTATGTGCAAGTTCATCCATCACTCATTTATCAAGTGGCTGCTATGCACCAGACAAAACATCAAGGGCTGATACAAGGAGAGACAGGAAACATTTTGTAAAAGAAAAATAAATAAATAGATTCTGAAGCTACTAAGCAAATTTGCCCCTGGGGCATTCATTATTAAGGTCTTACATTTTCTCAGCCTGCTGGACAGACTTTACGGTAAAGGTAGAACAGAAAAGCAAGTGCCACCGAGGTCACATCTTGACTGCTTGCTCACCGCAAGTGCGAGCCCCTGGCCATGGGTCATTGCTTTAGTCAGCACGGAGCGGATATACTCCTGCAGGCTCTTAAGACATGTCTCATTTATTGAAACACAACAGTTTATTTGTAGGCCATACTGCCTGTCTGTAAAGGCTCCGCTGGGGTTCTCTGAAGACCCACACTGACAAAGGAGAATGTGGTAGGAATATAAAGGACCCCTGAAAGGGTTTGCATTGGCAAATAAACATGGCAGACCAGAAGTCACACACATCACCTGCAATCACAACATAGTGTCCAGAACTGATTAATGGCCCCACCCAAACATAAGGAAGCCAGGAACAACTACCAATGTTCCCAACATGTAGCGAGAGCCCGACTATTTGGGGAACAGCACCAATGACTACCACAGACACGTGGCAGCGCTGGTCCTGTTCTAACTGACCACAAGCCCAAAGACTGAGCTCATACATCAGCCTTCATCAGACAGTCTAACGTGCTTATTGTCAATAGATAAAATGAAATTGTTTCTGAATTCTGCTCCTGAAGCGATGGTGTGCTAGCCAAAGATAAAGTGATAAAGCAAGGGGATGGCCCTAATAATGTGAAATTGAGCTTAAAGGGATTAAACAGTAACACCCTTGAGCTACTCCTTACCTACTGCTGTCAGGAGGCCCTTTAATGGGATTACACGGGAAGAGTTATGGGGTTTCATAAATGGCACCATCCATTCTAAGCTCCATGTTGACCAAGAACTGACAAAAAATATTTTTTTTTTTACAGAGACAGAGGCAGAGGATAGACAGGGACAGACGGACAGGAACCGAGAGAGATGAGAAGCATCAATCATCAGTTTTTCACTGCAACACCTTAGTTGTTCATTGATTGCTTTCTCATATGTGACTTGACCGTGGGGCTGCGGAAGACCGAGTAACCCCTTGCTCAAGCCAGCAACCTTGGGTCCAAGCTGGTGAGCTTTTGGTCAAACCAGATGAGCCTGCACTCAAGCTGGTGACCTCAGGGTCTCGAACCTGGGTCCTCAGCATCCCAGTCCAACGCTCTATCCACTGCGCCACCACCTGGTCAGGCACAAAAAAAGATTTAATACAGCACCTCCCATTGCTCCCACCCAAAATCAGTCTGCAAGATCCAGCTCCCTCACCCCAAATAATTTCCTGATCAACGTCAGAAGAAAATAAACACAAAACACCCTAAGAAAGAGCAAGAAATATCAAAGAACATTTACCAGGTTGTCAGTGCTGAAAATAGACACATGAGGCGGAAAATGGTATAAGATTTGGTTGAAGGTTTACAGCTAGTACATGATAAATATTTTATATTAATAAATATTGCTTCCTAGCACCATTATCTCCATTTTAGTTAAAAGCTCCCAACACTGAAAATCTAACTTTGAATGGCAGGATGTTTCCTTATATAAGTTACACATATTATAGCTCCTGAATGCAATGTACAAAACTAAAAAAATATTTAGGTTCAATGACATTTTTCCATCTCTGTTTTCACATTTAAAAAAAAAAAAGTCTGGATCCAACAACATCCTTTCATTCTTGTTATAACTCCCTTCTTATTTGTGAGTAGTTGACTCAGATCAGGATAATCTGATCATTCTTTAACGAATTTTCACTCCTGTGATTTATCGCACATTACGTATTTCTATAACTTCTTTAGATCACAAACATATTTGTAAGATTTTATGTGATCATGATAAAACTTGTCTCACTGATAGCATTATTAAAGGAAAAAAATATTTGGAAAAAAAAAAGAGAGAGAGAGCAGAGGAGACTAAGAAGGGCCAGCATTTTGCAAAGCTATCAGGAGGAACTAGAGGCTAACATGTAAATCCCTGAGACCACTGAGAAAGATGGAGACTCAGCCTAAGGACCGTGACTCAGCCTTCCAGATCAATCAGACTGTGCAGGACAAGAGTAACGCGTACAGCAGCTGCGACCCAGCCACACTGGTGACCGAGCTCTGGTGCCATGGTGAAAAGAACTGCAGACTACCCTCAGACTGAACTGCTCCTTCTTCACCATCTGGGTCTTTATAAAGTAATTCTTAATTTCTGAATGCCTTGGTGAAGCCATGTCAGGAATGACCCTAGAAGTATCTACCTGTTCTTGCTTTGTTATATATTTTACTTTGTTTTGTGCCTCCCACAACCTAGAGAGTAATCGCTATTGTTAGTTTACAGATGAAAACTTTGAAGGTTGGGGAAACTAAGGCTTGTCCAAGGTCCAACATCTCATAAGTGGTGGGTCCCAGGAAGATCCCCTGCCCTTCCCACCCAACCCCGGGCTTCCGCTTACAGAAGGGCCAGTCCAGTGTTGTAGAAGAAGCAGGTCGTAATAATGGTTACTACTGCAAGCTCAAGGCAGCTGGACCTAGTTAAACACCCAGTTCCAAGTCTCTGAGTTGCAGTTTTAGTCGCAGCTTCAACCTGGTTGTAAAATGGAGATAAGCCTCCTATCATATAGTTTTTATGAAGAATAAATAAGGTGATAGATACATAATGCTTAGGCCAGGCCTGGTGTATCATAAGCACTCAAGAAATGTTGGCTATCTTCATCATCATCTACGTTGTATATCCCATGAAGCTGAGAGGTATTTAACTCTAACAAAGGTTATGCTCAACCTCTTAAGCAGTTTCACATCTATTTCGCTGGAGTCTTAATGGATAGTAGAGTGCAAGTGATAAAGAAATCCTGCTTGTTCAGTTGCAGGGTCAAGATCCTGAGCTCTAGCATGATTGTCATATATAACATCTGATATTTGACTGTGTGAAAGACACTAGTCAAAGCCCTTTTCATGTATTAATTCATTCAGTCCTCACTCACAATAAGCCTCTGGGGCAGATACTATTGCTATATTGATTTTACAAATGAGATCGAGGCCAAGACAACTTAAATAACTTGCCAAAGTCCACACACCTAGGAAGTGGTAAAGTCAAGATTTGAACACAGAAAATCTAACCTTAAATGCTGAGTTCTACCCACGAAGCTACACTGACTCTGTAGTATTAGCTGGGTGTACAGTCATATTTGAGAGAATAATGTGCATAAAAGAAAGTCTACTGGCTCCCACATCATTGAGCATGATGAATGAGAACACAGTAAGCATCAGTTGTAAGAAGTCAAGAATGTGAAGTGCGTAAATGGTCAAGAATTCAACGTAGCAGAGCCTCAAACAATGGCACTGTGAAAGAATGCCAGGGACACAATTTCACAGGCAATCAGAAGGAAGGGAACCCCTCCTTTTAAGCAAAGGAAATAAACCACTGATGATGCTAATTGGCAGGATCCACCCACATAAGAACAGACTTAGGGGAACCAGCCACAGTGCTCATGAGTGATTGTGTTGGTGCTCACAGCTCTCGCACCAGCATACACTTTCAGGACCACCTCGCGCAACTAAGATCAACTGCATATGTCCCCACATTAGTGAAAAAGCTGAAAACCAATGCCAACTTGGCCTTTGATCCCCTACTTGGCTCTGGCAAATTTAAGAGTGTCCTTTGTATGTGTTACAGTAGTTGAGTAAGAATGAACCCAAAGCTCATATCCCCAGGGCAGATTCTGACTTTGGATCATGTCAGATTGGAGTTTGCAGGGCTATGGACAAGAATACCTTGGGAATCTCCTCCTTGCTTGCACTAAATTTACAGTATTAGACATCAAGGATGTTTATCACTCATGGAAACAAAACAGAAAGAAATAGACCTCATTCAAGTTCATCCTCCACATCCAGGACTGCTCCCGAGGACGTATGGTCTTTATCACACCCTCCAGTCCCAGCCTACTTATAAAGATGGCAGAAAGTCCTTACCTATAAATGTCAAATCTTGAAACAGCTCTTACCATGAAACAGATGGGAAAATGCATTTCTGGCAAGATTCGAATGCACTTAAATATAATGATTTTTCTCCAAATCGAGTATTAGAATTTCAAGTTGTGTATTTAACGCTGAAAAATATATAACCTCCTGGTTCAAAATATTTAAGAACTCTGATAGTTATGAGTGAGATAGGGACCAATGAGACTCATATCTGAATACCAATTTCCTTGAAATAATCTTGGGAGTGGAAGCCCAAGGGAAGGCACATTCATAATGAGGCAAAATGGGTTTTTGTTAAGCACAGAAATAGTGCAGGACACATTATTAAACTCCAAAGGGAAGCCATACTGCCTCTACTGAGTAGTGGTTTGTCTTTTCAAAGGTTCTCCACAGAGGGATGAAGGGGTCAATGCAGAGGTACAATGAAGGATGGAGAGAGGAAGTGAGGAGAAGCCGTACTGGAGCATGATGCCCCTACTCCCAAAAGCCTTCATGGGCCCTTTCTAATATTAATAGTAGGGCTCTGAGTTCAGGAGTTAAGAAAAACTTCTCAGCACTGCAATGGAACATTGTCAAGTGTTCTTACAAAAGTGGAGAAATGCCCCCGAAAAATTCAAATTCCATCATCAACTTCACCACCCTTAGAAGGGGTGAATCTCTTGCACTCTTGAGCATTTCATTTGACAGCTTCTAGCTTCTCTGACCACATGGATATGAGCTGCCCCAAGCAACCTGGCACATAAATTGAGGCTTGGAACCAGACAAGAAATTCTCCAGCCTCTCTAAGTATTATTAAAGAGCATAAACCTCCCTAGAGAATAAGTACAGAGAGGAAGCTAAGCCTCCAAACATTCCAGAAGCAGGATGAACTATGTGCGTATATCATTTATATTTAAAAACAAATGGTACACTGATTTAGGGTCAAATAGGTATATAAACCAAAAGGAAATACACTCCTTCGGCAGCAATTTCCTGTCTCCAGATTACTCAAGACGTCTCCAAGTTTGTACAATGGAAAATTAAGCTTCTCCTTAGCTATCTCGAATCCTACTACAAACATAGCAATATCAATAATTACCCAAAAGACTTGCTCTCTGCCTCCTAGTAAAAAAATAGTGCTAAATAACATTGGCTTTCAGTTCATAAAAGCAGAGTTATTTGTTTTATTATTACTTTGCTTAGGTATTTATAGAATCTGCATTTCTTCCGCTGAGTCTTTCAAAAAGTCATCTTCTCTTTCTCCCCAGAGCAGCACAGAAAAGAACACACTGTGTATGCCCCTGAGAGCAAGGGGAATGTGACAGCCTTTCCCCCTCAATATGTGAAGCCAGTACATCTGGTCCCTCTTAGAAAATCATATTATTGGAGCTACTGGTCCAACTTCTGCCAATGGGTATGGTATTGCTCTCACTGTTCCCTTGTCAGAAATTAACAAACTGATTGGCTTAATAAATGGGGGTTAAGTCTGTTGTGAAATAGAAAAAAAAAAACTAATCACTCTACAAATTTCTTCTTCCTTTTATGTGGATTAAGAACAAATTCTCTAATGAAATGGTACATTTATTCTTTCTTTCTTTCTTTACTCTTAAATAGCTTCTAATTCATGTAGTCAATATCTTCTGTTGACTGAAATCCTGTTACCCATCAGCCACCGAAGTTCATACCAGGGACACACATGTGAAAAAGATGGGGATCAGGGCATGAAGAATCCTACAGGCTTGCACACCACTCATCATACTAGCTCTTGTCCAATGTCTCAATAATATCACTTATCACACTGGAAATAAAAACTACTGCAGTAAAGAAGAGCGAGAAAGAATGAATGCTACAAGGGAGAAGAAGAAGGAAGCTTGAGTGTGACACAGATCTGGCAGTGGGACTCTATGCCTCCTCCTATTTCTTTTGTGAGCCCCTTCTTTTTGTGTGTGTGCCTGAGTATACTGATATGACTTCACAGTATCCCCTAGGTCGTCTTTTCTTCCCATCCTGCAGCCTATTCCTCGATAATCATATTTGCTTCCCCCAAGTTCAGCTCCCATTGCAAAATCTACACATCCAGCCTAGACTGTTGTCTTGAACGTCAGACTCCCTTTCACATAGGCCTTCTCATCCTGATGGCTCACAGGCACCTGGCATGCAATGTGACTGACGTTTAATTCACCATGTTCCCTGTCCAGTGCAGCTGACTATCCTCTACTGCTGTCTGAGACGTTAGCTCCACCGATCAGCCACATTTGGAACACAGATGTCAACCTTCATTCATCCTTTATTCACAATATATAATGTCCATATAATCATGAAGTTCTTAGTTTTAAATTCTAAAGATTTCCTCCATCGCTTCCATCTCCTAGCTCAGTCATTTTTTCCTACCTACTCCGGCACAAGAGTCTGTTGACCCATCCTCTGTGCAGTCATTTGAATAATCTAATTGAAAGACAAATATGAAAAATTCATTCCCTTATCTAAAATCTTTCAGTGCCTACCCATGCTAGCCATCAAATGGCAATGAGCCCTCCATTTTCCACACTGGCTCACTGCATTAGCTGTCTCAAATCCTACTGCAAACATGGAAATATCAATAATTACCCAAAAGATTTGTCCTCATTTTGTCTCCCAGAAAAAAAAATACAATAAATAACAATGGCTTTCAGTTCATAAAAGTAGAATTATTTGTTTCATTATTACTTTTCTTGGGTGTTTATTAAACCTGCAGTTAGTCCCCTGAATCTTTCAAAAACTCATTCTCCTCTTTCTTAGAACCAGCTCTCAGGGTCCAGAGTTTCCCCGTGAAGGGTTTCCCTCTCTCGTTGCATAAATTTCTCACAAGAACATTCCAGGCTTTACCTCCAGACTCTAGTCTTCCTACTTGTCTATTTTACAAACTCAGTTTGGCTCAAGTCCTTGGAACGCAGACCCGGAGTCTCCTTTGCTGTCCCTCCACTGCCAGACATCGGTTCCAGCTGGTCCATACCCACTCCAGCTCCCAGCTTCCAGAAACCCAAGGTAGACAAGACTGCCAAGCCACTACTGTGCAGGTGAAAACATCAAGACCCTCTCTTCCTGGGGGAGGGCCTAACATAATAACAGCCCTGCTATCATCCACATCTATACCTGTTGCTCCAGTTGGCTGGAGAGAAGGCTGAAACTTTTAACAACAGGCCCCTTAACTCTTTATATTCCAGTATCGCCAGACCCCACTGACACAAGTATAGTAACATCCCTACCTACCCCACTCCTCATAAGCTTGATTATAATTTCACTAGTGATCAGGCAGTAAAGGCCTCCCAGACCAGATGTGAAAATGTCTGGTTCATACTGACCACCACTCCAACAGGAAAACCAGCCTACAGATATAAGTGGATTATTTCAATGCTAAGGGCCCTCAGAACATAGGGGAGACCAGTGCTAAAAGGTACCAACTGATGGTTCTCATGCCCAGTCTCTGAGATGTCACATCTACTAAGCTTTATTTCTCTGTGTGTCCTGGGCCTCTCTCAACACAGCAGAGCTGACATCGGAGTGTGTACAACTATGAAATTAGCACTTGTCCACAACTAGTGTCCACACCTACACCTAACCAGCTCTCCTATATTTCAAATATCCTTCTTGGCTTCACCCATGTTTGCCTGTCAGACCATCAGTGACCTGGTCTCAAAGCACAAGAACCAAACCACATAGAAATTATTTATCCCTTTGGTTACAAAGGTGAGCTAACTGGATGGTATTTTAAGAAGATGCGCAGGCCGGTGAACTCAAGATTCTCAAGACAAAATTGAAAAACTACACCCAAATCAAAAGCAAACAGGTAACTCGAAGATTGGGAACGGCTCTGGAGTTGGGCCAAGACGTTCTTCATGTGGTTCCAGAAAATTATAATCCCCTGGGGTTTAAAGTTCAACAAGCACAAACTAACGTTTACGGGTCCATAAATGTGTCATCAGCCACACAAGTGCATTCCTAGAACGACCCGGCTGGAACACTCAGCTGGAGCTTTATGCATCTGTATAATTCACTAAATTAGTTCCTTCAACACTGGTTTTTACACCTATTCCCATCTCCCTTCCCCTACTCCCACCCGATTCCTACTCTAAATACGCATCAAAACTTGTGAGAATCTCAGCACAAGTGAGTTACACAAAATTCACACACAGATAACTTATTCCCACATTCGTTGATCACTAATAATACAATAAGAAATAACACTCAACTTGAAAATAGCTTCTTTCCCCTCAAATGCCCTAAAGCATATTAAAGTCATTATCAAATAAAACTTCTCAAAAAAAGGAAAAAAGAAAAGGAAAGGAAAACACTCCCAGCTGCACAGAAGTGAAATTTTCCATTTGACAAGTGCCGATCCCAAAGCAAAGACAGGTCAAGTGCTTTAAGCTAGGGTCAATGTCATGATCAAAGGTGGAAACAGGACTTGGATACTTAAACTCAGAACCCGGTGCCCCAAGCCCTACTTGATGTTACCTCTCAATATAGCTATTGGGTCCAGCCCACATTTAAACACCTACTCACAGACGTCCTAGCAGATAACACTCCTCAATAGAGATGTGTTCCCAGACCCACATCTTCGTACCCACACAGAGAATTGAAGAAGTTCAGGCTCCAAGAGATCTTAAAGATCATCGAGCTCAGCCTCCTCATTTAGCAAAGCATCACAGTTCTCTACACCAACCCACCACAATTCCCATCACCAAAAGGTGAAGGCCCAACACATTGTGTGGCAAAAGGCACCCTCCATCACCTGACCTGGTCCATTTTCAGACCCATAGCCTATCCCTCTACCTTATACTTCCATTCTAAGATCAACAAGCAACTTGTTTTTTCTAGAATATACCATGCTTCTTCAAACCTCCCTGCCTGTGCTGTGACCTCTCTAAGGCACACTTCCGTTCCTTGCACAACGACCTGCTCAAATGTCACCCTTCAGTAAAGCATCCCCTGACCCTTTCAGTGAGCATTACTGCCCCTTTCTCCATCATCCTATGATACCGGTTACCTGCCTCTGGCATAGCGCACCTCTTATTACATGTCAATCTTGTTGTTGGTACATCTGTCTTCTACCAGAAAAATAGAAGATCGAGACTGCATTTCATTCCTTTCTGCCATCTTTGCATCTAGCCTGGCACCCAGGGAGCTCTTTATAAAGTCAGAAGAAATGAGATAAAGAGGAATAAAAGAAAAGGCCAGAGAATTTAGGAGGTTTGCTCAAGATCACCCAAACAGACACACAGTCACATTCTGTCATACAGACCAAGTGACACGGTCACTTCGCCATCTACTCAACATCCCACATCCACCGGCTTCCTTCCATTTTTCTCTCCAGAGTCTGGTTCTGAACCTAGTGCCGCCCCCACATCTCTGCCACAGCTCTGGTGGGACACTTGCAAGTGAAGATGGCTGGAAGAAGGTTGGACCTTCCAGGAACACAGAAGAGAGCTGACGAGGGCACTGAGGTGGACAGTTCAGGGAATGAGAGTCTTCCATGCAAAACTGGTGGGCAAATGCTCAGGAGGAACAGATATGCCTCCCTCCTAGCAGCTCCTGGAACCACTACTCCACCACCAAAACCCACTTAACCTTCTAGCACTCCAACCCCAAGTCCAGTGTTTCTGGGGGCGGTGGGTCTTACTAGTTATCTCTCCAATATTCAGGAAAGCCCCATGATTGAGCTCAGCCTCTCCTACTTATAAGGAAAGCTAGCCAGGAACACTAGCCAAGAGATTAGCCAGCTGGCAGTAGGTCTGAAGGTCAGGCTGTGTGAGCCCAGACAGACCTCCAGCCACTGTGCAGGGGCCTCCCCTGGCCGGGAATCAGGCCTTCCAGCCCATAGCCAGCCTCCTGTCCTGTGGAAGTGTCACCGCAATCTGTCCTGCCCTGGGGCCTCCCAGGGGAAAGAGCAACCCTTCCCTAGCTGCTGCCAATTTGCACCTCATTAGCAACAGCCTCTCCCCGGTGACAGTCCCTCAGAAATCCCAGATTGAGCACCTCGTTGGTGCTAAATGAACTCTAAGCATTTGAGGAGACCGGCATCTGAGCTGCTAGGAGAGTGGCAGGGCAGGTCTCAGGACTCCCCAGCGAACCAGGAGAGCACAGGCTGCAGGCAGAAGACAGAGGAGGACGTGGCGTCTGGCAGAAACCGTGTTCAAGGTTGGGCACTGCTCTTCTGGAACTTTCGTGGACGGTCACAAGGTGAACGGTAAGCTGAATGAGGGCAACTGGGTGGTCGCAGGATGCCAGAGGGACGTCCCAAAAGGAGTCTCCTCTACTCAGATGCCTGAAAAATGATGTGAAATGACCCATCCCTCCCCATGGCACAGAAAGAGCACCAGGACAGGCAAAAGGTATCCTTTTTTTTTTTTTGTATTTTTCTAAAGTTGGAAACGGGGAGGCAGTCAGACAGACTCCCGCATGCACCTGACTGGGATCCACCCGGCACGCCCACCAGGGGGTGATGCTCTGCCCATCCAGGGTGTCGCTGTGTCACGACCAGAGCCACTCTAGCGCCTGGGGCAGAGGCCAAGGAGCCATCTCAGCGCCCAGGCCATCTTTTGCTCCAATGGAACTTCGGCTGCGTGAGGGGAAGAGAGAGACAGAGAGGAAAGAGAAGGGGAGGGGTGGAGAAGCAGATGGGCGCCTCTCCTGTGTGCCCTGGCTGGGAATCGAACCCAGGACTTCCGCACGCCAGACCGACGCTCTACCACTGAGCCAACCGGCCAGGGCCAAAAGGCATCCTTAGATGAACTGAAGACATTAATGTCTGTTCAAAAATTCTAAGCAATTTCCAGTTCACCACAGTAAATTAGACACATCCCTTTATCCCAGCTCCCTCCAGAAACTCCCGCTACAATGAAAGTGAAGGGAATAAAGGAGATAATTTCACAAGAATAAAAGAAACAGGTGAGATGACAGCCAAGGGAATGATGACAGGTTTTTAGAAGCCGGAGGGTGAATTGAGTAGAGATAAGTCAATGTAGGCAGGGCAGGGGAAACTAGAAATTAAGTGCATTGGGGACAAAGACTCAACCAAGAGGCAGGTTCTAGAAAAGAACTAGAAAATGCCAACCACAGCTGGGTTTGAATAATAAAGATTCCAACCCCAGAGAAATACTGCGAGGTGTAAACCTCTTCAGAGGAGGGTAGCACAGTCTTCTCAGAGGACTGAACAGAAAATATTAACTTTCAGGGTTTTCCCAATAAAATAAAGCAAGTCCCCAACCAATCACTCCTAGTGGGGTCTTGCCCAAATACTGGAGAAATAGCCAGAAAGACACACAATCCCCAGAAACACTATCCTTGGGGTTGGAGTACATGATAAGAAAATACTAACATAAAGAGAAGAAAAAATGTTTATGAAAAACAGAGTTAATATAGAGTGAATAAACTGTCTAAAAATTATCATTAATATCCTCAGAGAAATAACTAATAATAAAACCATGAAACAAGAACAGTGTGCTATAAAAACAAGCACTAAAGAAAAAAACAACAACAAGACAAAGCTCTTAGAAATTAAAAGTCAGATCGCAAAAGTTAAAAATCCAATAAAAGGATGGAAAATAAATGAGGACATTCCCCCTAGAAAGCAGATTTAAAAAAAAACTTTAATAGGAAACAAAATTAGAGAAATATTCCAGTAGATAAAATATCTACACAATATAAATATTTTTTATAAAGCAATAATTAAAACAGAGAGGAAGAAGATACTCTTTGTTCACCACCAAATTATAATGTCAGAATAGTTCTTAGAACTGAACATTCTTCCGATGGAAGACAGCTAAAAAGTTGCCAACATCACGAACATTTGTGCCAAACTAAGGCACATCAGTTTTGAAATTTCTAAACAGTACATATAAAAGAATTTTTTTTAAAACAAGAGAAAAGGAAAAAAGCATAACACTGAGAATTCAGAATGGAACTGGCCTTGTCAACTACACCTTTGGAAGCAGAGAAGCAACAGGGAGAGGCCTCCCCCATTCTGAGCTCAAATCACTTCCAATCTAGAACTCCATACCCTGTAAAACTCTCCATTATGTGTGAAAATATTTTTTTTTTTTAAAAAGACATTCTCAGACATGAAAGGACTCAGAATATTTACCTCCTATGCACCTTTTCCGAGGAAGCTACTGCAGGATGTGTCCCACATTCTAGAAAACTTTTTCAACTTGGTCATCTAAAAATAAGATGCAAGTTCCTGGGTGAAAAACCATCCAAGAGTGTGGTACTGTGGTTGCTACTGAAATGGTTGTGTGCACCCCCAAATTATGCATAAACCAAAAACAAACTACAGGAAATCTAAAAAAATAGGGACTTCAACTGTGGAAAATAGTAATGAGAAAGCAAGAAAACAGGGAAGAATGAGAGCAGTGATACAAACCAACCCAGAGAGAGTGAGCTGAAGGGGGAGAGTGGTACAAATCAAGCCAGAGAGGGTGAGCTGAAGGGGGAGAGTGGTACAAACCAACCCAGAGAGGGTGAGCTGAAGGGGGAGAGTGGTACAAACCAACCCAGCGAGGGTGAGATGAAGGGGGAGAGTGGTACAAACCAACCCAGCGAGGGTGAGATGAAGGGGGAGAGTGGTACAAACCAACCCAGCGAGGGTGAGCTGAAGGGGGAGAGTGGTACAAACCAACCCAGAGAGGGTGAGATGAAGGAGGAGAGATGGCGCTGGAAGGAGATGTGACTTGGGGTGAACACACAATGCAATATACAGATGATGTAGTATAGAATTATACATTTGAAACCTATAGAATTTTATTAACCAATGTCACACCAATAAATTTAATTAAAAAAAGAGGGCCATCTACACAAATAACAAAACTGACACATTACTTGATATGTTTAAATGCAATAGGAGTCTTGTAGTTCTGTTAAGAAGCTTGTGGGAGAGTTATAAATAAGCTCATACAGCCTGACCAGGCGGTGGTGCAGTGGATAGAGCACTGGATTGGGATGCAGAGGACCCAGGTTCGAGACCCTGAGGTCGCCAGCTTGAGTGTGGGCTCATCTGGTTTGAGCAAAGCTCACCAGCTTGGACTCAAGGTCACTGGCTTGAGCAAGGGGTTACTCGGTCTGCTGTAGCCCCATGGTCAAGCACCTATGAGAAAGCAATCAATGAATAACTAAGGTGTCGCAACAAAAAAAACTAATGATTGATGCTTCTCATCTCTCTCCATTCCTGTCTGTCTGTCCCTATCTATCCCTCTCTCTGACTCTTTCTCTGAAAAAAAAAAGACCATCTTAAATAAGCTCATATAAAAATAATTTTTAAAATGAGACTAATATACCTGAAATACTGACGAGACCATTTTGTAAAGTATGTGACTGTCTAACCACTATGCTGTACACCTGAAACTATTACAAAAAAATAGTGAATGTATCCTGTGATTGAAAAATAAAAATTTTTCAAATAAGAAAAATGAGACCAATAACACAGGAAAAGAAATGTTTCCAATAGCACGCTGGAGGTTCAGCTGTACGTAAGATTGAAAATATCAATATTAGAAGCATTTATGAATTATTTAAATAAAAGTATAAAATAAATATATTGGGAAAATGAAAGAAGGGATATGTTTAGTGGGATAAAAGAGACATAAATCCTCACCTTCTCGTAGGATACAGTGGAGAAAAATGGCACTTGGTGGCATATTATTTACAAATACAAGTGTGGACTAAAGAAAGAGCTAAGATATCACAGCAGCTTTCGGGAAATGGGAGTATGGGAAAGAAACAAGAGGGGAACTTTGGGGTTTTGTTATAAGCCCTGTGGTTCTAGTTAACAAATAAACTATGCAGTAAACTACACTTATATACTACTTTGATTAAATAAGCATTATAGTTTAAAACTGAAACAAAATATTGGTTAATTCTCATCTACCTGCACTTGCACATCTCCAAAATGAGGCTGACCATCAGCAAACCAATGCCCCAGAGCTGTCGTGAAGAAATGTCACTACCCTGACAAGTTCACAAGGTCTTCACCTTACTCTATGGCAGACAGCATACATGTGATTCAGCATGGCGGTGTGGGAGCAAGACGGTACATTTCTATATGGCTTTCAATGCACAAAGTGCATGCATTGTTCCATTCAACCTCAACAACCACGCTGTCTGTGCAGGATGCATCAGCAACATCATATTTGTGAAGGGGACACGGGGGGTGGGACAGAGGGCAGAGGAACTGAGACCTATCTGAGGGTTAGCAAGTGACACACAAATGAGCAAACCCTACTTACACACATGCACACACCTCCGCCTCACACACATTCAGCATCAGACCATACTATTTTCTAACACAGATGGACAGTGATGCATTAGCAGACGTGTTTTATTTTTTTCTGAAGTGAGAAGCAGGGAAGCAGAGACAGACCCCCACACATGCCCTGACCGGAATCCACCTGGCAAGCCCACTAGGGGGCAATGCTCTGCCCATCTGGGGCCACTACTCTGTTGCTCGGCAATCGAGCTATTTTACCTCACCTGAGGTGAGGCCATGGAGCCATCTGCAGCGCCCAGGGCCAACTTGCTCCAACTGAGCCATGACTGCAGGAAAGGAAGAGAGAGAGAGAGAGAGAGAGAGAAGGGAGAAGGGAAGAGGTGGAGAAGCAGATGGTCGCTTCTCCTATGTGCTCTGACTGGGAATCGAACCCAGGACATCCACACACCAAGCTGACACTCTACCACTGAGCCAACCGGAAGGGCCGCAGACATGTTTTCTAATTTTATTTATACCTTTGTCAACTGAAGGCAATGAAGAAAACATTTTTGAGTCAAGGCTGTCAGGAAAGTAATTACACATTGCATTTTTTTTTTTTTCTTAAATGACAAAACTGGCTGCATTGAATAACATGGAAAAAAATAGGACATTTTCCTCGTTAGAGTTTAGTACATTGGATAGAATTAGGACCCTGCTTGGTCATCTCTACATCACTTTGGTTAAAAAGTGGATTAAAGCCCTGGCTGGCTAGCTCAGCGGTAGAGCGTCGGCCCCATGTGTGGAAGTCCCGGGTTCGATTTCCAGTCAGGGCACACAGGAGAAGCACCCATCTGCTTCTCCACCCTTCCCCCTCTCCTTTCTCTCTGTCTCTCTCTTCCCCTCCCGCAGCCGAGGCTCCACTGGAGCAAAAATGGCCCGGGCACTGAGGATGGCTCCTTGGCCTCTGCCTCAGGCACTAGAGTGGCTCTGGTTGCAACAGAGCGACGCCCCAGATGGGCAGAGCATCGCCCCCTGGTGGGCATGCCGGGTGGATCCCAGTTGGGCGCATGCGGGAGTCTGTCTCTCTGTCTCCCCGCTTCTCGCTTCAGAAAAGTACAAAAAATAAAAAGTGGATTAAGAGAGTTTTCTCATCTTAACACTGAAATCAGTTTGCAGGCTGAATCCCCACATCAGACCAGTCCGACCAGCCTGTGAACCAAGACTGCTTGCTCATTGCTCTGGATGTCCTTGGACCAGCATCCTCTTCCTTCCTGCTTGTTAATAATACTTCGGTCTCAACGCTGCTCTCTCTTCTATCCTAGTTTTCTCTATTTTCCATTTATATGAGGAAAATGATGATTTTCTAGTCCACAGGATGTGAGCCAGCTCTCAAGAGCTGCTATGCAATGGACGTAACGCAGGAAAGAAGCGAGGCTTCCTCCTCACCCGACAGGAACCAGTGTGAAAACCAGGGACAGAACTGATCATACTGACCTTCCTCCACCAATGCTGCACCCCATTTACTGAAGATGAGCTCTGAAGAGAGACTTTGCTGCTGAAAGCAAATCTTTGCCAGCTGCAAAATTACCTGTATTTCTATTAACTGACCCAGCCGACCTCTGTTCAGGTAATGGCGTCAGACAGAAGCATGGGCTTTTGACAGTGAGCAATGTTTAAGCTGCTCGACTACCATTGTCCAATACATTCAGAACGCATTATTTCTTCCATTAATTTGCTCAGTGATTTCTAGGTATTGGAACCTGGGAGGAGGGGGTTCGGGGAGGGATTTTCCACTTCATTAAAAACATTCCAATGGTGTAATATTTTGGGAGTTTCTCAAACAGATTAGCGACAAAATACCCAACTCAGAGGCAAGCAAGCCATGGTCCCAAATTTTCTACAGAATTGCCTGCTTAGAACTTAAAACAATGTTGATTAGCTCAATTATTAACAAAGGACATCAAATCTAATTGCTCATCACACGCCTTTATGTGAAAATGAGCAGCCTGTTCAGACTCTGAGGATATCTCACCTTCTCCCTACTCAGACTTTCCCAAATCCTCATGGATTTGTGATCCACCCTTCTTCCTCTTGTCCTCCTTCCTCCTTCCCACTGTCCCAGAGGCATGAGGGCCACCACGGCTGCTGTACGCCCCGGGGGAGGGAGGAAAGCTCTTGTCCCCTCAGCACAGTTTAGTGGCAGGGTGAAGGTGTCACTTCTGCAGAGTGGAAAGCGGCCATGGATCCAAGGAGAACAAGGTCTTCCCCACGCTGGGTACAACTCATCACCTCTCCGCCCCCAAACTTCCAACAGCTCTCTATTAACTACAGAATCCGAATTCTTCCAACAGCACTCAAAGCCTCTGTCATGAGCACTTAGCTCACCTTCTGTGGCCTGACGTTCCACTACGCACCTCTGGGATCAAAGCAAAACTGTTCCACAATTCACCCTGCTGCCCAGACACATCACACGGTCGCCCCACCGTGTCCTTTCTCACACAATTCCTGCTGCCTGGACCATGTTACCTGCTCATTCTCCCTTATGCCCGGTCGCTTCCTGTTGAAATCCTACCAGCCCTTCAAAGTCCAAGGAAACTTCTCCCAAACAGAACTAAACCTCTCCGCCGTCTTTTGTGTTCCGACAGCCCAGGAGTGACCAGGGCGCCACTCTGTGACTGCCGTTTACCTCTGTTCAAACTTTGGGCGTCTAACAGGTACAGAGTAGCTACAACGCTTAGTAAAGGTCCTCTACACATGGCTTTCTAGGTAGTAGAACCTGTTTAAAGCCCTCTGCTCTTTCAAAAAATTCAGACGATGGATTTTGGGGGCTGCTCAAAAGAGACTGGAAGCAAAGGAACTGTGTTCTGAAATTCTGTTTCTAGTCTGTTGTTTAGAACTTGGGGCATTTACTTCCATGACATGAACAAATCGCCTAGCTAGCTCCTCTTCATCCTTCAAGGCACATTCAACCATCTCCTCCTCCAAAATATCTTCCTCCACTCTTCCAGTCTGACATAGGTGCCCTTCTTCTGGACTCCCCAGCCCTGTCCCCTGCGCAACCCTCTTCCTGTGCATTTATCACACTGACGGTTCCAGGTATAATTCTTTGCCTCTTTCCCTCACTGGACCATAAATTCTTGATAACCGAGTTTCTTATTTCTCTTTTATTTGTAGCACTTAGTGTGGTATTGGCATGTAGGCATTCAATATGTTTTCTTATTTGTTTCCCCAAGATATTATAAGCAGCTGGAGCAATTTTCAAGTGGAAATCATCTATTATTCAACTTTGGATACCTCACCAAGGGCTTGAAATAATGCTTTGCACATATAACAAGAGAGTACTCCATAACCAGTCTTACAAAACACGTAAGTCTCTGTCCAGTGGACTGACGGCTCTTGTTATAAAACATAGGCGAGAAAAGAACCCGATGGCTCTCCCAGTGATGCTTGCTTTTAAGGACCTTTTTGCAATTTTCAACATCAAGACTTCAAACAGAGCACTCAGTGCTCAGAGAGCCTCAGAGACCATCGAGACCCCTATATTTCATTTCACATCTTCTGAAGCTTCTCTCCTTTTCCATATCTCATCGTCCTCACAAATTATCTCACTCCCTTCACAGCAGAGGATGCACACTACTTGGGTTATTTTTAGAACACCCCTGTGTGCAATACTGGCAGTTGAAAGTACCAGAGAGAATCCACACAAACACACAAGGATTCTCCTGGGGCCTCAGCTTTGTCCTTGAAGTGTTTTTTCACAGCTTCCTAAAGTCTTTCCTTTAGGTATCAGGTGAGTTAGGTTAAAGGTTTAAGTCCAAGCATTTATTTACACACACACACAGAGACATGCACACACACCAGTGACCCTACAATAAATATTTATTGAATATGATGGGAAATACTGTTAAGAATAAAACAGGGAGTATAGTAGGCAATTTCTGTGACATAGACACAATCTGAAGTCACACATCCCTAGCCACATTGACACCCTGAATCTTGGACTGTGCCCCTGCCCAAATTTCAGGCATCTACTGATGGAGAAGCAGTAATGTTCTTTCCCCCCCTTCCCTCTATCTTCAAATGCAATGACCACCTGCTGAGCTCGGATGGCAAAAAAAGCTATATAGATCATGTTCCCTTCTGCACAGAGCTCTGTACGCATGGCCATGTAGGGGAAGACACACTTGACAGAAAGAAAAGACAAACTCCTGTCCTTGTCCTCATGGAAATCAGTCGCCACTATAGTGAGGAAGGGAGGAACATCATGACAAGCAGGATGACAGAGAACACCAAGGGTGACTTTCCCCTTTTGCCCGCCAACAATGCTCTCTCATTCCTAGTTGTACCGCGACAGTGTAACTTCTTAATTAGGAACCCAGACTCCTTCATTCAAGAACTGTATCATCCAAGGTTGTCATTCAGGGATGACTGGTGAGAGGTTTCTGTGGGTTCAATATATTAGTATTAGTATCACGACACTGCTCCCTCAAAGCAGTCCTTTACAACAGAACTTCCTGCGATGGTGAGAATGTTCTGTATCTGTACTGTCTGATACAGGGTTGCTTGCCACACATGGCCATTAAGCATTTCATGTGTGGCTAGTGTGACTGAGGAACTGGACTGCAAATTTAATGAATTTCGTTAGTTTTAATAGACACATACCGCTAGCATCTACGGTACTGGACAGCACAGACCTAGTACCTGAAACAATAAAATGCTATCCTCTGGACAAAATAAATAATCTTCTTTGCCACCAAATATAGATTAGCCAAAGCACAAATCTGTGCAGATCTGTGTCAACTCATTAAAACAAACTTTGCCAAAACCTCTCAAATAGATGCAGCCAGTTTTAGAAGAGTTGACCACAGGAATTTCTCTACCAGGAATAGGGTCAAAGGGAAGGTGCTACAAGCGTAACTCTGAAAAATAGAGAGATTAGTCAACTGTGGTGAAGAGAGAGCTTGACCTTTCTTATTTAGGAAAGAAGAGAGAAAAGGAGGGAGGAAGGGAGGGGTGATGGAAGGGAGAGCAGGATGGAGGCAAGAAGAAGGAACCTTGAACATTCGAGAAGTGTCTGGTGTCTGAAGTAAATGCTGAAGCATGCCAAAGAAACATTTAGCCAAACTGAGATGACAAATCTTCAGTAAAATGGCTGCAACCTAAGCAAAACTTTGGAAATCTCATCAGTGATTTGTTGAATTGGCAGTCTGGAAATTTGGCTTTGGGATGAGTTTCACAACGATTGGCCTGCACCCATGCTAATCCAGATACCCATGGCAACCAATGGCCACACCAAGGGGACTAAGTCCCACAGAGCCACACCTACACCTAGGGCACCCAGA
The DNA here is from genome assembly GCF_036850995.1 of Saccopteryx leptura. Lineage (NCBI taxonomy): Eukaryota > Metazoa > Chordata > Mammalia > Chiroptera > Emballonuridae > Saccopteryx > Saccopteryx leptura. The sequence goes on from NC_089504.1 coordinate 312,820,847, forward strand.
GGAGCGGCAGGGAGACTGAAATCCAGCCTCCGTGCCACCCCCTCCATGCTAGATCCTCGCTCTGGGGCTGAGAGAGCTCGGAAATAAAGGAGGATTTTTGTGAATTTGTCCACCCAGACTGGGATCTGTTTCTGTTGCAAACAAAGATAGCATATGTGCTAGTGGTGGGCCTGGTTAGACAACATTTTTAGTTTAGCACTCAAGTCTTATGGTCACAGCTAAAGCAAATTTATCCAAATTTATGTCAAATTAGGTACAGCCAGAAAAGTGAAGGTGATTAAATATTACCTTGATAAGAGATAAGGGAAGAACAAAAAATAAGAGAGTTCAGTCTAAAAAAATAACTACCTTCAAATATTTGAAGACCTATCATAGAGAAAAAGGACGAGGGGTATCTTGAACATGCCCCAGGAGCAAAAAGGTAAATACCAGTAGGTCAAAAAATAAAGGAATCAGTTCTAGGCTCAACAGGTAGGCAGCATGGTACAATGGGGGGGCGGGCCGGGAGAATGTAGGGCAGGGCGACCTGGGACTGGATCCGAACCTGAACACCATCAATTAATAGCTCTTTGACTTGAAGTAATTACTTCCCCTGGTGAGCTTCAGTTTCCTCATATGTAACGTAGAAATAACTCACTCGGAGAGCTGTGTTATTTAAACAAGAGAACAACAAACAAGGAGGCACAAAATGCCTAATTCACGCCAAATATTCAGTAAGTAACACTTTCATCTTCCTTCCACAAAAGCTTTCTAACAATCAGACCTGACCTGACCTAACTACCTCCCTAAGGTAGCCAAGAACTCCCAGCACTGAACACATTCACAGGTAGAGGCTGGTGGACCATTTATTTGCTAATGATCTTTATCAATTAAGCTTTTTATTGTTGTTGTTCCAAGCAAAAGAAGCCAACCCTGGTTAATTTAAACAAAAAGGAAGATACTGGATGGTTCACAATTCAACAGAAAGGCTGGTTGGAGATCCATGCTTGGGAAAGCCAGGAGCCAGGACAGCCAGAACTGCCCTACCTGGGCACTGCTAATGGAGATGAACAAAGTGTCGCTCCCTTTGACAGTCCTCTAAGAGGCCAAGTCTAAAAGAGTCCAGGTGTCCAAGCTCAGGCCACATGCTCCAGGGTGTTATCAGAGTGGTGAGAGGACACCACCTACAATAGCTTCCAAAGACCTCACTGGCTTCCATGAGGAGCCAAGCACCTTGGATGTACAATCCCACAAGACCACACATCATAGGGTAGAGGTAAATCTCAAAGGAAAACAGAGTATATGAATACATTTTTATACCGGAAAAAAAGAGTCATCTTTCAGTGCACTGACCGGAGAGTTCTCCCAGCTTTTGGGTTCTAGCTTCGTGGCTTGCTGGCTCTGTGGTCCCGAGACGTCACTTCCTTTTCCCGTGCCTCAGCTGGCTGTTCTATAAAACTACGGATAGTAATAGCTCCGCGCTCATGAAGTTGTTGTAAGAATAAACTGAAATAGTGAATGGAAAACACCTGGCTCAGTTCCTGGTACATATGGTAAGGCCTCGATAAATGTTAGTTATTCTTACTAATATTACTATTAATAATGCTGAAGGTATACCACTGAGCATGCGCCAGATAAGCTTTCATAGAGACACTGAGGATCTTGTCCGTCTGTAGTTTCAGACCCAGCCAAGAAGTCAACGATGTTAGTCCTCGCCTTCCCAGACTTCCTGACTTGGTTTCCCCATGTCGATAATGGTTTTCTGTAAGACCAGGACTGTGTCACCAAAACTGTTTTTGAGTAACTGCAGAAAGGGGCACAGTGAAATCTGCGAGAGGCACTAATTGCTGGAGAGAGGCTAAAACCAACTATCGTAATGAACCCAATACCACAGTGGGAATAACCATCCGCCATTTGCGGATTCGTCCACGTATTATTTCTCCGAACATTACCGTTAGTTCCTGGAAGAGGTACTTTGCCATCAATGGGGAAGGCAATTTACTGGAAGTTAAAGACCAGCTTCCAAGCATCCCATCTGCTCCTGGAAAAAGGTATTTTTCTCACAAATGGCTTGGGGAGCAGGATTTGAGAAGAGGCACTCTTTGAGAACAACAAAGTTCGCTCCCTTAGCCACTCCCATGAAGCAGTGCTCTGCAGAAAATATACATGTATTTGTCTCAGTACACCGAGTTTCACAGCAGCTTGTGTAAGCTAGAACAGAGATGCAGAAACGCCTGGAAAGGCAGGGCCGTGGGCTTCCCCACACAGATCAGGCAACAGCTCGCAATCTGACAGCTCCCCTTTGAAACGCACACCTTTAGGGACATCACATACTTGTCTTCCTCTAGCCTCCTACCATTTTCCATGATAAGACTCAACTCCATGACTTCTACCAGCCTTCTACAGTATTTCCTTTTATCTTCATTTTTCAAGAGCCTTTGGTCACTGGCAAAATCTCAATACTGTGAAGTCTTGCCCACCATCCAGGTCCTTGGCAGCAACCAGATTTTGCTCTATATCATCTTACTCCAAACACTTAGGATTCTAAATGATCTAGAGTATTCCCTTGAGACATTAGCAGTTCATATCAACTACAGCTTCCAACACATACCTGTTCAGATTTTCTGGAGGTATTTCCAAATCCTTAAAAGTACAGGTAGCCTCTTGAGCTGCTTACTACCAGTCATAGAACACAAGAGTTTGATCACTAGGTGATCGACTATACTGAATTTTCTCCATAGAATCAATACACATGTTGAGGCGTCTAGTTCTTCCCCTAAAAATCACTGAAGCCACGGGAACATATGCTATAAGGAGACGGGACATGCAGTTGCTATAAAAATGAAACACTATTCTTGGAATACCTATGTCATTATTTGAACTGAACTTCCTTTACAATGAAATGGCTGCTGCTTAGCAACTAATGTAAAGGAAGAGCCTGCATATTTCTGTATCTTCTTTTCTCCCCCTGTAGGAGGAGTCTTAAGCATACACCCCCACACTGGTGGTTTCCTATTCTCACGTAGCAATGGGAAGAGTCAGGGAGATGACCAGGAGGTCATCCTGCTTGCTGATACACTATAGATCTGGTAGGCCGGCCAGTGATTGATTCCGACTTTGCCCAGGGTGAGTAACAATTGAGGTAAATTCAAGTAAATAAAATGAACGCAAGGGAAATGTTGTTGATTATCTTTCCACTGAGCTGTACGGGGAAGCTGTGTTCTAGAGGGAAAAGATGATGGGATTTCAGAGCCTACTATTAGAAGCTACCAAGCTTGGCAGTGTCCCTCACAGCATGCGCCTTGGGGAAAGTCACTTAGTGGTAAAGCCTGTGTTCCCAGAACTGTACAATGGCTACAAAAACAATACCTTCTCAACCTGTTGCCTGAGATTGTTTTGACGGTAAAATTAGATCAATTATGTGAAAGCCGGTTTCTAAATGGTAAAGCACACACATTTTTATTACAAGTGCCTAAATTTAGTCAGTAATAACAGTTTAAGAAATCTCCATAAATTTGTCTTTTTTAAAAAAAAAAAATCCCTTCGATTTTGTTATAATTCCACACTGGCTCATAGAAAGCTTCTGTTTTCATCTTTAAATAGCCTCGACGTTTATTTTTAAACTCGAAATTTATTTTGCTAAGGAATTCTGAAGGCTTTCTTCAAATGTGAGAGTGACTCAGGTTTTTCAAATGATCTTTTGGAACTTTCTAAGCGTCTATAATGGCACACATGAATATTCTTATGACTCCTGAAGGATGTTGTTATGGAAAAAACTTCGATTGCCAGTACTTGTAGCCTGAAGAGGCCCTCCAGTTAAAGGGGAGCAATTCTAAGAACATATTTTTTAAAGCAAACCGTATTTCTTTTGCCTTTTCGGCCAGATAAATTGGTCCTAACTTACACACCACACCATTGTACCTTGACCATTACCCACCACGCCCCAGGTTCCACTCTGATGCAACACATCACAAGGCCTTGTACTGGAGGTAGAATCTGAAGGGGCCGTACCAGACTATAATCCCTGCAAATCATCTCCTGGCCCCAGGGAACTGGGTTTCTTCCAGCATCTCATGCAATGGAAAATCCATATAGCTTCACCCAGGGAAAGCTCATGCTTGGTCTCCCTACAATGGCCAGTGGCCCCTGCTGTTCTGAGTGCCTGATCTCCACCTGCACAGGACAAGGATTCTTGTTCTCTATGCCAATCAACCTTTGTGAAGCCTTCCTCTATGGCCTGTGTTATGAAGATGAAAACATAAGGGTCTCTCTTCTCAAATGATGGTGGTCCATAAACCCCTAGATGGTGAAAATACGGCTATTTGTATACAGAAAATGCAGGAGAATGAAAGGAACACCACCAGGGTGAAAAGTTGCACAAGAAAAACAGTGGGTGAATCTAGACACAGCTCTTAACTCTGCTATTTAACTAGGTGTGTGGCCTTAGGCAAGCTGCTTAAACTCTAAGCCTCCATGTGTTTTATCTGTAAACGGACGCAGGAGGAATTCCTACTTAAGGAAGGGTTATCTAGCAGTTGTTGGTACAGAGGGCGCATTTAATAAAATCGGTAACTTATCATGACTTACATTCACAAATAGGTCAGTAAATAAATTAACCTGTGTAGTCTAAATTTGAACCTAGGAAAGCATTTCCCTTCTCTTAGCTACACTTGATTAAAAACTTTTGAGCCCTGACCAGGTGGCTCAATGAATAAAGCAACATACCAGCGCGCTGAGGTCACAGGTTCGATCCCCAGTCAGGGCACATAGGAAAAGCAATCAATGAGGGCACAACTAAATAGAACAACTAAGTGGAACAACGAGTCGATGCTTCTCTCTCTCTCTCTCTCTCTCTCTCTCTCTCTCAATCAATCAATCGATGGGAAAAAAAAATTTTAAATACTTTGAAAGTACACAGGTTGCCTTTGCTGCCTCAGGGAATGGTTTTATCAGAGGCCATTGGGAAGGATAACAGTGACATCTGTCGCTTCTTGGCCATTGAGAGAAAAAGCAAGGTGGGCCGGAAGGCCAAGGGCCCCGCGAGTGTCCACTCTGCCAGGGAAGGCTCACAGCCGGCACTGTCTGGGGTCCAAGGTCTTCCTACTTCCTGTCTAACTTTAGATGCTGAGGACAGGGCTTCCAATGGAGAGAAACACACCCTACCTCCTCTTAGTCTCTGCACTGAGAGGGGGCCAACTTCAAAGGAAGAGACTGCTTTAAATCGGGCTCTTTCCTCAAAAACCTCTCCAGGGAATGCTCTCTGTGTGAGAGAGGGTGTCTCAAGCCCTGTCACATACATGAGGACAAGGATGAGAACACAGTCCTTTCGGTTTGAAGAGTGTTCCAGAAGGTTGTCTCAAACCAACGCACAGAACCTTTTCTGACTGCCTCCCCTGAGCTTATGTAAAACTCTTTTATCATCTTTAAACAAATAGCTTTCAAGTTTTTTTTTCCAACAAAAATTTTATTTTTCCACAGGATTTTGACATCTTTTTCAGAGACAAAGAAATGACACATTTTTTTTTTAAATGTACTTTGGTCGTTTCAAAGGAGTCTATTTTCTGTCTCTGTCCTGAAAATCTACATGGTACCCAAAGCAGCCAGATGTATTTTTCTTCACCTTTTACAGAAGAAACGCAAATTTCCCTCCTCAATACTGATTTCAGGCCCTGGCCGGTTGGCTCAACGGTAGAGCGTCGGCCTGGCGTGCAGAAGTCCTGGGTTCGATTCCCGGCCAGGGCACATAGGAGAAGCGCCCATTTGCTTCTCCACCGCCCCCCCTCCTTCCTCTCTGTCTCTCTCTTCCCCTCCCGCAGCCAAGGCTCCATTGGAGCAAAGATGGCCCGGGCGCTGAGGATGGCTCCTTGGCCTCTGCCCCAGGTGCTAGAGTGGCTCTGGTCTTGGCAGAGCGACGTCCCGGAGGGGCAGAGCATTGCCCCCTGGTGGGCAGAGCCTCGCCCTTGGTGGGCGTGCCGGGTGGATCCTGGTCGGGCGCATGCGGGAGTCTGTCTGACTGTCTCTCCCCGTTTCCAGCTTCAGAAAAATACAAAAAAAAAAAATTACTGATTTCATAGTCCTGAGTCAATGTCATAAGTTTGACAAATATTTCATAATCACTTAAAATTTTTAAAAAATAAATAAATTCTGTTGTTTGGCCTGGTTGAGGAAACTGATAGCATATCCCAGAAGGCTGAGCCTTCCACTTCTGCAATAATGCAGGACAGGTAGCATCTGGAAAGTTTTCTTCTCTGTCAGGACATGGCAGCCGGTCATTGTCCCCACGTACAAAGCAGACATCAGCAGCCAGGCCAGAAGAGAAATAACCTCTGTCCTGGAGTCCCTGGTGACAACTCTATTTCTAGTACCTCTGTCTGTCTACTTATCTATTCCTGACACTGCAAAGCTCTACGACCCCTGTCACCCAACCTTCTAAGTCTGGCTTCCTGCTCCCAGGCCACCAGCTGGAGGTGTGGCAACTTCTCCCCAGCCCTCTGTGCACTGACCAACCCCTTCTTCACTGACCTTGACCTTCTCTGCCTGCTCTGGTTTCCTGAGTCCTCAGAAGCAGCTTTCTCTTCTTCACATCCTCGAGTAATAGTGACTATTTTTAAATAAGCCATGAAAAGAAAAGTATACATTCTGCATCTTAATGAATGCCAAAACCTATAAATTAAATTTCCTAAGTGTAGATCTCATTTTCATATTACCTGAATAATTTTATCACTAGTTACTGACATTTGACCAATGCTCAAAATTTTGAAGAATAAAGAAACCTACTTCTTAATTGGACTTAAGTATAGATGACACCATTCTAACAAACACACTCCTAGCACTTACTGTGTGACAAGGAGTTTTATAAGTATCAACCTTCAGACAATCTTACAAGGTGAGTACTACTATTGTTACCATTTCATAGGTGGAGAAACTAAGGCACAGAGGGGTTAAGTAACTTGCCAAAAGTCACACAGCAGGAAGAAGTGGCAAACTGAATCCAGGCAGTAGGGCTCCAGTCATGGCTGTTAACCACTACTCCACTCTGTTTCTCACATGATTAAAGAATAAGAAGATTTCACTGCAGCTGAATTATTACTAAAGCTTTGAATGTTTTCCCCCTCATTCAACAAAAGCCAAACCATTCATATTATAGCTTAACTCAGAATGGGTTCCTTATCAAAGTATTATTTATGAATCCGAAAATCTTAAGACAACTTCCCTTGAGCAAAATACACGGTGGTGAAGCACAAGAACTAGACAAGTCCCTGTCAAACAGCTACTGCCTTTAAAAAACAGATTTTGCTCCATTTCAATGGCTCACAAAACCTCAGGGCTGGAAGGAAAGAACATTAAAAATTCACTTGCAAGGACCCTTCTTCCCACCTCTACCAACCACAGCCCCTCCTTCAGCCAATACACACACACATCTAATGATCTGATTTTCTCTAAAAATCACCCAAGGCTCTGGTCGGTTAGCTCAGTCAGTCAAAGCATTGTCCCAAAACAACAAGGTTGCAGGTTTGATCCCTGGTCAGGGTACATTAGGGAACTGACCAATAAATGCACAACTAAGTGGAACAACAAATGAATGCTTCTCTTTCTCTCTCTCCCCTTCCTCTCTAAAATCAATTAATAAATAAAAGTAAAATCCCCGGAGCAGTTCTCATGCCCCTCTGTCTGAACACTGGATGTCAGGAAACTCACCAGCCATGCTTCAAGAGCTTTATATGTTATGTGACTAAGAAGTAGCTGGCACCTTTTCCAAGACTGTTATTGACTTAAAAACAAAACAAAGGCCGAGCGTCACTAAGTCAACCAAGGAATCCTCCCTAAAATAACTTTCCACCAAAGGCGACCAGGTGAGTTGGAATAAGAATGAGTAAGGAACACAGAAGAGAGTCTCCTGGAGCTGGCTGGACCACAGTCCTGACAGATTCCAGGAACGGGAGGCGGCCATCTTTCTACATCTCTAAGTTCTCCGCACAGGAGGAAAGAAAAGTCAACAGAACATTCCCCAAGGCAAAAATCAATGATACCCCCGGGGAAAGGGGTGAGACAGACAGAGAGCCAGAGAGCTAATTAGTGCTACTCAGAAGGCAAATTAAGGCCTTTTCTTTGACAAGCTGCAAAGAGCTGGTGAAGTTAGAGCTTCTACTTAGAGACCCACCCCTCTCCCAGCCCCCAAGGGCTGGCCAGCTGGCTAGTGCAGAGACTCTCACAGGAATCTGCAGACACACAGTCCTGGGCTGGTGGACAAAGTAAGTGGAAATAAGAAAAAAGGCAGAAGCAACGAAAATCACGGTTGAGATGGGCGGAGAACGGAGCACAGTAGCAGTTTATTTAAAGAAGGCAATTAAACTCATCCATTCGATAAATATTTATCCAACACCTACTGAGCAATAAGAACAGGATTCAGCGACTTAAATGATAAGGTGCAATTTCTGTCTTCAAAGGAGCTACGAACTCAGCAGGGAGGAATAATATTTCTAAAAGTTAACTCTACCCAAAGCACTGTGCTGAGTCTTCTACCTAAGGTTTATTTTAATTCACACAGCAAACCTCCAAGGTATGTATTACTATTCCCCCATTTTAGAGATGAACAGACCGAGCCTCCAAAGGGTTCCATAACATGCCCAAGATCAACTAGAAGGTGCCAGGTTTAAACTCTAGTTTAATTCCCAGGACAGGAAATTCCAATTAAGTCTTAACACAGCTGTTTGAGAGTACCGTCTGAGGACAGGGGAGGATCAGCCACCTGTCACAGAAAGTGGACACTCCTCAGCTCAGTCCTAAAGAGGAGTTTACCTAGAGAAGAACAAGTCAGAGATGGGTTATGGGAGCATTATGTGCAGACTTAACCTGGTGTTTTTATTCCTTTAATCTTCTCCTGCATCGCGCTGGTCTGTTATGCCTTGTGATAGGCGTAACATTCCAAATCAGTCCAAACAATTCCAACAGTTCAAATAGCTCCAACCCATTCAAGCAATTTGAAATTAGTCTATTATTATAGTTATTTCAAGCAAATTGAATTTAAAAGGGAAGAAGCCTAACAATTTAGATTCTGTTTCTCTCCTTACCTTCCTCCTTCCGTTATCCACTGTGAGAAAAGCTTACACGTTGTCTTTGAATAGTGGTAACTATTATTCTAAAACTGCAATTATAGGATCTCAGGGGGGGGGGGGAATAATTAGCATCCATATTACCAATGTAAACGCATGTAAGAAAGCAAATGTCACAGCCCAACATGTAGGCAATGGTGCATCCAGATGTTGCCTGGCTCACAGAGTGAGTGCCTGAGCCCACTTCAGGGCAACCTCAGGGCTGAACAGGGAACATGTGTATCCCAGATGCCAGCCCAGAAGGGCATGGATGGTGCAGCCTTCCCTAGGAGTTCTCATTGTCTCAGATTAGAAAGTGAAGTGTTCCAAAAAGCTAGCTCCAGTCTAAATTAATTTGGCAATGCTGCTGTGGCCACAGAACTGAACACCAGCAACACTCCCTTCATCTTCTCCACCCCCAGAGCCCACAGGGCCTAACACTGTCAAACTTCCACGTAAAACTCAAGCCTCTGAAAGATCAGTTAGAGCAGGCCAGGTGCTCTAGACCAGGGTTGAAGTGCAATCTGCCTGGTGTGTGTCCTGACTGAGAATGTCTGCACTTAGCCACGTCCCACATAATTACTGAGGAAGGAAACATTAAATTAGAACCAAGGTTTTCATCTGATCTAAATACCAGATGAAAACATAAAATAAATAAAATTGATTTATGAAGCAGGGTGCTGCATACTTGTAGTCTGAAGAGAACTTCCCCTATATACTATTGATTTCTGTGCAAGAGAGAACAATGTCTATGCTTGCCTACTTGGCTTTCAACATCCCAACTGTCTTTCTTATAATTGCATAAACTCGCTTTGCAGGACAAAACACAGAATGAAATCTACTATGTCCTTATCATCAGCCTATAAAGAATAACAGACCCTTTTGTAACTACTGGCCTAGTCTAAGAAGTCTAATGCTCCTTGCTGCTATTTTTATCTCATACCAAAAACTCCCTTTAAGGAGGGTCCGGTCTCACCATCCTGGTTTGTAAGTAGAGACACTGAAACAGAGTCACCAACACGACACACGTAAGGGTAACTGCCCAAGCCTCCTTCCAGCAAAGTCACACTTCATCATGTACCCCGTGCTGCTCTTGGAGGCACAGACAGGCCACCGTTTCGCTAGATCTAGGTTCACCTACACAACACCTGTGTAATTTTTTACTAAAAGAGAGTTCAATGCTAAGACGGGTGTCTTTATAGAGATGGCAGGTGTCATGTAGGTGGGTCTGTTCTCAGAAGCAAAACCAATCTATTTTCTGCTGATCATAAATTTATATTCTTTTTTATTTCTGCAATAGCAGAAGAGTTCCTTAAAATTATACAGCCAAAGGGGTACAGACCAAAGAATACAAAATTATATATATATATATATATTTATAAATATATATATATATATAAAATTATATATATATATATAAAATCAGTGGTAGATTACAGAGGAGTGTATATATTATACTGCAGACACACAAGCATCCCCAATGCACACACGTGGAAAGAGTTCAAACTAGAAATGAATGTTTAAGGAAGCATGATGTGGTCTTAAAAGAAAGTCATTTAGCATCACATCTGGGTTTACATTCTGCCTCCTCCCCCAAGCTCTACACCTCAGGTTCATTGTCTGTAAAACAGAAATAACCATCGGCACAGCATAGGCCTGTCATGAAGAGTGGGTAAGACAGAAGACACAGTATCTCTTAGTGCAGGGCCTAGTACACAATCAACACCAGTTAATTACCTCTCCTCCCCTTCCCCTGTGTGTCTCTAAAAGATTTTTTTTAATATGACTGACTTAAATGAAAATTCTTAGAGCAGTTTTTAAGAAAATCCTATACATATGTATCTGTTGCAGCACCATAATTTGCCAAGAAAAAAGAAGTAGTAATTTTAAGAGAAAAGTACCAGCTCACTTGACTGCCTTCTAAAACCTTTAGCTTTAAACAGAGACTATTTGCTCTAGGGGTGCAGAAGCTGAAAGAAAGGGGAAATTCTCATGGGAATAAAGTATGGTTCCCAGAAAAAGCCAAGAAAGAAAAGATAATAAGGGGAAATCGAAGGGTATATATAAAGGGGTTTATTTTACTTAACAAAGTAAAAGTCAAGCAAAATGAATAATCTGCCTCCAGAAACGGTTATTTAAAGGCTTTTTGTAAAGGGCTCTGGTTCCTAAAAAGACAGGAGTCACTGCATATGCCCACCCACTCCTCATTTATTTTTAAACCCTAGATTATATGTTCCTTAGCAACAGAAGGAGCAGATGAGACCCCCCTACACACACGCACACGCACACCCTCCCCCAAAGCCCCCTTCTTTCCTGTCAAGTGTCATTCCACAAATACCCATGTTCTTCAAAAGATATTTTTGACCTACCTGCAAGTCTTCCCTTCCCCACCCTAAATGATCCCCCTCATACAAGCAGCCATCCATCACACCTTAACTGAGCCCTTGGCTTAGACTCCATTCTGTGTGGGCTTCCTAATCCTCCCTCCATTAACTGTCTCCCACCAGTTGCTGTCCTCAGTTGCCCCAAACAGGAGGCGGTGACCCTCCCTCAGGAGCCAAGGCCCAACTCCACCCGAAGCTGCTTTTTCCTTACATCCCATCTACTAACTCACCAGTGAAACAATCTAACCCAGCTACCCCCGGGGCCTGCACAATGGCTGCCAAGGCCACTGACCATGACTCTGAAAACAATAACAATGAAAATGGGGACACTCTCCGGGTTACCCAGGGCAAACATGTGCCGGATGAAATCACCTACCTTTTTGCTGTCTCTTCCCTGACTTTGGGACAGCCTGGCCTTGTGGCCTAGTTGGGCTGGGCACGGTTTATGAATGCAAAGGTCAATTGTTTAGCCTTTGGGAAAAACAGGGCAGCAGTGTTCCGATATTAGCACAGCATACATTGCCGGAGGAACCTGTTACAAAATCCCACCCACAGAGTTTGGTTTTGGAAGTCTGAGGTGGTAGGCATTTTTAAGCAGCCACCTGAGGTGACAAAGAGGCAGGTGGGTTGCTGAATTGGAAATCCAACAGTCTTATTGGAAAGGAAATGATGTTCACCAAATAGGATCTATTTTCTACAGAGGATTCAATCCCTTCATAGAAATACGCTGTGTCTGGGTCCACAGCTGTGTTTGTGGGTGCACACTTATACATGCATGTGTGACCATGCAACCCAGAAAGCCAGGGCCCTGCACAGCACCTGTTCCCAGGAGAGAGTGTCAGAGAATGATTGCTGCCAAAAGGCCAGCTGAAATGATTTCTCTTGCCAACTCTGGCTTTGTAGCCCTCCCAGGTGAGCTGTCTCACGGAAACCAGTAACACGGGAGCCCAGCCCCACAATGTGCTTCATGTAGTCAGCTCCCCACCCTCCCCCACCTCCAATCCACCATTCCTAAATAGGCTGAATGCAGTCCCTGTCCCCCGACAGGCCAGACAGGCCATCATAACTAGCAAGCACAACTGCCAGTGGCCCAGCATATCTCCCCAGAGTGACTCCGTTCTCCTCCACCTGTCTAATTTTAGAAACCAAAAACATAAAGAGAAAGATCCATTTGGTCCTGATCTATGTAAGTAGCTAAAAGAGCACGTCAGGTGGGAAACTAGCTCAATGCACAGTGAAGAAAATGCACTCGAGGGACGTGGGAGCAACAGCCTCACCAGGAAGACCATTTCAGAGTCGTCAGAAGCCACCAGTTAGACCCAGAGCTCATGTCCCGGAGACTGAGGCCTCCAAACCAGGCAGTGCCTATGGGGATCCCAGTGATTCATACACACAGCCCATAAGTACAACATACACCCTCACAAACCCACACACCTCTGTCATCTGCTTTTGCTTACATAACAGCACATGGTGTGACAAGCTTAATACTTTATATGGGTTTCGGGAAAGGACTGCTAACTCGAAAAGAGTAGGGTCACAAGAATGCTTTTCCTGACCCCTTTTCAAAACCTACTCCGAGCCCTGGCAAGCACAAATCTCTGAAATGCTATGCTTATCACCTTGACTTTTAAAATTAACAAGCAGTAAGGGTAGTCTCCGAAAACCTCCAAATTTCTCAATACCTTTATTCCCACCTGGGTTTGTTGGGGGGTGGGGCAGAGAACCTACCGAACCCAGGTTTCTCATTTCTGGATCCTAACACAATTTGGGGTACTCTTTTATCACAATGTGGTGGCCATTCATCCCACATGGTCCTTGTCTCGCAAATGCATCCATCCTGAGGGGCAAGCATGGTCCCATTCTCACCCCTAGCTTGCCAGCAGGTTCCCCAAGTCGTCCTTTTGGGCACACCTTGTAGAGAGAGCACATGTACGTGTCACCCCATAACCATGTGTATCTACAGACAGAGACCCACACAGACACAGACCCACACTGACTTTTCATTCATGAGGGTTTCACTTCCATCAGGATTTCTGTTCAATATAGAGGCACCTCGGGTGATCTCAACTATCAAGTTAGTGCCAGCAAAATCTGGAAGGTAGGGGGAGTGGCTGACAATGACACCAGCTTAGGGACAACTTTGAGGACTTGTTTCAAGAAAAGCAGGCATCTCTCTATGTGCACCCCCTACCACAAACGCGCGCGCATTTTTGTTGTTTTGATCTCAGGGACTCAGTCTTCTCTCCTGTGACAGGGGGGAACCAGGCACTTCCCTCCAGCCCAGAAGGACGGGATGACAAGAGAACACATCCCCGGAGGGGGAGGGGGAGAGGGAGGGCGCGCCAGGTGCCCAACTCCGTGGCAGCGCCCCTCCGAGAGAGAAGAGTGGGTCCCACGCCCCGCGGCGACACCTGTCCCCGGCACCTGGCTGCCGCGCCTACCTGTAAGAGACCTGCTTCCGGAAAGTTAAGTTCCTTAGCTTCTCCTCCAGCGCCTCGTCCTTGTCCTTCGGGCCGGCGGCCGCGAGCTCCTCCAGGTCAGCGGCCCCCGCCGCCGCCGCCGCTGCGCCCGCGCCCCGCGGGTCCGCGCCGCCCTCGGCGCCCAGGCAGCAGCTCCCGGCGCCGCTGCCGCTGCTGCCGCCCGTCGCCCCCTTCTCCTCTCCCACCGAGAGGCTGGGGTTCATGGCGACCGCTCCGGGCGCGGAGGGAGGCGAGGCGGTGCCGCTGCACAGGCCGGGCCGGCTCACAGCGCTGGCGGCGGCTGCCGCGGCAGAGAGGGAGCAGGTCCGCGCGCCGCTCGCAGGGGTGGCAAATGGCAGCCCCTTCCCGCAGCATCCATCCGCGGCTGCAGCGCACCGGGGCATTGTGGGAAACTCCGTGCCTCCACTCCCCCTCCCCGACCAATCAGAGGCCGCCTCCCGCCGCCTCCCCGCGCCCGCCCGCCTTAAACCTGCGCCCTCCGGCCCCCCTGGCCTTGCCGACACCCGGAGCACTAGCCGGGGCTGGACTTGAACTCTGCCCCGAGGCTGCGGCTGCGGGAGAAGGGGGTGCAGAGGGAGGAGCAGCCGCCGGCTGGGGGCGCCCTCGCGAACGCGGGCGTCCGGGAGGAGAGCGCCCGGGGGAAACTCTGAGGACAGCGTGCCGCGCCCCGGTGCTGCACCGGGAAGCCGGACCCGGGACCCCGGGCGGCTGCCCTGCCCCGGCAAGCGGGCGGCGAGCGGCAGCACCCAGCCCCGTCCCGGCGCCCTCGTGCCCGGGGCTCGCCGCAGCGTTCTCCACGCCAGCGCTCTTCGGAGCCGGACAGAAGCCACCTTTGGGCGGGAAACCTTGGGGGCAACCGGGAGCGCGGTCGGGGCGCACCTAGGAGAGAATTCGTGCGCAGGGTAAATGAGGGAGTGAGGGCAGGTCAAGTTCACAATAGAGGCGAGGTGCCTGCTTCTTTTTTCAGGGCGAGGGCTAGGACCCCTTCATCCCTGACCGCCAGCCCAGCGTCTTTCCTACACAGAGCAGGCTCTCCTAAACAGCTGAATTGGATCACAGGGCCCTCGGTGAAGTAGAAAGGCTGAGAGAATCCAGGTGAGGTGCTGGGGTCCTGTGGGAGGGACGAGAAGGTGCTCGCCCAATAAGGGGCTGCCAACCACTTTGGGACCCCTTTGCTGAAACAACCCAACCTTGCAGTCTCTGCAAATTTACCTACCTCACTGCTAGCTTTTGTTTCTAAGATGACCAAAAACTCTATGGGGTTTGAGCGATGTGCTCCAAAGTGTGTGAGACGAATAGTTTTCCAAATTACAGGTTTCCATCCAAGAAATCTTTGCTGTCAACAAACACAAGAAAGATACCGGTGCATACTTAACACTAAGTGTAGTAACCAAAATATGATATATACATGAATGCACGTGTGGTAACAGAACCAGACCAGTGAAGAATTACAGGTAAGCGTTGTGCAACCCCAAATATGTTGCTCGATTTCTTACCCTTTATTTCCTTATGACTAGAATTAGGAGATTGAACAAAATACCTCAAATCTCTCCCAACTCCCACAGTCTGTAATTCTCTTTGTGTGTACATTATAATTAGCCAGAGATCAGGGCATTTCCAGAGTGGAGTGAGGACAGGTAATAAAAATAATAAAAACGGCTACTGGTTAGTAGCCGTATGTATATGTATAAGCCCTCATTTGTATGTGACATGTTGTACCATATACCTTACAGACTTATCTCTACATTTTCCCAGCAACCTTCAGATGAGAATCACTACCTCCATCGCTCAGGCTCATGCAACTAGAAATTGGGGAACCAGGAATTATACCCACACTGCCTGGTCAGAGGTCTTTGCTCCTCACCGGTGTACAGTGTGCCCCACCTAAGACAAAGAAAACCTCATCTGTCCTGAATTACTAGACAGCCTCCTGTTTGCCATTCCTTCTACAACCAATTCTCTATCTCAGCACACAAGATACTGCTGATATCTTATCCTCTACCTACAAATCTTCCAACTGTGTCATGTGGTCGCTAGAACAATGTTCAAACAACTGCTTAACTGATGTCCAAGGCTACATGAGTGGATGGCATGCCAGCCCCACCCACTTCCGCTTCCTACCATTGTAATGGTGCCACTGTGGACTGAACTCCTATGAGTCCCAGAAGTTCTGTGCTCTCTCTGTTCTCACCTTTTCTGCATGGGTCTGTTGTGTCCTCTTCCACCCAACTGCCACCCTAATATTCACCTAGCTAACTATTAGAGGTACCCCTCTATCAGACTCTAGTTCACGTGTTCCTCCCTACTAGGAGCCTCCATTGCTCTCCTTCTGGACTGAGATGTGTGTGCTGCCAACGGGCCCCCACTGCACCATGATACTCCAGCCACTGCAACTATTGGTCACTTGCCTGTCTCTCCCACATGTGCATGTCATTTATTCCCATGTTCTCAGTAATTAGCATCATAATTGGGTACATTGTAGGCCATCCTTAAGTGTTTGTTGACTTCGAAAAGAAATACAGATGGCTTTGAACATGTAAACATATGCTCAAATCCACTCATTATAAAAGAAATACCATTTTAAACTATAACAGGATGTCATTTTTTAGAATTAGCTTGATGATAGATGCTAATGGTGATGGTGTGAGAAAACCAATAGTGTCTCCAATTATTGGTGCTGTTTGGGACCATTTCTATACTGTGAAATTTGGCAATATCTATCAATACTTGAAATTGGCGACCAAATTCACCTAGCCATTCTGCTTCTAGGAATTTGTCCTCTGATATCCTTACAGGTGTACACAAAAAAATTTAAGACTGAAAACAGCCTCAGTGTTTGTTACTATAGGATTAATGACCTGAATTATTATTCATCCAAATGAAGGAATTCTCTGCAGTCTTTAAGAGAATAAGGTAAATTGATACATATTAATATAAAACAATCTCAAAAATGTTAACTGGAAGAGAAAAACTGAGTTCAACATATTAGGTATGCTACCATTTACAGGAAAAAAAAGAGGGTAAATATAGATACAATAGTTCAAGAAAAATACGTAAGCAAACAGTGACACTCAGAGTTGAATCACCCTAGCTAGAATCTGAGTTCTGCCCAGTTAAATCAATACATACCAACAGGAGACAGAATGTTTCCTGGCCCAACAGGAAAGCCAGCTGGACCGATCAGATGTGTGTTTACATATTTAGAGTGTATCAACAAAAATGGACCGCTAAACAAAAGAAAACAGGGTAAAGAAAGGAAAGGTCATTGAACATGCACTCATTTAAAACAGAAAGAGAGGAAACCCTACAACTGAGAAGCTCAATAATCCCAGTGTTCATCACATAAAGTCTTGTGGGTAGCCCTCTGAAAAGTTACTTAAAATATTAGTTATCCTTTTAGACGATTTCTTTTCCTTTTTGTTTTTCAGTGGTCACTAAGCAACCTTGTAATTATTTATTCAACTTCTTAGTTACCTTGACTCTGCAAAGTGGAATCCTTGGAAATGGGTCAAAGGCATTCCAATTACAGGAAAAGAAATTGACATTCAGGTTTAAAAAGGCACTTCATATGATTTTGAGTAACAAAAACGAGAAAACGAGCTTCTGTGGGTATCTTGAAATATCCCACTTCTAATCCCAAACCTCACCTGGACAGTATTTCCATCACTGGACCCAAAGCCACTCCCCATTAGGTAGCTTTCTTACCTCATCTTCCTATTATAAATGACTGTTCATTCAAAAACAGGTATTATCTCAGTCTTAAATGCCAAATTTGAATGTCCTAAATTCTAGGCCTGATTCAAAAAAGACTTCAAGCATGAAGTTTATTTTGTTTTGTTTTTTTATTTATTTATTCATTTTAGAGAGGAGAGGGAGAGACAGAGAGAGAGAAAGAGAGGAGAGACAGAGAGAGAGAAGGGGAGAGGAGCTGGAAGCATCAACTCCCATATGTGCCTTGACCAGGCAAGCCCAGGGCTTCGAACCGGCGACCTCAGCATTTCCAGGTCGACACTTTATCCACTACGCCACCACAGGTCAGGCCAAGCATGAAGTTTTAAAGAAAGAAGAATCTCTTTAGAGTTTAGATAAGACTGCAAGATCAGTAATAAAGGGAATATTATATCTCACAGTTTAAAAATATATGTAGTGATCAGATATTTTTAAGAAATAACATATAATCATGTTTTTTTTTTCTTTAAAGCAAATAGCTCATGTAAACCACACACACACACACACACACACACACACACACACACACACACACACTTTGAGGATCTTGGCTATTTATAGACCGACCTAAGGGTAATAGAGCTTATAAAAATATTGTCACTAAAGGGGGAAAAAAAAGGAAGTTTCCAAAATGAGCTTGTTCCTGCCTCCCAACCTTTATTCTTGCTGCTTTTGCCACCTGGAACATTCTACCTCAGAGGTTCCCAAACTTTTCCAGTTCACAGAACCCTTAGTGATTATTTTCCCTGGGACGCCTAAGCCGAAAAAAGAACCTAATATTTATGTTTATTAGGTTGTTCAGTGCTCACAATTTAATAACTTTTATGTCTCCACAACTTTAGTAGCTGTTTTAGAAAAATAATACAGATGATTTGACAGAAAAAAATGTTTGTATATCATTCTTAAATAGACACAATTACTTAGTAACAGGATATTAATGGGTATAGTACAATTTCTCCAACCTTGGAATCATGTTAGACACCACCACCTTCATTTCCTGTTCCACAGTGGTTTTCACATGGTGTTGTTTTTTATAAGAGCGACCACTGAAAACTCAGCTTTGCCAAAACTAATGATGTCATTGAAAGAATGTAGTGTGATTCAGTGTTGAAACTGTCAGCTACATTGAACTAATAGTGTGCGTGGCGTTTAACAGATGTTCAGTATTACTGCATTTCCCTTGAAAATTTAAAATATCCAGCAACGTCCCTGTGAACTCATTGCAGCGTCCCGAGCTGCTCCCTGCACAGTTTAGGAACAGTGATTCAACCCCTAAAATTCTTGAATGGTGTTTGTGTTTGCATGGGTTCCCTAAAAAACAGATCCTGAGGCAAAGATTACAAGCCAAGACTTTATGAGCAATTGTAATCTCAGGGGTTTTTGAAAGGAAAAAGAGAAATAAGGCAAAACAAAAAAAGAGGAAAAATAAATTCAAGGTGATGAGTTAGGAAATGGCTGCATCTTGACAAATAAACATAACCTGCGTTGCTTGGGTACCAAAACTTCCTCCAGAGACAACTGACATCATCATTGCATCTGGGAACATCCTGTCTTTTCAAGAGAAAAGAGGAATTTCTCTGCCACTTTGTCTCTGTCTCTTGTCTCTCACTGGTTGAAGTTTGTTCCTTAGGGAATCAACTTACCCTCACCTCTAGGTTGTGTGACTGGCTCTTTAGGGCAGCCTCTGGGGAACCCAGACCCCCTGTCCCATAGCAGTTTTCTAGAAGTGATGGGAGGAACCTCTAAAGATAGAGGTTTTTGCACCTGAGCGCCAAGTCCGCTGCCAATGACATCTCGCTGGAGGCTGTGCAGGAGTCCAGCCCTCCCGTGGGGAGGCTGACAGAGAAGCAGAAGCAGAATAGGAGACAATGCCCATGGCAGCTGGGACTTGCATTGAGCAAGTGAACAAACGAGGAAGGGTGGGACCACGCCATTGTGGGGAGGCACACAAACTAGGTCCTATAGTCTCGGTTTGTTTCTTCAGGCGTGACTTCACGAATCACCTCCTTTTCAGAGAGGCCCCCCTGAAACTCCCTGAAATGCCCTTTTCTTCCAGAGCTGACATAAAACTGCATTTTCTTTTCCTCGTAGCACTTCCTGCTGTCCAAGTTGTGCTATTTCCTTTTGTCATTCTCCTCCTATTAGAATATGAGGTCCAGCTTAGCTGTGTCCAACAACATTGTACTAGGCACACAGTAGGAACACAACACATGTTTACTGAGTGAATGAATAAATGTCATCCAACACTTAGGTGCCAGTGAGGAACATCAGAGGGCTAATCGGAAAGGTGTTGGGATTGGAAATTCACCAGTGAATAAGGGGGGAAGGGAACCCCGTGAGGACCTCATGATCACCCCATGATCCTCAGCTTGGGTCATTGCCATACAAAATATGATGCTACAGTGAGAGCTGGAGTCAAGACTGGAGAAAAATCCTTTAGGTTTTGCTGATAGGCATTGATAGGAATTCTTTCGCATACGCAGGCTCTACAGTAGATTTAAATTAAAAAAAAAAAATTGAGCTATTCTATCTCCTGGATAGAAGGGGTCTTTAGATCACGCATTCCAGTCTGTCATCCATGCACAGTGCTTCCGTACATCACTGCACATGAGCCTGTTGAGCCTTGAACAGCTGAAGTTACAAGGATACACTACTTCTTGAAATAACCCAGTCATTTCCAACAGGCTCTGTCATAAAGTTCTTCCCGTTTTTCATTATTATTCTTTATTCTAACTGCTGGTGCACCAAAAATGTAATATGGTTTACAGTGCTCCTATACTCGAGCAGCTGGATTGTGGGCTTCAAATATAATGAAGGTATTAGCATTTATTTAAATTTCCTTTCTGTGTCCTCACCATCCTCTACCTGCCCTAAGTCTTTGAGATCGGAAGCCTGTCATTCGACGCACTCACATTCCCTCTTGGTTCCTTATCAAAGCAGGTCTGATCTGCAATCCACTCATTAAAGTCACCAGTAAGTTTCCCAAAAAGGATAAGGTCAGGGTGAGAATGCACGGCACACCCCATAAACCTCAAATCAATCCAAGCCAACAGTCATTTGTTGTATAGGCAGTCACTGCGTGTCTATATGGGATGTACACTATTCTGGGCACTAGACCTTCATCAGAGAAAAACTAAAGACCCTGCTTTCTTAGTGGTAAATATTCTAGTGCTCCATCAATCAATCCCTTTTGTGAACAGTTATTAAAATCTGAATTAAAACACTGAGCCGGCCTTTCATTGAATCTGCATTTCTCTATTCCAGTACAAAGTTTGGTTGCAGGACTATGTCCCATACACTATTTCTGTTGCATTATCCCCAAAGTATCAGAAAAGAAACACTATCAAGGAGCATGAGGCTAATCTAATGTGAGTTTTTAATTAAGCCACCTGGATTTCCAGGAAGCATATCTTTATTTTTTCAACATATTATAAACATTTCTTGAGCCTCTTCTATACAAATACTATGTTAATGCTAAAGATTCAAAGGTAAGTACAATTCAGTGTATTGCCTAAAAGAGTTTACCATTTCATGTTAATAAATGAAAGCCATTCTCTTTAATTTTCACAAAAAGTAGTGAGAATCATGTGGCAGATGCCATGGCCTCTTGACTCAGAAGCCATTCTTGTCCCCTTTCTCCCTCATCTTCCTGGATGACAGAGATATAAAAAACAACATACTGGCCCTGGCCGGTTGGCTCAACGGTAGAGCATCGGCCTGGCGTGCGGGGGACCTGGGTTCGATTCCCGGCCAGGGCACATAGGAGAAGCGCCCATTTGCTTCTCCACCCCCACCCCCCTCCTTCCTCTCTGTCTCTCTCTT
The DNA here is from genome assembly GCF_036850995.1 of Saccopteryx leptura. Classification (NCBI taxonomy): domain Eukaryota; kingdom Metazoa; phylum Chordata; class Mammalia; order Chiroptera; family Emballonuridae; genus Saccopteryx; species Saccopteryx leptura. The sequence goes on from NC_089504.1 coordinate 312,842,333, forward strand.
CCCCTCCCACAGCCAAAGCTCCATTGGAGCAAAGATGGCCCGGGCGCTGGGGATGGCTCCTTGGCCTCTGCCCCAGTCGCTAGAGTGGCTCTGGTCGTGGCAGAGCGACGCCCCGGAGGGGCAGAGCATCGCCCCCTTGTGGGCAGAGCGTTGCCCCCTGGTGGGCGTGCCGGGTGGATCCCGGTCGGGCGCATGCGGGAGTCTGTCTGACTGTCTCTCCCCGTTTCCAGCTTCAGAAAAATACAAAAAAAAAAAAAAAAGAAAAAAAAAAAAAAAAACAAAAAAAAACAACATACTCTCTTTCCCAAATAGCCCGTGAAGTGTGACTATGTGACCTGGTTTTGAACAATGAGATGTAAGGCAAAATGACCAGACCGGGCTTCCAGGAAAGTGTTTGATTAACCCAGAAAAATAATATGTCCCTTCACTCCTTTGTCCTTCTTTCTTCTTCAATGCCTAGAGCAGAAGTCCCCAAACTACGGGTCCGCGGGCCGCATGTGGCCCCCTGAGGCCATTTATCTGGCCCCCGCCGCACTTCCGGAAGGGGCACCTCTTTCATTGGTGGTCAGTGAGAGGAGGACATTGACCATCTCTTTAGCCAAAAGCAGGCCCATAGTTCCCATTGAAATACTGATCAGTTTGTTGATTTAAATTTACTTGTTCTTTATTTTAAATATTGTATTTGTTCCTGTTTTGTTTTTTTTTACTTTAAAATAAGATATGTGCAGTGTGCATAGGGATTTGTTCATAGTTTTTTTATAGTCCAGCCCTCCAACGGTCTGAGGGACAGTGAACTGGCCCCCTGTGTAAAAAGCTTGGGGACCCCTGGCCTAGAGGTACAATGGTCATCCTGCAACCATAAAGACAAAAACCATTTCCTAAGGATCGAAGAGTCAGATGTAATGGTCCTCGATGACTTTCTTGAGCAGTGGCCAGCCCCGCATAGCTTGCTTACTACTAGACTTCTTATTACAAGAGAAAATTATATTCTTCTGAGTTGAAGCTACTGTTGTTTAGTATTAATTTCTTATATTTGCTTGCAGCCAAACGCATTCCTAACTTTTAGTTGGCCCAAGTAAATTCAGAAAATAATTAATATATTGATTGAAATATGCATAATGACCTAAATCAAATAGGGTATTCAGGCTATATCCCTCCTCCCAAAATTTTAGTTTTTCAAATAATTCCCTAAATTAACTATGCAATTAACATGCAAGTGAATTTATGCTGAGGCCACAAATTATTGACTCCGTCTCTGGCTTTATGTCTCAGACCATGAGCAAGGAAAACAAACTCTCCAAAGACAAGGAGTCCAAATGAGTAGGAGCCAGGTAGGGGTGATTGCAAGGCCAGAGAAGAAATAATTTCTTGATGGAGCCATCGGAGCTGAGATGCCAATCCCTGCACCAGATTTCGGGACGTTGGAGCTTTCTCTTCCCTCTTCATTAATCAAAGATAGTGCAGAATTACAGGTTGGAATGACGTGCCAAGGAGTTTTCCATTTTCTGCCTCCCTGAAATGATGCTGATTGGAATGAGGAAAGTTCCCAGAGGATAAATGCTCCTGCTCTCAGGACCAGAGTTTGCTTGCAACAAAAACAGAGTGCAGAGGTTTGTTTTGCTGTTATTGTTGATTATAAGTTCCTCCTGTGAGCCCAGTGCCATCAGCAACACTCAATTCGCCATTATGGAGTCACTCAGGAGAGCGTTTGCGTTTCCCCTTTCGTTTCAAGGGAGTCCAGTTTTTAATTGGATTGCTGTAATCTAACCTCCCTAAACCAACATTGCTTTGCTATCCACGGGGCTTAAAAGCAACCCCTATTACATTTATTTGAACTTCTATTTCAACTGATGGTTTACACTATTGTTTCTCAGTCCTTGCTGATGTTCTGAAGTCACTTAAAGGAAGAAAGAATTCTTAGAGACTCCCACAGATTCATTCACCTTCTCTCATTTATAATTTTACTTGTTTTTACAAAATAAGGTGTGAAGTCCTTGTATTGGTTACCTGACAATAAAACACAAATAATTTTTAAGGGCTGTAGCAAAGTACACAGCTCAAGTATTCAAAATTGTAATAGGAATGGATGATGGATGACATTTGTTTTTCTCAAATTGAATCATCTGCTTCAGCATGAATGTGGTCCTGTTTGCTCCTAGGCTGGTTCTTTTGAATGGGAGTTTGATGATACCCAGCCCTCTGGTAATATTTCTCTACTGCCATTACTGGGAAGCCTTTGCCTACCCAGCCTATCTGGATGCCTCCTGGCCTAACTTAGCACAACAGTGTCATCTACAGAATAATTCCACCTCTATTCTTTGCTCATTAGCCTGCAGTCACAAAAGAGTATCTTCCAGGCATAAATGGGGCTCCTAAAATTACAAGTCATTAGTATCAAAGGAATAATCTGATTCATGGAAATTTGACATACACTAACTTTGGTAGGCTACCATATGAATAAAAACAAACACGTTTCACTTTGAAGAGAAATAACAGAAGCTCTAGGTTCTTGGGATGAGTTGAGGAACCCGACCGCACACCTCCTTGAGCATCCATTTAATACTTCAAGTATTGAATATTTTATTGTCTACTGTTTATCTCTGCCTAGTTAAGGTGTCAGCAACGTAAGGGCAGTATGCCTTATGGTTCTGCGGCTTCTCCTATAGTACCCAATACAACTATGCCGTTGTCACAGTTTATAATTGACCAATTGTTTGCTTGATTCAGAAGTACTGAAATGATTGATTAAGGTTTCTTGAATACTTACTGTTTGGAGTCTGTACCATTCAATTAATATTTTTTTCCAGCATATTGAGACATAATTGACATAGCATTGTTATAGCTTCAGGTTTACAACATGTCCCAATTTATTGAGTTAAAGAAGATATTATTGGACTCAGCGAGTGAGTTCAGTCCTTGTGTGGGCCATTGTGAGATGAGTTCTGTCAGCTTGCCACAGATAGTGCCCCATTACCACCTGCATTCAGACTGTAACACCTGAGCCCTTGCTCTTCCTGACTTGCATCAGCTGAGCTGGAAAATGGGAACTGGATTTAAAACAGGATACAAGGATGGACAAACCTATACCAAACCTTCCACAATCAAGGCCCTAGCTCAGAAAGACTCTGTAGTGGAAAGGATACTGAACGCAAAAGCCAGAGTCCTGTTTGCCCTGCCTTTAGCACCGAGAGTTGTGTGACTTCAGGCAAGTGACTTAACTTCCCTAATATTTACAGAGTTGTATAGAGGTTCTCTAAGATTCTTTCTCACTCCAAGAGCCCAATAAATATAAACAAGGTGGAGATAGAGTTGTGGTAGATGGCAACCTTACTATAAATTTGGTTGTCCTAAAGCAACTCGTTTGATACCCTTATTGCCCAATTGTTTTATGTTTCTCAAACACCTCTCTCTTTCTATCCTCCACCTCCTTCCCTTGTTCCTTCCTTCCCTTTTCAGATGGTGATCACCATCGGGAAGAGAGGATTCTATCAAGAACACTTTCAAAGTATCACTGCAGAACTTCTGAAAGCTACCAGTGTGTTCCCTTTCTCTTAGGAATAAATATGAATCCTTTGGATGTTTTTCTGTCTCAGAAAGTAATTCCATGCGCATGTTTGCCAATCAGAACATTGAACTTTTGCCAAAAGTTCACTTCATCAAAGCTAATGGATAATTGTAGCCTGGTAGGCAAGAGTTCATTGAGGTGTTTCCTGCTCCATTACTCAATAAACATGAAGTAACAATAACAGAAATGATCCTATTAAAACCACTCTGGATGAATTCTTTGAAATGGAAGGAAGTAGGAAGAGAGAAGAGAGAACACGTTATGCAGAAAGATTTAATTCATACCGAAAAAAATGTATTTGTTCCCTGTGGGTCTGTGATTTGCTCTTTAAGCAAATACCTTTAGGAGTTCCATTACATTTTTATTGACATTATCTTCAGTTCTCCCATAGAAAGCACCTAATCTGATTATTCAGCCTGAACTCCCCTTTGAAACATCTCTGTCTCCTTAAATGGCTAGCAGTGGTTTTTTGTCTACTTGTGCCAGCCAGCCTGTGGCTGGCGTTCTTCAACAAGTGCAGGCAGGCTCTCGGACCTCTCATAGAAGCAGATAGTTAAGAAGTAAGAGGGGTATCGTTTATCCTTCCAGGAAGCCTGCAGCAAAAAGTCTGATGGTCCAAGGAAGGACACTAAGTGCCCCTCTGATGCTGAAAGTTTTTGCCAGAGTAAGCAGGAGCAGGCAACTCCCCCGACCCAAGCCAGCAAATTTTTAGCTTCTGCTCCAAAAAGGTCCATTGGCTTAGCCAGCTGGTTGCCTAAGTACTGTAAGCAGATGGCAGGCATCTTTGCAGCTTTTGGTTGGAGGATCATTCTTCTGGTACAGTTATCTGGGCTGTCTATCAGATTCCTGATCTGGGGGTTTGTCCTACGTGGATGGTCCACCAAGCTCCAATGTTTGGCCATAGTTATTATTATTATTATTATTTTTTTTTTCTGAAGCTGGAAACGGGGAGAGACAGTCAGACAGACTCCGCATGCGCCCGATCGGGATCCACCTGGCACGCCCACCAGGGGGTGATGCTCTGCCCCTCCGGGGCGTCGCTTTGCTGCGACCAGAGCCACTCTAGCGCCTGGGGCAGAGGCCAAGGAGCCATCCCCAGCGCCCGGGCCATCTTTGCTCCAATGGAGCCTTGGCTGCGGGAGGGGAAGAGAGAGACAGAGAGGAAGGAGGGGGTGGGGGTGGAGAAGCAAATGGGTGCTTCTCCTATGTGCCCTGGCCGGGAATCGAACCTGGGTCCCCCCGCACGCCAGGCCGACGCTCTACCGCTGAGCCAACTGGCCAGGGCGCCATAGTTATTTTAACGGATGAGTTGTCCATGCAAAAATCAGAAAGGCAAGGGTATCTGAAATCTCCACTCAATTTACCATATCCCCCAAATCTCCCAGGGCGTTCCTCTGAAGCTTGGAGAAATGCTGAGGATATGTTACATTGGTTTTGAGGAACTCTTAGAACCTCTAATCAATTTACCAGTTCTCTCTAATTCTGTGTTCCACTCACAATTTCTTTTATTTAAAAATTTATTTTAATTTATTGTGTTTACATAGATTCTAGCATCCCCCTGAATGCATCGCCCCTCCCCTGTTTCCCTCAACATCCCCTTTGCCACCCTCCCCCCTTCCCTCCAGGATTTGCTTTCCTGCTCTCTATAATTCTGTGTTATGTATATATAATTTCACCAATCTCTTTCCCTTCTCTGATCCCATCCTCTCATCCCCTTTCCCTCTGTCCACTTTCCCTCTGGTCCCTTTGATCCCACCTCTCTCTATTTCATTCCTCAGATCACATTGTTCATTGGATTCCTCAAATGAGTGAGGTCCTATGATATTTTTCTTTCTCTACCTGGCTTATTGCACTTAACATAATAGTTTCCAGGTCCATCCATGTTGTCACAAAAGGTAAGATTTCCTTCTTTTTCATGACCCTGTGGTATTCCATTGTATATATGTACCATTGCTTTTTAATCCACTCGTCCACTGTCAGATACTTGGGTTGTTTCCAGGTCTTGGCTATTGTAAACAATGCTGCTTTAAACATTGGGGTGTATTTCTTCTTTTGAATCAGTGATGTGGTGTTCTTGGGATATATTCATAAGAGTAGCATGGCTGGGTCAAAAGGCAGTTCCATTTTTAATTTTTTGAGGAATCTCCATACTGTTTTCCACAGTGGCTACACCAGTCTGCATTCCCGCCAGCAGTGCAGGAGGGTTCCCTTTTCTCCACATCCTTGCCAGCATCTATCATGTGTTGTTTTATTAAAGAGAGCCGTTCTGACTGGTGTGAGGTGATATCTCTTTGTGGTCTTAATTTGCATTTCTCTAATGACTAGTGATGTTGAACATTTTTTCATCTGCCTATTGGCCATCTGTATGTCCTCTTTGGAGAAGTGTCTATTCATCTCTTTTACCCATTTTTTGATTGGACTGTTTATCTTCCTGGTGTTGAGTTTTACAAGTTCTTTATAAATTTTGGTTATTAACCCCTTATAAGGTGTATTGTTGAATATATTCTCCCATTGTGTGCTTTTTCTTTTTATTCTGTTCATATTGTCTTTAGCTGTGCAAAAGCTTTTTAGTTTGCTATAGTCCCATTTGTTCATCCTCCCTTTCTTTCACTTGCCCGTGGAGATAAATCAGCAAATATATTGCTGCAAGAGATGTCGGAGAGCTTATTGCCTATGTTTTCTTCTAAGATGCTTATGGTTTCACAGCCTACATTTAAGTCTTTTATCCATTTTGAGTTTATTTTTGTGAATGGTGTAAGTTGGTGGTCTAGTTTCATTTTTTTGCAGGAAGCTATCCAATTTTCCCAACACCATTTGTTAAAGAGACTGTCTTTACTCCATTGTATGCTCTTACCTCCTTTGTCAAATATCAATTGTCCATAAAGATGTGGGTTTATTTCTGGGTTCTCTGTTCTGTTCCATTGATCTATATGCCTGTTCTTATGCCAGTACCAGGCTGTATTGAGTACAATGGCCTTGTAGTATAACTTGATATCAGGAAGTGTGATACCACCCACTTTATTCTTCTTTTTCAAGATTGCTGAGGTTATTCGTGCTCTTTTTTTGGTTCCATATAAATTTTTGGAATATTTGTTCTATATCCTTAAAGTATGTCATTGGTATTTTAATTGGTATTGCATTGAATTTATAAATTGTTTTGGGTAATATAGACATCTTAATGATGTTTATTCTTCCTAACCATGAATGAGCACGGTATATGCTTCCACTTGTTTGTATCTTCCTTGATTTCTTTTATCAATGTTTTATCATTTTCTGAGTATAAGTCTTTAACCTCCTTGGTTAAATTTACTCCTATATACTTTTTTGTTGTTGTTACAATAGTGAAGGGGATTGTTTCCTTAATTTCTCTTTCAGACAGTTCATTGTTGGTGTGTAAAAATGCCTCTGATTTCTGAGTATTAATTTTATATCCTGCCACCTTGCTGAATTCATTAATCAGGTCCAGTAGTTTTTTGACTGAGACTTTATGGTTTTCTATGTACAGTATCATATCATCAGCAAATAATGATAGTTTTACTTCTTCTTTTCCAATTTGGATGCCTTTTATGTCTTCTTCTTGTCTGATTGCTGTGGCTAGGACTTCTAGAACTATGTTGAATAAGAGCAGTGAAAGGGGGCACTCCTGCCTTGTTCTTGATCTTAAGGGGATTGCTTTTAATTTTTGCCCATTGAGTATGATGTTGGCTGAGGGTTTGTCATAGATGGTCTTTATCATGTTGAAGTATATTCCCTGTACTCCCACTTTGCTGAGAGTTTTGATCATAAATGGGTACTGGATTTTATCAAATGCTTTTTCTGCATTATTTACATCATCATGTGATTTTTCTCCTTCCTTTTATGTGATGAGTCACATTGATTTGCAAATATTGTACCAGCCTCGCTTCCCCAGAATAAATCCCACTTGATCATGATGTATGATTTTTTTTATGTATTGCTGGATCCGGTTTGCTAATATTTTGTTTGAATTTTAGCATCTAAATTCATCAGGGATATTGGCCTATAGTTTTCTTTCTTTGTATTGTCTTTGCCTGGTTTAGGAATCAGAATTATGCTCGCCTCATTGAAAGAGCTTGGAAGTGTTCCCTCCTCTTGAATTTTTTGAAATAGCTTGAGAAGGAAAGGAGTTAGTTCTTCTTTGAATATTTAGTAGAATTTTCCTGTGAAGCCATCTAGCCCAGGGCTTTTGTTTGTTGGGAGTATTTTGATAACTGTTTTGATCTCCTTTGTTGTAATCAGTCTGTTTAGGTTTTCTGATTCTTTCTGATTGATTTTTGAAAGATTATATGTTTCAAGGAATTTGTCCATTTCATCTAGGTTGTCTAACTTTTTGGCGTACAGTTCTTCATAGTATTTTCTCACAGTCCTTTGTATTTCTGCTGTGTCAGTTGTTACTTCTCCACTCTCATTTCTAATTTTATTTATTTAAGTTCTCTCTCTTTTTTTCTTGGTAAGTCTTGACAAAGGTTCATCAATCTTGTTTACCATTTCAAAGAACCAGCTCTTGGTTTCACTGATCTGCTGTATTGTTTTTTTAGCCTCTATGTCATTTATGTCTACTATGATCTTTATTATTTTCTTCCTTCTACTTTCTCTGGACTTTACTTACTGTTCTTTTTCTAGTTCTTTTAGATGCAGGGTCAAGTTGTTTATTTGAGCTTTTTCTAGCTTCTTAAGGGATGCCTGTAATGCTATGAACTTCCCTCTCAGAACTGCTTTTGCTGTGTCCCATAAATTTTGAGTTGTTTATGTTCATTTTTATTTGTCTCAGAGAAATTTTTGATTTCTTTGTTGATCTCATTGTTAACCCATTTGTTATTTAATAACATGCTATTTAGTTTCTAAATGTTTTAGTGTTTTTCAGTTTTTCTATTGTAGTTGATTTCTAGTTTCATGCTATTGTGATTGGAGAAGATGCTTGATATGATTTCAATCTTCTTAAATTTATTGAGAGTTGTTTTGTGTCCAAACGTGTGGTCTATCCTAGAGAATGTATCATGAGCACTTGAAAAAAATGTATATTCTACTGCTTTAGGTTGAAAGGTTCTGAAGATATCTATTAAATCCAATTGATCTAGTGTGTCCTTTAAGTCTGCTGTTTCTTTGTTAATTTTTTTTCTTGAGGATCTATCTAGTGCTGTTAGTGGAGTATTGAAATCCCCTACTATTATAGTATTGCTGTTGATCTTGCTCTTTATGTTCATCAAAACCTGCTTTATATATTTAGGTGCTCCTATATTAGGCATATAGATATTTATAATGGTTATATCTTCCTATTGGATTGCTCCTTTTATCATTATGTAGTGACCTTCTTTATCCCTTACTATAGCCTTTGTTTTAAAGTCTATTTTTTCAGATATAAGTATTGCTACCCCAGCTTTTTTTTTTTTTCTCATTTCAATTTGCATGAAATATTTTTTTCATCCCTTTACTTTCAATCTATGTGTATCTTTTGTTTTCAGGTGGGTCTCTTGTAGACAGCATAAGTATGGGTCCTATTTTCTTATATACGCAGCTACCCTATGTCTTTTGATTGGAGCATTTAATCCATTTACATTTAAGGTTATTATTGATATGTAGTTGTTTATTGCCATTTTATTCTTTAATTCTACATTCTTCTTTAATAGATTTTCCCCCCTTTGTTTTGTTTACAACAGGCCCCTTAACATTTCTTGCAGCATTGGTTTGGTTGTAATGAATTCCTTGAGTTGTTTTTTTTTTTTTTGTCTGGGAAGCTTTTATTTCTCCTTTGATTTTAAACAATAGCCTTGCTGGGTAAAGTCTTGGTTGTAGGCTCTTATTCTGCATTACTTAGAATATTTCTTGCCATTCCCTTCTGGCCTCAAGTGTTTCTGTTGAAAAGTCTTATGTCATCCTTATAGAGCCTTTCCTTAAGATACCACACCTTTATAAGTGATTGACTGCTTTTCTCTTGCAGCTTTTAGTATTATTTCTTTATCTCTTAGCTTTGGTATTTTAATTATGATGTGTCTTGGTGTAGGTCTCTTTGGGTTCCATTTTAATGAGATTCTCTGTGCTTCTTGAGTTTGTGTGACTTTTTCCTGCATCAATTTAGGGAATTTTTCAGCTATGATTTCTTCAATCAGGTTTCTTATCCCTTGTTCTTTCTCTTCTCCTTCAGGAACCCCTATTATGTTGATGTTGTTTCTCTCCATGTTGTTATAGAGCTTAGAGTTTCCTCATACTTTTTGATCCTCTTTTCTTTTTGCTGTTCTGCTTCTGTGCTTTCGCTTATCTTGTCCTCTAAATTGCTGACTTGATCCTCTGCTTGATCCAGCCTGCTTTTAATTCCTTCTAGTGTAGTCTTCATTTCTGATATTGTTTGTCATTTCTGTCTGATTCTTTTTTATGATTTCAATGTCCTTTTTGATGCCTGCTATCTCTTTGTTTAGGTGCTTATTTTATCCTTCTATTGTTGCTCTAAGACCCTTGAGCATCCTAACAATCATTATTCTAAACTCTGCATCTAGTATCTTGTTTAGTTTCATCTCATTTACTTCTTTTTCTGGAAATTTCTCTTGTTGATTCAGTTGAATCGCATTTCTCTGTCTTCCCATTTTGTGGGCTCTTGTCTGCTGCTACTGCTCTTTTGCTGTTTGTGACAGCATTTTTTGTGCCTTAGCTGGGTCAGGTGTGAGGAGCCTTTCCTTAAGATACGACTCTAACTAGGGTTGTTAGGTCCTGAGCTGATGCTCTCTGTTTCTGGCCACTGGGTGTACCAGCCCTGGACCTCCCTGGCCAGAACCTGGTGCAGACTAGTGGGGGTCACTGCTTTAGACTGGCCCTTAGCAAACCCTCTTGGAGCAGCTACAGGCGATCCAGAATTTGTGGCTGCCTCTGCTGGACCCTGATGCTGTTGTAACTATCAGCTGCACTCCTAGGCTGACTTTTATCTACTCTTGGCCAGCGTTTGTGTCCTCTCTATTGCTGATGTGAGGACTTTCCTCCAGGGCCCCTCTGCCTCCACCTCCTCAGGCACTTGGGCATCAGCGCTGACTCACGGGCCACAGCTCAGGCTGCTCCGTGAGCACGGGGGACTCCTTGCCTCATTGGGCTCTGCCCCCCCATACCCGGGGGCCCACGCGGGGGTTGCCTGCAGGCATCTGGGATGCCTCTTTGGGCTCTACCCCTCTCCTTTGCAGCATGGGCCGCTGGGCTCTTCCCTTTGCGTGTGTTCCAGCTGCCTCTCCTGGGTCTGCCCTCCACCACTGCCACTTCCTGGGCTGCCTTGCTGGGGTCCGCCCCCGACCACCCTGTGGGCCAAGCACCACCACTGCTGGGCCCTCCTGCCCTTCAGAAGGTACTCAGCAGGTTGGGGGGGGGCATGTAGCCCAAACCTAAACACTCAAATCCATTTCCCTGATGTGCCCCTGCTTATAGGTATATCTCTGCACTGAATGGGGCAGGAGAGCCTCTAGTGGGCAGGGTAATTGCTTCCCTTTGCCGGCTTGGTTCTCCCAGGAAAAATGGGCACTTTAGGTTTGGGGAGGACCTAGTACAGGGGTCAGGTTGGCTGTCCCCCACAGTCTCTCCCTGTGCCTCTGAGACTATATTCTCCTCTCGCAACTCCAGTCCTCTTAGCACTCCCTGCTCCCGGAGCCCCGGGTAAGTGGCTGTGAACAAGGTTTTCTGCACAGTCCCTTTAAGATGAAGCCTAGGTCTGAGAGTTCTGTCTCCCTCTTGCAAACAGTAACCTGGCTCTTCTTTCAGCTAACTACTGTCTGTATGCCTCCTATATCCTCTGGGGCTTCAGGCTGGGGCTCCGGTCCTCAGTCTGAGGATCCACAACTCTCCCAGGAACCCACCCCACCATGAGAGACCCTCTGGGCCGTGGCTCACTCCTGGGAGCAGGGCAGCCCTTTCCATATCTCTGCCTTTCCTACCAGCTTAGTGTGGTTCCTTCAGTGATTCTTGGTTATAGATTCCTCTTAGTTTAGTCCAAAGTTGGTTTTTCAAGATGATTGTTCCTAAGTTAAGTTGTAATCCACTTTTGTTCTGAGGTGGGAGTTGTATCGTCTGCCTATTCTGTTGCCATTTTTCCCCCTCGTTCCACCCACAATTTCACCCACCCATTTCCATTTCCTGGTGCTTATCTTGTGCCACTTACCTATTTATTCAAGTAATCATTTTTTCATGCAAAAAAAAAAATTATTTTCCCCTTTCTACCTGCCCATTCCTTTGCACATGTATGGCAATCATGTGTTTTGAAAGAGGTGTCAGCTAACATGGTAATCATATTGTTATGTGTGGGTGTATGTAAGTATTAAATTAACATATTATACACCTTAAACTTACACAGTGTTATGTCAGTTATACCACAGTAAAAATAAAATTGTATACCCAACAAAACTATCTTTTAAGAATTAGAAAGAAGAATTATAGGCAAATTAATATTAGAACAAGATTCTCACATAACCCTTTTTCTGTGTAACACATCATAGGTATTTTAAAAATTCTTCTGTGGCTTCTTGATCTGCAATCCCTGCCTCTCCTGAAGGTTTAACCTTCTCTCATTTTTTTGAAATGTGTGAGCCAACCAGCACTAACTGAAAAGGGCTTAACATTTTCCTGATCTTGAATAATGTGTCCACAAATCTTTTTGGTTTTCAGCTTTGTAACCATGCTGTCTTTTTTAAAACTCAGTCCTCATCTCATGCATCCAGAAATTTAGCTGCTTTTCCATCTTTTCTATCACATGCTATAGATATTACTTGAGCACTTTCCAGAACAGCCTCATGTTCAGCTTGGGATTTCCTTTTCCTTTTTTTGGATGTACTGTGTTGATTGATTGGCATTGACTATATGGCCAACAGTACTATAACTCATGTCTGCATGAAACTGATCTAACACATTTTCTCCATAAGGCATATCACAGCTATTTCATCCCTTGGAACACTAGACAGAACTTTAGCACTAAGTTTGGGGGCCACTGTAAACAGCAAGATCACTGACAAAAAGCACAAAAGTGAAGAAAACGTGGCACTATATCGATTACAAAAAAGGACACATGTATATAGTATGAGAGCTGAAAACAAGAAGCCTGTTTGACCTTAGCTAGGAACATGTCTGTCAGGCAAGTCATTTTTTTGCTGCTCTGTGCAAGTCCATGAATTTATCATAAAAGTGCTGTGAGTATTGATTTTGAGGTGACAAACAGTTTTTAATGGGCAGGCACATTCACAGATATTTGCAAATAGCAAAGATTGCCTGAACAACTAAAATAATGCACAGAAATTGCATGAAAATGAGATCTGATTAGACTCGAGACATTGTAAGGTCCTTAAGTTGTCCAGAAAGAGGGTAAATATAGTGACTAATTTTAAACGCTTGTTAAATACACATGACAAGAATAAAAATACTGTTTCCAAGGCATAAAAAGAATGTGTTTACTTCCAACAAAAACAACCACAAGATGTCATTTTATACCCATCAGGCTGGCCAAAAATTAAAATCGGATAACATCAGGCATAGACGTGAGTAATGGGAAACAGGAACACACATATTGTTGGCCGAGGGGTATATTGTTCCCACCATTTTGATAAAAGTTCGCCAATCCATAAGAAGGGTTATACTAATGTATTTTAAAATGTGGTGCCCAGAATTGAAGCGAATATTACACGTGTGAAGAAATGAACTCAGATTAGAAAGTACTGTCACTTCGTGTGACTTCAGACAGGTTCTAACTTGGCAGTCACTTTACAACAGTCACATTCCAACGTGTCAACAGAAACTGGTAGGTCTATCTGCCAAGCCAGAGTTTCCTCAATCTATTATTGGAAAAGGTAAGGTTTTGGACCTAAAAATAGATCTTCCATACACCCAGTGCTCTGCCGCTACATGTCACCACCCACTACGCTCTTACTTGTGCCTGCAGAGCAGACACAACCCGGTCTCCAGGGAAGGCAGAGGGAGCCAAGCTTACAATGGATGGGAGGTCTCCTCTTTGTCACATTGCCGTCACCCCCTTTGAACCCAGGACATGTTCGGCTTCTCCTATATTTTTTATCCCAGCTTGAAAATTTTTACATTTGTGCCAAGAGTTCTAGCTCTTCTTTGTTAATAACATCGACTCTTTTAGATCTGTGGAACCAACTTTACCGTTGTCTGTGCCAAAACTCAGCAATGACACGGCGTTGGAGACCTCTGCAGGCTGAGCAGCATCAGAAGGGGATGGAGTTCCGGCAGAGAGAGTGCAACTCACTCACTGCTAGTCTTTGGTGTCAGCCCTTCACATCAATTAGGCAGTGGTGGGGTGAGAACAAATACTGAATCATCTAGAAAATTCTGGAAGGTTTCTCAATTGAGACAACACAAATAGAGCACAGCTTAAGGCACCAGAGAAAGAAAGCAGAGGTGAGGCATGACTTGGAAACCAGAGGATTAAGTAAACTCCACACTGGGGACTAGACTTGCTCTGGCACTATTCCTCGCCCTGATCCGTGAACACCTGCCCACTGTTACACTCCCTGGTTGAGACACTGGGACAACCTCCTCCTGAGAAATGGAGTGCCCCCAGATGCTCATGCACTACCCTTTGGGAACTAACAGAAACCACTGATCTGTCATTCTATCTCTCTACACATAGTTCAACCAATTCATTAATGCTCTTTTATTTATTATTTTATTTTTTGAGAATTGTAAACTTTTTATTGTGACCATTAGAAAGACATAACTTTTACATTGTGACCCAGAACGATACTTACATGTACTTACACACAGGACTGAAATTAAAGATACATGACACAGTGTTAACCTCTCCTCGATGTGTTTGGGTATTTTCTGTTTCATTCTGAGCAATTCCATCCCGGTCCAGCCCATTTTGTTTCTTCTTTAAAGTGTTGGTCAAAACACACCAAGTGGATATCACCCTTAAAGAACACCAGGCTAATGGAAAACAAAATCCACTGGCCCTAACACTCAAATTTAGGATAATGAATTGTTGCACATCATTAATATTCTTTGATGCTTGTGTATGTAACAACAACCACTCAGATCTCTGAGGAAATCTGACAAGATAAAAGAGAGAGGCCAAATGGTGTGTGTGTGTATGTGTATGTATGTGTGTGTGTGTTGGAGGTGGTAAAAATATTGTATGAGAATAGTAAATGCCTAAAGTTAATATTTTGAGTATTAGCAGCATAAACATGTAATTTAGAAATATAGAGATAAAGGCTAGAAGATACTGAAATTGGTTACTTCCAAAAAGTAGGGCTGATGGACAGAAAAGAGATAGAACAGCAGCTATTTTTCAGTAAAAGCTTCTTAGTAGTCTAATTCATTTTGGCTATGTACAATATCACCGTAATTATTCTTTTATTTTTTATTTATTTTTATTTTCTGAAGTTGGAACCAGGGAGGCAGTCAGACAGACACCTGCATGTGCCCGACCGGGATCCACCCGGCACAACCACCAGGGGGCAATGCTCTGCCCATCTGGGGCGTCGCTCTGTTGCAACCAGAGCCATTCTAGTGCCTGAGGCAGAGGCCATGGAGCCATCCTCAGCGCCCGGGCCAACTTTGCTCCAGTGAAGCCTTGGCTGCAGGAGGGGAAGAGAGAGACAGAGAGGAAGGAGAGGGGGAGGGGTGGAGAAGCAGATGGGCGCTTCTCCTGTGTGCCCTGGCTGGGAATCGAACCTGGGACTCCTGCACGCCAGGCCAATGCTCTACCACTGAGCCAACCAACCAGGGCCCGTAATTATTCTCTTTTAATTTCATTGTATTGCAGGAAAATGTTGTCATTGGCTTCAGTGGCACTCTCTCTCTCCACCCTTTGTTTTCCCTGTTATGCCCTACATGCCATCATTAACTTTACTTGACTTACACTCTAACCCCCCCTATAGCCCCTCATTCAACTCATATCCCCATCAAAGTGCTGCCCCTGGGGGAAGATTGCATGGAATTCTGCGTGCAGTATTGCAAATACTATTTCAACTGCATTTTCTTGTCTGCTTTCATTTACAATTTAAACTACCTCAAACCATGGTACAAAGCTGTACCAACCACTGAAAGCATTTAAATGAGAACTAAGCCAAGAAAGAAAACATTTTGGGGATTGAGGGCACCTTTTCTGTCCTGATGGTATCTAAGTATGTAGGTGGTTTTCTATTTATAGTTTTTCTTTCAGGGGAGATTTGTCTTTGAACCAGCCCGAGCAAGTGGACTCTCTCACGTACCCATCAGGACACTGAACTCGCCATCTGTTTTGCAGTAACACTGGGGAGGACATTAGTGATGATCACTCTGGCAGCCCCGATTCCCAAATACTTTTTTTTCACTCAAGAAACATTAAACATTTTGAAACAGACTTCTTGGAGAACAGCACAACAGCCTCTCTGGCAGCATCCATGGTATTCCTCAATGGTTATTTTTGTTCCTCCATCTAAAAACTACAGTAGAGAGGGAGAACGAGAACACATGGGCTCCTCGTGGGGCCAGAGCTCTTCTTTAAAATTGCCAAAAGATCTAGTGACAGCTGTGCCCATTGGAAGCCAACATCACCGTGTGCAACCTGCCGGGCTCAGCCAATGATGAGGGATCAAGTGAAATTAGCCTCTTCAATGGCAACTGAGATTATTTTGCAGAAAATGACTGAGATGAGCCATCTTTCCTCCTTTTTATCCCCCTCTCTAAATAGATAGGGGCCTTTGACAGTGTCCAAATCCTGGGTAAAATTCAGTCTTAATAATTCTAGGAAAAAGAGTATGGCAGCAGCACATTGCAAAGCAATCCCACTGGAGGGGTTATGGATGACTTGGACAGCTAGCGTGTCGCCTGCCCAGATGAGGCACAGCTAATGGAAATGGCACTAGGATGGAAATCAGGACAGCTGGTTCACGACTCTGCTCTGCGCTCACTCACTGGGTAGCCAAACGTCGCTCACTCACTGGGTAGCCAAACGTCTCTACAGCCCCCATCCCCTCGGCTCAGCAACGAAGACAGTTGCCACATCTCCTCCATGAACAATCAGGAAGTGCATTACAGCAGTGGTCCCCAACCCTTTTTGGGCCACGGACCGGTTTAATGTCAGAAAATATTTTCACGGACCGGCCTTAAGGGTGGGACGGATAAATGCACAAAATAAAATTATGCGACCGGCATAAAAACTGTGGTATTTTTAAATATAATTGTCGAATTTATGAGACAAGCATCAAGAGTGAGTCTTAGACGGATGTAACAGAGGGAATCTGGTCATTTTTTAAAAATAAAACATTGTTCAGACTTAAATATAAATAAAACGGAAATAATGTAAGTTATTTATTCTTTCTCTGTGGACTGGTACCAAATGGCCCATGGACTGGTACCGGTTCACAGCCCGGGGGTTGGGGACCACTGCATTACAGGACACGTGAAAGAGCTTTATGGAAAGCACAAGGTCTTATACAGATGGGATCATTGAGAAGATTTTTAAATGTAATTTCTGAGACTAATGAAGGTTTATCCCTGGGACTAAGGAGCACAGAATTCAGATGTAATTTGTAATTGTGTGTGTGTGTGTATGTGTATGTGTGTGCATGTGTGTAGCGCAAGGAAGGGCAGCAGGGCAGCATGCAGACCCCTCCAAGTAGCACACCCCAGCTCCCTCCCTACTCAGGCTTCTCATTTCCTGTCCCTTGGGGTGAAACTCACCGCCCCCCACCTCCTAGTCCCATAACTAACACAGGATTTTTCACTTACTCCCCTTGCTTGTGACTCTCAGAAAGTCATCCACCATCTAGTCTAAAGGCTATCCATTCAGATGACAGAAGGACCAGGTAAGTGACGACATGAACCAGCATATCGAGTGAACCAGCCGGGGCACAGGGAAATGTGGCCACCCAAAGATGACCTTCACCATCTAAGGCAGGGGGAGTCAACCGTTTTATACCTACCGCCCACTTTTGTATCTCTGTTAGTAGTAAAATTTTCTAACTGCCCACCGGTTCCACAGTAATGGTGATTTATAAAGTAGGGAAGTAACTTTACTTTATAAAATTTATAAAGCAGAGTTACAGCAAGTTAAAGCATATAATAATAATTACCAAGTACTTTATGTCGGATTTTTGCTAAGTTTGGCAGAATAAATCTTTTTATTTATTTTATTTTATTTTTTATTTTATTTTTTTCCCTGAAGTTGGAAACAGGGAGGCAGTCAGACAGACTCCCACATGCGCCCGACCGGGATCCACCCAGCCCGCCCACCAGGGGGCAATGCTCTGCCCATCTGGGGCATTGCTCTGTTGCAACCAGAGCCATTCTAGCACCTGAGGCAGAGGCCACAGAGCCATCCTCAGTGCCCGAGCAAACTTTGCTCCAATGGAGCCTTGGCTGCAGAAGGGGAAGAGAGAGACAGAGGAAGGAGAGGAGGAGGGGTGGAGAAGCAGATGGGCGCTTCTCCTGTGTGCCCTGGCCAGGAATCAAACCCGGGACTCCTGCACGCCAGGCCAACGCTCTACCACTGAGCCAACCGGCCAAGGTCCAGAATAAATCTTTATAAAACAACTTACTATAGTTAAGTCTATCTTTTTACTTATACTTTGGTTGCTCCGCTACCGCCCACCATGAAAGCTGGAATGCCCACTAGTGGGCGGTAGGGACCAGGTTGACTACCACTGGTCTAAGAGGCCACCATTACTCAAGCTCCTGAACTTGAACTTGCTGGGTCTTCTGATCTTTCAAGAAGAGGTAGAAATCTGGAGTTTCATGAGAAATCTTTGAAATGTTGAAAGATTACCCAACTAGTTTTAAATGTTTGAAACACCTTGGGACCAAACCAGAAACCCAGGTGCATGAGCTGAAGGTCTGAAAACTCTGATCCTGCCTAACTCTATATTTTGACAAGTAAAAGCCCTCAAACCCTAAAACAGCATAGCATGGTTCAAAGACGCAGAGTGAAGACCAGGGTCCCAATCTCCCATCTCACGTAATTTGTCATATGATTTTAAGTTTTTTATTCTGTCTGAACTCCTGTATCCTCAACTGCAAGAGGGGGTAATTACATACCCCCCATAAAGTTTTTGGAGGAAATAAACAAGATTGTACATAATACATGAACATTACCTGGTACACAACAGACAAGGTCTTTTCCCTTAAGGCCAGCAAGTTGATGGTATTAATTGGGAACCTATAATCCTGTATCTCCTGAGTCTGGCTTGGTTCTTCTTCCCACTGTACCCCAGTGTTTCCTTGTTTTAGCTCTTACTTTCAAAGGTAAAAGCTGTGACAGATCCTGGCACTTAAGCATAGGACTAGGAATTTAGACACCTGCCTTCAGATTTACCTTTTTCCCCTCGAAAAAGCCCCCTCACCCTCTGGAGGATTCAACTTCTTCCCTGGAACAACAATGACAACTAACATGTCAGGAGAAAATTAAGTCTGTATCATAGTCCCCGAAATCACAGTAGACCCATCCGTGAAACCCCAAATACTCAGGAGTCCAGGATCGACCTCTGATTTGCCATGCGATGCCTAAGAAGTTTGTTTTAAAAGCGAGGTTTTATTATTATGCCAATATGGTGAGTCCAATGGATCAAAAGACCATTGCCATTGAAAAGTAGTTTGCTGCTCACAGTTCCCGAGATGAGGGAGCAGGCCACAACATGGAAGACCTCACGGAGGGTCAGAAGCAGAGGGAATAAGAGGAAAAGTTAGGTGAGAGCTGTTATTGTGGTTTCTGCAGGTGGGAATGAGTGAGGTGAGCTAAGGAGGCTCAGGATTGGCTAGTTGAAATAATTTCAGTGGGCTCTGGGGAACAGGGACAGTCCCTAGTTGTCTGGTACCTGGCCCTGGGGTGATTAGGGCAGAGGGATAGTGGCCCCTGTGAGAGTCTAAAGGCAGGGGCTGGGTATGGGCTCTGGACTGGTTTATTTGCATATGAAAGGTATGCTTAGGAGCAAGTCCTTTACTATCTCGGGGGACTGGCTAGTGCTGAGTGAGGGGCAGTCCTTCCCGGACCGGCAAGGCCCCGGATGTCAAAGCATCAGAAATACTGGAAATACCAGAGCACGGTTAATACAGAATGTTCTCAAACCAGTGGGTATTAGGCCCCTCCACACATCACCAGAGTGTTGAGGAGGAGGTTTCCATAACAGGCTCCCAATGTAAGAAAGGAAGAGGAAGGAATTGTTTCTAAAGCTGCCAGGGGAACCCCCCTCACCCCATGAAGGAACAGAAAACATCAAGGTGCTCAGAAGGAAAGGCAACAGGAAACTAATGCACCCCCAAGCCCAAAGCAGGGTTAGGCATGCTGCTAAGAAACAAAGAGAATGTTGTTTTTGCTTGTTTCCAAGTAAGCACACTCCATGGCTTTGGTGGCCATCACCCCGGGTACTCTTTCTGAGGCTAAATGAAGTGAAGAAAATTAAACTTGAATGCACAGGTTGCAATAGAATAAGATGATTTTGCTTGAGCATGTTGACCTCTGGCAACCATGTCATCAGAATTTCTGGAGCATGACTGCGTTCGGTGTCCTCCGCACCTGTTCCGATGAAGAAGGACCCTTGTCCTCTGGCTCAAGTCCATACCCCCAGCCTCATTCCTGCACGCCAGAACCAGGGAAGGCATGATCTGCTCCACAGAGTTGTGAAATCTATTCAATAGTTACGGAATAGTTAAGAGGAGACAACGAAAACAGCACTCAGGCTAGAAATCTCTAGAGGACACTTTTTCTTTCTGACATGGACTGAAAAAGCAATTACATTTCTCAATATTCCTCCCCCTGTGCCTTGGGGTCAGCACTAGATCACGTTCAGATAGCTGGTCTGAGGCTTCTTATGGTTCAACTAGATAAGCAGAAAGGAATGGTTAGGGACACACGTACAAATCCATGCTCATAAGGTAAACAATTGCTCTTAAAACCAGATTACCAGGG
Organism: Saccopteryx leptura; assembly: GCF_036850995.1. Lineage (NCBI taxonomy): Eukaryota > Metazoa > Chordata > Mammalia > Chiroptera > Emballonuridae > Saccopteryx > Saccopteryx leptura. The sequence continues at coordinate 312,862,783 of NC_089504.1, forward strand.
TTTCAGAGACTGGATGACATTTTACTATTTTAAGAAAAAAAATTTTTTTTATTCGCAAGAAATGGAAATACAAAAGCATAACAACTTCAATTCACCCCCCCCCCCTCCCAACTAAGTACAAGTTACAAAGCATTTATGTTTTTGGTATTTACGTAGGCTATGATAAAGAATAAAAAGTCATCTAAAAATAAACAGCGCAATACAAAAGATAATAGACTCGCAATGTCTTTAGACTTAAGCCCTGCGGGTCTATACAACCTGTTACAAACGGGAGGAAAGTCCAGCTGTCAGTATAGACATTAAAGCGCATGGTTGATTACAGTTCAGGGTCTGCTCAGCATTGTTTAAAAAATGGTCACTCAGAATTTGTCAAGGAATGCTGGTGTCCATAGACTCATCAAGCGTTTTATCCAAAAGAGATTTTCTAAGTGGTGTAGGCTTTGGGTCCATGGTGCCAAAAGTTCATGTTCTGGGCCAGCTGGTGCACAAAGGATAGCAGCAGAGAAACAGAGCTAAGACCCCTGCCTTCTTCCTTTCCAGGCTGCAAAGCTTGCTAGCTGGAACTCAAAGGAGCTTGGATGAAGACACGAGGTGAACATCTGGCGGATATCCCCAGCACGAGGCAAGGAATTGGTTGGATGTTGCCCGGGCAGCCAGACCAGGCAGGAAGCAGGCACTGTGACTCCCACCCAGAGAACTTACAGGTTTACAGTGAGTTCACACCAAGGCATCCCCTCAACCCCGAGCACGAACGCCCCGCACAGCCAATGCCATTGAGTTGCTTCTCTAGCTCAGAGCAGCTAGTTGCCCTTGTCTACAAACTGAAAAGACTTGGAACTTCTTTAGCATAGCACCCGGCACTTAATAAGTGCTCCAGAAATGTTTTTTTTTCCCCCTTCCTTCTGAAAACCGAGAGAAAATAAAGCATTCCTGAATTTTAGGTTGCCCAAAGTGGCCAAAGGAAACAACACATGGATTTTTCCTGCAGGCGGTGCGGGCCCTTCGGCTGTGGAGGGCTCGCGCATTAATCCCCAAATGGGCCCGGTTCCTTCACACCAAATGTTCTGCTATATGGATTTATAATACCTTTAACACCCGCTGGCCATGTTTTGATGCGATTGCACCTCTACAAAAATGGGATTTTCCTAATGGACAGAACCCCGATTCTTTTCCTCCTGGTATACAAATCTGATTATCGCCCACTTTTAGGAAACCATTTCTGAGCCTTTAGGAAAAGTAATTTCTCCCAGACCCATAAATCTAATAACTACAAGGCTATATATAACACATCCTGGGGACAGGAGTCCTCCATCATCCGGGGCTCATATATAAGGCACATGTAAGGCACAAACGAGTTTCTAAGACAAGAGAGGAGTGTGTGTGAGAGAGAGAGTGAGAAAGAGAAAGAATGAGAATCCTAGCACTTGTGTGTTTGAATGACTATTGATTAGTGATATTTCCTCACCCCCCTTCCTCACCAGGAACTTAAGCATCACTGTTCTTCAGAAGGGAGTGACTGGATGGAGGGATGGAGGGATGGAGAATCTGAAATCCGTCTCTGGCTCCTCAGACCCCCTTCCACGGCCCTCTGCTCTCCCCTCTGCCCAGCCAGAGGGGCTTATCTTACCACGCTTTTCCTAATCCTCTCTGTAAAAAGCATTCAAATAAAATGACTAGACTACCACCTGCCAACTGTTTCACAGGTCCGGCCAGCCCTGTAAGCAGGCGTGCTCGTGTCCTTAAGGAAAGTCCTCAAAGACTGGATTCAACAGAACCGAGCGAGTGCCTGGTGGCAGACAAGGGCAGGGGGTGCTGAAAGCCTCCTCCTCCATCTCCAGCCTCCGCACGTCCAAGGCCAGTCCGGAGGGTCCCTCTTCTGTGCGGGATGTCTCCACTTGTGCATCGCAATCAAGTTTGCCTCTCAAGTGACAGGTGCGTTCAGAGGAGCTGGCCCTAAGGGGCCTCGGAGGTTGTTCTTGTGGTTTTGCTTGGTCTGAGGACACGGGGAGGAAGGGGCCATGATGTGCCAAAAATATGTCATAAAACGCGACAAAAGTTCTGGACACAGACAAGTCGATTCCACACGCCCGTTCCACGGGGGCTATGGGATTCACAGCTCTCTCTCAGTACATGGGCAACACCGAGAGATTTGGGAATTAAAATAAAAATTACACGGTATTTCTAGTGGGTCTGTAAAAAAGTGGGGCTAAAAGCTGCTTCCACAAAAGGTCACCTCCCATTGTCCCCACTGGTGTCACCACCGCCGGGGCCCTAAAGGAGCAATCTCGTTCAGCTGTCAGACTTGACATAACGCTCTTTCTGTGCGCGAGGCTCCAGAGTCCAACGCTTCACAGCAATTCTTTCCTAAAACTGGCACCTGGCCTTCCGTGGTCGGGATCCGTTTCCAAGTGCCAAGTTGAAAGTTGTGAAAGGAGCCCCGCTGGGCATGGGGAGGGGGTCTGAGTGACTCAGGTCTCATCCAATCACAAAGCACCTGCTGGCTGACGTTTAATAAGGCTCTCTCCTTCAATGGGGGCAATCAAAGAAAGGGAGGAGGAAAACCAGTTTGCGACAGTGAAAAATACGATTAACGCGTAGATTCTCTATGGTTTATGGTGGCACGGACCGTCTCGTGTTTTCCAAAACTGAGATTCGGAAGCCAAAGCCTGCCGCTATTTGAAATTGTCAAGGCTCACGAGGGATCACTGACCAGTCTGAGGGACCGCTCTGTCGGGAAAGCAAACCCACTGATGTTCTGGGCCGGAAAACATGCACAACGTCTATTAACTATTTGGGACTCACCTACTATTATTCAACTCTTCTGTGGCCCTCGACCCTATTACGTCCTCCCAAAGGAATAACTGTTTAGTTTCCTTCGCTCGTCAAAGCAAGGATGGGGGGCAGAAGTTTTTTCTCAACAAAGCGACAATCTGGCTCTTAGAACCACCCCCCTCCTCAAACGGCCTCTTGAGTTCACAGTGCGATGCCTCGTGTCTCTACAGACTCCGTTCAGAAGAACGGTTTCCCAGACAGAAAGCCATGCTGGGCGGAGGTCCGGGGAGAGGGATGTCAGGCAAGAATGGCGGGGGAGCAAATGAGATCCTCCCAGCTCTGAGGACCAGGGCAGCCTGTTCGGTGCCCCCTCCCTCCTGCCCTCCTCATTCAGGGTAGCAGGGTTTCACTCTGGCTAATTCAGGAGCCTCGCAAACCCAAGCCAGTTCCGTGCGGCCAGTGGGTAGGCTGACCCATCCTCACGCTTCTGCCCTTAACTATGAAACGTTTCCTTTGGCACCATCCAAACACTGACTTCAGTTGATTCTGTCTTCTCCCCTTCTCGGGCCCTCATGGGCTGCCTGTGGCTGATGATTACATGACATTCTACAGGGAGGGACGGGTCAGCAGTGGCCCATGGTTACCGGGCACCCACCAGGCCCTGCTCCCAGGGTCTGGAGCAGATGAAAAGGAGAGAAGTGAGTAGAGAGGAGGTGGAACAGAGGGCAGGCTGGCAAGCCCTGTTCCCGCTCAGCCAATGGTCTCAGCCCTCCCCGGCCAGTGTAAGGGACAGGGCGGGGGACCGTCAGGACGGTCAGATCACTTTCACACGCTGCTGAGAAGAGGAACTTGGCCATCTCCCAGTCTGGAACACTCTACATCACAATAGGGAGACACAGGAGTCACTGACGGTGAGCCCCAAATGTACCCGGATGGACAGACACGTCTGCTTACAAGGTCTGATGGCCAATGTCAAAGACACCAAATCCCATATCCGAGAGGGAATGGAAGGCCCGGCTGTGAGCTTAATCCCTCTTAAGTACAAGTTCCAGTGACAATATGGATGACAGAGAGAGAGAGAAAGAGAGAGAAGGAGAGAGGAGTTAAAGCTATAGGCTCTTCAGCTACTACTAAAAATAACATACAAAATGTAAGCACATTTCCTACACAAAGTCTTTTACCAGCTAGAGAAAAACACTTTAGGAAAATTTTCTACATTACACAATAAAAAGGCAATTTCCATTTCTTATTTGTATGAAAGAGAAAAGATTTTTCTTTTTTAACTACAAAAGTTAGTTTAATCATTAAAAATAAAAAAAGTAGGTTGGGGGGGTTAGGTTATGTCTCTTTGGGTGAGCTGCAAAGTAGCCAAACCTGACTATCAAAGGTAAGACTGTGGATACATACACGTCACCTACTCCGACCCCAGGAGCAGACCTCAGGCACCCCTCCTGAGTGGAGGCAGAAGAGGGGGGTAAGGTGGGGGTGGGGGTGACGGGAGGGAGGGGCCAGGAGCAGGTGTGCGGGACAAGCTAGCGCGGGTGTCCGGAACGCCTCTTGCCCAGGGCAGGGCTCCCCTTTTCTGTGATGGGCACCGGACAGACAGAGCGTCTGGCCACAGAATCACAAACAGGCCTGAGCCATCTTTTCCTCTGAGTCCATTCTAAGGAGGGCGTGTGCTTACAGGAGCTCCCCAACCATAATGATCGACCTCCAGTAAAAACGAAGAGAAGGAAACCACATATGATCTGGAGGACTGGGGACCCCGGTGCCAAAGTCCAACCAAAGATGTGCTGACGTGGAGGGAGGCGTCGGATCTCTGCAGTGTGGTCGCTAGCGGGAAGCCACAGCAAGCTAATAAATACTATTTACAAATGGGGAGGAGAAGCCGGGGAGGCGGATCTATGGGCGTGTGGGAGCACAGGGTACGGAGTCCTACGGGGCAGGTTTGCCTGGGGTAGAAAAGCCTGACTTGTTCAGGCATTGCACTTGCGGCCTGAGAAGGTGAAAGGGGAGCCTTCGCTCCAGAGGCAGGGGCAGTCGGCAAGGGCTGGAGGGCTTGGACAGAGCAGAGAGGCAGGGGGTGCTCGCTGGACACCCTGGCACTTCCGGGGCTGATGGGGGCAGACACACGGGAGACCCAGGCGGAGGAAGGCGGGACATCTGTCAGGGCTTTGCCTGATCCAACGGGTGTCCTGGTACTTGAATGGCTGGAGTCTGGGGTTGCCAGTGAATAAGAACCATCTCTTCTTCAAGCAGGTGTCTCACCTCCCCAGGGGAGAATCAGGCAGTATCTTTTTGGCACTATCGGTAGAAACAAGCCCGCTTGTCCCACCCTTGACTCTAAAACAATGTCCTATGGCGGTAAGCAAGAGGGAGGAGAGATACCGGGCTCCCTTCCGCAGGGAGGGACGCGGGACTGGAGGGGAAGGCGCTCTCACCGCAGGCGAGAATCCCAGGCTGTCCTCCTGTCCAAAGCCATGGCTGCTCCTCCGTGTCTTCATCCATATCCGGTGGGAGAGAGGGAAGGCGTTAAGACAAAGGCGGCTTGGGGACGTAGAAGCAGAGCGACGGGAAAGAGGGAGGTGGGGACCGCCTCTTAGAAGGTGGCGTTCACTCTTCTGTCAAGTTCTACAACTTTTAGTGTTTCGTTCCCCTCCAGTTTGGCGCTGACCCTGTGATGGCAGCAGAAGGAAGAAGTCTTAGCCACGTTGGGCAGGAAGACACAATCGTTTCATGATGGCAACTTTGCAGGCTGGCCAGAGCATGCTTCTTGTCCCTTCCCTCCCGGTAGCAATTCTCCATTCCCAAAGTCCCCCACGACCAGCCTATCTGCCCACTTCCCTGCCTTTCCCTACACAAGTGGAGACATCCCAACCCAGAGGAGAAACATGGCAGTTTGGTACCAATCTGTTATACAGTACTTTAAAGTGCTTAATCACAGAGGATGGTTAGTCCTATGCTAGACTCTGAGAAGGAGAAAATAAAAGGTTAAAGGCCGGCCCTGGCCGGTTGGCTCAGTGGTAGAGCGTCGGCTGGCGTGCAGGAGTCCCGGGTTCGATTCCCAGCCAGGGCACACAGGAGAAGTGCCCATCTGCTTCTCCACCCCTTTCCCTCTCCTTCCTCTCTGTCTCTCTCTTCCCCTCCTGCAGCCAAGGCTCCATGGGAGCAGAGATGGCCTGGGCGCTGAGGATGGCTCTGTGGCCTCTGCCTCAGGCGCTAGAATGACTCTGGATGCAACAGAGTGACGCCCCAGATAGGCAGAGCATCACCCCCTGGTGGGCATGCCGGGTGAATCCCGGTCGGGCGCATGCGGGAGTCTGTCTGACTGCCTCCCCATTTCCAGCTTCGGAAAAATGAAAAAAAAAAAAGAAAAGAAAAGAAAAAAAAGTTAAAGGCCAATCCCTGGTTTAGCATAGCAAATAATCCAAATAAAGACCAAAAAAATTAATAAATAAATAACCCAAAAAATGAACTTGAAATAACAATATGTAACAGAAAATAAGCACATTATGAAAGCGTGGAAGGCCTGGAAAGCCTCTAGACACTCAGGCTCCCACACCCAGGAGACATCCCCAACAAGCGGGACATCAATGGGGCCTTGAAGAGCTGAGCTAAGAGGGCAGCTGGGTCTCCACTGCCCTACAATTTCTCTACAAGAAGAAGAATAATGATGCCTAACCTCTTCAAGTATTTAACGAGGTTGATAGATCCTATTTGCTTAGTGCTTAAAATGGTGAGTGCTAGTACCTGTTACATATGCACGTAGAATGTAAACCTGTAAAAGCGTGTGGAATTAAGAACCTTCCCTGCAGCAGAGGGGGAAAGCTGAAGAGTGAGAGACGGTCTCCCCTTTGCGCTGGAATAGCACCATTTCTCGGAGGCGCAGGGGCAGTTTAGTGCAGTCACCAACCACACCCACATAACCAGGGGTGTGCATGCAGACCCTCATTCCCGTGCCGTCTACCTCTCCCAGGGACCCCCACTGACACAAGAGCAACACCTGGCACCCATATAAGCCGTTGTGTTTACAAAAATTTTTTCTCCATTACTACCTAAGGGAAACAACTCATGTAGAATTGGAGCCAGATATGTTATTTTCAATATGGAAGCACAGACATGCACAGCACCTCTTCCATGGCATCCCTCCTATAAAAGTATAATTATAATTAATGCATGTTTACTTACATATGTATGTAGCATCACATATGTGTATGTCTACTCGGAAGGAAGCTAGAGAAGGTGTCTGGAGGCTGCATTTGCACCGCAAGCATTCGACTATGACTGAGTTGTATGTTTACCCATGTGGCTTTGAGGGGATGAGGAAGAGAGCAAGAGGGAGTCAAACCCTTTCCCAGTGTCGTGGAGCCACCACTGCCAGCTCCCCAGTGACATGGCAGACATGGAGGTCCCTTTCCCATCTCTGTTAAGGGCAGCTATTGGCAAACAGTAGACCCTTGAGAGTCCTGAGTCCTGGAAGCAGGTCCTGAAAGAGCTGGAGGAGCCTTGGCCAGTTGGCTTAGCAGGAGAGTGCCAGCCTGGCATGTGGAAGTCCCAGGTTCTATTTCTAGTCAGGGCACATAGGAGAAGCAACCATCTGCTTCTCCATCCCCCCAACCTCTTCCTCTCTCTCTCTCTCTCTCTCTCTCTCTTTCTCCCACAGCCACGGCTTGATTCAAGCAAGTTGGCCCCGGGCACTGAGGACGGCACCATGGCCTCAGTCTCAGGCACTGAAATAGCTTGGTTGATGAGCAATAGAGCAGCGACACAGATAGGCAGAGCATCGCCCCCTAGTGGGCTTGCTGGGTGGATCCTGGTCAGGGTGCATGGGGTAGTCTGTCTCTCTGCCTCCCCACCTCTCATTTAATTAAAAAAAAAAAGAGCTGAAGGACTCTGAGGGGTCTCCGCCCACAGTCTAGGTTGCTGACTCACAACCATTGTCAGCGCATGCGGGGGTGGAATGTGTGTTCAGGTAACTCACAAGTGCTGCTGCAACTCCAGCAGCACCGACTTCTCCAGGCTGGTCTCATTGGAGATAATGAAATGGGGAAGATCCACATCCGGCCTTGCCTCCAGCCCCGATGCCCTGAGCAGGGCGGGGCCTCTGTCCCAGCGCCCCAGCTCCCCGGCCGAGGCCGGGCCGGACGGATCCTCCAGGGGAGAATGCTCCTCGTAGATCAGCAGGTTTCTGGATCTCACTGAGGACAGAGCAAAGTGACAGGCGTTAGGGAGAGACCGCGAGGGCACGTCACAGCCCTTCACTCGCTGCCCAGAGCTGGGGCAGATGACAATCTGTGGGCTGATTGCCTGGGACTGAGCAACTGGAGCTGGCTTTCTATAAAGGCTTCAGAGTTCTGTGCATTGAAAAATTAAACCAATTACACAGTGCTGGTAGAACAATAAAAACCAAACAAACACAATGCAAACTGCCATCTCCCGCTGCTCTGAAAATAAAAACTCCCCTCCTTGGCCACCCGAACCATCTGGGGGAAAACACTTCAAGGGAAACGGGAGGAAAGTACTTGGAGATGGCCCGCCAGTTACTAAGCATTCCCAATGCGTGGGTCTGACCTGGAGACAAGGGACAAGGGCAGGAAACTGCATTTTCATTTAGAAACTGGAGGGGAGACCCAGAGCCATAAATCAAATGGCAAGGACAGTCTCTTTTGTTCTATAGGATAGTTGTGTCGCTCCATGGCTCTGTATAATGTATGCTCTCATGGGCTTCCAGTTACATTTAGAGATCTAGCCGCTTAGTGAAATAAGAAAGTCCCAGGGGACCACCAAAATTATTTGGTTGTAATGCTAGCTAGCATTTCTGTCATATACCTGGACGGGACACACTTGCCTGAAGCCCACAACTGTTTCCGAACTGCACGACAGTGTCATCCAAATCCAATACCCTCTAACTCCACAGTTGGTCCTGCAGTGTCTGTGAATTCATGGGCAGTATGACCCCTACATATCCCCTGTGTATTTCCTACATATACTTAACGGAGATCACTGAGCTAGGTGAGACTATCACACAGTCTCACCTAACACCTCAGTCTCTGAAGTCTCTCAATCTCGGGCATACTGTTTTATATCACCGACCGATTCTTTAATGTCACTTTACAAACTCTTACAAGGGCACGTCTCATTCTACAGCATGAAGGCAGAAACACCAGGACTTCCCATAATGTTCCCATGAAAGCGGAATGCTCCCGGCCCCCCGGGGAAAAGCCGCGTCCCTCCCCCTTACCAGAACTCAGAAAGGAGACATCAGAATTTGCCAGGGAACATAGTCACAGGCAGGAGCCTGCACAGTGGGCTCTGTCGTGCTGCAGAGACTTCCCAGTGGAGCCTCAGCCCAGTGGGGGAGGAGCACAAGGCGGAACCCCAGCAGGCACCCCCTCACACACCTGTCTCTTCCCTCTTTCAATGGAGAAGTGACACTGTAAACATTTTTTTGTTTAGGATCCAATAAAATAATTTATTATGAAAAGCTATTCTGATTATAATTGTCTCCCTTGGTCCATCAATGGACAGATATTATTTTAAAAGGTGGCTTATAATACACTGTGTAAAGCTGAAGTTTTAGATGGACAATTCCCACTCAATAGAATACTACCACGTGTAATTGTAGAGACAAGGAAGGGAGGGGTCTGTTACCACTTTTTTTTTTTTTACAGAGACAGAGAGAGAGTCAGAGAGAGGGATAGACAGGGACAGACAGACAGGAATAGAGAGAGATGAGAAGCATCAATCATTAGTTTTTCGTTGTGACACCTAAGTTATTCATTGATTGTTTTCTCATATGCGCCTTGACTGTGGGCCTTCAGCAGACCGAGTGACCCCTTGCTAGAGCCAGCAACCTTGGGTCCAAGCTGGTGAGCTTTGCTCAAACCAGATGAGCCCGCTCTCAAGCTGGCGACCTCAGGGTCTCGAACCTGGGTCTTCTGCATCCCAGTCCAATGCTCTATCCACTGCGCCACCACCTGGTCAGGCTGTTACCACTTTTGAAAAACCAGACTTTCACATCAGGCACCCTCTGGACAGCTGAGCTGTCAGAAAGCCCCAGAGAAATGAACCCAAGACCTTCCCACGCGCTGCGCGCCGTCTTACCCACGGAGGCGGTGTACGGCTCCGGCATCGAGTGCTGGCTGGGCAGGGCCATCTTGGTGGCAGAGGGATAGGGCCCGTAGCCCTGAGAGAAGCTGCCGAACGCCACGGCAAAGCACAGCACGACGACCTGCAGGGGGAGGGAGACCACCGGTGTTGTCGGCTCTCGGCTCTGAGACCCACCGGGCGGCCCTGTGGACCCGTCACACCCGGGAGGCCCCGCCCAGGGACAGCTCCCATAGGTCAGCCACTCGCAGGGAGCTGCGCGTTTCCTCCGCCCTCACAGCACCTGCACTTGGCAGGTCAGGGAGAAAGGCTGGAGATTGGGGGACGGGTGGGGGCCGTGCCGGTACTATCCCTTCGGGAAACTCACCATGAGGCAGGTGCCGGTCTGCGTGCTGGCCAGCTTGCAGGTGCGAGAAACCTTGCCCATCACCAACATCTGAAGCTTCTGCAGTTGCTGGAGCAGAGTCCTGCGGATGGGAAGAATGGAAACCACGGATGGAGTCTGAGAGAGAAGCAACGCTTTGGGGGGATCTGCCCCCCGAGCTCCAGGACAGTGGCCGTGACTTCATGCCTGAACTTGAAGAGAGTGACAAGGGATAGCCCCCTCTGGAAGAACACAGGGACACCAGGGCTTTCCAGGGCCAGCGTTACAGAGCGTCCTGGGGCTCAAAAGCAGCCACTTTCACAGCTTGTCCAGTTCTTGTGCTGTTCTCGGTAAGAGGGGAATGCCCCAAATTGTCCCTGACGTGTCAGGACTTACCTGTCAGCCATTGGGGGGGAAGAAAGCTAAAAGACCATTTTGACCATGGAAGAAGACGTAAGACAGCAGAAAAGTACGGTGAAGAGGAAAAGCCCAGCAGAGAACAAGCGAAGGAGTGACCAGAGGTGGTGGCTGTGATTGGAAATGACAAGGCAATCCCTCAGAGGGCAGACTTGAAGAAAGAAAAAAAGAGGCAAGACCAGACTGGCAGAGAGGCAAACAGATGTAGCACCTCAAGCCCAGGGTCCCTGAAGGCTCACAGCACCTCCACAGCCAAATATTAAGCCAAAATATGAAAGAGCCGAAAACCCTGATCTGGGCATGTGCTCAGAGCCAGGGTCGCGGACACCATCCTCTAACGCTGACTCTGATCTTTCTCCCAAAAGAGACAGTGAGCAGAAGCAAAACAGAACTGTTCTATCCCTAAAACTGGACGGTGCATACCCTTAAAAGGGAAGGGTTTGGGCTGAGAATAGTATATTCTGCTCTGAGTCACACATCTTCTGACCTAAAGTCACATAGAAAGCAGATGTTGAAATTCTTTGCTAACCCTGAACCACCGTGAGCCATAGAAAAGGATCTCACAACACACCCTCCTGAATCAGCGCCTCGGAGATGCATTTTTGCACGAGCAAAGAAAACGAGTTAAAGCTCTTCCCTCCCTCATCCCTTTCCCCCAAGCCCAGGGCAGGAGGCAAAGTGGAAACATTGTACAAGCAGGTGCTTCTCCCTGAGTCTCAAAGAGTTTCAGAAAATGCATGGTGTGGTGTGGTGTAACTTCAGAAAGCCAGACAGGATCACTGGGAAACATGAACCCATCACTCATTTTTGCAGAATTGGGGGCTTTCACAGATAAATTGCCTCTCATTCAGTCTGTCTTCTGAGGAGCTTCCAAGGGCTTAAGAAACAAGCAGGGTGTCCCATGGTTTGCAACTTCTCCCAGGCAAGTGCCAATAAAACGAGTCTCCTGGGTATAAACCAATGAAGGATGGGTTGGCCATAGGATGATATCACTTTCAGCAGTTAAACTGATAAGACAGGGGGCAGAATGTGAACCACCCTGAGCACATGCAGAGGGAAGGCTCTCTGAACCCAAAAATCTGTGTGTGGTCCCAACTACGCTACATATTTACCTGGTGCCATGACTTTAACTCAAGCAAAACAAAATCATTCATCCCATTAATTAACATCATTAATTAAGATTCCTTTAAATAAAGAGTTTTCTCTCTCTCTCTCTTTTTTTTTTGCTACATAGTTGTAAATTGTTTCTGCTTTATGGTTATCTAGAAATATAACCACACGTAGTTGAGACTCAATTCATGTTTCTGTCTATTTGAGGAACACTGTCTTTATGAAATTTTTTTTTTTTTTTGTATTTTTCTGAAGCTGGAAACGGGGAGAGACAGTCAGACAGACTCCCACATGCGCCCGACCGGGATCCATCTGGCACGCCCACCAGGGGCGATGCTCTGCTCACCAGGGGGCGATGCTCTGCCCCTCCAGGGCGTCACTCTGCCGCGGCCAGAGCCACTCTAGCGCCTCGGGCAGAGGCCAAGGAGCCATCCCCAGCGCCTGGGCCATCTTTGCTCCAATGGAGCCTTGGCTGTGGGAGGGGAAGAGAGAGACAGAGAGGAAGGGGGGGGGTGGAGAAGCAAATGGGCGCTTCTCCTATGTGCCCTGGCCGGGAATCGAACCCAGGTCCCCCGCACGCCAGACCGACGCTCTACCGCTAAGCCAACCGGCCAGGGCCGAGGAACACTGTCTTTAAAAGTGGTCCGTACAGGCCCTGGCCAGTTGGCTCAGCGGTAGAGCGTCGGCCTAGCGTGCGGAGGACCCGGGTTCGATTCCCGGCCAGGGCACACAGGAGAAGCGCCCATTTGCTTCTCCACCCCTCCGCCGCACTTTCCTCTCTGCCTCTCTCTTCCCCTCCCGCAGCCAAGGCTCCGTTGGAGCAAAGATGGCCCGGGCGCTGGGGATGGCTCTGTGGCCTCTGCCCCAGGCGCTAGAGTGGCTCTGGTCGCAATATGGCGACGCCCAGGATGGGCAGAGCATCGCCCCCTGGTGGGCAGAGCATCGCCCCATGGTGGGCGTGCCGGGTGGATCCCGGTCGGGCGCATGCGGGAGTCTGTCTGACTGTCTCTCCCCGTTTCCAGCTTCAGAAAAATGAAAAAAAAAAAAAAAAAAAAAGTGGTCCGTACATTACGCAAGGCTGAGAAATACTGATAAGTGTGATCACCTTAAATTCTACTTTCTTAAAGAAATCCTGTCATTTGGGACAATATGGATGACCTTGGAGGACGTGATACTAAGTGAAATAAGCTAGACAGAGAAAAAGAAATACCAGGCGGTATCAATAAAAGTGGAATCTTGTGGGGGCGGAGGGGAGAGTGTCGGACTCAGAGAAACAAAGAGTAGAAAGGTGAAAAGTTTTTGCCAGGGGCTGGCGGGTGGAGGAAACAGGGAGAGGTTGGTAATATGGTATAAACTTTCAGCTACAAGATGAATAAGGTCTGAGAGCTAATGTATAACATGGTGACCACAGCCGACAGCACTGTATTGGATGATTGAAATTTGCTATGAAAATAGAGCTTAAATGTTTTCACCAAAAAATTAAAAATCGAAAGGTAAATATGGGAGGTGATGGACATGTTGATTAACTCAATGTGGGGACTCCTTTATGTATACATACATCGAATCATCACGCTGTACGCTTTAAATATCTTACAGTTTTACTTGTGAACTATGCGTCAATAAAGCTGGGACAAAAGAACACATTTGCCACTATAGCATCACGTGATACAGCAAGCTGTTCTTCCTCATCACACCTTTTCTTCCCTCTCTCTGAAAGTCCCGAGTGCATGCCATTCCTACCCCGCGCGGCTGAGAGCTGAGTGAGTGCCCGCACACCCACTTCCCGGGCGAGCACTCCTCCCCGGAGCTGAGACAGTCCACCGTTAGATAGGAGAGGTACTGTCAACAGGGACCAATCCGCATCGGGAAGTCACAAGAAAGCCCAGCCCAACGGCCATGAGACGCGTACGCACAAAGTTTCAGAGAAAATGACGCAAATGAAAACGAACAGCACATGAACAGTTGGCGGCACTTCTCTGGCTACACCCGGATGAACTGCGAGTGACAGGCACAAGCATCACAGGGGCTCCTGGCCCTCCCGCAGGTGTCAGGGACTCGGACCTGGGCCTCGTTTATGGAAATGGGAACGAGAAGACCTGTGTCTCCGTCAGAGCCCGGCAGAGCTGGTGACAGGGCTGCTGAGGTGGTGCACGGTCACCAAAACGGGGGGACAGGCTCCCAAGGCAGAGAGACCAGAGTCCATGCCTGGTGCCTTGGCTCTTTGCCTTTCATCACGTTCCCAGGTAAGCCCCGCGTTTAGGCAGATGGGCAACATTAACTCTCCTGACGTCATCAGCTGACAGAGCAATGAGAGCGCCCCCTTTTGGGGTATGTGGGTGGGGGGTGTCAAAGCAAATGCCCCTTTGAAAAATGCTTGCTGCGTCTTTCTCCTAGGGACAGAAGAAGCCAGGCCTCCTTCAGGGAGACCCCGGGACCTCATAACTGTTCTGGGATGACGTGCTACTCTCCCAGATGTCACTGGGACAGATGCCCCAGCCACCACTGGCAGCACGGAGGACAGCCGTGACCCTGCTTGCTAGGGAGAGAAATGGCAGCCATCAATCAGATAAATCAAAGAACGCTTCCAAAACTAAAGCTATAAAATCAGACGGCTGACCCGAAAGTGCCTTCAAAGCTCAATAGACACTTCTCCTTGATAGCTGTGTTCTACATCATCCGTGATCGTGGCTAATTATGGCTTAATGAATTCTCAGGCTTCCGGGAGTCGGGTCTTAATTTAGAGAAAGGAGTACTCTTAACCAACGTGTATCTGGGCCAAGAGATTTCTCACGGCTTGTCAGACCGGCGTGTCCAACATGCACCCGAAAAAAGTGGATTTCTGTCCTGCAGTGAGACGCAAAAATAAACTGAGTCTCTGTCCTTGTGCGGTCCCTCGCAAAAGAGCAGTCGAAAGAAGCTGCCAGGCCCGCCCAAAATAAAGCGGCACCCTGCATCCCGGGAGGCGTAGCACAGAAAACTGGGCAAAACAGTCAGAAAGTAGCCAAGAGTGTGAGACACAATCTTATCATCACCAGGCAACGCATCAAGAGCCGGGTGTTTTCTTTGTCTCTGGTCTAATTTTGTTCCCTTCTATATTCTTCATTTATATATAGAGAGTAGGCACTACCTTATTGCATGTTATACTGTGAACATTCAAGTACCTGATTTCTCTATGGAGCCAGAAACCAGGACCCGGGAAAAAGAATAAATGGGTGGTTCCCCATTCCTCGCTGAGCTTCATTCAGGCCAGGCTTCTTCAGCGACATGCGTCCTATTGAACCTTGTAGCACACCTTACTCAGAAACGGAGCTAGCCGGGCTATGGCGCGTGCACGCGCACAGATGTGTGCGGACAGATGTGTGCGTATATAAAGCACTGTCTGGGTAAGTCGTTCTACAGAGATGGAGGAACTTTATCCACATCCTTTGGAACTATCTCGAGAAGTATTTTCCAAATTCCAAATCATGAACCACTCGTGGAGTGTGAGAAACTATCAGGTTGTGACTGCTGTGTTTATTTTAAAATAAAACAATCAAGTAGAACATGAAATATTTGAGGGTATCATGCATTGGTAAATAACTATTCATCCAAAGTGTGACGTGTGCAAAAGAGAATCACGTGCCATGAAAATTCTACACTTTGAGTTAAGTGCTTATTTATGTCTGATCTTCTACTTAAGTCCTGAGCGTTGTCCATGGGGCTCTAACCTAAACAAAAGGGGAGGTATGAATAGTTTCTCTTCCTGTGTAATTGCTACGTTACAAGAAGTTTATTTTGCAGGGGACAGAGGGCACTTCTGAAATAGTCTATTCCCTACTGGCCCAAGAATACACAAAAGAGCATCCTAGAATGTTTTCTGAGGCTGTGGGATTTCTTATTTTACCACTAAATTACACTAAAATGCCTTTCAAGTCTCGCTGGGGGACTTAGTCTAGTACCCAACAATTCTCTGAAGTCTGAAAGGTTTTCACTGTCTGAAAAGAAAGCTTGTACTCTCCATACAACCAGAAGTTGAAGATCACAGGGCCATGAAAAGTGAATTAAACTGAGGTAAAGAGCTACAGAAGAGTAACTTGTCATTCATCAGCACTCGATGACCTCTGTGTAGAACAAGGGAATGGGCTCGGCCAGTTACAGCCAGTTTACAGCAAGGAGGAGAATTCACACAAAAAAGACCAGGATAGCGTGTAGGGAGCGGATACACAAAGCTGGTGCCCATGACCCAGCTGTGTGGCTGAACAAACAACTTAGCAGAGCCCGGATACAACCACCGCCCGGTGGAATTAGCCAGAAAGACCTTGACCAGCAACTGTATACAGATTTTAAAGAACAAGAAGCGTGGAGTTAGACAGAGAGGACTATGGCCAGGAGGAAGGTCAAAGAGGAAAATCTAGGTATTCTTATTTCTGATAACGACAGAGATACAGGTCAGGACAAGCACGTCCCTTATTCCCACGAAGTCTGGGGAAAGGGTACCGAGACCCCTATACCACACCATACCACACATCCTCTCTTCACCCAACCCACATCAAGCCAGGCAAACTTGGCCCGGAGGTGCCCCCAACACCTGCCCCTTCCACCTCCCTCCAAAGCCGGTTTGAAATTAGAATTCTTGGACTGCCCAGGGTTTCTTGCCAAAAGCAGCTGTATCACCAGAACTACTCCTGGCATAGCCTGCGCCCCTCTGCTTCGCCTCTCTGGCTCTGTGCCACACTGCTGAGGAGAGAGGGTCCCCCTGGGGTCTCTCATGCTCCCACACATCCTACTGACGACACAGGACAGCAAGGCCCTCACTGCTCTTTCCCGTGGGACACAACACGGGTTGTTTATGAAGCTGATAACCTTAAGAGAGGAAGTCATGAATCCCCCTGGGTGCAGAGCAGGCTTCTTTACTGCTTGCTATAAAAGCAGTGGGTTCCCCAAGCTCAGGGTTCCTTAGCTGGGACACAAACCCACTGGGAACACAACATCCACCCGGGTTCATCGTGGAATGTGCGGGCAGGGAGAATGGATGCCAATCCACTGAAGCTCACGCTTGCTTGCTGTGGTGTGAGTGATGACGTCCTCTGTCTCTGGCCCGGGACCCTGATGACTTCTGTGAGTCAGACCAAATGGAATCCCCAATCCACTACGCAGTGAAGGATTTCAGGCACACACCTGCCCAGGTTCAAACTCCAAACTCAGCCCTCACAAAGAGCTGTATTTAGCCACCCATTGGCTTACCAGGTGGCCCTCTGTTGTCCTGGTCAATCCCTCATTGAACAGACTTCATTTGGGTAGAGATCCACCCAGGTCCGGAAATGGACTAAGACCCTTGGGGCAGGGAATTCTAAGGTCTCAGGTACCAGGGTATGGTCCAAAGGGGTCCAGTGAGAGCTCTGGAGAGACACACCCCTTGGTCTAGCTGACCACTTGTCCCATGCAGCAGGGTGTGGCTAGTGGAGAGCCAGAGCAGGGTTCTCTAAGACATGGAGTCAAAAGCACGACCCTCTTGTTCAGGTCTACCCTTGACCCCGTGCTTCAGAAAGTCAGTGTCCTCAAAGGAGAAAGAGGTACAACCAAAGGGAAATCAAAGTAAAAACAAAGTGGTGAAGTTCTAGTCCCCATTCTACCTTTAAACATTTGGATGACCTTAACCCCCCTGGGACTGTTTCCCCTTCTGTGAAATGAAGTGATTGGAAGTTAAAGAAGATGATCTCTACAATATACTGCAAGTCTAAGCTCCATGAGCTTCTATAAATCAGGGCTCAAGGAGGCAGACCCCCAGAAAAATAAAAAATAAACAGAGCAAGCCGAGCCACAGACACCGAAAACAGCTGGGCTAGGCAGTGCATGTATGTGTGCGTGTGTGTGTGTGAGTGTGCATGTGTGATGTGCAGAAGACAAGAACATAAAGGGGGAAAGATGGATGTCCCAGGAATGAGACCAGGGCAGGGGGGAGAATGATTAGCCCAGGGAAGCCGGGGGGATCCTCCGGCACCCACACACAGGCTTCAGGTCCTACCTATGCTATGTAAGTGAAAATGTATTTCTTGACTGAGCACAGGAAGGGGGGGCCCCTGGGAAACCCCCTCTCTCTCATCTCACACATTTCCAGAGGGCTTGCAATTAGCGGATCGTCTCAGCAGAGGAAGCATGAAGGTGCTTTCACACTGGCAGCTGTGCCCGAGAGGCACTGGGGCAGGGCTGCAGAAGGGGAGGGAGGACTTCTTCACCTCCCCTCCTGTCCCCACCCTCCTCTGGTTACCTGAGCTCAGCTAGAAGGGGCTTGTCGCCTAGAACCCACCAGGAGCTAGACAGCAGCTGTCCAGGGCAGTGCAAACCCAAAGACTCAGCGCTGGCTCCAATCTGAGCACTCACTTTCGCCTGCACGGAAAAGTGCCTCGCGGTGTGCAGCACAGAAACAGTACGATGTGAAGAGGCAGGTGTTTTTCCTTAATGGGCCAGCGATGACATACCCACTCGCCTTTCCCACCATATGAAACAGTGGCACCCAGGGTGTCCCATCCCACGTCTGGTGACGCAGGTTCCTGTCCACTTCCAGCCCTCGCTTCTACCTCTGTTCAGCTGCCTCCCAGGGGCAACAAAACAAGAAGCATAAACTGACCACAAACACAGGTGTGTGTTCCTCAGGCCCGGCCCTGTGTGTGGTTCAAACACTGGGCCACGCACCCAGTGTGACACGAGGAGAGGATCCAAAGGCCTCCCCTGGCCATGCGCCCACAACACCAACTCCACATGGCTGGCTCAGGGCAGCAGACTGCCCCAGTTTACATCACAGTCATGCTGCCGAGCGTGGCGTCCTCCGAGCAAGGGTGGCCCTGGTGGGGAGCAGGAGGGCCTGGGGAGGAAGCAGAGGGAGGGTGGGCCTGCTGTCCCCACAGCATCAAGAGCAGCCACACTTGTATCTGGACCTCTTGAGCCAAAACCCACTGAAAGCTGCTGGACTTAGAAATTATAACCCCAGGAGCTTCCCGATTGATGACCTGTGAGAAGATTACAGATTAATCCATTGTTGGCCATTACCACCACATAAGGTTCGTCTACCAGGAAAAATAAGTCTTTTTTTTCCTTTGAGAGATAGAGAGAGGTGGGGACAGAGACAGGAAGGGAGAGAGATGAGAAGCATCAACTCCTAGTTGCGACACCTTAGTTGTTCATTGATTACTTTCTCATATATGCCTTGACCGGGGGGCTACAGCCAAGCCAGTGACCCCTTGCTCAAGCCAGTGACCATGGGCCTCAAGCCAGCGACCACGGGGATCATGTCGATGATCCTATACTCAAGCCGGCAACCCCGCACGCAAGCTGGTGAGCCCGCGCTCAAGCCCGCAACCTCAGGGTTTTGAACCTGGGGCCTCAGTGTCCCAGGTTGATGCTCTGTCCACTGTGCCACCACAGGTCAGCCAGGAGAGGTAAGTCTTGAAGCAGGAAAGGAAATGAGAAGAGAATGAGACCTCCGGGGGCAGTAGCAGCGGAGGCTCCTGAGCCCTGGCACTGAGCAGAGGCAGCACTGGGAGGGAGTCTTCCCCAGTGGACACCCAGTAGACCAGACGGCCGGGCAAAGGCTCCACACAGTAAAGCAGACAGGGGCAAACCCACCACTGACCCCCAGAGAAGGACACGAGATCTGCGGACCCCAAGCTCAAATAAGCCATCTGTTCCCAGACCTCATACTGTATAATAATAAATATCATATGAAAATAGATACACCCATTATTTTAAAAGATAAAAACAACTGGCAAAATACGGGCTATTGCTCCACAGAACCAGATGTGTCAATGGTCCTCAGATGACAGCTCTTTATCAAATCTGATAAGTGAGGGTTCTGTAGAAATGTGTGTACAGGTATAAACATACAGCCAGTGTATTCTGTGAAACTGAAAATCTTCTAACAAAAAAGTATGTGCAACAGAAATGAGTACATGTATAATCTAGTCTAAATTTATAAAACGTGTAAAATATCCCAAAATGTAAATATATGTCTGGGTATTAATACAGCAATTTTTTAAATGATTGTACCTTCTAATTTTTGTACAATGGCCATGAGTGGTTATTTATTTTTTCCTAAGTTTTTTTAAGGTCAGCCTGTAGAGGTAAGGCGAGACCCTGGATCACAAGCACCCACTGTTCTCAGCACAGCCTGTGCTGCATCTCTGCTGCCCCCATGTGGTAGAGGGAAGACATGACACCCAGATACCCAAGACACCCAACAGGGACCAAATTCCCAAGTTATCTTGGATTGATTTCTCTGCCTCTTTCACGAGTTCACGGCCTGGATTTGTCCCACTTCTGAACACGAGGCTTCCGTGGCAGACAGTGCTAGGATATACATGGGAACTCCTATCTGCTCCTAATGCTAAAGAGATGGATACAGACCCTGGTACAGGGTTCAGGACCCAGAGAACCACTCTGGCAGGAATAAAGGTGGAAATAAGAAAGGATGAAACCTCAGGAGACTAAGGGCCAAAGGTGACCATGAAAGCAGGTGCCTAGTGGTATTGGAAACGCCTCCTTTGTCCTAGGGGATCAAGAGGATGCCACAGGTGCCCTGGCCGGTTGGCTCAGCGGTAGAGCGTCGGCCTAGCGTGCGGAGGACCCGGGTTCGATTCCTGGCCAGGGCACACAGGAGAAGTGCCCATTTGCTTCTCCACCCCTCCGCCGCGCTTTCCTCTCTGTCTCTCTCTTCCCCTCCCGCAGCCAAGGCTCCATTGGAGCAAAGATGGCCCGGGCGCTGGGGATGGCTCTGTGGCCTCTGCCCCAGGCGCTAGAGTGGCTCTGGTCGCAACATGGCGACGCCCAGGATGGGCAGAGCATCGCCCCCTGGTGGGCAGAGCGTCGCCCCTGGTGGGCGT
This sequence comes from Saccopteryx leptura, assembly GCF_036850995.1. Taxonomy (NCBI): domain Eukaryota; kingdom Metazoa; phylum Chordata; class Mammalia; order Chiroptera; family Emballonuridae; genus Saccopteryx; species Saccopteryx leptura. The sequence goes on from NC_089504.1 coordinate 312,883,408, forward strand.
GCCGGGTGGATCCCGGTCAGGCGCATGCGGGAGTCTGACTGTCTCTCCCTGTTTCCAGCTTCAGAAAAATGCAAAAAAAAAAAAACAAACAAACAAAAAAAAAAGAGGATGCCACAGGGAGTTGGTGATGGTTACTTCTGCCATCTATGTTTACAGGGCACTCGAAGCGACCACCTTTGATCTGTTATCTCAGAGCACATTCCCAGAATGCAGAGGGAAATTCAGTGGGTCCAATATTCCCCCCGGATGATAGTTTTAACTTACGATTAACACACCATGAAGACTTGATAATGTTACTATCAAATGACAGGCAGGTAGATTTAACCTGATCCTCTAGTATTTGCAGAACTGTTAGAAGGCATGAACTAAGTTTTAAAATGATTAACGTTTTGCTTACTGAAAAATCCATTTTTTCATGCTTGAATAATCGGATCTCTAACAACTAAGGGCAAGTGGATCACCGAATGAATCCCCTTCCCCTCAAAGCACAGGGATGAGCCAGGTACACACACAAACACACATTGTGTGTGAAAGTCCCCAACTGCCTGCCTGTTCCTTAACCCTGGACTTCAACCCCTTTCTCCTGCACAGGACCTGGGGATGAAGCCCAGATGGTCCTTCTATGTGGTGGCTCCAGAGTCAGACTCTGCATTCAAATGCAGCTCTGGCGTCTGCTGTGTGGCCATGGGCGAATTAGTGAAGCTTCCTGAGTCTCGGCTGTCTCCTGTGTATCCTGGAGAGAGGAACAGGACCACCTCCTGGGCTGCCGGAAGGTTAGATGAGCTAACATCAGTAAAGGGCTGAAAAAGCGTGGCTGGCACAGGGCATCCCGGAGAAACTCATTAGCTCATTCTGCCCTTTTAGTTCTATTGCAAAACGGGTTTGACGTGTAATTAATTAGATAATTTTTTTTTTTTCAAAACAGTAATTAAAAATGAAAATACTTCCTACTAATAAAGACCATTTCTTAATAAAATTGGGCGAGAACAGAGTGGCCAGGGCCTCCTTGCCCACCTCTGCAGTTGGATGTTCTCTTCAGGAGACTCAAGCTTATGGACTTTATTCTCCTACAAACCTCTCCTTAACTCCCCTTTTTAAAAATTTTTATTTTTAATTTATTGTGTGGACATGGTTTCAAGTGTCACACTCAATTTCTTAACCCCATTAATCACAGCCCATGTCAGGATCAGTCTTTTCATCAAGCCCATGTGTTTCAGGAAAAGTAAAGAACAGGCATGTGTCTGCGGTATGTGTGCAGGTGTGTCATTGCATGGAGGCGTGTGTGCATGTGTGTGTGCATGTGTGTATTGTGTGTATATGGGGTACAGCCGACTTGAGCACCCAGCACATCTACACTTTCTTTTTTTTTTTTTCTTTTTCCGAAGCTGGAAACGGGGAGGCAGTCAGACAGACTCCCACATGAGCCCGACCGGGATCCACCCGGCATGCCCACCAGGGGGCGATGCTCTGCCCCTCTGGGGCGTTGCTCCAGGCCGACGCTCTACCACTGAGCCAACCGGCCAGGGCCACATCTACACTTTCGATGTGATCTCCTCCGCCTTCCTTCTGGCTCTGGTGCTGGGTCCGCCAGCCCCCATCTCTCCCCACCGTCCTTTGGGCACTTCAGCCAGCCACACTTACCTATTGGTGTTCTCCAGAACCTCAACCTTCTTCCGGAGCTCCAAGTTCTCCGTCGAACAAGACTCCACTCTATACAGGGGAGAGAAAGAGGCAGATCAGTCCCATCAGTAGAGCAGCGCAGAGCCCGGGGCTCAGCTGGAGGCAGCTGGGGATCAGAGAAAGCTCACGGATGACTCCAGGAAAGGGAGGGAAAGGCCTGGCCAACCTGCACTGGGAAGAAGGGTGTGGAACAGAAGGAACAAAAACAGAAAGCGCTGAGTAACAAGTGCCCGAATAATAGATAACGCACAGGATGGCACACAGTGTGAACTCCTGCTAGGGAGTTCCCACCTCGTCTTCTCTCTCTTCTTCCCTGCCTGGCAATGCCCATCACACTGTCCCTCTGCCCTACAGGGTCTGGGTGCCGCCAGCTCTACTCTTGGCCAGAAGGACTAATAGGGAGCCAAGGAGATCAAGGCAGGGTGACAGGGAGAAGAACCCAGGCCCTCAAGACAAGGAATCCAGGCGCTGGAACATGCACGTCCCAACAAAGCAAAAAACAGATTTTCACAGAAACCTTTTGACCCTGGATGCCAACAGAAAATGAGGAAACAGATTTGTCTAGGGTGGCCAAGTGGAATGAATTAATCAGCTCTACTCCTTTAGGCTGAAATGGCGCCTCTCCTCTGAGGAGTGCGGGGGTGTGTATGTGAATGTTAATATTTGCGCTTGTTGGAAAGGAAGCCTTCAAAGACTCAGGGATCTTTGGTCGGAAATGGATATGGTACAACTGCCTGCTAAGATCGAGTGCCGTGGATGGACCTTCAGACTATGACACTAAGTGAAATAAGTCAGACAGAAGATGTTAAGAATCGTGTGACTTCACTTATATGTTGGATTTGAAACTAAAAGCAACAAATGAGCAAACAAGACAAAAATACAAACTTACAGACATAAACGCATGGTGGTTACCGGGGAGGAGGGGGCGGCGGGGAAGGAAGGAAGGGGTAAAGGAGGTCAGATATATGTTCACGGAAGACTTGAGCTCGGGTGGTAAACACACAATGCAATATAAGATGATGTATTATAGAATTGTATACTTGAAACTTACATAATCTTATTAACCAATATCACCCCAATAAATTAAAAAAAAAAAGATTCAGTGTGCTTTCACTTCTTGCCATTATATAAGCGTCCCCTCTGAACACCACTAGGTGGCAGGCGAGACACAGCTGATACACCAGCGACTGGATGGTGGCGGCAGAGGGCTCCAACCCCTACCCGCTCCTGGAAAGCAAGAGCTCTGCAACTCCCACTTCTCTGTGAGTATTACCCAATAACTGCAAGCAGTCTGGCAAGGGACTTACTTCTTCTCCAAGCTGTCCATGTACTCTTTCTTCTTCCTCCTACTTTCCTGGGCAGAAATCTGAGATGTAAGGGGAGAAAAAAGGATAAAGTTCCAGTTACATCAGAGAGCCAGGCACATGGTGATGGAAGCGAGGGTTAGCGCAGAGATCCCGGGGGTCTGCTCCCCGCTGCGGCCACTCCTCGCTTCTTCAACTCAGAGCAGCGGTCTGCAGAATGGTTTTTATTAAAAACCCCAATTAAAATTAAAAAGATTAAACAAGCACCCATGAGTATTTATATTTATTTATGTATAAATTACAGAGAGGTTGGAGGAACTGACAAGGACAAGTGAAGGAACTGACAAGGACAAGTTGATAGAAAGTCCTCGTGGGCACAGGGAATACAGTCAATAACATTGTAACGACTATGTGGGGGGGGGACTGGAAATACCAGGAGGGTCCCTTTGTAAAGTACATGACTGTCTAACCGCTATGCTGTGCACCTGAAACGAATACAAAATCATACTGAATGTAAAAAACTGCAACTGAAAAAAAAATTAATTAAAACATAAATTACAGAGAGGCCGAGTGGAGGAAAATACTAAGGCTGAGATTTTTTTTTTTTTTTAATGATTTCAATGAAAGTTCTCATTTTTCCCTCCCACTCCTGAATGAGTCATCTCATACCCAGGGTGTGCACACCCAAACAGGGAGTCCGCTGACCCAGGGGACAGGTGGAGGGGCTAGCGGGAGGCGGGCGCGAGGTGACTGAGGTCCCCGTTCCCAGCCAAGGCGGGGGGAAGGGCTGAGCCCAGGTCCCCACCACGGACAGGCCTGTGTTGGCTGAGGGGAGGGGAGGGGAGGGGAGGGGAGGGGAGGGGAGGGGCGTGACTTGATTCTGCTCCTGGTCTTTGGTCACTGAAGTGCCTAGATGTGAAGCGCTCACCTTATTCTTGATCTTCCTCCGGATTTTCTTCAGGGCTTTCTCCTCTGATTTTGTCAGGGGCAGCTTGGTGGGGATGGGGTAGCCCTCGGCCACCAGGGTCCTCTTCTCCTCCTCCGTCAGGACCAGCGGGCCAGAGCCCTGCAGCTTCTGTGCGAACCGAGAGCAGAGGGCTCAGGGACGGACAGCCGGGCACACTAGTTCTTATTTGAAAAGCAGTACACTTATACACTGCTCACAAAAATTAAGGGATATTTCAAAATGAATATGAAGCGATAAAATATCCCCTAATTTTTGTGAGCAGTATATATGTTAAGGATAAAAGATGGGTCATGACCTCTAATTTGTCACTGAGTTAAAAAAAAAAAAATTGTACCACAGACAGCAAACTAATTTTTGAGCTTTAGACATCAAAGCATTTAATCCCTGCGAGATTTTTAAATTCACCAAAGGTTGCTTATTTAAAAACAAAGCGATTTCCTATTGTAGGATGTAAGGATCATCTATGTTAATGGTAAATCTATATGTGGGCTATAATTAGGAGAACAACAGTACCCTTTTTATTCCTCATGCTATAACTATGTCTAATAAACATCTGAATAAAACCGGAGGTGTGCAGAGAGAGAGAACTGTGAGATGACAAGCCATTCCTAAAACGGTTCTTTAAGAGCATCACCCTGCTTTACACCTGAAACCTCCTGACAGGAATAACAAGCACGTGGCCTTGAATGGCAGCCACCTCGGTGAGGGTCCAGGTGACAGAACGGGAAGGGATCCCGCCCAGAGAAGTCCGCGGGGACTCACGTGCGGTGCGGTGAGAAGCGGGGAGCTGGACAGCGCGGAGGCGGCCCGCGGCAGGGCTCTCGCGGCCGGGCTGTGGGCGGGAGGCAGGCCGAACGGGTGCAGGCGCGGGTTGGGGCTCAGACTGCCCTCCGAGTCGCTGCTGTGGCTGCTGGGCGGCGTGGGCGGCAGGTGCAGGTGGTCCACGGGGGCTGAGTGACAGAGAGCAGTTCCGCCCATCAGACAGCGACCAAGCAGGGTCTGGGGGCGGCTAAACAAACCACTCAGCCACAGGGCAGAACGTGGGACAACGCAGCAGAGAAATGAGGGCCCTCCATGAGCTGATGGAGGAAGATCTCCAAGATGCTGTTGCAATAATCAAGGTGCAGAACAGTGTCTAAGGTAGCCCTCCTTTCATAAGAGAGGAGAAGAGGAGAATACAGGGTTCTATTTGCTTTATCTGCATAAAGAAGTGCTGAGAAACAGATAAGAGACTAATCACATGGTGACCGAATGGCAGGGGCAAAGGATGGTAGACAGGGACAGTGGCGTAACTTTCTACAGAATTCGTTTTGTGTCGTTCCTAGAGTTGGACTGGTAAACCCCGTAATTGTATGATTATCTTAGAGAAAGAGAGAGAGAGAGAGAGAGAGAGAGAGAGAGAGAGAGCAAAACCTGGGAGCCCACACGGATTTGAGGAGAGCTTGTTTGTTCCTGGAGGAATGTGCATGGTTGGGCCTGCAGGTGAGAGGTCAGGCATGACTCGGTCAGAAGGTACTAAGTCCAGGTCCAGGCCAGGTGACTCACTGGATAATGCTTTAACCCGGCATGCCAGAGGTTGTGGGTCCAACCCCGGTCAGGGAACGTGGGAGAAACAATCAATGAGTGCACAACTAAATGGTACAACTAAGTGAAACAATGAGTTGATCTCTCTCTCTCTCTCCCTCAAATCAATGGAAACATCTGTAGATAGATAAGTAGGCACAGGAAAATGAACAAGGCAGAGCGGGTGTCTCCTGCAAAGTCCCCCCGCATCTGAGCCCCGCTTTTGCCCATCCTCAGGGACACACACACACCCTCCCAGGGCCCGTGGGCCTCCACCAGTATCCACATGAGTCTCCAGGGCAGCTGGGCTCGGGAGAGAGAAGCCACTCTGAGTTCAACCTGACAGAGGAGCTCCGGGCCCCACTCCTCTTCCTGAATGGAGGATCTTGCCACTGTGCTCCAATACTTTGACAGCCAGCCGCTGCTCCTGTGCCCAGGGTCAGGAACTCAGAAAGCCTGTCCGCCTCACACCCCTGCTGGGGCATCCAGAGCCCTGAGCTCAGCGCTCAGGACTGGGCACAGAGCCCGGGTGCCTCACACACCTGAGTGCACTCGGCCAGGGGACAGCTAAGGGCTGACAGAGCAATAAACCTGACAGCTCGGGGGCCACATGGCAGCCCTGGCAAGCCCAGTGACCCAAAGTAACCCCACAGGAGGGTCTGAGCACACATTCCTAACTGGGCAGGTCCTGGTGGGTCTCTACCTCCCAGACCTACGGCTTCCTCCCTAGCAAAGGTAAACCTTTACCTTAAGCGAGCCCTGTGGCCATTGTTCTTATACAGGTAGGATAACACAGGGCAATTTCCTTTTCCTACTCCTGAGAGACACCACCACCCACACCAGTGCACAAGACCACAGAACCCCTCCTTGTTATCCTGTTCCCCACGTACCATCCCTATGTGCTGTAAATATTAATATTAGCTAGCCTGTACCCACCAATGAGAGAAACACGTGGCTCTCCATTTTGCCTTTTATCCAATCCCAGAGGATTTCCCACTTTGCTTTTCCCCGCCCCCTTAATCCACCACCAATGAATTTCATAGAGCCTGTCTTTCCTCTCCTCCTCTGATCGTAACGTACAAAATAAGCAAAATAAGCCGTAAAACTGCCACTCTCCTGAGCGTTTTCTCAGTCTGTTGAGATTCTGCTTCCTGGCAGTTGTCGTCAGTTTGGCTCAAACAAACTCATAAAAATTCTTTACAAGTTTGGACATCTCTTACGTCAATGGGGCCCGGGAAGGGCCTCAGCCTTCTCTTCTCATCTTCAACTAGAGAAGGCCCGACATCCTATCGATGGAAAAGGCCATTTTGTGGCGAGACTACTCACCTAAGTAAAATGGCCCCACCCAGAGCAGCCTCTGGAGGTGGCAGACAAAGCCAGGTGGCCCACTCCCCTACTGAAATACCTGAACCCGGGGGGACAGGCCATAGACCCCTCCCACTCAGCCACCCCCCCTTCGGCCACAGCCTCCCGTCCTCATTCACAGCACACATTTTTGTTTTTCCTCTCTCTCTCTCTCTCTGTTATTCTCTCTCTCATTTTAACTCTTCTTTCCTCTTTTGCAAACATGCCACTTTTTTCCTAGATGCTTCTCTTTTTCTCTGCCCATCTTGTCAAAGAGCTCCCTAGGGGCACATTGTACAGCTAAAGACTATTCTAGAACAAGCCTATATATCTCTTTTGCCAGCGGTTCCAGGCCGCTAAGGAGGGTAAGTATGCACCTTAAATATCCGCTCACCTAGAAAGTTGGAGTCCTGAGTGTGTTACCCCAGGTTTCCCCCGTGCCGTGAAGACCCAGGGCCCTCTATGGTGTGGAATGAATTAGACAAGGAGGCCATTATACTGAGGTGCCTACACAAGGAAACCAAACCCGAAGCCTGTAAATGCTTCAGGGTTGCCAAATGAAAAACTCAGGACACCAATCACAAACAGCCAACGAGGCTTTGCCCTGCCGCCAACAATAATGTCCTTATTTGCTTCTGCAAGTCTCGGCCCGAGCTCTGGTTGGTGGGGCGCTTCTAACCACTTCCGGTTTGGTGCTGCCCGGTTCCGATCAACTTTTGCTCAAATGCACTCAGAATTTGTAATATGCCTCAGTTTATCTTCCAACAATGCTTATTTAAAAAAAAAAAAAAAACATTGGAAAATGCTTATAAACAAACAAAAAAGCCAGGAGCTGACTCACCTATTAGGGACTGCCATAGTCTCCCATGTGGGGCTGTGACATTCTGGGGAACTAGCCAAGAGTTCCTAGCGATTCATTGTCCCTTTCAGTTGGCACAGCCCAAATTCTTCTAATACTTTTCTCCTTTCTAAGTAGAGGGCACATGCGTACAAGTGTGCGCGTGCGCGCGCGCGCGCACACACACACACGTGGAACTGACAGGCACAGTGAAGTGAACTTGAATCTCCTCTTGCCTCCCTATTAAGAGTTACCGACTTGGCCACAGGTGCCTCAGTATCAGATTTCTAAACATCATTTGAAATGCTGCTCTTCAGTTACTGGCAGAGCTAGGGCAACAAGCTACTCTGCCTCCAAGCTCTGAGGCACTCAGGGCTATTGAATGTCCCCATGTCTGTTTGTCTAGGATAATGAGGAAGGGCCGCTACTGACTCCTGAGACAGCTGTCCCCCAGGGACCCCCGGTTCCGGAGCCACTGCGGGGCTTGCTAGTCCAGTGGCCACACTTTCCGAAGCACAATGCAACGTCCATCAAAAAAGCAACATGGATTTGCTAGATAACTAGCCTCATAAAAATGAAAAAAAAAAAAAAAAGAAAAAACCCGACTTTGCAGCAGCATCGAAAACTGAAAGGCACAATGGGTATCCAGTGCAAAGAAATACTCTCTCAATATGGTTTCCAGTCAATAATTCTAATTTTTAAATTTTAAAAAATGTTTATTGTATTGATTTGAGAGAGAGAGAGAGGGAGAAAGAGAGGGGGAGAGAGACAGAACATCGATCAGTTCCTGCATGGGCCCTGACCAGGGATCACACCAGTCACCTTTGAGCTTTGGGACGATGCTCTAACCAACTGAGCTATTTAGCCAGGGCAATTTTAAAATTAAATTCTTCTTTTTGTTTTTACTGATAATAAAGGCAAATGCTAACCCAGATTAAATGGCTGCAATCAAATTCCTAAGTCAGTTTCTAGAGGGATGAAGGTAGAGTGTGTGCCGTGAGAACAGCTCAGGTACACATTAAGTACATACCATCACACAAGCGTGTACCACAGTGCGCCTACCCCCTCCATGGCAAATGCATGGACAAAGTTCTTATCTGCTGACCGTACTAATGGACTATTCTTGTATAAATAAAAATGAAGGCCACAGCGTGGCAGAAGGCACAGAATTGAGAAGCACAGGACCCGGGAGGGAAGGTTTGAACGCAGAGTGACCTCACTAGACTCTATGCGATTTAGGGGGACAGGGGCTCTGCAGGCAGGATTCCTATAGTGTGGTTTCCCTTGAGAACAAGAGGGAGAGGTCAGACAGAAACTGGCATGGAGAAGAAACAAGTGAAACTATGGCAACTCCAGTATGACATGAGAGTTCTCAACAGGTGTCAAGGAGCCCGTGAGGTGCGCAAACACTCGGAACAGGAAGCGGGCTCCTTGCCACGGCTGTCATCCCAAATCAACCTTGGGGGGCACTGAACTGATCCGATAGATACGCTGTGAGTTCACTCCACAAAAGGGTTAAGCCAGAGCTGTTCACATGGGCAACGGTGGGAGGTCTGCTTATCTGTGTCCGGGGATGATCACCGCCCAGCGCAAGGGGCTGGCTGTACCCACAAGTTCCCACCGGGATGGCCTGAGGACACAGAGCTTGTTCCACCTGAGGCACTGGGCCTACAAAGGTTTTGAAAAATCGCTCGGGCTAGGAGTAAAAGCAATGTAAAAGATTTAGCCGGAAATTAAGCCCATGCAAACACAGAGAAGGAAATCTTAGCGTTCGAGATTTGTACTTAGAATCAAGGCTTCTTTGCGAAGAACTACCAGAGCTAGTTCGCAAAGCAGACTCTGCCGCTGGGACCAAGCGACCCCAGCACTTCCTCCCGCATTCCCTTTCTCCTCAGAGCCTGCACAGACACCTGGGCACCGGAAGGGACACGGGAGAGGGGGTGGGGACAGACCTTCTTTAGGAGAGAAGTTGAGGAACTGGTCCACTTCATGAGGCTCCAGCTTAATCTTAGGAATAACCGTCTGGCATGAGGAATCGACCTAAAGGAAGAAGTTTAAACACAGCTTTTAAAACCGGGGACAACCCCGAAGGAACACCCAGGGGACCAGCTTGTCTCGGCCCTGCCTCGCCGGGGCCCTCAGCACGGGTGGCTCTGACGGAGGGGTGGAGGAAACCCTCCCTGTCACAGTGACTCATCCTGGGGGTTTCCTCCTCCCCTCCTTCTCACTGCCACGCCTGGCATCACAACCGATAAAACCCTCAGAATTCTCCAACTAAAAGCCCAGGGCTCACTGACCAGTCCTCTTTCTGCTGCCTTTGTGGTACTAGAAATGTGTGTTACTGCAAAATCATCTGATCAATTTCAATGAACCACAGGCCAGTACCAGTTTGTACTGAGTAAGCATCTGGGGAACCGGGCCGCATTCTTTCTCTCCAGGCCTCCTGCTGACCGGTGACATCTGCCCATGGAAGACTCAGCCGTCTGCCCAGGGAGCAAGGCCAGGACCCTGACCTAATCACATACTCAAAACCCACTGGACTAAAACCTGCAGCCAGAAACCCGGTCCAATGAGGAGACTCAGGTAGCTGCTGAGCACGGAGCTCTCAAGGAGGCATTGAGCAAGGAGCTCTGCCTAATCCCTTGTCTTCTTATAAACAGAAGGTCGAGAGCACACAGAAGGGGCCCGCAGCCAGGCAGGGTGGCTCCACCGCTCTGTGCCACCTTGTCCTGAACAGGCAGATGATGACACCTTGCTCAGAGGAGATCTGACTTAAAGAGTGTTGGTTGGCTCCCTGTTTATCACCTGAGACCTGAAATTAAGGAAAGTGAGGACAGGATGTCCAAGTATGGTTCTGGTCCATCGCAAACACCAGAACCGCCCAGAGAAAAGGTGGAATTCTACCTGCTGTCAGTGTGGCTTCTGCCAAGGAATAAACTTCCCAGTGCTCATGCTTCCCAGGGGCAACACCAATCAGAACTGGTGGGTGGGAGGTTGTTGCAACGCAGCGTTACAGTAGGGAAGAAAAATATCAGTACTACCCAGGAGCTAGCATTCCCGATAGCCACAACCCTGTAAGCCCTGGACTGTCACTATACCATCATCCTAACCAACCAGGTCCTTTCTACTGCCTTAAAAGTCAATCCCATGGAGAATGTACATTTTTTTTTAACCATAAGTATCTATCTGTTTCATTTTTTTTAATTTTGTAATAGCAATCATAGAAAAAAAATGAAATCATACTTTTACCAATTTTTCCAGACACTTTTAAAGAAAATGATATAATCAGTGCTGACACCAACTCAACATCCCCTTGATACCTACCGACCTACGGTTAGATAACCTTACACACGCACAGCCACTAGCTCCACACAGAGTAAATGCCTTCAGAGAGGGAGAGAATCCACGTCTCTCGGTCTAATCTGTTCGTAGGGAAGGCAACTGAGTGTACCCCGGCATGCATTTCCAGAGGAGGCTCCTCCTTTTCAAAAGGGGTGGAGATGGCAGTGATGGTCAGAGTGACGGAAGGGACGAGTCCCGGAGGCGCCTCGTCCGTAATCGGCTCAGTCTTGATGGTGGTCGGAGGGAAGTCTGTAGACAGGTACCACTTCTCACCTTCCACTTCGTCTGCGGGGAAAGGAGAAGCGCACGTGTGAGCTGGCTCAGAGCACTGGGCAGACGCAAAACAAAGGACCACTGAGCTTTCTCTTAAAAAAAAAAAAAAAAAAGCTCCAACAAAGAATTATTGAAAGGAGAATAAAAGAAGATCAAAGGAGGGTGTGAGAGGAGATAAATGGATAATGGAATGAATGGCCAGGTAAGAATCCATACTTGTATTCACGTGAGTGTCCCACTGTGCTTTAAGAAACTCCAGAAGGATCTGTTATCAGAGAAAGAGACTTGGCTTCCTGGACAGGCGGGGAGGAACCTGGGTGGGTGGGAAATAGGACAGGAAGGAGAATTCCAATGTGTCACCTCTTAAGCTCTTTGGTTTTCAAACCAAGTTAATGTGTTATCTATTTCAACATAAATACCTAACAATTGTGCACCTGAGACCTGCATAGTTTTGCTAACCAGTATCACCCAAAAACTCAATAAAAAGGTAAAAAAAAAAATTGAAATAAATAAGCACATTTAAAAATAAGGAAAAGGGAAGCAAATGGTTGGCAACCAGGGTCTCAGGCCAAGAGAAAGCAAGTCAGAGATTCTCCAAAAGCAGCATTCCTTGCCTAATCCCAAGTTTACTAAAGTGAGCAGAAAATAAAGCAAAGATCTGCTCCCCGGCTTTACAAAGACATTTCAACACTCCACACGGCACAACATGCTCGGTGAGTCATTCCCGTTCAGGGAGCAGTCCTTCACACTACGACACGATCTGACACTCAAGAACTGGGGTCACGTTTACTCCAGAAAAGGGAGGTGAAAATCACCCACGCCTGCCAGAGGTGGGGAAGAGCGGGCACAGAAGCTAAGGACTCAAGTTCGCAATTATTAAGTGGTATCTGCATAATCAACTTCCTTTCAACATGGGAAACAGTCAGATTCACATCCACAGAGGAAAAGGATCTGCCCCCTAAACCCAAGTTATAACTGACATCGCTTTCTCAGCCCCAATTTATTCCCTGGAGTAAAACTGACGACGGACAAGAAGATGTGTTTTTGCTTTAAGGGCTAGTTCTAGAAGGCTGCTGAGCGTGGTGGCGTGCTGGGGGGATTTCCATCTTTCCCTGGGTGAGCGCCACATCCTGTCTGAGAAGGGACGGTGGGGAGGGACAAAGGGCCTCTTGACAGCAGCCAGAGGAGGGAGACCACACCGGACCCGACACAGAACTCTGCTGGCCAGAGGGGCACCCTGGCTCTGCTCAGAGAAGCAGCAGGATGAAGAGCCAAAAGAAGATGCTAACTTCTCTCCCAAAAGCTTTGGAACCGCATGACTGTCACCTGCAGGAGAAAACACGGAAGACAGATGTGCAGAAGGGCTGGAGAGTCAGAGAGAAAGCGGAGCTCACACCTTTCCCCCTCAGCAACGGCATGCAGAGGTCTCCGCCATCCACCCCGAGCAGGACATTTCCCTGGGGGAAGCCGAAAGAGAGAACATATGATGAAACATAGAGCCTCAGTACACGTTAAAATTAAGAGTCAAAGGAGACATCGCCGAAAAAACTGCCACAAGCCTTTACCAGGAAATGGTGAGATGAGGCCAGATTCCCCGGCTGTGAAGTTGTGGTCAGTGTGATGAAACTTTTGTTCGTCACAAGGCATACAAAAACAACGGCAAAAATAAACACACAAAAAGCAAATACAAAGTTAGGACACAATAAAGACAGGTAACAAAACTGGTTCTTCTACCAATCTAACTAAGCATTCTTAAAGTGCTCATATTCCTAAAGTAGGGCAAGATAGTTTGTGTGTGTGTGTGTGTGTGTGTGTGTGTGTGTAAAGATATGCTCATTACAGTATTATGTATAATCACAAACCGCTGAAAATAACCACATTCAAGAGCGAGGGCAAGGTTAACAAATTATGGTGCACCCATACAATGGAACATTTACATATCTGGTAATATTACATGTATTAGACCTTATCAATAACAAAGCAAAGACTTATGATAAGACATTAAGAAAACAACCTGGATATTAATGTCTATACTATTAATGGAGAACATCATAAAAAATAACTAAAAGGAAATATGGCAAAAGTGCATCCCTGGAGAATAATTCAGAACAAACACATGGGACATTTTGCCTTTAAATTTTTGGCTATTTCTAAATTGCCTGTACTGAGAAAATGTTGTACCTGGATATTCACACCTGGGCACAGCCTGCTTTTTCCTGTACCATTTTATGCCTTAGCGTGAGAATTATTAGATAGAAGCCCCAGTGGCTCAAGGGGTCCATTCAGTATCCTTTGAATTAACAAGTCAATAAGCACCTTAACAGATCTGTAAGAAATGGTATTACTGGTTTCAGCTCTTCACAACTCCAGTTATGCTTGTCCTTTGCTGTGTATTTTGTAGTGTCCACTTACTATGGACTAATCCCCATCTGAGACTGTCCACATGACTTGCTTTGGCCAAAGGAATGTTAACTTCCTAACCCAAGTACAGTCGTAAAATGCATTTGCACAACTGGAGTTACACACCTGTACTTGGCCATCACACAAGAAGGATGGGTCAGGTCTCAGGATGTGTCCTGATGCCAGGAGAAGGCTAACAGACATGTAAAATGGAATTTGTCCCAAATGAGCCTGGCTATAATCAGCCAACTCTTAGCTAGCCTTAGACATGTGGATGCATCTAGCTAAAAAAAACAAGAACAGCAAAATCACTAGGCTGAGTCCCCCCCCACACACACACACAACATAAAGCTATAATAATAAATGATTGTTATAAAAGCTAATGAGTTTTGCACATTTTCTGTAATGCATTAACATAGCTGGTTGATACAATATAGCTGAATACACACACACACACACACACACACACACACAAACACACACACAAGAAATGATATCCTTACACCAGAACCTATTGCAACAAAATAGCTATCCGTTGTTTCCATAATAATTCCTCTAAACCATCAATTGGGAACCATATCAATACATATTTTTAGACTGACTCATTAGGCCCACCAGTTACGTCACAGAATAAATGACTGGAGAGATGAGAGTCAGCCAGGAAGAAGCTTGGAGAACCACACTCCAGTGGCAGCCGAAATGAGAGAAGAGAGCTTTCATTCTGAACTACTGGGTGTTGGCCTGTCCTCCATCCCTCAGTGGAAATAAACATCAAATCAGAGAAAAACAAAATGACACATTACCTATGAGGCAGGAGGTTAACAAAAGAGAGAGTAACAGGGAATGAGGAGGACACGTATTATAATTTTCCACCCGACCTTATTTCCGTATTTTTATTTTATTGGCAGAAAGATCCAGGAGGGCCACCACGGTGTAGAAGTGTGACGATCCTCAGACGTGTGGGCTATTGGCTAAAACTACAAAAGCAAGTATCAGCGCACATTCTCTCCCTTTTGATTTCTAAAGCTCTAAGCTCAGATATTGAGTTTAAAAGAAATGTTTTTCCCTAAGTGGTGTTTACACGCCTTTGAAGTTTCATTGCAGAAGAAAAGCATCACCCAATAAGGTCAGTGGTGCAGCGCAGGGAGTAAGAAGAACCCCCGCATGCCATCTGACTTCGCTTCAGCACCTTCCTGTCAAAGGTCGCACTCCACTGGCACATCTCCTTAGCATCAACACTTAGCTATCAGCCAGGAAATAAAAGCAAGCCACTGTCTCGTGGTGATGAACAAGTCCTTCACGTCCAAGGACAAAATGGAGCAGCTGTGAGCCACGGGGTTAGACGCCAGGATTATCAAGACAGCAGGGTGGACGGTCAAAAGGAGCTAAAGAGGATGTGAAATCTAAGCCAAGGCAGATCCTCGATCGTTTCCATATGTTCCACATAACTAATTGCACTGAATAGATACTGATTCCAGGGAAGGGGGAGAGAGAAAACTAAACTCTAAATTAGGAGTGCATGGGTTTCTTTGTAAATGTTATACTACACATAGATGTTATGTGTGTGTGTATGTATACATATACAAATGCACACGCGTACATGTGTATACATATAATGTGTGTGTATATTCTTAAAAAGAAAAATCAGGGGCCAACAACACACAATGGAGAAAAGAAAGCCTCTTCAATAAATGGTGCTGGGAAAACTGGAAAGCCACATGCAAAAGAATGAAACTGGACTATAGTTTGTCCCCCTGTACTAAAATTAACTCAAAATGGATCAAAGATCTAAACAAGAAAAATCACACGGGCCCTGGCCGGTTGGCTCAGTGGTAGAGCGTCAGCCTGGCATGCAGGAGTCCCGGGTTCGATTCCCGGCCAGGGCACACAGGAGAAGCACCCATCTGCTTCTCCACCCCTCCCCCTCTCCTTCCTCTCTGTCTCTCTCTTCCCCTCCCGCAGCCAAGGCTCCATTGGAGCAAAGATGGCCCGGGCACTGGGGATGGCTCTGTGGCCTCTGCCTCAGGCGCTACAATGGCTCTGGATGCAACAGAGCGACGCCCCAGAGGGGCAGAGCATCGCCCCCTGGTGGGCATGCCCGGTGGATCCTGGTCGGGCACATGTGGGAGTCTGTCTGACTGCCTCCCCGTTTCCAGCTTCGGAAAAATGAAAAAAAAAAAAAAGAAAGAAAAATCACACGGGACCAATACCACTTGCAAGATCTACCCACATCTATATCCATCAGCTATTTATAGAACATGTCTAATGTAGAAAGGAAATTTTTGTCAAACAAATACGCCTCATCTAAAACCCTCAGCCTTTGATAACTGTGTCTGTCCCTTGAAATTTTCCAAAGGAGTTAGCAAATCTTGACCAGTTGTTGATGTAAAAATCTCTTCCAGGGAACATGGTACGGTTAGGTTCTGGAGGCGGGGGGAGGGCAAGAATTCAGTGGAATGTGTCAGAATCATTTGGAACTACAGCCCACTACGTGTTCAAATGGAAAGTAAAGGGCTGTCTCCCTGTGGTCCCCTCCCTGGGTGACATAAACCTGAAATAACCTTCAACTGTGAGTGGCAGGACGGGGTGCTGATAAGAGTAAAAATAGTAAACACTTAACTGCAAGTATTTACTATATAATAAATATTGTTCTAAGTGGGTTATATCTATTAATTCATTTAATCTAACCATGTAAGGCTGGTGCTACAATTACCTCCACTTCACACAAGCAAGGGATACAAAGAGATTAAATAACCCACCCGAAGTTACACAACTGGTACCTGGCAGACCAGGGACGCACACTCAGACAAACCACCTCCACGGCCTTGAACGTGGCTGCATATGTCGTTTTTCAAGAAGAGACAAATGATGGAATAGCCACCAGTGATTATTCCTCAATTAATGTTCTCTTGAGCCCATGCTCAGCCACTATAAAAAGGTAGGTGCTTTATTGGTTCTTTCTACACTTCTTATCTTAGTTTATATAGATTCTGAATCTAATGTTCATGAGGTGAAGAATTCCAGTTGAAGATCAACCAGTAATAGCTAAAACATTCTGAGGGCTCCCTGCGCCATTCTAAATGTCCCTCGCGTATTAGACGAGTGTCGTGATCAGTATAATTTCTCTCAGATACCTCCCTCTCTGTCCTTTCTTTCCTGGCTATACAGAACCTCTTTCCCTTACTCCAGTCATTCATAATGTGTCCGCTTGGTCAATTATGTAGTTAACTATGCAGTAATTTGTATAAAGGCAACAATAATATTTATTTAGTGCTTACTCATTGCCAGGGACTTTTCTAAATGCTTACTTAATACATATTAACGCATTTAATCCCTAGAACAACAGTATGGGGTAAGCATTATTATTCCCATTTTAAAGACCCGGAAAGTGAGGCACCCAAGGTGAGCAACTTGCCCAAGATCATGCCATTCGTAAGAGGCAGAGCCCAGATTCAAACCCAGGTAATTTGACTCGAGAGAGTAACTAACAGCTATCCTCTGCCAATGCTCTGCTGTGAGCATCTCAGGTCCTCCTGCAGGAGGCAGTGGTTCAAGTCTGAATTAACCACTGGTGGACAAATGATTGATTGCAAAAGATTTATTGAGCAATAAATAAAGTTTTTTCTTTGCCGAAGGGATGATCCTCACTCATGAATTTCCAAAGCCAGCTTAATTGCTAGATAAATGAACACATGGCTTTCTATACTATTCTATACTATTCCAGTACTGCCACAGGCAGACAAAGGAAGTCATTATTTTACTCTTTTTTTTTTTTTTTTTTTTAAGGAGAAGCACCGTTATTCTTTTTACCTGTTAGAAAAAGAAAATAAAAGGTGATGGACAAAGAAAGGTATATATCACAGTCCCAGGTTTCAGTCTTGGAGAGGATGTCTGTGCCTCTGCTCGTCCAACCCGACCACATCAGGGCTTTCACCAGCCCCCGCCCCCGTGTCAGTGGACCCAGCTACTTCCTGTAGGTAGAAACGAGCACATCTTCCTTTCTACCCCTGAATCTACCCCCTCCAACTAAGATGGCTCAGAATGATGCTCTTGCCTAGCTCAGCCCAAACGTGAGGAAGACACAGCTGCTCATCGCTCCTCTGTGACTTTCCATCAGGTCCCACTTCCTGGGAACATCTCGACATCAAGACATCCCTAACGCCGCAGGCTGGAAACCCACGTCATTATGACTCATCTCTTTCCTTTACTCAGCATACTCGATCCGTGTGCTCACCCTGCCATGGGTTCCATCTGAACATTTCAAAATCCCTTGTTTCCTCTGCCGTGCCGGTCATACACCTTTCTGCTTCCCCCGGCATCCCCTGGCGTTGCTGTAACCATGCATGCCTGACCTGCCCTGCCCTGGCACTGTCAGCCATGAGACAGCATTTTCTTTCCTAGCCTCCAAAAAGCTCCAACCCACTCTCCTAAGGCCCTGTTGCCCAATCAGTCTGGAGTCACCTCCTACCAGCAGGCGGTCCTGCTTCCCCCCCAAGCTACATCCCTCCAGCATCTGGTCAGCGGTGGCTCACAGACTCCTGTTCTCATGCCCACCTGTGAAAACAGCTCCATCCATTTCCTTTGTCTGCACCAAGCCTGCCTCCCCAGCCAGCCACAGGCCCTGCTAGCTCTAGCAAGCTAAATCAGAAAGAAGTTGATCATTATGTATGTCCCTGGCCCCTTCTCTCTAGACCTGGAACAGCCACAGGGGCAGTCCCCTATTCCACCCAAAAGAAAACCACCTTGACTTGGGCGTGGTACAAATCCTGTCCTAGACTGCTTCTGTGTTAGTCCAGTTCATGCTGAGTCTGTTGATGTTGGACATACTTTCTAACTTTGTTCTTATAGCATCTGTGAGGATAGAGATCATGTCTGGTTCTCTCCAAACAGCCTGAGTCCAGCACTATTAAGTTTTATTTTATTTTATTTTCCTTAGGAAGATCACTGCAATTAAGGAACAAAGCAAATGAATACCTAGCATAATTCAAAGGGGCAGGACCTGAGGAAGACAGGGTAACTCGTGGAGCTCTCCCCCCGTGTGGTAAGACACAGACGTGGCCATTCATATAGGAGCTTCAATTTCTCCATCAAAGCATAAAAACAGCCACAGACATTTTACGTTTTCCTTGGATGTTCCGCCTATCTCTGGATAACCTCCTTTTTCTTTTCTCCCAACAGAAAACGCTGCTTAGCATCTGCTGAACAGCCTTCGCTGTGGGGAGACAGGCTCGGGCTGGATGGAGATGGGGGATGTCTCTCTGGAAGGTCTGAAGGCTGAGCCTACATTCCGAGGACCGGCTCCAGCGGTTGCTGAACCACACAGAGTTCTTCAACTCGAGCGTTTCAGAAAAGTCTACAAATTTGGCCCCGAAGACAGACTCCTATGTAATCATACACCAGTATGTCCCAATCTTCTTCATCTATTTTTTTTTTTTTTGGTTGCAGACTCTTCTGAGGATCCAAAAAAAGTTACATATGTTCTCACCAGAAAAACTGACAAATGTTGACAGCCCACAATTTTGGATACCATTTGAGGGATTGACAGTCCATTTGAGGACCATGATGGGATAACAAGCTGCAAACATCTATATGTGTGTCCGATATAATTGGTCTGGGGTTCAAGGAATCAGGGAGAGGAAGAAGGGGAAGTTAGTGGGGAAAGAACATGGAAGGAAGAAAGGAAAAAAAGGTTAAGAGTGGGAGATGGGGGGAGGGAAAGAGAGAAAGAAGGAGTAAAAGAAGGAGAAAAATCCTAATAAACTTGGAAAGAGTCTCAAACTGTTTATCTTATCATTTTGTTTTGGGCTTAGAAGCTATTATAGAAGAACTGCATTTAATCTAAGTAAAATTGGACAAGATGATCTGACTCATGGGTTTTATTGGGTATAATGAAATACTCACTAATCATCACTAGAAACAAGGACTCTTAGTTTGGCTAAGCTGATTTCCCGGTGCAAGAGAAAGAATATTAATAAAAACAGCAATTTTTACCTTTTTAAATTTCATTTTATTTATTGATTTTAAAGGGAGGAGAGAGAGAGAAGGGGGTGGGAACAGGAAGCATCAACTCATAGTGGTTGCTTCTTTTTTATTATTTTATTTTATTTTATTTTAATTTTTTTAAAATTCATTTTAGAGAGGAGAGAGAGACAGCGGGGAGGAGCTGGAAGCATCAACTCCCATATGTGCCTTGACCAGGCAAGCCCAGGGTTTTGAACCGGCAACCTCAGCATTTCCAGGTCGACGCTTTATCCACTGCGCCACCACAGGTCAGGCTATAAGAACAGCAATTTTTAAATGCTGCCAATTTATATGCTGCCAAAAGAACCAACATCCTCCTCCAGCAGGTAAGTGATCTGCCTAACAGAGCACTTGGTTCTAGAGGGACCGTTGTGGACTGGTCCTCCCTTAAGGGACATGCAGAATGGAGTTCAAATGAGTCAAGCCCTTCTGTTCCCAGAAATTTGGTCATCCACAAAACTCAGCAAAACAACTGAAGCTAAAGACCTAGACCAAGCTTTCTCAAGCATGTTCCTCATCCATCCACGTCCACGGCCTAACTTTAATTTCACACCCCCAAATGGTGACTTCCATGTCCGTTATCCCCTTCTAATAAAAGCACTTCGACTGGCGTAGGGCGGTCGGTTTCTCCTCCGAGAAAAACCGGTAAATAACAGTGATGCACTGTGGGTCAGAAACTCCACAAAATAGTCTGACACACTGTACTGTTCTCAGCCAATTACTAGCACAACCTATTGCAGCGTCAGATCTTTAAACAGAACAAGGCACCCACTGGTGGGACTGAAGGATGTGTGCTCTGTCCTAACGATCAGAAAGGCTTCCCGGAAACGATGGGCTGAGTAGCTCTCCTTGCACTAAGCCCTTCACATGGGTGGCACCCAGGAGTCCCATTATGCTGCATTTATACTGATTAGGATTTAAAAACAGAGAGTACGCCTGAAATGAATATAATATTGTACATCGACTATAACTGGAAAACAGATGTTTAAAAAATTATACTCTCCAAACCCTTCACTGCATTAAAGTTTATGATATACCACACAATTAATAATAATAATAATAATAATAATAATAATAATAATAGTGTTATCATGGAAGAGAGAGGGACCTTGAACTTTGGGAAATCTGCCAATTTCACCAGATATCTTTTATCATCACCACTCTTGAAACTCGACTCAATCCTTCAAGGTCCAAAGAAATTCTGCCTCATTTACGCAACTTTCCCTGTGATCACCGATGGGCATGCTCTCTCTCCTGTCAACTTGTCTAGCTTAATTCCCTCCTGGGACACCACTCACTCTGTCTGATAAAGGATCTGGGTGCATGGCATCTTCCCCAGGCTCCAAGCTACGTACAGGCAGGACCTCAGTTGTACTGCTGTGTGGGAACAAGTCTCTGGGGCGGTGCCTGACACACAGTGGGTATTCAACCAACACGTAGAACAGAAGGGAAAAGTCAGTTGGCCGGGTTGCTCAGGCCATCTCTAATCTGCATATTCTAGAACAGCCAGGCTGCAGAACGGCCAACACCACAGATGCTAATGATGTGAATACAGTATAAGTATCGCTATATTGTTATCATACTCCTGGCACAAGGCCTACGCATTCACTGTTTCCTGTGCCTGGAAGCCTTTCTCTGAGACATACATTTAGTTCTGGCCTGCATCTCCTGTTATTTTTGCTGTAAGCCCCAATCCCCACTCCGCTATGGTCTGAATGCTCGTGTCCCTCAAAAACCATATGTTGAAATCCGAACCACCAAGGCGATGGTATTAGGAAGTGGGCCCTTGGGGAGCTGCTCAGGTCATGAGGGTACAAATGGGGGTCATGAGGGTCATGAATGGCATTGTTCCATGAGTACATTATGAAAGAGACCCCCCAGAGCTCCCTAGCTCCTCCCGCCATGTGCAGACGGAATCTGAAGCCTGCAGCCAGAAGAGGGCCCTCACCCCACGCTCCTGACACCCTGACCTCAGACTTCCAGCCTCCAGAACAGTGAGAAATACACTTTTATTGCCTGTAAGGCACCCAGTCTGTGATACTGTGTTACAGCAGTTTGTATGGACGAAGAGCCCGCTCTTCCTCTCTACTGCCCTCTCCGGCCAGGAACTTCCTGTCCCTTTTCCCAAACTATTTTTGTATAAAATATATCACTGATCATCATCAAATATACTATATATTTTACTTTTTCTTATTTTCTATTCCCCACCTCAAGCAGAGATCTTTATACACTCTGTTTATGCCTTTACCTATTAATGCTTAGAAAAGTCCCTGGTAGGTTAAGCCCAAGATAGATACTCAATAAATGGCTTTGGAATGAATTTCAAAAATGAATCATAAAGCATTTATAAAGCACCATTTGACATGGACCCCACCGAAGACAATTGCTACAAGCCAAGACAATTCCACCTGGTCAACTACATGCAGCCCAGTGCGGGGCCACGCAAACGCATGCGAGAGCAGAGTGGGGGTCTCTCTGATGTGATGCCACCCCCACCGGTTAGGACCGTGCTTCAGTCTCCCATAGCCTTGCCCTCAACAAGTCAAGAACCACTAGATGGATGGATCACTATGCTGTAAGGCATTGATAACATGTGATAAAGGAGTTCAGATATGAAGGAAGTCACTTTACAGACATCACTATGAGAACTGTGGCAGTCAGCTTCTGAGAAATCCCCTGGGCATCCTGTCCTTCTGGCATGCCCATCCTTGCGTGCTGTCTGCCACAGCGAATCGGGACTGCCCTGTGGAGAGGAACCAATTCACCAGCATCAAAATATGAGTGAGCCTCCTTAGAAGTAGACCTTCTAATCCTGGAAATGTCTTCAGATGACTGTAGCCTCAGACAATATCTGAGTTCAGCCTCATGGGTGAGCCCGCACTAGAACCACCAGAGTGAGCCACTCCTGAATTATTTACCCACAGAAATCATGAGAGGTGATAAAAGGTTATTATTTTCAGCCACTAATTTCGGGAGATTTACATATTATAGAGCAATAGATAACTAACACGAGCGGTACCGGAAATAACTTCCACAAAAAAAGTAAGCTTGAAATAGAGGCATCAAGAAAATTGCAGAAATAACAGCCAAAGCAGAAAAGTAAGTTTGGGGGGAAACCATGTGCAAAGGCAGGTACAAAGGTCACATAGAAACCATCCCCACACAAAACTCCAGGATGGGAACCAATCTAAAGGACTTTTAATTCAACCTGTCATTGGATGCTAAAAATAATCCATGGTTAAAATAATGAAACTAAGGCAGAGAATGCATGAGTTTATTAAGGTGAAACCCAGAAGAAGGCTGACTTTCTATAATTCTCTTCCTCATAGCAACACCAATGGGGAGTATTCAGTCATAACAGAGCCCACATTCCTGAGCTGGAATTGAGGTCACTCCTAAAAGTGATTGTATAAGAATTGAGGGAAGAGGAAAAGGGAGAACAGGGGGAGAGGAAAGAAAAAGAGGAAAAGGAGAAGCGGAAGAAGGAGGAAAAGAAGGAAAAAGAAGAAAGAACAACAATAATAACTCTACAACAGACGAGGAGAGGAGAGAAGGAAGAAAAAATTGATTTATTGAAGTGCTATATGATGGGCATGGTATTAAATTCTTTCAATACATCAGCTCATCTTACCTTTGCAATAACTCCACATCCCCAAATTTTTTTAATTCTGTTTCCTCCTTTCCTTCCCAAGAGCCTTCCTGTCACCCCATTCTCCTGATTTGATGGAGAGAAAGTGGACGAACTACAAAGACAAGGGCTTAAGTCACCATGCACCTAACCTCTTGTCAGGAAAAATTGGACCATATAATTAGGGCTCCTGCAGGGTTCAGCCAAGAAAGAATCCATACCCCCAATTTGGGTCACTCACTTCCCTGAGGATGTCAGGTCAAAACTCCTGGACTGCTGGGCAGTCCACCTCTATTCAAAGGAAGAATGTATCTGAGATGGAAAAGAAGAAACCTACAGCATTCTCTGCCCCAAGACATGATGTTTTACTGGTCCCAGAGCTGGTTCTCTTAGCGGCTAGCACATCTCAGAACACCCCCAAGGAAATGCCCTATTTGAAGAAATAGATACAGATATATTTGCCTTTCACCAAAGGGCAGCGTGAGGGAACTTGTTCCATAGGGAGTCACTTTCGAAAGGTTCTGTCATATGTACAGTGGTCTAGGGAGAGGGGGAGGCCACCCAGGTCAAGCCAAAGGAGGTGGTGTTAGTGGTCCCTCCCCTTCCACATCATCCTTCTATGAGAAGAAGGACTAGAGAATATTTTTTTTTTTTTTTTTTTGTATTTTTCTGAAGCTGGAAACGGGGAAAGACGGTCCGACAGACTCCCGCATGCGCCCGATCGGGATCCACCCGGCACGCTCACCAGGGGCGACGCTCTGCCCACCAGGGGGCGATGCTCTGCCCCTCCGGGGCGTCGCTCTGCCGCGACCAGAGCCACTCTAGGGCCTGGGGCAGAGGCCAAGGAGCCATCCCCAGCGCCCTGGCCATCTTTGCTCCAATGGAGCCTTGGCTGCAGGAGGGGAAGAGAGAGACAGAGAGGAAGGAGGGGGGGGGGTGGAGAAGCAAATGGGCGCTTCTCCTGTGTGCCCTGGCCGGGAATCGAACCCAGGTCCCCCGCACGCCAGGCCGACGCTCTACCGCTGAGCCAACTGGCCAGGGCCTAGAGAATACAGTTCTTAAAACTTACTCAAGTTACTAAAATAGCTGGGCATACTTCCGAGAATACAAAACATAACAAACTCATTTTAAAAGGTATGCACACCTTAGAGAGTTTGGAAAATAAGGCATATTCCAATTAAAGGCCTGCGGGTTACTGGTCCAAACATCTTAACATCTAGAAGACCAGGAAAACTAGAGCTTCAACAAATAACCATGCCAATGACACTGATGATGAACATGAGGGGGCCAGTGTCAAGAAAGTACAGGAATAAATGATCACCAAGATCTCATACACACGAGAGCCCACAGAACCTGCGGCAGTGGGCCGAGAGGATGCCCAAGAAGCTACTACAGAGAAGAGTTGTCATAAAAATTCTTTCTCATAAAAAAAAATGGTACAACCTCTTGAAACAATGGGCTTACTGGAATTATCAACCAGAGAGGCCATCCTGATTTGCGAGAGGACGTCCTGCTACCCAATCCACAGGGTAGAAAAAAGCCATTATCATCCGGCCACAGCAGGTCCCCACAGTACACAGGCCGGGGCAGAGAAATGTGTCCCATTGCCTCTTTGCCTGTCCCCACAACCCAAGCACAAGGCTTTACACCAGGCAAGCATGGGGCTGGCAATACAATACACGTAGTCCACACCCTCGTGAGACTCCACCCTGAGTTTACCGTCATTGAAACTGTCACCAGTGGCGACGTGGGCGAACGGTGACTGGGCCCGGGGCTCCTCACACAGAGAGTAGCTGTGCTCGGCCTGGATGAGTGGCGCCGGCGAGGTTGGGGATGGCTCCACCTCCATCGCCACACTCTTCTCGGAGAGGAAAGGGTCGTTCAGGAGCTGGCCCAAGACATTCTGGGAAAACTCATCCAGAAGTTCGGAGAAGTGCTGCCGGAAACAAAGGAGGGAGAAGTCAGAATCTCTGAACCGTGCTCCGACATGGACACACAAACTCTAACGTGAATAGATCATCCAGAGCTTTGAATGAAGTCACTGAGACACAGTGGCCGGTTATCCGTGGCCGTGCAGCATGCTAGCCCAAAGTTTAGTGGCTTAAAGAAGCCACAGTTTATTATGTCTCATCTCTTGGTGGCTTGGCTGGGTGGGTGAGCTGATTTCTTTTGGGTTCAGTGACAGAACCAGAGTGAGCTAGAAGGTCACATGGGAGCCAGGTTGGGCCAGGACAGGAGACACCTGGGCCTTCTGCTCAAAGAGGCGTTCTTACGCTGGGATTCCTCACATAGTGGTAGGAATGTCTCAGGAGGGACAAAAACAAAGCTGAATGGCCTCCGAAGTCACGCATCACCCCTCCCACTACATTTTTTTGGTCAAGGCGATGACAAGGCCAGACCAGATTCAGGGGTGGAAAAGCAGATTCCACCTCTTGATGAGAGGAACGGCAAAATCACATCGCAAGAGAGTGTCGACAGTGGTTAGCATGACTCACCAGGGGCCATCTCTGGAGCTACCCACCACGGTATCGGGAATACTTTTCAAGAGTTATCCTGTTAGCCATAGCCAGGTACCAAGTTCAAAGTCATCAGCGGCCGCTCCGGTCTATTCTCCCTGCCACCTGGACGAGGTTCCTCTCCAGTTTTCCCTTAGTCTCCTTAATCTCGTCTCATCCTCCATCTCCAACACCACTAACTCCCTAGCCCCCACCATACCACGAAGATGACACAGGAATAATCTCTAGATGTATTCACGGCAGTCCTACACCCCTTGGCCCACCCTTTCACTCTGAAGAAGCCGCAGCCCCACTCACTCCCCCTCCTGGATAGGGGGATACCCCTGGCAGGAGGATCTGTACAGCAGGGCTTCATAACCTTGGCACTACTGACGTTATGAACTGGATAATCCTTTATTATGGGAGTGGGGTTCTTCTGTGCATTATAGGTGTTTAGCAGCAGCCCTGGCCTCTACCCGCTTGGTGCCAGTAGTATTCCCTTAGCTTTGAAAATGAAAAATGTCTCCAGATGCTACCAAATGTCCCCGGGGGGGGGGGGGGAGGAATCCTTGGTTTAGAACCACTGCTATAGAGTATATTAAAAATGTAATAATTTAATTCAATTGAAAAGACTATTTTGACGATAGCTATTAGTGTCACTTCTTCTTTCTGAATGTCCGTCCCCTGAGTCACAGACTAACATATGTCATCCTTACTAATTAAACTTTAGGGCTGCTTCTGGTATAGATTAGGAGTTACCAAAGCAGATACAGCAGCCCTGGCTGGCGGCGCAGCGGATAGAGCATCAACCCAGAGAGCCGAGATCACCAATTCAATCTCAGGGTTGCTGGTTCGAGACCCTGGTCAGGGCACGTATGAGAAGCAATTAATGGGTGCACAACTAAATTGAACAATGACTTGATGCTTCTTTCTCTCTCCCTCCCCCCCCCCCTCAAAAAAAAAGAGCAGATACAGAAATAAGAGAACTGATTGCAAAAGGTGATACTTGGGATGGGCAATGAACACTCTTGGGCTTCACATGAATAAGCCCTATCATTGAACTGCAGTGTCAGTGAAGATGTTGTGACTAATGACTACAGCTTAGGGAATGGAGAGCAGGGGGTGACCCTAAGGTGAGAGCTGTCCGAGCAGGGTAGCTAGCTGTAGGGTGAACCTCCCTTGTAATCAAGGAGAGAAGGAGACAGCAGCACACAGGAGGGCCCTGCAGGCTAGGTCCCTAACTAACGCAGAGTTAGATTACTGGTTTCCACCAACATCCCAAACAGGAGAAACAGCGGCATCTCATCAGGACCAAACGCAGGGAAGTCACAGGACTCGGGCGCATCCAAATAGACACCAGTCATCGGTTAGAACAAGGGAGCGTGATCGGGAGACGATTCTCTGCATACAAACACACTTAAAACTGAAGGGTCCTTAGGAACTTCCAAGGTGAGAATTCCCAGATGCCAACTGTCTGCATTCCAATTCCCAGGGCAGTTTTATTTTAGTTATTTTATAATGAAATAGTTAAACATCAGAAATATTCAAGAGAATAGTTCCATGAATAATTCTGTATTCATTCCTATGGGGGAGAAATCTTTTTTCATGTTTGCTACTGCAACTTTCCTTTTTTACTTTTTTTTTTTGTGAAGTAAAACATGAAGGGACTGTTAACACTCCTACCCAACCCTCTTCTTCCCTCCCAAAGTTAACTAGTACCCTAAACTTACTGTATATCATTCCGGTCCACACTTCTACCACACAGGTAAGTTTCCACTGCATACATGCGAGTTTTTAAAACTTTAAATTAGCACCATGCCTCACACATCCTTCTGCAACTTTATTCTCTCCAAAGAAGTTGTTTAGATTTATTCATGTTTCTATATGCAGCTCCAATTCATTCATTAAAACTCCTGAACTGCATTCCACCCTGAGCTCACCAAAGAGGCCAGTGCTACTCTGACATTGGTGTGTTATGAATCCCCTGGGGATCTTAAGACATGGATGCTGACTCCCAAGTCCAGTCAGCCTGAGGGCCTGCATTTCTAACCAGCTCTCTGGGATGCTGAGGGTCTGCAGCGAGGAGCAGAACAGCTTCAAGGCTAAGATTAGAACCCAGGTTCCCTCGACTCCACGATGACCTGAAGTCAGGGTCGGACCCCCTGAGCAGCTCCCGAAAGACAAATTTACTGGTTGCCTAATGAGAAATATTCTGCAAGTGTCTGATGATGGTGTTTCTTTCAAGAGCCAAATTAAGGTAACAAGAAAGGGAAATAAGTGACATGGAATGTAAAATGCAAAAGCAAGAGTTGAACTCAGTCCCTGCATTTCCAAACCATGGTTCTGTCCCCTGAGCTACGATGTCAGCTCTGCCAGCTGTGTTGGCCCTGCTAGCCCTCTGGAGTCCTGGTCGGTCCTGAGCCCGGGCTCTCCGATGGCACGTGCTTTCCCACAGAAGATGCCAGGTTGGGCTCCTCGGCTGCCACTGTTTTCCCTCCCCTGGGCAGCACTAATGAACGCTTTCACGAACATCCCCTGGATAACCAATAATAAACCTTCTCAAACTGCCAGCCATCCCTGAACGCCCCTTACTTTGGATTTTGTGGTAATTATCAGGTTACCAATTTAGCCCTAAATGATAATCAGTCCTGAAGAACTCACAGGTGTTATCAAACACAGTATGGTAACCTCCTCTCTGGGCAAAGAACCCCCTGGGAAGAAGGGACCGTCTGTGCCTACTCCCCCTGCACACGCAGGAACTGAGCAAAGCGGTGAGCACCGAGTGGTTTCCAGGGAGACTCCAGCGATCGAAAAGATAGGCCCAACCTGCCCCAACCAGATGCGATGACTCAGCCCCGCAAACTAGCCCCAGCTGGGTGTCCTGGACAGCTGTGGGCTCCAAGGCACAGCAGACAGGTCTATATCCCGCCGCTGGTGCCAGGGTCGGGCTGGAGTCGGCCCATCCATAATGCCAGCCGGTGTGAGAGGGGCATATGGTCCTGGAGCTCCAAAAACAGAGAAAGCAGCCAAGTGAGCTGCAAAGAGGAAGCCTGTCTAGGTCCTGCGCCCTCCTTAGCAAAGGACTGCTCATGTGAACCCAAGGGTTACACGGTTTTCATTGAACTCTTTCTAGGACCTGGACACAACAACATTTCACCACTCGACAGAACAGTTTAGTCAAGCTTGACGGGTTTACAAAGTCCTTTCATAGCTTTCCTGTCCACCGATGCTCACCACAATCACACTGTCCAAGATCTCAGCCTTTTGTGCTGGAGCTAAGTGAAGAGTGCCAGACCAGAGAGAGGACAGGAGATCGAGTCCCGGCCCTGCACTTCCCGGGGTCACTCCAGCTCCTCAGGACTCGGATTCCCTGTCTGTAAAACCCTGCCTCTCTGTGTGTCTGCCTGCCTCTCTCTCTCTTTCTTTCTCTCTCTCTCTCTCTCTCTCTCTCTCTCTCTCTCTCTCTCTCTCGGGAGAGGGGAGTGATGGTGTGTACTTTGGACTTGATCAGTAGTTTCTCACCTTTCTTTGATGTGTGGACCCTTTTGAGAATCTAATAAAAGCAGCCCCGCCCAAAGAAAAGCCCGCAGGCACTACGCACAAGCACCGGCAGGACTCCAGGCCGCTCGCCCACCCCCTGAAGCCGGCCGCGGTCAGGGGGATTCTAAGGATCCCTGGTTAAATACTCCCAGCAGAGGGCTAGTAATAACACACAAGTAGTACGGGTCATTGCTAACAACCTATTCAGCTCTAATACCCTATAATTTTCTAAAATGTTGCAAGCAATAGAAAATGGAAGAGCTTTTTAACTTAGGAAAAAGAGGGGAAACACCCTCTTTCTGCTTCATAGGTTTTTTTGAGCTTTGTCCCTGCCACCCTGCCCAGCAGTGGAGCGGGCTGGGCACAGGAGGTGAAGGGTGCAGGCCCGAGACCTGCTGGGGCGCCACCCTCTGTGCCCCACAGTGGCCCCATTCTCCAGGCCTGCTTGCTGGAAACTGGCTGCCCTAGCTGCTGGCCTCCCGAGGATGCTTCGCCCTCAGGCAGGGGAAGAAGGGTTTTTAGTGAAAAATCGCAGCTCAGAGCCTTGCCCAGAGCACAGAAGTCTCCAAAGACTGGAGCCATGGATGTAGGGGATGTGGTGGGGGCAAGATGACCAGCACCAAAGCCTCAAAGAAATGCAGAGAAATAATTTAGAAGACAGGTCTCAAATTCACTTTAGAAACCAAGGTTTCCCTCCAGCAAAACAGGGCTTGTCTGTATTGCAACAGGAGGGAGGAGGGAGGAGGGAGGAGGGAGGAGAGAGGAGAGAGGAGAGAGGAGAGAGGAGAGAGGAGAGAGGAGAGAGGAGGGGGCAGGGGGGAAGGGGGAGAGGGGAGAGGGCAGGGGGGAAGGGGGAGAGGGGAGAGGGGAGAAAGGAGGGAGGGGGAGGGGGAGGGGGAGGGGGGAGAAGGGTGGGGGGAGGAGGGAGAGGGAAAAAGGGGAAGAGGAGAAGGGAGAGGGGAGAAGGGAGGAGGGAGAAAGGAGGAAGGAGGAGGGAGGAGGGAGGAGGGGGAGGGGGAAGGAGGAGGGGGGAGAGGGAGGAAGGAGGTAGGAGGAGGGAAGAGGAAGGAGGGAAGAGGGCGGAGGTCCACCTTCAAGGAGAGCACACCGTAGACCTGAGGGGTTCTTCCGCCTTGTGTGTGCTCTGCACACAAACCACACAGAACATGGCCAGATGCCACCAGGAGGGAAAAAGGAGGCTTTGTCAAAACCACCAGAAAAAAAAATGGCTCACAAGTAAAACCCTATTACAGTAAAATTTCAAGGGGACCCACTTATTGTCTAGTACCAAAATTTAGGCACATTATCTATTTCTCTAAATGAAGAAACTTGAGGCTGAGGCCTGGAAATCTATTGCACAAGAGGTTTGAAAGGTTTGGGGTTTTGTTTTTTTATTTTTTTGAGTGATTATTTGCTTTACTGAAATTTTACAAGCCGTAGCAGAAATTGTTTTTTAAAGAGCCCTATTCCAAAATGTATATACTTTGGTTTGTGGTATCCAGGTGAACCTTTCTTTGTAAAGTAAGTATGTGAAATACATTAATCAAATTATAATGGCAGCAGTGAGGGATGTTTATTTAAAGCAGTGGTAGTCAACCTGGTCCCTACTGCCCACTAGTGGGCATTCCAGCTTTCATGGTGGGCGGTAGCAGAGCAACCAAAGTATAAATAAAAAGATAGATTTAACTATAGTAAGTTGTTTTATAAAGATTTATTCTGCCAAACTTAGTGAAAATCTGACATTAAGTATTTGGTAAGTAATTATTATTATATGCTTTAACTTGCTGTAACTCTGCTTTATAAATTTTATAAAATAAAGTTACTTCCCTACTTTATAAATCACCATTACTGTGGAACCGGTGGTTGGTTAGAAAATTTTACTACTAACAGAGATACAAAAATGGGTGGTAGGTATAAAAAGGTTGACTACCCCTGATTTAAAGGAATCCCCTCTTAGGCCCTGGCCGAGTAGCTCAGTTGGTTGGTGTGTCATCCAGAGAGGCCAAGGTGGCGGGTTCAAGCCCCAGACAAGGCATATACAAGAAGCAACCAATGAATGCATAATTAAGTGGAAAAACAAATCAATGTTTCTTTCTGTGTGTCTCTTCCCCTCTCTCCCTCTAAAATCAACAAATTACAAAAAGGAATCACCTATTATAAATCCATTGGTAGGGTATATTTGTTGTAAAAAGAAATGCCCCTAATTTATGTAAATATGAATTTTTACAGATGATATTTGCTTCAAGGGAGACACACCCATACTGATTCTTTTTATATTAAGTAATTTATCCATCATGAAAACAAGCAATGTGCACTTTCTCCAAGTGCAATCCAACCCTGAATGGCCTATAGTCGTTCTCAGCTTAACAATGTGAAAAAAAGAAAAATTCCTTGTTTTGTTTTATACAAACAAATCAGTTATGAGATTAAGGGAAAAACACCCAGAAAACAATCAGGGTATCCCTCATATCCTTCAAGCAAGGCATAAGCTAAAATAGTCATTGTACCCTCTTGCGTCCTATCCTAAAATAACAAAGATCTGGTATTTTGCCAATCCAGAAAAACGGCTGATTAGGATACCAGGTTCCCAATCACAGACTCATGAAGTCTGAAGGAAGAAGGGAAATGATCTGGGCCTAATTTGAGCAAATCATGGTCCAGGGCAGTGCATGAAAGCAAAAAGCTGAGGCTTAATCTCTTTACACGGTAGATTCTGTAACAAGAAAGATGGTGAGTTAACATAAGGACCACCAAACAAATGACTTCCTGCAAGGAATTCTCTGAATACGACATATGTTTTGCAATGAGATAATCCTGTCTCTGAGTCAAGACCCAAAGCTCAAGATGTCAGGGGGAAAAAAAAATGAAAGGAGCCATAAAGTTTTCAGGAACAATTAATGACATACTCCCTCCAACCCTTCCTTTATTTATAAGCCAGATATGTCATCCAAATGACTGAGGTGCTCTCACCCCTAGAGCGCCACACTGGGGGGAAAGGGAGAATATCTGACGAGGGCCAGGCACTGTCCTCTACGTTTAAGTTAACAGGGAGTGACTCACTGAGGGAAGGCACCCATTCACCCTGAGATAAGAGCAACAGGGATCCCACAGGTCGAAAAGCCCTAGGCCCCAGCAGATTCTGGCTGAAAGCCATCTAAATGTTTGCTCTGTCAGATCTCACAGGCATGCCCCACCCCTCTGGGGGACTGGCCTGCTCAGACATCCCAGAGGATCTGAACCATCGGACGCAGTGTTTTGTGCACTGGACTCACAAGTCAGAAGACATATGCCCCGGATCAGTGCTGCCCCCACTAGCAGGGGCCTTGCGCAAATCTCACACTGTTGACTCCTTCTGAAATTAGGAAAAATTCAATCTGCCTTCCAAAACTGCTGTGAAGATGAAATGAATGCAGAGAGAGTTTGACCCAGACATAATGGGATGCTATGTTAAGTGAGAATGAGCTGAGAACCATTAAGCAGGCCACGAAAATGTGACAATTATTCACAAAGGTATTTCTGACCTCCATCCTGACTAGCCAGTTATCAATGGCAAATGCTGAGAACCTGGTAGTCATTGGCTGTCTCCTCCTGCACGTTCCTTTCTCTCACAAAACCCAACCAGCCAAGGTAATAAACCCGTTTCCATCTCCAAATGCTACTAGAATCCAGGAACTCCGCAGCCAGGTCAGGACAGAACATCTGGAGGCCGTGAGGAGGGAAAATCATCAATTAGCTCTCTGTTACCTTGCCCCATGGCCTGCTCCAAGCTAAGCCATTCATTTTAGTCCCATTACTAGAAACTAGAGAGATTGGAAAGGCAAGCTTCATTACTTTTAAATAAGAAGATAAAGAGATGTTAACCAATCCTCCCTGCCAAAAAAAAAAAAAAAAGCGCAAATTTTGATGTTTCTTTACTCACTTAAAACAATTCCTTTCACAAAGAGCTCAATAAAATGTTAGCTATGTTATTGTTGTTATTACTACAAATCATGAAGCATTTCTCTGACCTGTCAGCTACTAACACTAGACAAAGTGATTAGGCTTGTGAAACACCATGTATTCTTAGTGGTCTCATGCTAGATTCTGGTTGGCCTATTTGCTTACCAAGGAGCTCAACGATCAAGTCATCAATTCATAATCGATCGATCTCCCTTTCCCCCCTTTGAAAACCAGGCCCGGCTATCCAGTCTCAGACATCATACCCATGTCTCTCGGTGCCCTTTTGTTTTGACCAGAGAGAATAATTTTTATGCAAACCTCTCTTTCAATCTTTTATAAGAGAACTGGTCACAGACAAACTGGATTATCAGGTTTTTATCTTGGTGGCACCCCTGCCAAAATAAAAAAGGTAAGAAGGTAAGAATGAGATCGTCAAGGGAGAAAAAGTGAGCAACGTGGTTGGGAGAGAATGTCCTGGACATGCTCAAGAATCCTGAACCAGTCAAACCCTTCCCACATGATGGCCAGTTGCAGGCTCTTGGGTTTTGCTCCGGAAGTGGAGTCCAGGTGCAGAGAAAGGTATTCCTCTGGGCATTTTTGCCACTAGCATCATACCTATCATCTAGCTATAGTCTTGCCCTTTCTCTTCATTTGAACTCGGAAGAGTTGGAGAATGTCTAAGAAAGGTGAAAAAAAAAAAAAGGCCATGATCTTCTCTTTCTACGAAAGACCATAAATAGAACCTAGTGACCTCAGAGATGTTATAAGAATAAGCCACAGAAGTCCCTCTGAGAAACAGGTGCGAACACCATCTGTTAAAGCTTATTACCAAACAGCTTAATTGAGCATTTTTCTCCCCAAAAACAATTTAGAACGATGCTTGCACACTTATTTTTTCATGATTTGAGAGTGGTGGATAACTGCTTATTGCATTATAAATTGGGAGCATTTGCGTCCGATCATAAAAGATTCTTTTCAGTTACTCATAAAGCCCATGGTCTCAGATACTACATAAGGTTTGACTGTAATAATGAGGCCCTGGCTGGTTGGCTCAGTGGTGGAGCACTGACTCGGTGTGTGAAAGTCCTGGGTTCAATTCCCAGTCAGGGCACACAGAAGAAGCAACCATCTGCTTCTCCACCCTTCCCCCTTTTCTCTCTCTTTCTTCTCCTCTCACAGCCATGGCTTGAATGGTTTGAGCAAGTTGGCCCCAGGAACTGAGGATGGCTCCATGATCTCACCACAGGCACTGAAATATAGTAGTTCAGTTGCCAAGCAATGGAGCAGTGACCCCAGATGGGCAGAGCATCGCCCCCTAGTGGGCTTACTGGGTGGATCACAGTCGAGGTACATGCAGGAGTCTTGTCTTCTCAGGTTCCCCGCCTCTCACTTAATAAAAAAAAATTTTTTTTTAAAGAATGTAATAATGAAGCAATGCCTTGATGTGGGTGGGGGAATATGTTGGACAGAAAATCAGCAAAGCTTCATTAGTCAATAATATAAGAAGTCAAAAGGGCAGCTGCTATTGTAGCAGAGGGAATGCTCTATTTGGAATGACAAGGTTTCAGTTGAGACCTAGCTCTTTCACAGCTTGGCTCTGTGACCTTGGGCAAGTCATGGAACCTGTCTTGAGTTTCTTTCCTCAGGATATAAAATAAAAAAGTAAGACAAGCTGGTGTCCCAAGACCCCTGCAGCTCTGACACTCTGAGATCAGTTATTATATCAGCAGCCGAAGTGAATAAAATCGCCTGAAAACAAATCTTAGGCCTGAGTCAGTGTTCCCTGAAACTCCCTCTCTGCCCTTTTCTGAGACTCTTTTGGCAAAGAATTCATTCCCCTGAGGATGGCAGAGCTAACAGCTGGATAGGACTGGCTGATTTCCGCCAAGGAACAGCTGGTCTATGAGACAAACAACTGGACGGACTTTTATAAAAAAAAAAAAAGAACTCATCTTTTGCAGGCCAAGTATAGATGGAGGAAATATCAGACTTAAAAACTGTTGCACTGTTTTTCCCTGACCCGCACCTTCTTAGTGGACCAATATCCCTCTAGTCTCAGCTATGCGGAACTGCTATGAGAAACGGGAGAAACAGAAGGCACTAGGCAATTCTAGAAAGGCCCAGAAAAATTCCTGGCCCTTGTTTCATGTTTTCTGCTTCATTCCTTAGAAGAAACCCAAAGTTCTGAAGTCTTTAGGTCTCAAGCAGACCATGTTGGGAAAAGTAAGAATATGATTGTAGGTTAAAAAAAAAAAAAAAAGGCCCTGGCCAGTTGGCTCAGTGGTAGAGTGTCGGCCTGGCGTGCGGAAGTCCCGGGTTCAACTCCCAGGCAGGGCACACAGGAGAAGTGCCCATCTGTTTCTCCACCCCCCCCTCCTTCCTCTCTGTCTCTCTCTTCTCCTTCTGCAGCTAGGCTCCATTGGAGCAAAGTTGGCCCGGGCGCTGGGGATGGCTCTGTGGCCTCTGCCTCAGGCGCTAGAATGGCTCTGATTGTGGCAGAGCGACGCCCCAGATGGGCAGAGCATCGCCCCCTGGTGGGAGTGCCAGGTGGATCCCAGTGGGGCGCCTGCGGGAGTCTCTCTGACTGCCTCCCCATTTCCAGCTTCAGAAAAATACCAAAAAA
This sequence comes from Saccopteryx leptura, assembly GCF_036850995.1. NCBI lineage: Eukaryota > Metazoa > Chordata > Mammalia > Chiroptera > Emballonuridae > Saccopteryx > Saccopteryx leptura. Next base: position 312,919,365 of record NC_089504.1, read on the forward strand.
AAAAAAAAAAAAGAACTGCATTGGTTAGGGTTGTCCTGCCGATTACAGGGTCCTGAGCACTAAATGCTTGTAGCTTCTTACCCTCTGCATCATGCTGACAGCCAAAAATGCTACCTTGTGCTTCTAAAAGCAAAAGCAGCTCACTTTCAATATGTAAGCTCAGCTGGATTGTGAGAAATCTATATATTAACTCAGGTTCTTTCTGTGGGTCTGTTTTCATTATTTATGTGAAATGCAGCACTATGTCGAAAAATTCTTCTAATGACCATCTGGGTCATTGAGTGGTATCCCCTCCACGGCCTCACGACCCATCAACACCTGAATGTCCCCATCCCCGTTAACCTAACACTCTAAACATTTGCAAAGCTCAGGTCTCTCATAGGTTAAACCTCTACCTAACGTCTAAATTCTGGGCTCGTCATAAACGGTTCCTTTCCTCGCTTTCGCTTAAACCGAGTTTTGCCACCAGCAGCCCATATTGAAGGGCAAGGGAAAGAAAAACAGCACCTCTGTGGACAAACCCGTACACAGAGTCTGCGCGGAGAATGAAGGGGCAGCCGGACCCCCTTGCCGGCTCGTGATGCCTGCAGCAGAGTAAAACCAGTAAATTGTGCCAGGGCTAATGCTCCAGTCTCAACAAAGTGGTTTGTTTGTTAGGGCCGCTAGCTTCACAAAAGAGGGATTTAAAAACTACCCTGTAGCCTTGGGAACAGACCAGGGGAAAGGTAAACATAAGGCACACATTTTGCCTGTGTGAGCGGCAAGGGCTGGACCAGCGTCAGATGGGGGTAAATGAAGTGAGCTGCAGGTGAAAACAACAAGATCACGCCCACTTAGAAAATGTCCCTGATCGAAGGTGGTGAACCCTGACCAGCCAGCGATCGACTGTCTACCGGAAACTTAAAATCACCCATAGAAGACCGTCTCAATACATGACTGTATACCTAAGCAAGTAGCTCTATAAAATGTTATTGCAGAAAGCTATTTGTAAACCCATGTTCACTAAACAGATAGCCTAATAGAAATGTTCGCCTTATAGATCAAAGTGGAGATATATGACAAAAACTGAACGCCCTCTATTTTCAGTTATAAAAGAATCGACTACAAATGAGATCGTGTAGAAATTTATGGACGGATTTCTGGCCAACAGCTGACAGTACTCCCGCAGAGTATAACAGGCGTGTTTTTTTATTCTTCTTATCTAGATGTTTTACAATAAAAACCTACAGGTTTTTATAATGGGGAGTTGGGGGGGGGAGGAGCATTTGTTGTTGTCGTTGTTTTAAACAGACTCCATCTAATCAAGTTAAGTGAGACCTGGTTTCCATAGTCCTCAGGGAACAAGGAACAGTGGGGATCACGGGATAGAGACAACAGTTTCTGCCCCCAAGGTGATGTTCTATAGTTCATTCCTGATAATAATGATGATAATAATAATAATAATAATACACCAGTGGCAGGTGCGGGCTTAACAGACAGACTGCTATGCAGGATAATTATACCTCATTTTTCCCCCGAAGCTTTAAACGTCTAATGGACAAAAATCACCTCTCTCATTTTGCCCTCTACGTTGACAGCAATTAGGACCCATGACGAGCAAGGTCCCTCCCAGGGGGCATCCAAAGTTTGTCTTTACCAACGGCTTCAGTCAGGAACTCCAGAAGCAACAGCACAAAAAATGCTGTTAACAGGCTCCCCTTTATTCACCCTCATCTCACCAGGGTGGGCCCTGCTCTGTTTCCCAACAACTGCGTTACCCATAACACGTTTTATTGTATAAATCAGTATTTCCACCCTTCACCACTACAATTAAGCTTTTATCCTTAAGACTGTATTTGATGGTGGTTTCTGTTCTCTCGTGACTTGGAGCCACCAGCCACAGATACCTAAAATAATATCTTTGATCCTGCATTCCAACTCCCCTGCGCCCTTCTCAAATTACAGTCAGCACAGACAAGCACCGGCCGACACCCTCTTGCACCCTCTCGCACCCACTGTAGTAGGCTGAATTCTAAGGTGACCCCAGGACTCCTGCTCCCTGGTGGACATATCCTAAAATCCCTTTGAGTGTGGCCTGTGCCTCCTAGAATGATGGCTGATATTCCTGAGAGTGTCAGATTTCACTACCATGAAGCTAATTTTGCATGTGCAATGAAGGTCCCAGTTCAGTTGACTTGGAGTTCATCCAAAGGGAGATTCTCCTGAGTGGTTCTGACTGAATCAGGGGAGCCCTTGCAAAGAAGAGCTGAAAGCTACAGATACAGAGATCCTTCTCCTGGGCTGGAGGAGGCAGGCCGCCAAGGGCTCCACAGACACCGCGTTCTACCAACAACCCCGTGAGCTGGAAAAAGGACCCCACACTCTGTGGAGGAGCTGACGCCTGCGGTTTGGTGCGTGAGACCCTGTGCGGAGGGAGGCTCTGGCCCCGGGATGCTGTGAGCTAATGCGTGCTGCTGTGTGAAGCCACCAACTTGGGGTAACCTATGTAGCCACATGAAACTGATATATCCACCAACTGGCCACGTCTCTGCGCATTCTCTTGCCCACACTCTGACCCTCCCCTTGTCCACGCTCTGAGGATGTTTATAGGCAGGAAAACTGCACCCTGAGGATCAGTGTAGGGCTGGAGACTCTGAGCCTTTCATTCAGCCTCAGACTGGGGGGTGTGGCCCTGATTACCCACCTCCTGCTCCTCCCCACGCCCCCATCCCACCCCCACTGGATTCGTCTGAGGCACTCCACCCAGCTCTTCATCCTGATGCTTGGCCTCACCTCTTCTGTCCACTCCTGGGAAGTGGAGCAAAAATGGCAGCTGTGACTTCATACCTGGCCTCTCAGAGCACAGATTTATGTCTGGTTCCTGATAGTCTGGCCAAGACCAAGTTTATTAAAAAAAAAAAAAAAAAAAAAATTTACAAGAAAACGAAGGGGGAGAAGAAGGAGGAGGACTTTTTGGAATGAAAGCAGACACATTTACATAGGACACATTTGCAACTTAACTAGAGGCTAGTGACAGCCTGGTTTGGCTGGGGCAGCTCCTGGAATATAGACCCCCACATCCTCTTCCTTCCCCAGCTGGCCCTTGCAGGAGGCGCAGGCTATGCCCATCTCCCTCTGGCACGACTTGAGCTGGAGTTGGCACCTTCCTAGCTCTGGAGTCCCCTCCCAAGTCCTCTAGCTCTGGCTTCTAGCTGGATGGATGAAGGAGGTACTTCCCCATCCGACCCCAACAATTCCTCTCCTGGGCCTCGTACTGGGGACCTTACAACACAACTCCTGGGTCTTAGTCTTGTTCTCTGATCTCATGGGCTTTGATTCACTTAAAATGTTAAGAATTCACTACATGTCAGACCACTGTGCTAAATTCTAGAGATTTAGAGATGTTGTCATATGGCTCAGACCTATGAGGTCTGCCTAAAACATGCTAACTAGTCCATAATTGAGGCCGGTACTAAATTATTTACTAATATTAGCATGATACTATATAAGTATATTATTATTAACATTTTATTAGTATTATATCTTATTTAATATTAGTTATATATAATTGGTATATTATTCCAAAACTCAATTCACGGTTCAACCTATTTTTCTCGGCTGGTGCCTAAGCAGTACCATAGCGGGGTCCAAAGCTGACCTGCACCTTTTCTGTTTCCTATCCGTATACTGTGTAAAGTTGGAAAAACAAATGTAATAGAATTCCAGTGTCTAAGTGCCACCTCTCTGCTGACCTCTCACTATCAGATACCCACTGCAACAGGAGGAAATAAAATACTGAATGACCTTAGCCAACATGATCAGTAGAAGTATTAACCTCTAAGAGGGTCCTCCTGGCTACTCAAATGTGTGCTGGGCTCAACCCAAACCCTAGTTTGAGTTTTCCTATAGAATCCACAAGCATGAATATTATTAGTGTTTTACTGAAAAATAGCCTCATGAAAATAAGTTGACCCTCCCCATCCATGCATCTGTCTTAGACCCCAAGCTCCTAGAAGACACCTCTGTTGCATTTCAGTGTGTTTGTTCTGTGACCTGCACAACATGATGGACAAGCGGCAGCCACTCAGATGAGTTCTGGTGACAACAATGAAAGCCGGCAATGATCCCTGGGTATTACTCACGTCAGTGTTGTTAAAGATGGCTATGTATGAGTCACTGGAAGTATAATGGGACATTCACAGAGGAATAGGAAAAATCCCAAACAAGTTATATGTGAAGGCATCCCTTTTTTCTCACTGAGAACTGTGTCTACAGCTCACATCAGGGTGCAGAGGTCACCAGCCTAGGGGTAATCTCAAAGGCCGAGATAGCAAAAACAGACATTGTTTTCTCTCAGAAAGATACCAGCTATCAAAGTTCAGAAAGAAACAGTCGCTTGAAGCTGGAGTTTAGCATGCAGATTACTGGCCCATCCTCCCGCCACTGTGATGTTTACGGTGACACTTTCAAGGGCCCTCTAGTCGTTGGGTTTTATTTGCTAATGTCACACAGATGTTTAAAAAGAACATACTGGAAACTGTTGTATAGGTATAAGCTGAATCTTAAAACATTTGCTAAAGGACCCACATATTCTCATTTCATTGCAAAATTATCAAGAGAAAAGGAATCTTTTTACACTCCCTTCAACCCTGGTAATTCAAATGTTGGCTGCTTGGGAAGGCTTTATCTAGCTTGGGGGTCTTATCATACAAGTCAGCTTCTTATATTTCACTTTTCTCATCAATAAGAGGCTAGTGTACCAGTGTTACACTAGCTTCTTGCACACCACTTATTTGATCTGGGTCTGTTCATCAAGTCTCTTTTGTCATTTTATCCAACAGCTAACGTGTACATAAAGTTTGTCAAAAAAAAAAAAAAAAGTTCCAGTGAAAACATGAGAAAAAAAAGTTTGTCAACATCCCATCAAGATTCGGAAAAAAAAAACAATCTAAGGAGACTTCATTAATGTTTATTTTGAAACATTTCTGTTTCTTCCACTAGGAGAATATAGTGTGTTAGGGAACACTGAAACTAAATAGTGACATTAGCCTAACCTGTGGTGGCGCAGTGGATAAAGCATCCACCTGGAATGCTGAGGTCACCAGTTCAAAACCCCAGGTCAAGGCACATATGGGAGTTGATTCTTCCTGCTCCTCCCCCTTCTCCCTCTCTCTCTTTCTGTTGCTCTCTCTGCCTCATCTCTCTAAAATGAATAAATAAATTTTAAAAAAGTGACACTAGCTGAGACACTCACCCACACAAAAGCCAGTGCTCACCATTTATTCGTGTATTCGATACTGGTGCTATTGGGGGGTGGCGATCTCCAGGCAGAATTGCGAGGAAACAAAGGCCACTGACTAGATTACTTATTGATTTTCTCTAAGAATCTATTGATAAGCTCCTTGCCATCAGAAGTATGGCGAGGTAAAAAGGCTAGTATATTAGTTCGTGAAATCTTCACAACAAATACATGAATTAAGTCATGTATTGTTTCCCCCATTTTACCAATGAAAAAATGCAAGCTCAGAAAAGTTTCATAACTTGGCCAAAGCTGCATACCTGAGAAAAGGACAGAGCCAAGGAATCATACCCATCTCCTCTGACTGTGAAAGCCGCTCTCTCTCCACTCCCCCATATGCCTCTTGAACCTCCCCGGTGAAAATGTGGGTGGCTGTTATCAGGTATGTGGGCATAGGAGAGGTAACTGCATTTTCCAGTGAGCATCTGTTCTTACCAAGCAGGCATTGGTCAAAAAAAGGAACAAGATTTACTCTCTGGGCCTCTGCTATAGGCAAAATGCCTGATAGCCACTTCGAAAGACTGGTAAGGTCAGGTGAGCTTACCCTCAATTCATATTTGTGTCTTTTTTCTTTTCTGTTAAAATGAAGGTAACAATCCCATCCCTCTCACTGGGTCATGTTAAGATCAAACGACAGAGACCATATCAAACAACTCTGCAAATGCTAAAGCCCTCATAAACGTAAGTTGGAATTATTACCGTTACCCCCGACTGCACCGCAGAGGGCTGTTCCTCACCTCCCTGTGCATTTGAGCCGTTTCCTAGTAGTGTGTTTTTCAGGACTTGATCTGTTTGGGGTGGGGAGTGGAAATGAACTGTGGGAACCCCACAGACACCAGAGTAGAATTGTGTCAGTGTCCCCCTTCCAAAGTGAGCCATTTATGTAATCACGGCATAGGCAGTCAGAATAGCCAATCCTCACAACATGCAGATTAGCTGAGTTGCTATGTTTGTAACCTCGCTATCAATACCTGTGGTGCATTCTCAGTCATTCTCAACTATGCCTAGAGCGACAAAAATCTGTTTCCTCAAGTGCATGTCCTCAGCTGAGGTTGAATGAGGTGACCCTCCTCCTCCTTGTTCCGGACTCAGACTACAAACAACTAAACGGACCTTTCCAGGGTCCACTTAGTGCCATCTGTTTCGCATTTTTTGCTTTGGGATGGTGATGGTGCTGTTTAAAAATGACCCCCATGCTCAGGGCTGAAGGGCTGGCTAGTGTTTCTAAGCTCAAGAAAACAGTGCTGTGCCCTAAAGAGGGAATCTGTGTGTTAGGTAAACTCGTTCAGGCATGAGTGAGGGTGATGTGCGCATGAGTCCAATGCCAATGAATCAACATAGTATGTTAAATAAGGTGTTTTTAAACAGAATCACACCAAAACAAGGTTACATATGGTTGATGCAAATGTTGTGACCAAGAGGCCCACAGGAACCTACTTCCCCTAGGGGCAATGATTCAGTACTCACTAACTTCGTGTCCACAGAAAGTTTATCAAGCATAACCACCTCCAAACAGAGAATGGATTATACTTAGGCATTAAAATTGGTAAATACAAGCCTGACCAGGCAGTAGTGAAGTGGATAGAGCGTCGAACTGGGACGCGGAGGACTCAGGTTCGAAACCTTGAGGTCGCCAGCTTGAGTGCGGGCTTCTCTGGTTTGAGCAAGGTTCACCAGCTTAACAAAGGGTCCCTTGGTCTGCAGTAGACCTTCACCCTGGCCAAGGCACATATAAGAAAGCAATCAATGAACAACTAAGGTGCCACAACAAAGAATTGATGCTTCTCATCTCTCTCCTTCCTCTCTGTCCCTATCTGTCCCTCTCTCTGTCTCTCTCTGTCTCTGTCACAGAAATAAATAAATACATAGGTAAATACAAAATACAAAGTTGGGGAAGCATGGGAAAATAGCATTACGCCTTTGAGGGACTACCTGTCAACTATCTAAAACCATATACGTGACCTGGACGGGGAAGGAATATACAAACTAGACAACAGCGTATCTAGGTTAGTGGAAATATAGAAGGCTTTTCATATTTCTCTAACTAAAGTAATGTATTTTCACAGTTTAAAAATAAATTTTTATTTATTTTTAAAATTTTTTATTTATGGATTTAGAGAGAGAGAGAGAAAAAAAAACACACATCAATTTGTTGTTCCACTTATTTATGCATTTATCAGTTTTTTTCTTGTATGTGCCCTGACCAAGGGATCAAAGCCACAACCTTGGCATATCAGGAGGATGCTCTAACCAACTGAGCTACCTGGCCAGGGCTAAAAATAAAATTTTAAATAAAAAATAATAACTACAATTAATATCTGTGAGGAAACTACACAAGTCCACATTGTCAATGTCATGACTAATGCTATGTTAGGCAACCAGCCCAAAGGTAATTACAGACGTCGGGAGGTCTAATAAGGTTTGAGTCACTTTTCTGAGAAACTTGAAAATGATTTTCCTAATAAGGATCGGACTTATCGTCCAACAACATCGAAGGTTCTCTTCCTGTTGTGATGTCTACGATTGCTGCCCTATACCCAGACTCCTCCCCTATTTCCCCACTGCTGGTATGACGTCACTCCCAGCCCCTCAGATTCTCAGCCCCCTCACCTCAAATGTCCCCTCAGCATGGCAGTGCTTATGCCTCCAACTATATAGTCTTGGGCCATGTTTAATAATCTTTATGGCATTGACCATTATCTGCAATTATTTATCTGTTCCACCTTTAACTGCCTGACCTCTGCCCCTCTCACTGGACTATTCAGGGACTGTCATCCGGCTCATTGTTCCATGGCCACCCTACCCCACCCCACCCACCACCACACCTACAAGGCTGAAATCGTCAATAAATATTTGCTGACGTACTGACTCTTAGGTTTTCCTGATTCCTTTTTCTCCTCTGGCCCCAAACTAGCCAGGACCATTCATTTACCTGTCTGTCTTATTCTAAGGAGGCATTTAGGAACACGTCCATCATATAATAAGTCTCCTCAATTTATACTTCTTGATGAGTCCATCCAAGTTTATTTCTGGGAGACAGCAGGGCTCAGAATTAGAAATGACCTTCTCTGGAACTCACTGCTATCAATTCGCAGTGGGGTCAGGCTGGTGTTTTGTTGAAAACCTGCTTAACACTCAGCTGACAAAGTGCAACTGCCCGTTCCTCTTTCATGACCACAGCACTGCGAACGCCTTCTAACCTCTCTACACACACTCCGGTCTGGCTGCAGTCCTGCGGACTGATGGAGGAGTAATAGTGTCTGAGGTTCACTGTTGGTTTATGTTCATGTTCTTTAAAAAGGGCCAGCAGGTCCTGGAGATTATTAAGATAAGGGAAAGAAGCTAGACAGAGAAAGACCAGTGCCATGTGATTTCACTTACTTGTAGAACCTGATGAACAAAATAAACTAACAAACAAAGTAGAAACTGACTCATAGAGACAGAGAACAGACTGGCAGCTGTCAGGTTGGAAGGGGGTTGGGTGAGCTGGGTGAAAAAGGTGAAGAGATCAAGAAAAAAAAGCTTAGAGACACAGACAGCAGTGTGGGGACTGAAGGAAGGAGAGGGGGTGGGGGGGTGGAGGAGAGTAGAGGGGGAGAGATGGTGATGGAGACTTGACTTGGGGAGGTGAACACACAGTGCCATTTATAGATGATGTATTGTAGAATTGTGCACCTGAAACCTGTATAACTTGATTAAGCAATGTCACCCTAATAAATTCAATTTTAAAATAATTAACTAATTTATTAAAAGGGCCAGCAATCCCCAACGCATGACCCTCCTGAAAGGCAGGTGAGTGTTCGGTTGTGGAGAAGACCTTTGGGTTGGAAAGGACCATCTCGAAAAGTGACTGCGAAGAAACCATTTTATCTCTGTTGTAAAATGCTTTCTTCACTTGTGCGTTCTCAAGCCACGAAGGACACGGAGCTGTTTCTAACATCACATCTTCATCAGAAAGCAGGTGTTATAGAGCAAAAATGCTCTACTTAATCATGTTTTCATGATGGTCTCTAGGCAACCGCTTGATGATTGATGTGATCAGGGGTTTTCACACAGCCGGGGAATATCACACAGTCCTGTAACTCGGCTGGGAGGAAAAAGAAGCAGGGGCCCGGTGAGCTGCACACAGGGAAGAATAAATGGAACTTTCTTGATGAGTCATAAGGAGAAAAAAGTCCAGTCACTCTTAACAGAGAGACAATCAAAACCTTGAAAGGTTCCCTACATAGGCTTCCATCTGGGCTTTTGGAGTTACACAAGCAGAACTAGAATTCTGCCCTTGGATCTCGAGATGTGAGTTGGATTTGTTCTACCTACGCATGAGGGTTAACTATTGATAAAATGATGTGGACGAAAAAGGAGGTTCTACGGAAAGTAACCTCACAGGGTGAGCTGATCAGAAATCCCTAACGGGGCAGGTCATGGAAGGCTGTCTTACACCAGGCCTCTATCTTCTGTAGTGAAAGGGTTTTAAGCCCACCTTGTCCATTGTGCTTGTGCATCTAGGTTAAACACACCTTTGAAATGCCAGGCATAATACTCCTCCAAGGTGTAACCACCCGCAAATAAGCACATAATCTCGTTAACGCTCCTGTAATTCAACCCAGGCCTTGCTTTCTCCCACCTTCGTGTAATCTTCCTTCATTCCAAAAGCATAAAGAAACTGCAAAACTGTCATTCTCCAAATAACACAGTGATAGTTATTTTATTTTGATTTGCATTTCACTAGCCCGGTTCTGAATGCCATGATGAGTACACACAGCACAGTGCTTCCCCGGAAAAATCAAACAGTGAAACAACATTTCCCAGGGTTGGATGAGTCTGTTCACCTTTTTCTAGGAAACGGAACCAGCAGCTCGAGTTCACGGGAAAGTGGTGAAGTTCAATTAATGCTGTTGTGCGGAAGAGCTGCTTTTAGAGATGAGCGGCATTTTGTTTTGTAAAAACAGAGGCCTTTCTCAGAACAGTGTGTGTGAATTGAACCCCTGAAGGTGGAGGCATCACGTCTAGTGTCTTCTGTACTAGGCCAGACCTGTGACGTCTTGAGGAGCTGTTAAAACTGAATCAGCCTGACCAGGTGGTGGTGCAGTGGAGGACCCAGGTTTGAAACCTCGAGGTCGCCAGCTTGTGCGCGGGCTCATCTGGTTTGAGCAAAGCTCACCAGCCTGAGCCCAAGGTCTCAGGCTTGAACAAGGGGTCACTCACTCTGCTCTAGCCCCACGGTCAAGGCACATATAAGAAAGCAATCAATGAACAACTAAGGTGCCGCAAGGAAAAACGGATGCTTTTCATCTCTCTCCCTTCCTATCTGTCCCTCTCTCTATCTCTCTGTCTCTGTCAAACAAACAAACAAACAAAAAAAACCCTGAATTAATCACTTTCTAGTTTTCTCCTTTATCCAGGCCATCATGGTCCCTATCCTCCACGGTCAATGAGAGGAGTAGGCAGCTCCCTGACCCGTCCTCTGCCTTCCTGAGGCCAGGGGGAATATAGTTCCTGAGGTCCCTGGGGTCAGTGGGAATATATACTGCTCACAAAAATTAGGGAATATTTCAAAATGAATATGAAGTAATTAAAAAAAAATTTATTTTTTATTTTTTTTTGTTAAACAAAAACATCAAAAAAGCAAATAACAAGTCAAAGAAAGTTGTTTGATTATGCAAATGAGATGCAAAACCAATTTTTATTTCATTGGTGAAAAAGCTGAAAGTACTGGAGTATCTGCATGTTCCCTGATCCCCTAATTTTTGTGAGCAGTGTAGTTGACTTTAGAATTTACAAGCCAAAGACCATTCAGGAGGTTTGTGTTACCCCAGGCACGCATGGCCAAGGGTATGGCTAACAGACTAAGACAGTCAGCAGTGCATTCATGTGGAAAAGAACCCCACTGAGTTTAAGACTTAGAGACCTACCAGGGAGATCTCCACTCCAGTATCTGGGGGAAACGACTGGCACGTCCACTCTCTCAAAATGATCAGGGGAAAATCCTCAGCTACTTAAACTAAGCCAGCAGCTTGAGGTCATCCGATGGAGTAAAAAGAGTTGACAACAATTGTAGTTAAGGAACCAGTTATCTGCTTAGCACATGCTACAATGCCAGGTCTAAACACTCCACGTGACCCCGTTCATTAAGGGCAGGGCTGGGGCGGGGCTGGGGCGGGGCAGAGGCGCCCTTTTCCCCACACACCTTCTGTATCAGAGGACAATGCAAACGCTGCTCTTGAGCTGGAGCCACCTGGGCAACTTCCAGCGAGACCGACCAGCTGACACTTCCCCACAGGGCTTGGCCCCTGCTTAGATCTGCGTGAGTGGATCTGGTCAGGGATGAAACCCAAGGAAGGCCCAGCAGGGTCAGGGTCAACTTCAAGTGCCAGCACTTTATAAACTTGAGCTCTGGCTGCCATATAAGGGAAGTAATAACTGAAGCATCACTTTTCGGCCTTCAGAATACCAATTCATGGCGGGGGGGGGGGGGGGGGGGGGAGGAACCAAATTAAAATTAAAGCAGAAGACACTAGGGTAGACTTGAGAAAGAATCTATTGAGTCCAAAGAACTAGCATCAACTTATCTACGAAAATTGCATCTCTGGGAAGCCTGAAAAAGATGTCGTTAGCCCTATGCAGTTCCTCCCATTAAGAGGTGGCCTCATCTCCCCCTGTTCCCCCGCTCCCCCTGCTCCGGGCATCCCTGGCCTCCTCAGTGCCCCCCCACCCCACCCCCACCCCCGTGCACTGGCACGCCCCTTCCAGAACCGCTTTTCCCACACATCTGGACAAGTGCCCCTTCACCTGCACTGCCTTCAAGTGCAGGTGCCGCAGGAGCAGAAAGGACTTCCATGACCAGCCTATGTCCTCAAGCCATCCGTCACCTTCTGAAAAATTACACCTGTGGGCGTGTGTGTCTTCTGTCGCCCTCACTAGCACGCCATCTCCCTGCGGGCTGGACCATTGTCAGCTTGGCTCACTGCTGCACCCCAGCTCCCAGAATACAGTACCAGGCACAAAGCGGGAACTGCATAAACATTTACTCAATAAGTAAACTCCGCCCCCTTCCACTCTCAGCATTGCCCGTCACTCGCACACGCAGACGTTTTCACTGAGCGCTCCTAGCCTAGAGTCCATCTATGTCTCCTTCCTTTTCCCGTCACACCAGCCCCCTCCTTTAATTCCCTTCCCTAACCCAGAACCTTTCACCCCAACTAAAGTCCTGGTAAGTATATGGTCTAATATGTCATCTTCCAATTTGCTGATAAAAAAGATGACAGACACAGCCCTCCTAAAGCCTACCTTCTTCGGCTCTAAGCCAGATACCTATGGTCTTGACCACCTCTTAGCAAATCCATGCTACCCCCTAGCCAGCCTTGCTTGCTTCCTACCCGCAAAGGATGTGTTTAATAATCAACTCTAGACATTCTCCAGGTATTCAGGTCACGCTTTTCACTTTCCAAATAGCTATACTGGGCTCACCTCGCTCTACTTTGGCGGTAACCCATACTTCACTTTGGTATTTCTTATATTGATTTTTAATAATCCATGTGACTTCTCGTATTTTTCTTAGGATAAACATCAATCCCTCTCTCTTGTAGACACGTTCTTTTGAAATCTGAGCATACCAAAAAATTTCCCAGTGACTCTCTGGTGTCATCTCCCCCATCTTTCTATTATTTTTCCTGATCTTTGTAGACTGAATTTAAATTTTCCTCTAACTTCATCCATCGTGAACTATATTTATATTAGAGCCCTTGGCCATGCAGCCTACCTAATTTTTTTTCCCCTGGATCATTTGAAATCCTCCTCCCTAAATTTTTGATACAGGAATGATTATGTTGAGGTGTTGCTTGATTTGTTTTTATAACCTGAAACTCAATATGGTCATCTTCCTCTTAGTTTGGGGTTTTGGTGGGGTTTTTGTTTTTTTTTTTTTGGTTTTGTTTTGTTCTTAAGCCTATTTTACTGAGGATTTGGCATATCTGTTGAAGAAAGAAAAGCCGAGAAAAAATGACAAATGATGACAACACCAAAATATGAACTTATCGAAATCTATTTTGAGCAGAAAGAAATTCCTAGAAAGTCTAAATAGCCCCCCTGACCCACTTTAAAATGATCATATTAAAGAAACCCTCATTTAGTCTACCAACAACTCTCTGCCTTAGCTTCCCAAACACTTGTCCCTATGGAATCAATCATGCATTTTGGCCCTGGCCGGTTGGCTCAGCGGTAGAGCGTCGGCCTGGCGTGCGGGGGGACCCGGGTTCGATTCCCGGCCAGGGCACATAGGAGAAGCGCCCATTTGCTTCTCCACCCCCGCCCCCTCCTTCCTCTCTGTCTCTCTCTTCCCCTCCCGCAGCCAAGGCTCCACTGGAGCAAAGATGGCCCAGGCGCTGGGGATGGCTCCTTGGCCTCTGCCCCAGGCGCTAGAGTGGCTCTGGTCGCGGCAGAGCGACGCCCCGGAGGGGCAGAGCATCGCCCCCTGGTGGGCAGAGCGTCGCCCCTGGTGGGCGCGCCAGGTGGATCCCGGTCGGGCGCATGCGGGAGTCTGTCTGACTGTCCCTCCCCGTTTCCAGCTTCAGAAAAATACAAAAAAAAAAAAAAAAATCATGCATTTTGACAGGGGAATGTTTTCCTCAGGTGTTCACCCTTCCCACACCCAGCACAGGTACTGAAGCACCCGAGGCTAGACTGCATCAAATACAAGAATGTTAAGCCACCCAGCTACGCCAGATCACTCAGGGAAAGGTTTTCTCTGAGCTCCCTGCCCCCCAGGGAGGGGAGGAAGAGGATAGCTGTGATATGTAAAGTGGCCAGATACTGAATTATCTGGACAAACTGCTTCCAACTTCTTCAAATTCTACCCTCTTCTTCAGATGATAGAAAATCACAAACCACTGGTGCTTTCATTCTACAAAACTGCACTGCCTATGTAAAGACACTGGAAATGCAGACGTCTCAGAAACAGAGTTAGATCAAGGGCCCTGTGGTGGGTGGTACCCACAACTGTTCAAACTGTTGCCAACTGCAGTAATCACCCATCCTTCAGATAACCAACAATTTTCCTATAAATAGAAATGCCCTTCTCCTCCCTCTCTCAAACACACATCATTCACGCACAAGTACACAAACATATATCCACTTACACTTATTGCAAAGAGACAAAAGCCAAAAAAAAAAAGAGAGAAAAAATAATGTGGAATTCTGCCAGTTTAAGCATTTGATTTTTTTTTTATCCTCTAGAATAATTAAATTAAATCAATGACCAAAGCCACTTAATTTTGAGGCTTTGGAATCTACTTCTGAAATATTAGAATATTATTATTCAAATGTTACCAGAACCTGTAACAACAAGAAATGCTGTTCCCTCTCTCTGACATCCTGAAGGCTGATGGCCCCTGCTAATTAGACATGCCGGTTAACTAGAGAAATTTTGCATGAGGCTTGAGCAGCCCTTGTCAGCAAAGAGGTGGGGAGACAAGCATAAATAAGGACTGCTTTTCAAAGATGGACAGGAGTCTCCAGAACTGAATTAGGATTATCAAGGGTCAAGGGACCAACCAAGATCAAAGGTAGTTAGAAATTTCGGCTCTTCCTTGAATCCGTTCCTGACAGCTGTCTACAGTGTACACCTATCCCTGCCTCGCCCCTTCTCCTTTCCGTTGACAATAAAAGACACTTGAATTCCAGACTGCCTTAAGATAGATTTGAGGATTAGTTCTCCTGCCTTCTTGAGCAATAAACCTTTCCTTGCTCCAAACTCTGACATCTTGAATACTGGCCTTTCTTTTGAAACACGGGGCACAAGAACCTTATACCTGTAACAAACCCACAGGTGATTAGGCCAATGTTAGTGGTTCTTCTGAAATATTTCCTTAGGCCACCTTACAAAGAAGCCTGGTTCTAGAAAGCAATGATTAAACAGCCTTAGAGACAGAATACAACCCCTATCAGGAGCGAGGAGCCAAACAGGAAGCCAGTGGTGCCCGTCTGAAAGATGCAACTATCTGCAAAGCCTGGTTGCAAGTCTGCTCTCTTCAGGTCGAGTGAACTGACCAAGGGTGACCTCTCCACTTAAAATGACCTGATTCTACATCTGAGAAAGAGAAAAAAGGAAACTGCTGATACTTATGCCATAATTGGCAACTGGAAGATCAATCCACTGAATCTAGTCTCCTAGTCTAGGCAGGAATTCTTATACTAACACAGTCTTTGTCCATTTGGGCAGCTATAACAAAATACCCTACAAAGACTAGATGGCTCATAAAAAAAAACCCCGAAATGTATTAATTTCCCTGGGCCTCCTCTGACAGGGTCGACATTGGGTCAGGTCCCCCACCCAGTACATCCCCTCTGAACCCCATCACGTGGTCACTGTCCCATCTCATAAAGGAAACCAATTTGACAGCTCCCACCTGCCACACCGTCAGTTTCCAAGTTAAAGCGTAAAATAATTACAGTGTATGAGAACACATCTGTGTATATTATAGGGGGCTGGGGAAAAGGAGGGAGAAAGGAGAGGGAGGGAAACAAGGGAATGAGGGAAGACAAAGGGAGAAGAAAGAATCAAGGGAAAACAGCAGAGCTTCAGAAGAGAGAGGAGGAAGAAAGAAGATAGGGTGTCCAGTAAAACAATGTGTCAACTGAGGACACGGTGGGGCTGCCTAGTCAGGAGAGACAGAAAATCTGGAACCATAGCAAGATCCCTGGTCTTCCTCGCTGAGCCAAAGCAAACTTTCTAGTCTGAGAGAGAATGTGCAGGATATCAAGATTACAGATCGTAAAAACAATGTTTGCTCTTTCATCGGACGCTGGGTTTTAAAGAATACGGCTACAGAGGACATTTTAGGAATACTGGAGCAATTTGATCAGAGGCGTATTAGAAAATAGTGGTGCGTCAATGTTAAATATGTTTTGAGCAATGTGTTTTTATTGAGGCTGTTTAGGAGTATGTCTTTGTTCTTCAAAGATAGTTGTTCGAGTGTTTAAAGATGAGATGTCATAATGTCTCAAGTAACTTTCACAGGATCAGCAAAACAAAATAAAAAACACACACAGAGAAATAAGCTAATGCAGTAAAATATTAACAGTTGGTGAATTCAGATGAAGGTAATGTAATGTCTTTGTTGTACTATGTTTAAAACTTCTCTCAGGTTTAAAATTTTTCAAAGGAAAAAAGTTAGGGAAAAAAAATATATAAACTGGCCCCAACCTAAGAAGTAACATTTCCATAAACCTTAGGACACCCTCCCCTATTTACCCACTAAGTTCCGCCTACTGACCCTGAAGGCACTAGTACCTGGGATTAAAGGTTCATGCAGATCTGGATTCAGGCTGCCAGTGCTGTGGTACCATCTATCATTGATGAACAGAACAAGTTACCTAACACCTTCAAGCCTCAGTTTCCTCACCTGTAAAATGGGGCCAAATATAAGACCTAACTCAAGGAGTTGATTGTGAGAGTTAAATGAAATAATTCCCAAAAGTTATTACTGTTATTATTTTATGAATATGAAAAGGAAGTTAAATAAAATAATTTAAAGAAGTTATTATTGAGATGGGAGAGGACAGAATAACACCATCCCCATTTAAATTGCCCAACTAGAATCCCAAAGGATGAGCTACTTTGTTTTAAAATTGTTTCTTTCTCTTCTTATGTAAAACACAGAGAAGCGATCTCCATCTCACTGGCGTGTGCCAAAAACCACAGACTTTGAAATCAATCCATACATCACATCTTTCACAGGAAACAGGGTGACACCTCTCTACTAAACAAAGTTTCTTATAGACCCTGTTTATTAACTTTACGTTCAGACTGAAGCACTTGAAATAAAGAAGCAGCAACTCTCAGGGAGGGAGGAAAATGAGCCTCCTTCTGTAAGCGGGGCAGTCCATGAGGCAGGGTAGGGTTCGGTGGGAAGCCCAAAGTCCAAACAGACTCCTTCTCCTGGCTCAGGCCAAGGACCTGGAGAGCTGGCTTCTCCCCTCCCCACATAAAGGGCCTTGATGACTGGGAGTGTGGCCCAGACAGAGCACATTCCACAGGGCTGGAGAGTAGGCGTGGGGCCAGCGGCCGTTAAACACCACTTTTGTATCCTCCGGCAAGAAAGAATGTCTGGAACCAACAGCATGTGCCTTGTTCTAAGAACAGATTTCTCCTTTGGCTGTTCCTCCAGCTTATAGGAGACCTCTTATGCAGAGCACATCCAACCTATACTGCCCTTGCCTTATAACCATGTGCCACGGTGTAAAAGACTTCAGAATCTGAAAATACTCATGCTTTTTTTAAAAAGTCTAGAGTATGGAATGCTTCGAACATCAGCATGATTGTAGCCCCTGAACTAAGTTAGCAGGACACTGTAACACATACAGGCTTAAAAGAAAACAATCAAGTCTACACAGCCTAAAGTTGCCCTCTTATTCCCAGAATGTGAGTGACATATAAAAAAAAAAAAAAAAAATTACTAAAGCCCTGGCCGGTTGGCTCAGCGGTAGAGCGTCGGCCTAGCGTGCGGAGGAACCGGGTTCGATTTCCGGCCAGGGCACACAGGAGAAGCGCCCATTTGCTTCTCCACCCCTCCGCCGCGCTTTCCTCTCTGTCTCTCTCTTCCCCTCCCGCAGCCAAGGCTCCATTGGAGCAAAGATGGCCCGGGCGCTGGGGATGGCTCTGTGGCCTCTGCCTCAGGCGCTAGAGTGGCTCTGGTCGCAACATGGCGATGCCCAGGATGGGCAGAGCATCGCCCCCTGGTGGGCAGAGCGTCGCCCCTGGTGGGCGTGCCGGGTGGATCCCGGTCGGGCGCATGCGGGAGTCTGTCTGACTGTCTCTCTCTGTTTCCAACTTCAGAAAAATGAAAAAAAAAAAATTATTAAAGGAAGACATGTAAGTTGTTACATGGGACACTGAGGGGAGTTGCAGACATGCAGCACCTGCTCTCTGGTATCACGCGTGGATGCTCACAGAACTCAAGTGCTTACCCGGTGCAATGGGCATACCCTCCTCGGGGTCTCCTCCCTCCCACTGCGAACCATCCTATCCCATGCTCTCTGCTCTTCACCGGGGACTTCGGATAGTCACAAAAAGCCATAGAATGTTTTTAATGCATATTCTGCTTCTTTTTCCCTTTCTACAGTTATTAATCAAAAATTAAGCCAACCAATGTAAAAGAAGGGGGAAAAAAGAATTGTAACCTAAAATTCTAATACTTGTGTATTAGCTGAGATATACAAAGCGTCCATAAAATTAATACTGCATAAACATTAAAAAGGAATTGATAAGTATTAAAATAAAAAAAATGTCTATCATTGAGTGTAAGAGAATATGACACAGAAGTTCTGTGAAAGTGATGGAGATATAAGAGAAATAGTCATTGAAAAATGTATGCTGATGCAGGAGAAATTAACAACAATTTTGGGGGCAAAATAAAGTTTTTGGAGCTGTCTTTTTGGTTTATCTTTTAGTTTCTGTAAAGGAGTCATATTCTTGTAATGAGCAATACTGTTATAACAGTTTTTCTTAATAAGAAATATAAAACAATGAACCTAGAATAAGAGATTTCTTATTTTGAATTCCAGAGTCATCAAAGGGTACTAAACACCAGGTATAGTAAAATTCATCAATAAATACACTGTGAATCAAACAACACAGAAAGTATTTTCACACCAGCAGGGCTCCACATGGATAACACAGCCACAGGCTCCTCCTGTTTGATTTGCTCCAGGGCCTCGGCAAAAACTACTTATACAAGAGAAAATACACACATATACACACCCACAACTCACCCAGGAAGAGGAAGAAACAGGCTAGTCTGAAAGACTGAGATGGTTTAAAATCCCTTAGCTAATGAGGGACTTAATCATAGTGATCCCTATTCTCATTCATGTGCCGCGTGTAGAAGACTTGGGTCCTACGGGGTGGAGACCCTGGCTGTTGTCTGAATCCACAAGCCTGAATTCAGTGTGTGCCTGAAGTTGATCAGCTCTAAGTCAGTTGGTACCACAGCAAGGGACACTCAACACCGTTCCTAGACAGTGACACACACAGGCGCCTATTCTCTGTGAACACAATGGAGATCACGGGACCCTTGGGAGCCAGAAGGAAGCACAGCCAGGCTGAGCTCGTCGCTGGGTTCTCAGAGCGAGGGTGCAGCAAAAGCTCATAGGAGATGTCCTGCAGTCAGGAAAGTATTAGCATAGGGCCCATCTGGTGCTTGAGATATCACAGTGTCTGGAGACGCAATATGGTACATTGAGACAGCAGAAGAGACAGGACGGTTTTCCTAATGCCATGCAGACAAAAAGTGCAAATGGTGGTAGTGGTGGGGTCTCAGTCAGCCATAGCTTTACAGTTCAGTCTCAAAACCCTCCTCTTCAAAACCCACTTTCACTGTTTTTTATATTTTTCATTGGTTTGGGAGAGAGGGGGTAGGGGAGGGAGAGAGAGGGAGAGAGAGAGAGAAGAGAGAGAGAGAGAGAGAGAAGCATCAACTCACTGCTTCACTTAAATGTTCCATTTAGTTGTATACCCACTTTCTTTATTAATCAATTATTCATACAGAGCTTCCAATTAATGACTCTCCCATCCATATACAGAGTTAAACTCCCCAGTAGTTAATTATGCAATTTCTCACAAGATGTCTTGCAATCTAAAAACATGTTGTGAGTTGGCATTGTATGTTCCAAGGAGCACTTCCAAACCACTGACCCTGCCGGGGTAAAGCTGGAATCAGCTAGGAAGGAGAAATGATGGAAGAAGGAATAAATTAGAGGCAGAAATATCTGTAGTATAAAATTATAAATAAATCATGCCAAGCATCTGCCTTTAAAAAAATATCTCCTCGTGCGGAGGACCCGGGTTCGATTCCCAGCCAGGGCACACAGGAGAAGCGCCCATTTGCTTCTCCACCCCTCCGCCGCGCCTTCCTCTCTGTCTCTCTCTTCCCCTCCCGCAGCCAAGGCTCCATTGGAGCAAAAATGGCCCGGGCGCTGGGGATGGCTCTGTGGCCTCTGCCTCAGGCGCTAGAGTGGCTCTGGTCGCAACATGGCGACGCCCAGGATGGGCAGAGCATCGCCCCCTGGTGGGCAGAGCATCGCCCCATGGTGGGCGTGCCGGGTGGATCCCGGTCGGGCGCATGCGGGAGTCTGTCTGACTGTCTCTCCCTGTTTCCAGCTTCTGAAAAAATGCAAAAAAAAAATATATATATATCTCCTTGTATAAAAAATATATTTATGAATAAAAAGACTTGTCCTACCAACCCCCATTGGGTTCATTCATGGAACAGATATTTCTGAGTACTGGGTACTGGGTTACAATGGTAGTAAAAAGCAAACAGATCTTTATTTTATTAGAACTTACACTAACAAGGAAAAAAATGTCCGTCAATCAAAAAAGTTAACCTCTCTGAAATAAAGGCACCTAGCTCTCTAAGAACAAGGAGAGTTCCCTTAAGGTTTGAGTCAATCTAAAAGATAAGCAGCAGTTAACTGGGCAAAGGGTGGAGGGGAAGAGTTCCAGATTGAGGGAACAACACGTACAAAGGTCCTGTGGCAGGAAGACATATATTTAAAGAACTTTTAAAAGGGCAAAAAAGTTCTTATGGATGGAGCAGATACAGAGCTCAAACCACAGGGGAAGGTGTGTAGGTCCTGTTAGAGACTGTGTTTTTCTCCTAATAGCAGGATAAAGCCATTGAGGGACTTAAGGAACAGTAACCTAATCAAGACTAAATGACTGGTTGGATAGGAGGGTTTCAGGAGAAGGTGTCAAGGATTGCTCCTAGGTGCCTGGCCTGCTCGGTGGAGGGATACACGCGCCATGCGCTGAGATAGGGAACAGGTGTTGGGTGAACCCTGGGGGAGAGAAGCATCACACGTTCAGTGTCTGACACGTTTCATTGAGGAACCTTTGTGTGAGCAAGATGACCACCGGAGAATCAGATTTTGGAGAGAGATCCAGACTAAAGACATCAATTACAGGCCTATTGTAGTACAGGTGGTGGTTGAAGCTATAGGAAATTGTCCCAGGAATGGGTAGAGAGTGAGAAGAGATGGCACATCAACCGCAAGCCCTGAGATCCTCAAACCCTTTTAGAAGATTGTATGACTCAAAGGAGCTAATGTCTATGAGTGGATTTTACAAACTGTACAGCATTATAAAAATTAGTTACTATAAAAGCTGCAAGGGCCTAGAGATATTTCTGCATATTTTATCGATGTAGAAATTGAAAGAAAAGTTACAGATCAAGATCAGCAAGGGCATTAGTTGTAAGTTTAATCTATGTCAAAACCTCAGAAAGTTCAGAACAGACTGTCTAAGTCATCTGTGAGCGCAAGAGCCTCCAGGAGGTGGACTTAAAGGGTTACTCATCATCAAGGTATTTCTCTTTGCGAACCCGCAAATGAGTCCCGAACTGAGGCCTCTGCAGTAAGCTGGCTGCAGCTCCCAGGGGCCTGGCTGACACACTGTAACCTCACATCTGCAGGACTCTTGACCCTCCCCCTTCCCTTAAAGGGCCTTTGTTATTTGTTCCCCAGATCCACAGGCGAGGACAGAAGAGCCTTTGCTTCTGCACTCCTTAAAAGCGGGACAAAGTTTGGGAGGGAGCTGGGAAGTTAGATCTGAGACTTCATTCTGCACATTTCAGGCAGGACCAGGACCTGTGACTCAGTGAGAAGTGCAAACATGAGCCCTACACAACACCCTTCTTCTCGGGGCGCCTGCCTCTCCCTCCGCCTCAGCACCCAGTTTCAACATAGCAGGACAGAGAGGGGGGCAACTCAGCCTTGGTCAAAACAGCTTTGATGACGCTCTTGGGAAAACTCTTTAAACTACATGCACAGGAATGAAGAGTGATTTCACCCTCAAAACAGTCTGTCCAGCTGCACAAATCAAATGCAACTCAGCACAGGCCACTGGGAAAGACAGTGAGTGGGAGGGTGGACAAGATGACCCTGAGTGGTTTCTCTGGCCCCAAGGTTCTGCTCCCGTGTGTAATAACCAGATGGTCCTATTCAAGAATCAGCATCTTTCAAAAACATCCGTCTTCTCTGCGCTGCTCTGTGAATCAATGACACCTGGAATTCTGATTAATCACGATTGGGGTTTGACATGGATATTTAAGCAGCCAGGAGTTTGCTGTCACCTTCCTCCTCTCGGGGGCTTCTTGGGGTCCCTTTTCTTAAATAGGCAATGGCCACCTAGCCGCCAGGCATGTGCTAAGCCCTGCCAACCTGACACTCTTCCCATACGGATGCTCATTCCACACGATGCCATCTCTCTCCATTCCTCACCACCATCAAGCCTTGGATGACATCAACCCCAAATTAATCATCTGGAGAAGTGTGGGAGGATACTTTTTTTCTTTCTTTTTTGGCCAACATTCTAGTTTGAAAAATGTAAATCAGAGCAAAGATGAAAGGATCGTATAATGAATACTGTATGCCGACTACCTCGATTCTACTGTTAACATTCCACTGTTCCTACCTGGTCACAGATCTATCCACCCATCCACATCACTCCATGTTATTTTGTAGGTGTTACATAGTATCTTCCAGACCTAGTATGTAAGTACAAATCTGACCCGGGGACTGTGTAAAAAATTCTTATGCCCAACCTCCAGAAATCTTGGTTTAGTCTGTCTGAACTGGGGCTCAGGCATCAGTATTTTTAAAAGCTTCTCCAGGTGATTCCAATGTGTGGCCAAAGGGATAGGGGTGACTGCATCTGCTTCCCATGAGCCCTGACCAATGGCATTGGGGGAGGCCAGAGGCTTGAGACAAAAGAATGCCACAGCTATGCAGCAGACATACCAGCACACAACCAACCATCCACAAACACAAAGGGCAAAAGTTGCGGGGCGGAGCTCAGAAAGGCTTGCCTTCGTTCCTTCGGAACTGAAGCTGCAGCAAGGGAAATTCGGGTCTAAAAGCAGTCCCTGAGCTTACACACGAGTCCATCGTGATCCATCGGGCCTGCCCAGCCGTCCCCTCCACCCTTGTCAGTTCCCTTCTCCCTGTCACACGCCTCCGTGCCACGGTGGAAGACTGCACGGATGTGGGCTTGCAGCTCGGCTCAAACTCTAGCAAAAGGAGGACTAGCAATAAACCCTGCCGGGTTCCGTGCAGACGAGCCGGAAGCAGAATGTGCCAGCGGCGGAGGCTGATGAAGCGACGGCATGTCCGTGGCTGTCCCCACAGAGACCCAGAGCGCCAACACAAAGTGGTTACGCAATGACACGACAATTTCAAAATAACCTGGAGACAGACAACACCAACAGGAGTTCAGGAAAGGGCATGACAAATAGTGACTAAGGAAAGAATCTTGGAATAATGCACTGGGCTTCTAATCAAATAATTAGTAGTGGTGTCAGAAAAGCCTGAGTATCAATTTCATGTTGAAGATGACAGATTAAATAGATGATAGATAGATGACAGATAGATAGATAGATATGAAACAACCCAAATAAACCTTATTTTAAGAAATGTAGAAGCAGTAACCAGCGATGCCTCGGAATCTAAACTTGACACCTTACAATTAGGCTTGACTTTTTCTAAAGTGATTCCACACAAATAACTTCATTGAATCCTCATACCAACTCTGAAATCAATGGGAATTATTATTATCATTTCCTCTTCACACATGAAGCAAATGAGGCCAGGGTAAATCAAATCAAATCAAATCGGAGACCACTAAGCTCAATGAACCCAAAAATGTTTGAAATGACCTGATGTCTGGCCACAATTTTATAATCTGAAACATGGCAGAAAATAATTGAAATCAAGGCTGGAGAGAAGAATCTCTTTTCAAGTAGACAGAACAACAGAAAAGATGAGCTTAGAAAGCAGTCAGGACAAAGCGGGGGGAAAAAAACCAAAAACCCACATCCTGATGGCATGTCTAATTACAGAAGCATTTCCGACGAGTGGAAGAAAAGCACTCTTCTTAAGAAACGGAGATCAGCTACAACCTGGAAACGCCATGTCTTCATCTGGACAATCTCAGCAGTCTACGTAGATTGGAGCATTTGTTAGATTTCTGTGAATTTCAGGAGAGTCCACAATTTATCTCTGAATGGACTATAAAGATACCTACTTTATGGGGGTTTTTTTTCCTCCTTTGATTTATTGGTAGGGCAAAAATGGGCAACTGTTAAAAGCAAGAAATTTACACAAAAATCTGTATTTTGTGCTTCTGTTAAAGACAGATAGATCATCTGCCAGCATTGGGTCTGAATCCCTGGCCAGTGAGTCTGTGGGAGCCCAGTGGCTGCTGCTTCCTCTGAACAGGTCCTGACCACCCTCTGTCTTTCAATTCTCCCTCCTCCCTGTGGTTTAGCTGCCTGACCCCTAAGCTCAAGTCAACATGAAGGTCGATGGTCCAGGCAGGTGCTGATGGTCAGCGATGATGCTTCAGGAAGATCAGTAAGTCAGGTCCCACTGCTTTCAAACAATGGTGCGTAGGAAAAGAGCATAGGTCACTGGTTAGGTGGTGATGTGGGAAGCAGGAAGCAGACTGGGCCAATGAGGAAAAAAGGAAACGAGGCATTTTTCAGTTAGGGTGAGTCAGCTAAGGCAGGGGGCTGGGTCCCCACTTGGTTTGGGACTCCTCCTGTCACCGCCCACTGCAGCGCTGGGCACAGAGAGCTGCTCGGAAACTGTCTGTGGATGGGGACGTGCCTGCCCATCGCAGTCACATGTGCTCAGTTCCCCAGTTGCCTGGGAGGGACTAAAGATACAGGAGTGGCCAAAGTCGCTGGTGGCTTCTCAGAGGTCATCTGCCACAAAACTGTAGAATCACAGTGTGAGTGGTAACTGATGCTACTCTGCAAAAAAGAAAATGCAAGATAGTTGTATTTTAAGTGCAAAATCTGAGCAATGGGCAGTGTTTGCCTGCGGTGCCCGACTGGGCAAGGACGCAGGGTCTTGTGTGAGCTCAGAAGGGAAAAGAGGCCTTCAAACCGAGGCCTCTTGGGGGAAGGATTGCTGGTGCCCAGTGCTTACCCTGTGCATCACGGACACCTGTAAACAGCAAACCTAGATCGACTGCCCAACCAGTGGACCAGGCTCCTAAAACACACGAGTGGGTTTACTCAGGTAGACTCCAGAACTGACAGAACAATAGGCTGGGAGTCCTCAGTATCTCACGTTGGCCCAATGTCAATGTTCCTTGGTCCCCAGCTACTCCCTATATTTGGAAAGTAAATTCTGTAGTTCCTGATTCCCCTCAAAGACTCTTGTCCATGCACACCACTAACGGCACATCCTCCAGTGTGCTGTCGTCCGCTGGGGACCACAGGTCCCAGCGACGAGGCAGGAGAACCTAAGAACAGATTCCACACCCTGAATTCAGGTCTCCACACTGTCAGGGCTGCAAAGCTCTAGAAACAAGGCAAAGTTAGAGCACAGTTAGAGAAGAAGGGAAAGGCCAACATGAGAGGAAGAAAGTAGGAGAGGGAAAGGATAGAAGGAAAAAGTAGGAAAGGAAGAAGAAGGAAGCCCAAGTCGGAACAGGGACACAGAACCCAGGCAAATATCTCTGGGGTCCTTTAGGAAATGTGCCCAGGTCAGGAGCGGGCCAGCTCGAGGCTAAGAACAGATAAAAATTTTATGTTCATTATGTTTCAAAAATGATTCAAAGGGTTTACAAAAACCTGTAAGGCCAAATAAAATTCAAAAGTTTATTTTGATGGAGAGCAGAATGATTGGTGTGAGGGGACCAGGAAGGAGGAAGGAGAAAATATCTGGGTGAGAGCTTCGCTTCAGCTCCGGGTGTTATGAAAGCACATTTGGGCCAGAGCACTCCCCGCCCCGCCCCATGAACGGTCAGAAAAGACAGCTTCAACTCTTGTCCACTTTTGAGTCAGAATCTTGAGAATATTGTGAAATATCTTAAATAAGCAAGATTTTTTTTGGGCTTATGATATAAGCCACTTGTTTTTGATGCACGCTCCAAAACCGGGGTTCTGTTCCCCAATAAACAAAGACAAAGGGTTAGGTTTCAGGGATGAACAGTGTAGCATCTGGGTGAAGCACCCCCTTCAGTCTGGGGTGGTCAGCTCACCTGTCCGTGGTCCGGGCTAGTGCCCAGTGGTGGCAGGAGGAAAGGGAGCGGGGCTTCTCTGGAATGGGCACAGCCAGCAGCCTGGTTGGGGTTCCTGTCCATGCACACAGTGGACAAGACTGCTGTGCACAGACTTGATCTCTCTCAGCCTCCACTTTAGAAGGACAATCTCTAGGACACTACCTCTTAACATGTGGAGGCCATGAATACCTTTTGAAATGTAATGGAAATGCACAAATGCTCTGCACATCTATATCCTAAAGAGCATTTCAGGAGGTTCCCTGACCCGTGAGTCCATAGAACCAGCTTAGAGCCACCGCTCGACAGGTTTTCAAGTCCCACAGGTTTCTTCCAACACAAAGCACACTGTCCTGGTCACCACCACTTGTCACTAGAGAGCCTCATGAAACTCTAACGAACACCCATGATATAGACTGAATTGTGCTACCCCATAATTCATATGCTAGCCCCCAATGTGATGGTGTTTAAAGATGGGATCTTTAGGATGTAATCAGGGTTAGATGAGGTCATGAGGGTGGGGCCATCATGAGATGATCCCTTGGTAGAAAAGGGAGACCAGAGATCTGATGGGCACGCTCTTACTCTCTGCCCCTCCCCCCACACCACCACCATCATGTGAGGAAGGACACAGCAAGAAGAAAGCCAGGAAGAGAGCTCTTACCAGGAACAGAACTGGCCCCACCTTGACCTTGGACATCCTAGTCTCCAGACTCTGAGGAATAAAAGTCTGTTGTTTAGGCCACCCAATGTATGCTATTTTGTGAGAGCAGCCCAAACAGATTAAGACACCTAGATGCTGCCAACGCCCTAGTCCTACCTGGTCCACTGCGGGGCATAAGGGCCTCCGAGACCCTGGTCCCTCAGTTTTACCTGTTCTACCACATGGCCTGGAGGCAGGGATGGAGAATGCCCTCCAGAATGCTATTGGGCACACAGGTCCGGAACTGAGGAGACTGGCTGGACCCCCAATAAAGAAATCTCAAACAAGAAGCGAGGGTAGAAACAAAATGTTGGGGCTACAGGCAGTCCTAGGACATGTGAGACGGGAAGAAGAGGATTGAAACAAAAAGTTCTGATGGAAAGTTGGCCCAGAGCTAGTGGTCTCCCAGACATGTTCCAGTTACTCTCACTCCCTTAACACCCCCGCTGCACACAGCAAGGAGTCCATGAACACGAGTAACTCGAGGCTGTTCGTCTGAAGAAAATACACCAGGTTTCAGGGCAGTGTTATTAAATGGCTCCAACCAGGCAAAGCTGCTTACTCGCAAAGCTGTTTTAAACACCGTCACTCACCACCAAATAATAGACCTTCACATATACCTGCTCAAAGCTGACTCCTCCAAGCCTGGCTCCCGGGCCTGCCGTGGGCTTTCTGCACTGTTAGCCTGCGTCTGGGCTTTGTGTCACACATACGATTATTCCGGCAGCCCTGCTTGCTCAGCTCCTCAGGAGCGGGGCTGCCTTCCCTCTACGGCTTTTGTGATCATTCCAGGAGGCCAGGTTCCAGGTTCTGAACTCAGAGGCGGCCCAGGAATTATTGTTGGCGGGCTGCTTTTCCTGAGAAAGCATAATCAGACCTTTTGATTCCCATCTACACAGCACCTGTGTCCCTGCCATTCTCCTCTCTGGTGAAAGGGCCTTCTTCATGGCCCACTCACATTCCGGGCACCGTTGACACTGTGTTTCAGAGGATGAGCAGCCTGGACCAGAAGTGCCAAAAGGTGTAACTTGAGGTTTTGGCACACTGTGCAGAAGTAGAAGAAATAAATAGTCCCATTATCTGCGACATGAAAAGGTCATGCTTGGCCATCTCAAAGGCCCTTAGCTGACCTATGATGCTGTCAGTTTAAACAAATGTTATTTCATAATATGGTAGGCACTGCTGCTTGACCACTCAATATATATACATCCTACCCTCCCTCCTCGCTCTCAGCCATGCTGGTCTTGTTTAGGGTAACAAGGTATCCAGCTAAAACATCTGCCTTCTTGGCCTCTCTTGCCAGTGATGGGTGACCAGGGAAAACTAAGAGGAATTCTGTTGGGGACCTCAGAGCAAGCCTTGGCTTTTCTAATACAAGAATCGTCCCCCTCTGCGTTGCCCTCCCACTTTCTTTGTAGCGGGGACTGTGATGTGATGCAGGAGGTGAAGCAGTCATCTTGCAGTCATGAGGCAATGCCCTTGAGGACAATGGTCTCCCTGCTAAAGATAACAGAATGAAAAAGTGAGAAAATCCTGGGCCCCCTTGGCACTATTCAACCACTGCACCAGTCTTAGGAGTCTTGGCTCAGGACTTCTTAGTTCATGAGATAAGGAGATCTTAACATGTTTGCATTAATCTATTTTGAAGCCAAGTGACATATTACACTTGTAATCTTGAAACTTTTGTTCTTGGCTTTGTTTTGATATATTTTTTCTTTTTCTAAAAACACATTTGGCTCAGGTTATCATTTTTCAAACAGAAAAGGAGAAAAAAAAAATCTACCTATCAGGATATTTTTATTTTGGTTGGCAAATACCATAGACCAAGCTTCATGAAAAGTCATCGGCATTTCATGAAAAAAATAAGGAAGGGCAAAGCAGTCTCCCAAATGCCAGGTGCTTAGCAGTAACAAAGTCCCCTAGAGAAGGACCACCAGGTGACACATTCAAACTTGTTAGCCTTGGCAGCTAAGGATTTCTCTCTTTGGCATTCAACCCCATTATCAGCGATGACTTTGTTATTGTTTAAAATGACAGCTTCCGGAGAGGACAGAGACCTGGGCACAGGTTTCTAACAGCACCTTCCCAAACCCCTACTGAAGTCTCCAAGATACTGACAAGGCACTGAGAAATGGGGTCCACTCTCCTGCCAGACTCCCCATGGAACTCTGTAGACAGAATGACGGTCGGTCCAGATAAAAGGGAGGCAGACAAGACCAACTCACAACCCCGCTTTCCAAGAAAGCAGACTCAAGGGAGTTCTCTCACTGAGCTCTACGTACATCAACTACTCTGGAAGGTCAGAAGCCAAATGTAGTTCGACTCATGGGTCAGAAGGCCCAGGGACAGGCAGTGTCACAGAAGGTGACACAGAGCCCTTCACGCTTCTCCCCAGGGCTGGGGATAGGGCCCCACTGGGGCTGCTCCAGCCACACCTACAGTTCCTTCCCCCTCCCCTTGTGTTATCTAATGAATTCCTATTACAATCAGCCCCAGAAATGCTTTGTATATTAGAAAAACACTGTAAATGACCTCAGCGTCAGTCATACACGGTTACTGCAGGGCATGGCCCGGTCAGGGAACAGGCTGCCCCCCTTCCTGCCCTCCCTCTTGTGTCTTGAAGAATGTTAACCTCCTCAAAACCCACAAAGAATTTCAGTTCTGCAGAATCAGGTGTCTGAAAAATTGAAGTATGATTTCGGTCATGCAAATCAATACCGGGCCTGGGACCTAAAAAGATTCAGGTAAGAATTAAGGAAACTTTGAGTGGTTTTTTTTTCCCCCACCTAAATGTCTGGTCATAATTAGGCCACATTAGGGTGGTCAAAAGGTACACACTTGCAGTTATAAGATAAATCAGTCCCAGAGATGAAATGTATAACACAATGACTATGGTTGACAATATCATGTTATATCTTTGGAAGTTTCTAAGATCTTAAAAATTCTCATAGCAAGTAAAATAATTGTAATGGTGTGAGGTGATGGACAGTAATTAAATTTATTGTGGTGATCATTTTTGCAACATACGCAAATATCACATCATTATGTTATCCACCTGTTATAGGTCAACTATATCTCAATAAAACTGGAGAAAATGAATGTATAAATCCATGAATGAATCAATGAGTGAATAAAATAATTAGGTCAAATTGAAGAGGCTTTATTCTACCACTAATTTTTTTTTTTCTTGAAGTTTAGACTTCAACGAGGGTTTTCTTCTTATGCTTCCCTGAAAGTACTGGAGGAGAAAAATGGAAGACAGTGACCCAACATCTCCTCTGTCGTGGCCCCGGACCAGGCGTGGTGATAGACACTTTATTTACATCATGTCACTATCATATCACTCCTCCTTTATCACAGCCTTGTGAAACCGTCTCAGAAAGGTAGCCAGAGTAGGGAGCACTAGAACCATATTGTACACCCAGATCCACCCATTCATTCACTCATTCATTCATCTGGCAAATACTTTATGAGGTACCCACGATGTGCTCAGCACAGTGCCGGCAGCCTCCCGACGAGTGTGCCCATGGCGCGCTCCCTGTGGTGGCTGGAGCCGACGGAGCCCCTGGACTGTGTGTGCTCAGCCTCATCCATGACTTCAGTGCACCAGGCAGACATCAGCAAGTCATCGTTTTCTAAGACTGCCATGTGGACAGAGCTGGGGAAACACTGAGCAAATCATTTGTCCGTGGTAACAAGGGCTATGAAGTTGGTGTGGACTCCAAAATGCCGGCTTTTCCCAGTGACCCTCTCCGCAGGGCGGGAGGCGGGGTGTGAGCCCTCAGCGTGAGACCATGGGATGTTCAGAATCCCACACTAGAAATAGGAAGGGTTGGAATAAGCAAGCTAAAAACTCACTGTGCTCAAACCACTCAACCAACCGCCCTCTCCGCTGGGCCAGTCTCGATTTCAGTTTCCTCCTATAAATCTGTATTTAAATCAAAAGCAAGCACTGGTTTCAACCCACCTCATGTTTCTATTGTATAAGCACAGCTGAAAAAACAAATGGTTTTTTCTCCATGCTACTTTTCTGCCTGGCTCCCTCATCACACACCAAAAATGCCGGGGTCGCTGGATGCCTCCAGTTAGAACACAACGTCCGGGAGCCCAGGGCTGGCCACCTCGTCTGCCTCTAAGTTTGGTCGCAGCCTTCTCGGGCCTCCTCAGGCCTCCTCTATCCTCAGCCCAAGGCTTTCCAGCTGTTCCCAAATGTAGGTCATGTCTGCAGAAAAGCCTGGAAAGAAAACTTGCAAATCCAGAGCAGAACCAGAAAAACAACTCCTGGCCGTGCTGAGCAGCAGAAATGAAAACCATCTCCGGGTAGGAAGTTAAAAGTTCCAGCTACAAAGATTGGCTGGCTTCTTTGGTTACAAAATATATAGTATCCTCCCCCCCCCCATGATCCCACCCCTTTCCAAAGTGTCCAGCGGTGCCTAAGCTATTCCTAAATAGAAAGAAGTGTGTGTGTGTATGTGGGGGGCTTTACCAAATTTCAACTTTTTAATTGCATTCTACTGAAATCTGTAGGTCTGCTCCTAAAAAGTTTTAAGTAAGTTTCTATTAAAACAAAACAGAACACATCCTACACACACACACACACACACACACACACACACACACACACACACACACACATTTAAGGCTCTTGTGGGCCAATTTGGTTCCTTGTCGGACTAGAAAAGGCAGCTCATCTGAGATGATTCTTAAAAATCAAAGTGAAAATCCAAACCTGCACAGGTAACCCCAGCTTGTGCATCCACAATCTGAAAGTTTGCAACAGCGACTGGCCGACAGTGGGGTAGGTGGGGTTGGTCATACATGGTGAGGACCAGCTTGTGCATCCACAATCTGAAAGTTTGCAACAGCGACTGGCCGACAGTGGGGTGGGTGGGGTTGGTCATACATGGTGAGGACAGAACAAGGAATGTCTAGGAACTCCCTGCATGTTCAGCTCCATTTTGCTGTGAATCTCACTTTGTTCTAAAAAATTATTGTAAGTCTGGTTTTTTTTATAAGTTTGTAACATAGGCACTTCAACTTCAGAAGACACTTGGTTACTGAAAGTGTGATACAAAGTAATCAGATTCCCAACTGAACTGTGGGTTGGAGCTGCTTCCTCCCTGGACAATCAGGAAGCAGAATTCTCCTTACTCTCCACCCCTCTCTTTCTTAGGCCCTGTACTCTTCCCAAGCCTGTCCCTGACCTCCCTGGGTGAGAGCAAACCTGAGATAACAGCAATATCCCAGAGACAGGGCAGCAGAGAGCAACGGCGGGCGACAGCCCCAGCACACCGGGGCGTGTGCAAGGTTGCAGGGCGTCCGGTGTACGTTCTGAAAGCCAGAGCTGCTTAGAGCGGCACATTTTCTTTGAAGCTGCACCATATATTTTAATGTTCCTTCCCTGGAAAAGCCCTCAGACCCACATTCTCATTACAAAACCATTTGTCCTCGCCTGCCCCCAGTTTTATGTCTTATAAACACAGGACCAATTTTCTTTCTGTTTTTCTGCCATTTGAATATTGTTGATATCTCTGTGGTCAAACTCACCTTTGGCGATCAGTGGGCCACCTGATGCTGTCTCAGTGGGAAGAGTCAGAAGAAACAGAGAAAAAGGCTCCAACCTAATAGCCATTTGATAAATCTCACCACTCTTATAGGGGATAGTCCAGAGACCATTCTTTTGCATACCTCAATGCATGGGAGCCAGGCTCAGAGTCCTCCTCACCAATCAGAGGAACATCAGAGATAGACAGACTCAACCTGGAGAGAAGAATGAAGAAAGTACCCTCGCGAAACTGCACAGGCACCTGTGACAGTGCTCGAACGCCATTTGGAGGATTGATTTTAATCTTACACAAGACAAATGAAAGAAAGCGGTAGTGTGCCCATGTTACCCACCATGCGTATTTCTCAAGCACAATGCCACCGGTAGAGACCACAGGCAGCCCTCCGAGGCCGAGACACAGGTACTGCCCGTCAGGAGTGTGCACACAGGGCTTGGAGTGCGTAGCGGTCAGCCAGCGAGCACACCCAGCCCTTGATCTTGACTTCTCCGCAACTCTTCTGGCTGCTGGATCCTGTGATGGGATGGTCCTGGGTTTTCTCCACACTTCCCTGCCTTTTCTTTCAGAGTTCCACCTGCCAATTTCTCTCCCCCTGCTAACCCTCCAAGAGTCCCCCAGGGCTCCCTCCTCAGCCTTTCTGTCACCTCCTTACTCTCTGAGGTCATCATCCTGATCTCCTATTTTATATGAGAGATTAGCTTCCCTTGTCCTCCACTAGGCTCGTAACACCCAAATCTGCATCTCCAGTCCAAACCTTTCTCCAGAACTCCAGACCCAAGTATCCAAATGCCTGTTAGGTGTCTGAATGTTCCGTGATCACATCACAATTGCCATGTCCAGTCATTATCTTCCCCACCAAACTCACCCCTCCTCCAAATATTGCCTTTCTAGGTCAACGGCAGCACCATCAGCTCAATTACCAAGGCAGAAAACAGGAAGTCTCCCAGGTCTCTCCATCATCCCCCTGGGGCACAAGTCTCCAAGCCTAGCTCTTAACTCTTCCGTGAGTTCCTGTGCTCCTCCGCCTGGTCCAGGCCTTCGTGGCATCTTGTTCTACTTCATAGAGGGAACAGATAGCAGATTGATTATTTTGCTGCCATTAATTCTGCCCTCTAAGCCACCCTTCATAACCACTGGGATGTCCTCCCTAAAACACATTTCCTCTCCTGTCCCTCTCTCAATTGAAGCTTTCCACCCCACTGCCCATGAAATAATGTCCCAATGGTTAACAAAGCATGCAAACCTTTTATGAACTTGTCCTATCTTCCGACACTCCCCACAGAGAGCACTGTGCTCTCTAACTACACAAAACTATTTGGGATTCCCAGAATCAACCAAGATGTTTTACACGTTCCTACTCAGTCGCTGTTGTTCCACTTCCTGGAGAACTCATTTAAAGTTCAGGACCCACTGCCAATATCACTTCCTTTGTGAAGTATTCCCCAACTCTATCTCCTTCAGAATTGTGATTGTTATTCCATTCTCTGTGTTCCGGAAATACTCTGAATACAGCTCTACTGCGAAATGTACACCAGGTATTTAATGATGGTAATTTAATGACTTGTTTACATGGCTTCCTTCCCACTCTACTGGGAGAGCCCCAAGGTCAGGAATGTAAATCCTTCTGCCTTGACCATGTACAGGTTTAGAAAAGCAGTTCATTACATCTCTCAAATTGGAGGAAAGACCCACTGTGGGAGATGCTTCCCCAGGATGCACAGACAGGAAGTGAGAAGGAAGGAAGGAGTTAAAAGTTGAACCTTTAGAACACTGTGATTGCTAAACACAGACTTAAATTTCTGTTCAACACAACTGGCCAGTGAGAAGAACCTTCATCCCAAAGCCGTATTTCCTCCAAGTTTTCTAAAAACATAGCCCTATCAGTTTGAACGCTGCAGCCTCTTTCTCAGCCAAAAGGAATTTCCCTTTAAACAAAAACTATTCAGACATTTCCAAGATATGAAATGTGAAAAACCAGGATTTTCCACTCAGACAACTAGGAAACTGTTTGTGTACTTTTTTCCCCCCAGACTCCTCTTATTTGCCAAGAAGTCTGAAAAGAGATTTTTTTCCCCTGATGTTAAAAATATGTTTCCTACCTCTGTGCCTGCCTGTTTTTCCATTCTTTATTTTGTCTGGGTTTTACCAAAGCAAGGTTTTAAGTCAGAAAACAAGCTATGAAAATGCAAAGCTACACCTGCCAACTGAGTTACCGCAGTGAAATGGGCAAATCAACTGAAACTTGTTGTTTTAAATCACCCATTTTATTTTATTAAGTGAGAGGCAGGGAGGCCGAGAGACAGACTCCATATGTGCCCCAACTGGGATCCGCTCAGCAAGCCCCCAACCAGGAGATGCTCTGCCCATCTGAGACCATTGCTCCGTTGCTCGGCAACCGAGCTATTTTAGTGCCTGAGGTTAAGTCATGGAGCCATCTTCAGCGCCCAGGGATAACTTTGTTTGAAACAATCGAGCCATGGCTGCATGAGGGGAAGAAAGAGAGAGAAGGAAGAGGGGTGGAGAAGCAGATGATCGCTTCTCCTGTGTGCCCTGACTGGGAATTAAACCTGGGACTTCCACATACCAGGCTGACACCCTACCACTGAGCCAACCAGCCAGGGCCTAAATCGCTCATTTCCTAAAGATGAAATTCATTTCAAGGTAGGAGCATGAGACCCAGCAAAGAACTGTGGCATGAAAAGGGACCTCTGAGACTGTGTGACACACGTTACATTTTATAGATGGAGACACTGAGACCAAGGACATGAAGTAACTTGTATAATAATGAGCTCACATGTCAAACTGCTTCATGCTCCAAAGAAAAACTCTCTTCCAAAAGCCATCATTGATATTTCTAACAAGAAGCAGGTATAGAAATTTGGGTAGCTCGGAACAACCATCTCGATTCTTAAAAAAAGAAAAGAAAAGAAAAGAAAAAAATGGAAAGTCGTGCAGCAAAGTTTAGATAAATAAATTACTCCAGAGTAGAGCACTTCAAAGGCAGGCAATTGAACGTGAGACAAGTATAACCGAGCTTGACAGCAGTTAACACACGAGATGAATATATGGTACATGATCTCAGAAGTTATGTCTGGCTTTGGCACTGACCTTCCACAGTCCGAGAAAAGAGTCAGACATAAAACTGGGGAAGAAAGAGCACAGTTTCCCCGGCCGAAGAATAAGCACAAAGTCCAGCCAAAACACAGCCTGCCTCTGATGGGTGACATTGACTCTAGACACAGCTGTGTCCCCGTAATGACCCGGGTGCTTCTCACAGGTTCACACAGCAGGAGAGCTGAGTTATTCAACAGTCCCTGAGATAAATGGGGTGTCGTGATAAGGGGGATGAAAGTGTGCCACAGCTCTTGTTGGGCTGAGGAACACATCATGGAGTTTCAGGGGTTACCCAGACAGAAGTGTTCTGAGGCAAATTGTCCAGAACAATCCGGGGTCCCACTCCAAAGAGCTCCCACTGTCCGCCAATTGACAAACAACAGATATGAAGATCTGAGAACCTCCTGCATTGAAGAGGAGCTTCAGAGGAGCGCACAGAAAGAACAGCAGGCCAAGGACCAAATGCTCACCTGTTAACAGGTGACCAGGAAGCCAGAGAGGGAGGAAGAACTAAACCTACCAGAGCATCATGGAAGCCAAAGTGAAAACGAGTTACAAGATGACCTGGTGGTCACCACTGCCAAATACTTCCATGAGGCCTAGCAGGCAAGGACGGAGAAAAGACAGGATCCAGCAGCAGCAGGAACCAGAAAACACAGGAGGCAGGGGTAAGTAGCCAGAGAGAAGACAAAGGCCGTAGCTATTGACCACTTGTGTGAGCAAAGCTGGCAGTAAATCAGAGCGAAGAGATGAGCAAGAAGGAGTAACAGCATCTGGCAAACATGCATTCGAAGCCGAGAGCTGTGTTTATAGCAGAAGGGAGAGGCTGGGGTGGAGAGAGAGAAAGATACACAAGAGAGAATAATTATAGGCCCCCATGCTTCCTGAATGATGTCAGACTCCTGCAGCCCCAGAGAGATGATGCTTGACTTAGGGGAGAGTGTAGAAAAGCGTCTCTACTATAAGCAGGGACATGTGAAGAAAGTGAGACCCAAAGAGGTAAGCTAATTTGCCCAAGGTCACCAGAGATCCAGTGGCCCTGGATATCCATTCTGCCTGGCTCAAAGCCCACCTTTCCACAATGCTGCCTTCAGCTCTACTCTAGTGGAGACTTAGGACTGGCACACAAGCCCCCAGCCCCATCTTCTCTCAACTGAACAAGGAACGATACTGATATGGAATTACCCAAGTCACTTTATGCTCCAACTTCAGATTTGCAGAAGCATTTACAAGAATACAGAGTTTAAAAATTCATAAATGAGGCCACTGGGGTTATCTGTTCTCCAAGACAAGCCTCACTCAAAGTGCATCAAGCATTGATGATGTATCTCTGAGCATCCTGTGCTGGATTAAGAATTGTGGGAATACAGAAAAGACACAATCTCCTGTCCTTGAAGAGCTATGTTCCAGCTGAGCAAACCTCTATGTGGCTCTATGATCCAGATTCTCTGCAGATAAAACGGGTCATCGCCTGCTATGTACTTCCTGGAGAACAGAGACAATTCCATTCGGGCAAAAGCCAAGGTCACCTGGAACTTCATTTTAGAGAGCATGTGGTGAGCAGGGAGACAAAGAAAGAGGCTCAAGTTGGCACAACAATGGTGGGTCTCACCATTTCCTTTCCATTCTAACTCTGCAGAGACAGGGAATGTAGACATTGCTCCCTCATACATAATATCATTCCCAGACACCCCACATCCACAAGCCCTTTACCTGCCCACTGCCCAGCCACGGCCGAGGGCCGTCTTCCCAAGGCAGTCAGCAGACAGGTCAGCGCCACGCCTGAGGCAGGTAGTTTGAGCTGCAAATGGGCACACCTTGATCAATATTTGAAGAGCCATATGCAACCGGAAAAACAGCTTCTTGGAAAAATGACATTCAGCTTTCTACCTGCTGATGTGCGCTTGTATGAACCTCGAACAGAACAAGTCGTTCTTGTCTGGCACGGTAAGTATGATTACAGGCTCAGCTAGTTCCCTTCAGCCCTAACACCTGACCCTGATTCAGAGAGTTCAGATAATCTAGTCAACTCTAGACTTCATGGTTAGTGCGTTGGGACACAATGGTACTTACCCCTCCATGACAACTTTTGCCTGCATTTCACAGATGATTGCTGTCTCTCTAGTCTTTCTGCATTGGGCACGATTAGCACAGCTAAAGATTGTTCTCAGAGCTTTACAAGTGACACAGTATTTGACTTAATCTTTTGTTCCCAAGGCTAACTGTGGTTTGTAAAACATTTTCTATTTGCTAGTCCATCTTTGTGATAAAAACAGCCATTGGTTAAACAAACACATCTTTTAGTTAAGGTGAGAAATGCTGACTCAGACTATTTTACTAAGAGTCATTTATTACAAATGGTCACAATGGGGAGCCCTCCAAAGCTCCTCCATCCCCATGTGATGAATCTAAGCCAATCATGTAAGCAATTCCCTTTGCAGCCATTGATTTACAAATGGTCATTGACCCCATCCTCGCCAATTAAGTTCAAAGAGAAATCAGCTGGCTTCTGAAAAAACGTTTCTTCCATCCTAAGAAGGAACACAAAGAAAACACACCCTCTCTGTCTCTGGATATTGTCATTTTGAATTGAACACCTGTAACTCATGTGGGTATGAGTTCCCTTCAAGTTGCCCCAAACGAAAGATGGATCTGCATATCAGTGGGTGGAATCTGGGTCCAGGATGCCACCGAGGAGTTGCTGAATCAGCCAAACAAGTAGCTGTCCTTCTCGGCCTCTTGCAACATGACATAGTAATTTACTTATTATATAAGCAATCAGAACCAGTTTTCAGTTACTCGCATTGGCAAGCATCGTAATTCAATTATTAATCTAGAGATGCAATGCCTTGTTTCTCCATCAAGATCAACTTCCTGTCTGAGCTGCATAGAGTATTGTCACTCGAGATCTTACAGGAAAGAAGACAAGTATGATATTCTCATCTCTCAGGAGTGGGCCCCAGTCCACTTTCCCCAACTCATGCTAATACCATGAGAACAATTTCAGATATATATATATACTTAATACATATATTTTATAAGTATATATAAAATATAAATATATAACAGGTCAAAGATGTTTCACCCAGCCAGTAAAAGTCCTTTAGATCATAGATAAACAAGCAAGACACATGCAAGGCGACCCTATGAATAATGGTCACAGGCATGAAACAGTGGAGGGGTCGTGAGGGTTCCCCCCGCAACTCCCACATTTCCTCCCCTCCCCCATCACCTGACTATTAACTTCAGTTTTCCATGTAGAGATTTATCCTTTTGACCTGGAGTAATTATTCTTAAATATATTAGCATAAGCTTACCAAATCTTCCCTGAGAGCAAAAACCACGAGGGAAAGTCAGAAAGAGACCATTATGACAGCGAGCAGTTGGGGTCCAAGAAACAAGAAAAATATGAAAGGGGTGAAGGTGAAAAAAGATGAAGTGAGCCTCAAAGACAAATTATACTTACTTGATAGTTTTGTCTCCTACTGGAAATGGTTAGCTTTATTCAATTTGTGGAGGTCATGTGACCAGAAGTAATGACATTCTCAAGCCACCAGGACCCAAGTCCCCCCGGAACCTGGCCAGAAGACAAGCAACAAATCACAGGCTTCAGTGTCCCAGTGGAGCCCTGCCGGTCTCTGGACCAGCCGGGAGGAAGCGGGACCAGCAGCCTGTGACATCAGCCAATTCCGTTCTGGCCATCACTTCCGGACACCAGGCAGGTGCAGCATGCTCTGACCTCCCACCTTTTACTGTCCAGCATCACTCCTTTTACTTTAAGACCCCACTTGAGGCAAAATTTAAGTAGTGTCACCACAAAATCATTTTACAAAAAGTGGGATTTACAGGAATTTTGCACTTAAAACGACCAGAACTGCCGTTATCTTTGCAAAGATTTTGTAGTTCTTGCTGTATACCTTTTTTAAAAGATTTTAAAAAATCATTGCAATAATTGACAGAAATTCTGTTTTCTAGATCATTAAACTGAGATATAAAAAGGTGACAGAGATCAGGAAGTAGGTCCTGCACAAACCCACTGTTATCCTCCCCCGGGAGAATGTCTTTTCTAAATACATTCAGGAGGTAAAAATCTAAATACAAAGGGATAGAGTGTAAATAACTCCTCCCTCCCTCCTTCTCCTGACCTCTAGACCCCCAAGTCACTTTCATAAAAGTACTGATTTGAAAATAATATTTCATCATCTGTAGAGGAACTACTCTTTTAAGCTTCGAAAGAGAGCCCAAAGCTCTAATGATTTAGAATCTAACAAGCAAGCCCATCTTCACTCTATTCTGCATTTCATTCTTTTGTAGACTTTGAGTTTTTGTCCTCTGAACCAAGAAGTCTTTATATATATATATTATTGATTGATTTTATCAAGAGAGGAAGGGAGAGAGACAGGAACATTGAGCTGCTCCCGTATGTGCCCTGACCAGAGATCGAACAAGCAACCTCTAAACTTCGGGATGATGGTCTAACCAACCGAGCTATCTAGCAAGAAGTCTTCCTCGTAATTAAACAAGTGAGAAAAACATAGCTACTATGGCTCACAGAGGTCCCTGAGAGACCTTAAAATCCCATCCTTAAGCAACTTAAACCTTCTACGTTTTTAAAATCAGTTAAGTGACAGGTTTGCTAAAACAGGGCATTAGCAATCATGCATGTGGTCACTAAATCCCTACTTAGAGCAGGGCAAATAGAGTTGGTCACGCTAGAAAGGCTTGGTGGCTGTCACCACCACCTGTTAAACATTAGCTGCCTTGGGGCTCAGCAGGTTCTGACTGCTCAGTCATCTCCCATCCTCTGGCCCTGTTCTTTGACTCTGGAGGAGCAAGTACTTGGGCTAGGAAGGCAGGCAGAATCGAATTAAAATTCTGGTTCTATCAATAATTAGTTGTGGCAACCTTTCTCCAAGTCACTTAAGCTCATAAAGCCTGTTTTCTTTGCTGTAAATTGAAAATAATAAAAATTATTCTTTTAGGTGTCTTTAAGAAGGGTCAATGGTATAATTTTTGAAAAGCACTTACTACAATGGCTTTCAGCAGGACCACCTATGTGATCTGTGGGACCCAATGCGAAACAGAAAGTTGGGCCCCTTGTTCAGAAACTACTAAGGATGGCAAGACGGTGACAACAAGGCATCAAACCAATTGAGGGGTGTTGTAATAATATAATGTGATGGTAATTAAATATATAGAAATATAAAAAACAAAAATGTGGAAGATATATAAAAGTAATTAAGATATAATATTAAAAATAATTAAAATTAAATAAAGTTATGCCATCTGGATAGGAATTAATATAGTGAGTGCAGATGTGATAAACAGACTCTGACTTTTGAGAAGGGTCCAGTTAATGTGTGTGTGAAGTTATACATAGATAAGAAGAGGCTTGATGTCATAACTCTGTAATGTGATAAACAGACTCTGACTTTCAAGCAGGGCCCAGTTAGTGTGTGTGTTAAGTTATACATAGATAAGAAGTGGCTTGATGTCATAACTTTGTAAGTTAACGTAAATAAGAACATCTTAAAAAGTGGTTTGATGTAACATTTCAGTAGATTAACATAAAAGGGGTTCCCTACGACGAACTCCCAAAAAGGTGGTCTGAGGTGATAATCTTGTAGATTGATAGCTGTTAGAAGGCGTTGGCCAGAAAAGGTACTAAAGCTGAGGGGCCCCCAGCTGCGGTAGTCACCCAGACTCGAACGTGAACGTGAACTGTCTCCACGCCGCTCTGAGCTCTGACCAAAGATAGCCAAGAGGAACACGCCGACAGGGACCTCTTAAGCTGTACCCAGGCAAACCAAAAGCATCGTGAGTAATAAATTACCTGGGTGATTATTGCAACTAACTCTGTGTGTCGGCCTTGTGCTCTTCCTCCGGTGGCAGTTAGTGTGAGCACTGATTAGTAGCATCCTCATAGCCACCTCAAGAGTAGTCTCGAAGAGGCTGCCAGCCTGCTGATAAGCAGGAGTGTTCCACTGCACGGGGAAGTCCAATCAGGGACGCCTGATCGACATAGAGCTTGGGCTCTACTGGGACAGGGGGTCCACAGGCATCCTCAGGGGGCAGGCTCATGAAGCCAGCTCTCCCTTTCAGACAATAAACACTCAATAGGAGGTAGCTATTATCATATCTTCCCACCTTCCTCACTTATACCTGTGCCTTACCCTCCCTGCAGGATCTCCTGTCCCTATAGAATGCTCAATCCACTCAACAGGAAAGCCCTACAGCAGGGGTCCCCAAACTTTTTACACAGGAGGCCAGTTCACTGTCCCTCAGACCATTGGAGGGCCAGACTATAAAAAAAAATATGAACAAATCCCTATGCACACTGCACATATCTTATTTTAAAGTAAAAAAACAAAATGGGAATAAATACAATATTTAAAATAAAGAACAAGTAAATTTAAATCAACAAATTGACCAGTATTTCAATGGGAACTATGGGCCTGCTTTTGGCTAATGAGATGGTCAATGTGCTCCTCTCACTGACCACCAATGAAAGAGGTGCCCCTTCCGGAAGTGTGGCGGGGGCCGAATAAATGGCCTCAGGGGGCCTCATGCGGCCCGCGGGCCGTAGTTTGGGGACCCCTGCCCTACAGGGTCATTCCAAACCCAGGCACTGTGTCTCAGAACTTACCAGCACTTACAAGAGAAATAGTTGACCAAAACGCTGCAAATCTAAAATGAAAAATAACGTTACCATGGGCTCCTACCAGACACATTGCTACCTCAGGGCCTTTGCTCAAGCTTTCCATCCTGCTGAGCTAACATTCTCCCCTCCTTCACAGCTTTGCTCAGATCCACCTGCTAGCTGAGGCTTACTGTGATTACTCAGTTCAATATCGTATTTTGCCCTTCCTCCATCTCCCTCCCTCACCTTGTTCTCTTTCTACTCTTTCCATTGCACTTATGTCGTCTAACACACTATTTCACTTACTTATTATGACTGTCATTTGTTTAGCTCCCCCACACACACGCACACACTAAGCTTCTCAAGGTCAAAATTTTTTGCCTGGTTGTCTTC
The DNA here is from genome assembly GCF_036850995.1 of Saccopteryx leptura. Classification (NCBI taxonomy): domain Eukaryota; kingdom Metazoa; phylum Chordata; class Mammalia; order Chiroptera; family Emballonuridae; genus Saccopteryx; species Saccopteryx leptura. Next base: position 312,962,118 of record NC_089504.1, read on the forward strand.
ACTGATGTATCCCAACGGTTTAGAATAACGTTTGGCACTTAGAAGACATTCAATAACGATTAATGAAAAGAACATATTAATCATTGAATGAATGCATAAGCAGACCATCCTTTTTCTACCTGGAGGTCAGTCCATTTATTCAACATTATGGACAAATAGCAATGATGACCAACTCCACAACTGGACACCCAACAGAGTTCGAAAAAACATAGAAGAAAGTTAGCTGTTTTCACATCTCTGCCGAACTCCCCATAGTATAGACAGAATATAATTCAGCCATCAGTGGTACTAAACCCAATACCTCTTTCAACACTAAATCATAGACACAGTTTGTTGTGAATGACTGGAGGCAATTGTGAGTGGCATATTTACATGAGCAAGTGCCCCAAAGAGAGATACTCTCCTATGTGGCGAACATAAAGTCATTCAAAAATATAAAATCAGAAGAAAAATAATCATACATCACTGCTTCATTACCATGACAAAATAGAACCGATCCCTTAATACCAAAAGGAATATAAGGTCTCTATCCCTGAACCGGTAAGTGAAGATGTTAGAACCAATCCAAGGTGTTCTGCCTGGAATGAACATCACATTCACAGGGAGCATCTCACACCCTGGCCTATGATGTCATAAATGCATGTCACAGCGCACAAGAAAGGAAATGGGGATGCCTGTGCATAATTCCTCCCACCAGCTCAAAGACACCCCCAAACTGTGACATTATGGCTTCTGAATGTGATATTTCTCAGTGTGTTTAAGAACAAAAGACACACACACAAAAGAGGAACTGCCCCCTGCCAATGGTTAAAATGCAGCCCATATCAGGAGAAACATCTGGAGCATCCAATTATCAGAAGATTTCTGAGGGCCAACTTGCTCTAGATTCTGTACTGAGAACAGGAAGCACATCTGGGCCCCCAATCCAAATGAGGCCCAGCAGTCTCCTTGGGCCAGTTCAGTGAGCAAAGCCTGGTAAACCGCACTCCATATCTGGCCAGTGCCCCAGCGTGAACCACCTTTCCCTCAACCCTGCACTCTGCATTTTCTAAACATGCCATTCTCCGTCACAAATGCTTTGGTGGGAATCACTGTGAGGCCCGCATCCCTTTTCCCAAAATAACGTCAGGCAGAGGCAAAGGCCAACGAGGTGGAGCCTGCAGGCCATTTTGCAAAAGTTTCAAATATCCTGGCACTGACCTCATTAAAAGAATCATGAAGAGGAACCAGACAAGCCTTATTAGTGTTGTTCTCTCTCTCACTCACTCTCTGACAAACTTCTGCATTTATAGAAAACAACAATCTCGTTTTTAAAAGTCATTTATTGCTGCTGGCTGCTGCAAACAAAATTTCATTTTACAATTATATTTGGCATTAAATATACCAAAAAACTGAAATTGAAAACTTTCAAAGAAATGTCTTTGCTCTGTGACAGCTTAATCCCCAAAAGGGTCTCTGAGGCATAAGACTGAACTAAGAACCGGTGAGCTGTCCCATCTTCTCCAGAGACTTTCTGAAATATGCAGCAGTCTCAGATTTTCCATACTCCTCTCTGATCTTTCCTCTGAAGAGGGAGGAAGCAGATTTCTTGGCTGTACAGTTAAACCAGCCAAATAAAGCAATCTTCCTCCTGATGTGAAGGGGCCTCTCCAAAACACACACACACACACACACACACACACACACAGAGCAAGATTACTTGTTGAAATATTAGTAAGAAAGTAAAAGGAAAAGAGAGAGAGAATAGGGCAACGAAGGAAAGAAAATGTTTTTTCTGGTTTAGATTTAAAACCTTGCCACAAAATCTGACTGAAACAGAGGCACATTATTCTCAAAACGGTACCCCTCTCCGGCTTTCCAGTCCTGAGGGCAAGGGGAAAGGACATTACAGATGCGAAAAGGCCTCGGGAGGGAAAACAAGTATCAATTGCTAAAGCAACACCGTGTCGTTAACTATTATTGAAAGTTTAAAAGGGCCAGCCGCCCACTTTTATCTATTTAGATTAAAAAAAAAAAACAAACACGTCTCTCCCAGATTTCTTCGTTCTGGGCATACCTCTCCGCACTTGCTCTTCCCAAATACCTGCAGCCCAGGTCCCGGTCCCCAGCTGTTCCCCCTGATGACAGCACTCCCGCTTTCCAGCCGCCCCTGCCCGCCCCGCCGAGTCCTCACCGTGTGGTACATGAGAGCCTCGCTGTCCCCGGGCTCTGACAGCTCGCTCAGCTTGCGGTCCCACTGCAGCACGCTCTGCTCCCCGCTCTCCAGTACCTCCATGGTGGTCCGAGCGCGCTGGGCCGAGGATGCTGAGCGCACAGAACCGCCTGGGAGGGCGAGGTCCGGTTCCGCGCGCGCGTGCGTGTGTGTGTGTGTGTGTGTGTGTGTGCGCGCGCGCGCGTGTGTGGGCGTGTAGCTTATCCACTGAAGAAGGAAAACGTTCACTCTCCTGCCAGAGAGAGAACTGCCGGGGACTCCCGTCCGGTGTCCGCGGGAATCTGAAAAATCTCCGAGGGAGACAGGCTGTCGAGGGATCGGGCCCAAGGCTGAAGGGGTTAAAGCAAGGTGTTCGTCCAGAATGAAGGTAGGAGAACAGCTCTCATCCCAAGGAAAACTCCTCGGTAAGCCCACTTCCCGCTACTGCTCCAGACACAAACTTTGAGACTCCCCAGAGCTCCTCAGCGCGGCTCCAGGAGCCACCTATGACTCCACCCCCTCCAGGAAAGTGACCAATCGCATACTCACTTCTCCCTCTCTACCCAATCAGAAGTCTTTCTCTCTTCCCATCCCGCCCAAAGGCATGGTCCCGGGGAAATCTAGGCCCAGGCTTTGGAATGTGGGCGGGAGGTGCCTTTGGCGTCATGGGGGAACTCCTCCCACCCGATGGCCAGGCAGCAGCCCCGGTGAGGTAGCGGACCAATGGAGTGCTTGAGTCCAGGAGTGATGGCCTGGTGTTGCAGCCAATGAAAGTAGGGTTCCTAGGGGGGACAGCCAATCCAATAGCGACAAGAATACATTTTTTTCCCATTGATTTTAGAGAGAGGAAGGGAAAGCGAGAAAAACAGGAGTTTGTTGTTCTACTTATTTGTGCATTCATTGGTTGATTCTTGTATGTGCCCTGATGGTGGAACCTGCAACCTTGGTTTATCAGGACGCAAACTTGGAGTGTAATAATGATACTCCAACCAACTGAGCTACCCTACCAGGGCAAGAATACTTTTTTATCAAAGAGGGAAGGTGAGCTCAGTCTCCTGGCAGAGACTCCACAGAAATTAGCACATGCATCTAGAGGAAAAAGGAGTTAATGTGCAGGCAGTTTTATAGACTGTCCTAACTATTTTCAAGTGCATTGACTCATTGGAATATTTTAGAATTTTTAAAAAATGAATTACGTATTATACACAAATATAAAAATTACCCATTACTCATAAATTCGTATTAGCACAGTTATAGCAAATTGTCATTGCTTGTTCTTCATATTTTTCTCCCCTTTTGTTGTGCATTGGCTGCTGACATGTTTTTGTATGGACTTCACTTAACTATATTTTTCTTTCATTCACTCAATGGACACTATTGACAAAAGCCAATGGCTTGTTTTTCCAGGTCCTAGGGCAGTGAGCTAAAGACCTCGAATTCATAGAGCTTTTATCTCAGCGGGGGAGCCGGGCAATAAACATTTTTTTAAAGGTATAATATAACTTCAGAAAGTGGTAACTGTCACTGCTATGAAGAAAAATAAAAGCAAAGTAAGAGGTATGGGGAGGTCTATGATCACAGAACTGAATGAAATGAGGTTTGGGAGGAGCTGGTGTTCCCCTGACGGACTGGGTGGCCAGCATAGCTGGCAACATGGCTGCCAGGGAGTGAGTGATAGGAGAGAAGGCCGAGTGACAGGCTGGAGCCAGACCGCCAATCCTGCCGAGATTGGGGAACAGCCCTTTCTAAAGTATTTCCCCAACGCTGTGATTTTTCTTCCTCCTGTTAGACTTCTCCTTTAAGAAAACAGTCCTTGAATATATAGTTTGCTTACTTGAAATAGATATAAAGGAGCCTTTGCCAATTGTCTCTAGAACTTCCTTACAAGGACACGTTCAGGTATTAATACTTTGTCCCTTCGGCAAGTATTTTTTTGGTAGATGGGGTCAGCCAAATATATATATTAAAACTCTATTGTTTTTAAGCAGCGTTTCATCCGGCAACTATTTCATGTGTCTGGTCCCATCTTCTGAGTCTTTTGAAAACACTTTAATGCTTATGTGGAAATTCTAAGCCATACAGCTTCCTTGTATAACATTTTTCTCATTTTTCTCGTCCTTGGTTTTTATTTTGCAATAGGCTGCCTCCTTCACCACATCCTTTTCATAGATCACCTTTACAATTTTAAAGGCCTTTTCCATTTATTATAGTATAACACTCAACATGAGCTAGCATGGTAATATTGGAATACAATCAATTATCTGCCAAACATTTCTGCTTTTTTAAAAAGTCAGTCCCTGGTTATGCCCCACGTGGTAGGCAGCTTCTAAGATGGTACCAATGATCCCATCTCTGGGTGTTGTGCCCTGCTGTGTAACACCTTGAGTGTGGGCTGGACCAGGGGGCTTCCTTCCAACAAACAGAATAGGGTAAAAAGTGATGAGCTGTCAAAAACTATTCTGGCTCCTGTTGTTGGGCTGAAGGGTCCATTTCTCTGCACACATCAAAGCCCAATAAGACACAAACAGGTTGGCAGCCAAGAAAGTAAGGGTTTATTAAGGATATGGTACCAAAATTTTGTTCATTTCTACAACATTGCCATCATGTGGTCGTAGCAGAACATTGCAGCTAGTGCACCAGTAATGATAGGTGGGAAGAGCTAGGCAGTTGCTCAATAGAACAAATGCTCATGTTCGTTCTTAAGATGTTCAAGGTAAAGAAAATATCTCATGTTCAAGATAAGGAAAATTTACATCAACCCAAAGGATGCTCTTGGGCTATTTTCTAATCAATACTTACCTGTAATCAACCTCTGTTAGATTTGCCTGTTCTTGAGCATGATATAAATGGAATCCTACAGCACATACTCTGTGTCTGGTTCACAGTATCTGAGAAATTCATCCATGTTTTTGCATGTACAGTCATTTCTTGTTATTCATAGTAGATGTGTCATAGAAAGTCTCCACAAACATTGAATTTAAAAATACTGCCAATTCGGCCCTGGCTCAGTGGTAGAGCATCGGCCTGGCATGCAGGAGTCCAGGGTTCGATTCCCAGCCAGGGCACACAGGAGAAGTGCCCATCTGCTTCTCCACCCCTCCCCCTCTCCTTCCTCTCTGTCTCTCTCTTCCCCTCCCGCAGCCAAGGCTCCATTGGAGCAAAGTTGGCCCAGGCGCTGAGGATGGCTCTGTGGCCTCTGCTTCAGGCGCTAGAATGGCTCTGGTTGCAACAGAGCGACGCCCCAGATGGGCAGAGCATGGCGCCCTGGTGGGCGTTCCGGGTGGATCCCGGTTGGGCACATGTGGGAGTCTGTCTGACTGCCTCCCCGTTTCCAACTTCAGAAAAATACAAAAAAATAAAATAAATAAAATTAAATTTAAAAAAAAAGAAGAAAATATTAAAAAATTAAAAAAATGCTGCCAATTCTTTGGGGAAATACAAGAGTAGGTTTCTGTGAGTCTCTAGTCTCAACAGTTTCATCAACTGATCAATACATATAAACAAACAAGCATATCAATATATACAAAATGGTGTCAACTGATCAATACACACAAACAAACAAAATAAAAACAAATGCTTTGTTTTCTGTGTTAAGTATATATGAAGGTTTTATTCTCTAGAAAGATGGGATTATATTAACAACTTCTCTTTTATTATCCTTGCTTTGAGGTGGCATTTTAGCACAGTGCAAATTACTTGTTGCCTAATATACTTGGATGTAAAGCAGTGTTTCCCAACCTTTTTTGTGCCATGCCCCACCTTAACCTTTCTAAAATTTTTATGTCCCCCCCTATGTAACATACATAATTTTTAACATTAAAAAATTGATTTGTTCACTTAATAAACATAAATGATAGGTTCTAGGAAGAAATCATTATGAAATTGTTAACAAAACACAGTTAAGTAAAATTTCAAAACATATAATGAAAAACAGAAATTTAAATTCCAAATAATTTTAATACAGATTTTTCTATATTAATTTATTATTTTAATTTAGTGTGATCCTTGTGCTTGATGCTTGCTGCACAGAGATTTTATATTAGATTCCAATTTGGTTAGCTTTAGTCTCAAGTCTCCACGTTGTGTTATATCCAGCCGATTTCTTTTTTTTACCAGTAAATCATTTACAGCACTAAATCCACATTCAGCTAAAAATGAAGATGGAAACGGTAGCAATAGGTTTCTTGCATATTTGGTTGAATTTGGGTATTTGATTTCTGTTTCCTCACAAAGCCATGCCATCGCTCCTTTGATATTAAATAAAGCTTTAACTGACTCATCATTTTGCAATTCTGCGAGTTCTTCTTGATACTGCATATTTGATATATCAGACAAATCCACTAACATTGGCTGCATCATCCATGTTGGGAAATCAATTTGTTTTAAATCAGAAAATCTTTCTTTTAAATCAGCCGATAGAATATTCAAATGATTGACAATAACAAGTAAAGCGGTAAAAGTTACTTCACATTTTTGGAGCCAATGAAACTGTTTAAAGTTTTTGTTGTTAATATGTTTCTGACATAACTCAATATTGGTAATGAAACCAAATATCTTTGCTTTTGCATCAACAAGAGTTTTATTTGTTCCTTGAAGTTGCTTATTTAATATATTTAGTTTTTCAAAGATATCGGCTAAATAACTCACAAATGCTTTACCATCTATTGTTAACAGATACTTCATTTCAGGTTTGTCGCTTAAAAAATCACTAAGAGTATCAAACAGTTCCATAAATCTTTTCAAACAGTTTCCTTTAGATAGCCATCTTACTTCAGTATGAAGCAAAAGTCTCACATGGTCTTCATTTTGTTCTTCACAAAATAGCTTGAAAAGACGCTCACATTTGGCACTAGCTTTAATAGCATTAACACACTTTATTACTGTATGTAATACTTCATTCAGAACAGGCGAGATGTTTTTAGCTACCAAGTTTTCCCTATGAATAACACAATGCACAAGAATCATTTCTGGGTTCGCATCTTTCATCAATTTTAAGCAGCCATTTTTCTTGCCCATCATATTGGGAACACCATCTGCAGCACAAGATGTTCTATTTTTCATTGGTATATCATTGACATCTAAATAGTTTTTTAGCTTATTATACATATCTTTGGAGGTAGTGGTGCTTTCTAATATTTTACAGAACAACATTTCTTCAGCAAAATGTCCTTTATCAATATATCTTACGTAACATCAATACTGCCTCACTGTCTCTCAAAGTTGATTCATCCATTTGCAAGGAGAATTTTCTTGTTTTCAGCTTTTCAATAAGTTGTTTTTCAATATCCTCACTCATTTCGTCTATTCTTCTGCTAACAGTATTGTCACTGAGTGGCATAGCTTTTACATCTTTTTCAAGAACCGTTTTAAGAAATGCTGATATTGATGGTTTTATTAAATTCTCTCCTATAGTGTGATTTTCTCCAGTTTTAGCGATGAATAAAGAAATTTGATAACTAGCCTCAAGAACACGATTATTAGTTGAAGTATGAGCAGTAAATAGAGACTTTAATGTTGTTCTTTTTTCAAAATTTTTCTCTAAAGTTTTAAAGTAACTCAAATCTGAATTAATATGAGCACTATGTTTCGCCTTCAAATGCGCCTCAAGATGACCTCGTTTCATTGATTCGTTGGTCAAGCATTGCTGGCATAAAAGACAAAAAGAAATCCGCTCATCGTGAACAGTGGGTATGAACCCAAATTTTCAATATTCCTCCGAATATTGACGAGTTTTTTCTTGCTTGCACCACTCATTTTACTATGGGCTATAAGAAATAAAAATAAGATCAATTAAAAACTAATATTAAAATATGTGTTAAAATATATTCAATGTGACATAGAGTAGACGTATACTAAAAATTCATATTTATTTAAATGTATATAACACATTTACTACACTACCACCACAAATCAAAAGGGATCTATATTTTTTCCACTTGACAAAATTTTCTGGAAAGTTATGCTTCGAAAATTAAAATTGTCGTGCATGCACTATTATAGCCCCAATAATATTTATAAAATATTATTGCTTTCTAGCCCCGATGCAAGAAGTACTTAATAAAGAGTTTAATATTGATAAAAATAAAATCAAATACTTACCAATTATATCTATACAATATATATATATATGTGTATATTTATTAAATCAACGAGCTTTTACAACAGTTTTGACTGACACTTATTTCAAATTAACACCAACTGAATGATGTGAAACACTACAGAAGTTGCGATGGGCCAATTAGGTGAGAATAACTGCGTTGTTTAGCGAGTTTTTAAAACGTCCGGGGTTCCCCACGGCAGACGGCACGCTCCGCCGTGAACCCAGGACGAAGTTTACTTGACGACGCCAATCACCCAGTTGATATTTTGATCTCGTCAAATGAAATTATACTTAATAATTATTTACCGCAATTATTTAAGAATTGCATTTTTTTTGTTAAATTTGGCACCGATATCTAGCATTGCATTTAAATGGCCCACGGCGAAAGAGTTAAAGTCGCGTAGAGTCCATTTTCAAATTGCCCCCCTTAACTATCGAATTGCCCCCCTGTGGGGCGTGGGCCCCACGTTGGGAAACACCGATGTAGAGTCTTCAAAACCATTGTGATATCCACCTAAACTGATTATTTAACAAGGGCTGCAAAATGGGGTACTGTAATTTTTACATGAATTACCTACATTCTTTTCTTTTTAATTTATTTATTGATTTTAGAGAGAGAAGAAGAGAGAGAGACAGAAACATTGATCTGTTCCTGTATGTGCCCTGACCTGGGATCAAATCCACAACCTTGCTGTATCAGGACAATGCTCTAACCAAGCAAGCTATCCAGCCAGGGCTCACCTGCATTCTTCAGTAAAGAAAAGTTATTGCTCACCAAGTAGGAATGAACTGTTGTTCCTTGCAAACCTCATGATAAAAGTTTAATTGTTTTTCTTTAACTTCCAATTTTTAGAATGGGAGTAGATATAATAATTGCTTGCATTGGTAGTCTGTGAATCTTTTTTTTTTCTTTCTGTTCTTTTCTTTTTTAAATGACTTTGGGCTCATGAATTTGTATTATTCAAAGTTTTTATAATCAATATTCTTTTTGATAATCAAATTGCCCCAAAATTTACAAGTGGGAGCTCCCGTGGACTGACTTGGGTCCTTGTAATTACACTCCAGTAGTCTTTGAGCTCTTTCTTCTCTTTGGCACATCCAGAAATGACAAGTCCACCTTGACCTTCCCCAGCCCTGTCCATATTTAACCATATTTCTAGAGAGATCTAATCCCACAGTTTAGAAAGGTGTTTAGGAACTTAGATCTGAGCTCTAGAAGAGCTCACTAGTAGGATGTCATTGCTTTTAGTCCTTTTAGGTGTGCTGAATATATGTATATATTTTAACGAGTTTATAGTGACATATCCCATTCAAATTGAACACAATGTGCCATGATCTTATATTTGTGGCTCTCTGATACTGAAGATCTTGGTTTGTAATAACTTCAAGATGTTTACTTATTTGCTTTAACTTACATGAATATAAAATACTTTCAAAATCACAATACCAATATTACTACTAAACATAAAACTATTGGCAGAGGAGTAAGACTTATTTGTAGTTCTCTCTCAGACTCATTCTTTTGTGTTACCAAGTTGATTTACAGTTAGGTTCATTTGTTTCCATTTGTTTTCTGTTTTATGGCTTCCCTTTTTTTCCTTTGTTGATCTAATGTATTTTTAAATAAGAAAAAAATAGGTATATAAGGTGTTAGTTATGGAATATATATATATATTCACAGAAGATTTGCTTCTAATCCAAAACTTTTCATCATGACTCTAAACTACACCCCCATCTTCTCTAGAGAAACTACTTTTATTTGTTCCTAGTTGTTATTCCTAGTTTATATTAGCATGTCAATATTCACACATCAATGGTAACAGATGTACTGGGAAAAGGTTGAAGGGGACATATGGGAAGTCTTTTTATTTTCTGCTCACTTTTCTGTAAATATAAAACTGCTCTAAAGATGAGATCTATTAGTTGTAACAACTGTCGCAACTTTAACTGCCTATTTCAAAATAGAAAATTTTACTAAGTCACATGATTGATTCATATTAATTCTAAATATTTTGTCTGACCTCATAAACTAATTATGCATTATAAACGTCAAAGGCAGAGTTCAGTCAGGTTTATTCTGACCATTTATTATTTCTTGAGTTATTGTTAGTAAAGTCCATTCTTACAAATTATGTCACAAGAATAAAAACCCATTGATGTCACCACCACATAAGCCACCGATGAAGAGATTGCAGCATATCAGAATTATATGAGTAATCAGGAGAGTGGGGTACTGATGAGAGAACTTACAAACAGATCAATAGAACAAAACAGACAGCCTACAAATAGACTTGCACAAACATATCAACTGATCTTTGACAAAGGAGCAAAGGCAGTTCAATGGCGAAACAGAAGTCTTTTCAACAAATGATTCTGAAACAACTAGAAACCACACACATAAAATCACAAGGGCCATTGAAGAGCCGAAACAATCTTGAACTAGAACAAACTAGGACTCAGATGTATAGATATCAAAACTTACTATAAAGCAAAGTAGTCAAGACAGTTTGGTATTAGTGTAACCATAGACATGAAGATAAATAGAATGTAATTTAATGCCCCAGAATAAATTCATGTGTCTATGACCAACTGATTTTCAACAAGGGTACCAAACCATTAAATGGGGAGGAAATTGTCTTTTCAACATATGATTTTTACAAGTTTATGCCAACTCCAAAGTTCTTGGCTTCATTATTCAAATCCTATACCATCTACATAAACTGAATTTCAACAACCTTTTTCAGCCATATTATAGAAACTATGTTAGTCACTGAGAATTTTTCAGACCATGCACCTCAACTCTAAGAACTCTCTGTCTAGGAGAGACAAATGCATCAATGAATAATCATATTATAATAGGTCTTATAAAATAATGCATTTTCTTCTTGTACAATATTGCAATATTCAGCAGATTTTTTGGAAAGAGCCTTCAAGAGTGCATTTATTCAGGCTGGCCCCAGAGTTCTGGAATTGGTTCAGATTTATCCTAGATCAATGTCATATTTACTTGATAAGCATAACATAAAACCAAAACAAGGGTACACACCCAGCCTTTTACTAGACTGGACATAGAGGTCAGCAATTACTGGAAGGAGAAAAAAATAAACTGAAACAATAATTCAATCATTGCTGGTAAAGCCAGGAAAGGAAAGGAAGGATGGAAAGAAGGAAGAAAGGAGGGAGGGAGGGAGGGAGGGAGGGAGGGAGGGAGGGAGGGAGGGAGGGAGGGAGGGAAGAAAGGAGGGAAGGAAGGAAGGAAGGAAGGAAGGAAGGAAGGAAGGAAGGAAGGAAGGAAGGAAGGAAGGAAGGAAGGAAGGAAGGAAGGAAGGAAGGAAGGAAGGAAGGAAGGAAGGAAGGAAGGAAGGACAAAAATGAGCTTCCCAAAATTAATCATTTGGGTAAATCCAATTAGTCATTGACTCAAAATAAAACAACTATATAATGTGGGAGCCATTAAAAATGTGTTTAAAATACATGAGAAAAATGGTGTAAAAAATCAGTAGAGTGGTAAATGGAGTTAAACGTGTGAGAAGAGGTTAAAAGTACAATTAATATATTTTAAATCAACTCTAGAGGGATATGTTTTACATACAATAAAATACACCTATTTTTAGAGTTTAGTTAGATAATATCTGTCAAAATATATGCCACTACCACAATTAGATATGAGACATTTTGATCATCTCAAAAGTTTCATGTCCCTTCCCAGTAAATTCCAACCTTTCATCTCAGACCTCAGCCAATCACTGATCAGCTTCCTATCACTGTAGATGAGACTTATCTTTTCTAGAATTTCATGTAAATGGAAGTATGAAGGGGAAGGGCCATGTCTAGTATTGACCCCACAATACTACAAGGCCATAGTAATTAAACCAGCATGGTACTATCATAAAAACAGACATAAATCAATGGAATAGAATAGAGAACCCAAAAATAAACTCACACCTTTACAGTCAATTAATATTTGACAAAGAAGGCTAAAACAATGGGATAAAGATAGTTTATTCAATAAATGGTTTTGGAGTATTGGACAGATACATGCAAAAAAAAATGAAACTGGACCACCTTCTTATACCACAAAGAAGAATAAACTCACAGTGGTTTAAAGACTTAAATATTAGACTCAAAACCATAAAAATCCTAGAAGAAAACATAAGCAGTAAAATCTCAGACATTTCTCATAGCAACATTTTTTTTTAATATATCACCTTGAACAAGGGAAACAAATGAAAAATAAACAAATGAGACTACATCAAATTAAAAAGTTTTTGCACAGCAAAGGAAACCATCAGTAAAATGAAAAGGTAACCCACTGAATGGGAGAATATATTCAACAATGATACATCTGATAAGGGGTTAATATCCAAACTTTATAAAGAATTTATACAACCCAACAACAATAAAAAAAAAAACTCAAATAATCCAATTATAAAATGGGCAAAGGACCTGAATAGACACTTCTTTAAAGAGGACATCCAGATGGCCAATAGACATATGAAGAACTACTCATTACCAATTACCAGAGAAATACAAATTAAAACCACAGTGAGATATCACCTCACACCTGTCAGAATGATTATTATCAATAAATCAACAAGCAACAATGTTGGCGAGGGTGTGGAGAAAAGGACCCCTTGTGCACTGTTGGAGGGAATGCAGAGAGGTGCAGCCACTGTGATAAGCACAGTGGAGTTACCTAAAAAATTTAAACTGGAACTGCCTTAATGACCCAACAATTCCATTTCTGAGAATTTATCCAAAGAAACCCAAAACACTGATTCAAAGAATATATGCACCCCTACATTCATTGCAGTGTTATTTACAATAGCCAAGGTTTTGAAGCAGCCCAAGTGCCCATCAGTGGATGAGTAGATAAAAAAGCAGTGGTACATTTACACAGTGGAATTCTATTTAGCTATAAAAAAGAAGGAAATCTTACCTTTTGTGAGAGTGTGGATGGACATGGAGAGCATTATGCTGAGTGAAATAAGCCAGTCAGAGAAAACAGGTACCATATGCTTTCACTCATATGTGTGATCAAATGAAAAAAATGAACCAACAGGCAAAATAGAGACAGACTCATTGAGAGCAGACTGACAACTGTGGGGGTGGGGTGGGGTGGGAGCTGGATGAAGCGGGTAGAGGGATTGAGCAAGAAAAGACCAGAAAGAAACAAGAAAAAACTCATGGACAACAGCGTAGGAATTGAAGGGTTTGGGGAGGTAGAGAAGGGTAGAGGGGGGATAAAGGGTGATGGACAGAGACTTGACTTGGTTTGAACACACAACGTAGTGTACAGAAGATGTGTTGTAGAATTGTGCGCTGAAACCTGTATAATTTTGTTAACCAGTGTCACCCCAATAAATTCAATTTTAAAAAACTGTTTCCCTAATTACTACTTCTTTCCTTTTCCTTATCAATATCCAGAATCTTCCCAGGAGGGATTAACTACAACTCCACATTTACAAATGGCTTCTAATTCTTTTAAAGCAATCAAATCAGTCTTTTATTTCCTTTGACTACTATGACTGATTTAGCTATGGTTCATTCAACCAGGAAAGGCAACTGAGGCCAAAAAGACTCCACTGTTGGATTACTGTTGAGCAATGGAAGAAGCAAGCTCTCTTTCCCTTTGGGCTTGAGCCCGGAACTAAGTCACTTCCAGAACTGATTACTATGTTTCAGTAATAAGAGGAGAGTCAGCTAAGAGAGCCAGGAGAGTGAGGAACGGGTTCCTGGTCATATGATTTGTTCTTCTAGTCCACTGTTCCCCAAATGTAACTAGGCAATAAAAAATCTAGACCCCTTCCCAGTGCTGCTTCACAGACTCCCCAGGGAAGTCCTGGGAAACTACTCTAGTCTCACCTGAAGCTAGCCCTAATGCTGAAGTTTTCAGGAATATGAACCAATAAATTTCATTTATAGTTTAAGAGAATTTGAGGTAGAACTGATACTTGACAACAATAATATTCTAACTGATAGAACCCAACTAGATTTGTTTTGTTATTGTTCTTTTCGATCTTTTCTTTGCAGAAAAGTATAAACTCTCATTGGGTTATTCATATGTCTCTGATAAAGTTCAAAGGACAATCTCCGTTAGGCTTTCTAGAACAACACGGAAGAAAACAGATTGAGAAATAGATCTGTCAATCTCTTCCCTCCCACTGTTCCTCCCTCTGGCTCTCCTTTCTTTGATTAAATAAGCCCTAGGACACCTTTTCAAAAAGTGTTCACAATTCCTGCTAGAAATTGAAGTCCTAGGCTCTCTCCAAGATGTACCTCAGTGCAGCAAATCACCGCATACCTCTAAGTGATGGAAACAGCATTCCTATCCTTGGGCTTGGTACCTACTCAGAACCTAAGTCGGTAAGTTTATTTTTCTTTCCGTTTGGTTTTTTTTTTATAAGAAACTTTTTACAACCATGACCTGCCATTCATTTTGAATGGATCTTATTGATTTACTTTTCTAATCATAAAAGCAACCTCCAAAGGCTACTGTGTGGCTGAATGAGTATTGGGCCAAACATTAAATGAAATTAATTTGTGATTAAAAATTATCTTAAGTCAGAGAATGGAACTTTTTTTCTTTCTTTCCTAAAATTTAGCTGAATGCTTGATTTATCTCAGGCAAATGAAATTACTGAGCTTGTGGCCTGTGACTTTTTTAAGTTCATAGTTGGGAATTTTGAGTTCAGTCTAACAAACATATAGTGGAAACCTACCATGTAGGAAGGACTAAACTCCAGAAGCTTCAAATATTAAGAGGATAGTCTGCTGCCCAGGGATTAAAAATGCAATAAGAGAGGCACACTTTTTAAAAAACTAATTACTGAACAATGAAGATGAGAGTAAATCCTAGCCTAGAAATGCAAGCAGCATCTCTCTGAAAACACAGGAAAGGCAATGGTTAAATTTTTTAATTTTATTTTTCAATTAAAGTGTATATTCAATATTATTTTGCATTATTTTCAGGTATACCTCACAGGTAATCATACACTTTACAAAGTTGTTTTCTGATATTTTAAGTACCCACCTGGCCCCATACATAGTTATTAGAATATTATTGACTGTACTCCCTGGGCTGTACTTGACATCCTCAAGATGTAACTCCCAATTTGTACTTCTTAATCCCTTCACCTTTTTCACCCAGCAGCCCCATTGGCAACCCTCAGCTTGTTCTCCGTATCTATGAGTCTGTTTCTGTTTTGTTTGTTCATTTCTTTTTTCTTTAGAGTCCATATATAAGTGAAATCATATGGTATTCGTCTTTCTCTGGTGACTTATTTCATTTAGCATAACACCTTTAGATCAAGCCATGCTGTCACAAAAGATAAGATTTCCTTCTTTTTTTTTCAGCTGAGTAGTATTCCATTACCCACTTGTTTATTGATGAGTACTTGCGTTGCTTCCATATCTCGGCTATTGTAAATAATGTTGCAATGAACATAGGGATACATATATTCTTTCGAATCAATGGTTCGGAATTCCTTGGCTATATTCCCAGAAGTGAAATCACTGGGTCAGGGAATAGCTGAATATGATCATGGAGAGTGAAGTAGGTTTCCATTAAAATGCAATCAAGTTTCTACCTCAATCTCTCTGCTCTCCTTATTGTAATTCAACATTTTATGCTGTGTAGAAGTGCTACTGAACTTTGAGTGATCATGAATGAATGAACTCTGTAAAGCTAAGAATAAGAAGCCGAATTGTCAGAGCAGCAGAGCTGAGGCAGGACATTTAAGAAAGAAGGGGAAGTATAGGGGCACAAGATATATGTATATGACCAGGAAAGGCCAAGTCCATGGTGGCTGACACATGGACTTAATGGTGGAAGTAATGAACGCCCACTGGATCTGGAAATGCAAGTTGAGATGGGATTATAGAAAAGGAGAAACTATTAAAATTTTACAAACAGAGAAATGGCATCATCAGATCAGTGTTTTTGAAAGATAATTCTGGGGCAGCATGGAGAATGGAAGACAAAGGAAGAAAAAGAAACGACAGATACGAAGAGCAGTAAACACTTGTATCACAATCCCACATTCCACTTCCAACCACCACTGTTCTGATAATGCAATGAAAAATCACTGTTTGAACAATGATGAGAATCTAGGTCATTGGCCCCTTTCTCTTCTAACTTTAAACGTTGTCGCTGGATGACCTCATTCATAATCTTTGCTGCAAGCACACCTATGCAGAGACTCCTTGCTCTGTATTTCCTATTCTGTTTGTTATCTCTCCTTATAGAATTGTGGACTGGCTATATCAGAACCACTGGGACATTTTTTAAAAAAAATAGAGATCCTTAGAACCTCAGGTCTAATGACTCTGGATCTCTAGGGGTAGAACCTAAGAATCTGCATTTAACTTGCTCCTTGGATAATTCTGTTGTGCAGACAAGTATGTATGCCATCTTCCATGGGCACCTCTACCTCAACATGGTGAAATACAGTCATCATCTTCCCTTTCTCCCAAAATATCACTCCTCCCAGCAAAGAGAACCCCTCCCCAGCCACTCAAGCTAGAAATCTGAGTGTATTTTGTTATTCTTCCCTCTTCCCCATTTTCCCCTTCTCCACATTACATCCTAATGATTGCCAAGTCTCTGATGACTTTGTCTCAGAAACATTCCCCAACTCACAGCTTCCTCTTTATCCACAGTCACTTTCTTCGTTTAGGCTCTTAATTTATCTTAGGGCAATCCTTCCTAATTTGTCCCCTTCCAGTGAATTATCCTGGAGCTATCAGGAGCTTCCTCTGGTCCAGATCTGGTCATGCTACTCTTCTGTTCAATCATTTCAATGGCTCCTTATAAATTATAGGGTAGAGTCCCCACCCCTTACCTTGCACACTGGGCTTTTATGGTTCAAGACCCATCTGTCCCGCAGCATTTAACACCACCCTTCCAGCCTCTTCTTTTATTTATTTATTTATTTATCTATTTATTTATTTATTTAGTATTTTTCTGAAATTGGAAACGGGGAGGCAGTCAGACATACTCCTGCATGTGCCCAACCGGGATCCACCTGGCACACCCACCAGGGGGCGATGCTCTGCCTATCTGGGGCGTCGCTCTGTTGCAACCAGAGGCATTCTAGCACCTGAGGCAGAGGCCACAGAGCCATCCTCAGCACCCGAGCCAACTTTGCTCCAATAGAGCCTTGGCTGTGGGAGGGGAAGAGAGAGACAGAGAGGAAGGAGAGGGGGAGGGGTGGAGAAGCAGATGGGCGCTTCTCCTGTGTGCCCTGGCCAGGAATCAAACCCTGGACTCCTGCAAGCCAAGCCGACGCTCTACCACTGAGCCAAACGGCCAGGGCCTCCAGCCTCTTCTTATGTGTAAAACATGACAACCTAAGTTCCTTGAACAGCACTCTCATTTCCATGCCTTTGAACACACTGCCTTCTATATGGAACCCCCTTTCTCTTGACTTGTTCCCTTGGCCAGCTTCTACTAAACTTTCAAGACCCAGTTCAGGGCTCTCTCTCCTTAGCATCTCATGTCCCAGCCACCACAACTTGCCCCTCCTGCTTGTTCACATAGCCCCTTATGCTTGACTCTGTTGTAGCACATATCATACCCTTTTGTAATCATTGGTGCTCTGAAGTCTTCCCCACAAGACTGTGAAGTCTGTTAGAAAAGAGACCATGTCTTGTTTTGCTCTATATTCCCAGCATAGTGTCTAGCAGGTAATGGGTGTTCAGCTACTGCTTGTCAAATTGGTGAATGAGCTTATGAAAGGGGACGTATATGCACGTGAGTATCAAAGGGCATAGAGACAGAAGTGGATACAATAATAACAGCTACAACTTTTTGAACATTTAACTATATGCCAGGAACACATTACAAGCATTTTCTAATTTAATTCTCACAACATTATGAATGAGATACCAGTTTACCCAATTTTAGAGATGAGAAAACAGAGATTAAATAAATTTCCCCAAACTTACAATGCTAAGAAACAGAGCAGGGATTTGAACCAGTGTAGTTTGGGTTCAGATCCTATGCTCTAATCCCCTATACTATATTGCCTGTTATAAATATCTCTTATATCAGTGAAGCTGCATATTTCTAACTATGACTTTCTGTGTCTATTTTTGTATATGAAAGTATCTAAGAATATATGTTCTGAAATATCTATCTTAGGATATATAAATGCTATGGGTTAGAGACATTCAAAAGCAGCCATGTGCAATTTCCCAAAAAGATCTGTGACTTACTTTACAAGATATGACATACACCAGTTTAAGATTATGACATCAGACCAATACTGCTACATAGAAATAAACATCATATGTGCACAAACCACATTTGTGATCAGAAGGATTATCAGTTGTAAAATAATATATGGAGCTAATGGTATGTCTCACAAAACCAGAAACTAATGGGAAGGAAAATACACAACATGTATCCGAAAGATTTGGGGTAGGGGAAGGGGTAGAGCTGGGATTAAAGGGGGTTGGGAGTGGGAAGAAGGGAGTATCCGGGTAAAGCAGATTCAATGGCTTTCTGTTCCAAGTCAAACAACTGAAAACTCCTTTATCATCTACCCAGAGCTGATGAGGCAGAGGCTTAGAACCACCTGCCCCCAAATCAATCACCCTGAAATAAATACACCAAATTAGATTTAACGTCAGAATCAGTCTTATTCCTGGAGTCTGATGCCAACAGTTTGTTTTCGCCACTTATTATGGCTGAAAGGCTTTTCAAAGCTGTTCATTCCACAAAAGATACAAGGTGAATGCTGGGTTGAGGTAACTCTTTAACTAGAACTCATTCATGGTCTGTGTACATAGTCAAGTCAGGCAATATTTGTCCTGGGATCCTCCTGCTCAGTTGTGATACAGAAGTTTTGAGAACAGCAGGGCACCAGGCAAAGACCTAGGCACATCTTCAGAGGGAGATGGGACCAGAGCACAACAGGAAGGTTAAAATAAGAAAGACTTAACACCATCTCCTCAAACTTCTGCCTGGTTTAGACTCCACTGGGACACATGGTGATGGGAACTGTGGGAAAAGCAGCTTTGAACGAACAGTTTTATGGAGCTGCATGAGGCTGACCAGCCCAGCTTCTCCTGACTTACAAAGATCTCTCTCTCTCTCTCTCTCTCTTAATATACCCAACTTTTCTGCAAGGGTGTTTCATGCCTGCAGACTCAGGGAATTTGAAATGAACCGGCATTTAGTAGCATTTAGTAGCACTAAGCACCCTGTGCATTCCCTCACCTGATGGTCACTAATGGAAAAAAAGAAAGAGTACGAGTTACCTGCGTGCCTTTTCTCCATGAAAGCTTTCCATCATGCTTTTTATCGGGATGAAATAGTCTATAATAGCCTCCCAACAGGTCTCCCTTATTTCTCTCTCTCTCCCAATAGCTCTATCTGGGTAAATCTGGAAAGCAAGAGTTTTGAGTCTTGTTCCTTTTTTTTTTTTATTTGATAGAAATTAATTCACCCTGGCTGGTTAGCTCAGTGTTGGCCTGGCATGTGGAAGTCCTGGGTTTGTTCCCAGTCAGGGCACACAGGAGAAGCACCCATCTGCTTCTCTATCCCTCCCCCTACCCTTTCTCTCTCTCTCTCTCTCTCTTCTTCTCCCACAGCCATGGCTTGATTGGTTTGAGCGCATCAGCCCCAGACACTGAGGATGGCTCCATGGAGCCTCCACCTCAGGCACTATAAATAGCTTGGTTGCAAGCATGGCCCCGGATGAGCAGAGCATTGGCCCCAGGCAGGGGTTGCCATGGATCCCAGTCAGGGTACATGCAAGAGTCTGTTTGTCTCTCCTCTCACTTGGAAAAGAAGAAATAAAAAGAAATAAATTAATTCATTTTTTATGAATATCAGCTCATAAAATCCTATAATTTGTCTGGTTCTACACTAAGACCCCATAGAGCCAAAGCAATTCTGAGAAAGTAAAACAAAGCCAGAAGGATCACATGTGCCCATTTTAAACTATCCTACAAAGTGATCAAAATAGTATGGTATTGGCAGAAAAACAGACACACAGACCAAGGGATCAGAACTGAGAGCCCAGAAATAAATCCACACAGGTATGGGCGGGCTGCTGCCCGGCTCCATCTTCCAATCACAGCAGCATGGGACTGGGAATTTGTTGTTTCCACTCTAAAATATCGTCCAGCAAAGTGTCCTGATTAATAATAATTGAACTAAAGAAAAGACCCATTTTTTTTCCTCCCAAATCCTTACCCCCTGTCCTTTCAGACCCCGAGTGGGGTCTGTTTGGCATCTGTGAGAATGGCCATCGACACCGGCTACCGGCACATTGATGGGGCGTACATCTACAAGAACGAGCATGAAGTAGGGGAGGCCATCAGAGAGAAGATAGCGGAAGGGAAGGTGCGGAGAGAAGATATTTTCTACTGTGGAAAGGTGAGCCCTTCCCTTCACCCTTCACCCTTCACCCTTTACCTCCTCATATTAATGGTAGACCTGATATCACTTTTCTCTGCCAAACAATATTGACTCGCCAACAGGGGTAAATTTTCAACTGCCAAATTCCTTACTCTTGCCAAGAATTTAGGGACTGATAAACCCTTTGAAATGGGCTTAGGGTAAAGCTCTTTCTTTACCCATGAGCACAGATTTAAGACAATATGCAAAGAATCAAATCAACAAAGCAAAAATTTGGGGAGTGACAAGAAAGGAGATGGTTCAGATTACAGAAGCATTTGCCAAAACTTTCTTTGAAAGGGCAGCCTTCTCTTTCTTTTGTCCATGTGGATTCATCCATAGAGTACTAATTTATTTTATTGAGCTATAATTTACATCCCATAAATTTTACCATTTTAAATTGGTGGTTTTTAGTATATTCACAGAAGTTGCATGACTATAACCACTACCTAATTTCAAAATATTTTCATCATTCCAGAAAAAAAACAACCCATGCCCACTAGCCGTCACTTCCCATTTACCCCCCCCCCCCCCAGCAACCACTGACCTACTTTCTGTCTCCATAGTTTTTCTATTTTGGACATTTCACACAAATAGAATAATATAATAAGTGGCCTTTTGTGTCTAGCTTTTTTCACTTAGTATAATGTTTCTAGGTCCATCCAAGTTGCAACCTGTATCAGAATGTCATTTCTTATAATGGCCAAATAATATTCCATTGTATGGATTTACCACATTTTGTTCAGACCAGAACCTTGGGAGCAATTTAAACTTCCAGTATTAGAAATCACTCTCCACTGAAGAGCAATCAGAAAGATAAAGTGTCGTGATTAAAATGAAAGCCAGTGGGAATGTAGAATGTATATTTACAGGCAGCTTTGCAGGAATAATTTACAAAACTTTGAAAATTTGTAATACAATTCTCTTGAGGATTCTAAAGAGAAAAAGAAACTGCTTCCAGATCCCCACTCAGCCTTCTTCCAAAATCTCCAGGGGTTCACAATTCCCCAAATGACCAGCCATTTATGGGTTATGGTTCTAAGGAGCCACATGGAACCACATGGAGCCACTGTCCCAAAATGTTAGCCTGAAGCTTTTCATTTTATTATAGCTTTGCAGTTCTGATTTCTACAGATTTTATCATCACACAGCCTCTCATTAGAGTAAAACATTAAATAGGTGCTCTCCAAATGTTTTCGTAGAAGAGTAAACTTGAATTCATAATCCTGAGAACCTGCGCATAGCAACCTGCCCAAAGCCAGAAATATATCTGAAAACTTGTACTTATCTTAGTTTTTTAAACTTTTGCATTGTTTACATAATTGATTCTTGTTTGTTTCGTGAAAGAATGAGACTTGAAATAAACATCAAGAAAAATAAACCCAAAAAGTTTTGTTCTTACCCTTTGGTAAATAGTCAAAGCTATTACAAAATCTATCATGTTAGAAAAATTGAAGCAAATTAAACCAGCTATTTCATAGAGTTGCTATGAGTTAACATCTACAAAATATTTAAATGGTTCTGTTACAAAGCTAGTACTATATGGGTTTGTTGAATAAAAATAATTGAAATATATAAAACACAACCCTCACTTAAATGTAATGGCAGCAATAATACCAAAGGGTCATTTGTACTTCTTTGTATTTTTGTTTTGTTTTGTTTTGTTTTATTCAGTGAGAGGAGGGGAGGCAGAGGGACAGACTCCTGTATATGCCCACACAGCAAGCCCACTAGGGGATAATGGTCTCCCCATCTGGGGTGTTCTCCATTCATTGCTCAGCAACCAAGCCCTTCTTAGTGCCTGAGTCAGAGGCCATGGAGCCATTCTCAGCATCCAGGGCCAACCTTGCTCAAACCATTCAAGCTATGGCTGCAGGAGGAGAAGGGGGACTGGACAAGAAGAATGGCACTTCTCCTGTGTACCCTGACTGGGAATTGAACCTAGGACATCCACATGCCGGGCTGATACTCTACCACTGAGCCAACAGCCAGGCCCCATTTGTAATTCTTGATCCCTTCACCTTTTTACCCATCCCCCAACCCTCCTCCCATCTGACAACAGGTAAAATGTTCTCTGTATCTATGAGCCTGTTCTGTTTCTGCTTGTTTGTTGATTGTGTTTTCTAGATTCCACATATAAGTGAAATCATATGGCATTTGTCTTTCTCATATGGCATTTGTCTTTCTCTGTTTAACTTATATCATTCAACAGATTACCCTGTAGGTCCATCCATGCTGTGACAGATGGCAAGATTTTTTTTTTATGGCTGAGTCATATTCCATTGTGTAAATGCACCAGTTCTTTATCTATTCTCTATTGATGGACACTTAGGTTGCTTCCATATCTTGGCTATTGTAAATAATGCTTCAATGCACATATGGACGCATGTCCTGCTACTATATTCTGATAAAGACCCTATAGTCAGATAAAATGTCAGCATGATAATATTTTTGTGCAATAAAATGAATGAATAAAATGTGTATGAAGGTCTTTGAAAGAATAAAGAAATGCATTGTTAGTTTTAAAAAATAGCATGGATGTTGGTTAACATCCTTTTTATCTTTTCAGCTCTGGGCTACAAATCTTGTCCCACACAGGGTCCGCCCAGCCCTGGAGAAGACACTCCAGGTCCTTCAGCTAGATTATATCGATCTTTACATCATTGAAGTACCCATGGCTTTTAAGGTGAGTTCAGTCTCCTAAAGGTTTGGCATCTGCTCTTTGGCAACCGGGAGCTGGTAGCTATGTTTGTACAGCTAGTGAATGTTATTGTTTTGTTACCATAGATCAGACAGCACTGACCTAGACCAACAAATGCCCATAACTCTTATGTGTAACAGACTCAGGCTTGGACCCCACGTTTCTTGATTCATAATCCAACACACTTTGTATTATATCGTGTCTTTATACTTGCAGTTTAATCTCTCTCCATCAAACTATCACATAGTCCCTGAACTATAGCCCACATTTTAGTTGTCCAGCATCCAGACACACCCTTTTCCCACTCACATAGTCATGAAAATGTTTCTGCGTGACATAATGCAAAATAATATGTACAACTGAAAAGTTACTCACCTTCCTTCTCCTCCAAAGGGAAATAACACCCCTAAAAAACATGGTCAGGTTTTTTGAGGTGAGCCATGAGATCAGGGTGATAGCTACTCCTCAAGTTTGAATGCACTTCTTCCTTGAACTTACTCTATTGATGGACTCAATGGTAATTTAAACCCCAACAACACATACCATAGATGCTGTTGACAGGAAGTAACTGCTTTAAAATTTCACCAGGGGAAGAAGAGATTGAACAAGAAATGGCTCGCTTGTGTACCAGGCAACTCAGATCCCACTGGTCAGAGAGAACAAGGTCTCTGCTATTGCAGTGGACAAATTTCCTTCACGCAACCAACCTGGCTGCCACTGTTCCAGTCTCTGGGAGCACTTTCCTTGATGACTCTCCTCTGTGAATCACATCTAAGAGGGACTTTGGGAAAGAGTCGCCTTTTGCATCCTACTCCTGTAGCTAGTGGTCTGCAGGCTTCAAAATGACCTTGGTCATCAAAGTCTTTTATCCATCAGGTTGGGATTTCATGGACCAGACAATATCCCTTAAAATTTTGCTAGGCTCTCAGTAAACTCACATCCAGTCAGCTCCATGAAAGAATAATTAAAACTAGACATCTTTTAGAGTCGCTTTGTTTGTCTTTGATCCTCAGCCTGTGGTTTCTGCATCTCAGTCAAGAGCCTCCTTGTTCTGCTCTGTCTATTCAGTCCGCAGCTTAAGGGCCCCATTTGGCTTCAAATAATACAAAACAGGAGGCACAGGTTATGTGTTTTTTGCCTCCAGCCTGCATCTCAGTGGACGGTGCTCCGTGGTTAGATAGAGCATCCATGGCCTGAGATCCTGCCTTCAGAGCGATATTGACAAGACTTCTCCCGAAGTCCAGTTTTATTTTTCCCTAGGGTTCTCACCTTCCTGCCTTGGCTAACACTGACTTTGCTAATGCTAGACAGCTCAGAGCTGAACTTCTGCCATTTTGGATGACATCCAGAAGCAGAAAGTACCTGTTTTAGCAAAATATGATCTTACCTCTCATCGTACAAGCCAAATAGCAATAAACACATTTATCTTTCTTCAGGACTTGAATGAAGCCTGCAAAATAGCCAATAAACTCTGACACCCAGCCTTGTCCTACTAAATCCCCTAAAGCTCCAATCTTCGTAGGTTCATTATCAGAGTCTCAAGACACCACAAGGTAACAATTCAACAAGATGCCATCGTGTTGCATAGCAACAATAGCCAATGCTCAGCTGGATGTGGGTAAAAATCTTCACTGGCCACAATCCCATACTGAGCTAGCCAGTTTTACATATGTTGTACTTTCCTTGCCATACCCAACACCTTTGTTTTAGTCTTGTTATAAATGGCAAAAATACAACTCAAATTGGTGTTAGCAAAAGAAAAGGAACTAAGAATTCCAAGGGATATCTATTCAATGCTTCAGGCACAACTGGATCCAGAAGTTCAAGCTATGTATCTACACTCTGGCCCATTCTCTATCCTTGTGTCTGGTAGCTTCGTCCTCAAAATTCTTTCTATATGATAGCAAAGTGCCATTGATGTGCCAGGGTAGGATAATGAGATTAATGTTTTACATATTTTGGAAAATGAAAGGATCTCTGGACCATCCCACAAAGAATATAGAGTTTATTATATGATTATATAAACATATCATATATAAATATTTAAACTTGAATTTCAATTCCAAGATGTAAATAAAATAAATTACACTAGTTCTTATTTATTTTTTCCAGCCTGGAGATGAAACCTACCCTAGAGATGAGAATGGCAAATGGTTATATCACAAGACGAATCTGTGCGCCACTTGGGAGGTAAGTTCAGGTGGGCCTTTTATTTGAAAAGACTACATTTTTACATAGTGATCTGATCATTTCTGTTTGATTTAATGAGGAGATACAGCCTTTACTCTCCCATTCTGTTTTATTATCTGCAACACAGGGTGTAAAAGAGATCACAGAATAGTATTTTCAACGTATGCAAGAATAAAGAACAACGACCTTGAACTTTATATCCTGTCAAACTATAAAGCAAAAATGATGCATGATAAAAACATTTTCTGATCTACACACTGCTCAGAAGTTTTGCCACAGAAAGACCAGCATTGTAAACCATTGGCAAATAAGAGAAACAAAAATCTAAAAGATGATGTATAATTATACAAGAAATGTATAAAGTGGAAATTATCAAATCGAACTTGAAATAATGTTTATTATCTATAAAACTATCTAAGATCACACAAAAAGAGAAGTACACCTACAATAATCAGAAATTAAATTCTACATAGACTATTAATATCATAGATGTTGGGTTGGGGGTAAATCAAGGAACGTATGAGCATGTAAGTTCTTGTCTTTATTAGAGAAAAGATACAGACATAAACTTTTTTGAAGTAAGGAAGTATTTTAAAAAACATAGAAAAATTGGATAAACTGAAATAAGAAATTAAGATGGTAGAAACAGTCCAAATATATTTATAGTTGCAATAGATATAAACTAAATTTACCTACCAAAGACAAAAAGTGACAAATTAGAATTAGGCACATCTAAGCAGTCATCTTGGAATTATATATAACAATTTTAAACACATATGTACCCAATAAAATATCTTCAAAATATATAAAGCAAAAAATTATATGAAAACAATTAAGAATAAAATTCATGAAGCCTGACCAGGCGGTGGCGCAGTGGATAGAGCGTCTGACTGGGATGCGAAGGACCCAGGTTCAAGACCTCGAGGTCGCCAGCTTGAGCGTGGGCTCATCTGGTTTGAGCAAAAGCCCACCAGCTTGAACCCAAAGTCGCTGGCTCCAGCAAGGGGTTACTCATTCTGCTGTAGCCCCACGGTCAAGGCATATATGAGAAAGCAATCAATGAACAACTAAGGTGTTGCAACACGCAATGAAAAACTAATGTTTGATGCTTCTCATCTCTCTCTGTCCCTGTCTATCCCTCTCTCTGATTCACTCTCTGTCTCTGTAAAAAAATATAAATAAATAAATAAATAAAAGAAAAAATTCATGAAGATATTGATAAATCTACTCTTATAGTGGGAGATTTCTGACATATTCCTTTAAATTATTGACCAGACAGGAAAATCTAGGCCTAATTTTATATATAACACGTGTATATCTGTGTGTATGCATTCGTATATGTATGAGAGAGAGTGAGAGACAGAAAGAACAGAGAGATTTGCATCTAAAAACAAGGAAATACACATATCAGACACTCATGAAAATTGATTAGGTACCATGCTAAAAAAAAGTCTTACCAAGTTTCAAGAAGTAAGAGCATTGTTAATGTGCTGGCATACATTACAAGGGGAAGATATGGTATACAATACTTTTCACACTCAATCATACTATTCCTGTTTGTCTCCCCCACTTTTTTTCTTCACAGAATGCCTATTGACATACCCAGAGACTTTCCTTTTTAAGGAATTTATTTCTTAATGTTTATTTTATTGATTTTAGAGAGAGAAAGGGAGAAAGCAGGAGAGAGACAGAAATATCTGTTCCTGTTTGTGCCCTGACTGGGGATCAAACCGGCAACCTCTGTGCTTCAGAACAAATGCTCTAACCAACTGAGCTATCCAGCCAAGGCTTTAAAGAATTTATATTAACCCTTATCAATATTCATTCTTGCTTGTTTTAAGGCTCCTTTCTTGACTCATTGGCATTTACTCAACAGGCTTTGGAAGCTTGCAAAGATGCTGGCTTGGTGAAATCCCTTGGCGTGTCCAATTTTAACCGTAGGCAGCTGGAGTTGATTCTGAACAAACCAGGACTCAAATATAAGCCAGTCAGCAACCAGGTACAGTTGGACAAGGCGTGGGGTGTGGCCAGGGATTCCAGTAGATACTGAACAGAAAGAACTCTGGGCTAGGAGTTAGACAGTTTTGTGAGCACTCTACATAAGACCCTGGGCAGGCCTTTTAATTTCTCTCAATTTATGTCTCTTAAAAAATATTTTCAAAGTTAAAATCCAGACAATAATAACCGCCCCAAATTTTTTTCTTTTTTTATTTTTTTACATTTTTTAAATTATTAATTTTAATGCAGTGACATTGATAAATCAGGGTACATATGTTCAGAGAAAACATCTCCAGATTATTTTGACATTTGATTATGTTGCATACCCCTCACCCAAAGTCCAATTGTCTTCCGTCACCTTCTATCTGGTTTTCTTTGTGCCCCTCCCCTCCCCACCCCCTCTTTCCCCTTCCTCTCCCCCTCCCCCCACACCCCCAACCCCTGTTATCATCACATTCTTGTCCATGTCTCTAAGTCTCATTTTTATGTCCCATCTATGTATGGATTCATATAGTTCTTAGTTTTTTCTGATTTACTTATTTCACTCAGTATAATGTTATCAAGGTCCATCCATGTTATTGTAAATGATCCGATGTCATCATTTCTTATGGCTGAGTAGTATTCCATAGTATATATGTACCAAAGCTTTTTAATCCACTCATCCCCTGATGGACACTTGGGCTGTTTCCAGATCTTCGCTATTGTGAACAATGCTGCCATAAACATGGGGGTGTATTTCTACTTTTGGAACAGTTCTATGGTGTTCTTAGGGTATATTCCTAAAAGTGGGATAGCTGGGTCAAAAGGCAGTTTGATTTTTAATTTTTTTTGAGGAATCTCCATACTGTTTTCCACAGAGGCTGCACCAGTCTGCATTCCCACCAGCAGTGCAGGAGGGTTCCCTTTTCTCTACATCCTTGCCAGCACTTATTCTGTGTTGTTTCTTGATGAGCACCATTCTGACTGATGTGAGATGATATCTCATTGTGGTTTTAATTTGCATTTCTCTAATTATTAGTGATGTTGAGCATTTTTTCATATGCCTATTGGCCATCTGTATGTCCTCTTTGGAGAAGTGTCTATTCATTTCTTTTGCCCATTTTTTGATTGGATTGTTTGTCTTCCTGGTGTTGAGATTTACAAGTTCTTTATAAATTTTGGTTATTAACCACTTATCAGATGTATTGTCAGATATGATCTCCCATTGTGTAGTTTGTCGTTTTATTCTGTTCTTATTGTCTTTAGCTGTGCAAAAGCATTTTAGTTTGATATAGTCCCATTTGTTTATCCTGTCTTTTATTTCACTTGCCCGTGGAAATAAATCAGAAAATATATTGCTGCGAGAGATGTCGGAGAGCTTACTATGTTTTTTTCTAAGATGCTTATGGTTTCACGGCTTACGTTTAAGTCTTTTATCCATTTTGAGTTTATTTTTGTGAATAGTGTAAGTTGGTGGTCTAGTTTCATTTTTTTGCAGGTAGCTGTCCAATTTTCCCAACACCATTTATTAAAGAGACTGTCTTTACTCCATTGTATGCCCTTACCTCCTTTGTCAAATATCAGTTGTCCATAGAGCTGTGGGTTTATTTCTGGGTTCTCTGTTCTGTTCCATTGCTATCTATATGCCTGTTCTTATGCCAGTACCAGTCTGTTTTGAGTACAATGGCCTTGTAGTATAACTTGATATCAGGAAGTGTGATACCTCCCACTTTATTCTTCTTTTTTAAGATTGCTGAAGCTATTCGTGTTCTTTTTTGATTCCATATAAATTTTTGGAATATGTGATCTATATCTTTAAAGTATGTCATTGGTATTTTAATTGATATTGCATTGAATTTATAAATTGCTTTGGGTATATAGACATTTTAATGATGTTTATTCTTCCTAACCATGAGCACGATATATGATTCCACTTGTTTGTATCTTTCTTGATTTCTTTTATCAATGTTTTATAATTTCCCAAGTACAAGTCTTTACTCTCCTAGGTACTTTATTTTTTTGGTTGTAATAGTGAAGGGGATTGTTTCCTCAATTTCTTTTTCTGACAGTTCATTGTTGGTGTATAAAAATGCCTCTGATTTCTGAGAATTGATTTTATATCCTGACACCTTACTGAATTCATTTATCAGGTCCAGTAGTTTTTCGACTGAGTCTTTAGGGTTTTCTATATACAATATTATATCATCTGCCAATAACGATAGTTTTACTTCTTCCTTTCCAACTTGAATGCCTTTTATTTCTTCTTCTTGTCTGATTGCTATGGCTAGGACTTCCAGAACTATGTTGAATAAGAGTGGTGAAAGGGGGCACCCCTGCCTTGTTCCTAATCTTAAGGGGATTGCTTTTAATTTTTGCCCATTGAGTATGATGTTGGCTGTGGGTTTGTCATAGATGGCTTTTATCATGTTGAGGTATGTTCCCTGTATTCCTACTTTGCTGAGAGTTTTGATCATGAATGGGTGCTGGATTTTATCAAATGCTTTTTCTGCATCTATTGAAATTATCATGCGGTTTTTCTCCTTCCTTTTGTTTATGTGATGAATCACATTGATTGATTTGCAAATATTGTACCATCCTTGCCTCCCCAGAATAAATCCCACTTGATCGTGGTGTATGATTTTTTCCATATAATGTTGGATCTAGTTTGCTGATATTTTGTTGAGGATTTTAGCATCTATATTCATCAGGGATATTGGCCTATAATTCTATTTCTTTGTGTTGTCTTTGCCTGGTTTTGGAATCAGAATTATGCTCACCTCATAAAAGGAGCTTGGAAGTCTTTCTTCCTTTTGAATTTTTTGAAATAGCTTGAGAAGGATAGGAGTTAGTTCTTCTTTGAATATTTGGTAGAATTCACTTGTGAAGCCATCAGGCCCAGAACTTTTCTTTGTTGGAAGTTTTTTGATAAGTGTTTTAATCTCATTTGGTGTAATCGGTCTGTTTAGGTTTTCTGATTCTTCCAGATTGATTTTTGGAAGACTGTATGTTTCAAGGAATTTGTCCATTTTCTCTAGGTTGTCTAGTTTTTTGGCATGCAGTTCTTCATAGTATTTTCTTACAATATTTTGTATTTCTGTGGTGTCAGTTGTTATTTCTCCACTCTCATTTCTAATTTTATTTATTTGAGTCCTCTCTCTTTTTTTCTTGGTGAGTCTAGTTAAAGGTTCATCGATCTTGTTTACCTTTTCAAAGAACCAGCTCCTACTTTCATTGATCCTCTGTATTGTTTCTTTAGCCTCTATGTCATTTATTTCTGTCTGATCTTTATTATTTCCTTCCTTCTACTACATTTGGGCTTTACTTGCTGTTCTTTATCTAGTTCTTTTATTTTTTTAATTTTTTTTCTAGTTCTTTTAGATGCAGGGTTAAGTTGTTTATTTGAGCTTTTTCTAGCTTCTTAAAGTGTGCCTATAGTGCTATGAACTTCCCTCTCAGTACTGCTTTTGCTGTGTCCCATAAATTTTGAGTTGTTGTATGCTCATTATCATTCATTTTTAGGAATTTTTTAATTTCTTCTTTGATCTCATTCTTAATCCATTCATTATTTAACAACCTGCTATTTAGTTTCCATGTGTTTGAGAATTTTTGAGCTTTTCTGTTGTGGTTGATTTCTAGTTTCATGCCATTGTGATCAGAGAAAGTGTTTGATATGATTTCAATCTTCTTAAATTTGTTGAGACCACTTTTGTGCCCTGACATGTGGTCTATCCTAGAGAATGTACCATGAGCACTTGAAAAGAATGTATATTCTGCTGCTTTAGGGTGAAAGGTTCTGAAGATATCTATTAAACCGAGTTGATCTAGTGTGTCCTTTAAGTCTGCTGTTTCTTTGTTAATTTTCTTTCTTGAGGATCTATCTAGTGATGTTCATGGGGTATTGAAATCCCCTACTATTATAGTATTGCTGTTGATCTTGCCTTTTATATCCATCAAAGTCTGCTTTATATATTTAGGTGCTCCTATATTAGGTGCCGTAGATATTTATAATAGTTATATCTTCCTGTTGGATTGCTCCCTTTATCATTATGTAGTGGCCTTCTTTATCTCTTACTGTATCCTTTGATTTAAAGTCCATTTTGTCTGATATAAGTATTGCTACCCCAGCTTTTTGTTCATTTCCATTTGCATGAAATATTCTTTTCTATCCTTTTGTCTTCAGTCTATGTGCATTTTTTGTTTTTAGGTGTGTCTCTTATAGATAGCATATGTACAAGAGAACACCTAAATAAAGAAATAGCAAGTATAAAAAGGATATTGAAATATTAAAAAAGAATCAGTCGGAGATGACAAATACATCAGAAATGATGACCACAATGGAAGGAATTAAAGACAGGATGGATGGAGCTGAGGATCGAATCAGTGAGTTTTTTTCTCTAGCATGCAGCTACCCTATGTCTTTTGATTGGACCCATGCAGCTTATCTCTTTTTTTCTTATCCATGCAGCTACCCTATGTCTTTTGATTGGATCATTTAATTCATTTACATTTAAGGTTATTATTGATATGTAGCTGTTTATTGCCATTTTATTCTTTAAAGCTGTATTCCTCTTTTGGTATATTCTTTTCCCACTTTGATCTGTTTGCAACAGGCCTCTTAACATTTCCTGTAGCATTGGTTTGGTTGTAATGAATTCCTTGAGTTTTTTTGTCTGGGAAACTTTTTATTTCTCCTTCAATTTTAAATGATAGCCTTGCTGGATAAAGTAGTCCTGGTTGTAGGTTCTTGTCCTGCATTACTTTGAATATTTTTTGCCATTCTCTTCTGGCCTCAAGTGTTTCTGTTGAGAAGTCTGATGTCATCTTTATGGGGGCTCCCTTGTAGGTGATAGCCTTTTTTTCTCTAGCAGCTTTTATTATTTTCTCTTTATTGCTTAGCTTTGGTATTTTAATTATGATGTGTCTTGGTGTAGGTTTCTTTGGGTTTCTCTTTAATGGAGTTCTCTGTGCTTCTTGAACTTGTGAGAGTTTCTCCTGCATTAATTTAGGGAAGTTTTCAGCTATGATATGATTGAACAAAGTCTCTATCCCTTGTTCTTTCTCTTCTTCTTCAGGAACCCCTATGATACGGATGTTATTTCTCTTTATATTGTCACAGAGCTCTCTCAGAGTTTCCTCAGACTTTTTGAATCTCTTTTCTTTTTTCTTCTCACTTTCATACCTTCATTCCAGTTGTCCTCCAACTCACTGATTCGATCCTCAGCTCCATCCATCCTGTCTTTAATTCCTTCCATTGCGGTCATCATTTCTGATGTATTTGTCATCTCTGACTAATTCTTTTTTAATATTTCAATATCCTTTTTTATACTTGCTATTTCTTTATTTAGGTGTTCATAATGACCATCTATTGTTGTTATAAGATCCCGAAGCATCCTTACAATCATTATTTTGAACTCTGCATATGGAAGTTTGGTTATTCCATATCACTCAGTTCATTTCCTGGAGGTTTCTCTTGTGGTTTCATTTGGATTGCACTTCTCTGTCTTCTCATTATGTCTGTGTGTTTGTGTATTTAGTTTGTAGAGCTGGTTGAGTCTAGGCTTGGTGTTGTCTGCCTCCCGTTTTCAATTGTGTTATTTCTAGGTCTTCTTGGGTTAGCATTAGCTATTATTTGTAATCCACTTTCGGATTTGGGCTGCTTTGAAGTCTTGATTTTTTTTTTGTTTTCTTAACATGTGATAGTCTTGTTTACTGATCTCAGCAGGGGGCTTATTTGAAACTGTATCCAGGAATGTGGTGGGTGTAACCTGAGACTATGAAGGCCTCTTCTGCCAGTTTCTCTCTCTGGGGGCAGGGTGTTTTCTCAGCTTCAGTAGGGGGAGGTGTATCTCAGATCTCCATGGAGACCTGAGTTACTGCCTCTCCTCCTCATTTCTTGTTTTCAGCTTTGTCTTATTGTGCTGATTGGAGCTGGAGAGATTTCTGGAGATCTGTGACCCGGAAGCAGTTTAGTCTTTTGTTTTGTGGAAGGATCAGCCCCTCCCCCAGTTATGGCCGCCTCCAGCACTGGATGAGTCAGCTTCTCAGGCCATCCCCTGCATTCTTCTGCCCCTCACCATCTGTCTTTCTCTTTTCTTTTTGGAAAACAAGCCGGCCCTTTCTACACACCTCGTTCCCTGGTCGCCAGGCAAGTGGCTGTGAGCAGTATTTTCTGCTCTTTTCCTTGGAGTGAGAGCCCTTCTGGGCTCTCAGCCTCACCCCCCCCCTCTGTTCCTGTAAGCAGGGGAGATTCAGGCACTCCCTACCAGGTTTGTTGTGGCTTCTTTTTTGTCCTTGGTTTTTGAAAGCTGTTCTTGTAGTCCAGAGTTGGTTTTTCATGCTGATTTTTCCTAAATTAGTTTGTAATCCAGTTTGGTGGTGTCAGCTGGGAGTCTGTGCATCTGCCTACTCTGCTGCCATCTTCAGGTCCTCCCAAAAAATTTTTTGAAAAATAATAATGAGGGGGAACAAGACCTAACAGATATTAAGACATATAGAATATTTACAATAATGTAAGATTGGTATAAGAACCAATAATACAAATAAATAGAAAATAAATATTGTAAAAACATGCCAAGTGCAATAATAAAAACTTAATATAAAATAAAGCAGCACAAAATAGTGACAAAAGGGGAGGTTTTTTAGTAAATGGTGTGCGGAAAATGCCTAATTATATGGAAACAATATAGATGTTTGACTCATATCATATTGCAAGTGAAGGTCCCCATGATCAAGACTTAAAGAGAAAGAGGAAGTCATTTGTTAACACTACACAAGAATTGCAGTTTTCTGGAGCTATGGATAGAAAAGGAAGCTATGGGAAAATTGTAAAGAAAATGTTAAAGTTAGTAGTATAAACATGTTCAATCTAAAAATATCAGAAACAAAGAGCAAACAAAAAAAGATCATTGCACTGGCAAGTAAAATTCATTCTGCCTTACTGGAAAGCAATTTGGCAATAAATTTCAAGAGCCTTAAAAATGTTCACAGTTTTCCATTTCTAGGAATCTATCTTCATAAAAATAAAATCAGAATTCCCATATGTGTGTTTCTCACAGCACTGTTTGTAACAACAAATAGGAAACAAAATAAATATGAAAAATTAGGGGAATGTTCAAATAAATTATAAAACACTCATATTACATGAAATCCTAACAAAAGATGTTCTTGAATCATTTTTGAAGAAAAAAGAAATGGTTGTGATATTAAGGGCAAAGACCAGGATACAAAATGTTACATATAGTACGAAAGTGATTGTATTATTTTTTAAAAAAAATACATATGTGTAGAAAAAATTTTGGAAAGAAAGATATCAAAATATTAATAATGGTTATCTCTGGCTGTGAATTTTACAAGTGAAATTTTATCTTCTTTATGTTTTTCTGTATTGTATAAATTATATGTAGTATAAGTATATAATATTATTTTTGTGACCACAACAAAATGCTATTCTTCATCCTGTTAAGCGAGGATAACGATACTCTCTTCACCCTACTTCATATAACATTAAAAATTTAGACTAAAAATTGCTTTTGCAGGCCCTGGCCGGTTGGCTCAGCGGTAGAGCGTCGGCCTGGCGTGCGGAGGACCCAGGTTCGATTCCCGGCCAGGGCACATAGGAGAAGCGCCCATTTGCTTCTCCACCCCTCCCCCTCCTTCCTCTCTGTCTCTTCTCTTCCCCTCCCGCAGCCAAGTCTCCATTGGAGCAAAAATGGCCCGGGCGCTGGGGATGGCTCCTTGGCCTCTGCCCCAGGCGCTAGAGTGGCTCTGGTTGCGGAAAAGCGATGCCCCAGAGGGGCAGAGCATCGCCCCCTGGTGGGCAGAGCGGCGCCCCAGGTGGGCGTGCCCGGGTGGATCCTGGTCGGGCGCATGCGGGAGTCTGTCTGACTGTCTCTCCCCGTTTCCAGCTTGAAGAAAAAAAAAATTGCTTTTGCATTGGATAAATATTTATATTATGGGACTATAGTTGACTTGTTTGATTCACTGTTTTTAGTAACAAAAGATTCTGGCATGAGTTCATGACAGAAAGAATAAATTTTTACCTATATCATGACAATAGCTACAGCTAAAATAGAAATGTTGCTATACTACAAGTACCACTTCCAAATTGACACCTAAACTAGTGCTATGCCAGTTTGATGCATGAGTGAAAATGGTTTTCAATCCAGGAACATGATGAACATACTGTGGGGACCACACAGAGCTGCACACATTTTATGTGTAAGAGATACATACCTAAAGACCTTGTGTGCCTGACCAGGTGGTGGTACAGTGGATAGAGCGTCAGACTGGGACGCTGAAGACCCAGATTCGAGACCCCGAGGTCGCCAACTTGAGTGCGGGCTCATCTGGTTTGAGCAAGGCTCACCAGCTTGAGCCCAAGGTCGCTGGCTCGAGCAAGGTGTCACTCAGTCTGCTGTAGTCCCCTGGTCAAGGCACAAATGAGAAATCAATCAATGAACAACTAACTAGCCGCAACAAAGAATTGATGTTTCTCATCTCTCTCCCTTTTTGTCTGACCGTATCTATCCCTCTCTCTGACTTTCTCTGTCTCTGCCACACACACACACACAAAAAAAGATCTTGCATAATCCAAAATTCATGTAGTTCATCACTGATTTTCCCATTAGGGTAAATCTAAAGTAAAATTTGCAAATTTTGGCCCTGGCCGGTTGGCTCAGCGGTAGAGCTTCGGCCTGGTGTGCGGGGGACCCGGGTTCGATTCCTGGCCAGGGCACATAGGAGAAGCGCCCATTTGCTTCTCCCCCCCCCTCCCCTCCTTCCTCTCTGTCTCTCTCTAACCCTCCCGCAGCCAAGGCTCCATTGGAGCAAAGATGGCCCGGGCGCTGGGGATGGCTTCTTGGCCTCTGCCCCAGGCGCTAGAGTGGCTCTGGTCGCGGCAGATTGATGCCCGGGAGGGGCAGAGCATCGCCCCCTGGTGGGCAGAGCGTCGCCCCTGGTGGGCGTGCCGGGTGGATCCCGGTCGGGCGCATGCGAGAGTCTGTCTGACTGTCTCTCCCCATTTCCAGCTTCAGAAAATATACAAAAAAAAAAAAAAAATGCAAATTTTAGCATTTTTTTCATAGATGACATGAACAAAGTCACATCAAACATGACCTCACCCTATACTCATTCTCAGAGCCTGAGTATTCTACGTTTTCTTAGTACTGCCCACGATGTCCATTTAAAGAAATGTGTCTTCAGGCTCCACCTCTGGCTTGGTATATCAGAAAACCTTCTTGGTGGGCAACTTGTCATGCATTTTCCTAGCCTAATTCAAAAGAGACTATGGATCTACTGTGGGCCATTTAATCTCATTCAAACTTCTAATACTTAACTCTACAAGGAAGGATAGGAGGGAGAGAGGAAGAAAGATGTCTAAATTCTTCA
Source organism: Saccopteryx leptura (assembly GCF_036850995.1). Taxonomy (NCBI): domain Eukaryota; kingdom Metazoa; phylum Chordata; class Mammalia; order Chiroptera; family Emballonuridae; genus Saccopteryx; species Saccopteryx leptura. The sequence goes on from NC_089504.1 coordinate 312,999,073, forward strand.
GAGTATCTCCTAATTTTTTTCACTCTGCCTAAGTTACAGGTGCCCTGACTAAAGAGAGAAAGAAACAGCTCTTGGTTTCATTGTATTATCATCATTGTTGTTTTTTTTGTTTTTTTGTATTTTTGAATTTTTCTGAAGCTAGAAATGGGGAGAGACAGTCAGACAGACTTCTGCATGCGCGCGACCAGGATCCACCCGGCACGCCCACCAGGGGGCGACGCTCTGCCCACCAGGGGGCAATGCTCTGCCCCTCCGGGGCGTTGCTCTGTTGTGACCAGAGCCACTCCAGCGCCTGAGGCAGAGGCCACAGAGCCATCCCCAGCGCCCGGGCCATCTTTGCTCCAATGGAGCCTCGGCTGCGGGAGGGGAAGAGAGAGACAGAGAGGAAGGAGAGGGGGAGGGGTGGAGAAGCAGATAGGCGCTTCTCCTGTGTGCCCTGGCCGGGAATTGAACCTGGGACTTCTGCACGCCAGGCCGACGCTCTACCACTGAGCCAACCGGCCAGGGCCTCATCATTGTTTTTAGACTGTATAATTTAGACTCTCTTTTGTATTGTCTTTTAAGAATCTATTTTTTTCCTTCCTTTTATTCATTTTTGGTTTTGTTTGTGGTACATGTGTTGTATGAGGCAGGTTCTGAGTCTCCAGTTAGGGGTGGGAAGTGATGGTGAGAGTAGAAAGGGTAAAGGAAATAAGTATATATTATTTAACTATGTAAAATTGTATTCATCTTCAAGGCTTTAATTTTGTGCTCTGCTCTCCAATGTAACCCCATAGGTGGAATGCCATCCATATTTCACCCAGACAAAACTCCTAAAATTTTGCCAACAACATGACATTGTCATTGTTGCATATAGCCCTTTGGGGACCTCTAGGAATCCAACCTGGTAAGTAATGCTATGTGTCTCTTCAGGAAGTATTTTCCTTGATGTAGAGTATAAGGCTAATGTGAATTATTTGAGTTAAATAACTTGATTTGGCTGTCTGATCTTAAGAAAGTTACTTAATCTCTTCAAGTCATTCTCCAAAGATATAAATTGTGCTAATAAAAAAACCTTTCTCAGGCCCTGGTTGGTTGGCTCAGCAGTAGTGCGTCGGCCCAGCATGCGGAAGTCCCAGGATCGATTCCCGGCCAGGGCACACAGGAGAAGTGCCCAACTGCTTCTCCACCCTTCCTCTTCTCCTTTCTCTCTCTCTCTCTCTCTTCCCCTCCCACACCCAAGGCTCTATTAGAGCAAAGTTGGCCCTGGCGCTGAGAATGGCTCCTTGGCCTCCACCTCAGGTGCTAAAATGGCTCCCATTGCAGCGGAGCAATATCCCAGAGGGGCCGAGCATCACCCCCTTGTGGGCATGCCAGGTGGATCCTGGTCGGGCGCATGTGGGAGTCTGTTTGTCTGCCCCCTCTTCTCACTTCGTAAAAAATACAAAAACAAACAAACAAACCCAAAAACCTTTCTCACTTACATGTTTTAAGAATTGATGATACTATATGTATGAAATTACCTAATAGTGCCTAAAAATGCTCCATTAACGTTAGCTTAGTTATTTGACAAGAGTCTCTATGACCATAGTCTGAAATTTCTGAAATTTTTTTATCTCTGTATTCAATGGCAACAATTCTACTATGATGTGTTCCACAGACCATCATAGAAACTTTTCTGCTCTAGGATGATTCCAACTTTTGTATCTCTATTTATTTCACTTCAGTCCTCCTTTCTCACAATCCAGTTCTCTCTGTAAGACATGTCAAAAATAGATTATTTACTTTCTGAAAAAGGCAGCTCTATAAATTTGTCTCTCTTGATCTTGCCACACTAAGAGCTACTCCTTAGTGAGTACTCTACAATCAGAGACATTGGTTATAGATGATCGGAAATGTTCTGGTAGATTACTTGGTCAATGGGAAGACAGAGGAGGAAGACGATTGACTAACCATTGGTTCTCATTGATCAAGCTAAATGCAATGCATGTTTTTACTTTTTCAAGGGTGAATGTATCTTCCCCACCCTTGTTAAAGGATGAACTTCTAAACTCATTGGGGAAAAAGTACAATAAGACAGCAGCTCAAATTGCTTTGCGTTTCAACATCCAGCGAGGGGTGGTTGTCATTCCTAAAAGCTCTAAACCTGAAAGGATCAAAGAAAACTTTCAGGTAAGAAAACTGCTTCTTAAAATGTAAAAAGTGGAGTATTTTTTTTAATTTAAAGAATTTTCTGTTTAGATTAAAAATACATATGTAATGCCTTCATATTTTATTTTATATCAGCTCCCTGCCCACTCTTGCCCATATCTGGATTAAATTTTAAGACAATTCTTAATACTTTGGGGGTGGTTTTGCTACTTGTATATTACAAACATACTTTGGAGATGTTGCAGGTGCCATTCCAGACCACCGCAATAAAGCGCGTAATGAAACAAAGCAAGTCACACAAATTTTTTGGTTTCCCAATGCATGCGAAAATTATGTTTACACTGTACTGTAGTCTATTAAGTATGCAATAGTATTATGTCTTTAAAATATGTACAAACCTTAATTTAAAAATACTTTATTGCTGGTGGAGGGTCTTGCTTCAATGTTAATGGCTGCTGGTGGTTGCTGAAGGTTGGGGTGGCAGTGGCAATTTCTTAAAATAAGAAAACAATGACGCTTGCCACATTGATCGACTGTGCCTTTCATAAACAATCTCTCTGTTCCATGTGATTCTCTTGGAGAGCATTTTACCCACAGAACGTCTTTCAACATTGGAGTTAATCCTCTCAAACCCTGCTTTTGTCAGCTAAGTTTATGGAATTCTCTGAATTCTTTGTTGTCATTTCAACAATATTGACAGCATCTTCACCAAGAGCAGGTTCCATCTGAAGAAACCACTTTCTTTGCTCATCCACAAAAAGCAATGGCTCATCCATTAAAATTTTATCATGAGATTGCAGCAACTCAGCCACATCTACAAGCCAAGAAATAAATAAAACAATGAAAACGTAATAAGAACTACAAAGTAGAAAAAGAGATGTTGAAAATGATGAGAGAAGTGATGAAGAGAGCTAAACAAAACAAATTAAAAGGTTTTGAAAGGCACAAAAGCAAATTTAGAGACAAGGGAATATTTTTTTAAGTGTACAAAGGCTCTATCCAGAACCAAAAACTCAGCATCACCTTATCCAGAAATAATAAGAAACCTTCACTCTTGAAATTTCACTTGTCCTGAACATACATGTTCCACGGCATTTGGAACTTCTTGTAAGACGTCCCCAGCAGAATTGTCGTAAAGACAAAGCACAGAAAAGAATTCCTGTTCCACATAGGTGGGGTGGCTCCCCCAGCACCAGTGTAACTCCTTTTAGACATTTGCAGAGATGTTCATAAATCTTTGAAGGTTTCCAACAGATGGCCCTACTCCCTGATCCCAAGCTTGACCCATTTTCTTTCATAAATGTCTATCTTTTATTTTTGTTATTTCAGATCTTTGACTTTTCTCTCACTGAAGAGGAAATGAAGAGCATCGAAGCCTTGAATAAAAATATCCGCTTTGTGGAATTGCTAATGTGAGTTTTGGGGGATAATTAATCAGGTACTAGCCAGTGGTATTGGATTGTCAAGAATCAACCAAGAGGGGTCTTAGGAACCTGGAACTATATCCACAGAAAGCACAAGGCTAAAGGTCACTGGACAGCCTATTCTGAATATTAAATAGATCTGGGTGAATTACATTCATTCTAGGAAATCCCTGCAAATCTACATTCTTTTGTGTGTGTGTGTGTGTGTGTGTGTGTGTGTGTGTGTGTGTATTTTTCTGAAGTTGGAAATGGGGAGGCAGTCAGAAGTCAGACAGACTCTCTCATGCACCCGACTGGGATCCACCCGGCATGCCCACCAGGGGGCGATGCTCTGCCCATCTGGGGCATCGCTCTGTTGCAACCAGAGCCATTCTAGAGCCTGAGGCAGAGGCCACAGAGCCATCCTCAGCGCCCGGGCCAACTTTGCTCTAATGGAGCCTTGGCTGCAGGAGGGGAAGAGAGAGACAGAGAGGAAGGAGAGGGGGAAGGGTGGAGAAGCAGATGGGCACTTCTCCTGTGTGCCCTGGCCGGGAATCGAACCTGGGACTTCTGCACGCCAGTCCAACAATCTACCACTGAGCCAACCAACTAGGGCCCAAATCTACATTCTTATTTGAAAAAAGGTTTCTGACATTTATCTGACATCCTATGACAGGTTAAGGCATTGCAGGTAAAGACTTTGAGGGGAATATAGTCAGGGTGTACATACAATACAAATTAATACAATAGCTGTACCATTGTTCAAATGCCACATGTATTTCTTCCTACAAATCAAAGGGATGTACACATTGAGCAAAGTTATTGGCAAAATATAATTCCTTGGAGAGAGAGACATGAGGGTGTAGTAGAAAGCGCAAGAGGGTGTAGGTGTCGCACCAGGTTGGGAGCCAAGAAACTAGTTTTAGATGAATGTTTGCCTATAACATTTGAAGCTTCTAGCTCCACCTGTTAAGAAACTTCCCATTAGCAAGTACAAATTTCCTTGTACTCATTCAAATGTTGCCAAATTCAGCTAATCAGTGAGATAGCCCTTTATTCTCTACATATTATAGGTCCTTTAAAATAAAAAATATATATACACACACACATTTTTTTTCTTCTTAATCATTCCACTTCTCCAGAAATACTAATAGAGCTGTATGACTTTCCAGTGAAATTTGTCCCCTCGGGGACTTGTGTTGGCAGGTGGAGTGATCATCCAGAGTACCCATTTCATGAGGAATACTGACGTCAGCAAGCACCTGAACTGATCCTTCCCTCCTGGTGTGCCAGGATCTTTGGCTGGGTGTTTCCCACAGAGGTGGAAATGAAAAATTTTACTATCCTCAGATGAAATGGTAACAGGCTTCACTCCTGTATAAGTGACTTTGACTTAGCCATGTTGAAGAAAAAAAAAAGTTTAAATCTGTTGATGTAATGGTTTGGAAGTAATTAAGTGGTCGGCGAAACCATAGTGATTTGGTGGTTGTTTCCATCCAATGTGTGTCTGATTAGTTTTGACCCAGCTGTAGGGGTGGATAACAGCTCATTCTCTCTTGCGTGCTCTAAAGGGCCTGAGCTTCAACATAACTGGTGATCCGGACTTACACTGCCCATCACTCTTGCCCCCATGCGTCATATGACCACCATTATGCAAAAAGGCTTGAGATTGTCAACATACACAAATAAAACCCTGCATTTTAAGATGGTCCAAAGATGACTATTTTAAAAGAAGGTATTTTAAAAGGAGGTGTTTGGAAATATATTGGGAGGAAAAAAGCCTTATAGGGTGCTCCCCCTCCCAGGAGCATGCTTCCACCTTTCCCTTCCCCCACAGGCATCCATCCCCTAAATTCTAAGGGTCCCCATGAGACTAGCAACCAGGGGAGCAGTGGGCAGTGGCAGCTGGTCCCAGGCTAACCCTCTGAACCTGTCGCCAAGTCCCCCTTTCCTCTGACTTTCCGGGAAGCTGACAGCAGCCCCACTCGGGCTCACTTCCTTCATTGTGACTTTTATTTCTCAGTGAGCCAGAGGCTCCCCTCCTGCTGCTTCTGTCCTAAGCCATTCCTCGTTCACTGGCTCCAGCTTTAATAAACCTACTCTCAAAATCAAAAACAAAAAAGCTTTATAAAACTATTATACTTAAGACTTTAAAAGTGTTATTGAGATAATTATGTAAATTTTGAGATCGCAAGTTCAAAAGAACACTGGTAATTTTACTGTGTATAAGTTTTTAAGTGAATAAAAAGATGATTAGAATTCTTCAATAGAGATGTACTTATTCAACTAATGCAGTATATTTTATTCATTTACATCAGGTCATTTTCACAGGGCAATAGAGGTCTTCAAAAATTATGTTTGTCCAAAGGAAAAAAATTTTTTTTATTTATCCAAACCAATTGCTTGCAGATAATCTTCAATGGGCCTGAGAATGCACACTTCTGAGCAATTATCACTTTAAAATTTTTTATCTCACGTGACCAGGAGGTGACGCAGTGGATGGAGCGTCGGACTGGGATGCAGAGGACCCAGGTTCGAGACCCCGAGGTCATCAGCTTGAGCGCAGGCTCATCTGGTTTGAGCAAAGCTCACCAGCTTGAACCCAAGGTCACTGGCTCGAGCAAGGGGTTACTTGGTTGCTGTGGCCCTGCGGTCAAGGCACATATGAGAAAGCAATCAATGAACAACTAAGGTGTCGCAACAAAAAACTGATGATTAATGCTTCTCATCTCTCTCTGTTCCTGTCTGTCTGTCCCTGTCTATCCTTCTCTGACTCTCTGTCTCTGTAAAAAAATAAAATAAATAAATAAATTTATCTCTACTCATTATTTCCAGTGATTCCAATAATACATATAATGCTTGTTGTCTTCTGGAAAGCATTTTGTCCACAAAAATTAATAAACTATAAGGATTTACTCAATCACATGGATCTCTGTTTTGTTGCCTGGAGTGGGGGCGGGGGGTTGACTGTCTGGATTCAATTCAATTGAAAGACCTTTGATCAAGCTCCTATTGCACATTTAGCACTGGTAAGAGAGGGACAAAAAAAGGGAACAAGAATAAAAAGGAAAGAACAGAAACCTGAGTTCTGATCTCTGTTGTCAAACCCTCTTCAAAGTATTTTGAGGGAGCTGGTGTGGCAGAGGGGCCACACCTATCAAACCATTTTTTTAAAATAAATAAATTTTTATTAATTTTAATGAGGTGACATCAATAAATCAGGGTACATATATTCAAAGAAAACATGTCCAGGTTATATTGTCATTCAATTATGTTGCATACCCATCATATCAAACCATTTTTAAAAGACAAGCATTGGAAAAAGAGTCCTATCACTTGTCCGGGGGAGGGGAGGATGTATATATAATATATCTTTCTAAAGATTGGAAGAAGGGAATCCTCTCTTAGTCATGACAGAGATGTTGGGGACAGAAGACAAGAATGTCAGGAAAGAGTGACAGTCTGATAGGAGCTTCGGCATGTCACTTCTCCCTCCATGCTCACTCCTCTCAAGCCTCCCACCTATTTTGGGGTGAACTGGATCCTCCAAATTTATATGTTGAAGTCCTAGCCCCCAGTACCTGATTTGGAAATGAGGTCATTGCAGATGTAATTAGCGAAGATGAGATCATTAGGGTGGACCCTAATCCAATATGACTTATGAAAAGGGGAAGTTTGGGCCCTGGCCGGTTGGCTCAGCGGTAGAACGTCGGCCTGGCATGCAGGGGACCCAGGTTCGATTCCCGGCCAGGGCACATAGGAGAAGCACCCATTTGCTTCTCCACCCCTCCCCTCCTTCCTCTCTGTCTCTCTCTTCCCCTCCCGCAGCCAAGGCTCCATTGGAGCAAAGATGGCCCGGGCGCTGGGGATGGCTCCTTGGCCTCTCCCCCAGGCGCTAGAGTGGCTCTGGTCGTGGCAGAGCAACGCCCCGGAGGGGCAGAGCATCGCCCCCTGGTGGGCAGAGCGTCGCCCCTGGTGGGCGTGCCGGGTGGATCCTGGTCAGGCGCATGCAGGAGTCTGTCTGACTGTCTCTCCCCGTTTCCAGCTTCAGAAAAATACAAAAAAAAAAAAAAGAAAGAAAAGGGGAAGTTTGCACACAGGAGAATGCCATGTGCAGAGAGAGGCAGAGATCAGGCTGATGCTTTTACAAGTAAAGGCACCTCAAAGATTTACATCAAACCACCAGAAACTCGGGAAGAGGCGAGGACTGATTTTCCCTCCCAGCCCTCTGCAGGAAGCAACTTGGCCGACATCTTGATCTCAAACTTCTGGCCTCAAGAACTGTGAGATAATAAATGTCTCTTGTGGAAGTCACCCAGTATGTGGCACTGTATTACAGCAATCCTAGCAAACTAATGCACCATCCCTGTTACAATTTCTTGCCTCTCCAACTGACATCAATGATAAAAACAGCCGTACGTAGTCACAGCTTTGCTGGGCTCAGGCATTGATGACCAATGAATTTGACCCTTGCTGGACAAATAAGTTTGTAAAATCTGTATTTTCTGATTTTGCTCACTTTTATTGTTAAAAATGGTGCTGCCCACATGAATGGCCATCACCCAAGTGATACAGATAATTACTTGGGAAGGGGCTTGGTTATGCTAATATGTGCTGGAGGAGGGATTTTCCCACTAAAAAGTTTTAAAGGGAGGAACTAGGTGTCCATTTTGGGAGGAGACCCTGTTGTTGCAGGAGAGAGAGGCCATGTGGTTGCAGAGGAGGCAGGGAGCAAGATGGCGGGGAGCTGAAGGGGAACAGAGGTGAGGGGCTTTGTAAGCTCTGCTGAGCTGGCGAGGGCCTTTGATTCTAGGAAAACTCAGATGAGTCAGTGACTTTGGGAACCCCGAATGGAAAGGGAAGTGTTTTCTCGCTGTGTGTATTTACTCGCCAGCTGAGGGCGAGGCTAGAATTAAAGGTAATGGCCTACCAGTTCTTGGCTCCGTTGTTTCATCACGACCTATCCCAATCTAATGCGAACCTACGTGAGCCGGGCGGCTGTAATGGTGGCTGCAGCTACTGGCCGTACAACCCTCCTGGAGACTTTTGTAGTCCCAGAGTTGTTTATTAACCTAGTTCTATCTCCTGTCTAATCAGAGGCCTCTGATCTGTTACACAGTAAGATACGCCAATAGTGACATAACCTGCCGGATAAGGAGAGGAGGCACAAAGCAACTCATGCTCATTGATCCATAAAAACCCAGGGACAGAAGCAGCAAGGACTTCCTGCCTTCCCTGCAGAATGTTTCTTGGTCTGCCTTAGAGAACCTCCCTCGGGCACTATCTTCCATAGGTAATGACCCTGAGGACAGTGAGAAGTCAAGAGAGAGACAAAAACAATGATCCCATGTCTGCAGCCATCAACACTTTGACATGTGCACACTTTATGACCACAGTTATGGGAATTAATAAAGGAAGGTTGAGGCCTGACCTGTGGTGGCGCAGTGGGATAAAGCGTTGACCTGGAACACTGAGGTTGCCGGTTCGAAACCTTGGGTTTGCCTGGTCAAGGCACATGTGGGAGTTGATGCTTCCTGCTCCTCCCCCTTCTCTCTCTCTCTCTCCTCTCTCTCTAAAAATCAATAAATAAAATATTTTTTAAAATAAATAAATAAATAAAGGAAGGTTGAGCAAAATCATATATCCCAGTCATGGTATTTCTCTGGAACTCCTGAACAATTCCAAGCTTCTGCTGGTGGCTTCAATTTCTGATCATTGTAGACTAGCAGCTAAATCTGGATGTCTTGTGGAGTCCTGGTCCTTGAATGTGAGCTCTCCCTGAATCGCAAGTGTCGATTTCCTGTTTCTACCTCCAAGCACCAATCCTTCAAGTTCTCACTTCTCTTGGCTGGGTGGGGTAGGGGGAAGGAAGGAATAGAGAATCATTTTTAATCATAATCTCCTTCTAGCCACTGGTGTTTTAGCCAGTTTGAGAGTTGGGATGCCGAGTGTGGACAGAGTAGCAAATACATGACCCTGTGTAGGGTCCCCCTTAAACCTGGCTGTTGGTAAATGCTCCTTCAAAGGATATGTGGAATCTTTAAAATCAATCCCATGTTGGGGGTTGTCAGGAAGACAAAGTTGTCAGAAGAATAGGGGCTGCAGAAACCTTACTTTAAGTCCTGCTGAAAACCAGATGGAGGCCAGGCAGAGCCTTACTAGGAACACATAGAAATAATTGCACACTTTTTTTTTAACGCAAGAATCTTTCTTGAAAAAGTTAAAATGTGTTTATTCCTAATACCATCATCTCAGTTTATTGCATATAGCTGAAAACTAACCCATTTAAGATCATTTTTAGAGTGCTTAAAGCAAACCACTCATTTTTTTATAATTTACCTATAGTTCTTCTGTACACATGTGATCTTTTCTCAGACCATTAAACCAATATCGGGTTTCATGCTGTCAATACTTGAGTTTAAGGCATACTGGCGAATGAGTCCCGATGAAAATGAGTTAATGCAGGAAACAGAAATGATAAATTATTTCTTAGGTATGAGTCAAGAGTCAATTGCTCCGATAAATAACAGAATGCAAGTGCAAGATAGAAGCAATCAGAGAGATTAGATTAAGATGGCCATCTACCTTCCTGGAGAGATTAGATTAAGATGGTCATCTACCTTCCTTCCTGCCCAAATGTCTTGAAATAACTAAGCAGAGAGCCAAGTCAGTAGACCAAACTCATCACACCTCTAGAATAAGGAAAGGGGATACCAGTGAACAAAAATTCCCCAAAGATAGAAAGCAGAAGTAATTGGAATGACACAGAAATAAGAACATTGTCGCCCAAAGTATTTGCAGAAAACAACAGCTGCAAAAATAATAACAACTTTTGGCATGCTTCAAACTCAGAGTCAAAAAACTGGAAAAAGAGAAAAAAGTACAAGTTTCAATGACCTCCCATTCCACTGGGGCTATTCCCTCCTACACACACTCGGTCCTGAGACGCTGCCAAGAGCCATGCTCATTCTTCTGGATCAAACCACTTCTTTATTTAAAAAAAAATTTTTTTTTAATTTTTCAATTAGAGTTGACATTCAATATTATTTTGTATTGGTTTCAGGTGTTAGACATAGTGGTTAGATGGTTATCTAATTTACAAAGTAATTCCCCCAATAAGTATAGTACCCACCTGGCACCATACATACTTATTGCAATATTATTGACTATATTCCCTATGCTGTGCTTCACATCCCTGTGGCTATTTTGCACTACCAATTTGAGAAAACACTTCTTTCTAATCGAAATGAACACTATTCTGGAAGAGGGCAGGTGACACAATATTGAAAGTGGATTGAGAAACAGAGCACAGCCTGGGGTAACTTCAAAGAACCACATGAAAGGCAAGATTAAAAAAAGAAAACCATAGAGCGGTTCTGGCACTTACTTCAGGGATAAACCTATGGACTGGGAGATGGGGCGGGGAGAAGAAGTGATAATACAAGGAGGAAACAAGAGGACATAGTATTAAAAGAGACCTTTTGCTACATAAGAACTAGTGCATTATGACTGAAGGAGACAGAATTTGCCACCTCAAACTATGCCACTGTGGCATGAGGAGTATTTTGAGCAGAAGCGAACTGAGAAGAAACAAATACAAGAAAAGCTCACCCGGGCCTGACCTGTGGTGGCGCAGTGGATAAAGCATCGACCTGGAATATGCTGAGGTCACCGATTTGAAACCCTGGGCTTGCCTGGTCAAGGCACATATGGGAGTTGATGCTGCCTGCTCCTTCCCCTGTTCTCTCTATCTCTTCCTCTCTCTTTCTCTCTAATAAAAATGAATAAATAAAATCTAAAAAAGAAAAGAAAAGCTCACTCTGGCTAGCTGGCTCAGTCAGTGGTAGAACATTGGGTTGATATGTGGAAGTCTTGGATTCGATTTCCAGTCAGGGCACACAGGAAAGCATCTCTCTGCTTCTCCATGCCTCCCCCCTTCTCTCTCTCTCTTATCCTCCCACAACCATGGCTTGATTGGTTCAAGCAAAGTTGGCCCCGGGTGCTGAAAATGACTCTATGGCTTTGCTTAGGCACTAAAACAGCTCAGTTGCCGAGCAACAGCAATGTCCCCAGATGGGCAGAGCATCCCCTGGTAGGGGGCATGTCGGGTAGATCCCAGTCGGGGCACATGTGGGAATCTGTCTCTCTGCCTCCCCACCTCTCACTTAATAAAAATAAAATAAGATAAAATAAAAATAAATTTTATAAGAAAAGCTCTATTTGCCTAAAAGTAAGACATAAATTTACAAAGTGTTCATCATCCCCTCACTACCAGGAAAGACAAAGGTTAATCACTGGAGACAACTTTAGATGCTTATGAGGTGGGAAGTAGCATCATATATATATGGCCCAACTATATGCTATTTATAGGAGACTCGCTTTAAATATAAATGAAAAAACAAAATCATGACATCCCTTTACACCTGATAAATTAGAAAAATTAGGAGAGATTGGCCTCATAATGAACTGCTGATGGAAATGCATTGTTCCAGTACAGTCATTCTGAAAAAAGCAATCTGGAACTTGTCCAGCTGAAATCTGTGCAGCTCTCTGGTCCAGCTTCTTCATATCAGAGGATTTATCCCAAAGAAATACTCCCTACGTCTATAGGATTGCATGCACAGGGCTATGCATAGAAGCATTGTTTGTTGTGACTGAGTGTTAAAAGCAATCTGGGTGCTCATGGCAGAGAAGAGGATGAGGAAAACACAGCAAATGCATACCATGGAGTATTGTGCAGCCAAAAGCAGCAACAGGCTAATTGTAAACATAGCAATATAGATCTTAAGTCATGATGAGAGAAAAAATAAAAAGATAATAAATGGAACGAGAACCAATGTAATATATATGTAAACTACAATTTAAAATACATATTAAACACTTTTAAGTCATAAAAATATACAGGAACTCTAAAATTAATTTTAAAATGCAATAAATGAGCTCAATAACAGATACAATTTACATAAGCAGAGACATTCCTTCTGAACAACATTACTAATTTTAGGGCAAGATATGCATTTAAATCCTGGCCAGTGGCATAATGAATAAATCATCCGCCCAGGTCTCCAAGTTCAAGCCCTGAACAGGGCTCAATTCCAAGGGCATCTGCTGGACCCTGAAGTCACCAGTTCGAACCTGGTCAGGGCACAGATGAGAAGCAATCGATGGGTACACAACTATGTAGAAAAGGAATCCCAAGATAAGTGCCTAGAATCTCTATCTTCCCTTGTGGAACAGCATAAAAATCATTATAGATTTGTAATGTATACTTAAATTTGGACACAATTCAACATTAAAATAAAGTCATAGTGCTGTTATTTGCCACAGAGCACTTTTAGAAGAAAATAAGGGTACTAAAGATTCTAGATGCTTGAGAATTGGTATGCTCTAATGTTCTGCGATCCTTGCACCCAACATTTTGAGTTTGTTGCTATTGCAATATTGTATGACCTAATATATTTGGGTAGCAAATTTGCCCTGAAAACAGAATAAAGAATGATCTTGGAGAATGAATGCCCATAGAGCAGTGTTTCTATGCTAGAAAAAGAATGATTTTTAAAAGCGGGAGGGGCATGTCTATTTCCTTCCCCTAACTGACTCCCTGCTTGAAGTGATAAGGCTGTAAGCCCCATAATTATCTTTCTATCACCAGATCAAACAGTACAAACCCTATCTCACACTGAAGACCAGTACTGTTCCCCTAAAGAACCATGGCCACATCTCCATCTCCCATCTAGGACACCACAGACCTGCTTTTTCAGGCTGAGAACACCAGGTGGCATATGGTGGCTGAATCAGAGCCTTGGTAACCATGGCAACTAGCTACCATTCTGCTCTGCAGCTGCCATCTTTTATCCAAAGCAGTGCTTTGTGCACACTAGGAGTTTTGCTTTGAAATGGTGTACTTTTCATCCTTCCTAGTGTCAGGAGTTTCTACTTCTGGGAAGGGAGTTCCAGTGCCAAAGATAGATTTAAACACGTTGGCTTAATTTTATTTTCTGTGCATTACTGATGGTATATACATAAAGCAGTCGATGCACTGATCTTTGAAAAGGCCACGCCTTCCACTGCCGGCTTTCTCTAGGGAGGCTAGAATCATTGAAGGCAAATGCATGATGGAGTGACTGAGTGACTCCCTTCTGGACTAAGGTTAAGAACAAATGTAAATGCCCAAGTCAATGCATGAATCGGTTGTAGATACAATGACCCTGAGAGCTAAGGGATGCTTGCTGTAACCATCACTGATCTGTAGACAGAAGATGTTCACCAACCTCCCAGAAGAATGTCTTTAACATAAATAGTATTGCCTTACAAAAGCTCTTTTCTGTTTCCCAATCAATGATAAACCAAATATTTATAAATTGGAAGGTATCCTTTTCCTTTTCTGAGTCAAAAGCAATGATATTTTCTGAGTTAATTTTCAGACATTGCCTCTGGTGATTGGCAGTATATTACAAAGAGAGCTGCCAACAGCCATTTTCTTTGCCTTTGGGAAGATAGCTGAAATGAGTAATATCATCCAAATGTCTTCCCTAAATTTGAAAAAGGTTCTTTTCTGAACAAGGACTCATTTATAAACACATCTATTAGAACACAACACTATTTCTATTTGTTAGAGGGGCCATATCTTAAATGTGCATTCTTTAGATGAACAATCCTTTTCACAGAATTAAAATTCTGTTATTTTATATCACATAAAAAGTAAAGCAGTCACATTGTATATGTAATGTGATAATCATGAAAGATAGACAAGAGAAACCTCTGCTGAGAAAATGACTCAAAAGAAATAAAATAAATATTAAGTTTTGAGATTTTAAATAATATATTTTTTCTTTATGCATTGTATTATTTTACTTTTTAATCAGAAGTATTTATTACTGTTTTAAACTTATGAATATGTTAAAATATTTTATTTTAAAATGTATTTTAACTTAATTAAAGTAAGCTCATTGGGTTTTTTTTTATTAACACTCTAGGAATGCATGTGACTTTTTAAAAGATTTTATTTATTAATTTTAGAAAGGAGAGAGAAGGAAAAAGAGAGAGAGAGAGAGAGAGAGAGAGATGGGGAGGGAAGAGCAGGAAACATCAACTCCCACTTGTGCCTTGACCAGGCAAGCCCAGGGTTTCAAACTGGCGACCTCAGTGTTCCAGGTTGACGCTTTATCCACTGCATCACCACACTCAGGCCACTTTTTTTTTTCAATTAACATGTTAAAAATGTAAAAGCTTTAACATTTTATCTGGAAAAAAATTATTTGAAATGGTGAACTTCCCAAACAAAATAATTTTAATTCAAATTTTACTTTTTAAATAAATTTTCATATATTTGCTTTAATAGAAAACAAACATTTTCAAAATCTATAAATAAGAAACCACTCTTAAAACTATTTTTACCTGGTATTCTTTGCAAATTAAAGTATTATTTAAGGATATCAGAAGAGGGGAGTTATTACATTTGACTATCTATCAAATTCAGTATCCTGTTATTTTACAAAAATATCTATTGACAAAAGGGATGATATATATATTTATTATGAAAGCTGCTAATTTGAGAAAATTAGTCATGGGGTTTTCACACATGTCCTGGTTTCATATTATGGCATGATTTTCCACCTTCTTGCTTGAAAAGAAGAACAGTTTAGATAAAAATGAACCAAGGGAGGGAGGTAGTACTAGATCAAGAGACACCAGTATATCACAAAGGTTAATAACTTGGCTTCACCCCATAAATAGTTGTCCAATGTTTATTTAAAGGAGTTTGTACACAGACTAGAGGAAGGATGGAGGAGGGTCGTTGAAAAAGTGTTCAGTTTTCTTTCTCCAAAGCAACACCATTGTAGTAACTGCAGCTAGCATACCCCACTTAGCACAGTGGAATTTTATGAGGCTATAACAATTATATGCTAGAAGCATATTTAAGAATATGGAAATGTATTCAAACTATGTCACTATGTGAGGAAAAATTAAGATATTGAGATAAATGACAGGAAGACACACCCTCCAAGTAATTAAAAACCATGATCTGTCATAATTTAATTAGTATAACGAGAAGCAATTATTTTCTGATTTTTTTCACATTGAAAATATTTTCTGCTTGATTGTGCTTTTTAATGACTTTTTTCCCCTAATATCAACTGTCATACCTCAGTATTTTGCTTTTATCTAATTAAATCTCTCAACCTTTTCTCTTCTTTTCCATTTACCTGCATTTTCCCTTTTGGGAAAATTCAGCCTCAACTCACATCTCATGGTCACAGTATCACCCCAATCCCAATGGTCCACTGTTTAAACAAGATGATGTTGATACTTAGATTTCCTAGGAATAAGTCTTCTTAGTGCTGTGAGACCCTACAATCCAACCAAACGTTGGTCATCAATGCATCCTTCAGACTGATTTATGACCAAAAGAAGAAATTGTGGATGGAAAGGGAGCAGTGTTCATTTGTTGATTCTTGTATGGGAAAAATCAACCAATAAAAAGCTAACCAAAAATAACCTCCCAGGGTGATCAGATCATAAAAAGTTATTAATGAGATATTGTAAGGCCAGTAGCCATGGCCACCATCATAGCCGTCTGGCCTGTACAGGTTTGCATTTGATTCAGACAGATGGTAATGAAACAATGGAGCCAAGAACTGGTGGGCCATTACCTTTAATCCTAGCTTGCACTCGTCGGGTGAGAAAATACACAGTGAGAAAACACTTCCCTTTCCATTCAGGGCTCCCAAAGCCACTGACTCATCCAAATATTCCTAGAATCAAAGGCCCACCAGCCTTATTCACTTCTGTTCCCCATCTCCTTCTCTTTGCACAAACTCTGCACAAACTGGCTTCTCCTTTAGCACTCCTTTAGCATCTTGTCTGCCTCTCCTCTGCAATGCTGATGGCAGGATCTCTGAGAGAGAGAGCCCCTGGTCTGCCTTATTTTATAGTATAGAAATTAAAACCTTTAAGCCAATATACTGTACTAATAAGGAAGTCTCTGATACAAAGTCACTTATCTGAGGCATAAATGGGATTCCTCATAAGAGTGTACCACCTCACATCATGCAACAGTCAAGGATGTGGGGAAAAGCTTAGTTTTGAGAAGATCTTAGTATTAAAAGGACGTTGAAAAGATCTTAATATTAAAAGGATGGGAAAGGCTTAGTCTTAAAACTAAGCCTTAGGCTATAAAGACCTTACCAGCTATAGCCTGTCTTCCACACCCAATGCAAACTATAAGCAAGCAAACATATATATCATATTTACAAATTTATTTGACTAACACAAGTTCATTGTTGACTCCTATTTCATACTCACCCATGTATAAGAAGGATGTGTCTATTCCTTTTACTTTTTATCCAATCCCAAAGATTTCCTGGTTTGCTTTCTCCTGCCTCCCTAATTTACCACCAATGAATTTCACATAACCCCCTTACACTTCCTCCTTTGATTCTAATGTACAAAATAAGACACAAAACTGCCATTCTCTGGAGCATTTTTTCAATCCATTGAGATTTTTCTTCCCAGTGATTTTCATCCATTTGGCTCAAATAAACTCATAAAAATTCTGACAGGTTTGGACTTTTTTTACATTGATGCATCAATGAGAAATTATTTCTAATCTCATTATGTTATTTAATTAACAAAGCCCCTTAGCTAGATATAAGATAAAGTTAGCTAGAGCCCCTGAAATGTGGCTTCTGACATGAGAACTTCAAATGTTTTTCAATTAGGGTTTTCCAAATGTCAAGTAACTATTTCTAAGAAGAGTGTAAAACTAATTCAGATACATCATACTACACTATGCTGGAGCATTTCTTTTTTTTAATTAAGGAGAGGCAGGGAGGCAGGGAGGCAGAGAGACAGACTCGTGCATGTGCCCCAATTGGGATTTACCCGGCAAGCCCCCTACCAGGCAATGTTCAGCCCATCTGGGACGCTGCTCTGTTGTTCGGCAACTGAGCTATTTTAGCACCTAAGGTGAGGCCATGGAGCCATCCTCAGCACCTGGGGCCAACTTGCTCAATCATTTGAGCCATTCTCCAGGAGGGGAAGAGAGAATGAAGGGGGAGGGGAAAGGATGGTGAAGCAAATGGTCACTTCTTCTGTGTACTCTAACTGGGAATCAATCCTGGCACATCCACATGCCGGGCCTATCCTCTATCACTGAGCCACCAGCCAGGGCCAACTAGAGCATTTAAAAATAAATGTAGCCCTGGCCGGTTGGCTCAGTGGTAGAGCGTTGGCCTGGCGTGCAGAAGTCCCAGGTTCAATTCCCGGCCAGGGCACACAGGAGAAGCGCCCATCTACTTCTCCACCCCTCCCCCTCTCCTTCCTCTCTGTCTCTCTCTTCCCCTCCCACAGCTGAGGCTCCATTGGAGCAAAGATGGCCCGGGCGCTGGGGATGGCTCCTTGGCCTCTGCCCCAGGTGCTAGAGTGGCTCTGGTCGCAGCAGAGTGACACCCCAGAGGGGCAGAGCATTGCCCCCTGGTGGGCAGAGCATTGCCCCTGGTGGGCGTGCCGGGTTCGATTCCCGGCCAGGGCACACAGGACAGGCACCCATCTGCTTCTCCACCCCTCCCCCTCTCCTTCCTCTCTGTCTCTCTCTTCCCCTCCCGCAGCCAAGGCTCCATTGGAGCGGAGATGGCCCAGGCGCTGGGGATGGCTCCTTGGCCTCTGCCCCAGGCGCTAGAGTGGCTCTGGTCGCAACAGAGCGATGCCCTAGAGGGGCAGAGCATTGCCCCCTGGTGGGCAGAGCGTTGCCCCCTGGTGGGCGTGCCGGGTGGATCCCGGTCGGGCGCATGCGGGAGTCTGTCTGACTGTCTCTCCCCATTTCCAGCTTCAGAAAAATACAAAATAATAATAATAATAATAATAATAAACTTTATCACAACAGTTTATCACAAAAAAATAAATAAATAAAAATAAAAATAAATGTAAAATAATGTAATGACAGACATTCATTTTTTTATGCTGACTTCTTGAGGATATTCTGTTTTATGTTTCCCAGTCTGACTTAAGCCAACTGGAATATTTCCATCATTACAGAAGATAAAACTCTTACTTTGCCTTTAAGAAGTGTTATAAAGTAGTGTACCTTAATTCTGTGGGTTATGTAGAGATACCAAGGCAGGATACAGAAGAAGTTTTAGGGGGAGATTTATTAATAAGCTGACTACATATGATTTACACGGGGTATAGCTAACCCAAATCATGCAGCCTGGAATATATTATAGCTCTGAGGCTAGTTATATAGACATGATCACATACAGGTTGGGGGAGCATGACACAATAGTTAATTACTAACAAGTTTGCAACATTCATCTACAGGATCTATTGAAAGGAAAAAACATTCTTACATATTAAAACTTATAAGGTAACACAATAGCAAAAATGTCATTTTACATATCAACACAGTAGCAATAAATGTTGCTTTACATATTAAAAGACATTCCCAAATCTTCTAGTGTCTACCCCCTATCCCTGTCACCATAGCAAAATGGTTAGCTTAGGATAAGGAGAGCAGCCAAATGAAAATACCCTTGGAAACCTAACAAGCTAGTCCCCATGTTGGTCAAATAAGTTTGTAAATATGATATATAGGTTTGCTCGCTTTTAGTTTGCATTGGGTGTGGGGGACAGGCTGTAAGCAGGCAGGGTTGTCATACCCTAAACCTTAGTTTTAAGACTAAGCCTTTCCCACCCCAAGTGATTTTGTATGAGAGACTTCCTTGTTTGTATATTGGATTAAAGGTTTTGATTTCTACACTATAAAATGGGGCAGACTGGGAACTTGCTCTCTCTCAGTTCCTGAGATTAGTATGATATTAGAGAGGACAGCAGAGAAAGGCCACGTGGAGGAGAGGAGAGGCAGCCTCTCCTCTCCTCAAGATGGCGGAGTGCTAAAGGAGAAGCCAGTTTGTGCAGAGTTTGTGCAGAGAGAAGAAAATGGGGAACAGAGGTGAATAAGTCTGGTGAGATAGAAATCTTTGATTCTAGGAAACTCGGTTAAGTCACTGGCTTTGGGAGCCCTGAATGGAAAAGAAAGTGTATTCCCACTGTGTGTATTTCTTGCCTGCCGGGTACAAGCTAGCATTAAAGCTAATGGCCCACCAGTTCTTGGCTCCATTGTTTCATTACCGTCTGTCCGAATCAAATGTGAACCTGCATGGGCCAGGCAGCTGTGATGGTGGCCATGGCTACTGGTTTTACACCCTGCTTGTTTAGTTTACAAGTTTTTATACATATAAAGGATTTCAAGAGGGATGATTATTAGAAAGCATATAAAATGTTACAGAATGCAGGTTTTTCAAGCAAGGGGGAGTGGTCTCATGATCCCTTTGTCTAGAGGTACATACTATTTCAGGATGGGAGGGGGCTTACATGATGTCAGAGGATAAGCATTTGTAAATTGCCCATTAAGGAGAAAGAAAGGGGAGAGGAAAGGGCTACTCAAATCTCTCTTCCCCCTCCCACATTCCTGGCTGTTTAGGCTGTCTACCTTCTTTCTCACAGATGTGGGGAAGAGAGGAGGTCCAAGTCTCCTTCCTCCTTCCATTCGAAACCTTCTAGTACGAAAACCTCTCCATTTACAACATAACAGCCCATCCTAAGCAGGAATGCGATCGGCCATCTTGAGCTGGTGTAATTCGCCCACAAGTATAAAAATCATATTTACAAAATCTCTCTGAATGCTTGGCCTAAATCATAAAATGCCTTTTGTTGGGCAGATAAAATATATTATGATCACTTTGTTAAAGATGGCTCTGCCCACGTGGAAACCGGTCACCCAGGTGATAACATTAGTTGCCCTTCTTGCTTGAGATGGGCGTTGTAAAGCCAGAAGCCACGGTCACCCCTATCAAAGCAGCCTGGCCAGTGCAGGTTCGCATTGGATTCGGACAGTCGGTAAAGAAACAATGGAGCCAAAACTGATAGGCCATTTTCTTTAATTCTAGCTTGCACCCGGCGGGCAAGTAAAAATACACACTGGGCTCCAAAACCCACTCACACTCAGTGCTCACAAAGCCACTGACTTATCCGAGTTTCCTAGAATCAAAGGTTTCTAGCTCACCAGCCTTATTCTCCTCAGTTCCCCATCTCCTTCCTTCTCCCTGCATAAACTGCAAACTGGCGTCTCACTCAGCACTCCACCATCTTGGCTGCTTCTCCTGGCCACATGGCCTCTTTCTGCTCTCTGCTCTGCTCTGCTCCCTCTGCTCTCTCATGCTAATCATCCCAGGAACCAAGAGCGCAAGCTCCTGTTCTGCCCCTATTTTATAGTGTAGAAATCCAAACCTTTAATCCAATATACAAAATAGGGAAGTCTCTAATACGAAGTCACTTATCTGGGGCATGATGGATTGTACCACCCCACATCAAGATGGGTGGGAAAGGCTTAATCCCAAAACCAAGCCCCAGGCTACAAGGATTCTCAACACACATTAATATCACCTGGGTGACGGCCTCACGTGGGCAGTGTTATTTTTAACAAAGTGAGCATAATATATTTTATCTGCCCAACAGGCGTGATTCTATTAATGTGTGTTGGGGGAGGGCTACCATGCCAAAATGTTTTAAAAGGAAGAGCGATCACGTTGTTGGGCGAGAAGAGTGATTACATTCTAGGAGGAGCCTATGCTGGAGGAGAGCAGAGAAAGGCCACGTGGAGACCAGGAGAAGCAGCCAAGATGGCGGAGTGCTGAAGGAGAAGCCAGTTTTTGCAGAGTTTGTGCAGAGAGAAGGAGATGGGGAACTGAGGTGAATAAGGCTGGTGAGCTAGAAACCTTTGATTCTAGGAAACTCAAATAAGTCAGTGGTTTTGGAAGCCCTGAATGGAAAGGGAAGTGTTTTCCCACTGTATTTCTTGCCCGCTGGGTGCAAGCTAGGATAAAGATGATGGCCCACCAATTCCTGGCTCCGTTGTTTCATTACCGACTGTCCAAATCAAATGCAAACTTTCATGGGCCAGGCGGCTGTGATGGCTACACACCTTTTAAGCCTCTTAGTAAAAGGGGATTTCTTATCTCAGTACATAGTATGTCCTTGTAAACCAGGAAGCTTCCACATTCTTCTCCCTCCATTCTCCACAGAAAGGAGGGGGCAAGAAGCCTGACTTTCCTCTTTAAAATGTGTTGGGCAGATAAAATGTATTATGTTCACTTTGTAAAAGATAACACTGCCCACGTGGAGGTGCCCAGGTGATATTAATGTGTGTTGGGGGCAGGCAGAATCGTTGTAGCCTGGGGCTTGGTTTTGGGATTAAGCCTTTCCCACCCTTTTTGATGTGGGGCGGTACAATCCAATCATGCCTCAGAGAAGTGACTTTGTATTAGAGACTTCCCTATTTTGTATATTGGATTAAAGGTTTTGAATCTACACTATAAAATGGGGGCAGAACGGGGAGCTTGCTCTCTTGGTTCCTGGGATGATTAGCATGAGAGAGCAGAGGGAGCAGAGCAGAGAGCAGAAAGAGGCCATGTGGCCAGGAGAAGCAGCCAAGATGGCGGAGTATTGAGTGAGAGGCCAGTTTGTGCAGTTTGACGCTGGAGAAGGAAGGAGATGGGGAACTGAGGAGAATAAGGCTGGTGAGCTAGAAACCTTTGATTCTAGGAAACTCGGATAAGTCAGTGGCTTTGTGAGCACTGAATGTGAGTGGGTTTTGGAGCTCAGTGTATGTTTTTACTTGCCCGCCGGGTGCAAGCTAGAATTAAAAATGATGGCTCACCAGTTTGTGGCTCCGTTGTTTCTTTACCGACTGTCCGAATCCAATGCGAACCTGCATGAGCTGGGCTGCTGTGATAGTGGGCTTGGCCCTGGCTGCTGGCTTTACATTTGGCGTAGTCTGTGGCAGGATTCGATACAGATCGGCAAGGAGCCTTTGAGTGGTGGAGTAGAGGACTGGCTAGTGTTAGGGTTCTCCATGGCTGTCCTTTTGGGGACCATAGGCTGGCTGACTTTTACAGCCATGCGTGAGGAAACTGAGAGCTCTGTGGAAGAGGCTGCCCAGGACCTGCAAACCGAGCAGTGGAAGGAGCTGCAGCAAACACAGGAGAAACAGATGCTGACCCTGGAGCTGGAGGAAGTGCTGGAGGAGAAGGCTGACCAGGCTTGCGAGATTCGCCTGGAAATGGAACAGCTACTGGAGGAGGATTCACAGGTTCGTGAGTTGCAGATTGCCCTGGATGTTGTGGAGAGCCAGCAGCGGCAGGAGGCCAGGGCTGAGGCTGAGGCTGAGGCTGAAGCTGAGGCCGGGTCCGGAGCTGCAAGGTCTGCGGAGCATAAGGCAGCGGCAGCCCGTGGCTTGAGCCTGGCAGCAGGAGTTGGTGTTTTCAGTTCCTCTTTGGAGGATGAGGAAAATCAGGCTGGAGTTGCAATCCGCAGTCTCCATAAGATGAGAGCGCAGCTGGAAGGAGCACCTACTACAGCCCTGGTAAGTCTGCGATTTTGGGGACATAGGATGGACGCTATCATGCTCTCCAGAGCCAAGATGGAAATGCTGACTGCCATTGCCATGTGCCCCTCTTTGGGACAGTGTAAGACCTGCCAGGATGGCAGGAATGAGGGGGGTGGCTGATGACCCATGTGCGTGGACTGATTTCCTGGACTATGAATGGAGTGGGCATTGGCTCCTTTGTTGGATGGACTTACGGATTATGGATTTTGGACAATGTGAAATACCCTGATGGGGGTGGGGGGTGGCTTTGCTGGAAGCACTTCCCTACCCCGGGAAGCTTTTCCTGTGGCTAGAAAGAAGGCCAAGGACATTTTGCGCTTTGGGCTAAGTGCTCGAGACTGGTGAAGTGTACCTTTGTGATTGTTGAAATTGTATGATTTGTGCTGTTGTAATTTGTGTAATGTGCCTCATTTCCTTGCATAGGGATGCCGGTGATATAGATTGTGGGTAGTAAAGTGAGCATAGGGGTGGATTGTTGGGCAGATAAAATGTATTATGCTCACTTTGAATAAGATAACGCTGCCCACGTAGAGGTGCCCAGGTGATATTAATGTGTGTGGGGGGCAGGCAGAATCGTTGTAGCCTGGGGCTTGGTTTTGGGATTAAGCCTTTCCCACCCTTTTTGATGTGGGGTGGTGTAAAGCCAGCAGGCAGGGCCAGGGTTTTGAACCAGCGACCTCCGCATATCCAGGTCGACGCTTTATCCACTGCGCCACCACAGGTCAGGCCTATGCAGGTTCGCATTGGATTCGGACAGTCGGTAAAGAAACAGCGGAGCCAAAAACTGATGGGCCATAGCCTTTAATCCTACCTTGCACCCGGCGGGCAAGTAAAAATACACACTGGGCTCCAAAACCCAGTCACACTCAGTGCTCACAAAGCCACTGACTTATCCGAGTTTCCTAGAATCAAAGGTTTCTAGCTCACCAGCCTTCTTCTCCTCAGTTCCCCATCTCCTTCCTTATCCCAGATACAAACTCTACACAAACTGGCATCTCACTCAGCACTCCGCCATCTTGGCTGCTTCTCCTGGCCTCCTCCACGTGGCCTCCTTTAGCTGCTGGCTCTACTCTCTCCGCTCTCTCATGCTAACCTCAGGAACCAAGAGCCAAGTCCCGTTCTGCCCCCATTTTATAGTGTAGCTTTACAACCTTTAATCCAATATACAAAATAGGGTAGTCTCTAATACAAAGTCACTTCTCTGAGGCATGATTGGATTGTACCGCCCTACAGCAAAAAGGGTGGGAAAGGCTTAATCCCAAAACCAAGCCCCAGGTTACAACGATCTCCAACACACATTAATATCACCTGGGCGACTGCCTCCTCGTGTTATCTTTAACAAAGTGAGCATAATACATTTTATCTGCCCAACAGGTGGTACAATCCAATCATGCCTCAGAGAAGTGACTTTGTATTAGAGGCTTCCCTATTTTGTATATTGGATTAAAGGTTTTGAATCTACACTATAAAATGGGGGCAGAACGGGAGCTTGCGCTCTTGGTTCCTGAGATTATCATTAGAAGAGAGAGCAGAGGAGAGCAGAGAAAGGCCACGTGGAGGAGGCCAGGAGAAGCAGCCAAGATGGTGGAGTGCTGAGTGAGATGCCAGTCTGTGTACAGTTTGTATTTGGGATAAGGAAGGAGATGGGGAACAGAGGTGAATAAGTCTGGTGAGCTAGAAACTTTTGATTCTAGGAAACTCGGATAAGTCAGTGGCTTTGTGAGCACTGAATGTGACTGGGTTTTGGAGCCCAGTGTGTATTTTTACTTGCCCGCCGGGTGCAAGCTAGAATTAAAGACTATGGCCCACCAGTTTGTGGCTCCGCTGTTTCTTTACCGACTGTCCGAATCCAATGCGAACCTGCATAGGCCAGAAGGCTGCTGTGATAGTGGCCCTGGCCGTGGCTCCTGGCTTTACATGTATATATAGTCTGAGAGTCTAAAGAGGAGGTGTGATATTGGGGGAAGAATCCCATTTCAAGTTTGCTTTATCAGAATCTCCTAGGAAAGACCTCTCTGTCCTATTCATCCTACCACGAGGGAAAGGTACCATTCATCTTCCTAACCCAGCTCTTCTAGCCTGCATTCCCCCAGGACTCCCCTCCAGTGTCTATATTTTACCATCCCCTTGACCTTCATCAGTAACAAAGGCCTTTATAATTCTACCATCATGTAGCCTCGGGCCCAGGTTTAGAAACTCTTAGTTCCCTTGCCTCTGGGCAGGTCTGTCCAACAGATCAACGTCTAACCCTTAAGCCTGTTTTTGCATCTGTATGCTTTTCTGGCTTCCACAATCCCTGCGCAGTGAAAGGTGAATAAGCCTCTGGCCTATTCTCCCTTTGTTCTCTGAACTGAGACTTCACCCCTGAGGAGATTTTCTTCTGAGATTAGACTTGAAGAGGTTTTTTTTCCTTTCTTTCTTTGCTTAGCTGATGTGAACTGATAATTTGCATCTACAAAGGGAACTGAGAAATACGGAATGGCTATGGCTCCAAAGTAAACGGAAACCCAACCGCAAATTTTTAATACCAAGTTCATTTTAATATTGTCTCTGGATAACTCTTTCTATAATCAAACAGATATTAAGTCACAAGCCTCAAAAACCAGGAAGAACATCCGGAATAATTTCAACAAAATAAACAAATAAAAACATAGGATAAAAAGCATGTCAACCTCCTATCGCAAACAAAAGTAACCCAGTATTACAAACAAAAGAAGTGCGAGATAGCAAAGGCTCCTGTGAAAAATCTCACCACCCCACCTCTGAGTCCCTTCCTAAAGCATAAGATTTTTAAAATAAAATAGATGCACTTTATTCGTAGTGAGGTAAAGCATTGCTTTCCTTTACTAAGTCAGAATAGATTTTCACAGGAGAAATACTATGACAAAACACAGAGCAGCTGAAATAAAATAGTTTTTTTTAAAAAAAAAAGAGAGAGAGAAAGATGAAAGGAAAGTGGATATTCCACCAAAGAAATGAGAACAAATGGAACAGAAGCAAAATCAAAGTTAGAACACCAAAAAAAATTTTTTTATCAAAAGAAAACAGATAATGGATGGTGAGCGCGCTGGGTAGTGGGGGAGGGGGACGTGAACAGAGCAAGGCTCATACATATCTTGGGAATAATTTTCAATTCCAAACACAAAGGCAGCAGGGACTCTGCCTGCAGCTCTCTGTTGAAGAATTTATGAGGTTTCTTAGCCCCTTCATCTCATGCTGAACACCAGAGCCACCTGTACCTGAAAGTGCTCCTGCTTCCCTCACACAAGACCATCAAACACACTACAAAGGGAGAGCTCTAAGCTTCAAGAATCCCACACCATATAATGACATGGTTCTGTGGAAATCAGAAAGTGTTCGCTTTGATTGCATCAGACCGGCAACAATAGAAATGTGAGTTTCATTTCCAATACAGATACTTAAAAAACCGGAACCAACCCAAGTCTTCTGTAAAGCCAGTAGCCACAGCCACCATCACAGCCACTTGGCCCATGCAGTTTCGCATTAGATTCAGACAGACGGTAATGAAACAATGGAGCCAAGAACTGGTAGGCCATCAGTTTTAATCCTAGCTTGCACCCGGTGGGCAAGAAATACACACACTGGGCTCCAAAACCCACTCATTCAGTGTTCACAAAGCTACTGACTTATTTGAGTTTCCTAGAATCAAATGTTTCTAGCTCACCAGCCTTATTCAACTCTGTTTCCCATCTCCTTCTCTCTGCACAAACTCTACACAAACTGGCTTCTCTTTCAGCACTCCGCCATCTTGGTTCCTTCTGCTTTTCTCCACGTGACCTTTATCTGCTCTCTCCTCTACTGCTAATCTCAGGAACCAAGAGAGAGCAAGCTCCAGGTCTGCCTCCATTTTTTATTGTAGAAATCCAAACCTTTTAATCCAATATACAAAATAGGGAAGTCTCTAATACAAAGTCACTTATCTGAGGCATAATGGGATTCCTCATGAGAGTGCACCACCCTACATCATAAAGGGTGGGAAAGGCTTAGTCCCAAAACCAAGCCCCAGACTACAAGGATCCTGCCTGCCCACAGCCCGCCCCCAACACACATTAATATAATCACGCCCATCCCAAACAAGAAGGGCAACCAATACCATCACCTGGGCGATGGGCTTCCATGTGGGCAGTACCATCTTTAGCAAAGTGAGCATAATATATTTTATCTGCCCAACATCTTCTAAATAATAGTGTGATGTTCTTCCTATTATATCATGGCTAGAAGGCTCCACTTGTGACCCATATCCAATTGCCACACCACGGG
Organism: Saccopteryx leptura; assembly: GCF_036850995.1. NCBI lineage: Eukaryota > Metazoa > Chordata > Mammalia > Chiroptera > Emballonuridae > Saccopteryx > Saccopteryx leptura. Next base: position 313,026,331 of record NC_089504.1, read on the forward strand.
CACCCTTAGGTCGCACCAAATGCAGTAACATCATTGAAAATGAAAGCTCTTGACATAATGAAGAGGAAAGTGAAGGAGCAGGAAGAAGAAAATGAAACAGGAAAAAAAGAAAGAGGAAATGGCAAAAAGAAATGTCCACAAAATCCATCTGAATGACTGTGAAACAAATACACAGAGGAAAAATCCCAAAGGCAAACTGTCTGTTGGAGCTTCTCTAAAGATGAATGGAAAGACGACCTTGGCAGTTACCAGCATGTGCTTCATGCTATTTTGGTTACAGAGTGAGTCATACACGCTGCCTAGTGAATTTCTCTGGCTTTCACATTTAAATGGCAGGACATAGGGCAAGGCATTCATTTGAGCATGGATGTTTTCACATGATGTTCATAGAAAGAACCCATTGTGTTATGATTAAGTCATGCTTGACCCACCTCAAGAATGGTATCAGAGTGACAGAACAGTTATGTCTCAGAGACATCACAAGGTTCAAGAAGGTCTGATCAGCATACTTGCAAAAGCCCTTGTCATCCAAAAAGGGCCAAGAGAAATCCTCCCCTTCCTTTGTGTAGGCTGGCTGTTATTGTTACTCCATCTGCACTTGGTTAAAGACGCCCACCTTTCCATTCTAAACACAGAATGAGAGGGTAATTAATAAAACCTAATCACCCCAGAAGAAAATCCTGCTTTTTGTTATCTGGCTTCAGGATAATTTGTGTTTCAACATCATTATGTTTATATTTTAACACTACAGAAGGAGTTAGATCTAGGAGAACTTCCCATGAATCCTTGTCTCTCTCTGGACTGTAGCCAACAGCTCAACTTTAGACAATAGGATCTCATCTCACTCTGGCTCTTGGTGTACTTACAAGATATCTAAACTGAAAAGATCCCAATTATATCAGAATGATAAAAAGAACAATGATGAGAAGGAAACAGAGCACCCTCACCTTTTTCACATTCATTTATTTGTTCTTTGTTCATTCATTCCTATTCATTTATTCATTCATCAACCCAAATGCTTTCAAGTGGAGGTAAACATTTTGTGGGAATTCGTTCAGTGAATGACATGGCTAAAAAAGACTGTAGTTATGTATGTATATGTGTTTGGAAGACAGGCTGTAAACTGACAAAGTCCTTATAGCCTAGGGTAGGCCTTAGTTTAAGATTAAGCCCTTCTCCACACCCTTTCAAGACTAAAATCTTACCCTCACCCTTCTAAGACTAAGACCTTTCCAACACCTTTTTTTTTTTTTTTTTTAGATTTTATTTATTCGTTTTAGAGAGAGAGAGACAGAGAGAGAAGGGAGGGAGGAACAGAAAGGATCAACTCCCATATGTGCCTTGACCAGGGAAGCCCAGGGTTTTGAACCAGCGACCTCAGTGTTCCAGGTCGATGCTTTTACCCACTGTGCCACCACAGGTCAGGCTCCAACACCCTTTTTAACACTAAACTCTTCCCCACACCCTTGACTGTTTAATGGTGGGGGGTGGTGCACTCTTATAAGGATTCCCGTTTATGCCTCAGGTATGTGTGACTTTGTATCAGAGACTTCCTTATTTGCATATGGCTCTGCACTATATAATAAAGCAGACTGGGGGCTTTGTTTGTCTCTTGCAAGCTCTTGCAAACTAAAGGCATTGCAGAGGCCTCCCAATCCCATCTTTTTTCTCTCTGAGTTTATTTCTTCATTCCACACCATTCTTACTCAGGACCTGGACAATTACGAGTTGTGCTGGTTCCTGGCATAGGTGTATAGTGGGGTGTGTGTGTGTGTGTGTGTGTGTGTGTATTTTTTTTTTTTTTTGGAACAAAAACCAAATTTATCTGTTCATTTTTTGCACTTGAAGTACTCCTTGATGATATCCTTGCCCAAAACTGTATATGTGAGGTCGGTTGCAATGGGGGAAGGTCACATGAGAAACCACCCACGCCCATGACCGCCAAAAGAAATGGCCCAGGAGCATTTTGAAACTGTCTGTCAGCCAATGAAATTTCGCCACGACCTATCACACCACCACCACCCTACCAACACTATAAATTACTCCCTGGGCAGGAAGCTATGCAACTTCCCAGGCCCCTGTCTTGTGGGCCAGTGAACCTCACCCAGGAGCACTCTAAATAAAGCTTATGCTTGTCCACACTTGGTGGCTACATCCTTCTTTCTTCCCCGGTGGAAAATACCTTACATTTGGTGCCAAAACCCAGGAAGAGCTTGAGTCCACAAGGGCCGCTGCTCTCGCCTTCCCTTCCGAGGAAAACCAGGGACCTCCAACCTCCTACCCACTTTGGCACACAGTGCGGTAAGTCCCCTGCCTCCAAACTCCCCTCAGTTCTTTCTGACTCCAAGACTCCCTGTTCGTAATCGCAGCTGCACCAGGGACCTCTTACCCTTTCCGAGTGTGTGTGTGCCCGTGGAGATGTCCCGGACACTCCCACTCTACCTGACTGTCCAGTGGCCAGAGATTGAGTTGTGGGACGCCAATTCTCATCTCTGATCACCCCAAGGCTGAGGGTGGCCATGGGGACACAGGAATTTAAACCTGATTCAAAAATACCCCTAGGGTGCCTTATCCAAAATCTCTCAAAAATAGATCCCTCCCTAAAGAAGAAGAAACTGATCTTCTTCTCCACTGTGGCTTGGCCACAGTACCTACTGGATAACCAGACCAGGTGGCCTCCTTAAGGAATTTTCAACTTTAACACCCTCACTGATTTACAGAACTATTGCCAGAGAACTGGGAAATGGTTGGAGATCCCTTACATTCAGGGCTTCTGGTGTATGTGCTCCCATCCTAATCTCTATGCCACCTGCTCTATAGCACAGGTCATTTTAGCCAGAGAAACCTCAGCTAAACCCTCTGCTCCCAATCTTTCCTCCTTTGCCGACCCCTTGAGGAACTCTCTCCCCCTCCTGCATGACCCCCTCCATCCTATCAGGGTCCTCCTCTCCCTTTGCTGGATCCTGTTTCTCATTTGCCTGCAGATACCAGTCCCTCTCTCTCCGCCCCAGTCAGTGCTCACACCAGATCTCGCTCTGAGCCACAAGAGGGAGACAACCTTCCCTGCCCTCTCCGCGAGGTGGCCGGAGTGGAAGGGTTGTTCAGGTTCATGTTCCTCTCTGATCTGTCTGCAACTGAAAAGCATTTAGGCTCCTACTCTTCTAATCCTACTGCTTTATTTGCTTATGGCTCTGCACTATATAATAAAGCAGACTGGGGGCTTTGTTTGTCTCTTGCAAGCTCTTGCAAACTAAAGGCGTTGCAGAGGAATGCCTATACAAGGAATTCCAATATCTCACTCAGGCATGTGACCTCACTTGGTATGATCTCTATTTTATCATGTCTTCTACCGTTACCCCCAACAAACGGGACCGGATTCAGATGGCAGCACAGACTCATGCCGATCAAGTTCAGCTCACAAACTACCAAATGCCAGTTGGGGTACAGGTGGTCCCAACACGGACCCCAACTGGGATTACAAGACGGGACAAACAAGTAGGAGGCAACAAGACCAAATGATTGAATGTCTGGTAGCTGGTATGCAGAGCACAGCCCAAAAGGTAGTTAACTATGACAAACTGAGAGAAATCACTCAAGGACCTGAGGAAAACCTGACCCTCTTTTTGAACCGCCTCACTGACGCTATGGTCCTCCATACTCGTTTAGACCCTGCCTCTGATGCCGAGGCCACTGTATTAGCACTCACTTTATTTCCCAACCGGCCCTGGACATTCAGAAGAAATGTAAAAAGGCAGAAGAGGGCCTCCAAACCCCTACTGGAGACCTGATGAACATGGCATTTAAAGTTTTTAATGGTCAGGAGGAAAAGGCTGAGGTTGCTCGCCAGGCCCGCATGCAGCAGAAGGTAACACTCCAAACCCAAGCTCTTGTGGCATCCCTGAGGCCGGCAGATCAACAGGGCAAGGCATAGGATGTGCCCGACCCAAGTCCGGGCTACAATGAGGAACCCCAGCAGGAGCTTGCTTTAAATGTGGCAAAGAGGGTCACTGGGCCTGGCAGTGCCCTGCCCGAGGCTGCCCACTAAACCCTGCCCTGACTGCAAGCAGCCTGGCCACTAGTGAAGTGATTGCCACCTTTGGGTAACAGGCTCTTCTTTGGCACCTCTACATGGAGGACAAGCCACCCAAACGGGAGGCCAAGCCAGCCAGGTGGACCAATCGCTCAAACTTCTTGGTCTCATAGACAACTGACACGGCATGGACTCCAAGACCCCCATCACCCTCGCCGAGCCCAGGGTAATGCTGCAAGTAGTGGGTAAGTCCATCTCATTTCTTGTGGACACGGGAGCTGCCTTCTCTGTTTTGCCATCACACTCTGGATCTCTAGTTCCCTCACACGTCTCGGTTATGGGAGTGGATGGGACCCCTTCTTTTCCTCTTAGCACGCCACTCCTGACATGCAGTTTGGATGGAATCCTCTTTCCGCACTCCTTCTTAGTTATGCCCTCATGCCTTGTACCCCTTCTGGGTCGGGACATACTACAAAGTCTCAGAGCCACTATCCAACTGACAGCATCTTCCCACTTACTCCTACCACTCCTGGCTGAAGGCTCTCCCACTACTACAGATCACCCTAACTCGATCACACCCCCTATTCCACCAGATGTTGTCAACCCCCAAATTTGGGACACCTCTACCCCAGTGGTAGTGACCCACCACCCACCTGTACACATTCGCTTGAAGAATCCCTCCCAATTCCCATCTGGACCCCAATTCCCCATTTCAGTAAATCATCAACAGAGCCTTAAACCCATAATTACTTGCCTCTTAAATCAAGGCCTACTCATCCCTACGGACCTCCTCTGTAATACCCCTATCCTTCCTGTTCGAAAACCCTCAGGGACCTACCGCCTCGTACAAGATTTATGCTTAATTAACAAGGTGGTTGTCCCCCTCCATCCATTGGTCCCTAATCCATTCATGTGACTGTCACACATTCCCCTGACACCACTCACTTCATAGTCTTATACCTCAAGGATGCCTCTTTACCATTCCTCTACACCCTGACTCTTACTTTCCGTTTGCTTTCACCTGGACAGATCTGGACACTAACACAGCCCCCAACAACTTACATGGACCGTCCTACCCCAGGGGTTCAGGGACAGCCCACACCTGTTTGGGCAGGCGCTAGCTCAGGATCTAGTCACATGAGATCTCAGGACAAGTAACCTCTTGCAATATGTAGATGACCTACTCCTCTGCAGCCCCTCCCTGTCCGCCTCAAGGAAACACACCGCCATCCTTCTTAACTTCCTTTCCATGAAGGGGTATCGTGTCTCCTCTACTAAGGCTCAACTTCACTCTCAGTCTGTAGTCTATCTGGGCATCACCTTGACTCTCACCACCCGAGGTCTCACACTAGATCAAACTCAGACTCTCCACAGTCTCCAACCACCTACCACCACTAATCAGATTCTTTCTTTCCTCAGTCTAATAGGCTTCTTTCGACACTGGATTCCCAATTTTGCTCTCTTAGCCAAACCCCTCTACAAGGCTGCAAAAGAGACTCCCACGGGACCTCTCACATCCCCCAACACTATTAAAAGAGCTGTATAGCGGCGGGCGCATTATTTCAATTGTAAGCGCCAGAGTTTGGGGACCCCTGCCTTACAGCATGGATATTGACGACCTCCTTAACTGGATGAGGGACTTGGCTTGGCAAGATTCCCTTCTTGAGTTCTCTCCAGAAGAAGCAATAATTTTCCAATTTTTTCTCTTCTTTCTCCTCATCACCCCTTACCATATATTATAAAATTAATAACTGCCTTTCTTTTATATGTAACCACAGAGTTGAGAAATGATAGATATGTAAATTCCAAACTGCCCTCTTGATGTTCCGCTTATCCGTCAGACCTCACCCTTACTGGACTATCACCCCTGAGACAAAGGAATTCCAAAAAGCTGACAAGCCACCCCAAGGAGGAGCATTCGGACATACCAGGACTTTTGCCTCAGTATCCCGTCAGGCTCTCCCAAACACTATATAACTCACCTCTAGTCTGTAACTGGCACTCTTCTCCCCGGAGAAGTGCCCAGCAGGGTTCCTTTCTTCCTTTCAATAAAGCCTGTTACTCTGGTCTTTCGGACTCCCATGGATTTCAACAGACCAGAGAGCCTCATCTGGGATGCACTCTACTAAATAAAGCTTTTGTCATTCCACAAAAAAAAAAAAAAAAAAAGGTCAGAATGTGAGGTCGGTTGCAATGGGGGAAGGTCACACGAGAAACCACCCACACCCATGACCACCAAAAGAAATGGCCCAGGAGCATTTTGAAACTGTCTGTCAGCCAATGAAATTTTGCCACGACCTATCACACCACCATCACCCTACCAATGTTATAAATTACCCCTGGGAGGAAGAAGCTGCACGACTTCTCTGGCCCCCATCTTGCAGACCAGTGAGCCTCACCTGGGAGCACTCTATTGCTCTTGCTTGTCCACACTTGGTGGCTACGTCCTTCTTTCTTCCACAACGGAAAATACCTTACAGTATATACTTTTAATAATGTTGAGACTGTTGACACTCCCACAAAAACTACCAGAATTACCTGTTGGTCAAGGAATGTCAAGTGTATTTGAGTTATAGCAGTAAGAGAGAGTGCCTTTTTCTTTTTTTAAGAGAGAGAGGAACAGGAAAGGAGAGAGAGGCAGGAGAGAGATGAGAAGCATCAACTCATAGTTGTTTCATTTGAGTTGTTCATTGATTGCTTCTCATATGTGCCTTGATGCAGAAAGGGGTGTGTTCAAGCTGAGCCAGTGACCCTTTGCTCAAGCCAATAACCTTGGGATCATGTCAATAATCCTGTGCTCAAGCCGGCGACCCAATCTCAGGTTTTCAAATGAGGGAACTCAGTGTTCCAGGTTGATGCTCTATCCACTGTGTCAGTCAGGCATAGAGAGTGACTTCTTAGTAGAGTCTTAGTGTCTCAGCAGGGAAAGTTTTGGGGTCTGGGCTCAGGTGTTTTAAGGCAAATCTGTCAAGGCAGGGACTTGTGGGGATTGGGCAAAGTTTGTGACATAATAGTTTAGGATTGGTGGACACAGCGAATCTTGAAACAAGTGTGGATAAACAAATTCTTGCCCTGATAAGCAAGCTGTCCCTCCAGGTAAGCACATAGTTTTTTTGATAAAACTGTTTACCACAAGGCTGGTTTGCAGGAATTTCCTGAAGAAAACAGTGAAGTTATTTAGTGGTTTACAATCTTATCTTCCTGGGCTAGAATTTTCTGAGGAAAATATTTAAACTATGTTGACACAGATAATATCAATTCTCTGTAGAATGCCCTCAAAACTGAACCCAGACAAAATAATCTGAATGACTTCGGATATGACGATACCACAAATACACATAGAACATAAGCAATCATAGCACCAAACCCTGGAAAATAATTATAAAACATTCTATATTCCTTTGTTACTTTTAACTTGATAGAAAACATGCAACAAAGTTCTTGGCATCAATGATGTTCATTGAAAACAATTTGAGAAAAGAGAAATTTTAGGTCATTTTAAAAAATAATGGTCAGAAAAACAAATTGGAGCTATCATAACGGGAGAGTCTCGCTGAAAGAAAGAATGCAAATGTTCTGTTAGAAATTATTGTAATGCTGTGCCCTTGCCAGGTAGCTCAGTTAGTTAGAGCATCCTCCCAATACACTGAGTTTGCAGGTTCAATCCCTGGTCAGGGCACATACAAGAATCAACCAATGAATGCATAAATAAGTGAAACAACAAAAACTGGTGTTTCTCTCCCTCTCTCTCTTTCTCTCTCTCTCTCTTTCAGATCAATTTTAAAAATTTTTTCAAAGAAATTATTGCAATGTTAATTGTTATATTTTTCTTCAATACACATACATCAGTGGTATGGTTTTGAAACAAAGCATTTTACATTTATTGTTCAGTACCAATTTGATATAATAGTTTCAGTACAATTGATGTTAAATGCAAAATGATGCAGGATCAAAAATTTAATGTAGCCTGACCAGGCAGTGGCGCAGTGAATAGTGCATCGGACTGGGATGCGGAGGAACCACGTTCGAGACTCCAAGGTCACCAGCTTGAGCGCGGGCTCATCTGGTTTGAGCAAGGCTCACCAGCTTGAGCCCAAGATCGCTGGCTCGAGCAAGGGGTCACTCGGTCTGCTGTAGCCTCCTGGTCTAGGCACATATGAGAAATCAATCAATGAACAACTAAGGAGCCACAAAAAAGAATTGATGTTTCTCATCTCTCTCCCTTCCTGCCTGTCTGTCCATAACTGCCTTTCTCTCTGACTCTCTGTCTCTGCCACAAAGAAATAAAAAAAATAAGTAAAAATTTAATGTACTTGATGCACATAAAAGCATCAAAGGAATTAATACTTTTCTTAAAGACAAAAAAATAATGTTTATGAAAAATATGTTGATACTAAATTAATAGCATTCTCTTGATGTTGACAACTCTCCCAATATTGGCAATACCAAAAAAGGGGTAAGACATTTCAGTTAAACTGAGAATCTTACCTATGACCCAAAATTAAACTTCAAATTCAATTTTCTTTTTTTCTGTACTAAGATGCCATAATGTCATCTTCAAAGGAAAGTTTTAAAATATGGAAAGAATATAATGGATGGTCTTTCACTCTTATAAATGGCAGGTGTAATTTAAAGAATTCCAGTGAACATGAACTACTGCAACTATGGAAACACTAACAGTTGAAATTGCCTGGTGAACAAAGTAAGGAAAATGACACCAATGGGAATTTAGCATATAAGGAACTGAAATCCTAAGTTGATTTCTGAAATAGACACTCCAGTTGAAGTATTGCGATATATTTGCAGCAATAATTTACAGGACACATTTCCAATAACTTTTTGTAGCTCCAGATAAATTTAACCTTGCAGTAGTAATTGCCGATGGAGAATTTTATAGCTTCATGAAAATAAAATTTATTGTAAAATATATATGTATATATAGACAGTGTCACAAGAAAAACTATGTTTTTAAAATAAGACACTAAAGCAAGTAGGCATTGAAACTGTCATAAAGAATTTTATCTCTATGAAAGTATGATGTGTAACTATTTTATAATAAGTTACTAGTTTTTATTGATTTCTTAAGTATTCAAGAAAGGTATTATTATGATTAAACATTTCTACTTCATTTATTGTGTGTTCAATCATTTAATTTATAGAATTTACATAGAATGACCTTCGGGTTGCTATAATTTTTATGATTAAGAAATAAATAATATACTGTATCTTAAAAGAAAACTAATTTTATTTAAAGAAGAGACACCTTTATTCTAATTCACACAAAGGCTGAATATAGGTACCAAAGCATAATCTCAAAATGATTAAAACGTAATTGTTACACAGATAGTGAGCACATGTCAAAGATTTATAAAAACCTATTAATAAGCCAACCAGCAGGATAATAAAACCAGTTCAAAGGAGAATTTAAAAATTGGATGTTTTACAATAAGTGAAGAAAAAAGTCATGCTGAAATAAAATTGCTAAGTTAGATAAAAGTATATGGTGGTTAAAATCCTACAAGGTAATAAAACCATACCTTTCAGGAAATCATTCCACCAGATCAGCCTTCAGAATTATAAAATCTCTCCAGAATTATAAAGTTCCAGAGTCAGAAGTTCCTTAGGTGGGCTTATTAGAAAGTGTTTTTAACATGATATTAATCAACTTTTGGCTTATATTCAACTTGAGGATAGTTTTCTTAATGTGAGCTAGTGGTAGCCTTGCATATTCACTGTGAAGCACGATTCACATTTGGTTGTATCAAAAAAAAAAAAAAAAAAAACAAATCTAAATGCATAAATCACAGAGGAATAAAGAATATTTTAATAAGGATTTTGCAGAGAGATGGTATAGGAGAGAAAGAAAATATTTCTTTCTACCCTTCTAAGTTCTGGCTAGTCTAATAATCAAATTGATGGGACACATTAACAGGAGAAAATAACCAAATTTATTACACGCGTCTACAAGGGGTTCCATCAGATATGGGGCTCTAGGACAAGTCAGGCAGCTAGGCTGGAGCTAAGGGGTTGTGTTTGGGACTTCAACAGTCTGGAAGTCAATTCACAAGGAGATCAAACACCAAATGTTTTGTAGATAGATATTTGTTGGGCCATTTGTTTTTGTGGGTTTTTTAAAAGATTTTATTTTATTCAGTTTTTTAAAGATTTTATTTATTTATTTATTTTTTAAATCTTATTTTTATTAATTTTAAAGCAGTGACATTGATAAATCAGGGTACATATGTTCAGAGAAAACATCTCCAGATTATTTTGACCTTTGATTATGCTGCATACTCCTCACTCAAAGTCAAATCGTCCTGCCTCACCTTCTATCTGGTTTTCTTTGTGCCCCTACCCTCCCCCCACTCCCTCCCTCTCCTTCCTGGCCCCCTCCCCACCCCTCCACCCCACTCGCTGTTACCATCACATTCTTGTCCCTGTCTCTGAGTCTCATTTTTATGTCCCATCTATGCATGGGTTCATATAGTTCTTAGTTTTTTCTGATTTACTTATTTCACTCCGTATAATGTTATCAAGGTCCATCCATGTTATTGTAAATGATCCGATGTCATAATTTCTTATGGCTGAGTAGTATTCCATAGTATATATGTACCAAAGCTTTTTAATCCACTCATCCTCTGACGGACACTTGGGCTGTTTCCAGGTCTTTGCTATTGTGAACAATGCTGCTATAAACATGGGGGTGCATTTCTCCTTCTGGAACCGTTCTATGGTGTCCTTGGGGTATATTCCTAAAAGTGGGATGGCAGGGTCAAAAGGCAGTTCGATTTTCAATTTCTTGAGGAATCTCCATACTGTTTTCCACAGAGGCTGCACCAGTCTGCATTTCCACCAGCAATGCAGGAGGGTTCCCTTTTCTCCACATCCTTGCCAGCACTTATTCTGTGTTGTTTTGTTGATGAGCGCCATTCTAACCGGTGTGAGGGGATATCTCATTGTGGTTTTAATTTGCATTTCTCTAATGATGATTAATGATGTTGAGCATTTTTTCATATGCCTATTGGCCATCTGTATATCCTCTTTGGAGAAGTGTCTATTCATTTCTTTTGCCCATTTTTTGATTGGATTGTTTGTCTTTCTGGTGTTGAGATTTACAAGTTCTTTATAAATATTGGTTATTAACCCTTTATCAGACGTACTGTCAAATATGTTCTCCCATTGTGTAGTTTGTCTTTTTATTCTGTTCTTATTGTCTTTGGCTGTGCAAAAACTTTTTAGTTTGATATAGTCCCATTTGTTTATCCTGTCTTTTATTTCCCTTACCTGTGGAGATAAATCAGCAAATATGTCGCTGCAAGAGATGTCGGAGAGCTTACTGCCTATGTTTTCTTCTAAGATGCTTATGGTTTCACGGCTTACATTTAAGTCTTTTATCCATTTTGAGTTTATTTTTGTGAATGGTGTAAGTTGGTGGTCTAGTTTCATTTTTTTGCATGTTGCTGTCTGATTTTCCCAACACCATTTGTTGAAGAGGCTGTCCTTACTCCATTGTATTTCCTTACCTCCTTTGTCAAATATCAGTTGTCCATAGAGCTGTGGGTTTATTTCTGGGTTCTCTGTTCTGTACCATTGATCTATGTGCCTGTTCTTATGCCAGTACCAGGCTGTTTTGAGTAAAATGGCCTTGTAGTATAGCTTGATATCAGGAAGTGTGATACCTCTCCCTTTATTCTTCTTTTTATTTATTTATTTATTTATTTATTCATTTATTTTATTATTATTCTTTTTTAAGATTGCTGAGGCTATTCGTGTTCTCTTTTGGTTCCATAAAAATTTTTGAAATATGTTATCTATATCTTTGAAGTATGTCATCGGTATTTTAATTGGTATTGCATTGAATTTATAAATTACTTTGGGTAATATAGACATTTTAATGATGTTTATTCTTCCTAACCATGAGCATGGTATAGGCTTCCACTTGTTTGTATCTTCCTTGATTTCCTTTATCAATGCTTTATAATTTTCCGAGTACAAGTCTTTAACCACCTTGGTTAAATGTACTCCTAGGTACTTTATTTTTTTGGTTGTAATAGTGAAGGGGATTGTTTCCTTAATTTCTCTTTCTGACAGTTTATTGTTGGTGTATAAAAATGCCTCTGATTTCTGAGTATTAATTTTATATCCTGCCACCTTGCTGAATTCATTTATCAGGTCCAGCAGTTTTTTGACTGAGACTTTAGGATTTTCTATATACAATATCATATCATCTGCAAATAATGATAGCTTTACTTCTTTTTTTCCAACTTGAATGCCTTTTATTTCCTCTTCTTGTCTGATTGCTGTGGCTAGGACTTCCAGGACTATGTTGAATAAGAGTGGTGAAAGGGGGCACCCCTGCCTTGTTCCTGATCTTAAGGGGATTGCTTTTAATTTTTGCCCATTGAGTATGATGTTGGCTGTGGGTTTGTCATAGATGGCTTTTATCATGTTGAGGTATGGTCCCTGTATTCCCGCTTTGCTGAGAGTTTTGATCGTGAATGGGTGCTGGATTTTATCAAATGCTTTTTCTGCATCTATGAAAATTATCATGTGGTTTTTCTCTTTCCTTTTGTTTATGTGATGAATAACATTGATAGATTTGCGAATATTGTACTAGCCTTGCCTCCCCAGAATAAATCCTACTTGATCATGGTGTATGATTTTTTCCACATATTGTTGGATCCGGTTTGCCAATATTTTGTTGAGGATTTTAGCATCTATATTAATCAGGAATATTGGCCTATAATTTTCTTTCTTTGTGTTGTTTTTGCCTGGTTTTGGAATCAGAATTTTTCTCACCTCATAAAAGGAGCTTGGAAGTCTTCCTTCCTCTTGAATTTTTTGAAATAGCTTGAGAAGGATAGGAGTTAGTTCTTCTTTGAATAGTTGGTAGAATTCACTTGTGAAGCCATCTGGCCCAGGACTTTTCTTTGTTGGGAGTTTTTTGATAACTGTTTTCATCTCATTTGGTGTAATCGGTCTGTTTAGGTTTTCTGATTCTTCCAGATTGATTTTTGGAAGATTGTATGTTTCAAGGAATTTGTCCATTTCATCTAGGTTGTCTAGTTTTTTGGCATACAGTTCTTCATAATATTTTCTTACACTCCTTTGTATTTTTGTTGTGTCAGTTGTTATTTCTCCCCTCTCATTTCTAATTTTATTTATTTGAGTCCTCTCTCTCTTTTTCTTGGTGAGTCTAGTTAAAGGTTCATCAATCTTGTTTACCTTTTCCAAGAACCAGCTCTTAGTTTCATTGATCCTCTGTATTGTTTCTTTAGTCTCTATGTTATTTATTTCTGCTCTGATCTTTATTATTTCCTTCCTTCTACTACATTTAGGCTTTACTTGCTGTTCTTTTTCTAGTTCTTTTAGATGCAGGGTTAAGCTGTTTATTTGAGCTTTTTCTAGCTTCTTAAAGTGTGCCTATAGTGCTATGAACTTCCCTCTCAGTACTGCTTTTGCTGTGTCCCATAAATTTTGAGTTGTTGTATGCTCATTATCATTCATTTCTAGGAATTTTTAAATTTCTTCTTTGATCTCATTCTTAATCCATTTGTTATTTAAAAACCTGCTATTTAGTTTCCATGTGTTTGAGAATTTTTGAGCTTTTCTGTTGTGGTTGATTTCTAGTTTCTTGCCATTGTGATCAGAGAAAGTGTTTGATATGATTTCAATCTTCTTAAATTTGTTGAGACCACTTTTGTGCCCTAATATGTGGTCTATCCTAGAGAATGTACCATGAGCACTTGAAAAGAATGTATATTCTGCTGCTTTAGGGCGAAAGGTTCTGTAGATATCTATTAAATTGAGTTGATCTAGTGTGTCCTTTAAGTCTGCTGTTTCTTTGTTAATTTTCTTTCTTGAGGATCTATTTAGTGATGTTATTGGGGTATTAAAATCCCCTACTATTATAGTGTTGCTGTTGATCTTGCTCTTTATATCCATCAAAGTCTGCTTTATATATTTAGGTGCTCCTATATTAGGTGGGTAGATATTTATAATAGTTATATCTTCCTTTTGGATTGCTCCCTTTATCATTATGTAGTGGCCTTCTTTATCTCTTACTGTATCCTTTGTTTTAAAGTCCATTTTTTCTGATATAAGTATTGTTACCCCAGCTTTTTTTTCATTCCCATTTGCATGAAATGTTTTTTTTCATCCTTTTACCTTCAACCTATGTGCATCTTTTGTTTTAAGGTGTGTCTCTTATAGACACATATGTACAGGTCCTGTTTTCTTATCCATGCAGCTACCCTATGTCTTTTGATTGGATCATTTAATCCATTTACATTTACATTTAAGGTTATTATTGACATGTAGTTGTTTATTGCCATTTTATTCTTTAAAGCTGTATTCCTCTTTTGGTATATTCTTTTCCCACTTTGATCTGTTTACACCATGCCCCTTAACATTTCCTGCAACATTGGTTGGTTGTAATGAATTCTTTAAGTTGTTTTTTTTTTGTCTGGAAAAACTTTTTATTTCTCCTTCAATTTTTTTTTTTGTATTTTTCCAAAGCTGGAAACAGGGAGACAGTCAGACAGGCTCCCACATGCGCCCACCCGGGATCCACCCGGCACGCCCACCAAGGGGCAATGCTCTGCCCATCCGGGGCATCGCTCTGTTGCGACCAGAGCCACTCTAGCGTCTGAGGCAGAGGCCATGGAGCCATCCCCAGCACTCAGGCCATCTTTGCTCCAATGGAGCCTTGGCTGTGGAAGGGGAAGAGAGAGACAGAGAGGAAGGAGAGGGGGAGGGGCGGAGAAGCAGATGGGTGCTTCTCCTGTGTACCCTGGCCGGGAATCAAACCCAGGACTTCTGCACGCCAGGCCAATGCTCTACCACTGAGCCAACCGGCCAGGGCCTCTTCTTCAATTTTAAATGATAGCCTTGCTGGATAAAGTAGTCTTGGTTGTAGGTTCTTGTTCTGCATTACTTTGAATATTTCTTGCCATTCCCTTCTGGCTTCAAGTGTTTCTGTTGAGAAGTCTGATGTCATCCTTATGGGGGCTTGTTTGTAGGTGATAGCCTTTTTTTCTCTCACAGCTTTTAATATTTTCTCTTTTTCACTTAGCTTTGGTATTTTAATTATGATGTGTCTTGGTGTAGGTTTCTTTGGGTTTCTTTTTAGTGGAGTTCTCTGTGTCTTGAATTTGTGAGAGTTTCTCCTGCATTAATTTAGGGAAGTTTTCAGCTATGATATGATTGAATAAAGCCTCTATCCCTTGTTCTTTCTCTTCTTCAGGAAGCCCTATGATGTGGATGTTATTTCTCTTTATGTTGTCACTGAGCTTTCTAAGAGTTTCCTCAGACTTTTTGAGTCTCTTTTCTTTTTTCTTCTCTGCTTTCATGCCTTCATTCCAGTTGTCCTCCAACTCGCTGATTCGATCCTCAGCTCTATCCATCCTGTTTTTAATTCCTTCCATTGTGGTCTTCATTTCTGATATTGTATTTGTCATCTCCAACTGATTCTTTTTTAATATTTCAATATCCTTTTTTATACTTGCTATTTCTTTATTTAGGTGTTCGTGATGACCATCCATTGTTGTTCTAAGATCCCTAAGCATCCTTACAATCATTATTTTATTTATTTATTTATTTTTATTTTTTGGTATTTTTCTGAAACTGGAAACGGGGAGGCAGTCAGACAGCTCCCACATGCGCCCGACCGGGATCCACCTGGCATGCCCACCAGGGGGCGATGATCTGCCCATCTGGGGCATTGCTCTGTTGCAACCAGAGCCATTCTAGCGCCTGAGGCAGAGGCCATAGAGCCATCCCCAGCGCTCGGGCAAACTTTGCTCCAATGGAGCCTTGGCTGCGGGAGGGGAAGAGAGAGACAGAGAGGAAGGAGAGGGGGAGGGGTGGAGAAGCAGATGGTCACTTCTCTTGTGTGCCCTGGCCAGGAATCGAATCCGGGACTCCTGCATGCCAGGCCGACGCTCTACCACTGAGCCAACCGGCCAGGGCCTACAATCATTATTTTAAACTCCGCATCTGGAAGTTTGATTATTTCCATATCACTCAGTTCATCTCCTGAAGGTCTCTCTTGTGGTTTCATTTGGAATGCCCTTCTTTGTCTTCTCTTTGTGCCTGGGTGTCTGGGTGTTTTCTTTGTAGAGCTGGTTGAGTCTAGGTTTGATGTTGTCTGCGTCCAGTTTTTACTTGTGTTGTTTCTAGGTCTTCTTGGGTTGGCATCAGCTATTATTTGCAATCCACGTTAGGATTTGGGCTGCTTTGAAGTCTTGATTTGTTTGTTTTCTTAACAGGTGATTGTCTTGTTTACTGATTTCAGCAGGGGGCTTATCTGAAACTGTATCCAGGAATGCGGTGGGTGTGACCTGAGGCTCTGAAGTCCTCTTCTGCCAGTTAATCTCTCTGGGGGCGGGTTGCTTTCTCAGCTTCAGTAGGGGGAGGTGTATCTCAGATCTCCATGGAGACCTGAGTTACTGCCCCTCCTTCCCACTTCTTGTTTTCAGCTGTGTCTTTTTGTGCTGATTGGAGCTGGTGAGATGTCTGTATCTCTGTGACCAGGTTTGTTGTGGCTTCTTCTTTGCTCCTTGGTTTTTGAAAGCTGTTCTTGTAGCCCAGATTTGGTTTTTCACGCTGATTGTTCATAAATTAGTTTATAATCCAGTTCGGTGGTGTGAGCTGGGAGTCTGTGAGTCTGCCTACTCCGCTGCCATTTTCAGGTCTCTAAAGATTTTATTTATTTACTTTAGAGAGAAGAGAGAGAAAAAAAGAAGGGGGGAAGGAACAGAAAGCATCAACTCCCATATGTGCCTTGTCCAGGCAACCCAGGGTTTTGAACCAGTGTCCTCAGCATTCCAGGTTGACACTTTATCCACTGTACCACTGCAGGTTAGACTTTGCTGGGCTATTATGGGAGGACTTTATCAAAGGGGCCTTGCTAGGTGCCTCCCTGTCTATCACACTCAGTTCTTATTAAACTGCAGTTATCTGGGATAACAGCTCCCTTCCTGGAGCAGGTCCTCTGTCTCAATTCCTTTTGGCAAGTGGGGGAATGTCAAAGGTTCCTCCTGAATCTTTTCCTGTTTTAAAAATAACCAGCTTAAAATAATCAATATCTCAAAAGGTAAAATGAGGAGTGATAATCTCAGCTTCCCATGGTGGAAGAGAGGGTCACAGTGCCTAGCTCACAGCGAAGCTTCATTTTTTTTTTTTTTTTTTTTTTTTTTTTGTATTTTTCTGAAGCTGGAAACGGGGAGAGACAGACAGACTCCCGTATGCGCCCGACCGGGATCCACCTGGCACGCCCACCAGGGGCGACGCTCTGCCCACCAGGGGGCGATGCTCTGCCCCTCCGGGGCTTCACTCTGCCGCGACCAGAGCCACTCTAGCGCCTGGGCAGAGGCCAAGAAGCCATCCCCAGCGCCCGGGCTATCTTTGCTCCAATGGAGCCTTGGCTGCGGGAGGGGAAGAGAGAGACAGAGAGGAAGGGGGGGGGGTGGAGAAACAATTGGGCGCTTCTCCTATGTGCCCTGGCCGGGAATTGAACCCGGGTCCCCCCCACGCCAGGCCGACGCTCTACCACTGAGCCAACCGTCCAGGGCCCGAAGCTTCATTTTTGAAATCCCATTAGATACCTGTACCACATGCTTCCTATCCAGCTTCCCCTCTATGGTCCTCCCCTTCGGCTCTCCCTCACACTTTCCCTAGCTTGTCTTTTTATCTATGCAAAGAAATATAACCTTCTGCAGTGTTGCAACCTCACAGCCAGCAGCAGAAAAGGACATTTTATACTGATGAGGTTCAAGATATGATACCCCAAAATAGGACACTTTGACATACTAAATGTCTCAAACTGAGTAAGTCTGAGAAAACAGTAGAAGCAAGAAGGTCACTCTGACCTTTTCTATTCTTCCTCCTGGAAACAGGTTACAAATCTCTGTGAAAGGTATGCTCCCTGTATCTAGAGGGTGGAAAACATTCTTCTCACTAAGACTGGGAATTTGGGGCTGAGAGGTCAATCTATATAAATAAACCTTGTTAAACTAACCTTTATCTGCCTGGTAACTCCTTCACCACTGACTGCTCTTAGCCCAAACTTCTCTCCCTTGTCAGTTCTTCACAAATGCATTGCTTCTTTGTCTAAAATGTATAACAGCTTTCTATTCTGGTCACTTCTTTGGGTCTTCATTCCCTGGTGCAAGTTCCCATATATCTGTAACAAGTCAGTAAACTGTGTATGCATTTTCCCCTATCAATGTCTTATGTCAGTATCATTTTCAGAGCCAGCCAGAAACTCTAAGAGGGTTGAAGAAAAAGATTTCCTCCCCTACAATATGTCAAGATCCAAAATGAACAATAGATTTCAAATCAATTTTTAAAATCTTTTTATTGTTAACATTGGTCAAAGTTGACTAGGTTTGCTTCGAGAAAAAAAAAGCATAAAGATAAAATAAACTGGTTTATTTGTTTTCAGACATTATTTTCTGAACACTGACTCTGTGTTTCATGTTTTTTTTTATCTGTTACCTCACTCAATCTTTACTATAAAGTAGGTTGATATTACTATCATCATTTAACAAGTTAAATAGCAGAGCTTCAAAGAGGCTGACATGATGTACATAATAATAAGTAGCAAGGCTTTAATTGATATTGTGGTCTTCAAATGCCAAGCTCAGAACTGACTACTTGCTCAGCTCAGAAGTTATGGCCCCTTTTTTCTGCTCAAGTCCATGAATCTGTGCTCAATACAAGGTTCTGCTTAGACTCTGTTAACTATTTCTTCTACTCCAACATTTCTCATACTAACACTATTGACATTTTTCTTTTTTTTGCAGGAGGCTGCCCTGTGCGTTTAGAATGTTTAGCAGCATTCTTGGTTTCTACCCACTGGATACCAGCACCATCCTCTTAGGCTTCCCTATCCTCCGTCATAACAAAATCGGCACCAGTTGAGAACCAGTGTTTCACACTGTGCTGAATGTCTTTAGAATGTGCATCCTCTGTCTTCCCTTCAGTCTGTACCAGCACGTGGAGTCTCAGAACCGGCAGGCCCACGTGGAAAACCTCCCTGCCTGTATGTCCTAGTGGGTCCCTCTGGATTCCTGTAAGCCCCTCACCTATAGTAACCGACTTCCTCACTGTGAACCTTTATCTGTTCTTTTTTTTTTTTTTTTTAGATTTTTTTTTTTATTTATTCATTATAGAGAGGAGAGAGAGAGAGAGAGAGAGAGAGAGAGAGAGAGAGAAGGGGGGAGGAGCAGGAAGCATCAACTCCCATATGCGCCTTGACCAGGCAAGCCCAGGGTTTTGAACTGGCAACCTCAGTGTTTCCAGGTTGACGCTTTATCCACTGCGCCACCACAGGTCAGGCCCTTTATCTGTTCTTGGAGGGTGTCCAACACTGACTTCTCTCAGCTTGATTCTGTGTGCTAACTCATCCAATCTACTTGATGCAATGGCTATTCAAAACCAGGGGTTAAAATTGAATTGGCTGCCCAAGAATGATTTACTGGAAGCTCCTGGAAATGTCTCCCACAACTGGATTAACTACTATTTTGATTAATTTCACCCGTCAGTTTGTTGGGATGGAGGGGAATAACCATTTAATTTCTTTATTCACTTAATTTAGTCAACTTAATAATTTATTCTGATTCATTCATTTATGTATTTAACTGATACTGGGACTGAGATGACTTGGTTTGGGACTGAACTGAAGAGTTAAAATGATCAGATAAGTTGTGTATTAGACTCAAACAGAATGCAGCTTCTCTCTCAGGACAAATTATTTCATACTCCTTATTCCCCAGAGAATGTAGCTCAGGAAATAAATAATCACAATTTTCAGAGGCTACTTCTAACCATTCTCTTTTCTTTTTGTTGCAGAGAGAATTGGATACATTTTTTTTGTCTTTGAATTTCATATACTGTTTTTAAAAAATAAATGTTTAAAGAGGCTTGCTGCTTGTATGACAATGCCTTTCAGGCAAGAGAAGGTGTTGTTCACTAGTGTGTATAGAGAAGCCAGTACAACAAATGTGTGTCATTGTACGTCCATGGTGGATTTCCTGTGTGATGGAGGGAAGAATAAGAGGAGACAGACCAGAGGGTTCACGTCACACTAGATTTCTTAGCAAGCTTGTAAAAAGGATTTACTGTATTTTGATTAATCCATCCTTCATCCACCTTGAGTGTCACCATGGCAACCAGATATTTGTTTCCCAAAGATGGGCTTTCAAACTGGAAGATTCATTCAGCTCCATACGAAAAAACAACAATCCTGTATTCCTGAAAACCACATCTTTGAAATTCAGCATGCATAGACAACCACTCCCAAATCCTGTCTGTGTTACTGATCTCGATGCTAGAATCATTTTATCAATTACAAGACATAATCAATTTTTTAAGCTTTTCCTCAGAATAACAGAGACATTGATTTCACCTCCACTCCTCAAAAACACCAAGTGTTTTCAAATTAGCCTAAAGGAGGCTAGCTCAGGTATCATAACAATACATTTTGTTAAATATACATTGTCATATGTTCATTAAAATACTTCAAAGCATCCACCAATTGAATGGTCCTATAAATAAAAATCACTTTCATCAAAAATTAATGATCCTCAGGTTCGAGACCCCGAGGTCACCAGCTTGAGCGCGGGCTCATCTGGCTTGAGCAAAAAGCTCACCAGCTTGGACCCAAGGTCGCTGGCTCCAGCAAGGGGTTACTCGGTCTGCTGAAGGCCCGCGGTCAAGGCACATATGAGAAAGCAATCAATGAACAACTAAGAAGTCGCAACGCGCAATGAAAAACTAATGATTGATGCTTCTCATCTCTCTCTCTGTTCCTGTCTGTCTGTCCCTGTCTATCTCTGCCTATGTAAAAAAAAAAAAAAAAAAAAATTAATGATCTTGTTCTCAAAATACACAAAGCAGACTCTAATTCAAGGTGTACTAACATGCAATGAACATGCGTTTTACAAATAAGGTCATGTGATTTGCCCAAAGTCTCACATCAGTTAACTGAACTGAAGTAAGGACATGGAGACCCAAACTCCCAGCATATACCTCCACCTAGGCCACAGCAGGGCTGCTTCCTTTGCTCACAGGGGAGACAGGTTGTACCTTCATAATGTGTGATGTGTGAGTCTTCCAGTCCATGGAAATAGGAACCACCTCCCCAACTCTCTTCTTTATTTATTTATTTATTTTTTGTATTTTTCTGAAGCTGGAAACGGGGAGAGACAGTCAGACAGTCTCCCGCATGCGCCCGACCGGGATCCACCCGGCACGCCCACCAGGGGCGACGCTCTGCCCACCAGGGGGCGATGCTCTGCCCCTCCGGGGCGTCGCTCTTTTGCGACCAGAGCCACTCTAGCGCCTGGAGCAGAGGCCAAGGAGCCATCCCCAGCGTCCGGGCCATCTTTGCTCCAATGGAGCCTCGCTGCGGGAGGGGAAGAGAGAGACAGAGAGGAAGGAGAGGGGGGGTGGAGAAGCAAATGGGCGCTTCTCCTATGTGCCCTGGCCGGGAATCGAACCCGGGTCCCCCACACTCCAGGCCGACGCTCTACCGCTGAGCCAAGCGGCCAGGGCCCCCAACTCTCTTCTTTTCAATAGGGAAAGATGGCATGGATGGATGGATGGATGGATGGACGGATGGATGGATGGATGAACAGATGAATGGATAAATGGATGAGTAGATGTATGGATGGGAGGATGAATGGATAAATGGATGAATAAATGGATGGGTGGGTGGGTGGATGGATGGATGGATGGATGAATAGGTGAATGGATGAAAAGCTTAAAAATCTGAAAATCATACACCTTTATACCTTCTTTAAATTACGTAGCCCCAAACAGTGTGAAAATTTAACTTTATATAGATTGTATTTTTTTCTTTTTCATGACCATGCATTACTTTACTAATCAACAAAAACAATAAAAAATATTTCTATTTTGAAAACAATTTTCAAAAAAAAAGTATTGTTCTTCAAAGGTCAAGGTATACTTCAAAGCAAATCCAGTTCTGATGTAAACAAACAAAACCACTTGACCATTTAGCAACCATGATGCTGCAAATAAAATTCACATAATTTCTCTCATTACTCTATTATTTTATTTTATTTATTTATTTTTTTTGTATTTTTCTGAAGCTGGAAACGGGGAGAGACAGTCAGACAGACTCTCGCATGTGCCCGACCGGGATCCACCCGGCACGCCCACCAGGGTCAACACTCTGCCCACCAGGGGGCGATGCTCTGCCCCTCTGGGGCGTCGCTCTGCCGCGACCAGAGCCACTCTAGCGCCTGGGGCAGAGGCCAAGGAGCCATCCCCAGCGCCCGGGCCATCTTTGCTCCAATGGAGCCTTGGCTGCGGGAAGGGAAGAGAGAGACAGAGAGGAAGGGGGGGGGGGTGTGGAGAAGCAAATGGGCGCTTCTCCTATGTGCCCTGGCCGGGAATCGAACCCGGGTCCCCTGCACGCCAGGCCAACGCTCTACCGCTGAGCCAACCGGCCAGGGCCTCTATTATTTTTTTAATCATCAAGTGGTTTTTAATGCCTTAATTAATGAATAAGGTAATAAAATCAGCTTCTTTACCTATATTGTGGGACAAAGAATTTCAACTTTTTCTCTTTGTCTGGCCTAAAAGTAATATTGAATTAGTCTGACACACAGTTTAGGAATCATAACTTGAATTATTGGAATTCATTCGGGAAGCCCAGGCTCACTTAAAATTGCTCCTGTCTGCAATGTAATAAAAGTGATCGATGGCCTTCTGCAGCAACGCTGTTTAGCCGCTCCTCCATGGCCGAGCAGGGCCTCTTTGTGTGTCTGCGTGTGCCTTTTGCTTGAACATTCTGCAACTGTTTCCAACAGGAGCTACTTTTGAGCCTCCTGTTCCCAGCTTTTAAGGAACAGCCTGTTATTTTCCAATCACCATGGATCAATTGAGATTGCCTGGAAGGAGAAGAAACTCTTTGAAGATTGATGACTTAGAAAAAAGAGAAAGAAAATACACCCAGAAGGGGCCCTTATCAATTCTGTCTGCTCCATTCTTTGTCATTTGGAACCAGATGCAAAAAACAATGGTTTCTCTTGGTGACTGGAATTTTCATGTGATTAGCAAGTTAGGCAAATTAACACCAGAAGACTCAAATTAGTCTCAATGTTTTTTTTTAAGGAATAATAAGGTGACCAATCTTTCTCCTTTAGGGAGCACAGTCTTTCTTTTGTAAGTTCCATCCTCCCTCGAAAAGTGTCCTCCTACATGTCCTCCTTTCTGATATTGGAAGACTAATCTGTAAATGTCCATATTCTGTAAATGTCCATAGTCGATCAATGCAGAGTCGATCCATTGCGTGTAATGTGATGTATTTTTATCCAAATGAGTACCTTTTTCTTACAATTATTATTAAAAATTAATAGGCATGTAAGCATAATTACAATATAAAATATTACAATTCTTTTTATTATGCATTTATCATTATAGTGATTATTATTGCAATGAATAAAATGTTTTTTTTAATTTACGATATTGTTTTCTTCAATTGATTTTTGTCCTTTTCATTGTAAAAAAAGTTGGTCACCTTAAGAATAAATGTTTAGCCTTGGCTGGATAGTTCAGTTGGTTAGAGCATTGTTCCAAAGCCTAGAGGTTGCAGGTGCAACCCCCAGTCAGGGCACATACAGGAACAGACCAATTTTCATCTCTCGCTCCCTAAAATCAATCAATAAATGACTAAATAAGTAATAAATGTTTAAATAAACTTCAAAACAAAGTAGAAGCAGCTTCTTCGGTCATTTCCCCCCACCAATCTCTCCAGTATTTCTGACCTGTGTCTCCTGGCTCCCCTCATCCCTTCCGCTGTACTCACCTCTGAAATGAATCACGTTGCAAACTACTTGACAGACCTTTTACGATCGGCTCCAATGTGCCTGTGTATAAGGTAAAACAGAGAACCAAAGAAATGTCCTATGCTACCCTGTGAGATATTTGAATCATCAATCAGATCACTTCTCTTAGTAAATTTACAAATAAATAAATATTTGCGAAGAAAAACTAAACGACACAGGAGGCTTCTCAGGCTTTTTCTCTTAATTTCCAATGGAAAACCTGAACCACAGACGTTGTGACTTGGAATAAATCACAGCGGTTGTTTCATATAGAGTGAAACTAAAGTAGGTTAAGGCCAGTGACCTGCCCAAAATAGCAGTGTGAGTTAAAACAGAACCATAGCCTCTCTGAAATCTTTCACCCTACTATCCTGTTATTCCACAGGGGGAGAGGAAAAGAGAGACACATACATGACCTTCCTCGTTTAACGCAGTAATCTTGAGAGGTGCATGCTATTATCCTAATCAAAGAGATAAGGAAACTGAGACTCCGAGAAATTATATAATTTGTCCAAGGTCACACAGCTACGAAAAGAAGTGAAATTTAAGCCTCAAACTGTAACCTGAGTGGGTTCTACTAGCAGTCTCTGTCCTTACCCAACCCAAGTTCAGGCTAGTCATACAAGGAGAATATTTTTTGTTTGTTTTTTTGTTTTGTTTTTTTTACAGAGACAGCGAGAGAGTCAGAAAGAGGGATAGACAGGGACAGACAGACAGGAACAGAGAGATGAGAAGCATCAATCATTAGTTTTTCGTTGCACATTGCGACACCTTAGTTGTTCATTGATTGCTTTCGCATATGTTCCTTGACCATGGGCCTTCAGCAGACCAAGTAACCCCTTGCTGGAGCCAGCGACCTTGGGTCCAAGCTGGTGAGCTTTGCTCAAACCAGATGAGCCTGTGCTCAAACTGGCAACCTCGGGGTCTCAAACCTGGGTCCTCAGCATCCCAGTCCAACGCTCTGTCCACTACACCACCACCTGGCCAGGCCAAGGAGAATATTTTACTGAAGATCAGGGTGTGGTGATTCATTGAGGAAAATTCACGCCCTGTACCACTTTTGACAAAAACTCAATAAAATTCTTCTTTATATATTTCTGTTAGTTCCCCCCAAAGTTTCTTACCCTTAGAGGTACCTGCTTTCTCTTCCATGATGTTACAGGGAAAAGAATGATAACTGCTTAACCAACATAACAGGCAAGGTTTATGGGGAAAGGTTGTCTTCACCAAGGTTGTATATTATAGGAATGCTGCAAAATGTTCTTTTAAACAGGAAAAAAAAAAAAATGGAAAAGGAAAAACATAGCCAAGCTAAAAACAAACAAACAAACAAACAAACAAAAAACTCCAAGATGCCAAAAAGAGTGAATTGAAAGTCTAATCATCATGAGGAGGCTGAAGTCAAAATGGCTCACGGGCTCCTTGGCACTGGATAAATCTTAAGCACTAAGTGCAGGAATGATGACACCCATTCGGGAAAGAGAATGCAGCCCGTGCCCTGTGTACAAAGGGTTGGACTAGAGTGCTATGCCTAAAGCAGCCCTGGGAGGGCTGCTCCAACTCTGAAATAAGGATTTAAAAATATTACCCAATAAAATGCCTGGCCTGTGGTGGCGCAATGAATCAAGTGTTGACCTGGAATGCTGAGGTCGCCAGTTGGAAACCTCAGGCTTGTCCGGTCAAGGCACATGTGAAAGGCAACTACGAGCTGATGTTTCCCGCTCTTCTCTCTGCCTTTCTCTCTCTTTCTCCTCTCTCTAAAATCAATAAGTAAAATTTTTTTTAAAAATTTCAAATAAAAATAAATAAATAAATAAACAAATAAAATAATAAACATTGCCCAATAAAAAATAGAAGAATATACAGGAGACTATCTCTGAGACCTGAGCTGGAAAGCAATATCATAAACACAATTCAAAGGTACAAGCCATAGTCCTGGCTGGGTAGCTCAGTTGGTTAGAGCATTGTCCCAATATGCCAAGGTTGCAGGTTCAATCCCCAGTTAGGGCATATACTCTAATCAACCAATGAATGTATAAAGAAGTGGGACAAGTCAATATCTTTCTCTCTTTCCCTTCCTCTCTCTCTAAATTCAATAAATAAATTTTTTTTTAAAGGTACAGTTTGAGAATCACTGAGCTAAAGGTATTTGCTATCAAGGGAGCCCTTATCTATGGAATCCTTTTAACAGAATTAACCTGGTTGGCTTGAATAGCTGATAGTAAACAAAGGAGGAACCTATGGATTTATAGGCATGGCTCAAGGGAAAATACAATCATGTTGACTACAAACTAGAGATGTTTCATGAAAAGCTTTCAGGAAAAAGATATCTTTATTAATAAGTTTGTTTTCTATTTCTTTTCATGACTAGTGTGGACTCTGAGAATACAGATCTATTTGATGTGAACCCCATGGTCCATTGAGGGCCCATATTTCATAAATATTAAGAGTCTAGCAATCATTTGCTGACAGGGGCTCCTTATGTGCTCTGTATATTGGGAAGAACTTCAGACTAAACTCTTTTTTTTTTTTTTTTTTTTTTTTTTACATAGGCAGAAATAGGGACAGAGAGAGAGAGATGAGAAGCATCAATCATTAGTTTTTCGTTGCGCGTTGCGACTTCTTAGTTGTTCATTGATTGCTTTCTCATATGTGCCTTGACCGTGGGCCTTCAGCAGACCGAGTAACCCCTTGCTGGAGCCAGCGACCTTGGGTCCAGGCTGGTGAGCTTTTTACTCAAGCCAGATGAGCCCGTGCTCAAGCTGGTGACCTCGGGGTCTCGAACCTGGGTCCTTCCGCATCCCAGTCCGACGCTCTATCCACTGTGCCACCACCTGGTCAGGCCAGACTAAACTGGCCAGACTAAACTCTTGACTTCCCATGTTATACCTTTGTATGCAGTGACCGCTGCTGTTATGGCCATGCAGGTTTACATTGGATTCTGGCAGGCCGTAAAGAAATATTGGAGCCAAAAAATGGTGGATTGTTCCTTTTATTAAAATCACGCATCAGCTGACCAGCGAACAGGTAGGGAAAACACTTTCCTTTCATTCAGGGCTCCCAAAGCCTGGACATGTTCTATGGTTCCACAACCCGGAGAATCTTCTCTGGTTCCTCCTGGAATCAAAGGCCTCAACCAGCCTCAGTGGAGCTCCCAAAGCCCCTCAGCTCCGGTTCCATCTCTGCACTCCTTCTCTCTCCAAAAACTGACTTCTTCTTCAGCACTCTTCATCCTCTCCACTTTCCCTGCAAAACTGGCTGGGGCCCACAAAGATCCCTCCTCCAGCAAACATTTGCAAAACAATGGCCCCTCCATAGCAGGAATGCAATTTGCAATCAACTGCCCTGTTCTGAGGGCAAGAACACAAGTGGTTGCCCAGTGCCATTTTTAACAATAAAAGTGAGCAAACTCAAAAATTACTGAGGTGAGTAATTGTCCTCCTTTAAGGAGGATAGCCTTTCTTTTGTAAGTTTTGTCCTCCCTCGAAAAGTGTCCTCCTACATGTCCTCCTTTTTGATATTGGAAGACTAATCTGTAAATGTCCATATTCAATTGATGCAGAGTCGATCCATTGCATGTGATGTGACATATTTGTATTTGACATGATGATTCCTCAAGGTTCAGTACAGTGTGGCGAGACGTGATTATGAGACGCATGCGCTCCACATGGGAGACCTTGAGAGAGTGAGTGATATACTAAGCGTGCAAATGGCTTTGTGTACTTCTTACTGAAACATGACACAGCACATATGACATTTTAGACTCATGATTATTTCTTTCTCAGTGAATATTCAATCATAGACAGGTAAGCACAATTCACATTTTATTAATTCATTATTTATTTAATAATTTCCAAATATGTATAATTTTATTTATAAGTATTTTCCTGAAATTTGAGTTTTAAAGTAGAAATCTAACCTCAACCTATATCTATTAATAATGCATTTTGATTAAATAGTTGCATAAAATAGGTGTTTTTTATTTAGAAAATAATAATAAATACACCTGAATATCACTCCAAATTAGTGGTTTTTGTTTGCATTTAGTTTTACTAAATGAGTACTTTTTTCTTACAATTTTAAAAAATTAATAGGCATGTAAGCATAATTACAATATAAAATATTACAAATGTTTTTATTATGCATTTATCATATTATAATATATTATTGTTACAATGAATGTTTCTTTTATTTATGATATTGTTTTATTTAATTCATTTTTGTCCTTTTCATTGTAAAGAAGTTGGTCACCTTAAAAATACAAATTTTACAAACTCATTTGCCCAACAACCCCAATCCTGTTGTTTAAGCCAGTGGTCCCCAACCTTTTTTGGGCCACAGACTGGTTTAATGTCAGAAAATATTTTCATGGACCAGCCTTTAGGGTGGGATGGATAAATGTATCACGTGACCGAGACAAGCGTCAAGAGTGAGTCTTAGACAGATGTAACAGAGGGAATCTGGTCATTTTTTTAAAATAAAACATCGTTCAGACTTAAATCTAAATAAAACAGAAATAATGTAAGTTATTTATTCTTTCTCTGCGGACCGGTACCAAATGACCCATGGACCAATACCAGTCTGCGGCCCGGGGATTGGGGACCACTGGTTTAAGTTGTCAGCCAACCACTGCAGGGAAGTCCTGCTTTCATCTTTTGTTGTTGTTTTTTGTTTTGTTTTGTTTTACTGCAAGAGAGAGAGAGAGAGAGATGGACAGATAGGAAGGGAGTGAGATGAGAAGCATCAATTCTTTGTTGCAGCACCTTAGTTGTTCATTGATCGCTTTCTCATATGTGCATTGAGCAGGCGGGGAGTGGAGGGACAAGGCTCCAGCCAAACCAATGACCCTTTGCCCAAGTCAATGATCTTGGACTCAAGCCAGAGACCTTGAGCTCAAGCCAGTGACCATGCAGTCATGTCTATGATCCCATGCTCAAGCTTACGACCCTGTGTTCAATCTGGTGAGCCTGCACTGAAGCTGGTGATCTTGGGGTTTCAAACCTGGTTCTTCAGTGTCCCAGGCAATGTTCTATCCATTGTGCCCCTTCCTGGTCAGACATGGTTTTGTCTTTTGATCAATGGACAAAGACCTTCCTGGTCCACTCAGAACTGCTCCATAACAACTAATCGTTAGTAATACTGACTAACCGGAACTGTGATTTGGACCAATCAGAACCAAACAAATTTGGATACCCCATTTACATAAGAGACACCTGACTGGGAACCTGGTTCGGAACTTCCTGATTAAAAGGGGACTTCCCCTTTGTCTACATGTGATGCGCTTCTGGTTTCCACTGAAGGCTGTGTTTTCCCCAGTTTCTAAACTATTTCACCTGAATAAAGTCTCTCTTTTTGCACATTTTGGGGAATTTTGGTTTACAATAGTATTGAAATAACATTTCGTTTTTATTTTTACATGGTAATGATTTAAGACTTTAAACCAACTCCTACATAATAATTTGGATCAGCCCTCAGCTTTGATTTGGAAACATTTAAAGCTTTAAAAGAAAAATCCATTCCAGAGAGAATGACAAAACAGCAGCCTTCTCAAATGTTTATCTAATCTTGGAATCTTGAACCTGTTTACTGGTTTACAGAGTGGAAGGGAGAATAAGAGAGTGGGAGAGCCCAACAATAGTCCTGCCGTTAACTTACTATGAGTAATAACCATCTGCTGGGGTCTGGGGAGGACCCAGCAGCAGTCAGTTGACTGCCTTCATTTGCATGATAAAGAAAGGTCACACAAAGTCTATACAATTGAGAGTAACTCCCCAGGTGGCAGAAAAGATTTGCAAGCAACTGGCACAAATGGTTTGCGTTTTAAGACTGCAGCTATAGCAAAGAATTCTCTCTCTTTGTAGATCGCACTTTCCAAAAGGGTACTACTTACAAATTAAAAAACTACATCTTTTGGGGGGTGGGCTTAAGGTTTTGTGTTTGTTTCTTTCATTACTGCATGAAAAAGAGAGACAAAAGAAATATATAGAATGGTTGTTTTTTTTCTTTTTAGCTCTCAGGTGCCAAAATATTATCATAGTCTTCATTTTGTATCTCATTACCACCATTGATGTATGAGTGGTTTTCTTCCATTTAATTATAAAAATACTTTCCCCTTTAGGCCCAAACTCAACTCCTATATTCCTCTGACTTTTCATTCTACTGTTTTGGATAAATGTTCACATTATTTTCTTATAACAATTTTCCAAGAATTTGAATGAATTAAGGATCTTGTGCTATTTGGATAAGGTAAAATTTCCACTGAAAAGTTCATCCAAGTAACAGTCAATATTACTGAGACACCTGGTAGTAAGGAGGGATGAGAAAGCTCTGCTTTCTAAGAAACAATAAATAAAATATTTTTTAAAAAAAGAACTGAAGAATCTGAAGGATGATCACAATCTTGGCCTTGACGTTGATAGAAAAATTATGATTGAATGTGAAATGGAACCACAAGGCAATGAACATCAGACAATCCAGCTTCAAGATATTTCTCCCCCAGCCCTGGCTGGTTGGCTCAGCGGTAGAGCGTCAGCCTGGCATGCGGGGGACCCGGGTTCGATTCCTGGCCAGGGCACATAGGAGAAGCGCCCATTTGCTTCTCCACCCCACCCCCTCCTTCCTCTCTGTCTCTCTCTTCCCCTCCCGCAGCCAAGGCTCCATTGGAGCAAAGATGGCCCCGGCGCTGGGGATGGCTCCTTGGCCTCTGCCCCAGGTTCTAGAGTGGCTCTGGTCGCGGCAGAGCAATGCCTCGGAGGGGCAGAGCATCGCCCCCTGGTGGGCAGAGCCCCTGGTGGGCGTGCCGGGTGGATCCCGGTCTGGTGCATGCGGGAGTCTGTCTGACTGTCTCTCCCCATTTCCAGCTTCAGAAAAATACAAAAAAAAAAAAAAAAGATATTTCTCCCCCAGATTTGAGGAGAGAAAATGGGACACCTAATGAGAAATGTCATCTGTTACCCCAGATCTGGGGGCATGAACTCTTGGAACTCTGGTTAGTGTAAGCAAACATCCATTGTACTGTGGAGCAGAGGTGGAAGACAGAGTAAGGCCTCTGTAGACAAAAACAAGCAAAAATATATGAGCCCAAACCAATTTAAGTTTCTCTAAAGGGAGGAGAAAACACCAATCGGGGTTTTAAGCATTTATTTCCTGTTATAAAAGATATTCCAAACAAAAATAAAAGTCGAAAACATCATTGCACTGATTTATTTCTAAATGGGCCCTGGACCAAACATTTTCTCCCATATTAAAAAAAAAGTAAAAATGAAAATAAAAAGGCTCATTGCAACTTTGAAAACATTAAGCTAAGTGAAATAATCTAGACAGCAGAGAAAAAATATTGTATGATTCTACTTAGGTTAAATAGCAAGAATTGGCAAATTTATAGAGATAGAAAGTAGATTAGCAGTTATTCAGGGCTAGGGGGATGGAGATGGATCAAGGAATTATTACTTCATGGGTACAGAGTTTCTGTTTACAATGATGAAAAAGTTTAAGAAATAGATAGTGGTGATGGTTGCACAACACTGTGAGTGTAATTAATGACAATGAAATTTTACACTTAACATGGTTAAGGGCAAATTTTGTTATATATTTGTATATATGCTAAAATATATAAAAATATATAATATATTTATATATTATATATAATTATATTTTATATTATCTATGTATATTAAATGTATTATAAATTTATATATTACATATATAGAATTTTAAAATAGGGGATGCTTACTGTACTGATTCATCTCAAATAGGTAGTAGACAAAAATAGTAGATTATAAGAGTTTTGGGAATCCCAGAATTATAGCTAAGGGTGATATCCCTAAAGGGTATTGGTATCAAGCCAACACAGCCTGACAAACTGCCTTTCTCTAGTTTAGAGAAATTCTTTTCTGAAGGAACAGCAGGAAACTTCAAAAGCCTTGAGGAGGTGAGCCTTGTCTTAGGATCTTTTATCTTCCTGGTAACAAGATAGAATCTGGCATCCAGCTGACACTTAAATGTGTTTTGAATGGATTATCTAAAATCAAAGCTCTCTCGTGCATTTACTTTAAAATATTTATTATGTCTCTTATGTAATAGGCCCTGGGCTACGTACTGGGATGCCAAGGCAAACAAGACTCTGTTAGTGCCATCCAAGCTCACAGTCCACAGCAAGAGAGCTGGGCTATTAAACAGGTTGACTGAGGCAGGTGCAGAGAGTCTGACGGGCTAGGGAAGGAGGTGATAATAGTATTACTGGCTTCGGGGTTCTTGGGTTCTCCAAGATAGAAATCGAGAGGAAATCTCAGAGTAATCTCCAGACAGATTTTATTAAGTTTATGCTTGAGCACAAGGGAGACAGCACAGAGGAAAGGAAGGTCCTCAGAACTGGCTCAGAAGCAGGCTCTGCTTGGCTGTTTTCATAAGCTGGGGACAAAGTGGGTGGGCTTTTTGAAAAAGGCTGGCTTGTGGCATTTTTTATTTCAGGTTTGGTTGACTTTCTTTTCCAGCTGTGTTGTCCGGTAACTACAATACATTTGCACCTATGCTGTGGGGCAAGATGGTAGACTGCTTATCACCGCCACCCTAGGAAGGTCGTATAGGGGTCAAATTTTGATCAACTGCATATATGAAGTGTGTGGTTTCAACAATGGCAGTGAAGAGAGAGATAAAATCAGCTATCTTTGTATTTTGAGTAGGGAGTAGAGGGGTGGTGACATTTTTTGCCATAGTTCCTTCCGAACACCCGAACTTGGTCACTGGGTATTTTCTGTTCCTGGGTCCAAATCCTTATGCTGTCTCAGTA
The DNA here is from genome assembly GCF_036850995.1 of Saccopteryx leptura. Lineage (NCBI taxonomy): Eukaryota > Metazoa > Chordata > Mammalia > Chiroptera > Emballonuridae > Saccopteryx > Saccopteryx leptura. The sequence goes on from NC_089504.1 coordinate 313,059,008, forward strand.
GATTTAGGCTTTCCTTTTCTGGGAGAGCTGAGCATAGAAACTTAGTTAAGTTTTGGTTCATTGATACGGGATTGAGCATGAAGATTGCATCTTAGGCTAAATCTGGTTATTTTAACAGTACCAATATATAAGGTGACCAACTTTTTTACAGTGAAAAAGAGGACAAAAATAAATTGAAGAAAACAATATTGTAAATAAAATAAATATTGTTGTATTCATTGCAACAATAATACACTATAATATGATAAATGCATAATAAAAACATTTGTAATATTTTATATTGTAATACATGCCTATTAATTTTTAATAATAATTGTAAGAAAAAAGTACTCACTTAGTAATACTAAATATCAAACAAAACCACTAATTTGGAGTGATATTCGGGTATATTTATCATTTTCTAATTTAAAAAATGCCTGTTTTATGCAATTATTTAATCAAAATGCGTTATTAATATATATGGTTTGAGGTTAGATTTGCACTTTAAAACTCGAGTTTTGAGAAAATACTTGTAAATAAAATTATATGCACTTTGAAATTATTAAATAGATAATGAATTAATAAAATGTGAATTGTACTTACCTGTCTATGATTGAATATTCACTGAGAAAGAAATAATCGTGAGTCTACAATATTGTATATGCCATGTTGTGTTTCAGTAAGAAGTACACAAAGCCATTTGCACGCTTGGTATATCATGCACTCTCTCAAGGTATTTGGAGCAGAGCACATGTGTCTCATAATTGCATCTCCCGCACTGTACTGATTTTGACGAACCGTCATGTCAGATACACATACATCACATCACACACAACGGATCGACTCTGCATCGACTGAATACGGACATTTACAGATTAGTCTTCCAATATCACATAGGAGGACACTTTGCAAGGGAGGACAGAACTTGCAAAAGAAGGCCTGTCCTCCCTAAAGGAGGACGATTGGTCACCTTACAATATAGAAGAAAGAGAGAAACAATTGATTACTGAGAAAGCCTGATCAGATTTATGCACACACAAGCTAGCATGAAAGCGACTACCAAGTCTGGTCAAAGTTTCACACAATTTTGTGCAGTTAAGATTAAAGAAAAGAACAATAAAAATGGCTTTTATCTCCTTAGGAGATAAATGGATGTGCTTGTGATTGTCTTCTCTATACCTCCTGAGAGATTTCTGAATTGATTTTTGGGGGTTTACACCACCAAAGATCAGATAGTTGGGTCTTGCATTATAAAATCCAAAGACAGGGCTTCTTATGGAACTTATTTTTCCTCCTCAAAGAGGAGAAAATTTGGTGGCAGCTGCTTTTCTCCTCTGAAAAAATGTCAGTGTGTTATCCTTATACAGAATAAAAGTGGAATTATTCCACAAAATGTTGAATATGTGGGACTGGAGCTCTGGAGATTAAGTTGGCACTCCTCATTCAATGCTATGTTAATGTTGAAAACACACTGGCAGAATTCTTCCCCTCTTTCCACATTACTTTTTTTTTTTTTTTTTTTTGACAGAGAGAGAGAGTCAGAGAGAGGGACTGATAGGGACAGACAGACAGGAAGAGAGAAAGATGAGAAGCATCAATTCTTTGTTGCAGCACTCTTAGTTGTTCATTGATTGCTTTCTCACATGTGCCTTAACGGGGGGGGGGTGCAGGGGGGGGAGAGGCTACAGCAGACAGATTGACCCCTTGCTCAAGCCAGCAACCTTGGGCTCAAGCTGGTGAGCTCTGCTCAAGCCAGATGAACCCATGTTCAAGCTGGCAACCTCAAGATTTCAAACCTGGGTCTTCTGCCTCTCAGTCTGATACTCTATCCACTGCGCCACCGCCTGGTCAGGCTCCATTACTATTTTTTTTTTTTTTTTTTTTTTTTGTATTTTTCTGAAGTGAGAAGGAGGGGCCAGCAGACAGACAGACTCCCACATTTGCCCGACTGGGATCCACTGGCATGCCCACCAGAGGGTGATGTTCAGCCCATCTGGGGTGTTGCTCTGCTGCAACTGGAGCTATTCTAGCGCCTGAGGTGGAAGCCATGGAGCCATCCTCAGCGCCCAGGCCAACTTTGCTCCCATGGATACTTGGCTGTGGGAGGGGAAGAGAGAGATAGAGAGAAAAGAGAGAGGGAAGGGTGGAGAAACAGATGGGCACTTCTGTGTGCCCTGGCCAGGAATTGAACCCAGGACTTCCACATACCGGGTCAACACTCTACCACTGAGCTAACCGGCCAGGGCCCCCATTACTATTTTTAACGTGACTTAAAAGTCACCAAAAATTCTTTCATTGCACTTCTTCCTATTTGAGTTTTCAAGATTGCTGTTATCATTGTGTTCTATTGGTTTGGGTTTTTTTTAGTATGAAAAATAATTTGCTTTGCATTCTTGTTTTCTTTAATAGATGGAATTCAAAAAAAGATTTTTTTTTTAAGATGGAATCATTCAGGCCCTTGGGGAGGAAGGAAGGAGAAAAGGAGAGAACAGGAAGGAAAGCTCTCTCCTCTTGGATGGAAAAATAATAATAATAAAAAAAATGATTAGCTGGAGTCTTCCCTGCTCTTGAGGGAAAGGAAATCTATTTTGCATGCTGAAAATTTAGATTCTTCCTGAGAGCTATTAAAAAAGAAAAGAAGTGAAAGGAGATTTTATCTTGAGAACAAAGAAAGAATGGGCAACACCCTACCAAATATAGAAGTAAAATGAAAACTACAGGGAAGTGAAGGAAAAGGAAAAGGGAAGTAGTGGGGAGCTCTAGAGGAGTGCACCAAGGCAAACAACACTACAAAGACATAATTGTTCCTACCAGTCTCATCCAGGGCTGGAGTTGAGTCTTCCCTGTGAAAGAAATGTCTTGTCCTCAACACCTATATGTTAGGTGCTAGTGAAAGGGCTCAGAACACACTGCCCCAATATGTGCCTCTTTGGCATGTGAATCATTTAAAGCTGAAGGCAGTTGAGACCTTGTGGGCTTAATGAGAAATTTTATCTCTCCTTAAAGAATTAAAATACAGGACTTGCTCATAATAATAATTACCTCTTGCTCCTCCATCTCCTCTTGTTTTATTAAGGTGTCAGCAGGGCTCTTAATGCTTGCTTCAAAGAACTTTTGGGGGGTTACATTGAGTCCATTTGGATAATCCAGGATAAACTCCCCCACCTCACAATCTTTAACCTTAATAACATCTGCAAAATTCCTTTACTGTGTAAAGTAACATATTCACAAGTTTTGAGATTGGAGTGCAGACATCTTTAGGAGGTCATTTTTATGCCTACCACTGTAATCATAGCAAAAATCCATGGCTTACTCTCAACTGCTTTTGTATTTTCCCTAAATGGAAATAGTCTCTCTGTATCCCACCGTGTCTTGCTTCTTTTGCTCAGTATGATGTGTGTAAGATTCACCCACACTCCTTGTGGCTGTAATTCATTTTCATTATATGAATACACAATTGACAGACTTTGGGGGCTATTATAAACTATACAATTATGAACACTGTCATCCATATATACTCATACACATGTGTACACATTTCTCCAGAGTATATATTGAAGAGTGGAACTGTTGAATCAAAAGTTATGTGCATCTTCAACTTGACTAGGTAATGCAAAATTGTTTTCCAACGTGGTTATTCAAATTTACACTCTCATAAATAATGTATGAAAGTTCCCATCACTCCACAGACTCATTCAACATGTTATTGGAACATTTTCAATTTTTATCAATCTAGTAGGTACACAGTATTATTACCTTGTAATGTTAGTTTGAATTTTTCTGATTAAAAAATAAGACGGCATATTTTCATATGTTCATTGGTCATTTATATTCTTCTTCATAGAGGAACTATCCAAATATTTAGTATATGTGCTGTTGAATTGAGCACAACTGTCCAAATATTTAACCCATTTTTTTTTTTTTTTCATTTTTCTGAAGCTGGAAACAGGGAGAGACAGTCAGACAGACTCCCGCATGCGCCCGACCGGGATCCACCCGGCACGCCCACCAGGGGCGACGCTCTGCCCACCAGGGGGCGATGCTCTGCCCATCCTGGGCGTCGCCATGTTGCGACCAGAGCCACTCTAGCGCCTGGGGCAGAGGCCACAGAGCCATCCCCAGCGCCCGGGCCATCTTTGCTCCAATGGAGCCTTGGCTGCAGGAGGGGAAGAGAGAGACAGAGAGGAAAGCGCGGCGGAGGGGTGGAGAAGCAAATGGGCGCTTCTCCTGTGTGCCCTGGCCGGGAATCGAACCCGGGTCCTCCACACGCTAGGCCGACGCTCTACCGCTGAGCCAACCGGCCAGGGCCGTAACCCATTTTTTAATTGAATTGTTTTTCACTTATTGATTTGCAGGAGACTATTATATCTTCTACATACAATTTCTTTGTTATTAGTTATGTCTTCAAATATTTTATGTAATCCTATGTCTACTTTCTACTATTTTTGTGTGTGTGTGTGTGGCAGAGACAGAGAGCGTCAGAGAGAGAGACAGATAGGGAGAGACAGACAGGAAGAGAGAAAGATGAGAAGCATCAAATCTTTGTTGTGGCTCCTTAGTTGTTCTTTGACTGCTTTCTCATATGTGCCTTGACCAGGAGGCTACAGCAGAGCGAGTGACCCCTTGCTCAAGCCAGCGACCTTGGGTTCTAGCTTGGTGAGCTTTGCTCAAACCAGATGAGCCCACGCTCAAGCTGGTGATCTCGGGGTCTCGAACCTGGGTCCTCCACATTCTAGTTCAATGCTCTATCCACTGCGCCACCACCTGGTCAAGCTACTTTGTACTATTTTTATAGTGTTTTTATGAAGAGGTCTTCATTTTAAGGTAGCTTATTTTATCAATTTTAACATATATTATTAGTGTTTCCTGTTTAAAATAATTTTCTAAATGCTGAGCTCATAAAGATTTACTTGTATGTTACCTTCTAAAAGCTTTCCAATTTTGCTTGTCATATTTGGGTCAATAATCCACTTACAATTAAATTTTGGTATGGTGCCATGTAGGAGTTGAATTTTATTTTATTTTTTATGGATATCCAATTGATCAAGTACTATTTATTAAACAGACTAATTCTGCAGTGCCAACTTACTCATAAATTAAGAGTTTATTATATATCCAGCAGTCTGTTTCTGGACTTTCTAGTCTATTGTTATCAAACTAAAGGGGTTCATTTGCATGCAAACATCAGAGCCCAGAAAGATGTGAACAGAAGTTTGCAGCAAAGAAAGTAAGGGTTTATTTAGGGACTTGGCGCCCAGCCGAAAGGCACAGATGAGCTAGTGCTCTATAACTTGGCTCTCCGGTGGCCTCTAGGTGATAGATTATATAGGAGGAAAATTGTTGGTCATCGTAGCTAAGGTAGCTCTACTGATTGGTCAGGGTTAAGGCAGGGAGTAGTTGATCATTGCATCAGGTCCTAATGTCAGCCATGGCTCATTGTGTCTGGTTTTGTGAGAATGTGATTGGTAGGCTTGTTCTATCTTCCTGGGTCTGGGGCTAAAACATAACTGAGGTTGAGATGTTATCCCTAGTTTGGCCAAAACTATGTTTTCATGGTTGACAGACCCGAGGCTTTATTTTCAAGACAGTTTGGTGCTGATCAGAACCTAGTATCCTAACATCTTAATAATAAAGCAACGGACATGTGCAAATGTGGAGGGATCTGACTGAAGGAAGGCAAGTGTGTCACAGTGCTATTGGACTGGACAAGGCTAGCTTGAATTAAGGAGAAAATTGTATTAAAGAAGTGAAGTTCCTGCCTTGGCTGAATAGCTCGGTTGGTTAGAGCATCATCCCAAAGTTCAGAGGTTGCCGATTCAATCCCTGGTCAGGGCATGTACAAGAACTGATGTTCCTGTCTCTCTCTTTCTTCTCTCTAAAATCAATAAAAAATAAACGTTTAAAAAAATTTTAAAGAAGAAATAAAGTTCCTGTGCAGTGACACTATCTCATTGTTTAAATTCTCTACCTTCACAAGAGTACCACACTATCACAATTAGTTACTATAGCATTCTAGTAACTAATGATATCTAGTGACCAAATAAGACTTTCCATTTTGTTCTTCTTCCGAATAGATTTGACTATTCTTGGCTCTTCCATGTTTAGATACATTTTAGAATCAAACTCTCAGTATATACACATTGTATAGAGTCTATAAATCAATTGAGAACAATAGATGTTTTTATAATATTAAGTATTTTAAGTCATAAACATGACACATCTCATCATCCAAATAGGTGTTTTTAATGTCCCTCTGTAAAGTTTTATAATTACCCCAAAGGAATACTTGCATATCTTTTGTTAAATTTACTCTTAAGCTCATGATATTTTTGATGCTTTTTTATTAAAAGTATCCTTTTTCTAATTTTGTTTTCTAATTTTTGTTATTATATAGAAATACAACTAATTTTTGGTTATTGATTTTTATATTCAGCAATATTTATAAACTCTTTTCTTAGTCCTAATATTTTTTCTATAGATTAAAAAATTTCTCATATACATAATTAGATTATCTCCAAATAATAATATTCTGTCTTCTCTTAGCCTTATGCCTTTGACTTCTGTTTCTTGGCCATTTCATTGGCTAGAATTTAATAAAATTATTGATAACACATTTCTTTGTTTTGTCCTTATTTCAAAGGGAAAATTTTCTTTTTTGATTACTAAATATGGTTTTAGTAGGATTTTTTATAGACATATTTCTTTTTCAGAATACAACGTTCTAGTTTAGTAAAAGCAACAGCATGAAGCAACTATAACTTTTTTCCCTTCACTACTGCAGTCTCCACGTACTATAACAGCTTCTGCAGTGACTTTCCTTCCTTTTGGTCTCTAAACGTGGTTGCCATGGTTTCAATTTCTGCAGGATGACCTCAGTCTACATGTAACCGAATGCAAGCTTGGTTCACTTGCCACATGACAGCCAATAAGTCAAGTGATAACAGAGAGGGACAAGAAAAGTGACTTTATTTGGAAAGTCAGAAAACTTGAAAAGATGACAGAATAGTATCTTAAAGAATCATCTTGAAAAAGTACAGAATTTGGAGTTCTTTTATGTCAGGGGAAGGGGAAACAAGAGGGTTTGAGGTTAGGAGGTGATTGATGACTGTAGACATCTGGGTGCTAGTAAGGGTCTAAAGACAATGGTGAAAGTTCTTCACTTTTGGTCAACAAACTCCAGTTGCCATAGTCTCAGTCACAGTGTTTCTATAAATCTTCTGGTAAACAATCATTATTTTTTTTTTTACATATTTTCCTTATCTCGTTAGGGAGGTAGCTTCAAGCAGGAAGGTTATTTCAGTAATTCCTAGGCTATGAGTTAGATTCCTTTAATAATTAACATGTCTATGTATATGTTGGGCAAATGAGTTTGTAAAATCCATATTTTCTGAGTTTGCTCACTCTTATTGTGAAAAATGGCCACTGCCCAGGTGAATGGCACTGCCAGGTTAAACTGCTAATTACCTTTCTGCTCGTGACGGGGATATTGTTATGCTAATGTGTGCTGGAGGAGGAGTCTTTGTGGGCCCAGGTATTTTTTTAGAAGGAAGAGGCAGCCAAGATGGAAGGGAAGGAGAGAGTAGCCAGTTTTACGGAGTAAAAAGCCATGTTGGCAGATGGGGAACCAAAAGTGACTTAGACTGGTGAGGGGCCTTTGATTCTAGAAAAACCTGGATGTGTCAGTAGCTTTGTGAGCTCTGAATGAGTGGGTTTTGGAGCCCTGTGTGTTTGTACTCACCCGGTGGGGCGAGGCTAGAATAAAGGAATGGCCCACCAGTTTTTGTCTCCACAGTTTCTTTACCGTCTGCTCAAATCTAATGGAAACCTGCACATGCCTGGTTGTGATGGCCATGACTACTGGCCTTATAATATAGGAGTAAGCAGAAATTTCTAACCAACATGTGAAAACTGGACAGGTTTGAGCAAGATGGAGTCAGAAAGACTGTTTATTTTATCCTATTATACATAAAGTAAAAAAAAAAATTATGCACCATACATTTCTTAAAAACAGTAAGACAGAATTTTTTTCAGACATCTAGTTTTTAAAAAATTGATTTTACAGCAAGAGGAGGGGGGCAGGGAGCAAGAGGTATCAACTCATAGTTGTTGCTTCACTTGAGTTGTTTATTGGTTGCTTGTCATATGTGCCTCGAACAGGCAAGCCCAGGGCCTCGAACCAGGGACCTCAGTGTTCCAGGTCAATGCTCTATCCACTGCGACACCACAGGCCAACTAGCAACAGGCAGGACACTTCCAGAAATTGTAAAAAAACAAAATTAAATTAAACTTAAAAAGCAGGGTTTTGGTGAAGCTATCTGGTTAGAACCGTTGGAAGCTCATATGTAGATGCTGACCCAAGCAGCAGGAAGAGAGCCCCAAAGACCATGAAGAGTAAGGCCACCAAGGAGATGAGCTCTTTGTAGATGTCCCAAGTGTACCTGGTAGAAGTGATCTGATAAAGAACCAGATAGTGAAGGACATGCCAATGGCCAAGGGTACCATGGTCAGATGGGGGAGGACAGCCAGGTTCACTGGGCTGCTGTATCTGTTCGTAGCCTTGAGCATTATTTTGCTGAGAACAGGGTAATACAGTGGCACCTTGAGATACGAGTTTAATTCATTCTGTAACCGAGCTCGTAGGTCAGTCAACTTGTTTATCAAACAAATTTCTCCCATTTAAAATAAGTGAAATAGATTTAATCCGTTCCAGCCCTGTGAAACATCCCCAAACCATCCTAAATTATGAAAAAAGACATGTTTTTAATTAAGAAACACACATGTATACTTTACCAATGCATAACATAATATATGAATAAAAGAAAAAAGTGTTATTTAGTTCTGTATTCTTACCTTGGAGACAGACGAGTGCGGCTAATGGAGGTAAATGGCGGAGGAGGAGGGAGGGAGGAAGGGATGCAGGCACTGTAGACACATAAACTAAAACTGCACTTTCTTAACACTAACTGTAAACTAAAACTGCATTTTCTTTACTTTAAATAAAACTAAAACTGCACTTTCTTTATTTAAAATAAAACCACAAAAACTTAATTATAACACAATGCACTTTCTTAACTTTAAACTTAACCTAAGCTTAACATCACATATTTTTCATTTAATCATCACCTGTTTTTGCCTTTTTGGCTGCACTTTCGGCACTTTCACTTGCAGGACTTTTTTTTTTTTTCTGAAGTTGGAAACGGGGAGGCAGTCAGACAGACTCCCGCATGCGCCCGACTGGGATCCACCCGGCATGCCCACCAGGGGGCGATGCTCTGCCCATCTGGGGCGCTGCCCCGTTGCGACCAGAGCCATTCTAGTGCCTGAGGCAGAGGCCATAGAGCCATCCCCAGCGCCCAGGCCAACTTTGCTCCAATGGAGCCTTCGCTGCAGGAGGGGAAGAGAGAGACAGAGAAGAAGGAGAGGGGGAGGGGTGGAGAAGCAGATGGCCGCTTCTCCTGTGTGCCCTGGCCAGGAATCGAACCTGGGACTCCTGCACACCAGGCCAATGCTCTACCACTGAGCCAACCAGCCAGGGCTTACTTGCAGGACTTTTGAATAAAAAATCTATCCAAAGAGGTTTGCTTTTGCCTGCCTTTTAAAATGTTACGGAAATATGACAAACAAGTGTCATTAAAAAGTACTGAAGCACGACCAGTTGAAACTCTTTCTGGGTGTTTCTTTTCAATGAAACTTGAAAGCTTCTCCCACATTGCCAGCATGTCTTTAATTTCACTTGTAGAAATCACCTCCTCTGACTCTACCTCCTCCTCACTACCAATCTCTTGCAGAAGCTCCGTATATTGCATCATCTGTAGTCCTTCAACTCCTCAGTTGAGAGTTCCTCCTCATGATCCTGACGAGCTCGTTTACATCACCTTCATCTACCTCCAGACCCACCGACTTTCCGAGGGACACAATCTCCTCCAACTCTTCTACCTTGGTCTTGGTCTCTAGTTCGAATCCTTCAAAGTCCCTGTCTGCAACAACATCAGGCCATAACTTTTTTTTTTCTGTTTTTCAGGCCATAACTTTTTCCATGCCAAGTTCAAGGTTCTTCTTGTAACCTCTTGCCATACCAAGTCAATAATGTGTAAACATATCACGACGTTGTAGTGATCTTTCCAAAACTCTCAAAGGGTTAGAACTGTATTCCCAGTCACCTCAAAGCAGCAGTGGAACAAGTGCTTTGTGTAAAGCTTTTTAAAGTTGGAAATGACCTGCTGATCCATAAGTTGCAAGATTGAAGTCGTGTTAGGTGGGAGGTAGACTTTCACGAATTTCAACTCATCGAGAATGTCATCTTCAAGACCAGGTGGGTGGGCTGGAGCATTATCAAGGGTCAGTAATGCTTTCATGGTGAGTTTATTTTCTTGAAGATATTTCTTCACTGCAGGACCAAAGGTGAGATTTACCCATTCAATAAAAAACTGCTGTAACCCATGCCCTAGCTTTGGCGCACCACATAACCTGCAGTTTTTCTTTAAGAATCCTGTGAGTCTAAAGGCTCGAGGATTTTCGGAATGATACACTAGCAGTGGCTTTACTTTATGGTCACCGCTAGCATTTGCACACAATGGAAGGGTCAAATGGTCCTTCATGGGTTTATGGCCTGCCAGCTTCTTCTCCTCTGCAGTGATGAATGTCCTCTGAGGCATTTTTTTCCAAAACAATCCTGTTTCATCACAGTTAAACACTTGTTGGGAGATGTAGCCTTCCTTTGCAATAAGCGCAGCAAAATATGCGATGTACTCCTCAGCTGCTTTAACGTCAGCACTCGCAGCTTCACCATGCCTCACCACCGAGTGGATGCCAGATCTCTTCTTGAAATTTTCAAACCAGCCGTGACTTGCCTTAAACATATCTTCTGCCTTTTTTGAGGTTGATGGTTCTTTCTTCTTCAAGTCACCGTAAATAATACGTGCCTTTTCACATATTACAGTCTCCATCACTGTATCTCCTGCCAGCTCTTTTTCTTTCACCCACACCAGCAGAAGCTTCTCCATTTCTTCATGGATATTTGTCCTTAATTGGGACAGAATTGTAGTTCCTTTCGCTGGATTTGCACTTTTGGTGGCATCCTTTTGTTTAAGGATGGTACAAATTGTAGATGTATTGCGGTCATACAGCCTTGCCAGTTCAATCACTTGTACACCACACTCATGTTTTTCTATTCTTTCTTGTTTTACTTCTATCGACATCATTCTCTTCTTCTTCTCACCACTGTCCTTTTACATTCACTTTCTTCAGTCCCATGATAGCATACAAAAAAAGTTAGTAAAAAATGCAAAAATGATGCAAGAACCATTACAGCGCATGAAATTCAACTTGATTCTGCAGGTAACACGTGAGAAAGAGCGAGATGCTGGTGTTGTGCTGCTGATATTGGACCCGTGCGCCAATGCACCAACTAGCAGCAGCTTTCCAAATCACGACTCGTATCTTGGAATTTTGCTTGGATCTCGAACAAAAATATGGACAGAGTCACAGCTCGTATCTTAAAAATATTCGTATGTTGGTCTGCTCATAATTCAAGGTATCACTGTAGCCTGTTTAGCCATTGATGGAAACAGATTTCATTCAAGGTACTTCAGTAGGGGAAAGAGACCTTGGTATAGAACTGAGCTTAACTCGCAATACCATCAAAGACAGTTGGAGATTTATAGCCAATAAACAGATAGAAGGGGTCAGTGAATGGAAAAATACTAAGAGGAACTTGATTAAACATCAAGGGTAGGGGGAATTCTTGCTAAACTGGCTTAACAGGATTTTTGCTAAAGGCAGGCCAAGGACTTAGATATCAAGGGTGAGCAATGAGGAATTTGATCAGGTATTCAAGGTACAGTACGAGGATTTTCACTGAACTGATTAAGCAGGATTCTTGTTAATAGTGGGCTCAGCAGGCTAGCCGGGAAAGAACAAGGTCAAGGCCTAGTTGAGCAGAGGACCCACGGAGTCTGACTAAAGGTTTTAACTGGACTTCAATAATGCCACCTTTGTGATATTCAACCTTGGAAGCATGTTTGCTTCATGCTGTTGCTAATCTCTGAGTTGCCTAACCAGTGTTTGTTTGGTTTCTCAACATTTTTATCACTTATGTAATCACTTTCCTGCATTAAATTTGTTCTACTTTGTTGTTGTTATACTTGTTAATAAAATATAACATACATATAGAAAAGTGCAAAACCCTAAGTGTATATGAACCCTAAACTTGATGAATTTGCACAAAGTGAAAATACACCCAGGAAATTGTCATCCAGATCAAGAATTACAACTTGAGCAACATCCCAGAAACCCTCACTTGTCCTCTTACAGTCAAAACTGCTGAGGTCATAAATCAGCTTTGCATATTTTATACTTTAAGACAAATAGAAAAATATTGTATGTACTTGTTGGGCAGATAAAATGTATTATGCTCACTTTGTTAAAGATGCCGTCGCCCAGGTGATATTAATATGTGTTGAGAATCCTTGTAGCCTGGGGCTTGGTTTTGGGATTAAGCCTTTCCTACCCTTTTTGATGTGGGGTGGTACAATCCAATCATGCCTCAGAGGTGACTTTGTATTAAAGACTTCCCTACTTTGTATATTGGATTAGAGGTTGTGAAGCTACAGTATAAAGTGGGGGCAAAACGGGAGTTTGTGCTCTTGGTTCCTGAGATTAGCATGAGAGAGCAGAGAGAGTAGAGCCAGCAGCAGGAGGAGGCCACGTGGAGGAGGCCAGGAAAAGCAGCCAAGATGGCGGAGTGCTGAGTGAGATGCCAGTTTGTGCAGTTTGACGCTGGAGAAGGAAGGAGATGGGGAACTGAGGAGAATAAGTCTGGTGAGCTAGAAACCTTTGATTCTAGGAAACTCGGATAAATCAGTAGCTTTGTGAGCACTGAATGTAATTGGATTTTGGAGCCCAGTGTGTATTTTTACTTGCCCGCCGGGTGCAAACTAAGATTAAAGACTATGGCCCACCAGCTTTTGGCTCCGCTGTTTCTTTACCAACTATCTGAATCCAATGCGAACCTGCATGGGCCGGGCTGCTGTGATAGTGGCTCTGGCCCTGCCTACTGGCTCTACATTTGGCGTAGTCGGCAGGATTCGATACAGATCGGCAAGGAGCCTTTGAGTGGTGGAGTAGAGGACTGGCTGCTGTTATGGTTCCCCATGGCTGTCCTTTTGGGGACCATAGGCTGGCTGACTTTTACAGCCATGCGTGAGGAAACTAAGAGCTTTGTGGAAGAGGCTGCCCGGGACCTGCAAACCGAGCAGCGGAAGGAGCTGAAGCAAACTCAGGAGAAACCGATGCTGACCCTGGAGCTGGAGGAAATGCTGGAGGAGGAGGCCAACCAGGTGTTCGAGATTCGCCTGGAAATGGAGCAAATGCTGGAGGAGGATTCAGAGGTTCGTGAGTTGCAGCTTGCCCTGGATGTTGCAGAGAGCCAGCAGCGGCAGGAGGCCAGGGCTGAGGCTGAGGCCGGGGCTGAGGCTGAAGCTGAGGCCGGGTCTGGAGCTGCAAGGTCTGCGGAGCAGAAGGCGGCGGCAGCCCGGGGCTTGAGACCGGCAGCGGGAGCTGGTGTTTTCAGTTCCTCTTTGGAGGATGAGGAGAATTGGGCTGGAGTTGTGATCTGCAGTCTCCAGAAGATGGAAGCCCAGCTGGAAGGAGCACCTACTATGGCCCTGGTAGGTCTGCGATTTGGGGAAATAGGGCTGGACATGCTCGCTAGAGCCAAGATGGAAATGCTGACTGCCATTGCCACGTGCCCCTTTTTGGGACTGTGTAAGACCTGCCAGGACGGCAGGGATGAGGGGGGTGGCTGATGCCCCATGTGCGTGGGCCGATTTCCTGGACTACGACCGGAGTGGGCACTGACTCCTTTGTTGGATGGACTTACGGATTATGGATTTTGGACAATGTGAAATACCTTGATGGGGGTGGGGGGTGGCTTTGCTGGAAGCACTCCCCTGCCCCGGGAAGCTTTTCCGTGGCTAGAAAGAAGGCCAAGGACATTTTGTGCTTTGGGCAAAGTGCTCAGAGACTGGTGAAGTGTACCTTTATGATTGTTGAAATTGTATAATTTGCCATGTTGTAATTTGTGTAATGTTCCAATTTCCTTGCACAGGGATGCCGGTGGTATAGATTGTGGGTAGTAAAGTGAGCATAGGGGTGGATTGTTGGGCAGATAAAATGTATTATGCTCACTTTGTTAAAGATGCCGTCGCCCAGGTGATATTAATGTGTGTTGAGAATCCTTGTAGCCTGGGGTTTGGTTTTGGGATTAAGCCTTTCCTACCCTTTTTGATGTGGGGTGGTACAATCCAATCATGCCTCAGAGGTGACTTTGTATTAAAGACTTCCCTACTTTGTATATTGGATTAGAGGTTGTGAAGCTACAGTATAAAGTGGGGGCAAAACGGGAGTTTGTGCTCTTGGTTCCTGAGATTAGCATGAGAGAGCAGAGAGAGTAGAGCCAGCAGCAGGAGGAGGCCACGTGGAGGAGGCCAGGAAAAGCAGCCAAGATGGCGGAGTGCTGAGTGAGATGCCAGTTTGTGCAGTTTGACGCTGGAGAAGGAAGGAGATGGGGAACTGAGGAGAATAAGTCTGGTGAGCTAGAAACCTTTGATTCTAGGAAACTCGGATAAATCAGTAGCTTTGTGAGCACTGAATGTAATTGGGTTTTGGAGCCCAGTGTGTATTTTTACTTGCCCGCCGGGTGCAAACTAAGATTAAAGACTATGGCCCACCAACTTTTGGCTCCGCTGTTTCTTTACCAACTGTCTGAATCCAATGCGAACCTGCATGGGCCGGGCTGCTGTGATAGTGGCTCTGGCCCTGCCTACTGGCTCTACAGTACTTTTTTAAGTCTTTTTTCTTGGCCCAACATTATACCTGTAAGGTTTATCATTGTCATGTCTATTTGTAGTTTATTCATTCTAGTGCCTATATAGCATAGCATTGTGTGAATATACCATTTATCCATTCTAGGAATCACAAATAGTTGAGAAGTTTTCAGATTTTGGCTTGAATAGGGGCGCTATGAACATTGTTATATGTTTCATTTGGTGAGCATAGTATGCATTTCTCTTAAACA
Organism: Saccopteryx leptura; assembly: GCF_036850995.1. Lineage (NCBI taxonomy): Eukaryota > Metazoa > Chordata > Mammalia > Chiroptera > Emballonuridae > Saccopteryx > Saccopteryx leptura. The sequence continues at coordinate 313,074,063 of NC_089504.1, forward strand.
CTGATATAGATGTAGATGTAGATAGAGATAGAGATAAATAGAGATAGATTGATAGCTATACAGAGATAGAGATAGAGATAGAGAGAGATAGAGATAGAGATAGAGATAGAGATAGAGATAGAAATAGAGCCTGACTAGGCAGTGGCAGAGTGTTGGACTGGGACCAGATTAGAAACCGCGAGGTTGCCGGCTTGAGCGTGAGATAGTAGACATGACCTCATGGTCACTGGCTTGAGCCCAGGGTTGCTGGCTTGAGCAAAGGGTCACTGGCTTGGCTAGAGCGCTCCTGTCAAGGCACTTATGAGATTTCCTTCCTGTCTGTCTGTCCCTCTCTGTCCCTCTCTTTCTCTCAAAAAAGAAAAAAAAGATAGAGATAGAAAGAGATAGACTTAGACAAAGACATAGAAGAATGCAAATATTGAATCACAGATGTGCTTCTGTTCAGTTTAGTACTGTATGTACTGCCAGTTTTATCAAAGTGATTGTACGAATTTACAAATTTCAACCATTACTTTTGGATTTTTTAAGCACTTAATATTGTAATCATTTTAACTGTTTTTGTTTATTGGAAATATTCCATTTTCTTTTTAAGTATTTCAATTGTTTAATGAAGACAAGCTTTCCAAAGCACTTCTATACTTTCTAAATTCAATAATATAAATTGCTGCATATTTGGAATGCAAATTCTAAGTTGTATTAAATATACTAAGAAATTGCTCAATTACACATTTTAAATTGTAAGCTCAAGGCTGCTATGCCAAATTGCTCTCTAAACTGCCAAGGAAGTTATTAAAGCACTGCATATGTTACTGAACTGAAGTGATTCTTTTGCCTGTGTGCATCAAAGCCCCAAAAAATGTGAACAGGAGTTTGCAGAAAAGAAAATAAAGGTTTATGTAAGGAATTGGTGCCAAGCCCAGAGATACAAATGAGTTAGTGGCCTAAGCCATGAAATTTTGTTTCATTTTTCATCTGACAGAAAGAGGGGCAAGAGTACAGCATTTGGGGGATTTTTTTTTTAAAGTTACTTATTGGTTTTACAGAAAGGAAGGGAAGAAGAGAGAAATAGAAATGTTGATTCGATCTGTTCCTATATGTGCCCTGACTGGGGATTGAACCAGTAACCTTTGCATACCGGAATGACGCTCTAATCAACGGAGCTATCTGGTCAGGGCAGGATTGTTTTTTAACTCTGTGAATTCTCTTAGTGCTCTTCCTTAGATAATTCAGTGAGAACATTATCACCCATATCTAGGGGCACTTTTTCTTTGTTTTTTTGTTTGTTTGTTTGGTTGGTTTTTTTTTTTACAGGGACAAAGAGTCAGAGAGACAGATAGATAGGGACAGACAGACAGGAATGGAGAGAGATGAGAAGCATCAATCATCAGTTTTTTGTTGTGACACCTTAGTTGTTCACTGATTGATTTCTCATATGTGCCTTGACCGCGGACCTTTAGCAGACCGAGTAACCCCTTGCTCGAGCTAGCAACCTTGGGTCCAAGCTGGTGAGCTTTTTGCTCAAGCCAGACGAGTCTGTGCTCAAGCTGGCGAACTTGGGATCTCGAACCTGGGTCCTCCACATCCCAGTTCAACGCTCTATCCACTGCGCCATGCCTGGTCAGGCTATCTTTGTTCTTATATAACATCAAGTCCTGTAAACATCTGTTCTTATATAACATCAAGTCCTGTAAACATCTGTTGAAAAAAATCTTTATTGAAATTATAGGCCTGACCTGTGGTGGCACAATGAGATAAAGCCGTCGACCTGAAACACTGAGGTTGCTGGTTCGAAACCTTGGGCTTGCCTGGTCAAGGCACATATGGGAGTTGATGCTTCCTGCTCCTCCCCCTTCTCTCTCTCTCCCCTCTCTCTAAAAATCAATAAATAAAATATTTTAAAAAAAAGAAATTATATAGGCAGTAAATAGGCTTATTCTATGATTTGTATTTTTTAATTATTATGTTATACTATCTCTATTAATTATCTACCATTTTTGGCTGCACATTATAGAACACTTAACTAACAGTGACTCAAATAAGGACTTTTTTTAAAAAACAAAAAATTTGGAGATAAGGTGTATTGGCATCCAAGTCCAGGCCAATGCCCTGTGATACTCTTTGTGTATGCCTCATGGTTACAAAATAGTTGCTGGAACTCCAGACATCAGTTCAGCTTTCAAGAGGGAATAAGGTGATAAAAGGTGGTATCAGCCACATCCATCTCTCTGTCTTAGTCTACTAAGACTGCTATAACAAAACTATCATAGACTGAGCGGATTTAACAACAAACATTTATTTCTCACTGTTCTGGAGGCTGGTAAGTCCAAGGTCATAGCGCTGGCAGATGTCATGTCTGGCAAGATCCTACTTCCTGGTTCATAGATTTTTTTTTTGTCTTCTCACTATGTCTCACATGACAGAAGGGACAAAAGAGTTCTCTGGGTCTTCTTTTATAAGGGCACTAATCCTAGTCATGAGGGTTCCATCCTCGTGATTTAATCACCTCACAACAGCCCCTACCTCCTAATATCATCACATTGAGGATTAGTTTTCAGCATGTGAATTTTGGGGAGACACAAACATTTAATCTATAGCAGTCTCTTTCATCAGAAAAGAACAACTTTTTTCCCTACTCATGAACAGTTTTCTGTTCATGTCACACTGACCTCAATTGGCTTCAAGTAAGATTAATAAAGTCAGACTATGGCTTTCTGGGTCTCTGTGGTACAGACTGCCATGAACTGTGTCAACCACAAAATTGTGGCTAAAATGAACCCTAAATGGTTGTGTTCCTTGGGAAATTAAGCTCTATTTCTGGAACACGCATACAGGAAGAGGCAACCTAGAGTCATTTTCTTTTGCAGTCTTAATTTTAAACTCCACAAGGGCTTAACGCTTCTGTTCTCTTTAGAGATACAGCTATCTCATTTTGTATTTCACTAAAAGAAAGATAATACTTATAATTAGAGGCAAGTTGAATCTGTTGGACAAAGATTTTGGCTTCAGCTCCACTTTATTTTGGAGCCCTGCGGCAACATTCTTCCATGTAGTTTTGTATTCAAACCTTTGTGTATAAAAATCATAAAAATAGAAAAAAACAAAAGTATCAAGAAATAAGGCGAGGGAAGTATAATAACAGGTTAGAATCTTCCATAGTTTATTCAGCTAGCAAAACAGCGCTGATAATTTCAAAAAATTACAGGGACAGAAAACTAATCAAAATGTTCTTGTTTCAACAACAGTATTTGCTTATTATATTGTGAATAACCATAAATACGTACAGTTTATTTTTAGTAATAAAAATTAAAATACCATGGTTGTAAGCTGTCCTTTCTATTTTCCTGCCTTTCAACCACTGAACTGGTTCTCCCAAAAGTCACAGAGCTGAGGGGCTGTGCGGGCGGACCCCAGGGCCTGCGGCTCCAAAGGGCCTGTTCTGGTCCTTCTCCAGAGACACAGTGGCTTTCATGAGTGTCACCCCTCTCATCCTGGAGAGGCTTCAAGCACATCCTGGGCAAGAATGCGGCTGCCGCGCTGGGTTTACATCTTTAGGATTGACACTCAGCCCCCTCGTGCTCTCCTGGGCCAGCTTGTGAAAGAAGTGGCCCATGCCCTCCAGAGTCACACTGTCATCGTCGTTGAAACAGAAGCCGAGAGAGAGAGGAAGGAGTGGGAGGCCCACAGATGCAGGCTGACCTGGCAGCTGACAGCAGCTTCCACTTCGGTGGAATAATTCTGATGGATTTGGGAGCTTGTGGTTGTTTAGCAACAAGGAGCTAAGGTCAAATAACAGTGCTGGCTGGGCTCAGAGGCTGAGGATGGCGGAGGAGGTATGAAGGGGGTGCCTGGGAAAGAGGATGGAGGGTGAGGGGAGGCTGGGAGAAGGGGCCTCCCTGGCTCTGTCCCATCCAAACACTGTTGAAGTAAGAGACACACCCTAGAGGACCACCAAGGGCATTGCCCTGTGCAGCCATTTTTTAAAATGAGGTACAAATACACGTACTAATCCAGAAGGATCCTAGATATATCACTAAGTTAAAGAAACAAGAGGCAGAAGAGAATCTGTAATAGGCTATGGATATAAAGGGGTTCAATAGTGAGTAACCTCACAGGGTAATATGATCATAAATTCTTAAAAGGGTAGGTCACGGTGGGTAGTCCATGAAATCAGTAACCACCCTCAAGAGAATGCATAATCTTTTAACTATCTGTTGGGCAGATAAAATATATTATGCTCACTTTGTTAAAGATGGCACTGCCCACGTGGAAGCCTGTCACCCAGGTGATATTAATGTGTGTTGGGGGCAGGCAGGATCCTTGTAGCCTGGGGCTTGGTTTTAGGAATAAGTCTTTCCCACCCTTTTTGATGTGGGGTGGACTTTGTATTAGAGACTTCCCTATTTTTTATATTGGATTAAAGGTTTTGATTTCTGCACTATAAAGTGGGGCAGACTGGGAGCTTGCTCTCTCGGTTCCTGAGATTAGCATTAGAGCAGAGAGCAGGTTGGAGAGCACAGTAAGGCCACGTGGAGGAGAGAAGAGGCAGCCAAGATGGTGGAGTGCTGAAAGAGAAGCCAATTAGTGCAGAGTTTGTCTAGAGAGAGGGAGATGGGGAACAAAGGAGAATGAGGCTAGTGAGCTAGAAACCTTTGATTCTAGGAAACTCAGATAAGTCAGTAGCTTTGTGAGCACTGAATGAGTGGGTTTTGGAGCCAAGTGTGTGTTTTTACTTGCCCTCTGGGTGCAAGCTAGGATTAAAGATAATGGCCTACCAGTTCGTGGCTCTGTTGTTTCATTATCATCTGTCCAAATCCAATGTGAACCTGCATGGGCCAGGTGGCTGTGATGGTGGCCGTGTAGACTGGCTTTACACTATCCTATAATCCAATGGCCACCTTACTTTCTCTCACTTTCATGTATTCTTCCTTAAGTTATCCCCTTAATTTCAAATGCATAAAATAAACTGCAAAACTGTCATTCTTGCAAGCATTTGAGATCTTCTTTCTCAGCAATTGTCATTAGTTTAGGCTTGAATAAACTCATAAAAATTCTATACAGATTCGAACTTTTCTTACATCAATGATGCCAATGTGGCAATAAATGGAGTATAAGTAATAGTCACATTGGTCTGGTTAGTATAGAAGACCCTGTAGGAAACAAAAGAGAAAGGTTAGATAATTGATACTAATTACCAAGAATAACCACCAGTGCCATTGTGTGTGTGTGTGTGTGTGTGTGTGTGTGTGTGTGTGTGTGTGTGTGTGTAAACACATACTTTTCTACTCTAGGTTCCCATCACTGCCTTCTGGGATTATGAGGAGCTATTTCTAGTCACTGAATTTGCTTTCAGTCTCTGATTTTTTTCAGTTTCTCTTAATAATATGAAGGCAACATATTCCTCAAGTATCACTTTTGTTACATAAATAAACAGTGTAATTAATTGTTACTATAAGCTTCTTTTTTTTTAATTCACTTTAGAGAGAGAGAGAGAGAGAAAGTGTGGGGAGGAGCAGTAAGCATCAACTCCCATATGTGCCTTGACGAGGCAAAGCCAGGGTTTTGAACCCGCAACCTCAGGATTCCAGGTTGACACTTTGTCCACTGCGCCAACACAGGTCAGGAACTATCAGCTTTTTAAATGCCCTATGCATTTACCATTGAAGGGATTCAAGATGAGCCTCCCCAAGATGTGCCATTTTGACATGTGGATTATTCTGAGCTAAAGTTGACCAAGACTCAGCAAACTCAAGAAAAACTTTCCCTCTACTTTAACAACCTAAAAGAATTTGGACAGGTGGCCTGGCCTGGAAAGCAAGATAACTTTTTATCTGAGTGCCCTATCTGTATGACACAAACATCTGATTACTAAACGTCCGCTCTACTTATCATGCCATGAATTACTTCCTACCCTTTGAAGCATACTATAGTCTTCAACTGCCTGGTTTTGGGTCATATTGTTTTTTGTTTGTTTGTTTTTTTTAGAGAGAGAGAGAAAGAGGAAGAGGGAGGGAGGGAGGGAGGAGAGAGATAAGAATCATCAACTGGTGGTTGCTTCACTTTAGTTGTTCATTGATTGCTTTTCATACATACCTTGATGTGGGTGGGGGGGCTCAAGCTGACCCAGTGACCCCTTGCTTAAACCAGCAACAGCAACCTTGGACTCAAGCCAGCGACAATATGATTGTGTGGATGATCTCATGCTCAAGCCGACAAGCCCATACTGTAACCAGTGACCTCAGGGTTTTGAATCAGGACCTTCAGCATCCCGGCCAATATTCAATCCACTGCGCCACCACCTGGTCAGGCTGGGTCTTATTGTCTTTATGCGGCCTCCATATGTAAGTAATTAAACCAGTTGGATGGGGTTTCTTTGTTTTTGTTTTTGGTTTTTGTATTTTTCTGAAGTGAGAAGTGGGGAGGCAGAGAGACAGACTCCTGCATGTGCCCGACTGGGATCCACCCGGCATGCCTACTAGGTGGCAATGCTCTGTCCATCTGGGGCATTGCTCCGTTGCAACCGGAGCCACTCTAGCGCCTGAGGCAGAGGCCACAGAGCCATCCTCAGCGCCCTGGCCAACTTTGCTCCAATATGAGCTTTGGCTGTGGGAGGAAAAGACAGAGACAGAGAGAAAGGAGAGGGGGAAGGGTAGAGAAGCAGATGGGTGCTTCTCCCGTGTGCCAGGAATCGAACCCGGAACTTCCACATACCAAGTCAACGCTCTACCACTGAGTCAACCAGCCAGGGCCAAATCAGTTTTTGTCTTTTTAATCTGTCTCATGTCCATTTGATTATTACACCAGCCAAAGAATCTCAAAGAGTACAATAGAAAATTTGTACTCCCCATACCATTATTTTATGAATATGAATTTTACAATTTAGTTTATGTTATTATGAGGAATAATAGTCACAAGTACTTTCTAAAAATGGGAAGCAGAACATAAAAGTAATCCCTAGTTATATTGTTCTTACAAAAACAATTCTTGAATAAGTCAGTTAATCTCTCTAAATTTTAATTTAAAAAAGAATCTGTAAAATATAAACAATAATCCCCCCCCCTCCCCCCCAGAATTAAATACACAGAAAACCTTTAGCAGAGTGCCAGGCATATAGTAATTACGCAACAAAAGGACACTATTTAGAATTTAAGAACTTAAATCTTACTATCTGTATAAATATTTAATTTTTATTTATTTGTTTTTATTTTTTACAGAGACAGAGAGTGAGTCAGAGAGAGGGATAGACAGGGACAGACAGACAGAAACGGAGAGAGATGAGAAGCATCAATCATTAGTTTTTCATTGCACGTTGCAACACCTTAGTTGTTCATTGATTGCTTTCTCATATGTGCCTTGACCGCGGGCCTTCAGCAGACCGAGTAAACCTTTGCTGGAGCCAGCGACCTTGGATTCAAGCTGGTGAGCTTTTCCTCAAACCAGATGAGCCCGCACCCAAGCTGGCAACCTTGGGGTCTCGAACCCAGGTCCTCTGCATCCCAGTCCGACGCTCTATCCACTGCGCCACCGCCTGGTCCGGCTATCTGTATAAATATTTAAATAACGAATTGAGAATAGTACTTAAGAAAATCACCTAAGTACCAAATAATTACTTTCTTAATCTTAAACTGTTTAATCTAATGATATTCTGGGCCCAGGGAAAAATCTTTGACCCCATTCTTGATGCCCATAAGTAAGATCTATTTGTAACTAGGGAATAAAAGTTCTTGAAAGCACAACCTTGTAAGTAATTCAGTTAAGGTGGCCCTTTCCCATCAATGTTAGGCCCATTTTCTCTTTTTTTTTTTTTGCATTTGAACACTTTTAAGTGCCACATGGTCCCATGGCTCCAAGTTGCACTCTTAAAAAGCCACTTTTAAACTGTTCTTCCTTAGAGCCTAGCAAAAGGACAACATATTACAAAAGGAGAGATCACAGCCATACCAAGCCTGGTCTACAATGTCTGATTGTCTTCTTTCAATCCTGAGAAGGTTGTCCTAGCAACCAGCTTTTCTAACTTGTTCTATTTCTCCTTCTTAAAGCCTTTGAAGCGAGTCTCTTTTCCATCCTTGCCTTTGAAGTTATTCTGAATAGAATACTAAAGATTATCTATTAACAGCCCTGGGAGATTTCTGAATGCCCCAGAGGAATCTGGGGCTTTTTCTCAAGCCACAGTTATAACTATAGGCATGTGGCTTCATGTGATTACAGCCCAACCTGCTAGTGTGATTAACTAACCAACCAACTAATATTTCTTGAACAATTTTTTATAGTCTGGGCACTTTGGGGTCTCTGACTTCCATAAACCTGCCCTATTCAATATTGAAGCAATGATCATACATGGCAATCAATCATTTGAAGTAAGGCTGGTCCAAATTGAGGTGTACCATAGTGTTAAATGTACACCAAATTTTGATGACTTGGTACAAAAAAAATGTAAAATATATCATGAATAAATTTTTATGTTGATTATATTTTGAAATCATAATGTTTTAGATATATTGGGTTAAGTAAAATAAATTATTAAAGTTAATTTTACCAATTTCTTTCCACTTTAAAATGACTATTAGAAAATTTAGAATTACAGATGGCTCCCAATACATTTCTGTTGGATAGTGCAACTGTAAACATATGCATCAAAATTTTCTGAAAAATTTGTTTAAATATAGATTCTAGGTCTTACTATGTATCTATGGAATCAGATAGTCTGGGTAGTGAGGTTGTGGGCAAAAAAAAAAAAAAGGCTCTATAATAAATCTGACAAGTTTAGTGACCTAAAGTGACCTCAAAATGATTTGATCATGGATTCCTAACTCGGAAGATCATGGTGTATAGTAATGCCCCAGGCATGTAAATTCTTAGTAAGTTTTATCTTTGCCTTAAGCAAGCCCTGTCCGTTCTTCCTGTGCATCTTTGAAATGCTCTTTTTAGACCCCTCAGAAGATAAATCACCTTCAAGAATGCACATAACCTTGTTAATTATCCTGTAACCCAACCCCAGACTTGCTTTCTCCCTCCTTCATGTACTCTTTCCTACTTCTCTCCTTAACTCTAAATGCGTAAAAAAACCCTGCAAACCTGTCCTTCCCAGGAGCAGGTAAGATCTTGCTTGGGCATTGTTTTCAGTTTGGCTCCAATGAACTTATAAATATTCTCTACAGGTTTGGACGTTGCTTAGATTCATAAGGTCTAGGAATGGATCTGAGAATTTTCAACACTGGTTCTATTTGATTCTTATGCACATGTAACTTTAAAAATCACCGATTTTACCCTGGCTATGTAGTTCAGTTGATTAGAAGGTTGTCCCAATACGCCAAGGCAACAGTTTCAAGCCCCAGTTACAGTACATACAAGAATCAACAAATGAATGCATAAACGGGTGGAACAACAGATTGATGTTTCTCTCTCTCTCTCTCTCTCTCTCTCTCTCTCTCACTCTCTCTCTCTCTCTCTCTCTCTCTCGCTGTCCTTTCCTCACTCTCTCTAAAATCAAATTTAAAAAATTTACTCGTCACTTAACTAATAATGTATGAGCCAAGAGTTATTTCTACTCCAAATATACTGCTCACAAAAATTAGGAGATATTTCAAAATGAAAATTGTTGGGCAGATAAAATATATTAGGCTCACTTTGTTAAACATGGCGCTGCCTACATGGAAGCCCGTCACCCAGGTGATAATATTAATTGCCCTTCTTGCTTGGGATAGACGTGATTATATTAATGTGTGTTGGGGGCAGGCTGTGGGCAGGCGGGATCCTTGTAGCCTGGGGCTTGCTTTTGGGACTAAGCCTTTCCCACACCCTTGACTGATTGCATGATGTGGGGGGTACACTCTCATGAGGAATCCCATTATGCCTCAGATAAGTGACTTTGTATCAGAGACTTCCTTGTTTGTATATTTTATTAAAGGTTTTGATTTCTACACTACATATAAAGTGGGGCAGATGGGGAGCTTGCTCTCTCTCGGTTTCTGAGATTAGTATTAGGTAGGAGAGCAGAGTAAGGCCACGTGAAGGAGAGGAGAAGCAGCCAAGATGGTGGAGTGCTAAAGGAGAAGCCAATTAGTGCAGAGTTTGTGCAGGAGAAGGAGATGGGGAACAGAGGTGAATAAAGCCAGTGAGCTAGAAACCTTTGATTCTAGGAAACTCGGATAAGTCAGTGGCTTTGGGAGACCTGAATGGAAAAGGAAGTGTTTTCCCACTGTGTGTATTTCTTGCCTGCTGAGTGCAAGCTAGGATTAAAGCTAATGGCCCACCAGTTCTTGGCTCCATTGTTTCATTCCCGTCTGTTCAAATCTAATGCGAACCTGCATGGGCCAGGTGGCTGTGATAATGGCCCTGGCTACTGGCTTTATAAATATGAAGCGATAAAAAAAAGAAAAATTTGGCCCTGGCCGGTTTGCTCAGTGGTAGAGCGTCGGCCTGGCGTGCAGAAGTCCCAGGTTCGATTCCCGGCCAGGGCACACAGGAGAAGCGCCCATCTGCTTCTCCACCCCCCCCCCTCCTTCCTCTCTGTCTCTCTCTTCCCCTCCTGCAGCCAAGGCTCCACTGAAGCAAAGTTTGACTGGGCGCTGAGGATGGCTCCGTGGCCTCTGCCTCAGGTGCTAGAATGGCTCTGATTGCAGCAGAGCTATGCCCCAAGATGGGCAGAGCATCGCCCCCTGGTGGGCATGCTGGGTGGATCCCTGTCGGGCGCATGCGGGATTCTGACTGCCTCCCCGTTTCCAACTTCAGGAAAAAAAAATTTTTTGATTTTTTTAATTAAACAACAACATTAGAAAAGCAAACAAGTCAAAGAAAGTTGTTTGATTATGCAAATGAGATGCAAAACCAACTTTTATTTCATTGGTGAAAATGCACTAAAAGGCTGAAAGTACTGGAGTATCTGCACAGTCCCTGATCCCCTAATTTTTGTGAGCAGTGTAAAATAACTGTTTAGACAGATAATGAGAACAGATAATTTGTGATGGTTAAGACAGGTTCCCTCCAGTGAGCCCAAAGTGGTTTCTGGCACCATTCCAATAAAGAAGAGCAAACAACTAAATACTTGAACTTGAGCTGGGCAACTGTGGGTCAAATAAGTTTGCAAATATGATATATATGTTTGCTCGCTTATAGTTTGCATTGGGTGTGGGGGACAGAATGTAAACAGGCAGGGTCGTTATAGCCTAAGGCTTAGTTTTAAGACTAAGCCTTTCTCACCCTGGGGTGGCGCACTCTCATGAGAAATCCCATTATGCTTCAGATAATTGACTTTGTATCAGAGACTTTCTTGTTTGTATATTAGATTAAAGGTTTTGATTTCTACACAATAAAATGGGGAAGAGGAGCCCATACTGAAAGAGAGAGCAGGAAAAGGCCATGTGGAGGAGAGGAGAGGCAGCCAAGATGGTGGAGTGCTGAGGGAGAAGCCAGTTTGTGCAAAGTTTGTGCAGAGAGGAGATGGGGAACAGAGATTGTTGGTCAAATAAGTTTGTAAATGTGATATATATGTTTGCTCGCTTGTGACTTGTATTGGGTGTGGGGGACAGGCTATAAGCAGGCCAGGTCGTTGTAGCCTGGGGTTTGGTTTTGGGACTAAGCTTTTCCCCACACCCTTGAATGATTGTATTATCTGGGTGGTGCACTCTCATGAGGAATCCAATTATGCCTTGGATGGGTGACTTTGTGTCGGAGACTTCCTTGTTTGTATATTGGATTAAGGGATTTTGGTTTTCTACACTATAAAGTGGGACAGACCAGGAGCTTGGACACACAGTTCCTGCTATCACAATTGCAGGGGCTTCCCTGATCCCTTGCCCTTCATGGGAAGAGCTGGTTTTCTGCTTTTCCCTTGTCTTCTTTTGTGGTTTGCCTGTCTTGGTGAGACACCAATAAATAGGATGGCCCCCCGTCCTCTGACTCCACCATTTCTTTATCGTCTGCCCGAATCCAATGGGAACCTGCATGTGAATGGCCACGATGGCGGCTCCTGGCCCTACAACTGGCGTAGTTTCCGGCAGGATTCAGAGATTGGTATGGAGCCACCACCCTTGATGGGTGGGATAGAGTACTGGTTGCTGCTCTGGCTCCCCATGGCTGTCCTTTTAGGGGCCATGGGCTATGTAAAGCCAGAAGCCACGGCCAGGGCCACTATCACAGCAGCCCGGCCTATGCAGGTTCGCATTGGATTCGGACAGTCGGTAAAGAAACCATGGAGCCAAAAACTGGTGGGCCATAACCTTTAATCCTACCTTGCACCCGGCGGGCAAGTAAAAATACACACTGGGCTCCAAAACCCAATCACATTCAGTGCTCACAAAGCCACTGACTTATCCGAGTTTCCTAGAATCAAAGGTTTCTAGCTCACCAGCCTTCTTCTCCTCAGTTCCCCATCTCCTGCCTTATCCCAGATACAAACTCTACACAAACTGGCATCTCACTCAGCACTCCGCCATCTTGGCTGCTTCTCCTGGCCTCCTCCACGTGGCCTCCTTTAGCTGCTGGCTCTACTCTCTCCGCTCTCTCATGCTAACCTCAAGAACCAAGAGCCCAAACTCTCGTTCCGTCCCCATTTTATAGTGTAGAAATCCAAACCCTTAATCCAATATACATAACAGGGAAGTCTCTAATACAAAGTCACTTCTCTGAGGCATGATTGGATTGTACCACTCCACATCAAGACGGGTGGGAGAGGCTTAATCCCAAAACCAAGCCCCAGGCTACAATGATCCTGTCTGCCTCCAACACACATTAATATCACCTGGGCGATGGCATCTTTAACAAAGTGAGCATAATACATTTTATCCGCCCAACAATCCACCCCTATGCTCACTTTACTACCCACAATTTACACTACCGGCATCCCTGTGCAAGGAAATTAGAACATTACACAAATTACAACAGCAAAAATCATACAGTTTCAACAATTACAAAGGTACATTTCACCAGTCTCTGAGCACTTAGCCCAAAGCGCAAAATGTCCTCGGTCTTCTTTCTAGCCACGGGAAAAGCTTCCCGGGGTAGGGGAGTGCTTCCAGCAAAGCCACCCCCCACCCCCATCAGGGTATTTTACATTGTCCAAAATCCGTAATCCGAAAGTCCATCCAACAAAGGAGCCAATGCCCACTCCGGTCGTAGTCCAGGAAATCAGTCCACGCACATGGGTCATCAGCCACCCCCCTCATTCCTGCCGTCCTGGCAGGTCTTACACTGTCCCAAAGAGGGGCACGTGGCAATGGCAGTCAGCATTTCCATCTCTGCTCCGGAAAGCATGTCCAGCCATATTTCCCAAAATCGCAGACCTACCAGGGCCGAAGTAGGTGCTCCTTCCAGCTGCGCTTTCACCTTCTGGAGACTGCGGATTGCAACTCCAGTCCGATTCTCCTCATCCTCCAAAGAGGGACTGAAAACACCAGCTCCGGCTGCCGGGCTCGAGCCTCCGTCTGCCGCCACCTTCTGCTCCACAGACCTTGCAGCTCCGGACCCGGCCTCAGCTTCAGCTTCAGCTTCAGCCTCAGCCTCAGCCTCAGCCCCGGCCTCCTGCCGCTGCTGGCTCTCCACAACATCCAGGGCAAGCTGCAACTCACGAACCTCTGAATCCTCCTGCGTTTGCTCCATTTCCAGGCGAATCTCGAACACCTGGTCGGCCTCCTCCAGCATTTTCTCCAGCTCCAGGGTCAGCATCGGTTTCTCCTGCGTTTGCTCCATCTCCTTCCGCTGCTCGGTTTGCAGGTCCCGGGCGGCCTCTTCCACAGAGCTCTCGGTTTCCTCACGCATGGCTGTAAAGGTCAGCCAGCCTACGATCCCCAAGAGGACAGCCATGGGGAACCCTAACACTAGCCAGTCCTCTACTCCACCACTCAAAGGCTCCTTGCCGATCTGTATCGAATCCTGCCACAGACTACGCCAAATGTAAAGCCAGCAGGCAGGGCCGGGTCCACTAACACAGCAGCCCGGCCTATGCAGGTTCGCATTGGATTCGGACAGTCGGTAAAGAAACCATGGAGCCAAAAACTGGTGGGCCATAACCTTTAATCCTACCTTGCACCCGGCGGGCAAGTAAAAATACACACTGGGCTCCAAAACCCAATCACATTCAGTGCTCACAAAGCCACTGACTTATCCGAGTTTCCTAGAATCAAAGGTTTCTAGCTCACCAGCCTTCTTCTCCTCAGTTCCCCATCTCCTGCCTTATCCCAGATACAAACTCTACACAAACTGGCATCTCACTCAGCACTCCGCCATCTTGGCTGCTTCTCCTGGCCTCCTCCACGTGGCCTCCTTTAGCTGCTGGCTCTACTCTCTCTGCTCTCTCATGCTAACCTCAAGAACCAAGAGCCCAAACTCTCGTTCCGTCCCCATTTTATAGTGTAGAAATCCAAACCCTTAATCCAATATACATAACAGGGAAGTCTCTAATACAAAGTCACTTCTCTGAGGCATGATTGGATTGTACCACTCCACATCAAGACGGGTGGGAGAGGCTTAATCCCAAAACCAAGCCCCAGGCTACAATGATCCTGTCTGCCTCCAACACACATTAATATCACCTGGGCGATGGCATCTTTAACAAAGTGAGCATAATACATTTTATCCGCCCAACAGGCTACATGTTTTTTACTCAAGAGGAAACTGCCCGAGGTCAAAAGCTTCAGTATGAATTGAAAATAGAACGGCAGAAAAGGCTGGAATTGGAGCGAGCACTGGAGAAGGAATTACGGGTTCGCGAGTTGCAGTTTACCCTGGAAGTTGAACGTGTTCACCGGCAGTTGTTGGAGAAACAACTGCGGATTCAAGAGCTCGAGTCTCAGCTTCTGGCCAAAAGCCAGCAGCCACAGGAGCCTAAACGGTCACCAAAGGAGCAGCAGCATCCGTGCCGGTGGATTGGCTTTGAGTCAGCGGGAGCAGGCGCTTGCGACTCCTCTTCTGAGGATGAGAAGGCTCAGGCTGAAGCTGCCATACGCACACTGAGAGCCCGACCGGTTGTCACCAAGAAGGTAAAAACCCAGCAACAAAGAGTCCCTCAGGGGCAGCCACAGCCTCCAGCCCAGGTAATGGAACACTCTGTGGTCCGGCCCTATACCCAGGCAGAGCTAATGGAGTTGGGGGCACAATTTAGGCAGAAACCTACTGAATCCCTGGTAGCCTGGTTACTACGATTATGGGATATAGGGGTGGATGGCATCATGCTCTCCGGAACAGAGATGGAGAAATTGGCCGCCATTACCACACACTCTTCCTTGAGGCAGCGTCTTCAGAACTGCCATGGCAACCCAGGAGACCATACCCTATTAGAATGGGTGATGGCTGCCATTCGTATGGTCTGGCAGAATGCTGGAGAACTGCCGGGGGCAATGAGTCGGTGGCAGTGCTACAGTGAGTTAGTAAAGGTCCTTCGAGAACTAGGTATGAAGAATGCTGTTTTCAACCCTGGGTCTCGTGGGCCAGACGAGGAAGTGTTTACGGCCAAAATGAGGGAATTTGTCCTTGCTAGCGCCCCGTCAGCCCTTTTTGGGTCACTTGTGGCTATCTTGGGCCCCTATGTGGGGCAGCCCATCAATGCAGTTACACAGATGGTAGCAGATTTGGGAGAGCTGGAGGCCGCTCGGGATCATAAAGCAGTGAGGGCTGCTGCCTATGTTTCCCCCCCAACTAACAAGGGAAACGGGCCTGTAAAGGTTACCCGAACACAGATGTGGGTAGACTTGATTGCGGCTGGAGCAGATAAGGGGAAATTGGATGGCCAGTCTAATAAAATTCTCTTGGAGCTTTGGCGGCAGCTTAAACCAGAACAAAAGTTCCAGCCACTGAGACGAAAGGCCCCAGCAGCTACCAATAAAACGTTTGGTGCACGCACAGCTCGGTTACAAGATTATATGATAGAGACGGCCGAGGGAGAGGGGAACTCCCAAGACCCACTGTACCAGTTTGAATAGGAAAAAGGCCGAGGGACCCGTCTAACGGGGATGGGCGGGGACTGGAGGCCACATGTGGAACTGGCTATCCACTGGTCCCCTTCCAATGTACAACAGGTGTTGGCCTTGGTGGATACAGGTGCAGAATGTTCCCTTCTCTATGGAAACCCAGAGCGGTTTGCTGGGACCCCAGTGGCCATTGACGGTTATGGGGGCCAAACTGTTCAAGTGAAGCCAATAACTATTCCATTGGGGATAGGGAGACTGCCTCCTAAGCCATATAAGGTGTATGTATCTCCTATTCCTGAATATATTTTGGGGGTAGATGTCTTGCAAGGACTGTGGTTGGAAACTACAGCTGGGGAGTTTCGGCTGCGGATCAGAGTTGTGAAGGCAGTATTGCGGGGACATGCATCACATTCCCCTTTGCAATTACCCGTCCCTCGGCGTGTGACTAACACCAAGCAGTACCACCTGCCAGGTGGTTATGAAGAAGTCACAGGGACAATCCTTGAACTAGAAAAGGTGGGGATCATCCGGCCAGCACACAGTCCTTACAACTCCCCAGTATGGCCTGTGCGCAAAGCAGATGGAACCTGGAGAATGACAGTAGATTACAGGGAACTTAATAAAGTTGTTCCCCCTTTGCACGCTGCTGTTCCTTCGATAGCTAACATGATGGATCGGCTAAGCCATGAGTTGGGGACATACCACTTTGTGGCAGACTTGGCCAATGCTTTTTTCTCTATTGATATAGCCGCAGAGAGTCAAGACCAATTTGCCTTCAGTTGGGAAGGGAGACAATGGACCTTTACAGTGTTACCCCAAGGCTATTTGCATAGCCCCACCTTGTGCCATGAGCTGGTGGCTGCTGACCTGGCTAAATGGAAACAGCCAGAGGTAGTCCGCATGTACCATTATATTGATGATATTATGCTAACTAGTGATTCTCTTTCAGAATTGGAGCAAGCAGTCCCTACCCTGCTATCCCATTTGAAAGCATGTGGCTGGGCAGTTAACGAGAACAAATTACAAGGACCTGGGTTATCTGTTAAATTCTTGGGAGTTGTCTGGTCGGGTAAGACAAAAGTTATCCCTGACGCAGTTATAGATAAGATTCAAGCCTACCCCGTGCCCACTACGGTAAAACAGTTACAGGAATTCTTAGGTTTGTTGGGGTATTGGCGAGCATTTATACCACATTTGGCTCAGTTACTACGCCCCTTGTACAACCTTATTCGAAAGGGGGTTCGCTGGGATTGGACTGAGCAGGCGCAAGGTTCATTTGCAGCTGCTAAGAGAGCTGTCAAGGTGGCACAGGCCTTGAATGTGTTTGATCCTGCCAGGCCCTGTGAGCTGGATGTTCATGGAACCTCGGAGGGGTTTGGATGGGGCTTGTGGCAGCGGACAGAGCGCCTACGGCAACCTATTGGATTTTGGTCCCAATTGTGGAAAGGTGCTGAAGTTCGTTACTCATTAGTAGAGAAGCAGCTGGCAGCTGTGTATGCTGCCCTCCTGGCAACTGAGAGTATTACAACCACAACACCAGTTACAGTCAAAACAACATACCCTATAGCTGGATGGGTGAGAGATTGGGCAACTAAACCACGTAGTGGTATGGCCCAAACCTCCACCTTGGCCAAGTGGGGTGCCTATCTGCAACAATGCTGTGCTCTTAGCACCAGCCCATTGAGGGCAGAACTGCAGGAAGTCTTGGGTCCAGTCACCTATGCGACTTTAGAGTCAGGTGCAACTGGGGCTCAGGAGGCAGAACCTGAGGTCAGTCCTTACCAGGAGGGGCGGGTGCCCATCCCCGAAGATGCCTGGTATACTGATGGTTCCAGCAGGGGCCAACCTGCCAAATGGACGGCTATCGCATTCCATCCGGCCACTGAGACTATTTGGATGGACACGGGTACAGGCCAAAGCAGCCAATGGGCAGAATTAAGAGCTGTTTGGCTAGTTGCCCATAATGAACCTTCACCTCTGGTGATCTGTACTGACAGTTGGGCTGTCTATCGTGGACTGACCCTTTGGATTGCTACTTGGCACATTAACCAGTGGATGGTAATGCACCGTCCATTATGGGGTCAGGCCATGTGGCAGGACTTATGGGAAATAGGACACCAGAAGCAGGTGACAGTATATCATGTCACAGGGCATGCCCCTCTAGCCCATCCTGGGAATGATGAGGCAGATACGTTGGCAAGGGTGCGATGGTTGGAGACTGCACCTGCAGGTGATGTGGCACAGTGGCTCCACCGGTGCCTACTCCATGCAGGACAGAAAACTATGTGGGCTACGGTTAAGGCTTGGAACTTGCCTGTGTCCTATGCAGAGGTACTTGCAGCCTGTGAGCAATGTGCAGTATGTTCCAAGGAACACCCTCGGAGACCACTGGTGTCACCTGGACAGATCCAGAGGGGTCATGTCCCACTGACACGATGGCAGATAGACATCATTGGACCCTTACCAAAGTCAGAAGGGTACCAGTATGCAGTCACTTGTGTAGATACTGCCACCGGGCTGCTTGCTGCTTACCCCACTCGTAACCCTGACCAGAGGGCAGTCATACAGGCTCTGGACCGCCTGACTGCTGCATACGGGCGACCGCTGGTCCTTGAAAGTGACAATGGTACCCACTTCACTGGTTCAACGGTGAGGCAATGGGCTCAAAAGCTGGGGGTGGACTGGAAGTACCATGTTCCCTACCACCCCCAGGCTGCTGGTATCATTGAGCGTTATAATGGACTCTTAAAGCAGGGACTGCGACAGGAGGGGGGCACCGGCTCTCTTACTGGATGGACACGCTGCTTATGGACAGTACTTCGGATTTTGAATGAGCGACCTCGACGGGGAAGCCCAGCTCCAGTAGAGGCCCTCCTGCATCGGACAGCTGCCCCTATTCAGTTGCAGATACGCACCAAGGACATTTTACTCAAGCCAGGTTTCGGACAGCAGGGCAACGTGCTCTTGCCTGCTCCAACAGCCCTTCTTAAAGGACAACGGCTTCAATGGACTTGGCCCTGGACTGTACAGGCCCCCCATCTGAGATGGGTGGCCTTGTTGGCACCATGGGGAAAGGGGTTAGAGGTGGACCTCCAGTTAACTCCTTGGGCAACCAGCACCTGGCCACCTAAGGTAGAAGTGTATTATCCCTTGAGTGCTCAAGGGGACAGCATTTTGAAGGGCACCTTTGTAATTTCTTTATGGCCAATAATGAGTTCCCCTATTTTACTACACATAGAACCAGCAGATGCTGGTGTATTGGCCAATAAGGTTTGGTATGCCCGCTCAGGGCGGCCTCTGGTGCCAGCTACGGTGCTGTCTGCAGACAAAACTCTGGCCTGTATTCTGCCAGAGGGAAAAGATTTGCCTCTCTTGGTGCCACTGACAGCCCTCTCATTTCGCCCATAGTTTTTGATCTGTTAATCCTATTGCTGTAGTTGGTACTATTTCTGTTTATGCAATGTATCCTACTCCTTGCACAGTGACCATCATGGAAGATGCCTGTGGTTTAGATTGTAAAGCGAGCAAAAGGGGTGGAATGTTGGTCAAATAAGTTTGTAAATGTGATATATATGTTTGCTCGCTTGTGACTTGTATTGGGTGTGGGGGACAGGCTATAAGCAGGCCAGGTCGTTGTAGCCTGGGGTTTGGTTTTGGGACTAAGCTTTTCCCCACACCCTTGAATGATTGTATTATCTGGGTGGTGCACTCTCATGAGGAATCCAATTATGCCTTGGATGGGTGACTTTGTGTCGGAGACTTCCTTGTTTGTATATTGGATTAAGGGATTTTGGTTTTCTACACTATAAAGTGGGACAGACCAGGAGCTTGGACACACAGTTCCTGCTATCACAATTGCAGGGGCTTCCCTGATCCCTTGCCCTTCATGGGAAGAGCTGGTTTTCTGCTTTTCCCTTGTCTTCTTTTGTGGTTTGCCTGTCTTGGTGAGACACCAATAAATAGGATGGCCCCCCGTCCTCTGACTCCACCATTTCTTTATCGTCTGCCCGAATCCAATGGGAACCTGCATGTGAATGGCCACGATGGCGGCTCCTGGCCTTACAGAGGTGAATAAGGCTAGTAAGGTAGAAATCTTTAATTCTAGGAAACTTGGATAAGTCAGTGGCTTTGGGAGCCCTTAATGAAAAGGGAAGTGTTTCCTCACTGTGTGTATTTCTTGCCTGCTAGGTGCAAGCTAGGATTAAAGCTAATGACCCACCAGTTCTTGGCTCTGTTGTTTCATTACCATCTGTCCAAATCAAATGCGAACCTGCATGGGCCAGGCGGCTGTGATGGTGGTCGTGGCTACTGGCCTTACATTGGGCGTAATCTGTGGCAGGATTCGATACAGATAGGTGTGGAGCCAACACCACCTTTGAGCGGTGAAGTAAAGGACTGGCTGCTGTTATGGTTCCCCATGGCCGTCCTTTTGGGAACCGTAGGCTGGCTGACTTTTACCGCATGAGTGAGGAAACTGAGAGTTCTGTGGAAGAGGCAGCCCAGGACCTGCAAACCGAGCAGTGGAAGGAGCTGGAGCAAACATAGGAGAAAGAAATGCCGACCCTGGAGCTGGAGCAAGCACCGGAGAAGGAGGCCAACCAGGTTCATGAGATTCGCTTGGAAATGGAGCAACCACTGGAGAAGGAATCACAGGTTCGTGAGTTGCAGATTGCCCAGGATGTTGTGGAGAGCCAGCAGCGGCAGGAGGCCGGGGCTAAGGCTGGGGCTGGGGCTGCAAAGCCTGCGGAGCAGAAGGCGGCGGCAGCCCGGAGCTCAAGCCCAGCAGCAGGAGCTGGTGTTTTCAGTTCCTCTTTGGAGGATGAGGAGAATTGGGCTGGAGTTGTGATCTGCAGTCCCCAGAAGATGATAGCCCAGCAGCAAGGAGTACCTACTATGCCCCTGGTAGGTCTGTGATTTTGGGACATAGGGGTGAATGCCATCATGCTCTCCAGAGCAGAAATGGAAATGCTGACTGCCATTGCCATGTGCTCCTCTTTGGGACAGTGTAAGACCTGCCAGGACAGTAGGGATGAGGGCGGTGGCTGAGGTCCCATGTGCATGGACTGATTCCTGGATTATGACCAGAGTGGGCACTGGCTCCTTTGTTGAATGGACTTATGGATTTTGGACAATGTGAAATACTCTGATGGGGGTGGGGGGCGGCTTTGCTGGAAGCATTCCCTTGCCCGAAGAAGCTTTTCCCATGACTAGAAAGAAGTCCAAGCACATTTTGTGCTTTTGGCTAAGTGCTCAGAGACTGGTGAAGTATATCTTTGTAATTGTTAAAATTGTATGATTTGTCATGTTGTTGTAATTTCTGTAATATGCCTAATCTCCTTGTGCAGGAATACCTGTGCTTTAGATTGTAAGCGAGCAAAAGGGGTGGAATGTGGGTCAAATAAGTTTGCAAATATGATGTATATGTTTGCTCGCTTATGTTTGCATTGGGTGTGGGGAACAGAATGTAAGCAGGCAGGGTCATTATACCTAAGGCTTAGTTTTAAGACTAAACCTTTCCCACCTTGGGGTGGTGCACTCTCATGAGGAATCCCATTATGCCTCAGATAAGTGACTTTGTATCAGAGACTTCCTTGTTTGTATATTGGATTAAAGGTTTTGATTTCTACACTATAAAATGGGGCAGAGGAACCCCTGCTGAAAGAGAAGGCAGAAAAAGGCCACATGGAGGAGAGGAGAGGCAGCCAAGATGGTGGAGTGCTGAAGGAGAAGCCAGTTTGTGCAGAGTTTGTGCAGAGAGAAGGAGATGGGGAACAGAGGTGAATAAGGCTAGTGAGGTAGAAATCTTTGATTCTAGGTAACTCAGATAAGTCAGTGGCTTTGGGAGCCCTGAATGGAAAGTGATGTGTTTTCCCACTGTGTGTATTTCTTGCCTGCCAGATGCATGCTAGGTTTAAAGCTAATGGCCTACCAGTTCTTGGCTCCATTGTTTCATTACCATCTGTCCAAATCAAATGCGAACCTGCATGGGCCAGGCGGCTGTGATGGTGGCTGTGGCTACTGGCCATACAGCAACCCACTGCACAGTCACTCACATATATTATCCAATGTTACTACCAACGAACAAGTACTTTAACAAGAGAAAGAGCAAATGGAGCCTTGGTCTTAGATGATCTTAATTAACCACCTGGTTTTCTAACTTGATGAGTCAAACTGAAAATAGAACAATTCTAACCCTCTCATTTTGACCTGGAATATAACTCTGACAAGTTCAGTGACCAAAAGTGACCTCAAAATGATTGGATCATGGATTCCTAACTGGGAAGATCACAGTGTATATGCCTTCTGCAATAGATTCTAAGTTTGGCTTTTCTAATTTTTTTTCTTATTTTTAATTATCCCTTTCCAGCTGGCAAAATCTTTTTCTAATTGGTTGTGAATAAACCTTTGGCAACAAGGGTTCTAGTAAATTCACTAAAATTTCCTAAAAACCCCACTGGTTTTAGGGCTACCTTATTGGTAGTATCATCAGCTGCTTGGTTTTTCTTGAGTTTCTAGTGAGTCCCCCTCTTTTGGTGCTCTGGACAGTGGATGATGGCCACTACTTCAGGGGAGCAGGCTCCTGCATTGTTTTTTTGTTTTTTTTTTTAAACTTTTTTATTTATTCATTTTAGAGAGGAGAGAGAGAGAGAAAGAGAGAGAGAGAGAGACAGAGAGAAAAGGGAGGAGCAGAAACATCAACTCCCATATGTGCCTTGACCAGGCAAGCCCAGGGTTTTGAACCAGCGACCTCAGCGTTCCAGCGTTCCTCGAAACTTTATCCACTGTGCCACCACAGGTCAGGCGGCTCCTGCATTGTTGAGGTGACAGTTTGAACCTCACCTTTGTTAGTTTTTAAACCTTCTGATGGCCCCTCTTTTACTGTGCCTGTCTTAGGTTGTTCCTGCTTTTAGGAATCTTACCCGTCTTTGGATAACCAGCCATCTTAGAGGCCAAACAGAGTTATGTGAGTTAGGGAAGAGCAATGTCCCTTCCAAAATGCTTAGTTTTATTTATTTATTTATTTTTAATTTTTTTTTTTTTTGTATTTTTCTGAAGTTGGAAATGGGGAGGCAGTCAGACAGACTCCCTCATGCGCCCGACCGGGATCCACCCAGCATGCCCACCAGGGGGCGATGCTCTGGCTATCTGGAGCGTCGCTCTGTTGTAACCAGAGCCATTTTAGCGCCTGAGGCAGAGGCCACAGAGCCATCCTCAGCGCCCAGGCCAACTTTGCTTCAGTGGAGCCTCGGCTGCGTGAGGGGAAGAGAGAGACAGAGAGGAAGGAAAGGGGGAGGGATGGAGAAGCAGATGGGCGCCTCTCCTGTGTGCCCTGGCCGGGAATCGAACCCGGGACTCCTGCACGCCAGGCCGACACTCTACCACTGAGCCAACCGGCCAGGGCCTTATTTATTTATTTTTTTAGCAGCTGATGTTTCTACCTTTTTAACAAACTTATAATACATTTCTAATTTCTAGAGCTGAATGCTACGTAAAGGCTAAGTTGACTGCCTTAGCATCTTCTGGTGCCTCTAGGTCTAGAAGTGCATAGACTCTGTAAGCTTTCCATAGTCTAAGAAAGCTGCAGAGATCTTCTGAGGATCCTGAATAAGTTCTGACACCTTAGGAAAATTTATGGTTCTTTTTCTTGGTATTTTCTCTGATCCTGGCTAACAAATATGGATGGAAAATGTCTAAACCTTCCTCACTTGCTTGGTTGTTAGGGTCCCACTTTAAGGCAGGCAACCAGAAACATTTTCTTGAGGTGGTCTTTGTTATCCTAAGTGGACAGCGTATGTACAGTACAGATTCCAACAGTCCTGTTAGGGCTCGAGGCTTCCCAAGAAAGGTGATTTTGAGTTTCTAATTCTATAAGTTACTTGGGGAAAAAAGAATTTAAACTATTTCCTATTATATGTATGCCTTAAATTCTAAAGATCTAGTTAAAAACATCAACTGAAATAACCAATATTTCATAAAATAAATCTTATATTCACTTAATCGCAAATCTCTTTTACATTCCAAGAAAACATACCTTATTTATGCTGTAATTTTATGCATCCTAACAGATAATGTCTAAAAAGCTCAAGGGAAGCAAGATTTCTGTTCACATCCTTTGGCCCTTTCAATCTGGGCTCAAAACTTAAATGTTTCCTATTACCACAATTAGTCATCTATTTTCTATGTTCTCCTTTCCACCTATTATGTTGAGAATTCTACTCTTAAGCCAATCAATAGTAATATTTGTCACTCTGGGTTTGGTGACCTAACATTGAACAATACTGCTTCAAAAATGATAAAAAGCTGAACATTTATACACCATATAAAAATATCATTAATAACCATTACATTAATAATTATTATATATTTCCTAATACTTAAACCAAGATTTCAACATCACAGGGCTATGAAACAGCAAATAAAAAGGAGAATTAATAAAAGACTCTTGAAATAATATATACATTTCTAACATAGAAAAAAAAAATTTTTTTCCACAACAACAGATCCTTGTTACAAAAAGGAAGTCTTTGTATTTGGCAGACTATACAATTTTATATGCCTTATCATTAGTACAAATTTAGTGTAATTTACAATAAGAGGATTGTAAACTACTATCCCAATGAACCACTGATTTACTGAGAAAAATAAGAAATGGGAAAAATGCACTCACTATTTCGTAACTACTTAGCTGGCAAAGAGATGCTAACCCTCTTTTTGACCCACAGTGCTTTACACTATTAAGTCTATATAAGGAAATCGGTCAGGGTGCCTGGGATTCCAGGTGCCTAAGGGGGAGTAGGCACTGGGAGCTGTGAGAGGAGCCTGTCGCTTTTTTTTCTCTGCTGCTTTTCATGCAGCCATTAGCAAAACAATAGCCCCCTCCCAAGCAGGAACGCAATCCAATCCGACACCTGCAACCAACTGCCCAGCTCTGAGCAGCTGCCCAGCGCCATTTCCCACAACAAAATCAGCAAACAACAAAAAACAACACAAATTTCACAAATTCGCCTTCCCAACAGTAGGCTACTCTAGCCCACACAAGGTCCTCAATTTCCCTAGGGACACAGCAACCCCACAATTCCCTGAGAACCCTCTCTTACAGTTTCCCCCCATTATGGCTAAAGCAGTGGGTCTCCCCGTGAACCCATGCCTCCCATGTCAGACAACAATTATGCCACATGAAGGAACTGAGGAAGGGTAGCCTGGATCCCTAATCATAATATTCCAGACTGCCCTTGCCACCCAGGAATTAAAAGTCCTGGCCCATGGCCATCCAACTCCAAAGGTGGGCCATTCTGATTCACAGAGAGTGCAAAGTATTTCTTTTGACCATTTAATTCCATACCTACAATTATCTCCATAGGCTTCTTGAAAGTGCTTTAGGAGACAACCTAAGGAGGTCTTTTGTGTACTGGGCCCTTCTGCCATATATAATGTCTGGGGCACTGATCCACAAAATTGAAACTGTCCAGGAGAATTCAGGAATCAGCACACCAATAAAAAGGCAAGAAAGATAAGACAGATAATACTAGCACTTAGAATAAAGGATGTTTGACTATAAAGGTGTTAAACATCACACAAGAGCAGAGGTAGGAGTCATAAAAAGAGGACAATTTCTTCAGGGGAGAAGTCAGACAGAAGGTCTGGATCCAAGAAAAGAGGTTTAGTGGGTCCGAGGAAAGAGGCCCATATTACAAAATGTCACGAGAAACTTTTTGGACAAATGAAGAGAATCTACAGTACAGACAATTCATCATTGAAAAATTTTTAATACTTCTATGAATTTTGCTAGTTTTATAATTTGCGGGCTTTGGCAGACAGCCTCTAAACTATATGAAGTTTACGAATTTCCTTCACTTTTGCCCTCTGGTTTTAAGCCAGAAATTTCCAATTGAAATTACACCAGAGTTTTTCCTGACAAAAAGATCTTACAAAACAGACAATTTATTTTAAGAAGCTGCAGTCATGTGAGAAGCTCTGAAATGAAAGTAGAAGTTATCTTATTATAAGGAAATGTACAGCCATGAAGGAAATCTTTATTTGTAAGTGTCTCCTCTTACCAAGAAGAGAAGGTTGACACTAACTTGCAAGAGAATCTTGTCAATGGAAAAGGAAATCTACATAACAAACCTGACCCTTCTTCACTGTGCTTTTCCTTAATAAGGTGACCAATCTTTCTCCTTCAGGGAGCACAGTCTTTCTTTTGTAAGTTCTGTCCTCCCTCAAAAAGTGTCCTCTTACATGTTGTCCTTTTCGATATTGGAAGACTAATCTGTAAATGTCCGTACTCGATCAATGCAAAATCAATCTATTGCATGTGATGTGACGTATTTGTATTTAACATGACAATTCACCAAGGATCAGTACAGTGTGGCGAGATGCGATTATGAGACGCATGCGCTTCACATGGGAGACCTTGAGAGAGCATGCGATATACCAAGTGAGCAAATGGCTTTGTGTACTTACTGAAACACAACATGGCACATACGACATTGTAGATGTCGCGGTGCAACTCGCGAGAAACTGAGGTAGAGCCCAAATTGAGGAAAATTTAGAGCCTTTATATGCTGGCCAGCGGACCGTCCATCTGCAATTCACATAGGAAAGCAGGGAACAGTCCCAAGGCCAGGGGGAGAGTAGTATTTAAAGACAAAACCACAAAATTACATAATGTTTGTATAATATCTTGCAACAGTATCTATTGTTCTAAGAAGATTAAACTGTCTTGCCAAAAGCTGTATCTATTGTTCTAAGAAGATTAACCTGTCTTCCTGTAATTCCTGCCAAAAGCTTAAGTTTGAAATCTGCATCCAGCAAGATTAAACCTCAACCTTGTACAGGCTTGCTAAAAATTTTCTACTCTTAGAGGTGTGGTTATAACTTGTTAAACCTCAGTTCCCCTTATAAACCAGTTCCTCTAATCTCTAACTTAACTAGGGAAAAGGGTCTTAAGGATAAGCTGGTGACACACCATCACAGTAGACTCATGATTATTTCTTTCTCAGTGAATATTGAATCATAGACAGGTAAGCACAATTTATGTTTTATTAATTCATTATCTATTTAATAATTTCCAAATATGTATAATTTTACTTACAAGTATTTTCCTAAAATTCGAGTTTTAAAGTGGAAATCTAACCTCAAAACATATCTATTAATAACATATTTTGATTAAATAGTTGCATAAAACAGACATTTTTAATTAGAAAATGATAAATACACCTGAATATCACTCCAAATTAGTGGTTTTGTTTGATATTAGGTTTTACTAAATGAGTAATTTTTCTTACAATTATTAAAAATTAATAAGCATGTAAGCATAATTACAATATAAAATATTAGAAATGTTTTTACTATGCATTTATCATATTGTAGTGTATTATTATTGCAATGAATAAAATGTTTCTTTTATTTACGATATTGTTTTCTTTTATTTACTTTTGTCCTCCTTTTTACTTTAAAAAATTGGTCACTTTATTTATAATCTCCCATAATTGTCCTTCACCCCATGCCCCCAACATATTTCTTTTGCCTTTAGCTGAAGATGATATTTAAGGTGATTGCTTGGGGCACCTTGGAGAGTTACTCAGTCTTCCTGGGTAGCAACTATTTGTACATGAGGTGTGTATGTTAATAAACTTCAATTTTTTTTCTCTTTTAATCTTTTATTACAGAGGTTTTCACCTAAGAACTCAGAAGAGTATAGGAAAAGTTATTATTATTTTTGTGTGTGCGTGACAGAGACAGAAAGAGGGACAGATAGGGATAGACAGACAGGAAGCGAGAGAGATGAGAAGCATCAATTCTTTGTTGAGGCACTTTAGTTGTTCATTGATTGCTTTCCCATGTGTCTTGACCAGGACATGCAGTGGGGGCTACAGCAGAGCAAGTGACCCTTTGCTCAAGCCAGCAACCTTTGAGCTCAAGCCAGTGATCTTGGGCTTCAAGCCAGTGACTTCTGGGTTCAAGCCAGCAACCATGGGATCATGTCTATGATCCCATGCTCAAGCCAGTGACCCCACATTCAAGCTGGCAACCTTGGGGTTTCAAACCTGGGTCTTCTGAGTCCCAGTCTGATGTTTTATCCACTGCGCCACTGCCTGGTCAGGATAGGGAAAGTTATTTTAAGTAATTATTATAAATAAAGTATAGATTTACTTCTGTGCAGTACAGTTGGATTTTTATTGTTTGTTTCTTTAGGAAAGGTTCTAGGAGACCTTCCCAGAAGATTTTCCCATAAGGGAATATCTTCCTGTTGCTTTTACAGATAAATAAGTACTAAGCAAGAGAGAGAATCCCTTTTTGATTTTTTTTTTCAGCAAGTAAAGTGTAAGGCTGCTGCTGTCATGGCCATGCTGGTTCACATTGAATTTGGGCAGATGGTAAAGAAACAGTGGAGCTTTTTTTTCAGTTTTTTTTGTTTTTTTGTTTTTTTTTTTGCTCTCATCCGATCATCATTTATCATCAAATTATTATATTTCAGACTCATATTTTTCTTTGTGGCAATTTGCTTCCTTTGACTTCATATTTTTCTCTATTGTGTCATCTCTCCTCAGTTCCTACTCCTTGATCTCTAATTTTTGTTTCAGTTATCATTATGGAATTTTCATTTTTTCACTGTATTTCTTCAACTTTTATTTTACTTTCTTAATTATATCTTATTAGTGTTATTAACAATACCACTCTCAAATACCACTAAGGAAAAAAAATCAAATATCATGGATACAAAAGACAGAGACATACCTCAGATAGATGATGAAAAATCTCTAGAAAAAATTTCAATTATGTGGAAATCTTGGAGTTAAATGTCAGGGAATTCAAAATTAAAGTCCTAAAAACACTCAGTGAAATACAAGAAAGCTCTAAAAGGCAATTTAGTAAGCTCAAAAACAATTTAATGAACAAAAAGAATACTTCATCAAGGAAATTGAAACTATAAAAAGAAACAAAACAGAGATGAAAAACTTAATACATGAACTGAAAAATGAGGTGATAAGCTTAGCTAATAGAATAGGCCAGACAGAAGAGAGAATTAGTGACAATAATGACAGGCAACTAGAGATACTACAGAGAGAAGAAGAGAGACTCACTAATTAAAAAAAAATGAGGAAGCCCTACAAGAATTGTCTGATTCCATCTGAAAGAGCAATATAAGAATAATGGGTATATCAGAAGGAGAAGAGAGAGAAAAATGAATGAAGAACATATTCAAACAAATAATGACAATTTCCCACACCTGTGGAATTAGAGCCTTGAATCCAAGAACTAAACAGAACACCAAGTTACCTTAACTCAAACAGACTTACTCCAAGGCACATTGTAATAAAATTATCACAAATCAATGACAAATAAAAAATCCTCAAGGCAGCCAGGGTAAAGAAGACTAAAACGTATAAAGAAAGGTCCATTAGGTTATCATCAGATTACTCAGCAGAAACTCTGCAAGCCAGAAGATAGTGGACTCCAATATTTAAACTGAAAGAGAGGAACTTCCAGCCAAGAATACTATATCCATCAAAGCTTTCCTTCAAATATGAATGGGAAATAAAAACATTCACAGATATAGAGAAGATGAGAAAATTTATCGCCAAAAAAACCCCCACTTCAGGAAATATTAAAGGGGGTTATCCAACCAGATATGAAAAACAAAACAAAACAAAATCACAAGTAAAATCTCCAACAAGAGCACAATAAAAACAAGAATAATCTGTGACAACAGAAAAAAAAGGAAGAAGAAAAAAATTAGTAGTAACAAAGGAGGATGGAGAGCAGAAGCACTCATGAGATAATGGACTACAATGAATATGATATATATTCTTTTAATTACCTAATGATAACCACCCCTGAAAATACCACTACTGAAACATGTGCCTTTAAAAAGAAGAAACAGGAGATGACGTCAGAGTAATGGCAGGGTAGGAAGCGATACCAATAAATCTCCCCCAAAACTCAACAAGATCTTCAACCAGAAACAGAAAAACCTATACTTGGAGCCTCCAGATGCTTCGCAATACACCCGAAGGTATGGTCGAGTGAAAAATTGGCTAAATATATAACCAAACCCCGAAGGAAATAGGGAGTAAGAAATGCTCCGCCTTCCTCACTAACCTAAACAGGGCGGCTTTCTCTGGTAACTGTGAATATAGAAACTGAGGCGGGCAAAGGGGGTGAATAGATCCAGGCCGCGGCACAAACGGCCGAACCAGGCTGTGGCACGGAGATCCAAGCCGAGGAAAAACTGATCCTGTGGCAACCCGGGCAATACAAGCTAACACTCGTGCCAAACCCAAACAAAGGAAGACAAGCGGGGCAGCCATTTTACCCGATCTCCTGGTCAGTGCACAGTTAGTGGGCAAGAGATTTCTTCCTAAGCTCCGGGAGTGGGTGCCCGTGTTACCCCACAGAGAGGCAGAGTCAGAGGCCTTTCTGTGGGCCAAAAGCAGAATCTCTGGGCAGCCCCAGTGCCCTGGGAAAGCTGCGCACGGGAGGGAGCGAGAACTAATTCCAACGGTGGAAATTTTCCGTGCTGGTGGGGGTTTCACTCAGAGGGAAACGCGGCCGGCCTCATATCCTGGTCTGCGCGTGCAGATATTGAGTGATTCCTCCGAATGCCTCGGCAGTGCGCGCCCGTGTTATCGCACAGAGGGGCAGAGTCAGGGGCCTTTGTGTGGGCCAAAGCGGAATCTCGGGCCGCCCCAGCGCCTTGCAAAAGCCGCACACGGGGACGGAGTCAGAGCCAATTCCAACGCTGCAACTTTTCCATGTGGTTGGGGGTTTCACTCAGAGCGTGAGACTGCTGGCCGGATATCCTGGTCTGCGCACGCAGATAGCGAGAGTTTCCTCCAAGAGCCCCGGAAGTGGGCGCCCGCCTGTGTTACCGGACAGAGTGGCAGAGCCAGAGGTCTTTGAGTGGGCGGAAAGCCCGCCTGATTATGCTAGCAGCTCTGACTGACTGAGCCTTACCCAGAGCCCTGTGCTGAGTGGAAATAGAGTGGGGAGTTGCCAGCTCTTTGAGCCTCTTACTATCCAGGCAGAGGCAGCAGCAACCCCATAGCTGGATTATCAGGCTACTAATTGAGGAAGGAAAGACTAGGAGAAAGGCTCCAGGAACACGGACTCTCTCACTGTTGGAGCCTATAAATGCTAATGAGCCTCGTCTGCCAACGAGACTAAAGCACAGTACATGACATTGCCATAGAGACTTATCAACTGCAAACCTCTACCTGAGCATGCCAAAGGGGCAGAACCCGGGGTACAGAGTCACCAACCAGGAAGAGGGAGAGAAAAGAAAAAGCAAGAAGATAACCTCTCAAAATCAAGAATAATCTGCAGACTTTATAACCTATCCCATTTTATTATATTTGTTCGTTTGTTTCTCTTATCTTCATTCTTGATACTTTTTTTCCTCCTCCAATTTGGCCAATTAACTCTCTGCCGGTCTTACTCTCTCCTCTCCTTGAACTACACTACCCATAAGTGTTACATCTCCCATTATCTTTTCTCTCCTCTTCCTTTCTCTCTATGAGCGTTGCACTCCAAAACCCTTAACTCTCTCTCTCTCTCTCTCTCTCCTTTCTTTTTTCTTCTTTTAGTGATTCCCTCTTTCTTTCTCTATCTTTCTTTTCTCCCTCTATATTAGTTTCTTCCTTTCTCCTTTACATCTCCTCTCATTCAAACCTCAATAACAAACAAATTATCTTATCTGGGACTCAAACTTATGTTTGTGGCATTTTGGGGGGTTTTTACTTCACCTTTTTAACTCACTAGGAGTGCTCCCATCCCTGGCTCTCCATTTTATCTAGTTCTTGTTCCACTAAATACAATAGTAATTTTTTAATTTGTCCCCCCATTTTTCTGTTTTCCTCTTATTCCTCTCATCATAACTTTTAGACAACCAACACCTAAAAGCAAATCATTTTATTCTTGACCCAAATTTTTTCCTTATTTGCTTTTTGTGGGTCCATACCCCCTTTTTTTTTCTTTCTTTTTTTTTTCTTCTTTTTTTTTTGCCCCTTTATTACTTTTCCCCAATTCAGGCCCTCCATCACAGGCATTGTTTGTTATAAGTCACAGTTCACCACAAGATTTTCTCAAGAAAGAGGGGAGAGGAGGGAAGAGGAAAAAAGGAGGGGGGAATAATTTCCTTTTTTAAAAATTTTTATTTTATTTTATTTTTCTTTATTTCATTATTAATTTTTTTTAAAAAAAAACAACTCTTTTCGATTTATTTTTTATTTTTTCTAACTTTTTATTCTTTATTAAATCTCATTAATACTATCAAAAAAACCACCCTCAGATGCCATTAAGGAAGAGAAAATCGAATATCATGGATACAAAAGAAAGAGAGGTAACACAGCTAGATGACGAAAAATCTATGGAGAAAAAATTTAATATATTGGAAACCTTGGAGCTAAATGACAGAGAATTCAAGATAGAAATCCTAAAAATCCTCCGAGATATACAAGAAAACACAGAAAGGCAATTTAGGGAGCTCAGAAAACAACTCAATGAACACAAAGAATATATGTCCAAGGAAATTGAAACTATAAAAACAAATCAAACAGAGATGAAAAACTCAATTCACGAGCTGAAAAACGAAGTAACAAGCTTAGCTAATAGAATAGTCAGATAGAAGAGAGGATTAGTGAAATAGAAGACAAGCAACTTGAGGCACAACAGAGAGAAGAAAGAGACTCAAAAATTTAAAAAAATGAGATAGCCCTACAAGAATTATCTGACTCCATCAAAAAGAATAACATAAGAATAATAGGTATATCAGAGGGAGAAGAGAGAGAAAATGGAATGGAGAACATACTCAAACAAATAATAGATGAGAATTTCCCAAGCCTGTGGAAAGAACTAAAGCCTCAAGTTCAAGAAGCAAACAGAACTCCGAGTTTTTTTAACCCCAACAAACCTACTCCAAGGCATATCATAATGAAATTGACACAAACCAACAGCAAAGAAAAAATTCTCAAGGCAGCCAGGGAAAAGAAGAATACAACATATAAAGGAAGGCCCATTAGATTATCATCAGATTTCTCAGCAGAAACTCTACAAGCTAGAAGAGAGTGGACCCCGATATTTAAAGTCCTGAAAGAGAGGAACTTTCAGCCACGAATACTATACCCATCAAAGCTATCCTTCAAATATGAAGGAGAAATAAAAACATTCACAGATACAGAAAAGATGAGGGAATTTATCATCAGAAAACCCCCACTCCAGGAATTACTAAAGGGGGTTCTCCAATCAGATACAAAGAACAACAAAAAAAAACAGAGCCACAAGTAAAAGCTCCAAGAAGAACACAATAAAACCAAATTTAAACTGTGACAACAACAAAAAGAAAGGGGGGGAGAAGATGGAGATTAACAGTAGCAAAGGACGATGGAGTGCAAAAGTACTCACAAAATAGTTCACTACAATGAACAGGGTAGGGACCCTTTTCATTACTCAAAGGTAACCACCATTGAAAAAACCACCACAGAAGCACATGAGATAAAAAAGATAGCAACAGAGGAAAGATGTATGGAATACAACCAAATAAAAACAAAAGATGGAAAAACAAAAGAGAAGGATCAAACAAGACACAAAACTAACAGAAAGCAAGATATAAAATGGCAATAGGGAACTCACAAGTATCAATAATTACACTAAATGTAAACGGATTAAACTCACCAATAAAAAGGCACAGAGTAGCAGAATGGATTAAAAAAGAAAATCCAACTGTATGCTGCCTACAGGAAACTCATCTAAGTAACAAGGATAAAAACAAATTCAAAGTGAAAGGCTGGAAAACAATACTCCAAGCAAATAACATCCAAAAAAAAGCAGGTGTAGCAATACTCATATCGGATAATGCTGACTACAAGACAGGAAAAGTACTCAGAGACAAAAATGGCCATTTCATAATGGCTAAGGGGACACTGAATCAAGAAGACATAACAATTCTTAATATATATGCACCAAACCAAGGAGCACCAAAATATATAAGACAGCTACTTATTGATCTTAAAACAAAAACTGACAAAAACACAATCATACTTGGAGACCTCAATACACCGCTGACGGCTCTAGATCGGTCATCCAAACAGAGAATCAACAAAGACATAGTGGCCTTAAACAAAACACTAGAGCACCTGGATATGATAGACATCTACAGGACATTTCATCCCAAAGTGACTGAGTATACATTTTTCTCCAGTGTACATGGATCATTCTCAAGAATTGACCATATGTTGGGCCACAAAAACAACATCAGCAAATTCAGAAAAATTGAAGTTGTACCAAGCATATTTTCTGATCATAAAGCCTTGAAACTAGAATTCAACTGCAAAAAAGAGGAAAAAAATCCCACAAAAATGTGGAAACTAAACAACATACTTTTAAAAAATGAATGGGTCAAAGAAGAAATAAGTGCAGAGATCAAAAGATATATACAGACTAATGAAAATGACAATACGACATATCAGAATCTATGGGATGCAGCAAAAGCAGTGATAAGAGGGAAGTTCATATCACTTCAGGCATATATGAACAAACAAGAGAGAGCCCAAGTGAACCACTTAACTTCCCACCTTAAGGAACTAGAAAAAGAAGAACAAAGAAAACCCAAAACCAGCCGAAGAAAGGAGATAATAAAAATCAGAGCAGAAATAAATGAATTAGAGAACAGAAAAACTATAGAAAAAATTAATAGAACAAGGAGCTGGTTCTTTGAAAAGATCAACAAAATTGACAAACCCTTGGCAAGACTTACCAAGGAAAAAAGAGAAAGAACTCATATAAACAAAATCCAAAATGAAAGAGGAGAAATCACCATGGACACCGTAGATATACAAAGAATTATTGTAGAATACTATGAAAAACTTTATGCCACTAAATTCAACAACCTAGAAGAAATGGATAAATTCTTAGAATAATACAACCTTCCTAGACTGAGTCAAGAAGAAGCAGAAAGCCTAAACAGACCTATCAGTAGAGAAGAAATTGAAAAAACCATTAAAAAATTCCCCAAAAATAAAAGTCCAGGCCCTGACGGCTATACCAGCGAATTTTATCAAACATTCAAAGAAGACTTGGTTCCTATTCTACTCAAAGTCTTCCAAAAAATTGAAGAAGAAGCAATACTTCCAAACACATTTTATGAGGCCAACATAACCCTCATACCAAAACCAGGCAAGGATGGCACAAAAAAAGAAAACTACAGACCAATATCTCTAATGAATACAGATGCTAAAATACTAAACAAAATACTAGCAAATCGAATACAACAACATATTAAAAAAATAATACATCATGATCAAGTGGGATTCATCCCAGAATCTCAAGGATGGTTCAACATACGTAAAACGGTTAACATAATACACCATATCAACAAAACAAAGAACAAAAACCACATGATCTTCTCAATAGACGCAGAAAAGTCTTTTGATAAAATACAACACAATTTTATGTTTAAGACTCTCAACAAAATGGGTATAGAAAGAAAATATCTCAACATGATAAAGGCCATATATGATAAACCATCAGCTAACATTATATTAAATGGCACTAAACTGAAGGCTTTCCCCCTTAAATCAGGAACAAGACAGGGTTGTCCACTCTCTCCACTCTTATTTAATGTGGTACTAGAGGTTCTAGCCAGAGCAATCAGACAAGACAAAGAAATAAAAGGCATCCATATCGGAAAAGAAGAAGTAAAGGTATCACTTTTTGCAGATGATATGATCCTATACATCGAAAACCCCAAAGAATCCACAAAAAGACTACTAGAAAAAATAAGCCAATACAGTAAGGTCGCAGGATACAAAATTAACATACAGAAGTCAATAGCCTTTATATATGCCAACAATGAAGCAATTGAGAATGAACTCAAAAGAATAATCCCCTTCACGATTGCAACAAAAAATATAAAATACTTAGGAATAAACATAACAAAGAATGTAAAGGACTTATATAATGAAAACTATAAACCATTGTTAAGGGAAATCGAAAAAGATATAATGAGATGGAAGAATATACCTTGTTCTTGGCTAGGAAGAATAAATATAATCAAGATGGCTATATTACCCAAAGCAATATACAAATTTAATGCAATTCCCATCAAACTTCCAATGACGTTTTTTAAAGAAATAGAGCAAAAAATCATCAGATTTATATGGAACTATAAAAAAGCCCGAATAGCCAAAGCAATCCTAAAGAAAAAGAATGAAGCTGGGGGCATTACAATACCTGACTTCAAACTATATTATAGGGCCACGACAATCAAAACAGCATGGTATTGGCAGAAAAATAGACACTCAGACCAATGGAACAGAATAGAAAGTCCAGAAATAAAACCACATATATATAGTCAAATAATTTTTGATAAAGGGGCCAACAACACACAATGGAGAAAAGAAAGCCTCTTCAATAAATGGTGCTGGGGAAACTGGAAAGCCACATGCAAAAGAATGAAACTGGACTACAGTCTCTCCCCCTGTACAAAAATTAACTCAAAATGGATCAAAGATCTAAACATAAGACCTGAAACAATTAAGTACATAGAAGAAGACATAGGTACTCAACTCATGGACCTGGGTTTTAAAGAGCATTTTATGAATTTGACTCCACAGGCAAGAGAAGTGAAGGCAAAAATTAATGAATGGGACTACATCAGACTAAGAAGTTTTTGCTCAGCAAGAGAAACTGATAACAAAATAAACAGAAAGCCAACTAAATGGGAAATGATATTTTCAAACAACAGCTCAGATAAGGGCCTAATATCCAAAATATACAAAGAACTCATAAAACTCAACAACAAACAAACAAACAATCAAATAAAAAAATGGGAAGAGGATATGAACAGACACTTCTCCCAGGAAGAAATACAAATGGCCAACATATATATGAAAAGATGCTCATCTTCTTTAGCTATTAGAGAAATGCAAATCAAAACGGCAATGAGATACCACCTCACACCTGTTCGATTAGCTGTCATTAGCAAGACAGGTAATAGCAAATGTTGGAGAGGCTGTGGAGAAAAAGGAACCCTCATACACTGTTGGTGGGAATGTAAAGTAGTACAACCATTATGGAAGAAAGTATGGTGGTTCCTCAAAAAACTGAAAATAGAACTACCTTATGACCCAGCAATCCCTCTACTGGGTATATACCCCCAAAACTCAGAAATAGTGATACGTAAAGACACATGCAGCCCCATGTTTATTGCAGCATTGTTCACAGTGGCCAGGACATGGAAACAACCAAAAAGCCCGTCAACAGATGACTGGAAAAAGAAGATGTGGCACATATACACTATGGAATACTACTCAGCCATAAGAAATGATGACATCGGAACATTTACAGCAAAATGGTGGGATCTTGATAACATGATACGAAGCGAAATAAGTAAATCAGAAAAAAACAGGAACTGCATTATTCCATACGTAGGTGGGACATAAAAGTGAAACTAAGAGACATTGATAAGAGTGTGGTGGTTACAGGGGTGAGGGGGGAATGGGAGAGGGAAAGGGGGAGGGGGAGAGGCACAAAGAAAACAAGATAGAAGGTGACAGAGGACAATCTGACTTTGGGTGATGGGTATGCAACATAATTGAACGACAAGATAACCTGGACTTGTTATCTTTGAATATATGTATCCTGATTTATTGATGTCACCCCATTAAAAAAATAAAATTATTATAAAAAAAAAGAAGAAACAGAGAAAAGAAGTATACAATACAACCAAATAAAAACAAATGACAAAAAAACAAAAGAAAAGAACCAAACAAGAAATACAGCTATTAGAAAGCATTATATAAAATAGCAATTAGAGCCTGACCTGTGGTGGCGCAGTGGATAAAGCGTCGACCTGGAAATGCTGAGGTCGCTGGTTCAAAACCCTGGATTGCCTGGTCAAGGCACATATGGGAGTTGATGCTTCCAGCTTCTCCCCCTTCTCTCTCTCTGTCTCTCCTCTCTTTCTCTCTGTCTCTTCCCCTCCTCTCTAAAATGAATAAAAAAAAATAGCAATAAGAAACCCTCAAGTGTCAATAATTACATTAAACGTAAATGGATGAACTCACCAATAAAAAGACACAGAGTAGCAGAATGGATCAAAAAAGAAAATCCAACTGTATGCTGCCTTCAAGAAACACATCTAAGCTACAAGGATAAAAACAGACTTAAAGTGAAAGGCTGGAAAATGATTCTCCAGGCAAATAATATCCAAAGAAAATCAGGTGTAGCCATACTCATATCTAACAATGCTGACTACAAGACAGCAAAGGTTATCAGAGACAAAGATGGTCATTTCATAATGATAAAAGGGACATTGAATCAAGAAGACATAACACTTCTTAATATATATGCACCAAACCAAGGAGCACCAAAGTCTATGACATCTACTAACTGATTTAAAAATAAAAACCGACAAAGATACAATTATATTTGGAGACTTCAATACACCACTGATGGCTCTAGATTGTTCATCCAAACAGAAAACTAATAAAGAAATATTGGCCTTAAACGAAACATTAGAACAATCGGAAATGATAGGCATCTACAAGACATTTCATCCCAAAACATCAGAGTATACATTTTTCTCCAGTGTACTTGGTACATTCTCAAAAATTGACCATATGTTGGGATATAAAACTAATATCAACAAACTCAGAAAGACTGAAATTATACCAAGCATATTTTCTGAACATAAAACTTTGAAACTAGTATTCAACTTCAAAAAAGAAGTAAACAAACCCACGAAAATGTGGAAATTAAACATGCTTCTAAAAAATGACTGGGTCAAAGAGGAAATAAAAACAGAGATCAAAAGATATATATGACAAATGAAGTGACAACACAACAAATCAGAATCTCTGGGATGCAGCAAAAGCAATAATAAGAGGGAAGTTCATATCATTACAGACTTATATGATATAAACAAACAAGAGGAGAGCCCAAGTAAACAACTTAACATCACTCTTTTTTTTTTTTTTTTACAGGGACAGAGAGAGAGTCAGAGAAAGGGATAGATAGGGACAGACAGACAGGAATGGAGAGAGCTGAGAAACATCAATCATCAGTTTCTCATTGCGCATTGCGACAGCTTAGTTGTTCATTGACTGCTTTCTCATATGTGCCTTGACCGCGGGCCTTCAGCAGACCGAGTAACCCCTTGCTCGAGCCAGCGACCTTGGGTCCAAGCTAGTGAGCTTTTTTTGGCTCAAGCCAGATGAGCCCGTGCTCAAGCTGGCAACCTCGGGGTCTCAAACCTGGGTCCTTCCGCATCCCAGTCCGATGCTCTATTCACTGCGCAACCACCTGGTCAGGCTTAACATCACTCTTAAGGAACTAAAAAAAAGAAGAACAAAGGCAACCCAAAATGAGCAGAAGAAAGGAAATAATAAAAATCAGAGCAGAAATAAATGAAATAGAGAATAGAAAAATTATAGAAGAATCAACAAAACAAGGAGCTGGTTCTTTTTTTTTTTTTTTTACACAGGCAGAGATAGACAGGGACAGACAGACAGGAACGGAGAGAGATGAGAAGCATCAATCATCAGTTTCTCGTTGCGTGTTGCGACTTCTTAGTTGTTCATTGATTGCTTTCTCACATGTGCCTTGACCGTGGGCCTTAAGCAGATCGAGTAACCCCCTGCTGGAGCCAGTGACCTTGGGTCCAAGCTAGTGAGCTCTTTGCTCAAGCCAGATGAGCCCGCGCTCAAGCTGGCGACCTCAGGGTCTTGAACCTGGGTCCTTCCACATCCCAGTTCAACACTCCATCCACTGCGCCACCACCTGGTCAGGTGGAGCTGGTTCTTTGAAAAGATCAACAAAATTGACAAACCTTTGGCAAGACTCATTAAGGAAAAAAGAGAAAGGACTCATATTAACAAAATCCAAAGTGAAAGGGAGAAATTACCACAGATATCATAGATATACAAAGGATTATTGTAGAATACTATGGAAAAACTATATGGCACCAAATTTAACAATCTAGAATAAATGGATAAATTCCTAGAACAATATAATCTTTCTAGACTGAATCATGAAGAAGTAGAAAGCCTAAACAGACTCATAAGCAGGGAGGAAATAAAAACAACTATCAAAAACCTCCCAAAAAATAAAAGTCCAGGGCCAGATGGCTATACTAGTGAATTCTATCAAACATTCAAAGACTTGATTTCTATCCTACTCAAAGTCTTCCAAAAACTTGAAGAAGCAATACTTCCAAATACATTTTGTGAGGCCAACATAACCCTCATACCAAAACCTGGCAAGGAGAACACAAAAAAAGAAAACTACAGATCAATATCTTTAATGAACACAGATGCAAAAATCCTAAACAAAATACTAACAAACCAAATATAACAGCACATTAAAAAAGTAATTCACCATGATCAAGTGGGATTCATCCCAGAATCACAAGGATGGTTCAACATACGTAAAACAACGTAATACACCATATCAACAAAACAAAGAACAAAAACCATATGATCCTATAAATAGATGCAGAAAAGGCATTCAATAAAATACAACATCATTTTATATTTAAAACACTCAGCAAAATGGGTATAGAAGGAAAATATATCAACATAATAAAGGCCATTTATGACAAACCATCAGCTAACATATCAAATAGCAAAAAACTGAAAATTCTTTTCTAAAATCAGGAACAAGACAAGGTTGCCCACTCTCTCCACTTCTATTCAATGTAGTGCTGGAAGTTCTAGCTAGAGAAATCAGACAAGAGAAAGAAATAAAAGGCATTCATATTGGGAAAGAAGAAGTAAAGATTTCACTTTTTGCAGATGATATGATCCTGTATATAGAAAACCCCAAAGACTCCACTGAAAGAATGTTAGAAACAGTAAACCAATACAGTAAGATCACAGGATACAAAATTAACATACAGAAGTCAATTGCTTTCTTATATGCCAACAATGAAACTTCAGAAAATGAACTCAAAGAAATAATTCCTTTTACAGTTGCAACAAAAAAATAAAATACCTAGGAATAAACATAACAAAGAATGTAAAGGACCTACATAATAAAAACTACAAAGCATTGTTAAAGAAAATAAAAAAGACACAGTGAAATGAAAAAATATTCCTTGTTCTTGGATAGGAAGAATAAATATAGTTAAAATGACCATATTACCCACACCAATATACAAATTCAATGCAATTCCAATCAAAATTCCAATGTCATTTTTTAAAGAAATGGAACAAAAAATCATCAGGTTTATATGGAACCATAAAAAACCCCAAATAGCCGAATAATCCTAAGGAAAAAGAATGAAGCTGGGGGCATTATAATAACTGACTCCAAATTATAATACAGAGCCATGAGAATCAAAATAGCATGATATTGGCAGAAAAATAGACACTCAGACCAATGGAACAGAATAGAGAGCCCAGAAATAAA
This sequence comes from Saccopteryx leptura, assembly GCF_036850995.1. Lineage (NCBI taxonomy): Eukaryota > Metazoa > Chordata > Mammalia > Chiroptera > Emballonuridae > Saccopteryx > Saccopteryx leptura. Next base: position 313,115,372 of record NC_089504.1, read on the forward strand.
ACCACATATATATGGTCAAATTATCTTTGATAAAGGAACCAAAAACACACAATGGAGAAAGAAAAAGCCTCTTCAATAAATGGTGCTGGGAAAACTGGGAAGCCATGTGCAAAAGAATGAAACTCAACTACAGTTTGTCTCCTTGTACAAAAATTAATTCTAAATGGATCAAAGACCTAAATATAAAATCTGAAACAATAAAATACATAGAAGAAAACATAGGTACTAAACTCATGGACTTTGGCCATAGAGAACATTTTATGAATTTGACTGCAAAGGCAAGGAAGTAAAGGCAAAGATAAATGAATGGGACTACATCAGACTGAGAAGCTTTTGCACGGCAAAAGAAACTGACAACAAAACAGACAGCAAACTAAATGGGAGATAATATTTTCAAACAACAGCTCAGATAAGGGGCTAATATTCAAAATATATAAAGAATTCACAAAACTCAACAACAAACAAGCAAATAATCCAATAAAAAATGGGAAGAGGACATGAATGGACACTTCTTCCAAGAAATACAAATGGCCCATAGATATATGAAAAGATGCTCATCTTCACTAGCTATTAAAGAAATGCAAATCAAAACTACAATGAGCTACCTCCTCACACCTGTTAGATTAACCATTATCAACAAAACAAGTAACAACAAGTGTTGGAGAGGCTGTGGAGAAAATGGAACTTTCATCCACTGATGTTGTGGGAATGTAAAGTAGTACAATCATTATGGAAGAAAGTATGGTGGTTCCTCAAAAATTAAGAATAGAACTACCATATGACCCAGCAATCCCTCTTCTGGGTATATACCCCCAAAACTCAAAATCATTGATATGTAAAGACACATGCAGCCCCATGTTCATCGCAGCATTGTTCACTGTGGCTAAGACATGGAAACAACCAAAAAACCATTCAATAGAAGATTGGATAAACAAAATGTGGTACATATATAGTATGGAATACTACTCAGCCATAAGAAATGATGACATAGGATCATTTATGACAACTTGGATCGACCTTGATAACATTATAATGAATGAAATAAGTAAATAAAAAAACACTAAGAACTGTATGATTCCATACATAGGTGGGACACAAATTTGAGACTCGTGGACATAGATAAGAGTACAGTGGTTACCAGGGGGAGGGGAAGGGAGGAGAGGGAGGGGCTGGTGGGAGGGGAGGAGCATAAAAAAAACAAATGAAGGGTGACAGAGGACGATTTGACTTTGGGTGATGGGTATACAACATAATCAAATGTCAAAATGATCTGGAGATGTTTTCTCTCAATCTATGTGCTCTAGTTCAGTGTTTTTCAACCAGTGTGCCGCGGCACACTAGTGTGCCGTAAGACATGGTCAGGTGTGAGTATAAATACATTTAGAAACTATATTATTAACTATATGTATAATATGTACTGTGTTAGAGTGTCATTTTGTGTCATTTTGGTAGGTGGTGTGCCCCAGGATATTGTAAATGTAAAAAATGTGCCACGGCTCAAAAAAGGTTGAAAATCACTGCTCTAGTTGACCAATGTCACCCCATTAAAACTAATTGTCTAAATAAAAATATTAAAAAAATTAAACATGGAATTGCTTATGCCTATTGATCCCACATCTGGGACTATATCAGAAGAAACTGAAAACCCTGATTCAAAAGACTATATGCACCCCTGTATTCATGGCAGTATTATTTATAGTAGCCAAGATTTGGAAGCAGCCCAAGTGCCCATCCATGGTTGAGCAGATAAAAAAAGAGTGGGGGAGCCCTGGCCGGTTGGCTCAGTGGTAGAACATCAGCCTGGCGTGCAGAAGTCCCGGGTTCAATTCCCGGCCAGGGCACACAGGAGAGGCTCCCATCTGCTTCTCCACCCCTCCCCCTCTCCTTTCTCTCTGTCTCTCTCTTTCCCTCCTGCAGCCAAGGCTCCATTGGAGCGGAGATGGCCCGGGCGCTGGGGATGGCTCCTTGGCCTCTGCCCCAGGCGCTAGAGTGGCTCTGGTCGCAACAGAGCGACTCCCTGGAGGGGCAGAGCATTGCCCCCTGGTGGGCAGAGCGTCGCCCCCTGGTGGGTATGCCGGGTGGATCCCAGTCGAGCGCATGCGGGAGTCTGTCTGACTGTCTCTCCCCATTTCCAGCTTCAGAAAATTACAAAAAAAAAAAGAGTGGAGGCACAATGAAATATTACTCAGCCGTAAAAAAGGGGACGATATCTTAGCTTTTGCAACAGCATGGACAGACCTGGTGAACATTATGCTAAGTGAAATAAGCCAGTTGGAGAAAGAGAAGTACCATATGATTTCAGTTATATGTGGACTCTAATGAACAAAATAAACAAAATAGAAACAGACTCATAGAGATAGAGAACAGGCTCACTGCTGTCAGAGGGGAGTGGTGTTGGGGAGTTGGTAAAAAAGTGAAGAGATTATGAATAAAAAGAACCTTATAAACACAGACAGCAGAATGGTGATTACAAGAAGTAGAGAGATGGGGTGAGATAGAGGAGGATATAGGGGGAATAAATGCTGGCAGATAGAGACCTAACTTTGGATGGTAAACACAAAATACAGTTTACAGGTGATATATTATAGAATTGTACAGTTGAAAGCTATATATAATTTTATTAACCAATGTCACTCTAATGTATTCAATAAAAAGAAAATATACTATTTATAAAACATAGTAAAAATTTAGAAACAACTTAATATTCCACAGGAATAGAATTAATTTAGTTATCAATCAATATTTTTTTATTACCTATTGGGTCTTAAAATGCTAGATATAGAAATAATCATGTAATTACATTATGGTAAATGAAAGTGTCTATTTAGTCATTCATATAGATTTACCACTTTATCAGTCAGTATATATTAAAAATGAATAAACTTTTTCACCTTAAAGGAACAATTAGTGTCCTGGCTGGATGGCTCACTTGGCTGGAGCATTGTCTTGCAATGCAGAGGTGACTGGTTCAGTCCTTGGCTGGGGCACATACAGAAACAGATTAATGCTTCTGTCTCCCCCTTACTCCCTTCCTCTCTCTGTATTCAATAAAAATAATAATAATAATAAATTAAAAAAAAGGAACAATTAGAAATGAACGCAAAAGTTTATATAAAAAGACCTTTATTTATAATAGTAAAATCTTATTATTTTTTTTAATTAAGTAAGAGGCAGGGAGGCAGTGAGACAGACTCCCGCATGCGCCCCAACCGGGACCCAACCAGAAAGTCCCCTACTGGGCAATGCTTTGCTAATCTGGGGCTGCTGATCTCTTGCTCGGCAACTGAGCTATTTTAGCACCTGAGGAGACCATGGAGCCATCCTCAGCACCTGGGACTAAATTGCTTGAGTCATTTGAGCCAAGGCTGTGGGAGGATAAGAAAGAGAGAGAGAAAAGTGAAAGAGAGAGAAAGAAGGGGAGGGATAGTTGTGGAGAAGCAGATGGTTTTTTCTCCTGTGTGCCCTGACTGGGAATCAAACTTGGGACTTCCACATGCCAGCTGTCGCTCTACTGCTGAGCCAACTGGCCAGGGCCAATATTAAAATTTTATACTTTAACTTATTGTAGTAAAAATGTGTCTATGATAAGTGTCTATGTATGATACCTCCATACAACAGAAATAAAACATTGTTTAATGGGGTAGAATTCATTTTGCATTAATTTTTTTATGTGGTGTCAGGAAAAAGCTCTAATTTATTCTATTGCATGTGACTGTTCAGTTGTTCCAGCACTGTTTGTTGAAAAATCTGTTTTCTCAATTGGATTGTTTTGGCATCCCTGTCAAAACTTGACTGCTGCTGTAGAGTTTATTTCTGGATTCTCAGTACTATTCCACTGATCTATATGTCTACTAATGCTGGCACCACACTGTTTTGATTGCAGGCCTAAAATATAAGGCCTAAAACTATAAAACTATTCAAAGAAAATATAGGGATATATTTTTGTGACCTTGGATTAGGCAAAGCCTTCATAGATGTGACATCAAAATTACCAACAACAACAAAAATAGATATTCTCATCAAAACTAAAACATCTGTGCTACAATGGACACATCAAGAAAGAGAAAAGACATTATATATTAAGAATAGGAGAAAATGTTTGTTAATCATATATTACAAAAAGGTATTGTATTCAGAATATACAAAAAGCTGTTATGACTCAATAATAAAAAGACAATTCAATTTTAAAAATAGGTAAAAGACCTAACAGACATTTTTCCAAAGAACATGCACAGATGGATGACAAGCACATGAAAAGATGCTCAATATTATTATCTAGCAGAAAAGTGCAAATCCAAACCAAACAAACCCACTAAAATGGTTATAATAAAAAAGACACATGATAGCAAGTTTGGGCAAGGATGTGGAAAAATTGGATCCTTCATACATTGTTGGTAGGAATGTAAAATTACCTAATTCTTTTGAAAACAATCTTGGCAGTAGTTCCTCAAGTTGTTAAACATAGAGTTGCCACATGACCTAGCAATTTCATTCTTAGGTATCTATCAAGATAAAGGAAAACATATGTCCACATGAAAACTTATGCACAAATATTCATAGTGGCATTATTTTTAAGAGCCAAAATGGAAACCATCCAAAAGTGTATCAGTTGAAGACCATGTAATATATAATTCCACTTATGTAAAATGTCCAGAATAGGCAAATCTGTAAAGACATAAAATATGCCCTGGCCGGGTAGCTTAGTTGGTTAGAGCATCATCTGGATGTATCAAGATTGAGGGTCTTATCCCCAGGAATCAACCAATGATTGCATAATAAATGGAACAACAAATTGATGTTTCTTTCTTTTTTTCTCTCTCTCTCTCTCATAAAATATATTAGTAATTGCCTAGGTCTGGTGGGATTGAGAGTGAGTGACTGCTAAAAGTGAAATTGAGGGTCCCTTTGACTTCAATTAAATTTAATTTTAAACACTAGTTCTAGAAATCATATACTTCTTTCTCTTTCTCTATACCCCTCAGAGACCTAGCCTTTCCCCCAGATAATCAGCAACCACAGACCTAGTCTTTCCCCCAGATAATCAGTAATCACCATGGCAGCAGATGACAGTAACTCGGCTCTGACTAACGGTCACAATGTCCAGACTTCTGGTAGGCTAAAGATGACATCTTAACATAAATTATGTTTTAGCCCCCGAATCCTAAGTTGAAATGGCTCCATAGCTACATTCCCATAGCTACCAGGCAGAGGGTCCCCAGAACAGACCTCAGACCTGTCCTCAGGACCTGAAGAAATGATTTACTACCCTTCCCTCACATACAGCAACCAACTTCAAGCACGACCCTGAACCCCCTAACTCAGTGTGTCTTGTGATTTTTGCCCTATATTATCTGTAACCTACACGCTATTGGGGAGTTGGAAATTTAGGGTATAAGCTCTTTGCCTCTGTATTGGCCAATTCAATATTAAATTATTTTTCTTTCTATTCTGCGAACTTCTCTTTGTACATTTATTTAGATCATTGTGCACAGGCAGACAGACTAAAACAAAACAAAACAAAAAACACTGAGGCCCTGATAACAGAAGGCACCGGATTTGTTTTGGGGTTGATACGCGTGTTCTATACTTAGACTGTGGTGATGGTTGCACAACTCTGTAAATACACTAAGAACCACTAAATTGTATTTTTTAAGTGGGTCAGTTGGACAGTATGTGAATGATATTTGAATGAAGTTGCTTCAAGTGTAATCAAGAACTTTCTGAGGGACTTGAAGATGGCAGTGGAGTAGACAGATGCACAGACTCCCAGCTTACACCACCAAACTGGATTACAAATTAATTTAGGAACAATCAGCATGAAAAACCAACTCTGGACTACAAGACCAGCTCTCAAAAACAAAGGAGCAAAGAAGCAGCCACACTGAGCCTGGTAGGAGTGCTGAGGAGTGGTGAGTCTCCCCTGCTTACAAGAACAAAGGGGGTGTGAGGCTGAGAGCCCAGAAGGGCTCTCATTCCAAGGAAAAGAGTAGTAAATATTGCTCATAGCCACTTTCCTAGGGACCTGGGAACGAGGTGTGTTGAAAGGGCTGCCTTATCTTCCAAAAGGAAAGGGGGGAGAGAGAGACAGATGGTGACTGGCAGAGGAATGCATGGGAGGACCTGAGAAGCTGGCTCATCCAGTGCTGGAGGCGGCCATAGCTGGGAGAGGGGTTGATCCTTCCACATATCACAAGACTAAAGTGCTTCTGGATCATACATTTCCAGACATCTCTCCAGCTCCAAGCAGCGCAACAAGACACAGCTGAAAACAAAAAGTGGGGAGGAGGGGCAGTAACTCAGGTCTCCATGGAGATCTGAGATACACCTCCCCTACTGAAGCAGAGAAAGCACCCTGCCCCCAGAGAGAGTAACTGGTAAATAAGGCCTTCAGAGTCTCAGGTTACACCCACCACATTCCTAGATACAGTTTAAAATAAGCCCCCTGCTGAGATCAGTAAACAAGACTACAAGTGAGAAGAAAACAAACAAATCAAGACTTCAAAGCAGCCCAAATCCGAAAGTGGATTACAAATAATAGCTGATGCCAACCTAAGAGACCTAGAAATAACACAACTGAAAATTGGAGGCAGACAACACCAAACCTAGACTCAACCAGCCCAACAAACAACATACCCAAACACACAGACATAATAGGAAGACAGAGAAGTGCAATCCAAATGAAACCACAAGAGAAATCTCCAGAAAAGGAACTCAGTGATATGGAAATAACCAAACTGCCAGATACAGAGTTTAGAATAATGATTGTTAGGATGCTTAGGGATCTTAGAACAACAATGGATGGATAGCAAGTATAAAAAAGGACATTGAAATATTAAAAAAAGAATGAGATGGAGATGACAAATACAATTCAGAAATGAAGACCACAATGGAAGGAATTAAAAGCAGGATGGATGAAGCTGAGGGTTAAATCAGCGAGTTGGAGGACAAGATGAACAAAGGCATGAAAGCAGAACAGAAAAAAGAAAAGAGACTCAAAAAGTCTAAGGAAACTCTGAGAAAGCTCTGTGACAACATGAAGAGAAATAACATCCACATCATGGGGGTTCCTGAAGAAGAAGAGAAAGAACAAGAGATAGAAACTTTATTTCAGGAGAATTTTCAAAGCAAGGCTGGAGTAGGCGGACGTACCAGCATCTACCTCCCAGAACCAAAGTGGATTACAAACTAATTTTATGAACTATCATCTGGAAAAACCAACTTTGGACTAAACTAAAAGAACTCTTCAACCAAGGAACGCTGAAGAAGCCACACAGAGACTGGTAGGAAAAGCGGAAACACGGAAACGTGGAGAGGGCTGCCCAGCTCCTCGGAGCAAACGGCAGCAGGGAGAGACTCGCGTGGCGGGAAGTGAGTTTAGCAGAGGGGAAAGGGTCCTGAGCCCCAGGAACAAAGCCCCAGCCTGCAGCCCCAGAGCCCAGAAGAGGCATAAGGACAGACAGTATTTAGCTGGAAACAAGTCAGGATACTGTTTGTGAGAGAGTCTGATTTCTCAGACCCAGGATCCTTCTTAAAGGGACCGCGCAGAACATCTCTCTCAAAAACAATCACCTGGGGCTCCTAGGGACGAGGGGGGAGAGAGGAGAGGACCACAGTAACAGGAAGAGAGTGCAATCTAGGAGGCATAGGGAGAAACATTTTGGGAGATAGCCACCCTAACCCCTGGGAGGAGTCACTCCCCAAAGCTGAAGTGAATATTTCCCCCGGAAATAGCAATACCAGCAAAGGGAAGCAGGAGAGCAGCCAAACAAGCTCCCCCGCAGCATTCAGAGCAGAGTTGCATAGAAGGAGGGAGCTTTCAGGTCTACAGTAGTGAGTCTTAGGGTCCAAGCTGCAATGCCCCCACCCACGCGGCTGAGGGCGCATCGGAGAGCGGGCGGCAGCGGGAGACAAAAGTGCGGTTCTGCTGGCAGGGGCGGAAGCCAGCTGGCCACCACTGGGCTCAGGTGTGAGCTCAATCTTGCCCGGCTAGGGAGAAGGGGGCGTGGAAAAATGGTCAAGCTCAGCTGCTGGCAGCCTGTAATCCAGCCTCCGGGAGAAGGGCGGGAACCCCGGAAAGGGTAGAAACCAGCCCCGGAGCAAGGGCAGAGGAGCACAGCCCTGCCCCGCCCGTGCAACCCAGGCTTGCAGTCTGACTTGGTAGCCAGCTCCTCCTGCGGGGGTGGAGCCAAAAGCCCAGAAGAGGCGGAGTTCCGCTACGGAGCTGAGCTTGGGAACGCAGCCCTGCCCATCGGTAAGAGCCAAGGCTAGCAGCTGTTCCTTGAGTGGGATCATCCTGCAAAGGCAGGGCGAAAGCTCAGAAACAGGTGGAGACCCGCAGCTGAGCAAAGGTGCTCGCCAGTGCCCTCAGGACCGAGCATAACGTCACACATGGGGGCGGGGCAAAGGCCAAGGCCACCAACCCTTGTGCACCCGAGCACGTGATCACAGACACTCCCGTGAAGAGAAAATGCGGAGGCAGAGAAATACAACACAAATAAACCAAGAGAAATCCCCAGAAAAGGACCTAAGTGAATCAGATATAACCAAATTACCAGATGCAGAGTTCAAAATAACGATTGTTAGGATGCTCAAAGATATTAGAACAACCATAGATGGCCATTATGAAAACCTAAATAAAGAGATAACAAATATAAAAGAGGACATTGAAATAATAAAAAAGAATCAGACAGAAATGACAAATACAATATCTGAAATAAAGAATACAATGGAAGGAATTAAAAGCAGGATGGATGAAGCAGAGAATCGAATCAGTGAGTTAGAGGATACAATAAATAAAGGCACGGAAGCAGAGCAGAAAAAAGAAAAGAGACTCAAAAAGTCTGAAGAAACTCTAAGAGAGCTCTGTGACAACATGAAGAGAAATAACATCCGCATCATAGTGGTTCCTGAAGAAGAAGAGAAAGAACAAGGGATAGAGACTTTGTTCAAACATATTATAGCGGAAAACTTCCCCCAATTAAGGCAGGAAAACATCACACATGTTCAGGAAGCACAGAGAACTCCATTAAGGAGAAACCCAAAGAAACCAACACTAAGACACATCATAATTAAATTACCAAAGCTAAATGATAAAGAGAAAATATTAAAAGTTGCTAGAGAAAATAAGACTATCACCTACAAAGGAGCCCCCATAAGGATGACTTCTGACTTCTCAACAGAAACACTTGAGGCCAGAAGGGAATGGCAAGAAATTTTCAAATGCAGAACAAGAACCTACAACCAAGACTACTTTATCCAGCAAGGCTATCATTTAAAATTGAAGGAGAAATAAAAAGCTTTACAGACAAAAAAATAACTCAAGGATTTCACTGCAACCAAACCAAGGCTGCAAGAAATGCTAAGGGACCTGTAGTAAACAGATCAAAGGAAAAAAAGAATATAGCAAAAGAGAAAAACAGTTTTAAAGAAAAAAAATGGCAATAAACAATTACATATCAGTAATAACCTTAAATGTTAATGGATTAAATGATCCGATCAAGAGACATAGGGTAGCTGCGTGGATAAGAAAACAGGACCCATACATATGCTGTCTACAAGAGACACACCTTAAATCAAAAGATGCACACAGGCTGAAGATAAAAGGATGGAAAAAAAAATTTCATGCAAATGGAAATGAAAAAAAAGCTGGGGTAGCAATACTTATATCAAACAAAATGGACTTTAAAACCAAGACCATAGTTAGAGATAAAGAAGGTCACTACATAATGATAAAGGGAGCAATCCAAAAGGAAGATATAACCATTATAAATATCTACGCACCTAATATAGGAGCACCTAAATATATAAAGCAGACTTTGATGGACTTAAAGGGCGAGATCAACAGCAATACTATAATAGTAGGGGATTTCAATACCCCATTAACATCATTAGATAGATCCTCAAGAAAGAAAATTAACAAAGAAACAGCAGACTTAAAGGACATATTAGATCAACTCGATTTAATAGATATCTTCAGAACCTTTCACCCTAAAACAGCAGAATATACATTCTTTTCAAGCGCTCATGGTACATTCTCTAGAATAGACCACATGTTAGGGCACAGAAGTGGGCTCAACAAATTTAAGAAGATTGAAATCATATCGAGCACTTTCTCTGATCACAATGGCATTAAACTAGAAATCAACCACAATAGAAAAATTGAAAAACATTCAAACACTTGGAAACTAAATAGCACGTTATTAAACAATGAATGGGTTAACATTGAGATCAAAGAAGAAATTTAAAAATTCCTAGAAACAAACGATAATGAGCATACATCAACTCAAAATTTATGGGACACAGCAAAAGCAGTCCTGAGAGGGAAGTTTATAGCATTACAGGCATACCTCAAGAAGCTAGAAAAAGCTCAAATAAACAACTTGACCCTGCATCTAAAAGACCTAGAAAAAGAACAGCAAGTAAAGCCCAGAGCTAGTAGAAGGAAGGAAATAATAAAGATCAGAGCAGAAATAAATGACATAGAGGCTAAAGAAACAATACAGAGGATCAATGAAACCAGGAGCTGGTTCTTTGAAAAGGTAAACAAGATTGATGAACCTTTTACAAGACTCACCAAGAAAAAAAGAGAGAGGACTCAAATAAATAAAATTAGAAACGAGAGTGGAGAAATAACAACTGACACAACAGAAATACAAAATATTGTAAGAAAATACTATGAAGAACTGTACGCCAAAAAACTAGACAACCTAGATGAAATGGACAAATTCCTTGAATCATATAATCTTCCAAAAATCAATCTGGAAGAATCAGAAAACCTAAACAGACCAATTACAACAAATGAGATTCAAACAGCTATCAAAAAACTCCCAAAAAAGAAAAGTCCTGGGCCTGATGGCTTCACAAGTGAATTCTACCAAATATTCAAAGAAGAACTAACTCTTATCCTTCTCAAGCTATTTCAAAATATTCAAGAGGAAGGAAGACTTCCAAACTCCTTTTATGAGGTGAGCATAATTCTGATTCCAAAACCAGGCAAAGACAACACAAAGAAAGAAAATTATAGGCCAATATCCCTGATGAACTTAGATGCAAAAATCCTCAACAAAATATTAGCAAACCGGGTCCAGCAATATATAGAAAAAATCATACACCACGATCAAGTAGGATTTATTCTTGGGAGGCAAGGCTGGTACAATATTCGCAAATCAATCAATATGATTCATCACATAAACAAAAGAAAGGAGAAAAACCACATGATAATTTCAATAGATGCAGAAAAAGCATTTGATAAAGTCCAGCACCCATTCATGATCAAAACTCTCAGCAAAGTGGGAATACAGGGAACATACCTCAACATGATAAAGGCCATCTATGACAAACCCACAGCCAACATCATACTCAATGGGCAAAAATTAAAAGCAATCCCCTTAAGATCAGGAACAAGGCAGGGGTGCCCCCTTTTACCACTCTTATTCAACATAGTTCTGGAAGTCCTAGCCACAGCAATCAGACAAGAAAAAGAAATAAAAGGCATCCAAATTGGAAAAGAAGAAGTAAAACTATCATTGTTTGCAGATGACATGATATTGTATATAGAAAATCCTAAAGTCTCAGTCAAAAAACTACTAGACTTGATAAATGAATTTGGCAAGGTGGCAGGATATAAAATCAATACTCAGAAATCAGAGGCATTTTTATACACTAATAATGAACTGTCAGAAAGAGAAATCAGGGAATCAATCCCCTTTACCACTGCAACCAAAAAAATAAAGTACCTAGGAATAAATCTAACCAAGGAGATTAAAGACTTGTACTCGGAAAATTATAAAACATTGATAAAAGAAATCAGGGAAGATACGAATAAGTGGAGGCATATACCGTGCTCATGGTTAGGAAGAATAAACATCATTAAAATGTCTATATTACCCAAAGCAATTTATAAATTCAATGCAATACCGATTAAAATACCAATGACTTACTTCAAAGACATAGAACACATATTCCAAAAATTTTTATGAAACCAAAAGAGAACACGAATAGCCTCAGCAATCTTAAAAAAGAAGAAAAAAGCGGGAGGTATCACACTTCCGGATATCAAGTTATATTATAAGGTCATTGTACTCAAAACAGCACGGTACTGGCATAAGAACAGGCACATAGATAAATGGAACAGAACAGAGAACCCAGAAATAAACCCACTGTTCTATGGACAACTGATATTTGACAAAGGAGGTAAGGAAATACAATGGAGTAAAGACAGCCTCTTCAACAAATGGTGTTGGGAAAATTGGACAGCTACCTGCAAAAAAATGAAACTAGACCACCAACTTACACCACTCACAAAAATAAACTCAAAATGGATAAAAGACTTAAATGTAAGCCGTGAAACCATAAGCATCTTAGAATAAAAGATAGGCAGTAAGCTCTCTGACATCTGTCGCAGCAATATATTTGCTGATTTGTCTCCACAGGCAAGTGAAATAAAAGACAGGATAAACAAATGGGACTTTATCAAACTAAAAAGCTTCTGCACAGCTAAAGACATTAAGAACACAATAAAAAGACAAACTACACAATGGGAGAATATATTTGACATTGCAACTGATAAGGGGTTAATAACCAAAATTTGTAAAGAACTTGTAAAACTTAATACCAGGAAGACACAAAATCCAATCCAAAAATGGGCAAAAGAAATGAATAGACACTTCTCCAAAGAGGACACACAGATGGCCAATAGGTATATGAAAAAATGTTCAACATCACTAATGATTAGAGAAATGCAAATTAAAACCACAATGAGATATCACCTCACACCAGTCAGAATGGTGCTCATCAATAAAACAACACAGAATAAGTGCTGGCGAGGATGTGGAGAAAAGGGAACCCTCCTGCACTGCTGGTGGGAATGCAGACTGGTGCAGCCACTGTGGAAAACACTATGGAGATTCCTCAAGAAATTAAAAATCGAACTGCCTTTTGACCCAGCTATACCACTGTTAGGAATATACCCCAAGAACACCATATAGCACTGTTTGAAAAGAAGAAATACACCCCCATGTTTATGGCAGCATTGTTCACAATAGCAAAGATCTGGAAACAGCCCAAGTGTCCATCAGAGGACGAGTGGATTAAAAAGCTTTGGTATATATATACTATGGAACACTACTCAGCCATAAGAAATGATGACATAGGATCTTTTACAACAACATGGATGGGCCTTGATAACATTATACTGAGCGAAAGAAGTAAATCAGAAAAACTAAGAACTATATGATCCCATACATAGGTGGGACATAAAGATGAGACTCAGAGACATGGTCAACAGTGTTGGGGGTACAGGGTGGGGGGAGGAGAGGGAGGGAGTTGGGGGAGGGGAGGGGCACAAAGAGCATGGCTTTTCAGCATTTGCCATATTCCCCCTTTAATCGATAGACAGACAGCAAATATTTACTTATGGTGTTTCCACTATAAAGACTGCTGTCTTAGAAACAAATGCTGATGAACTATTTCAGCAGTTCCTCCTTCTTCAAAGACTTATATGTCAACATAGAGCTCCATGTTTCATAGGACATACTCAAGCTCACTCCATGCTCCCTGGAGCTTTAACACAAGGGAATGCCCCCCCCCTTTTTTTTTTGGTTGTATTATTTCTTTTATTTATTTATTTTTTGTATTTTTCTGAGGATGGAAATGGGGAGGCAGTTAGACAGACTCCCGCATGCGCCTGACCGGGATTCACCTGGCATGCCTACCAGGGGGGTATGCTCTGCCCATCTGGGGTGTTGCTCTGTTACAACCAGAGCCATTCTAGCAACTGGAGCGGAGGCCATGGAGCCATCCTTAGTGCCTGGGTTGGCTTTGCTCTGGTGGAGCCTTGGCTGCGGGAGGAGAAGTGAGAGACGGAGCGGAGGGAGAGGGGGAGGGGTGGAGAAGTAGATGGGCACTTCTCCTGGGTGCTCTGGCCAGGAATCGAACCCGGGAATCCTGCACACCAGGCCAATGACTCCTGCGGGTCTACCATATCATGCTTTTTACTTAAGAAAAAAATTATTTTTACATTTCTTTTGAAGGCTGATGAACAGGAGATACCAAATCTTTTTCGCCTGCAAACTACTACCTTCTTTATTAGATCCAGCTAATAACAATGTTTTGTCTTTTTCCAAATAGCTCCAGATATATGGAAAAGATTTATATAGGCAGATGGGGATCCTCAAACTCCTCAGCGAGATCTTCTGAGCATGGCTTTTAAGATACCTAGAGGCAGAAAAAGCCCAATAGAGATCAGGGGAACTACCAGCTTTTACGATACACCCTTAAAGGCTCCAACGCCCCAAAGGGGTCTCATAGGATGCCATCTGGGTCCTGCTTCAATAGTGGAAAGGAAGGTCATTGAGCTAAAGCCTGCCAGGCTTACTTGCCTCTGCTGTGAGGAAACAGGGACACTGGAAGGTAGGCCTCCCCCTTGCTCCTCTAAGGGAGGGTTCAGTCTCTTCCAGCCCTGCTCCAGCCACCTATGACTTAACCTTGCCCAGAAAGCTGGGGTTTGCCACTGAAGGCTGAAGGTGCCCAGGGCTGTTGGCCCCATCTATGACACTGTGGAAGAGCCTAGGGTATTTCTTCCAAGAAGCAGGTAAACTGATCTCATTTGCACAAGGGCCACTTAACTATGTTTTGCCTGAATAGTCAGGTTTTTTATTCTTCCCTCAAAGATCTCTGTTGTAGGTGTTGATAGTCCTATTTTCTGCTGCTTTGCTTAATATATAGTGTTTCCTTTATTCCTCCTACCTCAATGCCCCACTCATATTTCAGGCTGGGACTTACTCCTAATTTAGAGCTCTCTTTCCCCCTTTTGCCAACTTGTATTATGAATTTACCTTTGCCACCCAGCTTAGTGTATCCCAAGGTTCTCTTTACCATGCCACAGTTGCAGAGCTCCAGGGTAAAGCAACCTGGTCTCATCTATCCAGGCAGAGGAGAACAGAATCTTCATATCCACACATGCTGCAAATGGGTTTTCCAGTCTACCTGAATCATTACCAGCTAGAAGCAGTGGTCATTGGGACTTGGACATGAGCTGCAAAATATAGAATGGTGACAACAATTCCAGTGCCATGCGGACTTTTCCTGTGTGGACTTTTTCTGGACTCCTGCTCCCTGTGACAGCTCCTAACAGACTGAAATGTGGTTGTGTTGCATTTTTCAGGGATTTGGCATGGGGATGGGGCCAATTTGGACTTGGTGAACAGGTTAAGGACACTAATCTTTTATGGATTCTTTCTGTATTGGCCAAGAGTTTGCTTAAAGGCTTTTAATCACTGTAAAAAAAATAGAAGACTAGATAAAGAAGATGGGGCACATATACACCATGGTATACTATCCAGCTAGAAGAAACGATGACATCGGATCACTTACAGCAGAATGGTGGAACCTTGATAACATTATGCGGAGTGAAATAAGTGAATCAGAAAAAAACAAGAACTGCAGGAGTCCATACATTGGTGGGTATAAAAGCGAGACTAAGAGACATGGACAGGAGTGTGATGGTTACGGGGCGTGGGAAGAGGGAAGGGGGGAGAGGGGAAAGGGGCGGGGGAGGGGTTCAAAGAAAACTGGATAGAGGGTGACGGAGGATGATCTCTCTTTGGGTGATGGGTATGCAACAGAACTAAATTACAAGATAACCTGGAAATGTTTTCTTTGAATATATATACCCTGATTTATTGATGTGACCCCATTAAAATAAAAATTTATTTATAAAAAAAATAGATATCTTTAGAATATTTCACCCTCAGGCAGCAGAATATACATTCTTTTCAAGTGCTCATGGTACATTCTCTAAGATAGACCACATGTTAGGACACAAAAGCAGTCTCAACAAATTTAAGAAGATTGAAATCATACCAAGCATTTTCTCTGATCACAATGGCATTAAACTAGAAATCAACTACAACAGAAAAACTGAAAAATACTCAAACACATGGAAACTAAATAGCATGTTATTAAATAATGAATGGGTTAACAATGAAATCAAAGAAGAAATTAAAAATTCCTAGAAACAAATGATAATGAGAAAACAACAACTCAAAATTTATGAGACACAGCAAAAGCAGTTCCGAGAGGGAAGTTCAGAGCACTACAGGCATTCCTTAAGAAGCTTGAAAAAGCTCAAATAAACAACTTAACCCTTCATCTAAAAGAACTAGAAAAAGAACAGCAAGTAAGGCCCAGAGGTAGTAGAAGGAAGGAAATAATAAAGATCAGAGTGGAAACAAATGACATAGAACCTAAAGAAACAATACGGAGGATCAATGAAACCAAGTGCTGGTTCTTTGAAAGGGTAAACAAGATTGATGAACCTTTAACAAGACTCACCAAGAAAAGAAGAGAGAGGATTCAAATAAATAAAATTAGAAACGAGAGTGGAGAAATAACAACCAACACAACAGAAATACAAAATATTGTAAGAAAATACTATGAAGAACTGTATGCCAAAAAATTAAACAACCTAGGTGATATGGACAAATTCCTTGAAACATATCCTCTTCCAACAATCAATCTGGCAGAATCAGAAAACCTAAACAGACCGATTACAACAAAAGAGATCGAAACAGTTATCAAAAACTCCAAAAAACAAAACTCCTGGGCCCGATGGCTTTAGTGGTGAATTCTACCAAACATTCAAAGAAGAACTAACTCCTCTCCTTCTCAAGGTATTTCAAAAAATTCAGGAGGAAGGAACACTTCCAAGTTCCTTTTATGAGGCGAGCATAATTCTGATTCTAAAACCAGGCAAAGACAACACAAAGAAAGAAAATTATAGGCCAATATCCCTGATGAATTTAGATGCTAAAATCTTCAACAAAATATTAGCAAACCGAATCCAGCAATATATGAAAAAAATCATACATCATGATCAAGTGGGATTTATTCTGGGGAGGCAAGGATGATACAACATTTGTAAATCAATTAATGTGATTCACCACATAAACAAAAAGAAGGAGAAAAACCACATGATAATTTCAATAGATGCTGAAAAAGCATTTGATAAAATCCTGCACCCATTCATGATCAAAACTCTTAGCATAGTGGGAATGCAGGGAACATACCTCAACATGATAAAGGCCATCTATGACAAACCCACAGCCAACATTATAATTAATGGACTAAAATGAAAAGCAATTCCCCTAAAATCAGGAACAAGGCAGGGGTGTCCCCTTTCACCACTCTTATTCAACATAGTACTGGAAGTCCTAACTACAGCAATCAGATAAGAAGAAGAAATAAAAAGCATCTAAATTGGAAAAGAAGAAGTAAAACTATCATTATTTGCAGATGATATGATACTGTATATAGAAAACCCTAAAGTCTCAGTCAAAAAGCTATGGGACCTAATAAATGAAATCAGCAAGGTGACAGGATATAAAATTAATACACAGAAATTAGATGCATTTTTATACACGAACAATAAACTGTCAGAAAGAGAAATTAAGGAAACAATTTCCTTTACTACTGTTTCAATAAAAAATAAAGTACCTAGGAGTAAATTTAACCAAGGAGGTTAAGACTTGTACTCAGAAAATTATAAAACATTGATAAAAGAAATCAAGGAAGATACAAACAAGTGGAAGCATATACCGTGGTCATGATTAGGAAGAATAAACATAATTAAAATGTTTATATTACCCAAAGCAATTTATAAATTCAATGCAATACCAATTAAAATACCAATGACATACTTCAAAGATATAGAACACATATTCTAAAAATTTATACAGAACCAAAAAAGAACACGAATAGCCTCAGCAATCTTGAAAAAGAAGAATAAAGTGGAAAGTATCACACTTCCTGATATCAAGTTATACTACAAGGCCATTGTACTTAAAACAGCTTGGTACTGGCATAAGAACAGGCATATAGATCAATGGAACAGAACAGAGAACCCAGAAATAAACCCACATCTTTATGGACAACTGATATTTGACAAAGGAAGTAAAAGCATACAGTGGAGTAAAGACAGTCTCTTTAACAAATAGTGTTGCAAAAATTGGACAGCTACCTGCAAAAAACTAAAACTAGACCACCAACTTACACCATTCACAAAAATAAACTCAAAATGGATAAAGGACTTAAAAGTAAACCATGAAACCATAAGTATCCTAGAAGAAAACTTAGGCAGTAAGCTCTCCGACATCTCTCGCAGCAATATATTTGCTGATTTATCTCCACGGGCAAATGAAATAAAAGACAGGATAAACAAATGGGACTATATCAAACTAAAAAGCTTTTGCACAGCTAAAGACAATATGAACAGAATAAAATACAAACCACACAATGGGAGAACATATTCGACAATACATCTGATAAGGGATTAATAACCAAAATTTATAAAGAACTTGTAAAACTCAACACCAGGAAGACAACAATCCAATCAAAAATGGGCACAAGAAATGAATAGACACTTCTCCAAAGAGGACATACAGATAGCCAATAGACAAATGAAAAAATGTTCAACATCACTAATCATTAGAGAAATGCAAATTAAAACCACAATGAGATACCATCTCACAGCAGTCAGAATGGCGCTCATTGACAAAACAACACACGATAGGTGCTGGCGAGGATGTGGAGAAAGGGGAATCCTCCTGCACTGCTGGTGGGAATGCAGACCGGTGCAGCCACTGTGGAAAACAGTATGGAGATTCCTCAAAAAATTAGAGCCCTGGCCGGTTGGTTCAGTGGTAGAGCATAGGCCTGGCGTGCAGGAGTCCCGGGTTTGATTCCCAGCCAGGGCACACAGGAGAAGCGCCCAATTGCTTCTCCACCCCTTCCCTTCTCCTTCCTCTCTGTCTCTCTCTTCCCCTCCCGCAGCCAAAGCTCCATTGGAGCTAAGTTGGCCCGGGCACTTAGGATCGTTCTGTGGCCTCTGCCTAAGGCACTAGAATGGCTCTGGTTGCAACAGAGCAATGCCCCAGATGGGCAGAGCATCGCCCCCTGGTGGCCATGCCGGGTGGATCCCAGTCAGGCACATGTGGGATTCTGTCTGACTGCCTCCCCATTTCCAACTTCAGAAAAATACAAAAAAAAAAAAAAAATTAGAAATGGAACTGCCCTTAGACCCAGCCATTCCACCTATAGGAATATATCCCAAGGACACCATATCACCGACAAAAAAAAAAAAAAAAAAAAAAAAAAAAATCCACCCCCATGTTTATGACAGCATTGTTCACAATAGCAAAGATCTGGAAACAGCCCAAGTGTCCGTCAGTGAACGAGTGGATTAAAAAGCTGTCATACCTATATACAATGGAATACTATGGGGCTATGAAAAGAAGAAAATATTACCTTTTGCAAAAATATGGATGGACCTGGAAACTATTATGTTGAGTGAAATAAGCCAGGCAGAGAAAGAAAAATATCATATGACCTCACTCATTTGAGGAATAGAAGGAATAATGAGAACTGAGGAATGGAATTGAGACAGAGGAGGGATCAAAGGGACCAGAGGAAAAGAGGACAGAGGGAAAGGGGATGATAGGATGGGATAAACCTGAAGGGAAGGGGGGAGGGCACTGTAGGGAGGGGGGTAAAGAAGATGTTGAGGGGAATAGGGGCGAGGGGGGAGGCATTCAGTGTGACCCTAGAATCTACGTAAACACAATTAATTAAATTAAAAAATAATAAAAATAAAATAAATAAATTCTATTAAAAAAAGAACTTTCTAACAAAGAGTGAATGAGTAGATTTCCATTCTCTTCTCAGCAATCATCCAAAACAGGGAGCTAACAAATAAATACATTTTATGTATTTTTTGACATGAAAAAGCACAGACAGACTGGACTGAGCTTTGATAGCCTTCTCCGTCCCATGCTTCAATACCTACTAATTAGACTTGACCTTTTTTTTTTTTTTAATTTTACAGAGACAGAGAGAGAGTCAGAGAGAACAATAGACAGGGACAGACAGACAGGAATGGAGAGATGAGAAGCATCAATCATTAGTTTTTGTTGCATGTTGCAACACCTTAGTTGTTCATTGATTGCTTTCTCATTTGTGCCTTGACCACAGGCCTTCAGCAGACCGAGTAACCCCTTGCTCAAGCCAGCGACCTTGAGCCCAAGCTGGTGAGCTTTTTGCTCAAACCAGATGAGCCCGCACTCAAGTTGGTAACCTCAAGGTCTCAAACCTGGGTTCTCCGCATACCAGGCCGACACTCTATCCACTGAGCCACTGTCTGGTCAGGCTAGACTTGACCTTTAAGAGGAATTTTTTTGCCAGTGTAGCAACGAGTTCTTAAATATACAAAACAAACAAACAAACAAAACAAAACATAATGTGGAAAAAATATTTACAGTGATTATATCTGGATGATGAAGTTGTTTCTTTCTAAACTTCCCTAATTTTCCATTTGGAGCAGCATGTCACATTTTATGATCAATAAAAAACTGTTGTAAAGTTATTCCAAATTTTCATAATAGAAGATAGCAGAATTTGTCCTTGCTTACTGAAGAAATGTTTTCTGTACCTGTGAAGCCTACAGAGAAATCTTCCTTCCGAATGTTCCTTCCATGAATATTAAACCTGGTCATCAAAGTAATCTATATTGACCAGAAGGAGTTCCCTCAAAATAAACCACTTCGGCATGAGTATCATTTTGAGCTGAAGGCAACTGAAAATCAACAGGAGCAGGAAGCTTTCTGCCCTCCCCTTATCTGCCTAAAATCAGGGCTTTAATTTCCCCCTGAGGAAGGGCCTCCCTGCCACACACACCATCACCAGGGGGACAAGTACAACTCTTATTCAAGACAAAGAACTAACCCCAAACTGAGTTTGTATAAACAAACCTTACTAAAATAGCCCTTATCTTCTATTAGTTCCTCCATGTATTTCCTCATCATTTCCCCACAATTTATCATCCCTTGAAGCCAAAATCCCCTTTCTTTCTTTTTTTTTTTTTTTTTTTTTCTGTATTTTTCTGAAGCCGGAAACGGGGAGAGACAGTCAGACAGACTCCCGCATGCGCCCGACCAGGATCCACCCAGCATGCCCACCAGGGGTGACGCTCTGCCCACCAGGGGGCGATGCTCTGCCCCTCTGGGGTGTCGCTATGTTGCGACCAGAGCCACTCCAGCGCCTGGGGCAGAGGCTGAGGAGCCATCCCCAGCACCCGGGCCATCTTTGCTCCAGTGGAGCTTCGGCTGCGGGAGGGGAAGAGAGAGACAGAGAGGAAGGAGAGGGGGAGGGGTGGAGAAGCAGATGGGCGCTTCTCCTGTGTGCCCTGGCCGGGAATCGAACCCGGGACTTCTGCACGCCAGGCCGACGCTCTACCACTGAGCCAACCAGCCAGGGCTAAAATCCCCTTTCTTTTGTTAAAGGAGTATATCAGCCCCTGAGTCTAACCACTTCTTTGAGTTTTACTTCTTTCCTGAAAACTCCCATGCTTGTAAATATTAATGAAAGTGTCTGTCTTTTCTCCTTTTAATCTGTATTTTGATAGTTTAGTTTGCATTAACCCAGTGATGAACATAAGAGGGGTAGAGACAAAGGTTTTCCTTCCTGACAGTCAGTCCTTTTTTTCAATTTTTTAAACACTTAGTTGTATTTTCATTAAAAATATTTAAGAATAAAATTTTAATCTATATTGCTTCTTTTTTTTTTTCCAAATGAGATGAGAAGCATCAACTCACAGTTGATTCACTATAAGTTAATTGATTGCTTCTCTTATATGCCTTGACAGGGAGGCTCAAGCCAAGCCAGTGACCTTGGGCTTAAGCCAGCAACTTTGGGCTGAAACCAACAACCTTGGATTTCAAGCCAGCAGCAGCCTTTGGGCTCAAGCCAGCAACCTTGGGCTAAAACCAGCAACCTTGGGTTTCAAGCCAGCAACCTTTGGGCTCAAGCCAGCAATCTTGGGATCATGTTGATACTACACTCAAGTCAGTGATCCCATGCTCAAGCCATTGACCTTAGGGTTTTGAACCTCAAACCTCAGCACTCTGAGCCGACACTCCATCCACTGTACCACAACTGGTCAGGCTAGCTATATTGCTTCATATGTCTTCTTTTTGTCAATTCTTATACAAAATTCATTTGGTTTTTGTGTGTGCCTTTTCTCCCTCAACTAGATTCCAAGCTTGAAGGAATGACTACGTCCATAAGATAATATGGATAATCTAATTCCCCTAAAACAGGTCTTTACGCAATGTAGGTAACCATTAAACAGTTTTTCAACCTTTTTGTTATAAAACATTTTTTTTTTTAATGTTTTTCTGAAGCTGGAAACAGGGAGAGACAGTCAGACAGACTCCCACATGCGCCCGACCGGGATCCACCCGGCACGCCCACCAGGGGCGCCGCTCTGCCCATCAGGGGGCGATGCTCTGCCCCTCCGGGGCGTCGCTCTGTGGCGACCAGAGCCACTCCAGCGCCTGGGGCAGAGGCCAAGGAGCCATGCCCAGCGCCCAGGCCATCCTTGCTCCAATGGAGCCTTGGCTGCGGGAGGGGAAGAGAGAGACAGAGAGGAAGGAGGGGGTGGGGGTGGAGAAGCAAATGGGCGCTTCTCCTATGTGCCCTGGCCGGGAATCGAACCTGGGTCCCCCGCACGCCAGGCCGATGCTCTACCGCTGAGCCAACCGGCCAGGGCTAAAACATTTTTTATTAGCCAAGAAAAGCATGCATTGTAGGTTGCTTTATATAACTGTCTTCAACAATTGTTTTGTTCTTAGATATAATACTAATCCAGTATTTATAGATTTTTTATTCTACACCATAACACTATGTTTATAAATTACCCTTTGGTTTTTATAAGTTATTTTTAAGTTGTCCTTAAAATTTAACCCTTAATAAAAGTCATCCTATAGTCTTTTAGAAAACTGACATACTTAAATTGCAAATGTGTTTTCAGTTATGGTAAATCTGTCTTGTACCTTATCTTTTCATATCTTACTTACCCCATCTTGGATTTTAGTGGAGTCTTCTGATGCCTTTCTTTAGCTGGAGTTTACAGCTATTAAAATCAAAAGCAAACTTTCTTTTTTTAAATTCTGCATTGATCTTATGGAATGTATTTAATAGTAATCAAATGTGTTTAAACAAACATTCCCCATAATTAAAGTATGCTGTTCTAAATCTTAACTGTCCTTTGTATAACCCACCACATATGAAAAAGATTACCTTTCACTCCATCTTCACACTCTCTGATGATTTTGTGAGATGAAGGGTATATATGAGGTCATCCTACACTCTCTCTCACTAGACTGAACAGAAAGACTAACCCTTACAGGTTTCAGATAAACTATGAGACCCAGATACTCTAGAATGTTTTTAATTACCTCCTTTTTCACTTTTCTTTTCACTCCACTCCACCATTCTATCTCCATCCATTCCTTCTTTCAAACCATTAGCAGATCAAGAGCCAAGGATATGACTTCCCTGTATAAAAGTTTTTATTGGGTTATCATTGCCTGGAGAAAGCCTAATGTGAAAACTAAAAGAAGGTATGTGGTGAAGAAGAGGATATTTAGCTGTGGCTGGTTTGTGACATTGCCTTGCCGAAGTCATCGTTTCTGTGTTGGGTCTTCCTTTGAATAAATTTTGTCAATTTGTCCAGAGCCTGGGCTCACTAAAGTAACAGAAGATTATTACCATGTAAACAACAATATCACTGGAATTAACTGCAAGGAGAAATTTAACTGGCAAGAGGACTATTCTGACCAGCTCACTGTTGAATTTTTAGAGAGAAATGTGTGAGAAACTATACTATAATTGAAATTGTGGTACTTAGACTCAGGGCTGGAAGTGGGATGTTTTAGGCACTTGTTGGCCTTAGGTTTGATATTGCAGCAACAGATTCATATTGCATGTTGAATCCTTAACTACAGTTCTTAACTGCTGTCCAGAATATTGCCTAATGGATCATTAAATAGCTATTCTTTGTACATGACCCATCCTTTATACAGAACCATCCTTTCTTAATACATGCCAATATTACTGCTAAGATAAAAGCCAGCTTCTTTCTTTTCTTGTTCATCAGAAAACATTTTCTCTCTAAGGCACTTCTGGCTCTTGCCTGATCTCATACATATAACTTTATTTTATTCTTCAAATCTCAGATTGATTTGGTTTTATTCAGGCCTACCACGATATAATGGCAAAAAGATTGCATATAACCTGGACCAGCTACATAGTAATGTGGGGCCTGAGGCAAAATGAAAATGTGGAGACCCTTGTTTAAACATCACTAAGAATTTCAAGACCATGACAATTTTTTTAGTGCAAGATTCAGCAAACTTACCCCCTCCCCCGACATAGTCCAAATCCAGTTGCTCCCTATTTCTGTAAGTAAAATTGTATTGGAATGTAGCCATGCCCATTGGTTATTGTCTATGCCTGCTTTGCTCTACAATAGCAGACTTCTATATGTGCTACAGAGATCAGATAGCCCACAAGACTAAAATATTTACTATGTGACCCCTTCAGAAAAGGTTTGCTGACTTCTGCTCTAGTATCTGATCTGTGGCTTCTTACTTCAGACTTGCTATTGAAAATGGGCACCCAACAATCTACAACTTGACCTACTCTCCACCTAAGAAACCAAGGAGGGCCCAAGTAGGGCCTGCAGCTATCAATGAAAGAATTTGGAAATTGTTGAGCCACTCAGAATCCAGAGACTGAAATGTCAAGAATTTCTAATGATACATAGGACAGCAACACGAATTCTCCACAAGGAAGCCCACAAAGCTATCTGATCTCTTCTACTCAGATTTCTTGAGCACCTGGGATTTTTAAGCATTACAACCATTAGGCCACCTACCATGCCAACTCCCAGTCAGAGGATGCACAGTTGCCTGGAGTCCTAAGGGTCCATATCATGAGAGACTGGGCTCAAGAACTGTTCTTCATTGACTGGCTTGAAATAAAAACTTTGTAATCCCCTGACTTTGGATCTGGCAGTTCCACATGCAGTCATGATTCCCCTGAATCAGGTGCCCATATAATCTTAATATCTGGGCTCAAGCCCCTGTCAAGAACTTTAGAAGATCTGAGATTTTCCTCGACATGTTAATCATCTAGTTAGCCTGCCACAGTTTCACGGATGCGGTGGAGGATGTGATGCTGGTAAAAGCTAGGGATGCTGTGTAAGAAATGAAGGACAGTGCATTCCTCACAGCAAGAGCAATAGCAGAGTAACCACATGTGCACCATTTTCCCAAGCCCCAGCGTGGCATTTTCAGCTTAGGGAACAAGGACTGTTTTTTAACATACTATTTTACTACAGTATTCCCTCCTTATCCATGGGGGATATGTGCCAAGACCCTCCAGTGAATGCCTAAAGCCATGAATAGTACTGAACCTCTATATATACTATGGTTTTTCCTATTTATAGATGCCTATGATAAAGATTAATACCTTTTGTAGCTTAACTAAGCACTTACCACCACTGTGACCTTCACTTTTGCAGTTGGAGATGTGACAACAAAACTAGCATGAATTCCTTTTTCCTTCACAATTTCAAGGATGGAAGATTCATTCTTAAAGGATATATCTTACAATTTCAGCATATGATTGTTCTCTCTCCTTATTAAGTCAAGAGCTTCCTTCTTTTCATTTAGAGGAAGCTCTTTTGGCTTCCCCTTGGTGAATCCAAATTGCCAGTGTCACTGCTGCTTGTGTTTAGTCGATCTGATGACCAAGATGGCTATGAAGTGATTAATGGGTGGGGAGCATATACAGTGTGACTACGCTGGACAAAGGGATGATTCATGTCCCAAGTGAGACGAAGCAGGAAGGCGTGAAATTTCATCAGGCTACTCAGAACAGCGTGCAATTGAATACTTATGAATTGTTTATTTTGGGAATTTTCCATTGAATATTTTTGTACCAGAGCTGACTGTGGGTAGCTGAAATCACAAAAGACAAAACCACAAATAAGGGGAGACAGCTGTATAAGCATACGTGCCCTGTGCTGGAGAAGGAAACATTATTTTTACTGCACCCAACAGCAAGCAAAGTTGTTCTTTGCTCAGAAGGAAGACACTATCTCTATCTCCCAAAACAGGTTGTTATACAAACATCCTTGAAACACACAGTTCAGAACAAAGGACAACCAATGCCCTAGTTGCAAGTTGTGAAAAAATGGAGGAACTTCCTGGAGAGCAGTTTCAACAGTCCCTATTTGGACTTGGTCTTTTACAGTGACTCCTTCCTCCCGCCCCCATAGCCATAGGTGAGTTGCTGTTTTCCTAAGAGCAAGTTGACTTTTTGTTAATGACTTATCCTAGGTTTGATCCCTTCTCTTTTAGTTCACAGTTTAATAGCTGACACTTTGGGAAATAATATCCTACCTACCCTATTGCCCTAACACCAACACAGAGCTAACTGCTTGCTCTCTTCTGTTTTGTGACTTTCCAAGTAAAATTTTATCCATTGTTGTTGTCTGTATATAGCTAGACAACTCAGGTCCCACACTATGTGTAAAGAACTTAGCCATGCCCCATCCACTGTGTTCTTCTCAATTTGCTGAAGGTGTGTGTGTGTGTGTGTGTGTGTGTGTGTGTGTAATGGTACAAAAACTATGTAGTGCAAATGAGAGGCCAAATAAGCGTGAATAAAAGGGAACAGGAAGAGAAATCAGGAACTGACTCTAAACAAAAACACCGTCCGGAGGAAACAGGATAAGCCTGTCCAGACACTGGCAATTATGAGGAAGGAAAAGCAATTACCAGAACAGATGGACGGAAATGGAGCAACTAACAGAGGTGGAGCCATGTTTATTTGAGAAATTGTGTCCGGATATTTGGAGGGGCTGAATAGAATCCATGACCTTTACCCATAACTCCTAGATCTATAACAATATTACATGTGTATACTTAACGGTCAGGCATGAGCTCCTGTAAACTACCAAGAATCACTGATGTTTAGAAACCAAGATGTTTTCTAAACCTGTAGCTTTCTGTCACTTCTGAATTCCTGCCTTTTTACAGATGTGTATATTTTTATTTTAATGGATACTAGCTTGGTTTATTCCTTTCCCACTGGTCAGAATATTTTAATTCCTAAAGAATTGCACAAGTTGATGGAGAGGACTAGAATGAATATTAAAACCAGATCTGTCTTAGAAAACATGGAACAGATGGTTGTGGGGGCATTAAAAAAAAAAAGAACAATAAAGTGTCTTACTGTCTGCTGTAGTTTTCAAAAACTTGCAGAACGATACATATGTTATTGTTTCATTTCATGATATAACTAAACTCCTTCAAACACATACAATTAAAAAGAAACCCACCCTTGAGTAAATGACATGTACATGAATAGAAATGCAATCTCTTTTAGATGTTTTGTGTTCCCCAGCTGTTCATGTGGTTATTATGTATATTAAATTATATACCCGCAACTCTGCATTCCATCAGAGCTACAAAGGGAAAGATTTAACAATTTTTCTAATTTCTTTTTTTAATTGATTTTAATTTATTGTGTTTACATGGATTCAAGTGTCCCACTGAATACATCCCCCCACCCATGTTCCCCTCAACATCCCCCTTGTCCCTCTCCCCAACGCCCTCCCCCCTTCCCTCCAGGATTTGCTTTTCTACTCTCTATAATGCTCTGTTATGTATATATAATTTAACCAATCTCTTTCCCTTCTCGGAACCCATCCTTTCATCCCCTTTCCCTCTGTTCACTTTCCCTCAGGTCCCTTTGATCCCGCCTCTGCCTCTATTCCATTCCTCAGTTCACATTGTTCATTGGATTCCTCAAATGAGTGAGGTCATATATTTTTCTTTCTCTGCCTGGCTTATTTTACTTAACATAATAGTTTCTAGGTCCATCCATGTTGTCACAAAAGATAAGATTTTCTTATTTTTCATGGCCCCATAGTATTCCATTGTGTATAAGTACCACTGCTTTTTAATCGACTAATCCACTGATGGACATTGGGCTGTTTTCAGATCTTGGCTATTGTAAACAATGCTGTCATAAACATGGGGGTTCATTTCTCCTTTTGAATCAGTGATTTGGTGCTCTTAGGATATATTCCTAAAAGTGGAATGGCTGGGTCAAAAGGCAGTTCCATTTTTAATTTTTTGAGGAATCTCCATACTGTTTTCCACAGTGGCTACGCCAGTCTGCATTCCTACCAGCAGTGCAGGAGGGTTCCCTTTTCTTCACATCCTCACCAGCATTTATTCTGTGTTGTTTTGTTGATGAGCGCCATTCTGACTGGTGTGAGGTGATATCTCATTGTGGTTTTAATTTGCATTTTTCTAATGATTAGTGATGTTGAACATTTTTTCATCTGCCTATTGGCCATCTATATGTCTTCTTTGGAGAAGTGTCTATTCAGTTCTTTTGCCCATTTTTTGATTGGATTGTTTATCTTCCTGGTGTTGCATTTTATAAGTTCTTTATAAATTTTGGTTATTAACCCCTTATCAGATGTATTGTCAAATAGGTTCTCCCATTGTGTGGTTTGTCTTTTTATTTTGCTCATATTGTCTTTAGCCCTAAAAGCAAGAGCTTTTAAGTTTAATACAGTCCTACTTGTTCATCCTGTCCTTTATTTCACCTGCCTGTGGCGATAAATCAGCAAATACATTGCTGCAAGAGATGTTGGAGAGCTTACTGCCTATGTTTTTTTCCTAGATGCCTATGGTTTCAAGACTTACATTTAAGTCTTTTACCCATTTTGACTTTATTTTTGTGAATGGTGTAAGTTGGTGGTCTAGTTTCATTTTTTTTGCAGGTAGCTGTCCAATTTTCCCAACACTATTTGTTAAAGAGATTGTGTTTACTCCATTGTATGCTCTTACCTCCTTTGTCAAATATCAATTGTCCATAAAGGAGTGGGTTTATTTCTGGGTTCTCTGTTCTGTTCCATTGATCTATATGCCTGTTCTTATGCCAGTACCAAGCTGTTTTGAGTACAATGGCCTTGTAGTATAACTTGATATCAGGAAGTGTGATACCACCCACTTTATTCTTCTATTTTAAAATTGCTGAGGCTATTCGTGTTCTCTTTTGGTTCCATATAAATTTTTGGAATATGTGTTCTATATCTTTGAAGTATGTCACTGGTATTTTAATAGGAATTGCATTGAATTTATAAATTGCTTTAGGTAATATAGACATTTTAATGATGTTTATTCTTCCTATCCATGAACACGGTATATGCTTCCACTTGTTTGTATCTCCCTTGATGTCTTTTATCAATGCTTTATAATTTTCCGAGTACAAGTCTTTAACCACCTTGGTTAAATGTACTCCTAGGTACTTTATTTTTTTGTTGTTGCAATAACGAAGGGAATTGTTTTCTTAATATCTCTTTCAGACAGTTCATTGTTGACATATAAAAATGCCTCTGATTTCTGAGTATTAATTTTATATCCTGCCACCTTGCTGAATTCATTTATCTGGTCCAGTAGTTTCTTTACTAAGACTTTAGGGTTTCTCATGTACAGTATCATATCATCAGCAAATAATGATAGTTTTACTTCTTCTTTTCCAATTTGGATGCCTTTTATTTCTTCTTCTTCTCTATTGCTGTGGCTAAAAGTTTCAGAACTATGTTGAATAAGACTGGTGAAAGGGGGCACCCCTGCCTTGTACCTGATCTTAAGGGGATTGCTTTTAATTTTTGCCCATTGAGTATGATGTTGGCTGTGAGTTTGTCAAAGATGGCCTTTATCATGTGGAGGTACATTCCCTGTATTTTCACTTTGCTGAGAGTTTTGATTATAAATGAGTGCTGAATTTTATCAAATGCTTTTTCTGCATCTATTGATATCATGTGATTTTTCTCTTTCCTTTTGTTTATGTGATAAATCACACTGATTAATTTGTGAATATTGTACCAGTTTTGCCTCCCCAGAATAAATCCCACTTAATCATGGTGTATGATTTTTCCATATATTGCTGGATCTGGTTTGCTAATATTTTTTTTATTGTATTTATTTTTAATGGGGTGACATCAGTAAATCAAGATACATATATTCAAAGATAACATGTCCAGGTTATCTTATCGTTCAATTATGTTCCATACCCATCACCCAAAGTCAGATTGTCCTCTCACCCTCTATCTAGTTCTCTTTGTGCCCCTCCCCTCCCCCTTCCCTCTCCCTCTCCCCCCTCCCCCCGTAACCACCACACTCTTATCAATGTCTCTTGGTCTCACTTTTATGTCCCATCTACGTATGGAATAATGCAGTTCCTGTTTTTTTCTGATTTACTTATTTCACTCCGTATAATGTTGTCAAGATCCCACCATTTTGCTATAAATGATCCGATGTCATCATTTCTTATGGCTGAGTAGTATTCCATAGTGTATATGTGCCACATCTTCTTTATCCAGTCATCTATTGATGGGCTTTTTGGTTGTTTCCATGTCCTGGCCACTGTGAACAATGCTGCAATGAACATGGGGCTGCATGTGTCTTTACGAGTCAATGTTTCTGAGTTTTGGGGGTATATACCCAGTAGAGGGATTGCTGGGTCATAAGGTAGTTCTATTTTCAGTTTTTTGAGGAACCACCATACTTTCTTCCATAATGGTTGTACTACTTTACATTCCCACCAACAGTGGATGAGGGTTCCTTTTTCTCCACAACCTCTCCAACATTTGCTATTACCTGTCTTGTTAATAATAGCTAGTCTAACAGGTGTGAGGTGGTATCTCATTGCAGTTTTGATTTTGGTTTGCTAATATTTTGTTGAGAATTTTAGCATCTAAATTCATCAGGGATATTGGCCTATAGTTTTCTTTCTTTGTATTGTCTTTGCCTGGTTTTGGAATCAGAATTATGCTTACCTCATTAAAGGAGCTTGGAAGTGTTCTCTCCTCTTGAATTTTTTGAAATAGCTTGAGAATGAAAGGAGTTAGTTCTTTTTTAAATATTTGGTAGAATTTGCCTGTGAAGCCATCTGGCCCAGGGCTTTTGTTTGTTGGGAGATTTTGGTAACTGTTTTGATCTCATTTGTTGTAATCAGTCTGTTTAGGTTTTCTGATTCTTTCAGATTGATTTTTGAAAGAGTATATGTTTTAAGGAATCTGTCCATTTCACCTATGTTGTCTAATTTTCTGGCGTACAGTTCTTTATAGTATTTTCTTACAATCCTTGTATTTCTGCTGTGTCAGTTGTTACTTTTCCACTCTCTTTCCTAATGTTATTTATTTGAGTCCTCTCTCTTTTTTTCTTGGTGAGTCTTGTTAAAGTTTCACCAATCTTGTTTACCTTTTCAAAGAACCAGCTCTTGGTTTCATTGATTCATTGTATTGTTTTTTTGCCTCTATGTCATTTATGTCTGCTCTGATCTTTATTATTTCCTTCCTTCTACTTCTTCTGGACTTTACTTACTGTTCTTTTTCTAGTTCTTTTAGATGCAGGGTTAAATTGTTTATTTGAGCTTTTTCTAGCTTCTTAAGATATGCCTGTAATGCTGTGAACTTCCCTCTCAGAAATGCTTTTGCTGTGTCCCATAAATTTTGAGTTGTTGTATATTTATTTTCATTTGTTTCAAGGAAATTTTTTATTTCTCCTTGATCTCGTTGTTAACCCATTTTTTATTTAATAACATGCTATTGAGTTTCCAAGTGTTTGAGTGTTTTTCAGCTTTTCTATTGTAGTTGATTTCTAGTTTCATGCCATTGTGATCCGAGAAGATGCTTGATATGATTTCAATATTCTTAAATTTATTGAGAGTCGTTTTGTGTCCTAACATGTGGTCTATCCTAGAGAATGTACCATGAGCACTTGAAAAGAATGTATATTCTGCTGTTTTAGGGTGAAAGGTTCTGAAGATATCTATTAAATTCAGTTGATCTAGTGTGTCCTTTAAGTTCTACTGTTTCTTTGTTAATTTTCTTTCTTGAGGATCTATCCAGTGCTGTTAGTGGGGTATTGAAATTCCTGATTATACTGTTGCTGTTGATCTCGCCTTTTATGTCCATCAAAATCTGCTTTACATATTTAGGTGCTCCTATATTAGGTGTATAGATATTTATAATGGTTATATCTTCCTGTTGGATTGCTCCCTTTATCATTATGTAGTGCCCTTGTTTAACCCTTACTATAGCCTTTGTTTTAAAGTCTATTTTGTTAGATATAAGTATTGCTACCCTAGCTTTTTTTTTTCATTTCCATGAAATATTATTTTCCATCCCTTTACTTTCTGTCTATGTGTATCTTTTGTTTTGAGGTGCATCTCCTATAGACAGCATATGTATGGGTCCTGTTTTCTTATCCATTCAGCTACCCTATGTCTTTTGATTGGATTATTTAATCCATTTACATTTAAAGTTATTGATATGTAGTTGTTTATTGCCATTTTATTCTTTAATTCTACATTCCTTTTTAATAGATTTTTTCCCTTTTGTTCTGTTTACAACAGGCACCTTAACATTTCTTGCAGCATTGGTTTAGTTGTAATGAATTCATTGAGTTGTATTTTTTTCTTTTTAATCTGGGAAGCTTTTTATTTCTCCTTCAATTTTAAACGATAGCCTTGCTGGATAAAAAAGTCTTGGTTGTAGGCTTTTGTTCTGCATTACTTTGAATATTTCTTGCCATTCCCTTCTGGCCTCAAGTGGTTTTGTTGAAAAGTCAGATGTCATCCTTATGGGGCTCCTTTGTAAGTGATTGACTGCTCTTCTCTTGCAGCTTTTAGTATTCTTTTTTTAATCTCTTAGCTTTGATATTTTAAATATGATGTGTCTTGGTGTAGGTCTCTTTGGGTTGCATTTTAATGGGATTCTCTGTGCTTCTTACACTTGTGTGACTTTTTCCTGTATCAATTTAGGGAAGTTTTCAACTGATTTCTACAATCAGGTTCACTATCCCTTGTTTTTCCTCTTCTCCTTCAGGAACCTCTATTATGCAGATATTGTTTCTCTTCATGTTGTCAGAGAGCTGTCTTAGAGTTTCCTCAGTCTTTTTGATCCTCTTTTCTTTTTGCTGTTCTGCTTCTGTGCTTTCACTTATCTTGTCCTCTAAATTTCTGATTCAATCCTCTGCTTCATCCAGCCTTTTAATTTCTTCTAGTATAGTCTCCATTTCTAATATTGTGTTCATCATTTCTGTCTAATTCTTTTTTATGATTTCAATGTCATTTTTGATGCCTGCTATCTCTTTGTTTAGGTGTTCATTTTGTCCTTCTATTGTTGCTCTAAGATCCTTGAGCATCCTAACAATCATTATTCTAAACTCTGCATCCAGTATCTTGTTTAGTTTCATCTCATTCACTTCTTTTTATGGGGATTTCTCTTGTTGATTCATTTGAATCACATTTCTGTCTTCTCATTTTATCTCTGTATAGACTGTTCCTTTGGATTTGTTGTGTAGCAAGCTGAGTATAGGGTTGGTGTTGTCTGCCTCCAGCTTTCAGTTGTATTGTTTATAGATCTTCTTGGGTTGGCTTCAGCTATTTGTATTCTGCTGTGGGCTACTTGTCTGCTGCTACTGCTCTTTTTGCTGTTTGTAACAGCAGTTTGTATGTCTTAGCTGGGTCAGGTGTGAGGAGCCTTTCCTAGCGATACCACTCTAAATAGGGTTCTTAGGTCCTGAGCTTATGCTCTCCATATCTGGTAGCTGGATATACCAGCCCTGGACCTCCCCGGCTGGAACTTGGTGCAGACCAGTGGTGGTTACTATTTTGACTGGCCCTTAGCAATCTTCTTGGAGCTATAGGTGATCCAGAATTTGTGGCTGCCTCTGTTGGACCCTAATGTCATTGTAACTATCAGCTGCACTCCTAGGCTTGGCCAGTGTTTGTGGCCTCTCTATTCCTGAAATGAGGTCTTTTCTGCCCACCCCCCTCTGCTTCTGCTTCCTCAGGCACTCGAGCACCAGTGCAGGCTCTCAGACTGCAGCTTGGACTGCTCTGCAGGCACGGGGGACTCCTTGCATCTCTGGGCTCTGCCCTTCGCGGGTGTGCTGGAAGCCTCTCTGGGCTCAGCCCCATGTCCACCGCATGGGTGAAGCACCGCAGACACTGCCACAGCCAGGCCCTCCCACCCTTTAGCAGGTTGGGGGGCTGTGTAGCCCAGACCTCAGCACTCAAATCCTGTGTCCCTGATATACCCCCTGTTTCTAAGTTTGTCTCTGCACTGACTGGAGCAGGAAAGCCTCTGGTGGGTGGGGTAATTGCTTCCCTTTGTTGGCTTGGTCCTCCCAGGAAGAACGAGCACCTTAGGTTTGGGGAGTGACCCAGTACAGGGGTCAGGGTGGCTGTCCCTCACAGTCTCTCCCCAAGACTACACTGTCCTCTCTCAACTTCAGTCCTCTCGGTGCTCCCTGCTCCCTTAGCCCCAGTAAGTGGCTGTGAATGAGATGTTCTGCGTGGTCCCTTTTAGATGGAGCCTGGGTCTGAGAGTTCTGTTTCCCTCTCACAAACAGTAACCCAGCTTTTCTTTCAGTTAACTATTGTCCATACACCTCCTCTTGTCTTTGGGACTCCAGGCTGGGGTTCTGGTCCTGTGGTTGAGGGCCCACAACTCTCCGAGAATGCTACCCCACCATGAGAGACCCTCCCATGCTGCCTCTCCTTCCTGAGAGAGGGGCAGCTCTTTCCATGTCTTTGCCTTTTCTACCAGCTCAGTGTGGTTACTTCCATGATGCTTGGTTATAGATTCCCCTTACTTTAGTCCAAAGTTGGTTTTTCAAGATGGTTGCTCCTAATTTAAGTTGTAAACCACTTTGGTTCTGGCAGGTGGGAGTTGTAATGTTTGCCTACTCCATCGCCATTTTCTCTAATTCAATTTTTCTAATTTTTTACTGAAGTAAAGCCCTCACTAATTATTCATCAACTATAAAAACTTTATAACTGTTTTGATGCATTTGAGTGCATAAAAAAATTCTAATTTTAGTGGTCTATTTATCTGCTTTGATAGAGTATCCCTTTCTTCCATTCTAAATTAAGCATCAAGTGCAATATTCTTAAAACAGCTAGAATCATTGACATTTGGAGTTGGAAAATATTTAGTTTTCTCAAGGTAAATAAGAAAACTGAGATTCAGTGATTGCCCAAGAATCATAGCCCCCAAAGATATGCCCAGCTAGAAGTGAATTTAAACAACTTTTTCAGACACTTAGGGTCCATGCAAACTTTTCTTTTTGTTATTCTCATAGTGAGTTGATTCTAAGTTTATTTAATTAAGTTGTGCCTGGACAGATGTCTGTATCTCTCTTGTCACCTGACTAGTGGACATTTTTTTAAATCCATTTTTTTTTACATTTGTCCATATTGTGAAATGAACACAAGTCTAGTTAACATTATCACCATAGATAGTTATAAAATTTTTCTTCTTGTGATGAAACCTTTTAAGATCTGCTCTCTTAGCATTATTTAATATGCAGCCCTGGTGGAATAGCTCGGTTGATTAGAGCTTCATCCTGATACACAAAGATTGCCAGTTTGATTGCAGTCAGGGCACATACAGGAATAGATTGATGTTTCTCTCTCTCTCTTTTTCCTCTCTCTCTAAAAACATTAAATAAAAAATTTTTTTTTAATTGTCCTTTTTAGACAGAATGGTATTCTTGCTGTTTTGGGGAATTTTCTCTTCTATGAAGTATCCTCATGCCACTTACAACTTTCAAACATCAAATAAATTTGTATGCCTTTTCTCCTATCAATCTATTTGTTGTCAGTCTATTTTACAAACCCAAACAGAGAACTTAGGAGAATAAAGGAAAATTTTCAGCTGCTATGGAAACTTGATATCCTAAGATATCCTCTCTAAGTATTCTTCCTTAATATTATTAACTCATATAATATCCAGTCAGTGTTCAAACTTCCCCTATCATCTCATAAATTTGGGGGGTTTACTGTTGTTTTGTTCTACAGGATTACAAGCAAGTTCTTCCCATAGCATTGGTTTGCTGTATTTCTTAAGTCTCCTTTAACCTATAGTCTCTCTCTCTCTCTCTCTCTCTCTCTCTCTCTCTCTCTCTGTTGCTGATGTCAAACTAACCAGGTTTTTTTTTATCTGTATAGAATTTCCCTTGTCCTGGGTTTTACTAATTGCATTTCCATGTTCTCCACCCTGTGCTGCCTCCGCCATGTTCTTCAATTCTTTGGATTTCCTGTAAACTGGTAGTTAGATCTATGGCATGATAATATTCTAATATTTTCTTTCCTCCCAAATAGTTTATTGGTGGTATTGTACATTTTCTGTTACATTACATCAAGAGGCATGTAATAATTAATGCTCTTTCTGTGATGTTAAGGTTGATCTTTGGTTTCTGATGCTATTGGCCTCATCCATTCACTATAAAATTTCCCACAACTTTTCACCTAATGATTTTTAGCAGCCATTGATGAACTTTTCTTAGATTTCATTGTTTTATTAAGGGATGTGTTGTGATGTTGCAATTTTATCAATTCTTGTATATTTATAAGAATTCTTGTATCTTTATAGTCTAGAATTCTTTTTTAAAGAGGAAATTTCCCACATTATCTAGCTGAGGTACAGTTTTTATGTGAGAGACAGAGTAAAGTTTTGTTAGTGAGCAAATAGGCTGGTTCTCTGGCATCCTTCAGAGACAATCAATGTGGTTTTGTTTTGACTATATATGAATATTTGACTTTTGACACTTGTGATATGTTTAGTTCATTGTGGTTACCATTCTTCTTCTTGATGTTCATATTGTCACTTTGGTCAATGACATCCCTTTCAAGTAGGTTACCATATCCTTTTGATGTGACTATAGTAGTTTTTCATAGTTCCTTTGCTTTCTGATTGAAAAGATATTTCTTTTCAATTTTTTTTAAGTAAGAGGAAGGGAGATACAGATTTCCACATGCACCCTGACTGGATCCACCCAGCAAAACCTGTCTGGGGCCAATGTTCTACCCATCTGGGGTCATGCTCACAACCAAGCTATTAAAAAAAAAGAACTGACCAAGCAATGGCACAGTGGATAGAGCATCAGACTGGGACGCAGAGGATCGAGGTTCAAGACCCTGAGGGCGCCAGCTTGAGCACGGGTTTATCTGGTTTAAGCAAGGCTTACCAGCTTGAGGCCAAGGTTTCTGGCTTGAGTAAGGGGTCACTCGATCTGCTGTAGCCCACTGGTCAAGGTACATATGAAAAAGCAATCAATGAACAACTAAGGTGCCGCAACAAAGAATTGATGTTTCTTATCTCTCTCCCTTTCTGTCTGTCTGCCCCTATCTGTCTTTCTGTCCCTCTCTTTGTCTCTGTCACACAAAAAAAGAACTGTACTTATGAAGTTATGTTTTTAAAGTTTTGATTTACTGATTTTATATAGAGAGAATGAGAGAGAGAGAGAAAGAGAGAGAGAGAGCTGGGGGTAAAGGGGAGCAGGAAGCATCAACTTGTTTGGTATGTGCCTTGACCAGGCAAACCTGGGGTTTTCAACTGGTGACCTCAGCATTCCAGGTTGATTCTTCATTCACTGTGCCACCACAGATCAGGCCATATGCAATTATTTAAATTCATGTATACTAGCCTTTATTAAATAAAATCCTAAAAGTAGGATTTAGGGATCAAATGTACAAATGTAATTAAAGTTTTGCGATATATTTCAAATTGACCTGATTTATACTTCCACCAGTGCAGTAATACTTTTATAATACTATGCTTCTACACAAAGAAATAGGAGACAGTTTCTAGAGGAGCTGAATGGACACTGCTTTCCCTTTCCAAGGAATGGATGTTTACCAGTGTAAGGGACAAACTGGATTCATTCATTGCACAACTCAGGGGGATACAAGGAGTATAATTGAAAATTTTAAAAAGTTCTAAATTCAACTATTCCAATAGGAAGCAAAACTTCAAATTTCATATTTTATTACCGATTCTTGTCTGGAGTGATTCAATTCAAGTATTTATGAGCAATGAATAATGAATTGAGTGTAATAGATGGTTAGTTCTCTAAATGCTTGAGCCTTACATGAAAGAAGTGTATATTCTCAGGATTGAAGTGTGATCAAACCTCATAATTTCAACACAAAATTTTTTCTGTGTGCAACAAATTGTAAGAAGCCATGGTTTTGAAAGAGCTTTTCCTCTTTTCACTTTGAAGTAGAAGTGGTGTTGGGGAGGCCATCTGAAATAATAAAATTTTAAAAAGATTTCCAAAGACCTAAGAGTACTCAAGGTCTAGCAACATTTGACACCTAGCTATTGAGGACCTACCATGTTCAAAGTCCTGTACTGGCAAGAAAGTGTAGTAATATGATTAAATTGAGCTCTGACCCTTGCAATTTAATGAGAAGACAATTAATTATAACACAAAGTAAGTGACATTGGAGTTCTTCAAAGAAAAATAAATTCTTCTTGGGAAGCAGGTAGGAAAAAGACAGGGCTATTCAAGGAAGACCTCACAGCCCTGGCTGGGTA
The DNA here is from genome assembly GCF_036850995.1 of Saccopteryx leptura. Lineage (NCBI taxonomy): Eukaryota > Metazoa > Chordata > Mammalia > Chiroptera > Emballonuridae > Saccopteryx > Saccopteryx leptura. The sequence goes on from NC_089504.1 coordinate 313,153,686, forward strand.
GCTTAGTAGGTTACAGTGTCATCCCAATACTATACATCAAGGTTGGTGGTTCATCCCAGTCAGGGCACATGCAGGAACAAATCTATATTTCTTTCTTTCTTTCTTTCTTTCTTTCTTTCTTTCTTTCTTTCTTTCTTTCTTTCTTTCTTTCTTTCTTTCTTTCTTTCTTTCTTTCTCTCTTATTTCTTTCTTTCTTTCTTTCTTTCTTTCTTTCTCTCTTATTTCTTTCTTTCTTTCTCTCTCTCTCTCTCTCTCTCTCTCTCTCTCTCCCCCTTCCTCTCTCACTAAAATCAATCCATCAATAAAAAATTTAAACCATGAGGCTCTGGCAGGTTGGTTCAGTGGCAAAGCATCGGCCTGGCGTGCGGGAGTCCCAGGTTCGATTCCCGGCCAGGGCACACAGGAGAAGTACCCATCTTCTTCTCCACCCCTCCCCCTTTCCTTCCTCTCTGTCTCTTCCCCTCCTGCAGCCAGGGCTCCATTGGAGCAGAGTTGGCCCGGGCACTGGGGGTGGCTCTAGGCCTCTGCCTCAGGTGCTAGAATGGCTCTGGTTGCAACAGAGCAACGCCCCAGATGGGCAGAGCAACGCCCCCTGGTGGGCACGCCGGGTGGATCCTGGTCGAGTGCATGCGGGAGTCTGTCTGACTGCCTCCCCGTTTTCAACTTCAGAAAAATACAAAAAAAAGAAATTTAAACCATAAACCAATGTTATTTTTTTAAAAAAAACTTCTACAGCAGCTTTAACCTTTAAAAAGATTTTTTCAATTAAAGTTTACATTTGCCCTGGCCGGTTGGCTCAGCGGTAGAGCGTCGGCCTAGCGTGCGGGGGACCCGGGTTCGATTCCCGGCCAGGGCACACAGGAGAAGCGCCCATTTGCTTCTCCACCCCTCCGCCGCGCTTTCCTCTCTGTCTCTCTCTTCCCCTCCCGCAGCCAAGGCTCCATTGGAGCAAAGATGGCCCGGGCGCTGGGGATGGCTCCTTGGCCTCTGCCTCAGGCGCTAGAGTGGCTCTGGTCGCAACATGGTGATGCCCAGGATGGGCAGAGCATCGCCCCCTGGTGGGCAGAGCGTCGCCCCTGGTGGGCATGCCGGGTGGATCCCGGTCGGGCGCATGCAGGAGTCTGTCTGACTGTCTCTCCCTGTTTCCAGCTTCAGAAAAATGAAAAAAAATAAAAAAATAAATAAATAAATAAATAAAGTTTACATTTAACATTATTTTGCATTAGTTTCAGGTGGACAGCATAGTGGCAATGTTATGTTTTAAAGATCCAAATGAATAATAGAGAAACACTTTCCAAATTGGTAATAATTTTTCCCCATTGTTTCCTAGGTTCTTGTGTGATCGTGGAGAAATTTGGTACTGTTCTGACTCTTAGTCTGACATATATATATATATATATATATATATATATATATATATATACACACACACACACACACACACACACATATGTATATATATACATATACATATATATATATATAAACCTGTTTGTTTGGTTTCTTTATATAAGCTTTTAGGACGTCTCATTACATTTTAAGAGGTTCTACGTAGTTTCCTCTTCTCTCCTGTGGCCTGATTCCCAAGCATGAGCATGCACACTTGTTCTGTTCCCAATGGTGAGAGCTAAGTCTTGGCTGGAACATTTAACAGTCTTTATAAAGTTGTTGAAGGTTTCAGAATGAAATTTCAACACATCAGGTTAAATCTTTTTGTGTTTGTTATTCTTTTTCTTAATAAATTTTTATTAATTTTAATGGGGTGACATCAATAAATCAAGGTACATATGTTCAAAGAAAACATCTCCAGGTTATCTTGTCATTCAATCATGTTGCATACCCATCACCCAAAGACAGATTGTCCTCCATCACCTTCTATCTAGTTTTCTTTGTGCCCCTCCCCCTCTCCTTCCCCTCTCCCTCCTGTCCTCCCCCCCCAACCACCACACTCTCATCAATGTCTCTTAGTCTCGTTTTTATGTCCCACCTATGTATGGAATCATGCAGTTCTTGTTTTTTTCTGATTTACTTATTTCACTCCGTATAATGTTATCATGATCCCACCATTTTGTTGTAAATGATCCGACGTCATCAATTCTTATGGCTGAGTAGTATTCCATAGTGTATATGTGCCACATCTTCTTTATCCAGTCTTCTATTGAAGGGCTTTTTGGTTGTTTCCATGTCTTGGCCACTGTAAACAATGCTGCAATGAACATGGGGCTACATGTGTCTTTACATATCAATGTTTCTGAGTTTTGGGGGTATATACCCAGTAGAGGGATTGCTGGGTCATAAGGTAATTCTATTTTCAGCTTTTTGAGGAACCACCATACTTTCTTCCATAATGGTTGTACTACTTTACATTCCCACCAACAGTGAATGAGGGTTCCTTTTCCTCCACAGCCTCTCCAACATTTGCTATTACCTGTCTTGTTGATAATAGCTAATCTAACAGGTGTGAGGTGGTATCTCATTGTCGTTTGATTTGCATTTCTCTAATAACTAATGAAGATGAGCATCTTTTCATATATCTGTTGGCCATTTGTATTTCTTCCTGGGAGAAGTATCTGTTCATGTCCTCTTCCCATTTTTTTATTGGATTGTTTGTTTGTTGTTGAGTTTTATGAGTTCTTTGTATATTTTGGATATTAGGCCCTTATCTGAGCTGTTGTTTGAAAATATTTCCCATTTAGTTGGCTGTCTGTTTATTTTGTTGTCAGTTTCTCTTGTTGAGCAAAAACTTCTTAGTCTGATGTAATCCCATTTATTTATCTTTGCCTTCACTTCTCTTGCCTTTGGAGTCAAATTCATAAAATGCTCTTTAAAACCAAGGTTCATAAGTTTAGTACCTATGTCTTCTTTTATGTACTTTATTGTTTCAGGTCTTATATTTCGGTCTTTGATCCATTTTGAATTAATTTTAGTACAGGGGGACAAACTGTAGTCGAGTTTCATTCTTTTGTATGTGGCTTTTCAGTTTTCCCAGCACCATTTGTTGAGGCTTTCTTTTCTCCATTGTGTGTTGTTGGCCCCTTTATCAAAAATTATTTGACCATATATATGTGGTTTTATTTCTGGACTTTCTATTCTGTTCCATTGGTCTGAGTGTCTATTTTTCTGCCAATACCATGCTGTTTTGATTGTCGTGGCCCTATAATATAGTTTGAAGTCAAGTATTGTAATGCCTCCAGCTTCATTCTTTTTCCTTAGGATTGCTTTGGCTATTCGGGGGTTTTTATAGTTCCATATAAATCTGATGATTTTTTGTTCCATTTCTTTAAAAAATGACATTGGAATTTTGATGGGAATTGCATTAAATTTGTATATTGCTTTGGGTAATATAGCCATTTTGATTACATTTATTCTTCCTATCCAAGAACAAGGAATATTTTTTTCATTTCATTGTGTCTTTTTCGGTTTTCTTTAACAATGCTTTGTAGTTTTCATTATATAGGTCCTTTACATTCTTTATTATGTTTATTCCTAGGTATTTTGTTGTTGTTGCAATCGTGAAGGGGATTATTTTTTTTTGAATTCGTTTTCTAATGTTTCATTGGTGGCATATAGAAAGGCTATGGACATTTGTATATTAATTTTGTATCCTGCAACCTTACTGTATTGGTTTATTGTTTCTAGTAATCTTTTTGTGGAGTCTTTGGGGTTTTCGATGTATAGAATCATATCATCTGCAAAAAGTGATACCTTTACTTCTTCTTTTCCAATATGGATGCCTTTTATTTCTTTATCTTGTCTGATTGTTCTGGCTAGAACTTCTAGCACCACGTTAAATAAGAGTGGAGAGAGTGGACAACCCTGTCTTGTTTCTGATTTAAGGGGGAAAGTCCTCAGTTTTATGCCATTTAATATGATGTTGGCTGATGGTTTATCATATATGGCCTTTATCATGTTGAGATATTTTCCTTCTATACCCATTTTGTTGAGTGTCTTAAACATAAAGTTGTGTTGTATTTTATCGAATGCCTTTTCTGCATCTATTGATAAGATCATGTGGTTTTTGTTCTTTGTTTTGATGATATGGTGTATTACGTTAACCGTTTTACGTATGTTGAACCATCCTTCAGATTCTGGGATGAATCCAACTTGATCATGATGTATTATTTTTTTTAATATGTTGTTGTATTCAATTTGCTAGTATTTTGTTTAGTATTTTAGCATCTGTATTTATTAGAGCTATTGGTCTGTAGTTTTCTTTTTTTATGCCGTCCTTGCCAGGTTTCAGTATGAGGGTTATGTTGCTTGTCTTCTATGTCACTAATCCTACTTTCTATCTGGCCTGTTCTATTAGCTAAGTTTGTTACCTTGTTTTTCAGTTCATGAATTGAGCTTTTCATCTCTGTTTGATTTGTTTTTATAGTTTCAATTTCCTTGGTAATATATTCTTTGTGTTCGTTGAGTTGTTTCTGAGCTCCCTAAATTGCCTTTCTGTGTTTTCTTGTATATCTCTGAGTAGTTTTAGGATTTCTATTTTAAATTCTCTATCATTTAGCTCCAAGGTTTTTTCTCCATAGATTTTTCCTCATCTATCTGTGCTACTTCTCTATCTTTTGTATCCATGATATTTGATTTCCTTTTCCTTAACGGCATCTGAGGGTGGTTTTGTTAATAGCACTTGTTTTTCCAGTGTGTGGGACTCCCAGATGCTCCAAGGATAGATTTTTCTGTCTCTGGTTGAAGAACTTGTTGAAATTTGGGGGAGATTTATCGGTAGTGCTCCTCACGGCACCATTTCTCTGACATCACTCATGTTTGTTATTCTTAACCCATAGTTAATTTACAACTTTTCACCACAATAGCCATAATGCCACTTTCTGACACATTATTTTTAGTATTTTTTCATTCAAAAACATAATAAATAAATATTCTATAAGCAACAATACTTTGACATGATGGTTCACTTGAATTCACTTCTAGTTAAAAATATCATGTGGAGCAAGTCTGGATTGTGTGCTGTGTGTGATATTTCTATTGTGTGGGTTTTTATATGCACTTCGAGAGAGGGATTTTTCTGTCTGTTCTGAAGTGCTTTTCTGCTTAGCTTTCATCTTGTCCTAAAGAGGTGTGTGTGTGTGTGTGTGTGTGTGTGTGTGTGTGTGTGTGTACATTATATCTTTACTTTTAAGAGCATATTGAGTAAAAGTAGTATGAGCCTCTAACAATCTCTGAAACAAACATTTTCTAAATGCAAGTCTAAAGGAAATATAATATTCAAATAAACAATAATGCCCAGCACTAATACAAATGTTTTAGAATTAGAAAGAGCTCCATTCTAGAAAGCTTTTTCCTTTGCATTTGCACAGCTAAAGCAAAATGACAAGTTTTCCTGGAACTCATGGGCCTCCATAGAAATCAAATCTCTCCTTCTAGGAGGTTGATGATTGTTTATATAATTTAAGTGACAACTGTTTTCAGTTTGCAGTGTCTACTTTGGCTGGAGCCCAGTCTTTTCATTTTAATTATTTTTAACTATACAAAGGTATATATATATATATATGTATATACTCTTCTTATTATGCCTTGACTTCATAGGGAATAGGTTCTAGCCACTAACACATGGGTTCTCACAGAGTAAGCTTCTCTGGGTGGTACCATTAGCTGCTTCAGTTGAACCCAGGTAACTTTCTTTTCGGTTGCAGTCTTTTTCTGATCATTTGCCTTTACACATTTCAGAACACTAGCTCAGCTCTTAGAGTGTTTAATATGCTCAGTATGTACACTAATTCTCTTGGCAAGAAATTTGCCCCTGTTTACAACAATGCCCACCACATACTGGGTGACTCTTGGTCAAACAAGCTTATAAATATGATGTATATGTTTGCTCATTTGTGGTTTACATTGGGGGCTGGGCAACATCAGATATAGTGGTCCGTGAGGTTGCAGGTCACCTTACTGATTGGGAGGGGCCGTTGTCTTGCTAATGTTTACTGGGAGATTCTGCCCCTACCACTGAGAGATGCAGGAAGATTTCTTTTTTCTCTCCTCCCTGATCTTTTGCCTTCCATGGGAAAAGCAGGTTTTCTGCTTTTCCCTTGCCTTTTCTTGTGGCTTGCCTGTCTTGGTGAGACACTGTAAAGCCAGTATGCACGACCACCATCACAGCATCTGGGCCCAAGCAGGTTTGTATTGGATTCGGACAGTCAGTAAAAAAACAACGGAGACAAAAACTGGTGGGCCATCATCTTTAATCCTAGCTTGCACCTGGCAGGCAAGTAAAAACACACACTGGGCTTCAAAACCCACTCATTCAATGCTCACAAAGCTACTGACTTATCCGAGTTTTCTAGAATCAAAGGTTTCTAGCTCACCAGACTTATTCACTTCTGTTCCCCATCTCCTTCTCCCTGCACAAACTCTGCACAAACTGGCTTCTCACTCAACACTCCGCCATCTTGGCTGCTTCTCCTGGCTTCCTCCACGTGGCCTTTCTCTGCTCTCCTCTCATGCTTCTCAGGAACCAAGAGAGCAAGCTCCCGTTCTGCCTCTATTTTATAGTATAGACATCAAAACCTTTAATCCAATATACAAAATAGGGAAGTCTCTAATACAAAGTCACTTATCTGAGGCATGATGGGATTGCACCACCCCATATCAAAAAGGGTAGGAAAGGCTTAGTCCTAAAACCAAGCCCCAGGCTACAAGCATCTTGCCTGCCCACAGCCTGCCCCCAACACACATTAATATCACCTGGGCGACAGGCCTCCAAGTGGGCAGCACCATCTTTAACAAAGTGAGCATAATATATTTTATCTTGCCCAACAGACACCAATAAACAGAATGGCCCACCATCCTCCGACTCTGCCGTTTCTTTACCATCTGCCCGAATTTAATAAGAACCTGCATGTGAATGGCCATAATGGTGGCGGCAGCCCCTGGCCTTACAACTGGCATAGTCGGCAGGATTTGGATCAGATCGATATGGAGCTGCCACCCTTGAGGGGTAAGGTAGAGGACTGGTTGTTGCTCTGGCTCCCCATGGCTGTCCTTTTAGGGGCCATGCGCTGGGTGTTTTTTTCTCAAGAGGAAACCAGGAGTTCTGTGCGAGAAGCCACCTGAGGTAAAAAAAAAAACCTCCAGGATGAATTGCAAATTGAATGGCAGAAAAGGCTGGAATTGGAGAAAGCACTGAAAAAGGAATTAGGGGTTCACAAGTTGCAGTATGCCCTGGAAGCTGAAAGTTTGCACCAGCAGTTGTTGAAGAAACAACTGCAGGTTCAAGAGCTCGAGTCTCAGCTTCTGGCTAGAGGCCAGCAGCCACAGGAGCCTAAACGGTCGCCAAAGGAGCAGCAGCATCCATGCAGGTGGACTGGCTTTGAGTCAGCAGGAGCAGGTGCTTACAACTCCTCTTCTGAGGATGAGAAGGCTCAGGCTGAAGCTGCCATGCACACACTCAGAGCCTGACCAGTGGTTGCCAAGAAGGTAAAAACCCAGCAACAAAGAGTCCCTCAGGGACAGCCACAGCTTCCTGTCCAGGTAATGGAAGACTCTGTGGTCCAGCCCTGTACCCAGGCAGAGCTAATGGAGCTGAGAGCGCAATTTAGGCAGAAACCTACTGAATCCCTAGTACAGTGGTACCTTGAGATACGAACAGACCAACATACAAATTTTTTAAGATATGAGCTGTGACTTGGTCCGTATTTTTTGTTCGAGATCTGAGCAAAATTCCAAGATACGAGTCGTGATTCGGGAAGCTGCCACTAGCTGGTGCATTGGTGCATGTGTCCAGTATCGGCAGTTTGATATATGAGTTGACTGATTTATGAGCTCGGTTAAGAACTAATTAAATTTGTATCTCAAGGTACCACTGTACTCTCATTACTATGATTATGGGACATAGATGTGCATGGCATCATGCTCTCCAGAACAGAGATGGAGAAATTGGCTGCCATTACCACACACTCCTCCTTGAGGCAGCATTTTCAGAACTGCTGTGACAACCCAGGAGACCATACCCTATTAGAATGGGTGATGGCCGCCATTCATATGGTCTGGCAGAATGTTGGAGAATTGCAGGGGCAGTGAGTTGGTGGCAGAGCTACAGTGAGTTAGCAAAGATCCTTCAGGAAAAGGTATGAAGAATGCTGCTTTTAACCCTGGGTCCCGTGGGCCAGACAAGGAAGTGTTTATGGCAAAAATTAGGGAATATATCCTTGCTAGCATCCTGTCAGCCCTTTTTGGGTCATTTGTGGCTATCTTGGGCCCCTTTGTTGGCCAGCCTATCAGTGTGGTTACACTGATGGTAGTAGATCTGGGAGAGCTGGAGGCCGCTCGGGATCATAAAGCAGTAAGGACTGCTGCCTATGTTGTCCCCCTGACTAATAAGGGAAACAGGCCTAAAAAGATTATCCAAACACAGGTGTGGGTAGACTTGATAGTGGCTGGAGCAGATAAGGAGAAATTAGATGGCCAGTCTAATAAAATTCTTTTGGAGCTTTGGCGGCAGCTTAAACCAGAACAGATGTTCCAGCCACTGAGATGAAAGGCCTTAGCAGCCACCAATAAAACGTTTGGTGCATGGGCAGTTCTGTTACAAGATTATATGCTGGAGACAGCTGAGGGAGAGAAAAACTCCCAAGACCCATTGTACCAGTTTGAAGAGGAAAATGGCCAAGGGACCCATCTAATAGGGATGGGTGGGGACTGGAGGCCACATATGGAACTGGATATCCACTGGTCCTCTTCCAATGTACAATGGGTGTTGGCCTTGGTGGATAGAGGTGCAGAATGTTCCCTCCTTGTAAGGCCAGTAGCCACAGCCACCATCACAGCCGCCTGGCCCATGCAGGTTCGCATTATATTCGAACAATCGGTAAAGAAACAATGGAGGCCCTGGCCGGTTGGCTCAGCGGTAGAGTGTCGGCCTGGCGTGCGGGGGACCCGGGTTCGATTCCCAGCCAGGGCACATAGGAGAAGCGCCCATTTGCTTCTCCACCCCTCCTCCTCCTTCCTCTCTGTCTCTCTCTTCCCCTCCCGCAGCCAAAGCTTCATTGGAGCAAAGATGGCCCGGGCGCTGGGGATGGCTCCTTGGCCTCTGCCCCAGGCGCTAGAGTGGCTCTGGTCACGGCAGAGCGATGCCCTGGAGGGGCAGAGCATCGCCTCCTGGTGGGCAGAGCATTGCCCCTGGTGGGCGTGCCGGGTGGATCCCGGTCGGGAGCATGCGAGAGTCTGTCTGACTGTCTCTCCCTGTTTCCAGCTTCAGAAAAAAAAAAAAAAAAAAGAAACAATGGAGCCCAAAACTGGTGGGCCATCATCTTTAATCCTAGCTTGCTCCAGCAGGCAAGTAAAACACACACTGGGCTCCAAAACCCACTCGTTCAGTGCCCACAAAGCTACTGACTTTATCCGAGTTTCCTAGAATCAAAGGTTTCTAGCTCACCAGACATATTCACCTCTGTTCCCCATCTCATTCCTTCTCCCTGCACAAACTAAACTCTGCACAAACTGGCTTCTCACTCAACACTCTGCCATCTTGGCTGCTTCTCCTGGCCTCCTCCAAGTGGCCTTTCTCTGCTCTCCTCTCTGCTCTCTCCTCTAATATTAATCTCAGGAACCAAGAGATCAAGCTCGCGTTCTGCCCCCACTTTATAGTGTAGAAATCAATACCTTTAATCCAATATACAAAATAGGGAAGCTTCTAATACAAAGTCACTTATCTGGGGCAACCCACATCAAAAAGGGTAGGAAAGGCTTAATCTTAAAACCAAGCCCCAGGCTACAAGGATCCTGCCTGCCCACAGCCCACCCCCAACACACATTAATATCACCTGGGCGACAGGCTTCCATGTGGGCAACGCCATCTTTAACAAAGTGAGCATAATATATTTTATCTGCCCAACACTCCTCTATGGGAACCCACAGCGGTTTGCTGGGACCCCAGTGGCCATTGATGGTTATGGGGGCCAAACTTTTCGAGTGAAAACAATAACTATTCCATTGGGACCTGAGTTATAGGAAGACTGCCTCCTAAGCCATGTAGGGTATATATATCTCCTATTCCTGAATATATTTTGGTGGTGGATATCTTTTTTTTATAAATAAATTTTTATTAATGTTAATGGGGTGACATCAATAAATCAGGGTACCATATTCATTGTAGTACCCTATCTTATGAGTGTTTCTGCACTCCATCATTCTTTGCTACTGTTAATCTCCGTCTTCTCCCCTTTTTTTGTTTTTGTTGTCACAGTTTAAATTTAGTTTTATTGTGTTCTTGGTGGAGCTTTTACTTGTGGTTTTGTTTTGTTTTGTTCTGTTCTTTGTATCTGGTTGGAAAACCCCCTTTAGTATTTCCTGGAGTGGGAGGTTTCTGATGATAAATTCCCTCATCTTTTCTGTATCTGTGAATGTTTTTATTTCTCCTTCTTATTTGAAGAATAGCTTTGATGGGTATAGTATTCCTGGCTGAAAGTTCCTGTCTTTCAGGACTTTAAATATTGTGGTCCACTCTCTTCTAGCTTATAGAGTTTCTGCTGAGAAATCTGATGATAATCTAATAAGCCTTCCTTTATATGTTGCATTCTTCTTTTCCCTGGCTGCCTTGAGAATTTTTTGTTGTTGTTGGTTTGTGCCAATTTCATTGTGATGTGCCTTGGAGTAGGTTTGTTGTGATTAAGAAAAATCGGTGTTCTGTTTGCTTCTTGAATTTGAGGCTTTAGTTCTTTCCACAGGTTTGGGAAGTTCTCATCTATTATTTGTTTGAATATATTCTCCATTCCATTTTCTCTCTCTTCTCCCTCTGATATACCTATTATTCTACTGTTATTCTTTTTGATGGAGTCAGACAATTCCTGTAGGGCTTTCTCATTGTTTTTAATTTTTGAGTCTCTCTCTTCTCTCTGTTGTGCCTAAAGTTGCTTATCTTCTATGTCACTAATCCTACCTTCTATCTGGCCTGTTCTATTAGCTAAGCTTGTTACCTCATTTTTCAATTCATGAATGGAGTTTTTCATGTCTGTTTGATTTGTTTTTATAGTTTCAATTTCCTTGGTAATATATTCTTTGTGTTCGTTGAGTTGTTTTCTGAGCTCCCGAAATTGCCTTTCTGTGTTTTCTTGTATATCTCTGAGTATTTTTAGGATTTCTATTTTAAATTCTCTGTCATTTAGCTCCAAGGTTTTCAATGTATTAAATTTTTTCTCCATAGATTTTTTCTCATCTCTCTGTGCTACTTCTCTATCTTTTGTATCCATGATATTTGATTTCCTTTTTCTTAATGGCATCTGAGGGTGGTCTTGTTGATAACACTAATGAGAATTAATAAAGAATAAAAATGGAAAAAATTTTGGAAAAAAAATAATAAAATTATTTTTAAAAACAATAATAATAATTTATTATTTCCCCCCTTTTTTTCTTCTCTTCCCCTCCTCTCCCCTCCTCCTTAGGAAAATATCATGATGAACTGTGAATTATATTATGCTAAATGGAACAAAAACTGCCTATAATGGAGGGCCTGAGTTGGGGGGGAAAGGGGCAGAAAAGGAGGTAGGGACCCACAAAATGCAAAAAAGGAAAAAATTTGGGTCAAGTATAAAATGATTTGTTTGTAAGTGATGGTCGACTAAGAGATATAATGAGAGGGTTGGCCCTGGCCGGTTGGCTCAGCGGTAGAGAGTCAGCCTGGTGTGCGGAAGTCCCGGGTTCGATTCCTGGCCAGGGCACACAGGAGAGGCTCCCATCTGCTTCTCCACCCCCCCTCCTTCCTCTCTGTCTTTCTCTTCCCCTCCCGCAGCCGAGGCTCCATTGGAGCATAAAGATGGCCCGGGCGCTGGGGATGGCTCCTTGGCCTCTGCCCCAGGCGCTAGAGTGGCTCTGGTCGCGACAGAGCGACGCCTCGGATGGGCAGAGCATCGCCCCCTGGTGGGCGTGCCGGGTGGATCCCAGTCGGGCGCACGCGGGAGTCTGTCTGACTGCCTCCCCATTTCCAGCTTCGAAAAATACAAAAAAATAAATAAATAAAAAAAGAGAGATATAATGAGAGGGATAAGAGGGAAACAGGAAAAAATAAAAAAAATTACTATTGTATTAAGTGGAGCAAAAACTAAATAGAATGGAGAGCCTGGGTTGGGAGGAATGCTAATGTGTTAAAAAGTGAAGTAAAAAGCACCCAAAATGCCACACAAAAAACTTGAGTTTCAAATAAAATAATTTGTTCGTGATTGAGGATTGAATGAGAGGAAAAGTAAAAGGAGAAAAGAAGAAACTATTAGAGAGGGAGAAAAAAGAAAAAGGGGAAAAGGAAAAGAAGGAAAAAGAAAAAAACAAAAAGAGGAAGAGAGAGAGTTAAGGGTTTTGGAGTGTAACCCTCATGGAGAGTAAGGACAAAGAAAAGAAATAAAATGTAACACTTGGGGGTAGTGTAGTTCAAGAAGAGGAAAGAATAAGATGGGCAGAGAATAAAAGGACCAAGGTGCAGGGAAAAGAAATAATACTAATAAAGGCCAGAAGATGAAAGAAACAAAAAAAATAGTGGAACAAGTTATAAAGTCTGTGGATTTTTCTTGATTTTGAGAGGTTAACTTCTTCCTTTTTCTTTCCTCTCCCTCTTCCTGGTCAGTGACTCTGTAGGGGTTAGATGTCTTGCAAGGACTGGTTGGAAACTATAGCCAGGGAGTTCGGCTATGGATCAGGGTTGTGAAGGCAGTGTTGCAGGAACACGCATCACATTCCCCTTTGCAATTACCTATTCCTTGGCATGTGACTAACACCAAGCAGTACTGCCTGCCAGGTGGGTATGAAGAAATTACAAGAACAATGCTCAAACTGGAAAAGGCAGAGACCATTTCTCCAGCACACAGTCCTTACAACTCCCCAGTATGGCCTGTGCACAAACCAGATGGAACCTGGAGAATGACAGTAGCTTACAGAGAACTTGATAAAGTTGTTCCCCCTTTGCATGCTGCTGTTCCCTCGATAGCTAACATGATGGATAGGCTAAGCCATGAGTTGGGGACATAACATTTTGTGGCAGACTTGGCCAATGCCTTTTTCTCTATTGATATGCTGCAGAAAGTCAAGACTAATTTGCCTTCAGTTGGGAAAGGAGACAATGGACCTTTACAGTATTACCCCAGGGCTATTTGCGTAGCTCTACATCATGTCATGGGCTGGTGGCTGCTGACCTGACTAAATGGAAATAGCCAGAGGCAATTCACACCATTATATTGATGATATTATGCTAACTAGTGATTGTCTTCCAGAATTGGAGCAAGCAGTCCCTATCCTGCTATCCCATTTGAAAGCCTCTGGCTGGGCAGTCAACGAGAACAAATTACAAGGACCTGAGTTATCTGTTAAGTTCTTGGAAGTTGTCTGGTTGGGTAAGACAAAAGTTATCCCTGATGCAGTTATAGAGAAGACCCAAGAATACCCCGTGCCACTACAATAAAATAGTTACAGAAATTTTTAGGTTTGCTGAGGTATTGGCAAGCATTTATACCCATTTGGCTCAGTTACTGTGCCCTTTGTACAGCCTTATTTGGAAGGGGGTTCATTGGGATTGGACTGAGCAGGCACAAGGTTCATTTACAGCAGCTAAGTGAGCTGTCAAGGTGGCACAGGCCTTGAATGTGTTTGATCCTGCCAGGCCCTGAGAGCTGGACATTCATGTAACCTCAGAGGGGTTTGGATGGGGCTTGTGGCAACGGACAGAGCGCTTACAGCAATCTATTGGGTTTTGGTCCCAGTTGGGAAAAGGTGCCGAAGTTTGTTACTCATTAGTGGTGAAACAGCTGGCAGCTGTGTATGCGGCCCTCTTGGCCACTGAGAGCATTACAACCACAGCACTCGTTAAAGTCAAGACAACATACCCTATTGCAGGATGGGTGAGAGATTGGGTGACCAAACCACATAGTGGTATGGCCCAAATCTCCACCTTGGTCAAGTGGGGTGCCTACCTGCAACAATGCTGTGCTCATAGCACCAGCCCATTGAGGGCAGAACTGCAGGAAGTCTTGGGTCCAGTCACCTATATGACCTTAGAGTCTGGTGCAGCAGGAGGCAGAACCTAAAGTCAGTCCCTACCAGGAGGGGTGGACGCCCATCCCTAAGGATGTTGGTATACTGATGGTTCCAGCAGGGGCGAGACTGCCAAATGGATGGCCATAGCCTTCCATCCGGCCACTGAGACTATTTTGGATGGACATGGGTAAAGGCCAGAGAAGCCAATGGGCAGAATTAGGAGCTGTTTGGCTAGTTGCTCATAATGAACCTTCACCTCTGGTGATCTGTACTGACAGCTGGGGCTGTCTATCGTGGACTGACCCTTTGGATTGCTACTTGGCACACTATCCAGTGGATGGTAATACACCGTCTACTATGGGGTCAGTCCATGTGGTGGGACTTATGGGAAATAGGACATCAGAAGCAGGTGACAGTATATCATGTCACGGGGCATGCCCCTCTAGCCCATCCTGGGAATGATGAGGCAGATACATTGGCAAGGGTGCGATGGTTGGAGACTGTACCTGCAGGTGATGTGGCACAGTGGCTCCACTGGCCTCTACTCCATGCAGGACAGAAAACTATGTGGGCAATAGTTAAGGTGTGGAACTTGCCTGTGTCCTTTGCAGAGGTACTTGCAGCCTGTGAGCAATGTGCAGTGTGTTCCAAGGAGCACCCTCAGAGATTACTGGTGTCACCTGGACAGATCCAGAGGGGTCATGTTCTACTGGCATGATGGCAGATAGACATCACTGGACCCTTACCAAAGTCAGAAGGGTACCAGTATGTAGTCACTTGTGTAGATACTGCCACCGGACTGCTTGCTGCTTACCCCACTCGTAACCCTGACCAGAGGGCAGTCATACAGGCTCTGGACCACCTGAATGCAGCATATGGGCAGCCACGGTCCTTGACAGTGACAATGCTACCCATTTCACTGGTTCAATGGTGAGGCAATGGGCTCAAGAGCTGGGGGTAGACTGGAAGTACCATGTTCTCAACCACCCCCAGGCTGCTGGTATCATTGAGTGGTATAATGGACTCTTTTTTTAAAAAATTAATTTATTTTTTACAGAGACAGAGAATGAGTCAGAGAGAGGGATAGACAGAGACAGACAGACAGGAACAGAGAGAGATGAGAAGCATCAATCATCAGTTTTTCATTGCGAGACCTTAGTTGTTCATTGATTGCTTTCTCATATGTGCCTTGACCACGGGCCTTCAGCAGACTGAGTAACCCCTTGCTGGAGCCAGCGACCTTAGGTTCAAGCTGGTGGGCTTTTGCTCAAACCAGATGAGCCCACGCTCAAGCTGGCAACCTCGGGGTCTCGAACCTGGGTCTTCTGCATCCCAGTCCGATGCTTTATTCACTGCACCACCGCCTGGTCAGGTGTATAATGGACTCTTAAAGGGGTTACTAGGTCTGCTGAAGGCCCTCGGTCAAGGCACATATGAGAAAGCAATCAATGAACAACTAAGGTGTCGCAAAGCGCAAGGAAAAACTAACGATTGATGCTTCTCATCTCTCCATTCCTGTCTGTCTGTCCCTGTCTATCCCTCTCTCTGACCCACTCTCTGTCTCTGTAAAATATAAATAAATAAAATAAAACAAAATAAAGCAGGGACTGTGACAGGAGAAGGCACCAGCTCCCTTACTGGATGAACACACCGCTTATGGACAGTACTCCAGATTTTGAATGAGAGACCTTGACAGGGGAGCCCAGCTCCAGTGGAGGCCCTCATCAGGCAGCTGCCCCCCTTCAGTTGCAGATACGCACCAAGGACATTTTACTCAAGCCAGGTTTTGGACAGCAGGGCAACGTGCTCCTTCCTGCCCCAACAGCCCTCCTTAAAGGCCAACAGCTTCAGTGGACTTGGCCCTGGACTGTACAGGCCCCCCATCTGAGATGGGTGGCCTTGTTGGTGTAGCATGCACCAGGTACAATAACAGACATCAGAGACTTTCAGGAATATAGATGTTTCTTTATTGGCCAGTTTAACCTGCGCAGGGGCAAATTCCCAGGTGTCTGGAGACACCTTACTCACAAGGAGCTACAAACGGGAATTGCGCCTGGTGCTTACAGTTAGTTCCTTATATATCCTAAGTAAGCAAGCATATACAGAAGCAGATGTGGTGGTTACCTATTCGCTAAGGGGGCTGCACATAGCATAGCAACAGGGGCTGGGTCTAGCTCATTGGCGAATTCCAAACATAAACTTCTGATAAGGGTCTTTAACCAATGGAATGCAAACGTTTGTCTTTCTTTGTTCTCAGCCTCACAGGGTCCCTATCTGTCTCTGCTTCTTGAACGACCTTGGGCATGGTATTCCTAACAGAACAGGAGTAGGACCTGCCTGTAACCCTTAAGTTCCCTTTTCCATCAGTGCCCTGCCTATATCCTATTATTTTAGATATTCTGATCTTCTCTTGGTCCTTACAGTTGGCACCATGGGGAAAGGGGCTAGAGGTGGACCTCCATTTATCATCTTGGGCAACCAGCACCTGGCCACCTAAGGTAGATGTATATTATCCCTTGAGTGCTCAGGAACACAGCATTATGAAGGGCACCTTTGTAAAATTTCTTTATGGCCAATAATGAGTTCTATTTTACTATACATAGAGCTAGCAGATCCTGGTGTATTGGCCAATAAGGTTTGGTATGCTTGCTCAGGGCAGCCTCTGGTATCAGCTACGCTGCTCTCTGCAGACAAAACTTTGGCCTGTATTCTGTCAGAGGGAAAAGATTCGCCTCTCTTGGTGCCCCTGACAGCTCTCTCATTTTGCCCATAGCTTATGATTTGGTAATTCTATTGCTGTAGTTTGTACTGTTTCTGTTTATATAATGACCTCACTCCTTGCACAGTGACCATCATGGAAGAAACCTGTGGTGTAGATTGAAAAGTGAGCAAAGGAGTGGAATGTTGGTCAAATAAGTTTGTAAATATGATGTATGTTTGCTCACTTGTGGTTTGCATTGGGGGCTGGACAATGCCAGCTATAGTGGTCTGTGAGGTTGCAGGTCTCCTTCCTGATTGGGAGGGGCCATTATCTTGCTAATAATGTTTACTGGAAAAGAGATTCTGCCCCCACCACTGGGAGGTGCAGACAGATTTGTTTTTTCTCTCCTCCCTGATCCCTTGCCCTCGCTGGGAAAAGCAGGTTTTCTGCTTTTCCCTTGGCTTTTCCTGTGGCTTGCCTGTCTTGGTGAGACACCAATAAACAGAATGGCCCACCATCCTCCGACTCCACTGTTTCTTTACAGTCTGCCCGAATTCAATGAAAACCTGCATGTGAATGGCCATAATGGCAGCGGTAGCCCTGGCCTTACAGTGACATTGTAGACTCTTGTAATTTTGCCATGGTAACTGTAAAGCCAGTAGGCATGTCCACCATCACAGCGCCTGGCCTGTGCAGGTTCGCATTTGATTCAGACAGATGGTAATGAAACAACGGAGCCAAGAACTGGTGGGTCATTAGCTTTAATCCTAGCTTGCACCTGGTGGGCAAGAAATACACACAGTGAGAAAACACTTCCTTTTCCATTCAGGGCTCCCAAAGCCACTGACTTATCTGAGTTTCCTAGAATCAAAGGTTTCTATCTCACCAGCCTTATTCACCTCTGTTCCCCATCTCCTTCTCTCTGCACAAACTCAGCACAAATTGGCTTCTCCTTCAGCACTCCACCATCTTGACTGCTTCTCCTCTCCTCCACGTGGCCTTTCTCTGCTCTCCTTTATAGTGTAGAAATCAAAACCTTTAATTCAATAGACAAACAAGGAAGTCTCTGATACAAAGTCACTTATCTGAGGCATAATGGGATTCCTCATGAGAATGTACCACCCCAGTCATGCAATCAGTCAAGGGTGTAGGGAAAAGCTTAATCTTAAAACTAAGCCTTAGGCTATAATGACCCGGCCTGCTTACAGCGTGTCCCCCACACCCAATGCATATTATAAGCAAGCAAACATATATATCATATTTACAAACTTATTTGACCAACAGTAACATTGTAGGACATTCCTTTGAAACAGTGCCCATCCCCTTAATGTCTACAGTATTACCATTCTCGTAGATTTATATGTGTGTGGCCAAAGGAACGACTCCATGTTTTCTACTCCATGTTCTCTCACTCTCTTTCTCTAGATGTATATATATTTAAATTGATTTCAGAGAAAGAAGGGAAAGAGAGAGAACAAGAGAGAGAGAAATATCAATTTGTTGTTCCACTTATTTATGTGTTCATTGTTTGATTCTTCTCTGTGCCCTGACCAGGAATTGAACCTGCAACCTTGGTGTCTCTGGACAATGTTCTAACCAAGTGAGTGACCTGGCCAGGGTCAACGCTATGTTTTCTAAAAGGTCCAGAGAACATACAGTGTTTTCCTTTCCTCTTTCTCATTCTGTTAGCCATTTTGGCAAATTACTGGAAGATGTTTGTTCTGACCAAAAAATGGAGCTTGGTATTAACACAGCTCATCTTCTCACACGTCAAAACCAATGTTTCCTCTCACCTTAATGTCATTCTAAGGCACTAGGGCTGTATTCTTGGCACTAGACAACAAAGAGGATGTTTGGCAGATAAAATATATTATGCTCACTTTATTAAAGATGGTGCTGCCCACGTGGAAGCCCGTTGCCCAGGTGATATTAATGTGTGTTGGGGCGGGCTGTGGGCAGGCAGGATCCTTGTAGCCTGGGGCTTGGTTTTAGGACTAAGTCTTTCCCACCCTTTTTGATGTGGGGTGGTGGTACAATCCCATCATGACTCAGATAAGTGACTTTGTATTAGAGACTTCCCTATTTTGTATATTGGATTAAAGGTTTTGATTTCTGCACTATAAAGTGGGGCAGACCCGGAACTGGGAGCTTGCTCTCTAGGTTCCTGAGATTAGCAGTAGGTGAGAGAGCAGAGAGGAGAGCTGAGAGAGTCCATGTGGAGGAGGCCAGGAGAAGCAGCCAAGATGGTGGAGTGTTGAAGTAGAAGCCAGTTTGTGCAGAGAGGAGATGGGAAACAGAGGTGAATGAGACTGGTGAGGTAGAAACCTTTGATTCTAGAAACTCGGATAAGTCAGTTAGTTTTGTGAGCACTGAATAAGTGAGTTTTGGAGCCCAGTGTGTGTTTTTACTTGCCCACCAGGTGCAAGCTAGGATTAAAGCTAATGGCCCACCAGTTCTTGGCTCTGTTGTTTCATTACTGTCTGTCTGAATCTAATGCGAAACTGCATGGGCCAGGCTGCTGTGATTGTGGCCGTGGATACTTGCCTTACACCCACCAGTTCTTGGCTCTGTTGTTTCATTACTGTCTGTACGAATCCAATGTGAACCTGCACGGATGGGCCAGGCAGCTGTGATGATGGCTGCGGTTCCTGGCTTTACATTTGGCGTAGTCTGTAGCAGGATTCGGAGATCAGTATGGAGCTGCACCTTTGATGTGCATGGTAGAGGACTGGTTGCTGTTATGGTTCCCCATGGCTGTACTTTTGGGGACTGTAGGCTGGCTAAATTTACAGCCGTGTGTGAGGAAACCGAGAGCTCTGTGGAAGAGGCTTCCCAGGACTTGCAAACCAAGCAGTGGAAGGAGCTGGAGCAAATGTGGGAGAAAGACATGCTGACCCAGGAGCTGGAGCAAGCACCGGAGAAGGAGGCCGACCTGGTTCATGAGATTCACTTGGAAATACAGCAGCTGCTGGAGGAGGAATCATAGGTTTGTTAGTTGCAGATTGCCCTGGACGTTGTGGAGAGCCAGCAGCGGCAGGAGGCCAGGGCTGAGGCCAGAGCTGGGGCTGCAAGGCTGCAGAGCAGAAGGCAGTGACAAACTGTGGCTTGAGCCTGGCAGTGGGAGCTGGCATTTCCAGTACCTCTTTGGATGAGGAGAATTGGGCTGGAGTTGTGATCCGCAGTCTTCAGAAGATGAGAGCCCAGCAGCAAGGAATATCGACTACTCTCCTGGTATGTCTGCGATTTTCGGACATAGGGGTGGCTGCCATGCTCTCCGAAGCAGAGATGGAAATGCTGACTGCCATTGCCATGTGCTCCTCTTTGGGACAGTGTAAGACCTGCCAGGACGACAGGGATGAGGGGGATGGCTGAGGCCTCATGTGCTTGGACTGATTCCTGGACTATGACCAGAGTGGCGCACTGGCTCCTTTGTTGAATGGACTTATGGATTTTGGACAATGTAAAATACCCTGATGGGGGTGGGGGTGGCTTTGCTGGAAGCACTCCCCTGCCCTGGGAAGCTTTTCCCATGACTAGAAAGAAGGCCGAGGACAATTTGCGCTTTGGGCAAAGTGCTCAGAGACTGGTGAAGTGTATCTTTGTGATTATTGAAATTGTAGGATTTGTCATGTTGTTGTAATTTGTGTAATGTGCCTAATTTCCTTGCACAGGGATGCCGGTGATGTAGATTGTGGGTAGTAAAGTGAGCATAGGGGTGGATTGTTGGGCAGATAAAATATATTATGCTCACTTTGTTAAAGATGGTGCTGCCCACGTGGAAGCCGTTGCCCAGGTAATATTAATGTGTGTTGGGGGGAGGCTGTGGGCAGGCAGGATCCTTGTAGCCTGGGGCTTGGTTTTGGGACTAAGTCTTTCCCACCCTTTTTGATGTGGGGTGGTGGTA
The DNA here is from genome assembly GCF_036850995.1 of Saccopteryx leptura. Classification (NCBI taxonomy): domain Eukaryota; kingdom Metazoa; phylum Chordata; class Mammalia; order Chiroptera; family Emballonuridae; genus Saccopteryx; species Saccopteryx leptura. Next base: position 313,174,265 of record NC_089504.1, read on the forward strand.
CAATCCCATCATGACTCAGATAAGTGACTTTGTATTAGAGACTTCCCTATTTTGTATATTGGATTAAAGGTTTTGATTTCTGTACTATAAAGTGGGGCAGACCCGGAACCGGGAGCTTGCTCTCTCAGTTCCTGAGATTAGCATTAGGTGAGAGAGCAGAGAGGAGAGCTAAGAGAGGCCATGTGGAGGAGGCCAGGAGAAGCAGCCAAGATGGCGGAGTGTTGAAGGAGATGGCAGTTTGTGTAGAGTTTGTGCAGAGAGAAGGAGATGGGGAACAGAGGTGAATAAGGTTGGTGAGGTAGAAACCTTTGATTCTAGGAAACTCAGATAAGTCAGTAGCTTTGTGAGCACTGAATGAGTGGGTTTTGGAGCCCAGTGTGTGTTTTTACTTGCCCACCAGGTGCAAGCTAGGATTAAAGTTAATGGCCCACCAGTTCTTGGCTCCGTTTTTTCAATACTGTCTGTCCGAATCCAATGCAAACCTGCATGTGCCAGGCAGCTGTGATGATGGCGCAGCTCCTGACTTTACAGAGGAGTATACACAAATGCTGCCCTTGGCAAACCCACACTTCTGTTGAAGAAAGAAATACAATTATTATACAATTAAGTATAATGAAGATAAGACAGAAAAATAGAGGTACACACCAAACACGGAATTAATGGCCATCACACAGACTATGGGAAGACGGGTTATAAATTAACTTTCTACTAGTGAATAGAATCTACATGTCATCTGCTATGACTGCTTTCTAGAATGCACACATATAATTTTCAGTTTTGCATCAGGCCCATGTATTTCCTGTTCAAAAATATATAATTTCATTTTTTAAAATAATAAAATTTGTTATAGAACTTGCTAAACTAATTATAAAGTAAAGATTCATAGTAATGTGACACCTCTTTTTTAATTATTGTTTTTAGAATGAAGAGAGAGAGAAGGGGTGGGGGAAACAGGAAGCATCAAGTCATAGTTAGTTTGTGCCTTGACTGGTCAAACCCAGGGTTTTGAAACAGTGACCTCAGCGTTCCACGTCAAGGTTTCATCCAGTGTGCCAACACAGGTCAGGTATTGTGACACCTTTTAAAGCTGCTTTCTAATTGTTTAAAGTTTACATTACAGATTTGACTAGACTATACATGACAATAAAAAAGGTATATTTGTATTATTTTTTTTCCCGAAGTTAGAAGTGGGGAGGCAGTCAGACAGACTCCTGCATGCACCGACTGGGATCCACCCAGCATTCCCACTGGGGGCGATGCTCTGCCCAGCTGAAGCGTTGCTCCGTTATGGCCAAAGCCATTTTAGGGCTTGAGGTGGGGGCCATGGAGCCATCCTCAGCACATGGGCCAACTTTGCTCTAATGGAGTCTTGGCTGCAGAGGGGAAGAGAGAGACAAAGAGAAAGGAGAAGAGAAAGGGTGGGGAAGCAGATGGGCGCTTCTCCTGTGTGCTCTGACCAGGAATCAAACCCAGGACTTCCACATGTTGGGCTGACACTCCTACCACTGAGCCAAGCTGCCAGGGCTTATTTGTATTCATTTTTAAATTAAAAATTCTTTTTATATTGCTTACAAAAACTAGGGGTATTCCAAAATGAATATAAAGCGATTAAAAAAAAGCATTTTTTTTTTTAAAAAACAAGAACATCGAAAAGCAAATGACAAGTCAAAGAAAGTTGTTCAATTATGCAAATGAGATGCAAAACCAACTTTTATTTCATTGGTGAAAATGCACAATACGAAAGGCTGAAAGTACTGGAGTATGTGCACCTTCCCTGATCACCTAATTTTTGTGAGCAGTGTATTATTTATTTGTTTTTTGAGTGGAGGGAACATCAATCCTGTATGTATCCTGACTGGGGATAGAACCAGAAACCTTGGTGCTTTGGGATGATGCTCTAACCAACCACTGTATTTGTATTTTTATTCAAATTGTTTCTGATAAGCAAAACCTTTTAAAATATATTATAAAAGATAACAAAGATATTTTATTTTCTTGTGGAAATGATGTATATAGAATAGTAAACATACAAGTCAAAATAATTTGGAAAGAGAAATAAAAGGAAAGGTGGACTTACCCTCTAAGATAGGAATACATATTATAAAGATACAAATATTAAAATCATATTCAGGGCGTGGTTCCTGAGATTAACATTAGAGGAGAGAGAAGAGAGGAGAGCAGAGAAAGGCCAAGTGGAGGAGGCCAGGAGAAGCAGCCAAGATAGTGGAGTGCTGAGTGAGAAGCCAGTTTGTGCAGAGTTTGTGCAGGGAGAAGGAAGGAGATGGGGAACAGAGGTGAATAAGTTTGGTGAGCTAGAAACCTTTGATTCTAGGAAACTCGGATAAGTCAGTAGCTTTGTGAGCACTGAATGTGAGTGGGTTTTGGAGCCCAGTGTGTGTTTTTACTTGCCCGCCGGGTGCAAGCTAGGATTAAAGATGATGGCCCACCAGTTCTTGGCTCTGTTGTTTCTTTACCGACTGTCCGAATCCAATGCAAACCTGCATGGGCCAGGCTGCTGTGATGGCAGCCCTGGCTACTGGCTTTACATTTGGCATAGTCTGTGGCAGGATTTGATACAGATCGGTATGGAGCCACCACCACTTTTGAGCGGTGGAGTAGAGGACTGGCTGCTGTTATGGTTCCCCATGGCCGTCCTTTTGGGGACCATAGGCTGGCTGACTTTTACAGCCATGCATGAGGAAACCAAGAGCTCTGTGGAAGAGGCTGCCTGGGACCTGCAAACTGAGCAGTGGAAGGAGCTGGAGCAAACACGGGAGAAACAGATGCCGACACTAGAGCTGGAGGAAGCGCTGGAGAATGAGGCCGACCAGGTTTGCGAGATTTGCCTGGAAATGGAGCAAATGCTGGAGGAGGATTCACAGGTTCGTGAGTTGCAGATTGCCCTGGACATTGTGGAGAGCCAGCAGCGGCGGGAGGCCAGGGCTGAGGCTGAGGCTGAGGCTGAAGCTGAAGCTGAAGCTGAGGCTGGGTCCGGAGCTGCAAGATCTGCAGAGCAGAAGGCGACAGCAGTCCGGGACTCAAGCCCAGCAGCTGCCCAGGACTCAAGCCTGGCAGCGGGAGCTGGTGTTTTCAGTTCCTCTTTGGAGGATGAGGAGAATTGGGCTGGAGTTGCAATCCGTAGTCTCCATAAGATGAGAGCCCAGCTGGAAGAAGCACCTACTATGGCCCAGTAGGTCTGCGATTTTGGGACATAGGGCTGGACATGCTCTCTGGAGCAGAGATGGAAATGCTGACTGCCATTGCCATGTGCTCCTCTTTGGGACAGTGTAAGACCTGCCGGGATGGCAGGGATGAGGGGGTAGCTGACCCCCATGTGCATGGACTGATTTCCTGGACTACGACCGGAGTGGGCACTGACTCCTTTGTTGGATGGACTTATGGATTTTGGACAATGTGAAATACCCTGATGGGGGTTGGGGGCAGCTTTGCTAGAGGCCCTTCCCCTGTCCCGGGAAGCTTTTCCCATGGCTAGAAAGAAGGCCGAGGACATTTTGCGCTTTGGGCAAAGTGCTCAGAGACTGGTGAACTGTACCTTTGTAATTGTTGAAATTGTATGATTTGTGCTGTTGTAATTTGTGTAATGTGCCTAATTTCCTTGCACAGGGATGCCGGTGTTGTAGATTGTGAGCAGTAAAGTGAGCATAGGGGTGGATTGTTGGGCAGATAAAATATATATATTATGCTCACTTTGTTAAAGATGGCGCTGCCCACGTGGAAGCCTCGCCCAGGTGATATTAATGTGTGTTGGGGGCAGGCTGTGGGCAGGCAGGATCTTTGTAGCCTGGGGCTTGGTTTTGGGACTAAGCCTTTCCCACCCTTTTTGATGTGGGGTGGTACAATCCCATCATGCCTCAGAGAAGTGACTTTGTATTAGAGACTTCCTTATTTTGTATATTGGATTAAAGGTTTTGATTTCTACACTATAAAATGGGGGTAAAATGAGAGCTTGCTCTCTTGGTTCCTGAGATTATCATTAGAGGAGAGAGAAGAAAGGAGAGCAGAGAAAGGCCACGTGGAGGAGGCCAGGAGAAGCAGCCCAGATGGTGGAGTGTTGAGTGAGAGGCCAGTTTGTGCAGAGTTTGTGCAGGGAGAAGGAAGGAGATGGGGAACAGAGGTGAATAAGTTTGGTGAGCTAGAAACCTTTGATTCTAGGAAACTCGGATAAGTCAGTAGCTTTGTGAGCACTGAATGTGAGTGGGTTTTGGAGCCCAGTGTGTGTTATTACTTGCCCTCCGGGTGAAAGCTAGGATTAAAGATGATGGCCCACCAGCTTTGGCTCTGTTGTTTCTTTACCGACTGTCCGAATCCAATGCGAACCTGCATGGGCTGGGCTGCTGTGATGGCAGCCCTGGCTACTGGCTTTACACTTCCCATTTCTCTTGGTAAGCTGTCCCACTTTTGTTCCTGTAACATTCTCACTTATATTCCATGCCCTAGAAAGTATTTTGCTCAGTCAATTAGTTTTCATTTTGCATTTTTCTTTTTCCATCTATGTAAAATACTGTTTTGTTCTTAATAAAGTACATGTAAACATGCCCAGTCTAAAAAAAAAAATCATATCCAGGAATAGCAAGTCAATCAATGAAATAGTATCTAAGCAGACCCATTCATATATAGATCTGATGTAAGCTGTAGGTGGCATTTCAAATTAGGAGGAAATGGATGAACCATTTAATGAGTGAAGTTGGTACCACTGGTCATCCATGTGGAAGCAAGAGTGAATTCGGTTTTCCCTTCCCTCCTCCCTCAAAACAAGAAAATGTCCATGTCACAGAGTTGTTACTGTATTATATGATTGTTAAAAAGAATGACATACATGTATGTGTAAAATATATGAGATCTTTAGACTGTAAAGTAAAAAGAGCAAGATACAGAAAAACAAAAACTATGTAGCACAATTCTATTTAAGTGTGTGTGTATGGGAGGAAGAAACTTAAAGCCTCAAAAACACGTGTATATGAATATATATACATATATATTATACACACACTCGCACATACACACAGAAGTATATAAAATAATCTACCATGGTTTCTACAAGGAGGAGAATTACAGCTGTGTAGAGTAGATGTAGAAGCTAATTATTTTTTATTCCTAACTTCCATACATGCTTAATTTTAAAATAAATAACTATAAAGCAGTCATGTGGAAAGGGTTTTAAAAATTATAAATCTCTAAATAACTATGCATTTAGTTCATAAATAAATCTGTTCGGCTAGTTTTTATGAAAAGTCTTCTACCTGTTCATAGGCTGCCACAGCAATTCTCAAAATGTGCTCTGGGACCCCCTTAAGGTCTCTGATGCCCATTAAGGGGGCCCATGAGGTCAAAATTACTTTCAAAATATGCTAACATGTTCTTTGCCCTTTTTTGCTCTATTCCCCCATGAATTTCCTTTGGATTTTCCAGAGGAAAAGGAGGGTCATGAAGTTAATGAGGTGGAAGAGGACATGGGTAGTAGTAACAAGAATTGTGCTACGTAGTTTCATTTTTACTTTTAAACAATACGAACATGTTACCTATTAAAGCGCATACCTTAAAAGATAATGTTGGTCGATACTTGTGTCCTCTTTGAATGGAAGACATTTCTGAATATGCCACAAAATCAAAAGCCATAAGGAAAAAAAATGGTAAGTTTGACATAAAAAGTTAATAATTTTGTCTAGTAGTAAAAAATATCACCAAGTCTTAAAGAGAAATGACACATAGGAAAAAATTTTGCAGCATATGTACGTGATAAACAATGGTCCTTTTCAAATCAGTATAAAAAAGATGAGTACTCAATAGAAAAATAGGCCAAGGTCATGAGCAGGCCATCACAGATGAAAACAATGCAAATGCCCATAAATATATAAAGATATGTTCTGTCTCAGCATTCATCAAAGAAATAAAAATAAAGTAAATAATGAGTTGCCTTTTTATAGGACATTCAGATTGCCAGAGATTAACTAGAATAATGGCAAAGATGTAGGGAAATTGGCATTCACATAAGACATTAGAGGGAGTGTAATATAATTTATTTCTAAGGGGCAGTGTGGCAATAAATTTGAAGATAATAATTGTGCAACATTTGTTAGAATTCCACTTCTAGGAATTTAATCTAAAGTCGCAAAGATAAATGTTAAAAACAATCATGTCAGATTACTAATTTCTTCCCCTCAATGCCTCACTTTTTTAAAAAGATTTTACTTATTCATTATAGAGAGGAGAGAGAGAGAGAAAGAGAGAAGGGGGAGGAGCCTTGACTCCCATATGTGCCTTGACCAGGCAAGCGAGGGTTTTGAACCGGCAATCTCAGTGTTTCCAGGTTGATGCTTTATCCACTGCGCCACCACAGGTCAGGCTCAATGCCCCATTTTATCTCCCCTTAAATTTTTTCTAATAGAATCTCCAGTGCCTCTGAGTTTAGGATACATGACTACTTCACTGAAGAGGACATTTCCCAGCTTACCTGGATGCTAGGTGAGGTCCTGTAACAACATAATGTTAATGGATATGTGTGTTCAACTTTTGTGTTACTTGATGAAAATTGCTAGTTCTTCTCTTTTCTTGAGTGAAAACATTATGCTTGTGGGGCAGATCTGGCCATGCAGAAAAAATAATATTTTAACGTATGGCAAAATAATAGACTAGAAGGAATCTGTTCCCTTCAATGGCTGAGAAACAGAGATGCAGACCACACTCATTCTTAAAAAAAAAAAAGAAATACATTTTCTATTGTTAGAGCCATGAAAAGGTCATCCCAGATTAGCACATAGCTTGACTAATACAAAGTTTAAATGTCTGTCAAATTAAGGCTGTTTTTTTTCTCAATAAATGTTGTTAAAATGAAATTATAGACAATCATTAGAAGTGATTTTAGGGTGACGTCACGGAAATGGCGCCGTGAGCAGCGCGTCTGACAGCTCTCCCCTAAATCACAACAAATTTATCAACTAGAAACAGAAAAATTTATCCTCGGAGCATTCCGGAATTCCACACAAACTGATAGCGAAAGGACTGTTATCACTTGAATCTGAGAGACGAGGGTGTGGAGGAAGCTACCGCAGGGACGTTCATTCAAGCCGCGAGGAAGTGCGCCTGTGGTGAGTCAGCCCATACTCGGGAGCCGCGAGCAGCCGCGAGCAGCCGTGAGCTTACGTTCCCAGCAGCCCGCGCACTGCGAGTGAGAGTTGCCAGCCACCGGTGCCCGGAGCACCCCATTCGCGGGCGTGCCCTGGGCATTCCACGCGTCCAGAGCGCCCTACTGGCCCGCACACCCAGGGTGCTCCATTATCCTGCGCCTGGTGCGATCCAGCCGCCAGCGGCAGGGCGAGCGGGAGAGGCTTGGGAGATTCTCTCCGTGGGCGGGGCACCTCACCCAGCCATTCAAGCTAACAATCAAGCGTTGGGGGAGGGGCGCGCGCAGGCAGCCTAAAATACCTTCGGGAGCACAGCTGCGAACCAATCACTGAAATTAGCTTAACCCATGAAATCTGCGCACCCTCGGTTCTAATTGATAAGATCTCTCTCAGTTCAGCGATCCAAGACAAGAGGCGTGATATTTTTTAGTGCCTCTCGCTAAAGGGGCGGGGGCAACTTCTGATTGATAGAGCCTCCATATTCAGGGATAAACGCTAACAAGAAGGACTTGGCAGATAATAAGATCTATACTACACTAGTCGCAAGCAGAGACTAGTGCCTCTTCTTCCCAGCAAAAACAGGCTACAAAGTGTGGAAAGCCTGGGTTGAGAGGTCCAACTGAATGCTAGGCGCTGAACAGTCACCTTGACAACAATTGACTCCCACCCCCGCCTGATTACACTGGAGGCCCTGACTGCCAGAGCCTTTCCCAAAGCCTTGCACTGAGTGGGGATAGAGTGGGGATTTCCCAGCTCTTTGAGCCTCTTACTCCCCAGGCAGAAGCAGTTGCAGCCTTATAGCTGGATCACCAGCCTGCTAATTCAGAAAGGGGGGACTAGGAGAGAGAATCCAGGAAAGCAAACTCTCTCATCATTGGACCCTGCAAACGCCAACAAGCCTTGACTACCAACAAGACTAAAGCCAATTATATGACATTGCCATAGAATCCCATCAACTACAAATCCCTACCTAAGTGTGACACAGGGGCAGAGCCTGGGGTACAGAGTCACCGACCAGGAAGAGGGAGAGAAAAGAAAAAGGAAGAAGTTAACCTCTCAAAATCAAGAAAAATCCACAGACTTTACAACTTGTTCCACTAATTTTTTTTTGTTGTTGTTTGTTTCTTCTATCATATTGCCTTTATTTCCTCCACCTCGGTCCTTCTATTCTCTGCCCATCTTATGCTTCCCTTTTCTTGAACTACACTACCCATGAGTGTTACATTTTATTTCTCTTCTTCATCCTCACCCTCCTTTAAGGTTATACTCCAAAACACTTAACTCTCACTCTCTCCTCTTTTGTTTTTTTTTGTCTTGCTTTATTTTGTTTTTTTTTTCTCTTCCTATTTTATTTCTTCCTTCGTTTTTCTCTTTTTCTTATTTTTTCCTTTCTATTCGTTTTTTCTTTTCTCATTTTACTTTCCTCCCATTTAATCCTCAATCACGAACAAATTAGTTAATTTGGGACTCAAGGCTTTTTTTGGCTTTATTTTTCTTTTTTGCTTTTGTTTTTATTTTTTTTTCTTGTTTGTTTATTTTTGTGGCATTTTGGGTCCTCCCAACCCAAGGTCTCCATTGTATTTAGTCTTCGCTCCACTTAATACAACAGATTTTTACTTATTATTTTTATTTTTTTTCTTCTTTATTATTCTTTTTTGGTCCTTTTTTCTGGTTCCCTCTTATCCCTCTCATTATATCTCTTAGCTGACCATCACTTACAAGCAAATCATCTTATGCTTGTCTAAGATTTTCTTCTTTTTTTTTTTTTTTTTGCCCCTTGAACTCTTCACCCCAAATCAAGCCCTCCATTATAGGCACGATATTTCGCTGAGGAGGGGAGAGGAGGGAAAGAGAAGAAAGAAAAAAGGGGGAAATAATAAATTATTACTGTTTTTTTTGTGGGGTGTTTTACCTTTTTTTTTTTTTTTTTTTTTTTACTTTTTACTCTTTATTAATTCTAATTAGTGCTATCAACAAGACCACCCTCAGATGCCGATAAGAAAAAGGAAATCGAATATTATGGATACAAAAGAAAGAGAGGTAACACAAATAGATGTGGAAAAATCTATGGAGAAAAGACTTAACATATTGGAAGCCTTGGAGCTAAATGACAGAGAATTTAAAATAGAAATCTTAAAAATACTCAGAGATATACAAGAAAACACAGAAAGGCAATATAGGGAGATCAGAAAACAACTCAATGAACACAAAGAATATATTACCAAGGAAATTGAAACTATAAAAACAAATCAAACAGAAATGAAAAACTCAATTCACGAGCTGAAAAACGATGTAACAAGCTTAGCTAACAGAACAGCCCAGATTGAAGATAGGATTAGTGAAATAGAAGACAAACAACTTTAGGCACAACAGAGAGAAGAAGAAAGAGACTCAAAAATAATAAAAAACGAGAAAGCCCTACAGGAATTGTCTGACTCCATCAAAAAGAATAACATAAGAATAATAGGTATATCAGAGGGAGAAGAGAAAGAAAATGGAATGGAGAATATACTCAAACAAATAATAGACGAGAACTTCCCAAGCCTGTGGAAAGAACTAAAGCCTCAAATTCAAGAAGCAAACAGAACACCGAGTTTTCTTAACCCCAACAAACCCACTCCAAGGCACATCATAATAAAGATGACACAAACCAATGACAAAGAAAAAATTCTCAAGGCAGCCAGGGAAAAGAAGAGTACAACATATAAAGGAAGGCCTATTAGATTATCATCAGATTTCTCAGCAGAAACTCTACAAGCTAGAAGAGAGTGGACCCCAATATTTAAAGCCCTGAAAGAGAGAAACTTTCAGCCAAGAATACTATACCCATCAAAGCTATCCTTCAAGTATGAAGGAGATATAAAAACATTCACAAATACAGAAAAGATGAGAGAATTTATCAACAGAAAGCCCCCACTCCAGGAAATACTAAAGGGGGTTTTCCAACCAGATTCAAAGAACAAAAGAAAACAACACCACAAGTAACAGCTCCACCAAGAACACAATAAAACCAAACTTAAACTGTGACAACAAAGGAAAAAAAGGGGGGAGAGGATGGAGATTAACAGTAGCAAAGGACGATGAAGTGCAGAAATACTTATAAGATAGGGTACTACAATGAATATGGTAGGTACCCTTTTCATTACTTAATGGTAACCACCATTGAAAAAACCACCACAAAAACACTTGACTTAAAAAAGGTAGCAACAGAGGAAAGAAGTATGGAACACAAACAAATAAAAACAAATGATAGAAAAACAAAAGAGAAGAATCAAACTAGATACAAAACTAACAGAAAGCAATTTATAAAATGGCAGTAGGGAACCCACAAGTGTCAATAATTACACTAAATGTAAATGGATTAAACTTACCAATAAAAAGACACAGAGTAGCAGAATGGATTAAAAAAGAAAATCCAACTATATGCTGCCTACAAGAAACACATCTAAGCAACAAGGATAAAAACAAATTCAAAGTGAAAGGCTGGAAAACAATACTCCAAGCAAACAACACCCCAAAAAAAGCAGGTGTAGCAATACTCATATCTAATAATGCTGACTACAAGACAGAAAAAGTACTCAGAGACAAAAATGGTCATTTCATAATGATTAAGGGGAAGTTGAATCAAGAAGACATAACAATCCTTAATATATATGCACCAAACCAAGGAGCACCAAAATATATAAGACAGCTACTTATTGACCTTAAAACAAAAACTAACAAAAATACAATCATACTTGGAGACCTCAATACACCACTGACGGCTCTAGATCGGTCATCCAAACAGAGAATCAACAAAGACATAGTGGCCTTAAACAAAACACTAGAGCACCTGGATATGATAGACATCTACAGGACATTTCATCCCAAAGTGACTGAGTATACATTTTTCTCCAGTGTACATGGATCATTCTCAAGAATTGACCATATGTTGGGCCACAAAGACAATATCAGCAAATTTAGAAAAATTGAAATTGTACCAAGCATATTTTCTGATCATAAAGCCTTGAAACTAGAATTCAACTGCAAAAAAGAGGGGGAAAAACCCACAAAAATGTGGAAACTAAACAACATACTTCTAAAAAATGAATGGGTCAAAGAAGAAATAAGCGCAGAGATCAAAAGATATATACAGACTAATGAAAATGAAAATACGACATATCAGAATCTCTGGGATGCAGCAAAAGCAGTAATAAGAGGAAAGTTCATATCACTTCAGGCCTATATGAACAAAGAGAGAGCCGAAGTAAACCACTTAACTTCACACCTTAAGGAACTAGAAAAAGAAGAACAAAGACAACCCAAAACCAGCCGAAGAAAGGAGATAATAAAAATCAGAGCAGAAATAAATGAAATAGAGAACAGAAAAACTATAGAAAAAATCAATAAAACAAGGAGCTGGTTCTTTGAAAAGATCAACAAAATTGACAAACCCTTGGCAAGACTCACCAAGGAAAAAAGGCACAGGACTCAAATAAATAAAATCCAAAATGGAAGAGGAGAGATCACCACAGACATCATAGATATACAAAGAATTATTGTGGAATACTATGAAAAATTATATGCCACCAAATACAACAATCTAGAAGAAATGGATAAATTCCTAGAACAATACAACCTTCCTAGACTGAGTCATGAAGAAGCAGAAAGCCTAAACAGACCAATCAGCAGGGAGGAAATAGAAAAAACTATAAAAACCTCCCCAAAAATAAAAGTCCAGGCCCAGACGGTTATACTAGTGAATTCTATCAAACATTCAAAGAAGACTTGGTTCCTATTCTACTCAAAGTCTTCCAAAAAATTGAAGAAGAAGCAATACTTCCAAACACATTTTATGAGGCCAACATAACCCTCATACCAAAACCTGGCAAGGATGGCACAAAGAAAGAAAACTACAGACCAATATCTCTAATGAATACAGATGCTAAAATACTAAACAAAATACTGGCAAACCGAATACAACAACATATTAAAAAAATAATACATCATGATCAAGTGGGATTCATCCCAGAATCTCAAGGATGGTTCAACATACGCAAAACGGTTAACGTAATACACCATATCAACAAAACAAAGAACAAAAACCACATGATCTTATCAATAGATGCAGAAAAGGCTTTTGATAAAATACAACACAATTTTATGTTTAAGACTCTCAACAAAATGGGTATAGAAGGAAAATATCTCAACATGATAAAGGCCATATATGATAAACCATCAGCCAACATCCTATTAAACGGCATAAAACTGAGGACTTTCTACCTTAAATCAGGAACAAGACAGGGTTGTCCACTCTCTCCACTCTTATTTAACGTGGTGCTAGAAGTTCTGGCCAGAGCAATCAGACAAGACAAAGAAATAAAAGGCATCCATATCGGAAAAGAAGAAGTAAAGGTATCACTTTTTGCTGATGATATGATCCTATACATCGAAAACCCGAAGGACTCCACAAAAAGATTATTAGAAACAATAAACCAATACAGTAAGGTCGCAGGATACAAAATTAACATACAAAAGTCCATAGCCTTTCTATATGCCAACAATGAAATATTAGAAAACGAACTCAAAAAAACAATCCCCTTCACGATTGCAACAAAAAAAATAAAATACCTAGGAATAAACATAACAAAGAACGTAAAGGACCTATATAATGAAAATTACAAAGCATTGTTAAGAGAAATCGAAAAAGATACAATGAGATGGAAAAATATTCCTTGTTCTTGGATAGGAAGAATAAATATAATCAAAATGGCCATATTACCCAAAGCAATATACAAATTTAATGCAATTCCCATCAAAATTTCTATGAGATTTTTTAAAGAAATGGAACAAAAAATCATCAGATTTATATGGAACTATAAAAAACCCCGAATAGCCAAAACAATCCTAAGGAAAAAGAATGAAGCTGGGGGCATTACAATACCTGACTTTAAACTATATTATAGGGCCACGATAATCAAAACAGCATGGTATTGGCAGAAAAATAGACACTCAGACCAATGGAACAGAATAGAAAGCCCAGAAATAAAACCACATATATATGGTCAAATAATCTTTGATAAAGGGGCCAACAACACACAATGGAGAAAAGAAAGCCTCTTCAACAAATGGTGTTGGGAAAACTGGAAAGCCACATGCAAAAGAATGAAACTCGACTACAGCCTGTCCCCGTGTACTAAAATTAATTCAAAATGGATCAAAGACCTAAATATAAGACCTGAAACAATAAAGTACATAGAAGAAGACATAGGTACTAAAATCATGGACCTGGGTTTTAAAGAACATTTTATGAACTTGACTCCAATGGCAAGAGAAGTGAAGGCAAAGATAAATGAATGGGACTACATCAGAATAAAAAGTTTTTGCTCAGCAAGAGAAACTGATATAAAAATAAACAGACAGCCAACTAAATGGGAAATGATATTTTCAAACAACAGCTCAGATAAGGGCCTAATATCCAAAATTTACAAAGAACTCATAAAACTCAACAACAAACAAACAAACAATCCAATAAAAAAATGGGAAGAGGACATGAACAGACACTTCTCCCAGGAAGAGATACAAATGGCCAACAGATATATGAAAAGATGCTCAGCTTCATTAGTTATTAGAGAAATGCAAATCAAAACTACAATGAGATACCACCTCACTCCTGTTAGATTAGCTATTATCAACAAGACGGGTAATAGCAAATGTTGGAGAGGCTGTGGAGAAAAAGGAACCCTCATTCACTGTTGGTGGGACTGTAAAGTAGTACAACCATTATGGAGGAAAGTATGGTGGTTCCTCAAAAAACTGCAAATAGAACTACCTTATGACTCAGCAATCCCTCTACTGGGTATATACCCCAAAACCTCAGAAACATTGATAAGTGAAGACACATGTAGCCCCATGTTCATTGCAGCACTGTTCACAGTGGCCAAGACATGGAAACAACCGAAAAGCCCTTCAATAGAAGACTGGATAAAGAAGATGTGGCACATATACACTATGGAATACTACTCAGCCATAAGAAATGATGACATCAGATCATTTACAGCAAAATGGTGGGATCTTGATAACATTATAAGGAGAGAAATAAGTAAATCAGAAAAAAACAAGAACTACATGATTCCATACATTGGTGAAACATAAAAATGAGACTAAGAGACATGGACAAGAGTGTGGTGGTTACCAAGAGTGGGGGGAGGGAGGACATGGGAGGGAGGGAGGGAGAGAGTTAGGGGGAGGGGGAGGGGCACAGAGAACTAGATAGAGGGTGGCGGAGGACAGTCTGACTTTGGGCGAGGGGTTTGCAACATAATTTAATGACAAAATAACCTAGACATGTTTTCTTTGAATATATGTACCCTGATTTATTAATGTCATCCCATTACCATTAATAAAAATTTATTATAAAAAAAAAAAAAAAAAGAAGTGATTTTAGAAATCTATAAATGTCTACATGTATTGTTGGATTGCATAGTGTGCTTGAGTGTGCTATAATAAAATTCTACAGATTGTATGGCTTAAACAACAGAAATATATTTCTCACAGTCCAAGAGGCTGGGAAGTCCAAGACCAAGGTTCCAGCCAATTCAGTTTCTGGCGAGAGTGCTCTATTCCTGTTTTGCAGATGGCCACTTTGGTAGGTGTTCTCGTGGCCTTTCCCTGATGCATATATTTGAGGGGAGGGGTTCCAAGGGGTGGAGAGAGAGCAATTGAGAATGTGCTCAGGTCTTTCTGTTTTTCTAAGAATACCAGTCTATCCAATTAGGGCTCCACCCTTATAACCTTATTTAACCTTAATTAACTCCTAAAGAGCCTATTTCCAAATAAAGTCACATGCTAATTTGAAGGGATACACAATTCAGTCCATAGCATTGAGTTAAAAAATTTACTAAAATTATGTATATTGTGATTCAAATTATATATATGTGTGGGTATGTAGGTATAGAGTATATTTATCATTACATAGATAAAATCTGAAAAGATACTCCCCAGTAGCAATGAACTCTGTGTAGGTGGGATTTAAATAGGCAATGACAGGCATTCTTGGATTACATTAAGAACAAATTATAGGCCCTGGCCGGTTGGCTCAGTGGTAGAGCATCGGCCTGGCGTGCGGGGGACCTGGGTTCGATTCCCGGCCAGGGCACATAGGAGAAGCGCCCATTTGCTTCTCCACCCCCCCTCCTTCCTCTCTGTCTCTCTCTTCCCCTCCCGCAGCCAAGGCTCCATTGGAGCAAAGATGGCCCGGGCGCTGGGGATGGCTCCTTGGCCTCTGCCCCAGGCGCTAGAGTGGCTCTGGTCGCGGCAGAGCGACCCCCTGGAGGGGCAGATCATCGCCCCCTGGTGGGCAGAGCGTCGCCCCTGGTGGGCGTGCCGGGTGGATCCTGGTCGGGCGCATGCGGGAGTCTGTCTGACTGTCTCTCCCCATTTCCAGCTTCAGAAAAAAAAAAAAAAAATACAAAAAAAAAAAAAGAACAAATTATAGAATAGAAAAAGCAGGTATGACTAAAAATAGTGGTTGGCATATATGATTACCATAAGAGCAACCAAATGCTATATAACAAATGAATATTTGTTCCTTATAAGTAAAGTTAAATGCCAAAAATCATGATAATGACCCCAAAGAATGACACTTTTCAGAAGTACAAATGTATACAATGAATCCCACTATTAAGTGAATTATTTATTTATTTATTATTTATTTTTTTTTTTTTTTGTATTTTTTCTGAAGCTGGAAACGGGGAGAGACAGTCAGACAGACCCCCGCATGCGCCCGACCGGGATCCACCTGGCACGCCCACCAGGGGCAACGCTCTGCCCACCAGGGGCGATGCTCTGCCCCTCCGGGGTGTCGCTCTGATGCGACCAGAGCCACTCTAGCACCTGAGGCAGAGGCCAAGGAGCCATCCCCAGCGGCCGGGCCATCTTTGCTCCAATGGAGCCTCGCTGTGGGAGGGGAAGAGAGAGACAGAGAGGAAGGAGAGGGGGAGGGGTGGAGAAGCAGATGGGCACTTCTCCTGTGTGCCCTGGCCGGGAATCGAACCCGGGACTTCTGCACGCCAGGCCGATGCTCTACCACTGAGCCAACCGGCCAGGGCCTCAAGTGAATTATTTCTTGAAAAGTAGAAATTGCTTCTTCCTATTTCTGTGCTTTATGTTGGGTTGTGCTGGAATAAATATTTTAAAGGTTATTTCTCAGGAATAAACCATGTTATCATTTTCAGAGGCCTTTCAGATTTTTACTTTGGTTCATTCATTCACCTCTCACTTATTTGCCCTTTTCTCAGAGTGTTACAGATCTATTCATTCTCCTAGCTCTTAGTTACTACACTTTTCTTCTCTTAAGTTAGGTGTTATTTGTGTTTTTAAGTAAATGTTGCTTTTGCCTTTTATTGTTTTCCTTCCCTTTGTTCCTTTATCTTCCTTGTTCTCACCTTTTTTTTTCTTTTCCTCAGTCCTCTTATTGACCTACTCTTGATCTATTGAGTTTTTTATTGCTTCTCCCACCTTTTCCCCTCTGAAATCCTTAACACTGTAAGAAAACCTAGTAAAAGTGCCTCCACAGAGTAAGCAGAATATTAAAATGTGGTGCTTTTTTCTGCCCCTAGATATTTCCAGAACAGTCTACACAGGTATTGCTTCCAGTCCTTAAGTTAACTCACTCTAACTTGTCCATTAGGTGGTATGTTGAACTGAGCCTTTTGAGTTAATATTTAATTTTTCCATTAATTTGATAGAGAGAAAGAGAGAGAGAGAAGCATCAACTCATTTCACTTAGTTGTTCCATTTAGTTGTGCACTCATTGATTGCTTCTCCTATGTGCTCTGACCAGAGTCAAACCTGTGACCTCTAGGGATCCAGGTGACGCTTTATCCGCTGAACCGTCTGAGCAGGGCCTCATGGATCAATATTTAGTTTACAGCTGCTTCATTATTCCTGTCCTTCTAACAAGGGGGAAATATGCCTCTTCTCTTGTCACTCCCCAGCCCTTATGTGACTTACTTGCCTCTGCAATTAATGTTCCGAATACGTTATTCACTTAAAAGAAGAAAACGATTGGGGAGGGGAAAAGAAAACCACTTGCAAATATCCGTCCTAAACATTCCTCTTGAAGATGGCTCACAAGAACCAAATATTTGAAGGGAAAAAAAGTTATAGTTGAGGCAAACACTTGGAATGGGACAAAGGGTGCAAAGACTAAAAAGCAGCAGGAAGCAAGCTCTAGATTTTTGGCTTCTATCAAATTTGGGACATGTTAAGGTAGCACAGAGTAGAAAAGATGGTTATTCCCCTTAAAAGATGCCAATCTAGGAGGAGAAATGACATGTCCTGTATCAGGTGTCGCCAAGACTACCCTCGGTTTCAATGGTTTGCCAGAAAAATTCACAAGATTTAGAAATTTTCTCCACTCCTAGTTCGTTAATTACCGCAAAAGGGTACAGATTACAACCAACAGAAGGAGAAGGTGCATTGGAAATCGGGAACAAAACTCCTTCCCCAGTGGTGTTCCGCAAACAACACTTCATTCTCCCAGCCACAACGTGTAACAATGCAGGTAATGCGTTCCCAACCAAGGGAACTCACCCAAGCCTTGGTATCTAGGATTTTAAATGATGGTCAGTCACATAGGCATGCAGCACCCATGTGACTGACCTTAGCTAATCCAGCTCCAGCTCCCCAAAGGTAAAGCTGACACAGCATGGCCCAGGGCCTCAAGTATACAAAAACAAAAACAACAACATGTGACTTAGTCATAAGTCATGCTGCTGTTAGCATAATGTATCTGGTCAAAGTGATGGAGTGTGGACAGAAGCCCCAAGCACGCAAAAACACTCTTATCAGGTAGGATAAAGGTTCAGAGGTCATCTCCCAGGAGTTAATCAAGGGCCAGTTCTTTCTTTGGAATGTTCAGGGTTTGAGTAATCCAAGTTCACTGAGTTAACCCTTAAGTGTACCACCAAGTAGTATGTAGGCTATCAACATTTTTTTTTAGAATAACTATGTATGGTGACAGGTGGGTATTGGAAATATCAAGAGAACACTCTGTAAAGTATGTGATTGTCTAACCACTATACTATACACCTGAAACCAAAACAAAATAATATTAAAAGTAACCTGTAGCCTGACCAGGCGGTGGTGCAGTGGATAGAGCGTCGGACTGGGATGCAGAGGACCTAGGTTCGAGACCCCGAGGTCACCAGCTTGAGCGCGGGCTCATCTGGTTTGAGCAAGAGCCCACCAGCTTAAACCCAATGTCACTGGCTCCAGCAAGGGGTTGCTCAGTCTGCTGGAGGCCCACGGTCAAGGCACATATGAGAAAGCAATCAATGAACAGCTAAGGTGTTGCAACACGCAATGAAAAACTAATGATTGATGCTTCTCATCTCTCTCCGTTCTTGTCTGTCTGTCCCTGTCTATCCCTCTCTCTGACTCACTCTCTGTCTCTGTAAAAAATAAATAAATTAAAAAAAAAAAAAGTAACCTGTAATTGTCCCTGGCTGGTTGTTTCAACGGTAGAGCATCGGCCCCACATGTGAAAGTTCTGGGTTCGATTCCCGGCCAGGGCACATAGGAGAAACACCCATCTGCTTCTCCACCCTTCCCCCTCTCCTTTTTCTCTATCTCCCTCTACCCCTCCGGCAGCCAAGTCTCCACTGAAGCAGGGTTGGCTTGGGCGCTGAGGATGGCTCTGTGGCCTCTGCCTCAGGCGCTAGAATGGCTCTGATTGCAACGGAGCAATGCCCCAGATGGGCAGAGCAGTGCCCCCTAGTGGGCATGCTGGGTGGATCCTGGTCAGGTGCATGAGGGAGTCTGACTCTCTGCCTCATTGCTTCCTACTTCAAAAAAAAAAAAGTCACCTGTAATTGATAAAAAAAAAATTTTTAATGTAAAAAGAAACTAAATAAAAAGTATCATTAAAAAAAAAATTGGGCGAAGCGTCGCCCCCTGGTGGGCATGCCGGGTGGATCTCGGTCAGGCGCATGCGGGAGCCTGTCTGACTGCCTCCCCCGTTTCCAGCTTCGGAAAAATGAAAAAAAAAAAAAAATTTAATGGCCCTGGCTGGGTAGCTTAGTTGGTTAGTGTCATCCTGATATCCCAAGGTTGCAGGTTTGATCGCCGGTCACAGCACATACAAGAATCAACCAATGAATGCATATATCAGTTGAATGTGGAACTACAACTATAACAGCCACAAAAGTAGAAAAAAAACTTAAGAAAATTAAAAATAATTGAATTTTTTATCTTCCTAATGACAGAAAACTTAATCTAGTCATATTCTTAATTACTTTTGGTTCTGTTTCCATTTTGATTTTGGTTATCCTTTCAGGTTTTAAATCAGCCAATACAATATCCATTCTCTCCTCTATCTAGGGCCAATTTGCAGGTCCAAAGGCTTAACAGTGCCACTGCATACGTGGTGAAGACAATGAGTCCCTGGACGTCCCCTGTTCATGATGGCAGGCGCAGAATGTGCCTTGCCTTCATTGGTCCTTTTTATTTTTTCTTTTTAGATTTTATTTATTAATTTTAGAAGGAAGAGCGAGATAGAGAATGGGGGGAGGAACCCGAAACATCAACTTGTACTAGTAACTGCTTCTCATACGTGCCTTCACCAGGCAAACCCGGGGTTTCAAACTGGCAACCTCAGCATTCCAGATGATGTTTTATTCACCGCGTCACCACAAGTCAAGCCTGCCTTGGTTGATTCTTGACTGCAGGCATCTCTGTGGAAGCCCCTGAAACAGTCTTTGGTTCCTGCATGTGCATCCTTCTCGTCCTAACAATGAGGCCTCAAGTTCTCCAGGCCTCTCAGCTACTACTGAAGGTGCAGGAATCTTTTCCTTGTTCCTCTACTGCAGTGTTCTCAAACTTTTTTAAGTCAGGGAGCATTTAAAATCCTACAGATGATTGTAGGCACACTATATACAAATTTCTGAGAAATATGTTATAATAATTAAGTCAAATATTAAAGGAAAAAAATAAAGTCCAAGTGTGCTTTTATGGTAATTAAACAAAATAAATACAACAAAATTAAATTTATTCTGACATTAAAAAACATTTTTATGTTACATTTTTTGAGTTATGCTTTTTAGAATTCATAAAAAAGAGGGGTTAAAAAATAAAAAACAACAAAAAAGGTTATCTTTTTATATATAGATACATTCTTAGTAAGATTTAGTAAATTTGGCAGGTCCGGCACGAATGTGTTAAGTTTTTTCATTCTTGTGTTTATGAGAAACATGAGCCAGATGTGTCCTAGCGATTTCTTCAATGTTTGGGCATATATTTGAAAGGCAAACTCTCATTTCCTCATCAATACATTGAAGAATTCCTCTCTTTTTACTCTTAATTGTGTTGAATGCAGAAAACCCCCACCATACATATCATCTTAACTTTACACCAAACAAAGGATAGAAGAAACTTGCCTCCAGTCTTTCTGGGGAACATGGGGGTAGTATAAACAATCCAGCACCACAGCTTAACAGCCTTTTGCAACCTAATCAGGCAAGTGAGGTGGGGGGTTGGGCAGACTGTCAGTTTACAGCCAATTCCCCATACCTCTGTCCCCTAAAAATCTAAATTCCAAAAACCCTGTCAGTTTTTTGGTCTCCAAAAGGTACATATTTCTCTGGAATACCATAGGGTGCACCCGGAAATCTTCTAGGGTGCACCAGTGTGCCCTGGTGCACACTTTGGGAACCACTGCTCTACAGCTATAGGACATTGGGTTGGTAGCAGATCACTTCCGCACCGGGGCTGGCCCTGCCCCAGCCATGTCTGAGAACTGCCATGGGTCAGGTGACCTTAACGTTCTTGACAAAGAAAAATATCAGAGTTGGAGTGAGAACAAAGCAACTGTTTGTTACTCAGAGAAGAAGAAAGAGGCCAGGGCACAGGCACCAATATAAAAGAAGCAAAAAGTCACCATCTAATGACATCAGTTAACTTACAAGTGAGTTTATTAGGCAGGATAGACCATTATCAGGGCAGGAAAAGGGGAAAGGGAACAAGGGGGGTTTATCTCACCCACTAAATGAGAGAGTCAGCAGTCCTAAGACCAGACAGAACAAGATAACCAGGTGTCCCAACAGTGACAAGAAAAACTACAAAGGGGAACCTTGAAACCGTGTCTATTAGCCCTGATAACAGGGAGATAAAGCCTTGAAGCTCAGAGTATATCACTTCTAAGACCCCAACAGTCAGGGCGCTCAGGCTAGCTGAGTTTGCCCTCTTGTACCTTGTGACAAGTGTATAGCTTTGCTTAAATAACTACTTGCTTTGCTTGAACACTATACCCTATTTCTCACCTGAATTTTTTCTTGGGAACTTGATGAACGTGACAAGAACCAAGGAGGGAAATGTCCAAGGGACTCGGGTCTTCTCCAGTGACAAGTTGCCCATGCAACCAGTTAGTTCCTGGGATTTTATGTGTTTCCAAGGGTGGATTGGGGGAGGTTGTCTCCAGGCTTTATGGCGCCAATTCTGAAGCCACCTTTTAATTGGGAGGTAGGATCTTTTTCCTAATATGGCTCATTTCTAAGTGTCATGTCCCCCTCGGCCCCCTTTCTACTTCCAGTGTCAACTTTCTTTCTTTCTTTTTTTAATCCTGCCAGCAAGCCCACTAGGGGGTGATGCTCTGCCCATCTGGGGTGTTGCTCCATTGCTCAGCAACCAAGCTCTTCTTAGCACTTAAGGCAGAGACCATGAAGCCATCCTCAGCATCTGAGCCAACTTGCTCAAATTGAGCTATGGCTTCAGGAGGGGAAGAGAGAGAGAGAGAGAGAGAGAGAGAAGTGAGATAGGGAGGGGTGGAGAAGTAGATGGGCACTTCTCCTGTGTGCTCTGACTAGGAACCATCCTGGGATATCTACACACCAGCTGATGCTCTACCACTGAGCCAACTGGCCAGGGCCATCAATTGTCATTACAATAATGTATAATGAGTTTTGTGGTCTTGTCTGGTCAACTTTTCCTCCATCCTCAGTTAGTCTGGATCTAACAGGTTTTTTTTTAGTTTACTTCCCTAACTATGATGATGTAAACCAGGGGTCCCCAAACTACGGCCCCCTGAGGCCATTTATCCGCCCCCCCCCCCGCTGCACTTCTGGAAGGGGCACCTCTTTCATTTGGTGGTCAGTGAGAGGAGCATAGTTCCCATTGAAATACTGGTCAGTTTGTTGATTTAAATTTACTTGTTCTTTATTTTAAATATTGTATTTGTTTCCGTTTTGTTTTTTTACTTTAAAATAAGATATGTGCAGTGTGCATAGGGATTTGTTCAGAGTTTTTTTTTTTATAGTACGGCCCTCCAACAGTCTGAGGGACAGTGAACTGGCCCCCTGTGTAAAAAGTTTGGGGACCCCTGATGTAAACCATTTGCTATTAGGCATCTTATGTTAGGCAGGATCTGGTCTTATGATTTATTAGCTGGTTGTTGATTGCTCAGTTGTTCTGGCTGTTTGTTCAACCATTTGTCTCAGTTTCCTCATTCCACTTGCCAGAGAATCTTCCTAGTTTCTTACTAACCTGCCTCAGGGTAAAGGGGTTATCTCAAACCTTCCTTGCCTACACATGTAGCATAACCTCTGGGAGGTTTACTCAAAGATGATTCTGTTAAAGTTCTCTAGAAGCTCTAGATTTTTCTACCCATTACTACCGTTTGAGGGTATTATTAGCATCTAATGTTCTTGATCTCCTTGCAGACTCCCTTCTTTTCCAGCACAGAAAGCTCTTATCTCCACTCTCAGAGGTGATGGTAGAGGTGATGGTGGAGGTGATGGTGGAGGTGATGGTGGAGGTGATGGTGGTACAGTTTAGAACAGGGGTCCCCAAACTATGGCCCGCGGGCCGCATGCAGCCCCCTGAGGCCATTTATCCGGCCCCCGCCACACTTCCGGAAGGGGCACCTCTTTCATTGGTGGTCAGTGAGAAGAGCATAGTTCCCATTGAAATACTGGTCAGCATAGTAGAGGGGTGACGTCACGGAAATGGCGCCGTGAGCAGCGCGTCCGACAGATCTCCCCAAAATCACAACAAATTTATCAACTAGAAACAGGAAAATTTATCTTCGGAGCAAACTGAAAGCAAAAGGACTGTTATCACTCGAATCTGAGAGACGAGGGTGTGGAGGAAGCTACCGCAGGGACGTTCATTCAAGCCGCGAGAAAGTGCGCAGGTGGTAAGTCATCCCGCACTCGGAAACCGCCGCCGCCGCCGCCGCCGCGAGCAGTGGGTCGGTTGCAGAGCCAGCGGCAAACAGCCGCTGGCGCGCTCCCGGTCTGATTGCAGACCGAGCATTGCAGACCGAGCACCGCTAACGTTCCCAGCGGCCCGCGCACGGGGAGCGGGAGAGGCCCCAGGGCGGTATTCCCTACTTGGGAGATTCTCTCCGCGGGCGGGGCACCTCACCCAGCCATTCAAGCTAACAATCAAGCGTTGGGGGAGGGGCGCGCGCAGGCAGCCTGAAATACCTTCGGGAGCACAGCTGCGACCCAATTACTAAAATTAACTTAACCCGTGAAATCTGCGCACCCTCGGTTCTAATTGATAAGATCTCTCTCAGTTCACCGACCCAAGACAAGAGGAGTGATATTTTTTGGTGCCTCTCGCTAAAGGGGCGGGGGCAACTTCTGATTGATAGAGCCTCCATATTCAGGGATAAACGCTAACAAGAAGGACTTGGCAGATAATAAGATCTATACCACACTAGTCGCAAGCAGAGACTAGTGCCTCTTTTTACCGGCCAAAACAGGCTACAAAGTGTGGAAAGCCTGGGTTGAGAGGTCCAACGGAATGCTAGGCGCTGAACAATCACCTTGACAACAATTGACTCCCACCCCCGCCTGATTACACTGGAGGCCCTGACTGTCAGAGCCCTTCCCAGAGCCTTGCACTGAGTGGGGATAGAGTGGGGATTTCCCAGCTCTTTGAGCCTCTTACTCCCCAGGCAGAAGCAGTGGCAGCCTTGGGGCTGGATCGCCAGGCTGCTGGTTCGGGAGGGGGGGACTGGGAGAGAGAATCCACGAAGGCGAACTCTCTCGTCGTTAGACCCTGCAGACGCCGGCAGGCCTTGACTACCAACAAGACTAAAGCCAATTGTGTGACATTGCCATAGAACCCCATCAACTGCAAGTCCCTGCCTGGGTGTGGCGCAGGGGCAGGGCCTGGGGTGCAGAGTCGCCGACCGGGAAGAGGGAGAGAGGAGAAGGAGGAAGAGGTTGACATCTCAAAATCAGGAAAAATCCACAGACTTTGCAGCTTGTTCCACTGTTTGTTGGTTTTTTTTGTTTTTTTTTTGTAGTTGTTGTTGTTTGTTCCTTCTATCTTATTGCCTTTATTTCCTCCACCTCAGCCCTTCTATTCTCTGCCCATCTTATGCTTCCCTTTTCTTGAACTACACTACCCATAAGTGTTACATTTTATTTCTCTCCTTCATCCTCACCCTCCTTTGGGGTTATACTCCAGGACACTTAATTCTCACTCTCTCCTCTTTAGTTTTTTTTGCCTTATCTTGTTTTTTTTCTCTTCCTTTTTTATTTCTTCCTTCGTTTTTCACTCTTTCTTATTTTTTTCTTTCTATTCGTTTTTTCTTTTCTCGTTTTACTTTCCTCCCATTTAATCCTCAATCACGAACAAATTAGTTAATTTGGGACTCAAGGTTTTCTTTGGCTTTGTTTTTCTTTTTCGGTTTTGTTTTTGTTTTTTTCTGGTTGGTTTGTTTTTGTGGCATTTTGGGTCCTCCCAACCCAAGGTCTCCATTGTATTTGGTCTTTGCTCCACTTAATACAACGTATTTTTACTTATTATTTTTATTTTTTCTTCTTGATTATTCCTTTTTTTTGTCCTTTTTTCTGGTTCCCTCTTGTCCCTCTCATTATATCTCTTGGTTGACCGTCACCCACAGGCAGATCAACTTATGCTTGTCTAAGATTTTCTTCCCTTTTTTTTTTTTTTTATTTATTTATTTATTTATTTATTTTTGCCCCCTTGAACTCTTCACAGCAAACCAGGCCCTCCATTATAGGCACGATATTTCCCTGAGGAGGGGAGAGGAGGGAAGGAGAACAAAGAAAAAAAAAAGGGGGAACTAATAAATTATTACTGCTTTTTTTTTGTGGGGTGTTTTACCCTTTGTTTTTTTGTTTTTCTTTGTTTTTTTTTGTTTTTTTTTTGTTTTTGTTTTTGTTTTTGTTTTTTACTTTTTACTCTTTATTAATTCTAATTAGTGCTATCAACAAGACCACCCGCAGATGCCAATAAGAAAGAGGAAATCGAATATTATGGATACAAAAGAAAGAGAGTTAACACAAATAGATGTGGAAAAATCTATGGAGAAAAGACAACATATTGGAAGCCTTGGAGCTAAATGACAGAGAATTTAAAATAGAAATCTTAAAAATACTCAGAGATATACAAGAAAACACGGAAAGGCAATATAGGGAGATCAGAAAACAACTCAATGAACACAAAGAATATATTACCAAGGAAATTGAAACTATAAAAACAAATCAAACAGAAATGAAAAACTCAATTCACGAGCTGAAAAACGAGGTAACAAGCTTAGCTAGCAGAACAACCCAGATTGAAGATAGGATTAGTGAAATAGAAGACAAACAACTTGAGGCACAACAGAGAGAAGAAGAAAGAGACTCAAAAATAATAAAAAACGAGAAAGCCCTACAGGAATTATCTGACTCCATCAGAAAGAATAACATAAGAATAATAGGTATATCAGAGGGAGAAGAGAAAGAAAATGGAATGGAGAATATACTCAAACAAATAATAGACGAGAACTTCCCAAGCCTGTGGAAAGAACTAAAGCCTCAAATTCAAGAAGCAAACAGAACACCGAGTTTTCTTAACCCCAACAAACCCACTCCAAGGCACATCATAATAAAGATGACACAAACCAATGACAAAGAAAAAATTCTCAAGGCAGCCAGGGAAAAGAAGAGTACAACATATAAAGGAAGGCCTATTAGATTATCATCAGATTTCTCAGCAGAAACTATACAAGCTAGAAGAGAGTGGACCCCAATATTTAAGGCCCTGAAAGAGAGGAACTTTCAGCCAAGAATACTATACCCATCAAAGCTATCCTTCAAGTATGAAGGAGATATAAAAACATTCACAAATACAGAAAAGATGAGAGAATTTATCACGAGAAAGCCCCCACTCCAGGAAATACTAAAGGGGGTTTTCCAACCAGATTCAAAGAACAAAAGAAAACAACACCACAAGTAACAGCTCCACCAAGAACACAATAAAACCAAACTTAAACTGTGACAACAAAGGAAAAAAAAAGGGGGGAGAGAATGGAGATTAACAGTAGCAAAGGACGATGAAGTGCAGAAATACTTATAAGATAGGGTACTACAATGAATATGGTAGGTACCCTTTTCATTACTTAATGGTAACCACCCTTGAAAAAACCACCACAAAAACACATGACTTAAAAAAGGTAGCAACAGAGGAAAGAAGTATGGAACACAAACAAACAGAAACAAAAGATAGAAAAACAAAAGAGAAGAATCAAACTAGATACAAAACTAACAGAAAGCAATTTATAAAATGGTAGTAGGGAACCCACAAGTGTCAATAATTACACTAAATGTAAATGGATTAAACTTACCAATAAAAAGACACAGAGTAGCAGAATGGATTAAAAAAGAAAATCCAACTATATGCTGCCTACAAGAAACACATCTAAGCAACAAGGATAAAAACAAATTCAAAGTGAAAGGCTGGAAAACAATACTCCAAGCAAACAACACCCAAAAAAAAGCAGGTGTAGCAATACTCATATCTGATAATGCTGACTACAAGACAGAAAAAGTACTCAGAGACAAAAATGGTCATTTCATAATGATTAAGGGGAAGTTGAATCAAGAAGACATAACAATCCTTAATATATATGCACCAAACCAAGGAGCACCAAAATATATAAGACAGCTACTTATTGACCTTAAAACAAAAACTAACAAAAATACAATCATACTTGGAGACCTCAATACTCCGCTGACGGCTCTAGATCGGTCATCCAAACAGAGAATCAATAAAGATATAGTGGCCTTGAACGAAATACTAGAACACCTGGATATGATAGACATCTACAGGACACTTCATCCCAAAGCGACAGAGTATACATTTTTCTCTAGTGTACATGGAACATTCTCAAGAATTGACCATATGTTGGGCCACAAAGACAATATCAGCAAATTTAGAAAAATTGAAATTGTACCAAGCATATTTTCTGATCATAAAGCCTTGAAACTAGAATTCAACTGCAAAAAAGAGGGGGAAAAACCCACAAAAATGTGGAAACTAAACAACATACTTCTAAAAAATGAATGGGTCAAAGAAGAAATAAGCGCAGAGATCAAAAGATACATACAGACAAATGAAAATGAAAATACGACATATCAGAATCTCTGGGATGCAGCAAAAGCAGTAATAAGAGGAAAGTTCATATCTCTTCAGGCCTATATGAACAAACAAGAGAGAGCCGAAGTAAACCACTTAACTTCACACCTTAAGGAACTAGAAAAAGAAGAACAAAGACAACCCAAAACCAGCCGAAGAAAGGAGATAATAAAAATCAGAGCAGAAATAAATGAAATAGAGAACAGAAAAACTATAGAAAAAATCAATAAAACAAGGAGCTGGTTCTTTGAAAAGGTCAACAAAATTGACAAACCCTTGGCAAGACTCACCAAGGAAAAAAGGCACAGGACTCAAATAAATAAAATCCAAAATGAAAGAGGAGAGATCACCACAGACATCATAGATATACAAAGAATTATTGTGGAATACTATGAAAAATTATATGCCACCAAATACAACAATCTAGAAGAAATGGATAAATTCCTAGAACAATACAACCTTCCTAGACTGAGTCATGAAGAAGCAGAAAGCCTAAACAGACCAATCAGCAGGGAGGAAATAGAAAAAACTATTAAAAACCTCCCCAAAAATAAAAGTCCAGGCCCAGACGGTAATACTAGTGAATTCTATCAAACATTCAAAGAAGACTTGGTTCCTATTCTACTCAAAGTCTTCCAAAAAATTGAAGAAGAAGCAATACTTCCGAACACATTTTATGAGGCCAACATAACCCTCATACCAAAACCTGGCAAGGATGGCACAAAGAAAGAAAACTACAGACCAATATCTCTAATGAATACAGATGCTAAAATTCTAAACAAAATACTGGCAAACCGAATACAACAACATATTAAAAAAATAATACATCATGATCAAGTGGGATTCATCCCAGAATCTCAAGGATGGTTCAACATACGCAAAACGGTTAACGTAATACACCATATCAACAAAACAAAGAACAAAAACCACATGATCTTATCAATAGATGCAGAAAAGGCTTTTGATAAAATACAACACAATTTTATGTTTAAGACTCTCAACAAAATGGGTATAGAAGGAAAATATCTCAACATGATAAAGGCCATATATGATAAACCATCAGCTAACATCATATTAAATGGCACTAAACTGAAGGCTTTCCCCCTTAAATCAGGAACAAGACAGGGTTGTCCACTCTCTCCACTCTTATTTAACGTGGTGCTAGAAGTTCTGGCCAGAGCAATCAGACAAGACAAAGAAATAAAAGGCATCCATATTGGAAAAGAAGAAGTAAAGGTATCACTTTTTGCTGATGATATGATCCTATACATCGAAAACCCGAAGGACTCCACAAAAAGATTATTAGAAACAATAAACCAATACAGTAAGGTCGCAGGATACAAAATTAACATACAGAAGTCCATAGCCTTTCTCTATGCCAACAATGAAATATTAGAAAACGAACTCAAAAAAATAATCCCCTTCACGATTGCAACAAAAAAAATAAAATACCTAGGAATAAACATAACAAAGAATGTAAAGGACCTATATAATGAAAATTACAAAGCATTGTTAAGGGAAATCGAAAAAGATACAATGAGATGGAAAAATATTCCTTGCTCTTGGATAGGAAGAATAAATATAATCAAAATGGCCATATTACCCAAAGCAATATACAAATTTAATGCAATTCCCATCAAAATTCCTATGAGATTTTTTAAAGAAATGGAACAAAAAATCATCAGATTTATATGGAACTATAAAAAACCCCGAATAGCCAAAACAATCCTAAGGAAAAAGAATGAAGCTGGGGGCATTACAATACCTGACTTTAAACTATATTATAGGGCCACAATAATCAAAACAGCATGGTATTGGCAGAAAAATAGACACTCAGACCAATGGAACAGAATAGAAAGCCCAGAAATAAAACCACATATATATGGTCAAATAATCTTTGATAAAGGGGCCAACAACACACAATGGAGAAAAGAAAGCCTCTTCAACAAATGGTGTTGGGAAAACTGGAAAGGCACATGCAAAAGAATGAAACTCGACTACAGCCTGTCCCCGTGTACTAAAATTAATTCAAAATGGATCAAAGACCTAAATATAAGACCTGAAACAATAAAGTACATAGAAGAAGACATAGGTACTAAACTCATGGACCTAGGTTTTAAAGAACATTTTATGAACTTGACTCCAATGGCAAGAGAAGTGAAGGCAAAGATAAATGAATGGGACTACATCAGAATAAAAAGTTTTTGCTCAGCAAGAGAAACTGATATAAAAATAAACAGACAGCCAACTAAATGGGAAATGATATTTTCAAACAACAGCTCAGATAAGGGCCTAATTTCCAAAATTTACAAAGAACTCATAAAACTCAACAACAAACAAACAAACAATCCAATAAAAAAATGGGAAGAAGACATGAATAGACACTTCTCCCAGGAAGAGATACAAATGGCCAACAGATATATGAAAAAATGCTCAGCTTCATTAGTTATTAGGGAAATGCAAATCAAAACTACAATGAGATACCACCTCACACCTGTTAGATTAGCTATGATCAACAAGACGGGTAATAGCAAATGTTGGAGAGGCTGTGGAGAAAAAGGAACCCTCATTCACTGTTGGTGGGACTGTAAGGTAGTACAACCATTATGGAGGAATGTATGGTGGTTCCTCAAAAAACTGCAAATAGAACTACCTTATGACCCAGCAATCCCTCTACTGGGTATATACCCCCAAAACTCAGAAACATTGATACGTGAAGACACATGTAGCCCCATGTTCATTGCAGCACTGTTCACAGTGGCCAAGACATGGAAACAACCAAAAAGCCCTTCAATAGAAGACTGGATAAAGAAGATGTGGCACATATACACTATGGAATACTACTCAGCCATAAGAAACGATGACATCAGATCATTTACAGCAAAATGGTGGGATCTTGATAACATTATAAGGAGTGAAATAAGTAAATCAGAAAAAAACAAGAACTACATGATTCCATACATTGGTGGAACATAAAAATGAGACTAAGAGACATGGACAAGAGTGTGGTGGTTACCAGGGGTGGGGGGAGGGAGGACAGGGGGAGAGTTAGGGGGAGGGGGAGGGGCACAGAGAACTAGATAGAGGGTGGCGAAGGACAATCTGACTTTGGGCGAGGGGTATGCAACATAATTTAATGACAAAATAACCTAGACATGTTTTCTTTGAATATATGTACCCTGATTTATTAATGTCATCCCATTACCATTAATAAAAATTTATTTAAAAAAAAAAATAAAATAACACATAGTAAGAAGAAAATGGCATTTACCTAAGGTCTTCTTTCTAACTGAAGTCAATATTATATGGTTTGTTTGTGGCAAATTCATTTAGTCTTTTTCTTTAAAGAATGTCTTCATTTTGCCCTTCAGTTTGAATTACACTTTTGGTGGGTATGCAATTCTCGGTTCATAATTGTTTTTCCTCTAAACTCTGTGATGCTTTTAGCCCATTTTCTGTCTATTCTTGCTGATAATGAGAAATACAGTTTGTCAAATTGCTGTTAAAAAAAAAAAAAAAGAAATACTGGTCAGTTTGTTGATTTAAATTTACTTGTTTTTTATTTTAAATATTATATTTGTTCCCATTTTGTTTTTTTTTACTTTAAAATAAGATATGTGCAGTGTGCATAGTTTTTATTATAATCCGGCACTCCAACGGTCTGAGGGACAGTGAACTGGCCCCCTGTGTAAAAAGTTTGGGGACCCCTGGTTTAGAAAGTGGCAAGCCATCCAGTTAGGCTGAAACTTAACATAGGTATGGAAAAGCAGTAATGATCAGGCAGAAAGGTCAGGTAGGGATGAAATTGTTGACAGCCTTGGATGCAGGTAGGGAACCATAGAAATTATGGAGGAAGGGGGGTAAGGGGGACTGAGAACTGTAGTTAAGGAATTATACTCTCTTGGTATTTTAGTAAATCTCTAATATATTTTTCTAACACATTTGGGAGGACATCATATCTAGATAAACACACACACACACACACACACACAAGTAAAAAACCTAAAACAATAAATTCACTTTCTGAATTTAAAAACAAAACAACTCAGAAGGCATCTCTATTTGAACAAAATAAAGCACTTAACTGTTTTAATCACACGAGACTAGGAAGTTTAAGAACACAGAAGATAATTTTCTCTAAAACTGATTATCTATAATGATTGAGAAACTAAAGTAGTGGGTTGTATCCAATTGAATGGAATTCTCTCAAAATAGGCCTCCTCAATTCACCTCTTATTCATTTCTTTTCTACCCTCATCATGTGAAGAAATAAGGGGCAGTTTTCTTTATGAATTATTATATTAAAATCACTCACTTGTAATACAGATTTTTATTTTTTTTATTTTTTTTATTTTTTGCATTTTTCTGAAGCTGGAAACGGGGAGGCAGTCAGACAGACTCCTGCATGTGCCTGACCGGGATTCACCCAGCATGCCCACCAGGGGGCGATGCTCTGCCCCTCTGGGGCGTTGCTCTGTTGCATCCAGAGCCATCGTAGCGCCTGAGGCAGAGGCCACAGAGCCATCCCCAGAACCCGGGCCATCTTTGCTTCAATGGAGCCTCGGCTGCAGGAGGGGAAGAGAGAGACAGAGAAGAAGGAGAGGGGGAGGGGTGGAGAAGAAGATGGGCACTTCTCCTGTGTGCCCTGGCTGGGAATCGAACCCGGGACTCCTGCACGCCAGGCCAATGCTCTACCACTGAGCCAACTGGCCAGGGCCTTATTTTCTAGTATGTGAAGATTTTCAAGGTGCAGCTGTGATAAGGTGCCAAGAAACTATAAAACTTAGCCTTAGCAATGCCATTTTAAAGAGGAAAGGTCAGGCCTCTTTTCTCTCTATGAAGGAAAGGAAAGAAGAATGCAGGAGGAAGGGCTTGCAAGGGCAACTGGGTCAGCTAAGTCATAATTTAACTACAGAGCAAGGAAGATGGAACTTATTGGAGAATCCCTTCACTTCTCTTTTCTTAACAGCCTTTAGGGTGTAGCAATGTTCTCCTTTTGATAGATCCTATAGATCAGGGGTCGGTGTAAAGCCAGTAGCCATGGCCACTATCACAGCCTCCTGGCCCATGCAGGTTTGCATTGGATTCGGACAGTCAGTAAAGAAACAATGGAGCCAAAAACTGGTAGGCCATAATCTTTAATCCTAGCTTGCACCCGGCGGGCAAGTAAAAACACACACTGGGCTCCAAAACCCACTCACACAAAGCACTTATCCGAGTTTCCTAGAATCAAAGGTTTCTAGCTCACCAGACTTATTCACCACTGTTTCCCATCTCCTTCCTTCTCCCTGCACAAACTCTGCACAAACTGGCTTCTCACTCAACACTCCGCCATCTTGGCTGCTTCTCCTGGCCTCCTCCACGTGGCCTTTCTTTGCTCTCTCTCTGCTCTCCCCTCTAATGTTAATCTCAGGTATCAAGAGAGCAAGCTCCTGTTCTGCCTCCATTTTATAGGGTAGAGATCAAAACCTTTAATCCAATATACAAAATAGGGAAGTCTCTGATACAAAGTCACTTATCTGAGGCATAATTGGATTGTACCACCCCACATCAAAAAGGGTGGGAAAGGCTCAGTCCTAAAACCAAGCCCCAGGCTACAAGGATCCTGCTTGCCCACAGCCCGCCCCCAACACACATTAATATCACCTGAGCCACAGGCTTCCATGTGGGTGGCGCCATCTTTAACAAAGTAAGCATAATATATTTTATCTGCCCCACAGTCGGGAACCTATGGCTCACGAGCCAGATGTGGCTCTTTTGATGGCTGCATCTGGCTCACAGACAAATCTTTAATAAAAAAAATAATGTTAAGAATATAAAACATTCTCATGTATTACAATACATTCATTTCCGACCGCTCATGTTCATGGCTGCGGGTGGCTGGAGCCAATCACAGCTGTTTTCCGGGACAACACCAAATTTTTATTTTATAATGTGTAATGTACACGGGTCATTGTATGACTCTCACAGAATTACATTTTAAAATATGTGGCTTTCATGGCTGTCTCAGCCAAAAAGGTTCCCCACCCCTGCTATAGATAAACATTGTAACAAGGCAGTAAAATTCAATGAGCTTGTTAATGAGATTAACGTCTTTCTTACCATGCTCTCCCTCCCAAGCCCAGCCAGGGTGTAATTTTGTCTTTAAAAAGGGGCCTCAGAGCTGTGTAGGGGGCTGCAGGATTTGGGTTAGTCCTAACCCCTTGTAGTCGCCGGCAAATAAACTCCTCAAAAATTCATCTGGACTTGGTGGTGTCTTTGTGTGTTGTAAGGTACCAAAAAGTTGCAAATTAATATTGATATTCTAGGAAGAAAAGGTCAGGCTTTCCTGTCCTTTCCTTGGAAAATGGAGGAAAAGGAATATAGAAGTCTCCTGACTTACAAAGACGACTAGGGTCATTTGGTTTTAAGTTCTCTGAAAGGATTAAGGTTAACTGAGAAACTTCTTCTCTTTCACTAGGAGGCAGAATTTACACACCACCTTGCATTGATTGTAGTTCCTTCCTTTCCTGGAATCTTGAGAGTAAATACCTCTAGGCTAGTGAGAGAAGAGAAACCCTGAAAGATTTGTAAATATCTTTGATTGTGTTACCTTGAAAGTCTTAATGTTTCTGTGTATCTCATAGACAAATGTTATAATCTTGTTAATGATTGTGCCATAATGTCATGCTCTCCCCTGGCCGCGTGTGATCAAGGGTATATAAGCAGCCCCTGAACTATTTTGGGGGCTGTAAGATGTGGGCCTGCAGATGCCCTGTGTCAGCCATATGCAGCCAGCATATTTAAAATTTCCTCCTTTAATAAAACTCTTCAAAATTTATCTGGACAGGTGTAAAGCCAGTAGCCATGGCCACCATCACAGCCGCCTGGCCCATGCAGATTCTCAGAGGATTCGGACAGATGGTAATGAAACAATGGAGCCAAGAACTGGTGGGCCATTAGCTTCAATCCTAGCTTGCACCTGGCGGGCAAGAAATACACACAGTGGGAAAACACTTCCCTTTCCATTCAGGGCTTCCAAAGCCACTGACTTATCCGAGTTTCTAGAATCAAAGGTTTCTACCTCACCAGCCTTATTCACCTCTGTTGGGCAGATAAAATGTATTATGCTGTTGGGCAGATAAAATGTATTATGCTCACTTTGTAATGCTGCCCACGTGGAGTTGCCCAGGTGTTATTAATGTGTGTTGGGGGCAGGCAGGATCGTTGTAGCCTGGGGCTTGGTTTTGGGATTAAGCCTTTCCCACCCTTTTTTGATGTGGGGTGGTACAATCCAATCATGCCTTAGAGAAGTGACTGTATTAGAGACTTCCCTATTTTGTATATTGGATTAGAGATTGTGAAGCTACAATATAAAATGGGGGCGCGCTTGGTTCCTGAGATTATCATTAGAAGAGAGGGCAGAGGAGAGCAGAGAAAGGCCATGTGGAGGAGGCCAGGAGAAGCAGCCAAGATGGTGGAGTGCTGAGTGAGATGCCAGTTTGTGTAGAGTTTGTATTTGGGATAAGGAAGGAGATGGGGAACAGAGGTGAATAAGTCTGGTGAGCTAGAAACCTTTGATTCTAGGAAACTCGGATAAGTCAGTGGCTTTGTGAGCACTGAATGTGACTGGGTTTTGGAGCCCAGTGTGTATTTTTACTTGCCCGCCGGGTGCAAGCTAGAATTAAAGACTATGGCCCATCAGTTTTTGGCTCCGCTGTTTCTTTACCGACTGTCTGAATCCAATGCGAACCTGCATGGGCCAGGCTGCTGTGATATTGGCCCTCGCCCTGACTACTGGCTTTACATATGCTCACTTTGTTAAAAATGGCGCTGCCCACGTGAGGCCGTCGCCCAGGTGATATTGTGTGTTGAGAATCCTTGTAGCCTGGGGCTTGGTTTTGGGACTAAGCCTTTCCCACCCTTTTTGATGTGGGATGGTACAATCCAATCATGCCTCAGAGAAGTGACTTTAGACTTCCCTATT
Source organism: Saccopteryx leptura (assembly GCF_036850995.1). Classification (NCBI taxonomy): domain Eukaryota; kingdom Metazoa; phylum Chordata; class Mammalia; order Chiroptera; family Emballonuridae; genus Saccopteryx; species Saccopteryx leptura. The sequence goes on from NC_089504.1 coordinate 313,209,788, forward strand.
TTGTATATTGGATTAGAGGTTGTGAAGCTACAATATAAAATGGAGGCAGAACGAGAGTTTGCTCTCTTGGTTCCTGGGATGATTAGCATGAGAGAGCAGAGGGAGCAGAGCAGAGAGCAGCAGAAAGAGGCCATGTGGCCAGGAGAAGCAGCCAAGACGGCGGAGTGCTGAGTGAGATGCCAGTTTGTGCAGAGTTTGTATCTGGGGTAAGGAAGGAGATGGGGAACTGAGGAGAATAAGGCTGGTGATCTAGAAACCTTTGATTCTAGGAAACTCGGATAAGTCAGTGGCTTTGTGAGCACTGAATGTGAGTGGGTTTTGGAGCCCAGTGTGTGTTTTTACTTGCCCGCCGGGTGCAAGCTAGGATTAAGGATGATGGCCCACTAGTTTTTGGTTCCTTTGTTTCTTTGCCGACTGTCTGAATCCAATGCGAACCTGCATGGGCTGGGCTGCTCTGATAGTGGCCCTAGCTGTGGCCACTGGCTTTACAACCTCTGTTCCCCATCTCCTTCTCTCTGCACAAACTATCTTCTCCTTCAGCATTCCACCATCTTGGCTGCTTCTCCTCTCCTCCACATGGCCTTTATCTGATCTCCTCTTTGCTCTCCTCTCTAATGCTAATCTCAGGAACCAAGCGAGAGCAAGCCCCCAGTCTGCCCCACTTTATAGTGTAGAAATCCAAACCTTTAATCCAATATATAAACAAGGAAGTCTCTGATACACAGTCACTTATCTGAGGCATAATGGGATTCCTCATAAGAGTGCACCACTCCACATCATGCAATCAGTCAAGGGTGTGGGTAAAAGCTTAATCTTAAAACTAAGCCTTAGGCCAGGGTTCGGGAACCTTTTTGGCTGAGAGAGCCATGAATGCCACATATTTTAAAATGTAATTCCGTGAGAGTCATACAATGACCCGTGTATGTTATGCATTATCCAATAAAATTTGGTGTTGTCCCAGAGAACAGCTGTGATTGGCTTCAGCCACCTGCAACCATGAACATGAGTGGTAGGAAATGAATGGATTGTAATGCATGAGAATGTTTTATATTTTTAATGTTATTTTTTTATTAAAGATTTGTCTGTGAGCCAGATGCAGCCATCAAAAGAGCCACATCTGGCTCACGAGGCATAGGTTCCTGACCCCTACCTTAGGCTATAACTACCCAGCCTGCTTACAGCCTGTCCCCCACACCCAATGTAAACTGTAAGCGAGCAAACCTATATATCATATTTAAAAACTTATTTGACCAACACAAATCATAGGGGAAAAAACGTGCACAGCAGGAGGCATGGGTACAGTGGGAGCTTCAGCTTGAGAGGTGCACAGGGAAGAAATCATGGAGGGACAGTTAAGAAATTTTGGATAGGCACCCTAATCAAAATTGAAATGAACTCAAAGAACCAACTTTTAAGTAAGTGTATTGCCTGTAGTCGCAGTCCCCATCAGAGCCTGCAGGTTTGCATTTGATTCGGAGAGACGGTAATGAAACAACAAAGCCAAGAACTGGTGGACCATTACCTTTAATCCTAGCTTGCACCCAGTGGACAAGAAATATACACAATGGGAAAACACTTCCCTTTTCATTCAGGGCTCCCAAAGCCACTGACTCATCCAAGTTTTCCTAGAATCAAAGGCCTCACCAGCCTTATTTACCTCTGTTACCCATCTCCTTCTCCCTGCACAAACTCTGCACAAACTGGCTTCTCCTTCAGCACTCTGCCATCTTGGCTGCCTTTCCTCTGCAATACTGATGGCAGGAACAGAGAGGGGGGGGCCCTCTGCTGCAGACCAGTGTGGCTAGTAATTCTGGGTCCTGAGGGAGAACGGTGCAGAATTAAGAAAACAGATGCAGGGAGAAAACAGGATGAGATGGGATGGCCTCTTCAATGCTGATGGCAATATCTGAGAGCCCAATAGTCTTCAGTTTGCTTTATTATCTTTATTATATGCGGCTTAAGTGTCTGTTTGTCGCCAATAGCTTATTGGTTGCTTGCGTAACTGTACTAGCCAATGGGGTGAAGTTGCCACGACTGAACGCAAATTGAGCGGGTCAGGGGGAAGGTGAACATTTGTTTGCATTGGCAATCATCTGCTTTTGAAACAATTTAAGGCTGAACGCAAATTGAGCGTGTCAGGGGGAAGGTGAATATTTGTTTGCATTGGCAATCATCTGTTTTACATAAAAACTACGTCTTAACGTAATTTCTTTTAAGAATGCCTCCTAGAAAATACAGCACTGAAGAGGAGAGAAAAGGAGCTAAAGCTGCACAAAAACGGCTTTCTCGACAAAAAGAAACCACTGAGTAGAGAAAGACAAGGCTTGCTTCAGTCGCAGAGCAAATACGTCTTTCTTGGCAAAATGAGACTGATGAGCATAGAGAAACAAGGCTTGCCTCAGATGCAAGACAAAAAAGCCTGTCTCGTGTGAATTAACATTTTATTATTTAAATCTTTTAAATCACCTTTATTTATTGACCTAGCAGTGGCTCTTAAGAAATGTACTGCCAGTGGTTTCCTTCATTGCACTCTACTTTAAGCAATTAAGTAGAAGGGGAAACCCCGTGGGGCACTAAGCAAAGGGGCGTCCTTGCCGCCTGCCCTGGGTAATTCAGTTTGAATTAGCAGACACCTTTGCACAAATCATTTTAATTACAATTTATAATATCTAGAACAGCGGTCATTTTGTATGACCGCCGGGCTTTCTAGTATAGCCATATGCAAATAAGGAAGTCTTTGATACAAAGTCACACATCTGAGGCAAAAACAGGAACTCTCTTGGCATAAATAGGAATCCCCCCACGTACATAAGTGAAATCAACCGACATCTGAACAAAAAAAAGGTGAGAAGAAGGGCATGTAAATTGCTTCCAGCAACTTAAGCAAGCAAGTGAGTGGGGCTATGGGATGAGTGCAAATACTCAGCTTCTTAGCCAATATGGAAGTGGTGGGGAGAATTAGCCTTTTGCTAAGCCTCGAATTTACAAAGGCTTTTTGCTACTTGCAGTCTACCACAGCCCTTGGTCTGCTTTATTTTATAGTGTTGAAAATTAAAGCCTTTAAGCCAATATACAAATAAGGAAGTCTATGATACAAAGCCACTTATCTGAGGCATAAATGGGATTCCTCATAAAAGTGCACCACCCTCCATCATGCACCAGTCAAGGGTGTGGGGAAAAGGTTAGTTTTGAGACTATCTTAGTATTTGGAGAATGTTGAAAAGATCTTAGTATTAAAAAGGTGGGAAAAGCCTGACCAGGTGGCAGTGCAGTGGATACAGCATCGGACTGGGATGCGGAGGACCCAGGTTCGAGACCCCGAGGTCGCCAGCTTGAGCACGGGCTCATCAGGCTTGAGCAAAGCTCACCAGCTTGGACCCAAAGTCACTGGCTCGAGCAAGGGGTTACTCAGTCTGCTGAAGACCCGCAGTCAAGGCACATATGAGAAAGCAATCAATGAACAACTAAGGTGTCACAACGAAAAACTGATGATTGATGCTTCTCATCTCTCTCTGTTCCTTCAGTCTGTCCCTATCTATCCCTCTCTTGACTCTATCTCTGTCTTTGTATTAAAAAAAAAAAAAAAGGTTGGGAAAGGCTTAAGACTAAGCCTTAGGCTACAAGGACTTTTCCAGCTTAAACCTTGTCTCCCACACCCAATACAAACTATAAATGAGCAAACATATACATCATATTTACAAACTTATTTGACCAACATCAAGTTTACCAGGTAATTTTTTAATTTATTTTATTTATTTATTTTTTAGCCAGGGAGAGAGAGGGAGAGAGAGATGAGAAGCATCAACTTGTAGTTGCAGCACACAGTTGTTCATTGATTGCTTTCTCATATATGTCTGTGAAGCCAGTAGCTACGGCCACCATCACAGCCACCTGGCCCATGCAGGTTTGCATTGAATTTAGACAGACGGTGTTGGGCAGATAAAATGTATTATACTCACTTTGTTAAAGAGGCCGTTGCCCAGGTGATATTAATGTGTGTTGAGAATCCTTGTAGCCTGGGGCTTGGTTTTGGGATTAAGCCTTTCCCACCCATTTTTGATGTGGATTGGTACAATCCTATCATGCCTCAGAGGTGACTTTGTATTAGAGACTTCCCTATTTTGTATATTGGATTAAGGGTTTGGATTTCTACACTATAAAATGGGGACGGAGCGGGAGCTTGCTCTTGGTTCCTGAGATTATCATTAGAGGATAGAGCAGAGCAGAGAGCAGAAGGAGGCCACGTGGAGTAGGTCAGGAGAAGCAGCCAAGATGGCGGAGTGCTGAGTGAGATGCCAGTTTGTGCAGAGTTTGTATCTGGGATAAGGAAGGAGATGGGGAACTGAGGAGAATAAGGCTGGTGAGCTAGAAACCTTTGATTCTAGGAAACTCGGATAAGTCAGTGGCTTTGTGAGCACTGAATGTGAGTGGGTTTTGGAGCCCAGTGTGTATTTTTACTTGCCCGCCGGGTGCAAGCTAGAATTAAAGATGACAGCCCACCATTTTGTGGCTCCGTTGTTTCTTTACTGACTGTCCGAATCCAATGCGAACCTGCATGGGCCAGGCTGCTGTGATAGTGGCTCTGGCCTTGGCTCCTGGCTTTACAGACGGTAATGAAACAATGAAGCCAAAAATTGGTGGGCCATCAGCTTTAATCCTAGTTTGTACCCGGCGGGCAAGCAATACACACAGTGGGAAGACACTTCCCTTTTCATTCAGGGCTCCCAAAGCCACTGACTTATCTGAGTTTCCTAGAATCAAAGGTTTCTAGCTCACCAGGCTTATTCACCTCTGTTCCCCATTCCCTTCTCTCTGCACAAAATGGCTTCTACTTCAACATTCCGCCATCTTGGCTGCTTCTCCTGGCTTCCTCTATGTGACCTTTCTCTGCTCTCTCCTCTTATGCTAATCTCAGGAACCAAGAGAGAGCAAGCTCCCGATCTGCCCCACTTTATATGTAGTGTAGAAATCAAACCCTTTAATCCAATATACAAACAAGGAAGTCTCTGATACAAAGTCACTTATCTGAGGCATAATGGGATTCCTCATGAGAGTGTACCACTCCACATCAAAAAGTGTGGGAAAGGCTTAGTCCTAAAACCAAGCCCCAGGCTACAAGGATCCTGCCTGCCCACAGCCCACCCCCAACACATATTAATATAATCATGCCCATCCCAAGCAAGAAGGGCAACTAATATCATCACCTGGGTGACAGGCTTCCACATGGCAGCGCTTTCTTTAACAAAGTGAGCATAATATATTTTATCTGCCCAAAAATGCTTTGACCAGGAAGGAGGGGGCTCCAACTGAGCCAATGACCCCTTGCTCAAGCCAGTGACCTTGGGCTTCAAGCCAGTGACCTTTGGGCTCAAGCTAGGGACCACAGGATCATGTCAATTATCTCGTGCTCAAGCCAGCAACAACATGCTCAAGCCAAGTGATCCTGCACTCAAGTCAGCAACCTCGAGGATTTAAACCTGGAACTTCAGCATCTCAGGTCATAGCTCTATCCACTGCTCCACCACCTTTCAGGCACCAGGTGATTCCTTTGCAAACTCACATTTACTACTACCATACAAAATAAATAGCCTTTGAATGTCATTAAGAAGTTCATGGATATTGGACTTAGTGATCTGTTTGGAAAGAGGCTGGTAGGAAAGGAATCATTTGGGAAAGTAAGGGTTGAAGGAGTGCGAGGATGCCTAGAGTTTGCCCTCCCCTCCTGCCATTTCTTCCAAAATCATTTCAAATGGAAACAAATCCTTTTCTGACCCCACCACACCCTCCTCAAAGGTCCGGCACTACTTCATTTGTTCTTCAATGACACTATTTTAAAGTACATACACATTTTTTTTTAAGTCTTGCATATTTACAAAACTTTGTTTCCTCCACCTGGATCCATTCTTCAAGCTCCTGAAAAGTATGGCCATTTTTTGAGTGAAAAATGTGTGTAACTTCTGATATAAATGTGTGTGTAAGGGGTGGGGGGATGGGGGGTAATAAAAAGAATATTGAATTTGTGAATTATTTGGACTTAAGTATTGCAATTTATTGTTATTTCTTGTTATGATGCATATTTATGCAATAATATTTGCAAACAATCTTTATATATAAAATAAAGCATTTTTTACTCACTTAAAAAGCACACCGTTGATTTGAAAAAATTTGTTTCTTTTTTCATTGGTGAAATTCTTCAAAATTTTCCAATTTGCAGGAGAACCTTTCCCTTGTTCTTTAAGCTCCATCATTCATCATAGAGATGAGTACATTCAGGTGGCAAAATCTATGTTGCTTCCATCTCTTTTCCCCTCCACAACATTCTCCTGTGGTAAATTGCCAAAGAACTGTAAAACTTAGTATTGGCAATGCCATTTTAAAGAGGAAAAGTCAGGCTTTCTGTCCCGTCCTTTCTTTGGAAAATGGAGGAAAAAAAATATAGAAGTCCCCTGACTTACAAGGACAACTGGGTCATTTAGTTTTATCTCTCTGAAAGTATTAAGGTTATCTGAAGAACTTCCTTTCCCTTTCAATAAGAGACAAAATTTACATACCACCCTACACTGATTTTGGCTCTCTGTCCCTTCCTGGAATCCTGAGATTAACATGTACCTCTAGGCAAAAGAGGAGAGATAGACACTAAAAGGTTTATGAATGTATTTTGATATGTAAAATAACATCATCTTTGTGTTACCTTGAAAGTTTTAATGTTTTTTATAAATCCCCTAGACAAATGTTATAAGCTTCTGTAAAGCCAGTAGCCACGGCCACCATCGCAGCCACCTGGCCTGTGCAGGTTCGCATTTGATTCGGACAGATGGTAATGAAACAACGGAGCCAAGAACTGGTGGGCCATTAGCTTCAATCCTAGCTTGCACCCAGCGGGCAAGAAATACACACAGTGGGAAAACACTTCCCTTTCCATTCAGGGCTCTCAAAGCCACTGACTTATCCAAGTTTCCTAGAATCAAAGGTTTCTACCTCACCAACCTTATTCACCTGTTTCCCATCTCCTTCTCTCTGCACAAACTGGCTTCTCCTTCAGCACTCCGCCATCTTGGCTGCTTCTCCTCTCCTCCACGTGGCCTTTCTCTACTCTCCTCCAGCATGGGTTCCTCTGCCCCATTTTATAGTACAGAAATCAAAACCCTTAATCCAATATACAAACAAGAAAGTCTCTGATACAGCCACTTATCTGAGGCATAATTAAATTCCTCATGAGAGTTCACTACCCCACATCATGCAATAGTCAAGGGTGTGGGGAAAAGCTTAGTTTTGAAAAGATCTTAGTATTAAAAGGGTGGAAAGGCTTAGTCTTAAAACTAAGCCTTAGGCTATAAGGACCCTGCCTGCTTACAGCCTGTCCCCCATACCCAATGCAAACTATAAGCGAGCAAATATATAAGGTCTACCAGAAAGTTCTGTCCATTTTGGAATAAAACAAAATACAAATTTTTCTTACTGTCAATAAACTTTATTAAATAATATAATTGCCATTATTATTAATGATTTCTTGCCAGTGTGAGGGCAATTTGTATATCCCATTGTAAGGCCAGGAGCCATGGCTGTCACTATCAAAGCAGCCGCCTGGCCCATGCAGGTTCCCATTGGATTCGGACAGTCGGTAAAGAAACAACGGAGCCACAAACTGGTGGGCCATAGTCTTTAATCCTAGCTTGCACCCGGCGGGCAAGTAAAAATACACACTGGGCTCCAAAACCCTCTCACATTCAGTGCTCACAAAGCTACTGACTTATCCGAGTTTCCTAGAATCAAAGGTTTCTAGCTCACCAGCCTTATTCTCCTCAGTTCCCCATCTCCTTCCTTATCCCAGATACAAACTCTACACAAACTGGCATCTCAGCACTCCGCCATCTTGGCTGCTTCTCCTGGCCACATGGCCTCTTTCTGCTCTCTGCCCTGCTCCCTCTGCTCTCTCATGCTAATCATCCCAGGAACCAAGATGTAAAGCCAGAAGCCAGGGCCAGGCCCACTATCACAGCAGCCCGGTCCATGCAGGTTCGCATTGGATTCGGACAGTCGGTCCGAAGAATCAGCGGAGCCACAAACTGGTGGGCCATAGTCTTTAATCCTAGCTTGCACCCAGCGGGCAAGTAAAAATACACACTGGGCTCCAAAACCAAGTCACATTCAGTGCTCACAAAGCCACTGACTTATCCGAGTTTCCTAGAATCAAAGGTTTCTAGCTCACCAGACTTATTCACCTCTGTTCCCCATCTCCTTCCTTATCCCAAATACAAACTCTACACAAACTGGCATCTTACTCAGCACTTCCACCATCTTGGCTGCTTCTCCTGGCCTCCTCCACGTGGCCTTTCTCTGCTCTCCTCTGCTCTCTCCTCTAATGATAATCTCAGGAACCAAGAGCCCCAGCTCCCGCTCTGCCCCCATTTTATAGTATAGCTTCACAACCTTTAATCCAATATACAAAATAGGGAAGTCCCTACTACAAAGTCACCTCTCTGAGGCATGATTGGATTGTACCGCCCCACATCAAAAAGGGTGGGAAAGGCTTAATCCCAAAACCAAGCCCCAGGCTACAACGATCCCCAACACACATTAATATCACCTGGGTGACGGCCTCCACGTGGGCGGCGTCATCTTTAACAAAGTGAGCATAATACATTTTATCTGCCCAACACAAGAGAACAAACTCTGTTCTGCCCTCATTTTATATTGTAGCTTCACAACCTCTAATCCAATATACAAAATAGGGAAGTCTCTAGTAGAGTCACTTCTCTGAGGCATGATTGGATTGTACCAACCCACATCAAAAAGGGTGGGAAAGGCTTAATCCCAAAACCAAGCCCCAGGCTACAACAATCCTGCCTGCCTTCAGCCCACCCCCAACACACATTAATATCACCTGGGCAACGGCCTCCTCATGGGCAGCGTCATATTTAACAAAGTGAGCATAATGTACTCTATCTGCCCAACAGTGGGCCATCCTATTTATTGGTGTCTCACCAAGACAGGCAAACCACAAAAGAAGACAAGGGAAAAGCAGAAAACCAGCTTTTCCCATGAAGGGCAAGGGATCAGGGAAGCCCCTACAATTGTGATAGCAGGAACTGAGTGAGCCAGCTCCTGGTCTGTCCCACTTTATAGTGTAGAAAACCAAAATCCCTTAATCCAATAAACAAACAAGGAAGTCTCCGATACAAAGTCACCCATCCAAGGCATAATTGGAATCCTCATGAGAGTGCACCACCCAGATCATACAATCAGTCAAGGGTGTGGGGAAAAGCTTAGTTCCAAAACCAAACCTTAGGCTACAATGACCTGGCCTGCTTATAACCTGTCCCCACACCCAATATAAGTCACAAGCGAGCAAACATATATATCATATTTACAAACTTATTTGACCAACACCCATTTTTGAAAAATGTTTTATCTTTTGATGCAAAAAATTGAACCAGTGCTTATTTGATATCTTCTTCATTTTTGAATTTTTTGCCCTTCAAAAAATTTTGTAAGGACAAGAACAAGTGATAGTCGGAGGGTGCTAAGTCCGGGGAATATGGTGGATTCGACAGACATGCTTCTGTAGCATTTCTTCCTTGTTGAAATTCGTAAAAATTATAGTGGCATAAATGAACTTTATTAGTAGCCATCACATAAGACTAACGTGAATCAACTTTGTTTTAGTTAATTTGCAATGTCAGTATGTATACATTAAGTGATAAAAATAGAGAGGCACATATAAGGCCAGGAACCGCCATCGTGGCCATTCACATGCAGGTTCCCATTGGATTCGGGCAGACGATAAAGAAATGGCGGAGTCGGAGGATGGTGGGCCATCCTATTTATTGGTGTCTCACCAAAACAGGCAAACCACAAAAGAAGACAAGGGAAAAGCAGAAAACTAGCTTTTCCCATGAAGGGCAAGGGATCAGGGAAGCCCCTGCAATTGTGATAGCAGGAACTATGTGAGCCAGCTCCTGGTCTGTCCCACTTTATAGTGTAGAAAACCAAAAACCCCTAATCCAATATACAAACAAGGAAGTCTCTGATAAAAAGCCACTTATCCGAGGCATAATTGGATTCCTCATGAGAGTGCACCACCCAGATCATACAATCAGTCAAGGGTGTGGGGAAAAGCCCAGTCTTAAAACTAAACCCTAGGCTACAACGACCCTGCCTGCCCACAGTCCATCCCCCATACCCAACACAAACCACAAGCGAGCAAACACACATATCATATTTACAAATTCATTTGACCAACAGCACACATGCACCAAATAAACTTGTGCTTACGTGTCAAAACTTGTCATAGAAACGGACAGAACTTTCCGGTAGACCTTATATATATCATATTTACAAACTTATTTGACCAACATTCCACCCCTTTTGCTCGCTTCACAATTTAAAGCACAGGTATCCCTGCACAAGGAAATTAGGCACATTACAAAAATTATAACAACATGACAAATCATACAATTTCAACAATTACAAAGGTACATTTCACCAGTCTCTGAGCGCTTTGCCAAAAGCACAGAATGTCCTCAGACTTCTTTCTAGCGATGGAAAAAGCTTCCTGGGGCTGGGGGGAAGGCCTCTAGCAAAGCCGCCCACTATCCCCATCAGGGTATTTCACATTGTCCAAAATCCATAAATCTATCCAACAAAGGAGCCAGTGCTCACTCTGGTCATAGTCCAGGAATTAGTCCATGCACATGGGGCCTCAGCCACTTCCCTCATCCCTGCCATCTGGCAGGTCTTATACTGTCCCAAGGAAGAGCATGTGGCAATGGCAGTTAGCATTTCCATCTCTGCTCCAGAGAGCATGATGGCATTCACCCCTATGTCCTAAAATCGCAGACCTACCAAGGGCGTAGTAGGTGCTCCTTGCTGCTGGGCTCTCATCTTCTGAAGACTGTGGATTGCAACTCCAGCCCGATTCTCCTTATCTTCCAAAGAGGAACTGAAAACATCAGCTCCTGCTGCTGGGCTTGAACCCCGGGCCGCTGCCCCCTTCTGCTCCATGGGCCTTGCAGCCCTGGCCCTGGCCTCAGCCCTGGCCTCCCACTGCTGCTGGCTCTTCACAATCTCCAGGGCATGCTGTAACTCACAAACCTGTGATTCCTTCTCCAGAAGCTGCTCTATTTCCAAGAGAATTTCGTGAACCTGAACCTGGTTGGCTTCCTCCGGTGCTTGATCCAGCTCCAGGGTTGGCATCTCTTTTTTCCACGATTGCTCCAGCTCCTTCAACTTCTCGGTTTGCAGGTCCTGGGCAGCCTCTCCCACAGAGCTCTTGGTTTCCTCACGCATGGTTGTAAAAGTCACCCAACCTACAGCCCCCAAAAGGACAGCCATGGGGAACCATAACAGCAGCCAGTACTACTCCACCACTCAAAGGTGGTGGTGGCTCCATACTGTCCTGTATCAAATCCTGCCATAGACTACATCAAATGTAAGGCCAGTAGTCGTGGCCACCATCACAGCCACCTGACCCATGAAGGTTCACATTTGATTCGGATGATAATAAAACAACAAAGCTAAGAACTGGTGGGCCATTAGCTTTAATCCTAGCTCGCACCCAGTGGGCAAGAAATACACACAGTGGGAAAACACTTCCCTTTCCATTCAGGGCTCTCAAAGCAACTGACTTATCCAAGTTTCCTAGAATCAAAGGTTTCTACCTCACCAGCCTTATTCACCTCTGTTCCCCATCTCCTTCTCTCTGCACAAACTGGCTTCTCCTTCAGCACTCCGCCATCTTGGCTGCTTCTCCTCTCCTCCATGTGGCCTTTCTCTACTCTCCTCCAGCATGGGCTCTTCTGCCCCATTTTATAGTATAGAAATCAAAACCCTTAATATAATATACAAACGAGGAAGTCTCTGATACAGTCACTTATCTGAGGCATAATTGGATTCCTCCTGAGAGTGCACCACCCCACATCATGTCAAAGGTGTGGGGAAAAGCTTAGTTTTGAAAAGATCTTAGTATTTTTTTTATAAATACATTTTTATTTTAATGGGGTGACATCAATAAATCAGGGTACATATATTCAAAGAAAACATGTCCAGGTTATCTTGTCATTTAGTTCTGTTGCATACCCATCACCCAAAGAGAGATCATCCTCCATCACCCTCTATCCAGTTTTCTTTGTACCCCTCCCCCTCCCCTTCCCCCTCTCCCCCCTTCCCTCTCCCCACTCCCCGTAACCACCACACTCCTGTCCATGTCTCTTAGTCTCGCTTTTATGTCCCACCAATGTATGGAATCCTGCAGTTCTTGTTTTTTTCTGATTCGCTTATTTCACTCCGCATAATGTTATCAAGGTTCCACCATTCTGCTGTAAGTGATCCGATGTCATCGTTTCTTCTAGCTGAATAGTATACCATGGTGTATATGTGCCCCATCTTCTTTATCCAGTCTTCTATTTTTTTTACAGTGATTAAAAGCCTTTAAGCAAACTCTTGGCCAATACAGCAAGAATCCATAAAAGAGTAGTGTCCTTAACCTGTTCACCAAGTCCAAATTGGCCCCATCACCATGCCAAATCCCTGAAAAATGCAAGCCAATCACAGTTCAGTCTGTTAGGAGCTGTCACAGGTAGCAGGAGTCCAGGAAAAGTCCACACAGGAAATGTCCGCATGGCACTGGAATTGTCACCATTCTATATTTTGCAGCTCACGTCCAAGTCCCAATGACCGCTGCTTCTAGCTGGTAATGATTCAGGTAGACTGGAAAAGCCATATGCAGCATGTGTGGATATGGAGCTTCTGATCTCCTCTGCCTAGAGAGATGAGACCAGGTTGCTTTTCCCTGGAGCTCTGCAACTGTGGCATGGTAAAGAGAACCTTGGGATACACTAAGCTGGGTGGCAAAGGTAAATTCATAATACAAGTTGGCAAAAGGGGGAAAGAGAGCTCTAAATTAGGAGTAGGTCCTAGCCTGAAAAATGAGTGGGACATTGAGGTAGGAGGGATAAAGGAAACACTATATATTAAGCAAAGCAGCAGGACTATCAACACCCACATCAGAGATCTTTGAGGGAAATATAAAAAACCTGACTATTCAGGCAAAACATAGTTAAGTGGCCCTTGTGCAAATGAGATCAGTTTACCTGCTTCTTGGAAGAAATACCCTAGGCTCTTCCACAGTGTCATAGATGGGGCTGATGGCCCTGGGCACCGTCAGCCTTCAGTGGCAAACCCCAGCTTTCTGGGCAAGGTTAGGTCATAGGTGGCTGGAGCAGGGCTGGAAGAGACTGAACCCTCCCTTAGAGGAGCGAGGGGGAAGCCTACCTTCCAGTGTCCCTGTTTCCTCACAGCAGAGGCATGTAAGCCTGGCAGGCTTTAGCTCAATGACCTTCCTTTCCACTATTGGAGCAGGACCCAGATGGCATCCTATGAGACCCTTTGGGGCGTTGGAGCCTTTAAGGGTGTATCCTAAAAGCTGGTAGTTCCCCTGATCTCTATTGGGCTTTTTCTGCCTCTAGGTATCTTAAAAGCCATGCTCAGAAGATCTTGCTGAGGAGTTTGAGGATCCCCATCGCCTATATAAATCTTTTCCATATATCTGGAGCTATTTGGAAAAAGACAAAACAGTGTTATTAGCTGGATCTAATAAAGAAGGTAGTAGTTTGCAGGCAAAAAAGATTTGGTGTCTCCTGTTCATCAGCCTTCACAAGAAATGTAAATTTTTTTTTTTTTTAAGTAAAAAGCATGATATGGTAGACCCATAGGAGTCATTGGCCTGGTGTGCAGGATTCCCGGGTTTGATTCCTGGCACCCAGGAGAAGCGCCCATCTACTTCTCCACCCCTCCCCCTCTCCCTCCTCTCCGTCTCTCACTTCCCCTCCTGCAGCCAAGGCTCCACCGGAGCAAAGCCACCCCGGGCACTAAGGATGGCCCCATGGCCTCCACCCCAGTCGCTAGAATGGCTCTGGTTGTAACAGAGCAACACCCCACATGGGCAGAGCATTCCCCCCTGGTAGGCATACCAGGTGAATCCCGGTCAGGCGCATGCGGGAGTCTGTCTGACTGCCTCCCCATTTCCATCCTCAGAAACATACAAAAAATAAATAAATAAAAGAAATAATACAAAAAAAAAAAAGGGCATTCCCTTGTGTTAAAGCTCCAGGGAGCATGGAGTGAGCTTGAGTATGTCCTATGAAACATGGAGCTCTATGTTGACATATAAGTCTTTGAAGAAGGAGGAACTGCTGAAATAGTTCATCAGCATTTGTCCCTAAGACAGCAGTCTTTATAGTGGAAACACCATAAGTAAATATTTGCTGTCTGTCTATAGATTAAAGGGGGAATATGGCAAATGCTGAAAAGCCATGCTCTTTGTGCCCCTCCCCTCCCCCAACCCCCTCCCTCTCCTCCCTCCACCCTGTACCCCCAACACTGTTGTCCATGTCTCTGAGTCTCATCTTTATGTCCCACCTATGTATGGGATCATATAGTTCTTAGTTTTTCTGATTTACTTCTTTCGCCCAGTATAATGTTATCAAGGCCCATCCATGTTGTTGTAAAAGATCCTATGTCATCATTTCTTATGGCTGAGTAGTATTCCATAGTATATATATACCAAAGCTTTTTAATCCACTTGTCCTCTGATGGACACTTGGGCTGTTTCCAGATCTTTGCTATTGTGAACAATGCTGCCATAAACATGGGAGTGCATTTCTTCTTTTCAAACAGTGCTAGATGGTGTTCTTGGGGTATATTCCTAACAGCGGTATAGCTGGGTCAAAAGGCAGTTCGATTTTTAATTTCTTGAGGAATCTCCATACTGTTTTCCACAGTGGCTGCACCAGTCTGCATTCCCACCAGCAGTGCAGGAGGGTTCTTTTCTCCACATCCTCGCCAGCACTTATTCTGTGTTGTTTTATTGATGAGCGCCATTCTGACTGTTGTGAGGTGATATCTCATTGTGGTTTTAATTTGCATTTCTCTAATCATTAGTGATGTTGAACATTTTTTCATATACCTATTGGCCATCTGTGTGTCCTCTTTGGAGAAGTGTCTATTCATTTCTTTTGCCCATTTTTGGATTGGATTGTTTGTCTTCCTGGTATTAAGTTTTACAAGTTCTTTATAAATTTTGGTTATTAACCCCTTATCAGATGCAATGTCAAATATATTCTCCCATTGTGTAGTTTGTCTTTTTATTCTGTTCTTATTGTCTTTAGCTGTGAAGAAGCTTTTTAGTTTGATAAAGTCCCATTTGTTTATCCTGTCTTTTATTTCACTTGCCTGTGGAGACAAATCAGCAAATATATTACTGCGACAGATGTCAGAGAGCTTACTTCCTATGTTTTCTTCTAAAATGCTTATGGTTTCACGGCTTACATTTAAGTCTTTAATCCATTTTGAGTTTATTTTTGTGAGTGGTGTAAGTTGGTGGTCTAGTTTCATTTTTTTGCAGGTAGCTGTCCAATTTTCCCAACACCATTTGTTGAAGAGGCTGTCTTTACTCCATTGTATTTCCTTACCTCCTTTGTCAAATATCAGTTGTCCATAGAACTGTGGGTTTATTTCTGGGTTCTCTGTTCTGTTCCATTTATCTATGTGCCTGTTCTTATGCCAGTACCGTGCTGTTTTGAGTACAATGACCTTATAATATAACTTGATATCCGGAAGTGTGATACCTCCCACTTTATTCTTCCTTTTCAAGATTGCTGAGGCTATTCGAGTTCTCTTTTGGTTCCATATAAATTTTTGGAATATGTGTTCTATATCTTTGAAGTAAGTCATCGGTATTTTAATCGGTATTGCATTGAATTTATAAATTGCTTTGGGTAAAATAGACATTTTAATGATGTTTATTCTTCCTAACCATGAGCACGGTATATGCCTCCACTTATTCGTATCTTCCCTGATTTCTTTTATCAATGTTTTATAATTTTCTGAGTACAAGTCTTTAATCTCCTTGGTTAGATTTATTCCTAGGTACTTTATTTTTTTGGTTGCAATGGTAAAGGGGATTGATTCCTTGATTTCCCTTTCTGACAGTTCATTTTTAGTGTATAAAATGCCTCTGATTTCTGAGTATTGATTTTATATCCTGCCACCTTGCCGAATTCATTTATCAGGTCTAGTAGTTTTTTGACTGAGACTTTAGGGTTTTCTATATACAATATCATATCATCTGCAAATAATGATAGTTTTACTTCTTCTTTTCCAATTCGGATGCCTGTTATTTATTTTTCTTGTCTGATTGCTGTGGCTAGGACTTCCAGAACTATGTTGAATAAGAGTGGTGAAAGGGGGCACTCCTGCCTTGTTCCTGATCTTAAGGTGATTGCTTTTAATTTTTGCCCATTGAGTATGATGTTGGTTGTGGGTTTGTCATAGATGGCCTTTATCGTGTTGAGGTATGTTCCCTGTATTCCCACTTTGCTGAGAGTTTTGATCATGAATGGGTGCTGGACTTTATCAAATGCTTTTTCTGCATCTATTGAAATTATCATGTGGTTTTTCTCCTTTCTTTTGTTTATGTGATGAATCACATTGATTGATTTGCGAATATTGTACCAGCCTTGCCTCCCAAGAATAAATCCTACTTGATCATGGTGTATGATTTTTTTCATATATTGCTGGATCCGGTTTGCTAGTATTTTGTTGAGGATTTTTGCATCTAAGTTCATCAGGGATATTGGCCTATAATTTTCTTTCTTTGTGTTGTCTTTGCCTGGTTTTGGAATCAGAATTATGCTCGCCTCATAAAAGGAGTTTGGAAGTCTTCCTTCCTCTTGAATTTTTTGAAATAGCTTGAGAAGGATAGGAGTTAGTTCTTCTTTGAATATTTGGTAGAATTCACTTGTGAAGCCATCAGGCCCAGGACTTTTCTTTTTTGGCAGTTTTTTGATAGCTGTTTGAATCTCATTTGTTGTAATTGATCTGTTTAGGTTTTCTGATTCTTCCAGATTGATTTTTGGAAGATTATATGATTCAAGGAATTTGTCCATTTCATCTAGGTTGTCTAGTTTTTTGGCGTACAGTTCTTCATAGTATTTTCTTACAATATTTTGTATTTCTGTTGTGCCAGTTGTTATTTCTCCACTCTCGTTTCTAATTTTATTTATTTGAGTCCTCTCTCTTTTTTTCTTGGTGAGTCTCATTAAAGGTTCATCGATCTTGTTTACCTTTTCAAAGAACCAGCTCCTGGTTTCATTGATCCTCTGAATTGTTTCTTTAGCCTCTGTGTCATTTATTTCTGCTCTGATCTTTATTATTTCCTCCCTTCTACTAGCTCTGGGCTTTAGTTGCTGTTCTTTTTCTAGTTCTTTTAGATGCAGGGTTAAGTTGTTTATTTGAGCTTTTTCTAGCTTCTTGAGGTATGCCTGTAATGCTATAAACTTCCCTCTCAGGACTGCTTTTGCTGTGTCCCATAAATTTTGAGTTGCTGTATGCTCATTATCGTTTGTTTCTAGGAATTTTTTAATTTCTTCTTTGATCTCAATGTTAACCCATTCGTTATTTAATAACGTGCTATTTAGTTTCCAAGTGTTTGAATGTTTTTCAATTTTTCTATTGTGGTTGATTTCTAGTTTAATGCCATTGTGATCAGAGAAAGTGCTTGATATAATTTCAATCTTCTTAAATTTGTTGAGACCACTTTTGTGCCCTAACATGTGGTCTATTCTAGAGAACGTACCATGAGCGCTTGAAAAGAATGTGTATTCTGCTGTTTTAGGATGAAAGGTTCTGAAGATATCTATTAAATCGAGTTGATCTAATATGTCCTTTAAGTCTGCTGTTTCTTTGTTGATTTTCTTTCTTGAGGATCTATCTAATGATGTTAATGGGGTATTGAAATCCTCTACTATTATAGTATTGCTGTTGATCTCGCCCTTTAAGTCTATCAAAGTCTGCTTTATATATTTAGGTGCTCCTATATTAGGTGCGTAGATATTTATAATGGTTATATCTTCCTTTTTGGATTTCTCCTTTTATCATTATGTAGTGACTTTCTTTATCTCTAACTATGGTCTTGGTTTTAAAATCCATTTTGTCTGATATAAGTATTGCTACCCCAGCTTTTTTTTCATTTCCATTTGCGTGAAATATTTTTTTCCATCCTTTTATCTTCAGTGTGTGTATCTTTTGATTTAAGGTGTGTCTCTTGTAGACAGCATATGTATGGGTCCTGTTTTCTTATCCACGCAGCTACCCTATGTCTCTTGATTGGATCATTTAATCCATTAACATTTAAGGTTATTACTGATATGTAATTGTTTATTGCCATTTTTTTTCTTTGAAACTGTATTCCTCTTTTGCTATATTCTTTTTTTCCTTTGATCTGTTTACAACAGGTCCCTTAGCATTTCTTGCAGCCTTGGTTTGGTTGCAGTGAATTCCTTGAGTTTTTTTTTTTTTTTTGTCTGTAAAGCTTTTTATTTCTCCTTCAATTTTAAATGATAGCCTTGCTGGATAAAGTAGTCTTGGTTGTAGGTTCTTGTTCTGCATTACTTTGAATATTTCTTGCCATTCCCTTCTGGCCTCAAGTGTTTCTGTTGATAAGTCAGAAGTCATTCTTATGGGGGCTCCTTTGTAGGTGATAGCCTTTTTGTCTCTAGCAGCTTTTAATATTTTCTCTTTTTCATTTAGCTTTGGTAATTTAATTATGATGTGTCTTAGTGTTGGTTTCTTTGGGTTTCTCCTTAATGGAGTTCTCTGTGCTTCCTGAACATGTGTGATGTTTTCCTGCCTTAATTAGGGGAAGTTTTCCGCTATAATATGTTTGAACAAAGTCTCTATCCCTTGTTCTTTCTCTTCTTCTTCAGGAACCCCTATGATGCGGATGTTATTTCTCTTCATGTTGTCACAGAGCTCTCTTAGAGTTTCCTCAGACTTTTTGAGTCTCTTTTCTTTTTTCTGCTCTGCTTCCGTGCCTTTATTTATTGTGTCCTCTAACTCACTGATTCGATTCTCTGCTTCATCCATCCTGCTTTTAATTCCTTCCATTGTATTCTTTATTTCAGATATTTTATTTGTCATTTCTGTCTGATTCTTTTTTATTATTTCAATGTCCTTTTTTATATTTGTTATCTCTTTATTAAGGTTTTCGTAATGGCCATCTATGGTTGTTCTGATATCTTTGAGCATCCTAACAATCGTTATTTTAAACTCTGCATCTGGTAATTTGGTTATATCTGATTCACTTAGGTCCTTTTCTGGGGATTTCTCTTGGTTTATTTGTGTTGTATTTCTCTGCCTCCGCATTTTCTCTTCACGGGAGTGGCTGTGATCACGTGCTCGGGTGCACAAGCGTTGGTGGCCTTGGTCTTTGCCCCGCCCCTGTGTGTGATGTTATGTTCGCCTGAGGGCACTGGCGAGCACCTTTGCTCAGCTGCGGGTCTCCGCCTGTTTCCAGTCTTTCGCCCTGCCCTTGCAGGAGGAGCCCACTCAAGGAACGGCTGCTAGTCTTGGCTCTACCGCCGGGAAGGACTGCGTTCCCAAGCTCAGCTCAGTAGCGGAACTCCGCCTCTTCTGGGCTTTTGGCTCCACCCCCGTGGGAGGAGCCGGCTACCAAGTCAAACCGCAAGCCTGGGTTGCATGGGCGGGGCAAGGCTGTGTTCCTCTGCCCTTGCTCAGGGGCTGGTCTCCACCCTTTCCGGGGTTCCCGCCCTTTTCCCCGCAGGCTGTATTACAGGCTGCCGGCAGATGAGCTTTACCGCTTTTGCATGCCCCCTTCTCCCCAGCCGGGCAAGATTGAGCTCACACCTGAGCCGAGTGGTGGCCAGCTGGTTTCCGCCCCTGCCAGCAGAACCGCACTTTTGTCTCCCGCTGCCGCCTGCCCTCCGGCGCGCCCTCTGCCGCGTGGGTGGGGGCGTTGCAGCTCGGACCCTAAGACTCACTACTGTAGACCCAAAAGCTCCCTCCTTCTATGCGACTCTGCTCTGAATGCCGCGGGGGAGCTTGTTTGGCTGTTCTCCTGCTTCCCTTTGCTGGTATTGCTGTTTCCGGGGGAAATATTCACTTCAGCTTTGGGGAGTGACTCGTCCCAGGGGTTAGGGTGGCTATCTCCCAAAATGCTTCTCCCTGTGCCTCTTAGATTACACTCTATTCCTGTTACTCTGGTCCTCTCCTCTCTCCCCCCGTCCCCAGGAGCCCCGGGTGGGTGGTTATGAGAGAGATGTTCTGCGCGGACCCTTTAAGAAGGATCCTGGGTCTGAGAAATCAGACTCTTTCTCACAAACAGTATCCCGTCTTTTTTCCAGCTAAATACTGTCCTTACACCTCTTCTGGGCTCTGTGGCTCCAGGCTGGGACTTTGTTCCTGGGGCTCAGGACCCTTCCCCCTCTGCTAAACTCACTTTCCGCCACGCGAGTCTCTCCCTGCTGCCGTTCGCTCCGGGGAGCTGGGCAGCTCTCTTCGCGTTTCCCCGTTTCTGCTTTTCCTACCAGTCTCTATGTGGCTTCTTCAGTGTTCCTTGGTTGAAGAGTCCTCTTAGTTTAGACCAAAGTTGGTTTTTCCAGATGATAGTTCATAAAATTAGTTTGTAATCCACTTTGGTTCTGGGAGGTAGATGTTGGTACGTCCTCCTACTCCAGCGCCATCTTGTCTCTCAAAAAGATCTTAGTATTAAAAGGGTGGGAAAGGCTTAGTCTTAAAACTAAGCCTTAGGCTATAAGTACTCTGCCTGTCCCCCACACCCAATGCAAACTATAAGAGAATATATATATATCATATTTACAAACTTATTTGAGCAACAGTTTAATGATTGTCATGCTGTCATGCCCCCCCAAACTGTATATGGTCGAAGAGTATATAACCAGCCTCTGAGATACATTTGGTGCTGCACGATTTGGGTCAGATATGCCCCATGTTAGTCACATGCAGCCGGCATATTAATAAATCTCCTCCTTTTAATAAAACCCTTCAAAATTCATCTGGACTTGGTGTCTCTACGTAAACCAGAAGAAGTGAGGCATGGTTACTTTACAACACTCCATTTTAAAATTCTTTCTTTCTTTGCTCTTCATTCTTCACTTTGTTATCCCTTGACCCTCTCTCCATACTCATTCCTCCTACAGGACTCTGTCTCCAGTAGTAAAAGTAGTTTTGAAATCAGCCGCTTAATTAACGCAGAGACACGGTGGAGCTCCGCCCTATAGGAGGAGCCAAGACTGGCATATCGAATTAGGCGGTTGGTGGTTGACAAATGAACCCTTAATCCTTTAGGGGAGCCACAGGCACACAAAAGGCCAATCAGACCGCGGTTCTAGGAATTCTGAGGGGCGGGGCTGGGCAAGCGCCCTCCCACCTCTCAGCCTCCCGCCGTGGCCATCAGAGCCTCGCGGGCTCCGGCAGGCCCCGCCCCCTGGCCATGCGCTGCGGCTATTGGGCGGTGCGCTCCCAGCCGTTGTATCAGTTTCGGGGAGAGCGCGTGGGGGCGGGTGCTGGGGCGGGACCGGGTTGGGCCCCTGGCCCGAGAGAAAAGCGGGGTGGCTCGGCTGGGCTGGGCGGACTCGGGGAACGCCGCGGCGATTGGCGAGGCGGGCGGAGCGCAGCCTCCCTGGTGCAAGGAACGGTCCCCGCTGACAGATCCCCTCTTTCCGGCCGCGCCACCCGGGAGGCGGATCCCCGGTGCCTAGGAGGCTTCCTCCGCCCGCCCTCCCTCCCGCCCTCCTTCTCCCGCGGGTCACCGGAGCGGCCTGGGAGGAGGAGGAGGAGGTCGTCGGGGGCGGCGGCGGCGGCGGGAGGAGACAGCGCTCCCCCTTCCCCGGCGGCGGCAGCGGCAGCGGCGGGGGCAGGACAATGGAGGTGGCTGTGGAGAAGGCGGCGACGGCAGCCGCGGCGGTGTCGGCGGCCGCGGCCGGAGGCTCCTCGGCGGCGCCGAGCGGGGAGAACGAGGCCGAGAGTCGGCAGGGCCCCGACTCGGAGCGCGGCGGCGAGGCGGCCCGGCTCAACCTGTTGGACACTTGCGCCGTGTGCCACCAGAACATCCAGAGCCGGGCGCCCAAGCTGCTGCCCTGCCTGCACTCCTTCTGCCAGCGCTGCCTGCCGGCGCCGCAGCGCTACCTCATGCTGCCCGCGCCCATGCTGGGCTCGGCCGACACGCCGCCGCCGCCGCCGCCGGGCCCCGGCTCGCCGGTCGGGGGCTCCTCGCCGTTCGCCACCCAAGGTGAGAGGCGGGTGCGGGGCCGCCGAGGGCGGGCGGAGGACCCGCTGTCATGTCGCCGCCGCCGGGGTGCGCGGCGGGGGAGGGGCGAAGCGGAGGGTATGTGTCGGCGGCGGTGACATGGAGGGCCCGCGCGCCCCGCGAGCAACTTCCCCGGGCGCTGTGGACTTGGCCGCGCTGCTGCCGCTGCTTCTGTCCCTCGGCTGTCTCCTCCGGGGTCAGGCGGCCCGCACTTTTGAAAAATTCTGTCGGGAGTCCGCTGTTGTCTGTATCTCGGGTTCTTTGCCAACTGCCTCTAGTTAACGGCCACCCTCTGCCTCCCCCAAAGCTTTGTCCAGGTGCATATGATCTTAATCAGCTCGTCGGTGCCCACGGGTTTTTGTGCTTGTGTGTGTGTGTGTGTGTGTGCTGGAGGGGATGAAGTGATGGGGACTTGGTTTGATGATTTCTGATCAGAGTCTATTTTCTGTCTTGCGTGTTTCGGGTTCGGTACCTTAATGAGAACCCAGTTCACTTCTCTCGGCTGTGGACAAAGGAACCAAGAGACGGTGTTTTGTTGCCTTTTTCTTTCGAAGGTTTTGTTTTGAGATGGCAAGGGGGAAAGAGGAATGGAACAAAGTGGTCTGGGGTGCCGAGTTTTCTTGTATTTTGTAGGCAACAGCTGGAAATGTTGAAGTTACCGTTCTCTTTGTGGTGTTTGTTACTGTATAATGAGACTTTTGACAGGTAGTTTCCATTGCTAACGTTAACAAGTTTGAAACACTTAAAGTTAGTTAAAGTAAGCACAGTAATTATTTCTAGTGGAATGCTAGAAGCTTTTAGGTTTTAATATTGCAAATATTTCAGCAGCTTTAAAACATACAAAGTAACTGGAAGGAGATTTATTTTTATTTAATATATAAAACACGTGTATACGATTTTTTGCTTTGCGTG
Organism: Saccopteryx leptura; assembly: GCF_036850995.1. NCBI lineage: Eukaryota > Metazoa > Chordata > Mammalia > Chiroptera > Emballonuridae > Saccopteryx > Saccopteryx leptura. The sequence continues at coordinate 313,232,826 of NC_089504.1, forward strand.
GGAATTCATTTTAGAGAAACTAGCTGATTTAATTTGAGCTATGCTAATTAAATAATTGAGCGAGGTCAAGGGGTGTATGAAATTAATGTTTTATAAAGAGACTGTGGTGTTAGAATCCTCATTTAATTACATGTTAGCAACAGTATCTGGTTGAGGGAGACAATTTTCCGTAGATCCCTCTTTTTCTGCAGGTCCTGCCCGCGGAATGATTGCCTTTGTTTCTATGTTTAAAGGATATTTGTATAAGGAACATCCTTAGAAGAAAGTGTCTTCCATCAGAGCAAAGAATAGGCATGCATATTATATATAATAAAGGTAAATGTCTCCTAGAGTTAAAGGCAGGCATATTTATTGCTCATCATGAAAAATTAGGGTTCCCTAAGTCCCTAACTAGGTTTCTTCTCATGTGACACACAGCCCATTGCCTGTGCAGGTGTCAACTGGCCCTCTTCTTGTTGATGGGAACTGGGACTACAAATGGGTGTGCTTTGGCTTATGTTATTATTGTAAATAATAAACTACCCTCTGCCTGTGACGGGAGTCTCCTGTCTTTTCCTCGCATCCATGGTAAACTATTTTATTAGCTTGTTAAGTAGAGTAAATCTCAGATTCTTCACACTAATTTGCGCAGATGTGGCCCACCTGTTGGAAAGTTAGAACTGGTGAAACTTAAATCTTAGTTCTTAATTTATTTTGACACATTTTAAAGTTTCTTTTATTTATATTAAGTGGTTAAACAGGTTAGTAGTCAATTAGGATCTGAATTTTGCATAATTGTAGAATTAAGATGTATTGTTTGCATGGCCATGACATTCTGACCAGAATGAATGAAAACATGGGTAATAAAAGCTCTGATTTTCAATTCTGAGACAAGTTTGTCATTCAGATTTCTCAAAATGTTTTGTAATTCCAATCTCCAACTATTTATCTCTATCTTTCTTGAATACCGTAATTAGTAAATGAAGTTGGTATCTAGGCTCAAATAATTATAACAACGTTATTCTTTTATAATAACGTATGGTATGGTGGTCTGGTGAGTCAAAAAGGAAGAGACTACAGGACACATTAATTTTTTTTTTTTTTTTTTTTTTTTTTTTTTGCATTTTTCTGAAGCTGGAAGTGGGGAGGCAGTCAGACAGACTGCCGCATGCGCCTGACTGGGATCCACCAGGCACGCCCACCAGGGGGCAATGCTCTGCCCATGGGGGAGGTCGCTCTGTTGCGACCAGAGCCATTCTAGCTCCTTAGGCAGAGGCCACAAAGCCATCCCCAGCACCTGGGTCATCTTTGCTCCAATGGAGCCTTGGCTGCGGGAGGGGAAGAGACAGAGAGGAAGGAGAGGGGGAGGGATGGAGAAGCAGATGGGCACCTCTCCTGTGTGCCCTGGCCAAGAATCAAACCCGGGACCTCTGCACGCCAGGCCGATGCTCTACCACTGAGCCAACCGGCCAGGGCCCGGACACATTAAATTTTTATTTATTAATTTTAGAGAAGGGGGGAGAGAGAGAAAATCATTGATTAGTTGTTCCACTTATTTATGCACTAGAAAGCCCGGCGGTCATACGAAATAACGGTTGTTCTAGATATTATAAATTGTAATTAAAATGATTTGTGCAAAGGTGTCTGCTAATTCAAACTGAATTACCCAGGGCAGGCGGCGAGGACGCCCCTTTGCTTAGTGCCCCACGGGGTTTCCCCCTTCTACTTGCCTAATTGCTTAAAGTAGAGTGCAATGAAGGAAACCACTGGCGGTACATTTCTTAAGAGCCACCGCTAGCTCAATAAATAAAGGTGATTTAAATAATAAAATGTTAATTCACGTGTCAAAGATCTCTTTGTACACAACATTTCTTGTGTAGATCTTTCCATCATTTTTAAGCTCACCTTGCAGAGGACCATCAATTATTTTTAATTTTACGTCCATTCTTTCACGAACTCTTGAACAGGCAACATAAAGTTGTGTCCAAATGCAGGCTCAGGTAAAAAAATGCCAACATTGAGAAAATTATTTCTTGCCACGGTCAAATTGATTAGTTTCTCACTTGAAGTTTAAGGACTGACAGTGTTCACATTTAATATTCATGTCACCAGAGGAATGCTCAAAAATTAAAGTTTCTCCATTTGAAACTGTTTTAATCCTTTTTGCGTTTAGGTCAGCATTACTCTGTCGTTTTTGCATTTCTCTCCTGGCTTTGTTCAAGGGACTCATTTTGTCGAGACAGGCTTTTTTGTCTTGCATCTGAGGCAAGCCTTGTTTCTCTATGCTCATCAGTCTCATTTTGCCGAGAAAGACGCATTTGCTCTGCGACTGAAGCAAGCCTTGTCTTTCTCTGCTCAGTGGTTTCTTTTTGTCAAGAAAGCCGTTTTTGTGCAGCTTTAGCTCCTTTTCTCACCTCTTCAGTGCTGTATTTTCTAGGAGGCATTCTTAAAAGAAATTACGTTAAGACGTAGTTTTTATGTAAAACAGATGATTGCCAATGCAAACAAATGTTCACCTTCCCCCTGACACGCTCAATTTGCGTTCAGCCTTAAATTGTTTCAAAAGCAGATGATTGCCAATGCAAACAAATGTTCACCTTCCCCCTGACCCGCTCAATTTGCGTTCAGTCGTGGCAACTTCACCCCATTGGCTAGTACAGTTACGCAAGCAACCAATAAGCTATCGGCGACAAACAGACACTTAAGCCGCATATAATAAAGATTCGTTGGTTGATTCTTGTGCCTGGGCAGGGATTATTTTTTATCTTTGAGTTTGTAAGCAAAAGTTTAAGGAAAGCATTTACAATGGAAGATCAATGTTTTTGTTTTTATACTGAGAAAGAAAAGGCTTTAATGTTACTTTAGAAGTGTATACCTCTAAAAAGAGTTAGGGTTATCTTCAATGAATTAAAAATATCCTGGGCCTTCTTGACTGGAGTGTTTTCTTCCTCTCTCCTTGCAAACTTACTTTAATACTAGCTGAATCAACAGTTTAGACACATTAGGATTCCTTTGATCACCTGTTCTTCATTCTCTTAATGAACTTGTGAGTACATCTGTCCTGGATGAAACTACACATACCATACCTATAGGGCTAAGCAGGTTAATTGGGATGGAGAGCTATGAGCCTGGTATTATAGTAATAGGGAAATGGTGGGGAATGAAAGGTGGCAAATTCTACTGAGCTCCAGCAGATAGATTGTCATGTGATAGTGCAGGTCCAGTTTTGAAGGACTTTTCTTTCTGGGTTTTGTGGTTTTTTTTTTTCTTTAAAGAGAAGTGTGAAATCTTGATTTTGTGTAAAATTTCTCTAGTATTAGATATTGGCAGGTATTTGAAAGAAAATAACATACCTACAAAAGTCCATTGTGTAGGCCAAACAAAAAGTTTGAGGCCATATAACATGTTCCATTTATATTCTTAACTTTTAGATTGGAATTTTCCATTTTTAGCTGTACTAGAATCACCTGGTGTACTTGTTAAAATTTATATTTCTAGGTCCCTCAACCCAGAGAGCCCAATTTGGCATAGTTTTAGAATTCTAGAGTATAATATGAAACCTAGTGTTTTCTTAGCTCAAAATACAGTTAGTTAATTATAAGAGGGTTCTTTTGGAAAACTTAAGACCAAAATTCAGATGTAGGAGTCGTAATTCTCAACAGTATTATATCTAGTTCCCCTTGCCATTAAACTTTTTGGTGTTCCTTATTTTATCCTAAATGAATTTATAGAAAATAAATTCTTCCTCTTTTTGGGGGGGGGGGGACAGAGAGAGTCAGAGAGAGGGACTGACAGGAAGGGAGAGAGATAAGAAGCATCAATTCTTCATTGCAGCATCTTAGTTGTTCATTGATTGCTTTCTCATATGTGCCTGACGAGGGTAGGGGGGGTGTCTACAGCAGAGTGAGTGACCCCTTGCTCAAGTCGGCAACCCTACACTCAAGCCAGCAACTTTGGGGTTTCAAACCTGGGTCCTCCACACCCCAGATCGATGCTCTGTCCACTGCTCCACCGCCTGGTCAGGCCCTAACTCATTTTTAAATATTAAAATCACTATAATGCTTTATCTTTTTTTAAAAAACTAACTTGTAAGAAAGAAGTATAATTTACAAATGCTCAAAAATGTTTGAAAGGGGCCACGTTATTTGTCCAGGAGTGTGAATGTATATGTAACGCTCAATTCTGGAAGCTGATTTCTTTTGGTTCTTAGCAAAAAGTATAAATTCATTTTGAGTACAAAATATAATGGCAAAGGATTAATAGTATTTAAAGTTGATTCATATTGTCTATATCTGTTTTATACACAACAGTTCTATATACAGTGTTTACCTGTTGATGGAAATTACTATTGTTTTCAGTTTTAGGCTACTATGAATGAAATTTTTCCTTTTTAAAGAAAGATTGATTTATTGCCCTGGCTGGATAGCTCAGTTGGTTTAGAGCAGTGTTTCCCAACCTTTTTTGTGCCATGCCCCACCTTAACCTTTCTAAAATTTTTATGTCCCCCCCATGTAACATACATAATTTTTAACATTAAAAAATTGATTTGTTCACTTAATAAACATAAATGATAGGTTCTAGGAAGAAATCACTATGAAATTGTTAACAAAACACAGTAAGTAAAATTTCAAAACAGCCCTGGCCGGTTGGCTCAGCGGTAGAGCGTTGGCCTAGCTTGCGGAGGACCCGGGTTCGATTCCTGGCCAGGGCACACAGGAGAAGCGCCCATTTGCTTCTCCACCCCTCCGCCGCGCTTTCCTCTCTGTCTGTCTCTTCCCCTCCCGCAGCCGAGGCTCCATTGGAGCAAAGATGGCCTGGGCGCTGGGGATGGCTCTGTGGCCTCTGTCTCAGGCGCTAGAGTGGCTCTGGTCGCAACATGGCGACGCCCAGGATGGGCAGAGCATCGCCCCCTGGTGGACAGAGCATCGCCCCTGGTGGGCGTGCCGGGTGGATCCCGGTCGGGCGCATGCGGGAGTCTGCCTGACTGTCTCTCCCCGTTTCCAGCTTCAGAAAAATGAAAAAAAAAAAAAAAAATCAAAACATAATGAAAAACAGAAATTTAAATTCCAAATAATTTTAATACAGATTTTTCTATATTAATTTATTATTTTAATTTAGTGTGATCCTTGCGCTTGCTGCTTGCTGCACAGATATTTTATATTAGGTTCCAATTTGGTTAGCTTTAGTCTCAAGTCTCCACGTTGTGTTATATCTAGCCGATTTCTTTTTTTTACCAGTAAATCATTTACAGCACTAAATCCACATTCAGCTAAAAATGAAGATGGAAACGGTAGCAATAGGTTTCTTGCACATTTGGTTGAATTTGGGTATTTGATTTCTGTTTCCTCACAAAGCCATGCCATCGCTCCTTTGATATTAAATAAAGCTAACTGACTCATCATTTTGCAATTCTGCGAGTTCTTCTTGATACTGCATATTTGATATATCAGACAAATCCACTAACATTGGCTGCATCATCCATGTTGGGAAATCAATTTGTTTTAAATCAGAAAATCTTTCTTTTAAATCAGCCGATAGAATATTCAAATGATTGACAATAACAAGTAAAGCGGTATCAGTTACTTCACATTTTTGGAGCCAATGAAACTGTTTAAAGTTTTTGTTGTTAATATGTTTTTGTCATAACTCAATATTGGTAATGAAACCAAATATCTTTGCTTTTGCATCGACAAGAGTTTTATTTGTTCCTTGAAGTTGCTTATTTAATATATTTAGTTTTTCAAAGATATTGGCTAAATAACTCACAAATGCTTTACCATCTATTGTTAACAGATACTTCATTTCAGGTTTGTCGCTTAAAAAATCACTAAGAGTATCAAACAGTTCCATAAACCTTTTCAAACAGTTTCCTTTAGATAGCCATCTTACTTCAATAGGAAGTAAAAGTCTCACATGGTCTTCATTTTGTTCTTCACAAAATAGCTTGAAAAGACGCTCACATTTGGCACTAGCTTTAATAGCATTAACACACTTTATTACTGTATGTAATACTTCATTCAGAACAGGTGAGATGTTTTTAGCTACCAAGTTTTCCCTATGAATAACACAATGCACAAGAATCATTTCTGGATTCGCATCTTTCATCAATTTTAAGCAGCCATTTTTCTTGCCCATCATATTGGGAGCACCATCTGCAGCACAAGAAGTTCTATTTTTCATTGGTATATCATTGACATACATCTAAGTAGTTTTTTAGCTTATTATATATATCTTTGGAGGTAGTGGTGCTTTCTAATCTTTTACAGAACAACATTTCTTCAGCAAAATGTCCTTTATCAATATATCTTACGTAAGTTATCAATACTGCCTCACTGTCTCTCAAAGTTGATTCATCCATTTGCAAGGAGAATTTTCTTGTTTTCAGCTTTTCAATAAGTTGTTTTTCAATATCCTCACTCATTTCGTCTATTCTTCTGCTAACAGTATTGTCACTGAGTGGCATAGCTTTTACATCTTTGTCATCTTTTTCAAGAACCGTTTTAAGAAATGCTGATATTGATGATTTTATTAAATTCTCTCCTATAGTGTGATTTTTCTCCAGTTTTAGCAATGAATAAAGAAATTTGATAACGCCTCAAGAACACGATTATTAGTTGAAGTATGAGCAGTAAATAGAGACTTTGATGTTGTTCTTTTTTCAAAAATTTTCTTTAAAGTTTTAAAGTAACTCAAATCTGAATTAATATGAGCACTATGTTTCGCCTTCAAATTCGCCTCAAGACGACCTCGTTTCATTGATTCGTTGGTCAAGCATTGCTGGCATAAAAGACAAAAAGGAATCCGCTCATCGTGAACAGTGGGTATGAACCCAAATTTTAAATATTCCTCCGAATATTGACGAGTTTTTTCTTGCTTGCACCACTCATTTTACTATGGGCTATAAGAAATAAAAATAAGATCAATTAAAAATTAATATTAAAATATGTGTTAAAATATATTCAATGTGACATAGAGTAAACGTATACTAAAAATTCATATTTATTTAAATGTATATAGCACATTTACTACACTACCACCACAAATCAAAAGGTATCTATATTTTTTCCACTTGACAAAATTTTCTGGAAAGTTATGCTTCTAAAATTAAAATTGTCGTGCATGCACTATTATAGCCCCAATAATATTTATAAAATATTAGTGCTTTCTAGCCCCGATGCAAGAAGTACTTAATAAAGAGTTTAATATTGATAAAAATAAAATCAAATACTTACCAATTATATCTATACAATATATATGTATATTTATTAAATCAACGAGCTTTTACAACAGTTTTGACTGACACTTATTTCAAATTAACACCAACTGAATGATGTGAAACACTACAGAAGTTACGATGGGCCAATTAGGTGAGAATAACTGCGTTGTTTAGCGAGTTTTTAAAACGTCCGGGGTCCCCCGCGGCAGACGGCACGCTCCGCGGTGAACCCAGGATGAAGTTTACTTGACAACGCCAATCACCCAGTTGATATTTTGGTCTCGTCAAACGAACTTACACTTAATAATTATTTACCGCAATTATTTAAGAATTACATTTTTTGTTAAATTTGGCACCGATATCTAGCATTGCATTTAAATGGCCCGGGGCGAAAGAGTTGTGTCAAGTCCATTTTCAAATTGCCCCCCTTAACTATTGAATTGCCCCCCTGTGGGGCGTGGGACCCATGTTGGGAAACACCGGTTTAGAGCATAATCCTGAAGTGCAGAGGTTGTCAGTTCAGCCCCTGGCCAGGGCACATACAGGAACAGATTGATGTTCCCGTCTCTCTCTCTCTCAAATCAATAAAGCAAACATTAAAATAGCATTTAAAAAATAAATAAAAATTAAGTTATATATATATACATACATATATGTATATGTTACAGAAACTGGGGAGAGAGTGAGGGGATCAAGAAATATCACTTTAGTTCATTGCTTGCTTGTTGCATGTACCTTGACCAGGCAAGCCCAGGGTTTTGAACCAGCAACCTTAGTGTTTCAGGTCAGCCCCCTATCTACTGTGCCACCACAGGCCAGGCATGAATAAAATTTTTATAAGTATTTGTAGACAGGTCTTTATGTGGGTATGTTTTTATTTCCTTGGGTAAAATTTAGAATTGGAATTTCTTGTTTGCATCATAAATGTATGTTACCCTGGCTGTACCATTTTGCTGCATTCCCTCCAGCAGTGTATGAGAGTTTGGGGGTTTTTTTTTGTTTTTTTTTACAGAGAGAGAGTCAGACAGAGGGATAGATAGGGACAGACAGGAACGGAGAGAGATGAGAAGCATCATTCATCAGTTTTTCGTTGTGACATCTTAGTTGTTCATTGATTGCTTTCTCATATGTGCCTTGACCATGGGCCTTCAACAGACCGAGTAACCCCTTGCTCAAGCCAGCAACCTTGGGTCCAAGCTGGTGAGCTTTCTCAAACCAGATGAGCCCACGCTCAAGCTGGCGAGCTCGGGGTCTTGAACCTGGGTCCTCCGCATCCCAGTCCGACACTATCCACTGCGCCACCGCCTGGTCAGGCATATGAGAGTTCTAGTTGGTTCACATCCTCACAAATTTGGGTAATGTTATTATTTACCATTGACTTTCTAGTTTGAGTGAAGGAGTATATCATGGTTTTAATTTTTATTTCTCTGATGACTGATGAGGAGCATCATTTCCTATGCTTATTAGCCATTTGTATACAGTATCTCTTTTGTTAAAATTTCAGTTTAAGTCTTTTGCAGATATTAAAAATTAGGTAGTTTGCCTTATTATTTTTATTGATTTTAGAAAGAGAGGAATGGAGAGAGAAACATCTATTTGTTGTTCCACTTATTTATGCATTCATTGGTTGATTCTTGCATGTGTTCTGACCAGGAATTGAACCCACAACCTTAGCATATGGGGATGACACTAACCCACTGGGCTACCCAGCAAGGGCCAGTTTTCCTTATAGTTGAAAAGTAAAAATTCTTTATATTTTGCATATTGGTCCTGTTAGGCACAAATCGCAAGTATTTTTCCCCCACTTCTTTAGCATTCTTGTTCACTTTTTTAAATGATGTTTTATAGAGCTGAAGTTTTAAATGTTGATATGTGGTTTATCAGGTTTTTTTTTTAATGGTTAGTAATTTTTGTCTTCTTACAATTCTATGCCCAACCCAAGTTTGCTAAGATTTTCTCCTATTTTTTCTTTCTGTATTGTCATTGTTAAGCTTTTAAGTACTTTTTGTATGAGATAAGTTATAATCAACTGTATTTGAGGTTCATGTCTTTAATCATATGTGGAAGCACTATTTATTGAAACAAGTTCTTTCCCATTATATTACTATGCCATTTTTGAGGAAAATCAGTTGAACATACATGTATAGTTCAGTTTCTGTACTCTATTTTTTATTGATCTATCCGTTCAGTACTGTCTATACATTAATTCTAGTGTTTTAAGAAAATTTGAAATTGGACAGTTTTGTTCTTTTTCAATATTGTTTTGGCTCTTTAAAGTCATTTGCATTTCTTTATAAATTTGAGAATCAGCTTGTCAGTTTATACACAAAAACCTGTGTGATTTTTATTGGAATTGCATTGAATCTGGAACCAGTTTGGGGAGGATGATCTTAATAACATTGACTATTCCTATCTATGAACATGTTTTATCTCCCACTTATTTAGGTCGTTAATTTCTCAGCACACTTTAATTGTAGTGGTATTGTACAATTTTTGAGAAGTAAGTGGTGTTTTTAAATTTCCAATTGTTAGTTGCTAGTATATTGAATACAGTTGAGTTGTGTATTAATTGTATGTCATTATCTTACTAAATTCAATTATTAAACCTAGTTGTTTTTTTAGACCATTATGTTGCCTAAACAGGTAGTTACACTTCTTTCTTGCCATTTTTTATAATTGTCATTCTTTTCCCATTGTTGCACTACCTAGACTAGGCGTCCTGCGGGCCACATGTGGCGCCCTGAGGCCATTTATCCGGCTCCAAGGCCCCCCCCCCCCCTGCACTTCTGGAAGGGGCAACTCTTTCAGTGGTGGTCAGTGAGAGGAGCACTGTATGTGGCAGCCCTTCAACGGTCTGAGGGACAGTGAACTGGCCTCCTATGTAAAAAGTTTGGGAACCCCTGACTTAGACTATCCAGTACAATATTGAATAGTTTAATTTCAGTATTAAATGAGAGAGGATATTAATTGCCTCATTCGTTATCTTAGGAAAACATTCATTCGTTTACTATTAATATGTTAGCTGTTAGTTTTTTATAGATGCCCATTATCAAAAGAAGTTTCAGTCCTGTGTAATTATACAGTGTGTTTGTAAAGTCATGGTGCACTTTTGACCAGTCACAGGAAAGCAACAAAAGACGATAGAAATGTGAAATCTGCACCAAATAAAAGGAAAGCTCTCCCAGTTTCATACCTATTCATAGTGCAGTTCGATGTGGGCTGACACACAGATTTTTTAGGGCTCCTTAGGTAGCTATCCCGTATAGCCTCTACAGCAGGGGTCCCCAAACTATGGCCAGATGGCCACATGCGGCCCCCTGAGGCCATTTATCTGGCCCCCGCCGCTCTTCCGGAAGGGGCACCTCTTTCATTGGTGGTCAGTGAGAGGAGCATAGTTCCCATTGAAATACTGGTCAGTTTGTTGATTTAAATTTACTTGTTTTTTATTTTAAATATTGTATTTGTTCCCATTTTGGTTTTTTACTTTAAAATAAGATAATGTGCAGTGTGCATAGGGATTTTTTCATAGTTTTTTTTTATAGTCCGGCCCTCCAACGGTCTGAGGGACAGTGAACTGGCCCCCTGTGTAAAAAGCAGGGGTCTGTAGACTCCTGCTCTACAGACTCGTCACTGACTGATGGCCTACCAAAACGGGGTTTCTCCACCAAACTGCTGGTTTCCTTCAACTGCTTATCCCAACGAGTAATGTTATTCCTATGTGGTGGCACTTTGTTATAAACGCGCCGATATTCATGTTGCACTTTGGTCACAGATTCGAATTTAGCGAGCCACAGAACACACTGAACTTTCCTCTGTACCGTCCACATCTCGACTGGCATGGCCGTGGGCTGCTCCGCTGTATACACGGTGTTATGTCATCAGGCGCACAGGCGCACAGGCTGCCACATTACCCTACAGAAACTGGGAGGGTTTTCCTTTTATTTGGTGCAGATTTCACATTTCTATTGTCTTTTGTTGCTTTCCTGTGACTGGTCAAAAGTGCACCATGACTTTACAGACACACCGTATTAACCAGTGTCATCCCAGTAAATTAACTTTAAAAATGTTTTCTTCTATTCCTAGTGTGCTGAGGGTTTTTATCATAAATGGATGGTGAATTTGGTGAAATTATTTTTCTGTACACTATTTGTAAAAATGATCATTTGATTTTTCATTTTATCCTTTAATATAGTGAATTACATTGATTTCCAGATGTTAAACCAATAAACCACTCTTGGGTTATACCCCTACTTGGTTATTCTTTTCATATGTCTGAATTTGATTTGCAAATATTTTAAGAATTTTTTAGTGTTCATGAGAAATATTAGTGATACAGTTTTCTTGTAATATTGGCCTCAAAATTTGATGAGATAGTCCCTTTATCTCTGTTTTCTGAAAGAGTGTTTGTAAAATTAATATTCTTTCTTAAATATTTGACAGAATTCACCAATGAATGCATCTGGGAATGGAGTTCTTTTCTTTCTTTCTGTCTTTCTCTTCCCTCCCTCCCTCCCTCCCTCCCTCCCTCCCTCCCTCCCTCCCTCCTTCCTTCCTTCCTTCCTTCCTTCCTTCCTTCCTTCTTCTGTTATCCCTTTTTTTCTTTTTCTTCTCTTTCTCTCTCTTTTTTTTTTTTTTTTTATTTATGTGCCTTGACCGCAGGCCTTTAGCAGACCGAGTAACCCCTTGCTCGAGCCAGGGACGTTGGGCTCAAGCTGGTGAGCTTTTGCTCAAACCAGATGAGCCCTCGCTCAAGCTGGTGACCTCGGGGTTTCGAACCTGGGCCCTCCGCATCCCAGTCCAACGCTCTATCCACTGCTCCACCGCCTGGTCAGGCTCTTCTCTTTTTTTTAAAAATGAGTTTTCTTTATGGCAAGGTTTTTGATTAGGAATTTAATGTCTCTAATAGATACAAGGCTGTTCAGATTTTTTATTTCTTGTCAAATTCTATTTTGGTAAATTGAAGAAAATTGTCAGTTTCATCTGATTGGGACATTTAGTGGCATAAATTAGTTCATAGCAGTCCTGTCCTTTTAAGGTTTTCAGAAGATGAATGATATTCCCTCTATTCCTATTTGTAATTCATAGTTTTTCCTTTTTTGGGTCACTATTAAAAAGGACTTATCAACTAATTTTTGGCTTTGTTCTATTTATTCTTTGTTTTTGCTTTAAAGTATAGGGGTTTTTTCCCTCTAAGCTACCTCAAATTTTGTGGGTTTTTTTTTTTCATTACTGTTCCATTAAAATATTCAAAAATTTCTCTTGTGTCCCCCCCACCCTCCACATGACCTATGGATTGTTTAGAAGTGTGTTCATTTAAAGGTATATAGTTTCTGAATAGCTTGTTCCATTATAGTAAAAAAAAAACTACTATGTAAGATTCAAATCTTTTGAAGTTTATTGACATTTTCTGTCCTAGCAAATCATCTACCTTGCTGAATGTTCCACATGCTTTGGAAAAGAATTTAAATTCTGTATTGACTGGGCGCAATATTCTGTAAATGTCAATTAGGACAAGTTGGTTGATAGTGTTGTAAAATCTATACAGTGGTGGTACCTTAAGATACGAACAGACTAACATACAAATTTTTTAAGATATGAGCTGTGACTTGGTCCGTATTTTTGTTTGAGTCTGAGCGAAATTCTGAGATACGAGTCGTGATTTGGGAAGCTGCCAAGTTGGTGCTTTGGCGCATGGATCCAGTATTGGCAGTTTGATATACGAGTTGACTGATTTACAAGCTCGGTTACAGAATGAATTCAATTCATATCTCAAGGTACCACTGTATTCTTACTGGGGTTTTTTTGTTGTTCTATCAGTTATAGAGATGAATGTTAAAATCTTCAGGCATGATTATTGATTTATCCCTAATTAACCTGTTGTTGTTTTTTTTAATTTAGAAATTAGATTTAATGGGGAGACATTGGTCAATAAGAATACATAGGTTTCAGGCAAACATCTCTATAGGATTTAAACTGTTGATTGTGTTGTGTGCCTATCACCCAAAGTCGTATCATTTCTGTCACCATATATTTGTCCCTCTTTACTCCCCTTGACCCCCCTTCCCCTGGTAACCACTTCACTTTTGTCTGTGTTCATGAGTCTATTTTTATATCCTACCTGTGTGTGAAATCATATAGTTCTTAGCTTTTTCTGATGTATTTATCCTTAGCATAATGTTCTCACTTAGCATAATTGTTCTCAAAGTCGGTCCATGTTGTTGTGAATGGCAATATATCATCATTTCTTATGGATGAGTAGTATTCCATTGTGTGTGTGTGTGTGTGTATCACATTTTCTTTATCCAATCCTCTGTTGAGGGACACTTCGGTTGTTTCCATGTCTTGACTACTAAATGATGCGATGAACATGGGGGGTGCATGTGAAATATAGAAAAAGGTTTTTTTTAGCAAATAGGTAATTTAAAGGCTTTTAGCAAAAGTAACTTCATTTAGCTTCTCTCATCTTAAACTACCTCAGAAATTACTTAGGTTTAAAACTCCCTACCCCAGCCTTGCCAAATTATTGTGGTGTCAGGGATAGGTTGTAAATCCTAGAATGTTTAGGAATATTTTTGTTAGATAGGCGAAACATTTATCACTATTGTAGTCTTAGTGTGTAGAAATGTTTTTTCCTTCTAATGGATCCTATAGATAACCATTGTAACAAGACAGTAAAATTTAATGAGCATATAATACAAAGTGGCCTTGGTGCTTGAGAATCACCAATTGCAATAAATCCATACTTCAAGTAGAACTCCTAGTATTGTCTGTTAAATGAAGCTGCCTTTTTCTTCGAGGTCGTAGGTTCTTCTTCTGTCTCACTGGCCCTATTCCACTTCGCAAAACAACTTTCAATGGAATTTTGTTTTCCACTCATTTTGCTAGTTTAAGGGTTTAATTTTAGCGGCAGCGTATCACGAGACCGAGACAAGCGTCAAGAGTGAGTCTTAGACGAATGTAACAGAGGGAATCTGGTCATTTTTTAAAAATAAAACATCGTTCAGACTTAAGTATAAACAAAATGGAAATAATATGTTACTTATTCTTTTTCTGCGGACCGGTACCAAATGGCCCATGGACTGGTACTGGCCCGCGGCCCAGGGTTTGGGAACCACTGCAGTAGAAGGAATGCTGGGTTATATGGTAGCTCTATTCTTAATGTTTTGAGAAACCATTGTACTGGCTTTCATAATAGTTGTACCAGTTTACATTCCCACCAGCAGTGAGTGAAGGTTCCTTTTTCTCCACAGCCTCTCAACACTTGTTATTACCTGTCTTGTTTATAATAGCCAATCTAATGGGTGTGAGGTGGTCTTTTGTCATTTTGATTTGTATTTCTCTAATAGCTAGCAAAGGTGAGCATCTTTTCATATATCTATTTGTTGTTTGTATGTCTTCATGAGAGAAGTGTTCAGATTCACTTATTTTTAAATTTGGATTGTTTGCTTGTTTGTTGTTGAGCTTTGTGAGTTCTTTATATATTTTAAGTATTAAGGTTTTGTCAGAGTTGTTTGTGCCTATCAACTCCCATTTGGTTGGCTGGTTAGTTTTGGCTGCAGGTGTTTTGAAGCTTTGTCTTACAGCTGAATTGCCTCTCCTTTTAAACAGTGAAATGTCCTTCTTTATCTCATACTACTTCTTCATTAAGTCTCTGTTGTCTTATATTATTAATAAAGCTACACCAATTTTCTGTCTTTGGGTTTGAATGATGTATTTTTCCATTCTTTTATCTTTTTTAGTTTAAGTGTGTCTGCTGTAGACAATGTGTAGTTGGGTCTAGCTTTCTTATCCAAGCTGTACATTTTTGCTTTTAATTGTTTAATCTTATTTACATTGAAGTTATTATTAGTATGGTGGAGTTTAAGACTACCATCTTTTTGTTTTCTTTTTGTTCCTGTTGGGTTTCTAGTATCTTTGCCTTTCTCTCCATCCCTTAGCAGTTCCTCTCTGGTTAGCTTTCGGAGGTTTTACCCTGTACACATGTGATAATTTTTAGCCAAGGATGTGAAGACTTCTGGCACCTGTCCCCTGTGCAACTCACCTGTCCTCTGTGCAGCTCACACCTCTCCAGTGCTTGTATTGTTTCATAGCCACAATCTCTGGCTTAGCTATGTTTTGCCTTGGCTCTAGCTTTCTACACAGCAGTCACTAAACAGTCCCGAGTTAGAGAAATTAGGAAGTCATTTTAGTGGCGCATCTCCCGAGTTTCCCCTTTTTCAGGAATCAAGGGACTTATTGTCCAATGACTGAAAACCGTTGCCTCATCTATTCTTTCCAGTTCATAGAATTATTCATGGCAGGCAAGCTTTTCTAGATAGTACTCTGTCCTGGTGAAAAGTTGATGTTGGAAGACCAGTTTTAAATTGCATTGCATCTTTTTTTAGATGTGGATAATTTGAAAACTTTGGTTCTTAGATCTCTACATTTTTGTCTTTTTAATTTTTCTTAACAATCTCACCAAGTTAAACTATCTCCTAAATGTATGGATCTCTCCTTTCTTCCTGGAACCCTGACCTTTTCTCAAATTTTACTCCTCCATTTTCAAGTACACACTATAAAGTTAGTCTCCAAAATGGGATATGTGCCACATTCTGAGGTAAAATATACTCCATTGATGTGAAGGAAAACATTAGAACTTCTTCGCATATATTTTTTTTTCTTTCCTCTCTTTCTATTTTTTTATATAAATAAACTTTTATTAATGTTAATGGGGTGACATCAATAAATCAGGGTACATATATTCAAAGAAAACATGTCCAGGTTATCTTGTCATTCAATTATGTTGCATACCCATCACCCAAAGTCAGATTGTCCTCTGTCACCCTCTACCTAGTTTTCTTTGTGCCCCTTCCCTTCTCCCCTCCCCCCCCCCAAGCACCACACTCTTGTCCATGTCTCTTAGTCTCGTTTTTATGTCCCACCAATGTATGGAATCATGTAGTTCTTGTTTTTTTCTGATTTACTTATTTTACTCATATAATGTTATCAAGATCCCACCATTTTGTTGTAAATGATCCGATGTCATCATTTCTTATGGCTGAGTAGTATTCCATAGTGTATATGTGCCACATCTTCTTTATCCAGTCTTCTATTGAAGGGCTTTTTGGTTGTTTCCATGTCTTGGCCACTGTAAACAATGCTGCAGTGAACATGGGGCTACATGTGTCTTTAAGTGTCAATGTTTCTGAGTTTTTGGGGTATATACCCAGTAGAGGGATTGCTGGGTCATAAGGTAGTTCTATTTGCAGCTTTTTGAGGAACCACCATACTTTCTTCCATAATGGTTGTACTACTCTACATTCCCACCAACAGTGAATGAGGGTTCCTTTTTCTCCACAGCCTCTCCAACATTTGCTATTACCTGTCTTGTTGATAATAGCTAATCTAACAGGTGTGAGGTGGTATCTCATTGTAGTTTTGATTTGCATTTCTCTAATAACTAATGAAGATGAGCATTTTTTCATATATCTGTTGGCCATTTGTATTTCTTCCTGGGAGAAGTGAATGTTCATGTCCTCTTCCCAGTTTTTTATTGGATTGTTTGTTTGTTTGTTGTTGAGTTTTATGAGTTCTTTGTATATTTTGGATATTAGGCCCTTATCTGAGCTGTTGTTTGAAAATATCATTTCCCGTTTAGTTGGTTGTCTGTTTATTTTGTTGTCAGTTTCTCTTGCTGAGCAAAAACTTCTTAGTCTGAATGTAGTCCCATTCATTTATCTTTGCCTTCACTTCTCTTGCCTTTGGAGTCAAATTCATAAAATGCTCTTTAAACCCAAGGTTCATGAGTTTAGTACCTATGTCTTCTTCTATGTACTTTATTGTTTCAGGTCTTATATTTAGGTCTTTGATCCATTTTGAATTAATTTTAGTACAAGGGGACAAGCTGTAGTCGAGTTTCATTCTTTTGTAGTTTTCCCAGCACCATTTGTTGAAGAGGCTTTCTTTTCTCCATTGTGTGTTGTTGGCCCCCTTATCGAATATTGTTTGACCATAAATATGTAGTTTTATTTCTGGGTTTTCTATTCTGTTCCATTGGTCTGAGTGTCTATTTTTCTGCCAATACCATGCTGTTTTGATTGTCATGGCCCTATAATATAGTTTGAAGTCAGGTATTGTAATGCTCTCAGCTTCATTCTTTTTCCTTAGGATTGCTTTGGCTATTTGGGGGTTTTTATAGTTCCATATAAATCTGATGATTTTTTTGTTCCATTTCTTTAAAAAATGTCATAGGAATTTTGATGGGAATTGCATTAATTTATAAATTGCTTTGGGTAATATAGCCATTTTGATTACATTTATTCTTCCTATCCAAGAACAAGGAATATTTTTCCATCTTATTGTATCTTTTTTGATTTCCCTTAACAATGCTTTGTAGTTTTCGTTATATAGGTCCTTTACATTCTTTGTTATGTTTATTCCTAGGTATTTTATTTTTTTTTGTTGCAATCGTGAAGGGGATTATTTTTTGAATTTGTTTTCTAATGTTTCATTGGTGGCATATAGAAAGGCTATGGACTTTTGTATATTAATTTTGTATCCTGCGACCTTACTGTATTGGTTTATTGTTTCTAGTAATCTTTTTGTGGAGTCTTCGGGGTTTTCGATGTATAGGATCATATCATCTGCAAAAAGTGATACCTTTACTTCTTCTTTTCCAATACGGATGCCTTTTATTTCTTTCTCTTGTCTGATTGCTCTGGCTAGAACTTCTAGCACCACGTTAAATAAGAGTGGAGAAAGTGGACAACCCTGTCTTGTTCCTGATTTAAGGGAGAAAGTCCTCAGTATTATGCCATTTAATATGATGTTGGCTGATGGTTTATCATATATGGCCTTTATCATGTTGAGATATTTTCCTTCTATACCCATTTTGTTGAGTGTCTTAAAGATAAAGTTGTGTTGTATTTTATCGATGCCTTTTCTGCATCTATTGATTAAGATCATGTGGTTTTTGTTCTTTGTTTTCTTGATATGGTGTATTACATTAACCGTTTTACATATGTTGAACCATCCTTGAGATTCTGGGATGAATCCCACTTGATCATGATGTATTATTTTTTTAATATGTTGTTGTATTCGATTTGCTAGTATTTTGTTTAGTATTTTAGCATCTGTATTCATTAGAGATATTGGTCTGTAGTTTTCTTTTCTTGTGCCGTCCTTGCCAGGTTTCGGTATGACGGTTATGTTGGCCTTATAAAATGTGTTTGGAAGTATAGCTTCTTCTTCAATTTTTTGGAAGACTTTGAGTAGAATAGGAACCAAGTCTTCTTTGAATGTTTGATAGAATTCACTAGTATAACTGTCTAGGCCTGGACTTCTATTTTTGGGGAGGTTTTTAATAGTTTTTTCTATTTCCTCCCTGCTAATTAGTCTGTTTAGGCTTTCTGCCTCTTCATGACTCAGTCTACGAAGGTTGTATTATTCTAGGAATTGATCCATTTCTTCTAGATTGTTAAATTTGGTGGCATATAATTTTTCGTAGTATTCTACAATAATTCTTTGTATATCTATGATGTCTTGGTGATTTCTCCTCTTTCATTTTGGATTTTATTTATATGAGTCCTTTTTTTTTCCCCTTGGTGAATCTTGCCAAGGGTTTGTCAGTTTTGTTGATCTTTTCAAAGAACCAGCTCCTTGTTTTATTAATTTTTTCTATAGTTTTTCTGTTATCTATTTCATTTATTTCTGCTTTGATTTTTATTATTTCCTTTCTTAGGCTGGTTTTGGGTTGTCTTTGTTCTTTTTCTACTAGTTCCTTAAGGTGTGAAGTTAAGTGGTTCACTTGGGCTCTCTCTTGTTTGTTCATATAGGGCTGAAGTGATATGAACTTCCCTCTTATCACTGCTTTTGCTGCATCCCATAGATTCTGATATGTCGTATTGTCATTTTCATTTGTCTGTATATATCTTTTTATCTCTACGCTTATTTCTTCTTTGACCCATTCATTTTTTAAAAGTATGTTGTTTAGTTTTCACATTTTTGTGGGGTTTTTTTCCCTCTTTTTTGCAGTTGAATTCTAGTTTCAAGGCTTTATGATCAGAAAATATGCTTGGTACAATTTCGATTTTTCTGAATTTGCTGATGTTATTTTTGTGGCCCAACATATGGTCAATTCTTGAGAATGTTCCATGTACACTAGAGAAAAATGTATACTCTGTTGCTTTGGAATGAAGTGTCTTGTAGATGTCTATCATATCCAGGTGCTCTAGTGTTTCATTTAAGGCCAATATATCTTTATTGATTTTCTGTTTGGATGAACGATCTAGAGCCATCAGCAGTGTATTGAGGTCTCCAAGTATGATTGTATTTTTGTCAGTTTTTGTTTTTAGGTCAATAAGTTGTCTTATATATTTTGGTGCTCCTTGGTTTGGTGCATATATATTAAGGATTGTTATGTCTTCTTGATTTAGTGTCCCCTAAATCATTATGAAATGACCATTTTTGTCTCTGAGTACTTTTTCTGTGTTGTAGTCAGCATTATTAGATATGAATATTGCTACACCTGCTTTTTTTGGGATGTTATTTGCTTGGAGTATTGTTTTCCAGCCTTTCACTTTGAATTTGTTTTTATCCTTGTTGCTTAGATGTGTTTCTTGTAGGTAGCATACAGTTGGATTTTCTTTTTTAAATCATTCTGCTACTCTGTGTCTTTTTATTGGTGAGTTTAATCCGTTTACATTTAGTGTAATTATTGACACTTGTGGGTTCCCTATTGCCATTTTATAAATTGCTTTCTGTGAGTTTTGTATCTTGTTTGATTTTTCTCTTTTGTTTTTCTATCATTTGTTTTCCTTTGTATTCCATACTTCTTTCCTCTGTTGCTACCTTTTTTAAGTCATGTGCTTCTATGGTGGTTTTTTCAAGGGTGGTTATCATTAAGTAATGAAAAGGGTACCTACCATATTCATTGTAGTACCCTATCTTATGAGTGTTTCTGCACTTCATTGTCCTTTGCTACTGTTAATCTCAGTCCTCTCCCCCTCTTTTTGCTTTTGTTGTCACAGTTTTAAATTTGGTTTTATTTTGTCCTTGGTGGAGCTTTTACTTGTGGTTTTGTTTTGTTCTTTGTATCTGGTTGGAAAACCCCCTTTAGTATTTCCTGGAGTGGGGGTTTTCTGATGATAAATTCCCTCATCTTTTCTGTATCTGTGAATGTTTTTATTTCTCCTTCGTATTTGAAGGATAGCTTTGCTTATCTTCTATGTCACTAATCCTACCTTCTCTCTGGCCTGTTCTATTAGCTAAGCTTGTTACCTCGTTTTTCAGTTCATGAATTGAGTTTTTCATGTCTGTTTGATTTGTTTTTATAGTTTCAACTTCCTTGGTAATATATTCTTTGTGTTCGTTGAGTTGTTTTCTGAGCTCCCTAAATTGCCTTTCTGTGTTTTCTTGTGTATCTCTGAGTATTTTTAGGATTTCTATTTTAAATTCTCTGTCATTTAGCTCCAAGGTTTCCAATATATTAAATTTTTTCTCCATAGATTTTTCCACATCTATCTGTGCTACTTCTCTATCTTTTGTATCCATGATATTCGATTTCCTTTTTCTTTCTTTTTTTTTTTTTACAGAGACTGAGAGTGAGTCAGAGAGAGGGATAGACAGGGACAGACAGACAGGAACGGAGAGAGATGAGAAGCATCAATCATTAGTTTTTCATTGCGCGTTGCAACACCTTAGTTGTTCATTGATTGCTTTTCTCATCAATGCGGGCCTTCAGCAGACCGAGTAACTCCTTGCTGGAGCCAGCAACTTTGGGTTCAAGCTGGTGGGCTTTTGCTCAAACCAGATGAGCCTGCGCTCAGGCTGGTGACCTCGGAGTCTCGAACCTGGGTCCTTTGCATCCCAGTCCGATGTTCTATCCACTGCGCCACCGCCTGGTCAAGCATCGATTTCCTTTTTCTTAATCTGGGGGTGGTTTCTTGATAGCACTAATGAGAATTAATAAAGAATAAAAAGTAAAAAAAAAAATGGAAAAATTATTTGGAAAAAAACACAATAATTTCCCCCCTTTTTTTTTCTTCTCTTCCCCTTCTCTCCCCTCCTCCTTAGGAAAATATCATGATAAACTGTGAATTATATTATGCTAATTGGAACAAAAACTGCCTATAATGGAGGGCCTGAGTTGGGGGGAAGTGTTCAAGGGACAAGAAACGGAAGTAGGGACCCACAAAATGCAAAAAAGGAAAAAATTTGGATCAAGTACAAAATAATTTGTAAGTGATGGTTGACTAAGATATAATGAGAGGAATAAGAGGGAAACAGGAAAAAGGAAAAATAACTATTGTATTAAGTGGAGCAAAAACTAAATAGAATGGAGATCCTAGATTGGGAGGAATGCTGATGAGTTAAGAAGCAAAGTAAAAAGCACCCAAAATGCCACACACACAAAAAAACTTGAGTCCCAAATTAAATAATTTGTTCGTGATTGAGGATTGAATGAGAGGAAAAGTAAAAGGAGAAAAGAAGAAACTAATAGAGAGGGAGAAATAAGAAAAAAGGGAAAAGGAAAAGAAGAAAGAAGAAAAAAAGCAAAGAGAGAGTTATGGGTTTTGGAGTGTAACCCTCATGGAGAGTAAGGGAGAAGAAAAGAAATAAAATGTAACACTTACGGGTAGTGTAGTTCAAGAAGAGGAAAGGCCCTGGCCGGTTGGCTCAGCGGTAGAGCGTCGGCCTAGCGTGCGGAGGACCCGGGTTCGATTCCCGGCCAGGGCACACAGGAGAAGCGCCCATTTGCTTCTCCACCCCTCCGCCGCGCTTTCCCTCTCTGTCTCTCTCTTCCCCTCCCGCAGCCAAGGCTCCATTGGAGCAAAGATGGCCCGGGCGCTGGGGATGGCTCTATGGCCTCTGCCCCAGGCGCTAGAGTGGCTCTGGTCGCAACATGGCGACACCCAGGATGGGCAGAGCATCGCCCCCTGGTGGGCAGAGCGTCGCCCCTGGTGGGCGTGCCGGGTGGATCCCGGTCGGGCGCATGCGGGAGTCTGTCTGACTGTCTCTCCCTGTTTCTAGCTTCAGAAAAATGAAAAAAAAAAAAAAAAAAAAAAAAAAAAAAAAAAAAAAAAGAAGAGGAAAGAATAAGACAGGCAGAGAATAAAAGGACCAAGGTGGAGGAAATAGGAATAATAATAATAAAGGCAAGAAGATGAAAGAAACAAAAATAAATAGTGTAACAAGTTATAGTTTGTGGATTTTTCTTGATTTTGAGAGGTTAACTTCTTCCCTTTTCTTTCCTCTCCCTCTTCCTGGTCGGTGACTCTGTACCCCAGGCTCTGCCCCTGTGGCACGCTTAGGTGTAGAGATTTGCAGTTGATGAGACTTGACGGCAATGTCATATATTAGGCTTCAGTCTTGTTGGTAGTCAAGGCTTGTTAGCATTTGCAGGCTCCGACAATGAGAGAGTCCATTTTCCCAGAGCCTCTCTCCTAGTCTCTCCTTCCTAAATTAGCAGCCTGATGATCCAGCTATGAGGCTTCCGCTGCCTCTGCCTGGGGAGTAAGAGGCTCAAAGAGCTGGCAAATCCCCACTCTATCCCCACTCAGTGCAGGACTCTGGGTAAGGCTCTGGCAGTCAGAGCCGCCAGCGTAGTAACGCGGGGCTGGGAGCCAATTGCTCTCAGGGTGACTTTCTATGAGCCTCCAGGCCTGTTCAGCAGGCCTAGCACTCTGTGGGACCACTCTCCCCCGGCTCTCTGCACTTTGTAACCTGTTTTGGCTAGGAAGAAGATGCCCTAGTCGCTGCCTGCAGTACAGGAGGTCTTAACATCTGCCAAGTCCCTCTTTTTAGCATATATCTCTGAGTATGAAAGGTCTACCAATCAGAAGTTGCCCCCACCCCTTTAGCAAGAGGCACTAAAATATGTCACGCCTCTTGTCTTAGATTGCTGAACTGAGAGAGATCTTGTCAGTTAGAGCCACATAGGTCAGTTGGGAGGTGAGCAGACTGTGGGTTAAGCTAATTTCAGCGATTGGATCCTCCAATCTGCTTCAGAAAGGACTGCAAGCTGCCGTGCGCCCCTCCCCTGATGCTTGATTGTTAGCTTGAATGGCTGGGTGGGGGCCCCGCCCTGTCCAGAGAAGCTCGGGCGTAGGGAAGTTCGCTTTGGCGCACTCCCCGTGCACCGCTGGCAGCTGCTGCTCGTGGTGCAGGTGATTGCTCACAGCGCAGTCCTTTGCTCGTGTGGGCTGATTAACCACAGGCACACTCTTTCCTCGACTTGAATGAACGTCCGTGCTGCAGCCCAGCTTCCTCCACACCCTTAGCCCCCCCCCCCCACTCTCAGTTCCAAGGGAAAGCAGCCTTTGCTCAGGTTAGTGAGGAAGGCAGAGTGTTTCTTTGTCCGACTTATTTCCTTCAGGGTTGATTATATATTTAGTCAATTTTTCGCTTGATCCTACCTTCGTTTTCAGTGTGTAGAACTCCCATACGCTTCCAAGGATAGATTTTTCTGTCTCTGGTTGATGGACTTATTGAAATTTTGGGGAGATTTGTCGGTCGCGCTCCTCATGGCGCTATTTCTCTGACATCACTTGCATAAATTAAGCTTTTAAAGTACTTGATATGTAAATGATCTTGGTCGCATGAATAAGCATGTCGAGTGGCTATATGATATACAAAGTGTCCTGAGAGAGGAGTCCAGATACTTTTGTGTGAGTTAGACTTAAGTTCCCTCTTGGCCAATGCAGCACCAAGTGATACATGCCTTAGGAAGCGGAATGTACATTAATTCACATTTGTTCTCTTAAATTAGGTAATCCCTTGGGCTGTACAACCTATCATACTGTGTATGGTTTCCCTGGAAGTAATGGGATTCCTATACTACAGACCCCATTGTGTTAACCCCTCACAAATTGTTAGTTTCCATGTGCTTAGGTAAGTAGGATTATGGATTTTAACATGTTTTTTATCTAAAATGACTGAAAAAACCCCTGAAGATCATTGTTGGTAAGCCATTACCGGTGGCCTAGCATAAAGCTCTCTGATCTCAGTTCTTAGGGGAGTCCCATCTGGAGGCCACTCAATAAAGCCCCTCTGTTTTAGTAGTCTGGAAAGTCCCTAAGTCATAGGGCACATATGCAATAGATATAAACAGTGTCCCCAATTCCAATTAATAGCGTAAATATAGTGTATAGTCAAGGTTATGAATTGGCTTTCCCCCAGTATAGGAAAATACAGAAGGCTGAGCTCAGAAAAATCAGGGCTGCTCATACTTGATGACATAGTGTTATGCAGAGGAATAGATACTTGTCATTCCTGGGTGTGCAACCAGTCGTGGATTAGCTGGCAAGGAGATCCATGTTCTATAGAAAGCTGCAACTGTTGCTGCCCCATTTTGTTTCATTTTTATCAGGTGTGTGGAGTGGATTGGGTTGTAACTTTTCACTAGCCTTAAATAATTCAAATCTTTCAAGTCTCATTCTCAGCTATTGCCGCAGACCAGCCTGGCTAGTAATTCTAGGTTCTGAAGGAGAACAGTGCGGAATTAAGAAAATAGACTCACGGAGAAAAGAGGATGGGATCAGGAGGCCTCTTCAATGCTGATGGCAATATCCGAGAGCCCAATCGCCTCCAGTTTGCTTTATTATATAGCCATATGCAAATAAGGAAGTCTTTGATACAAAGTCACACATCTGAGGCAAAAACAGGAACTCTCAAGGCATAAACAGGAGTCCCCCCACCATGCATAAGTGAAATCAACCAACATCTAAACAAACAAAGGATGAAAAGAAGGGCATGTAAATTGATTCCAGCAACTTAAGGAAGCAAGTGAGTGGGGCTATGGGATGAGTGCAGATACTCAGCTTCATAGCCAATCTGGTAGTGAGGGGGGAGAACTTAGCCTTCTGCTAAGCCTCGAATTTACAAAGGCTTTTTGCCACTTGCAGTCTACCACAAGCTATGATAGAGATAATACTTTCATTTACAAGCATAACAATAGAGACGTGGAACTGATACTGTTTACAGGCTGTTTGCCATTCTTATTTTATTATTATTTTTACTGAGGATCCCTAGAAACAAATGTTGATGGTATAGTGAGGAGCTGGATGTATTGCATTAGTGGGAATGTTATCAGGGGTGTTGGGGATGAAATTTAACCTCAGTTCTTGAGTTGGGCAAAGAAAGATATCAGAGCCAAGAACTCAAATTATAAGAGAAAGTTTGCTTAGAACATTACAGGGGTAGGAGAAGTGAGCCAGCTGGGCTGGGTAGTTTTAGGAAACAAGTTACAAAAGCAGAAGAAGGGCTCTTGGAGCTTAGTTAGGGCTTAGGAGATGGAAGAGGAAAGCTAATGAGGTGAGGGTGGGGGAGAAGAAGTGGATGTCGCAGACGTGCTCCCCAGAGGGACAGTGTCATTTTTATTGTGAGGTTAACGGTAATGATTATCTAGTCAAACTTTACAAGAAATGGGCCTTACAGTTTCACAATTAACTAGAAGAGTTATTGTAATTGGTTGATTTCCTCTATGTTAATGTACATCTTGGAACCTTAGGTAATAGTAGTATGAAGCTATTGTGATTAGCAAGACATTTAAAAATATTTTATTTTGATTTTCTTAATGGTTTATGTTTGTGATCTATATATAAGATATACTAGTATTGTAGTATGTGTTCATAATAAATAGGGTACATGTTCAAATAATTGTGTTTAAAAACAACACATAAACTTACAAATATATCAGCTGAATTGCCTCAGTGTTTCTGGACATTCATTAGTCTTTCAAAAGCGCTTTCCAGTATCTCTTCTTTCATTCTGTGGTCATGAGTCCATGGATGTAGAGGGCCAACTGTAAGCTTTATTCTATAAAATTTTATTGATTTTAGAGAGAGAAACGTTGATTTGTTGTTCTACTTACTTATGCATTCACTGGTTGCTCTTCATATGTGCCCTGACCAGAAATGGAACCCGCAACCTTGGCATATAGTGATGATACTCTACCCAACTGAGCTAACTGGACAAGGCTCTTGCTATTTTATATAGGTAACTTGAGCGGCTGCAGATTTTGTTATCTACAGAGGGGTCCTGGAACCAATCCCTCACAGATACGTGTGCTGTCATGCCAGCCCATGCTGGGAAGGACTCCTGACCCAATTTAGCTTATAGCTACAGTTAAAGTAGAAAATTCTCACGAGCCTCAACAAATCTAATCTTGCTAGCAAAGGCAGGATGCGTTTCTTGTGCGTCAGCCCTGCAGATATTGCAGGAAGGCGGTTTATTATCTTAGAACAGTGTGTGCTTTTGCAAAGGTGTTGTACAAAGGTGCTGAAAAAAATGTAACCTTGTAGGGTTCACCAATAAATACCGCTCTTCCCCCAAGCTCATCACTGTCCGTTGCGAGAGGCGCAGCGGGCAAGACCACTGGCCAGTGAATAAAGTTTACAAATTGATTGCATCAATTTGGGCTCTGGTTCCTGTATGTTGCGGTTGCACCACAACAATATGGAGGGACAACTTAAGTTTTGAGTGAGTCAAGTTATATATGAGAATTTACTACCGTACAGGTATGGGTGGGTAGTGGTGTTGAATACATTTGAAGAAAAATGTCTTATAGAGTAATTAGGAGTCATAACTACCAGAAGATTTTTTTTAGAAGATCTTTCTTTTACTTTGTGGATAGATGAATAGTCTCCCTGGCTTCTCTTGATTGTATTCAACATTAATCATAACCAGGAAGGGAGCCCATGTGACTCTTAATGTCTGTTTGTACTGGTGCATGTTGAGCTATGTTTCTGACTGTCCTCATCAATCTTCTAGACTTGACTTTCTTGTCATGTGCTTTGCTTTCCTACCCATCTTTTGGTATAAAGGTCTCCTCCCACTTCAGCAACCCCCCCTTTTTTTGGTGGGTCTCTTTGTTGTTTTCCCTCTTTTCTTCCCTTCTACTCTAAAGAGTAAAGTGAGGACATCAACTAGTATAAACCTTCAGGAATTTTGATATGTGATGACTACTACATAAGGATGAACCTACAGAGGAGACTAAGAAGAGGTAGGAGAATCATGGAAGCCAGAGGAAGAATTAACAAAGGCAGTAGTGCTGTTAAAACACCAAGGTGTGGGCAATGGCTGTCTTTTCCAAAAGATCTGGTCTGATAACAGATCTGGAGGGAAAATTCTTCCTTATGCATTCTTCAGAGCCTTAGAGATACAGTGGTACCTTAAGATACGAGTAGACCAACATACAAATTTTTAAGATACGAGCTGCAACTCGGTCCATATTTTTGTTTGAGATCCGAGCGAAATTCCGAGATATGTGTCGTGATTCGGGAAGCTGCCGCTAGTTGGTGCATTGGCGCATGGGTCCAGTATCGGCAGCACATCATCAACATCTCGTTCTTTCTCATGTGTTACCCACAGAATCAAGTTGAATCTTGTGCGCTGTACTGGTTCTTGCATCATTTTTGCATTTTTTACTAACTTTTTTTTGTGTACTATCATGAAGCTGAAGAAAGTGAGTATAAAGCAGTGGTCCCCAACCTTTTTTGAGCCATGGACCAGTTTAATGTCAGAAAGTATTTTCATGGACCGGCCTGTAGGGTGGGACGGATAAATGTATCACGTGACCGAGACAAGCGTCAAGAGTGAGTCTTATGTAACAGAGGGAATCTGGTCATTTTTAAAAAATAAAACATCATTCAGACTTAAATAAAAATAAAACGGAAATAATGTAAGTTATTCTTTCTCTGAGGACCAGTACCAGTCCGCGACCCACAGGTTGGGGACCACTTGGTGTAAAGGACAGTGGTGAGAAGAAGAGAATGATGTTGATAGAAGTAAAGCAAGAAATAATAGAAAAACCTGAGTGTGGTATATGAGTGATTGAACTGGCAAGGCTGTACGATTGCAATACATCTACAATTTGTACCATCCGTAAACAAAAGGATGCCATCAAAAGCGCAAATCCAGCGAAAGGAACTACAATTCTGTTCCAATTAAGGACAAATATCCATGAAGAATTGGAGAAGCTTCTGCTGGTGTGAAAGAGAAAGAGCTGGCAGGAGATACAGTGATGGAGACTGTAATATGTGAAAAGGCACGTGTTATTTAAATACGGCGACTTGAAGAAAGAACCATCAACCTCAAAAGAGGCAGCACAAGATACGTTTAACGCAAGTTGGAGTAGATTGTGTCCTTCAGAAAGTCAGTGGGTCTGGATGAAGATGACAATGACGTAAACGAGCTCGTCGAGGAACATGAGGAGGAACTCTCAACTGAGGAGTTGAAGGAGCTACAGATGATCAACATACGGAGCTTCTACAAGAGATTCGTAGAGGACGAGGTAGAGCCAGAGGAGTGATTTCTACAAGTGAAATTAAAGACATGCTGGCAATGTGGGAGCAGCTTTCAAGTTTCATTGAAAAGAAACACCTAGAAAAAGTTTCAATAGGTCGTGCTTCAGCACTTATTAATGACACTTGTTTGTCACATTTCCATAACATTTTAAAAGGCAGGCAAAAGCACACCCTGGATAGATTTTTGTTCAAAAGTTCTGCAAGTGAAAGTGCCGAAAGTGCAGCCAAAAAGGCAAAAACAGGTGATGATTAAATGAAAAATATGTGGTTAAGCTTAGGTTAAGTTTAAAGTTAAGAAAGTGCATTTTTTTACAATTAAGATTTTATGATTTTAAGTAAAGAAAGTACAGTTTTAGTTTTGTTTAAAGTAAAGAAAATGCTGTTTTAGTTTACATTTAGTGTTAAGAAAGTGCAGTTTTAGTTTACGTGTCTACAGTGCCCTCATTTTTCCTCCCTCCTTCCTCTTCCGCTGTTCACCTCCATTAGCCGCACTCATCTGTCTCCCAACGTAAAAATACAGTACTAAATAACACTTTTTTCTTTTATTTCATATATTTTGTTATGCATTGGTAAAGTATACATGTGTGTTTCTTAATTAAAAACGTCTTTTTTCATAATTTAGGATGGTTTGGGGATGTTTCACAGGGCTGGAACGGATTAAATATTTGTTATTTTAAATGGGAGAAATTTGTTTGATATACAAGTTGACTGACTTAATGAGCTCAGTTACAGAATGAATTAAACTCGTATCTCAAGGTACCACTATTATCATATTGTGTCGGGTCTGATACACCTATATTCTTTAGAGTTCTCTCTACTTACTAGCCAGTCCTTCTTAACCCAGTTCTTTGATGTAATTAATAATTACTTGTATTCAACTTCTTTTTTTCAGACTTCATGTGTGGGTTCTTTCTCCTTTTTGTATCTAGACTATATGTCATTTTTGGCAAAAAGTGATGTTCTTTTCAGTGCTTTACAGTATGAAACAAGATCTCATTCTGTCCCATTATTGTTAGTGTTGGTTTTGATCACTTGTTTAAGATGGTGAATTGCCAGATTTCTCCACTCTAAAGATACCTATCTCTCTCTCTCTCTCTCTCTCTCTCTCTCTCTCTCTCTCTCACACACACACACACACACACACACACACACACACACGCGCGCGCGCTCGAGATTTGTAATTAACATGTAACCTCCCAGGAGGTACTTTGAGGTCTATGTGAATATTCTGTTCCCAAAAGCCTTAGATTTTCATCCACCCATGATTCTTGCCTTCATCCATTATTACTGTGATATTGCAGAATGGTGATTTTTTTCTATGCTTATTAGTTGATAGTATACCATATGGGTAACATTTTCCTTTTTCATTTATTTGTCTATTATGGGCTCATGACATTTTTTAAATTTACTGTTATAATCCATTTCTTTTTTATTAATTTTAATTTGTGTTAACATGAATTCAAAGGTCTCTCTGAATATAACACCCTTACCTCTTATTCCCGCATTTCTTTCTTTATTTGTATAATCAGATTG
Organism: Saccopteryx leptura; assembly: GCF_036850995.1. Classification (NCBI taxonomy): domain Eukaryota; kingdom Metazoa; phylum Chordata; class Mammalia; order Chiroptera; family Emballonuridae; genus Saccopteryx; species Saccopteryx leptura. Next base: position 313,262,838 of record NC_089504.1, read on the forward strand.
TTATTTTGATAATCAGATTGTTTCCATTTGGGCAAGAGGAAGCCTTTCAAGTTGACTTCTTCTCCTTTGATGTTCCCCTATTTTTGAACATGTCTTATTTTCTGGTAAAACAGCTTTTAGTTTTATCTTGTACTTGTTCTGCACCAGCCTCGGCCTTTCTCCAAGGAACCCCAATTCCTTATTTTAATGAAGTCCAATTTACATATTATGATTTTTTCTTTTGTGCTGTGTCTAAGAAGTCTTTACCCAACGGGATATTTTCTCCTTAAAATTTCACCATTTTAAGTTTTACATTTAGGTCTAGACCCATTTTGAGTTAATTTTTTATGTGGTATGAAGTATGGATTCAAGTTCACTTTACATATGGGTTTTTAATTTTTCATCACTGCTGTTGAAAAGGCTATCCTTTCTCTACTGCATTACTTTTGCCAAGTACCAGTTATTCATGTCTACCTGGGCTTGCTTCTGGGCTCTCTGTACTGTTCCATTGATCTGTTTGTCTTTATGTCAGTACCATGCTGTTGAATGTCTATATTAATGTCAAAAGATCTTATGCCAGAAAAAAAAAAACAGAGAAGATGTTCTGCAGCGAATTCTTATGTTTAACCTTAGAACTGAATTTAATGATGGGGTTTAAGGGCAACAAAGTAGTATGTACTTGTTACGTGCTCTGACAATGTAGATATAATACAGTTATTCAGGAACTTAAGGAATACAGTTTACATGAATCTTTCCTGAGGAAGCTAGTAGAGAATAAATTTCAGACAACTAAGTCATGGTTTAATAAAATTATCAATTGCCTTATAGAAATTCACCAGAGAATCAAAGGATATTACTTTAAATGGATGCTGGGGGATGCAGTGTGGGGATTGAATGAAGGGGGAAAGGAGCTAATTTCTGTACTGCTCATACTAGGGAATTAATAGACTATCTAATAAAGAAGAAGAAGATTATATACAGTTTTAGTCTAAAGATAACCATTAGGACAAAAACCAAACCTTTCTAGATGCCAGAAGAAATACGAAATGGTAAAAGGGAACAAAGGAAACAAACACAATGCAGTGATTTATAGATCATCTTTATAACAGAATTGAGATCATATCAATAAATGGGTTTAACTGCCCTATAATAAGAGAAAAAGAATGTTTTCAGGTATACATAGCAAAATCCGACTTTATGCTCTGTGCAAAAGATACAATTACAATACTGAAAGATTCGGAGAGGTTTAGAAAAGGAGGTTAGACAAAAATAATGCCAGACGAATCAAAGAAAATAGAGGTTACTCTTTCGATGTTGCATAAGGTAGAACTCAGGCCAGAAATCATTAAAGAGGCAGACACATGATAAGGCTGCAAGCTGCAAGTCTCAGTGAAGATGTACTGTTGGATTCATAGGTATTAATGACAACTTTGATTTTTTTCAAAAGATATTTTAGGAGAGTCAATAAGACTTGGAAACAATATTAGAAGACTTAAATCTCTGTCAGTTGAAGATAGATAAAGTAGACAAAAATTTTATTAGACTATTGAAGACCTAAATAATACAACCAAAAGGTAGATAGATCTCATAGTTGTATCTTGCACAGGAGAAAATATGTTGTTGTTTTTTTCAAATGCATATGGAACACTGAAGAAAAATAATTATTTGTTAACATATAAAGAAAACTTCCCAGCCCTGGCTGGATGACTCCATTGGTTGGAACATCATCCGGAACTTGAGAGGTTGCAGGTTCAATCCCCAGTCAGGCCACATACAGGAACAGATTGATTTTCTTGTCTGTCTCTCTCTCTCTCTCTCTCTAAAATTAATAAAAAAGAAACCCCCAAAATTTCCTCCCAAAATAGATACAGCTTTTTTAATTTTTTTTTTTTTTTAATTTTTAAAGAGAGAGATGGGAAGGAAGAGAGAAGAGAGTAAGAATCAATTAGTTGCTTTACTTTAGTTCATTGATTGCTTCTTATATGTGCCTTGATGGTGTTGGGCAAATAAGTTTGTGAAATCTGTATTTTTGGGGTTTGCTCATTTTAATTGTCAAAAATGGCCACTGACCACGTGATTGCGTTGCCCAGGTGATACTGTTAATTACCTTCATGCTTGGGAAGGGGCTTGGTTATGCTAATGTGTGCTGGAGGAAGGGTTGTCCTGCTGAAGTTTCAAGGAGGAGGAGCTGGAGGCCATATTTGAAGAGGCCACGTGGTTGCAGATGAGGCAGGCAGCCAAGATTGCAGGGTGCTGAAGGGGAACAGACCAGAAAGATTCTCAGATCAGGGAACATGTGAATGGGTTTTGGTGTCCTGTGTTTGTTTGTTTTTGCTTGCTGGTGCGAGATAGAATAAAAGAATGGCCCATCAGTGCTTGGCTCTGTTTCATTACCGTCTATCTGAATCTAATGTGAACCTGCACAAGCCAGGCGGCTGTGATGGCTGCGGCTCTTGGCCATACAGGGGGCATACCTCCAAAGGAGCCAGTGTGACCCCTTGCTCAAGCCAGAGACCTTAGAATCAATATTGATGACCCTCTGCTTAAGCCAGTGAACTCTGGGTTTTGAATCTGGGACCTCAGCATTCCAGGTTGACGCTCTTATCCATTGTGCCACCACTAGTCAGGCTGTCAAACAACTCTTGATTTAAATAGAAAATGCAAACAAAATTGCTAGGCTCCTTGACATGACACACGAGAACCAGTAGATTATAGCTATTTTTTTTTATAGAAGGATAAATGATAAATATTTTTAAAGTTTATAGACCATATGGTCTCTGTTGCAACTTTTGACCTCATGTTATAACATGAAAGCAGTCACAAATGATATATAAATAAGTGGTTATGGCCATGTTCCAGTAAAACTTGATTTGTAAAAACAGGTGGCATGTTGGATATGGTCTATGGACTATATATAGTTTGCCAGCCTCTGTGTTATAGCCAAAGCAATCATCATAAGAAAGATCTTAGCGTCAGATGATTACATCAGTGAAAATGAAAATAAATGAACATTCAGAAAGGTAGAAAACAACAAAGTAAAACAAAGTATGCAAAAGGAAATACAATGACAGGTTTTAGATAACGGAAAAATAGTAGAACAAATACATCAAAATTTTAGCCCTTTGAAGTTTTTTATTGTTATGTTTGTCAAACATGAAACATGACAAGTATGCTCATAACAAGAGAAATTAAAATATAGTTAAATACCATATTTTCACCTACCAGATTAGCAAAAGAAAAAAAAATAAACATTTGACATTGTACTTTTTGAAAGTGGGGGGAAGGTAAGACACTTAGCCCTATAGCCAGTGGGGTGCAGATTCTTAAGACTCCTATGGAACAGAATTTGGCAGGGGCTAGCAAAATTTCAGTTGCATTTCCTCATTGACCCAGCAATCCTCCCTTTTCCCAAAGATTTACAAAAGTATAAAATGAGGTATAGGCAGAGTTTTTGCAGCATTGTGTTCAATAATGAAAGATTGGAGTGAATAGCAAAAGACAACTACTGGAATAAATTATGTCATGTCATTGGGCAAATATAAAAGAGGATTGAGAAAGAGCCTCTGTATACTGCTGTGGAGTGCATTCCAAGATTTATTGTTGAATAAAAAATGTCGGGGTACAGAAGAATGTATTATTTGCTAACTTTCGTGGGAAATGGGGTGAAATTGTGTGTGTGTTTCTTACCTCTGTCCACTAAAAGGGCCTAAAAGCAACAATATCTTAGTAACAAGGGATAAGTAAGAGAGAGAGAAAAAACAGTGTGTCCGTAAAGTCATGGTGCACTTTTGACCGGTCACAGGAAAGCAACAAAGGATGATAGAAATGTGAAATCTGCACCAAATAAAAGGAAAACCCTCTCAGTTTCTGTAGGATGATGTGGCAGCATGTGCGCATGCGCATATGATGACGTAACACTGTGTATACAGCGGAACATCCCACGGCCATGCCAGTCGAGATGTGGACGGTACAGAGGAAAGTTCAGTGTGTTCTGTGGCTCACTAAATCCAAATCCGTGACCAAAGTGCAACGTGAATATTGGCGCGTTTATAATGAAGCACCACCACATAGGAATAACATTACTTGGTGGGATAAGCAGTTGAAGGAAACCGGCAGTTTGGTGGAGAAACCCCGTTCTGGTAAGCCATCAGTCATTGATGAGTCTGTAGAGGCTATCTGGGATAGCTACCTAAGGAGCCCTAAAAAATCTGTGCGGAAGCGCACATTGAACTGCACTGAATAGGTATGAAACTGGGAGAGTTTTCCTTTTATGTGGTGCAGATTTCACATTTCTATAGTCTTTTGTTGTTTTCCTGTGACCAGTCAAAAGTGCACCATGACTTTACGGACACACTGTATTTAAAAAAGAAACAGTAAGAAACTAAAAATGGCTACCAATGGAGGAAATAGAGAACAGAGAAGGAAGGAATTAGGGTTGTAAACTAGACTTGGGTAATGTAATTTTGTTTTATAGTATTAATTTTGGAACAATATAAATGTTATATAAAAAAAAGTAAAGTAATAGTCCTTACCCCTACCATGCCACAAAATAGAAACACCCTGAAACCAATAAACATTATATATAGTCAACCACGTGGTTGTCAGCTGATTTTAAATCACAATATTAATTGTGCATCTCTATTATGCTATATCCTGAATACACACACAAAAACAAAATCTTATGTTTCGTTCAGTGATCTATTTTTAGTGGTTATATTAGTATGGTTATTTTGAAACTAGATTTCATTTGACATAAATACACAAAAGATACAGTGTATTTATGCTAATGTCATTAAGCAAAGGAATGCTCAGGATAACGGTGAAGGAAAGCCCCGGATTGGCAGCTTGCAGCAGGCTTGAGAATGATGGGAGCTGAAGGAAGGACTTCAGATTTCAGAGGAAACAAAAGTAAAATTCATAGATTACTTGATTTTTTAAAATAATTGAATGGGATTTACATTTCTGTTAAAAGGTTTAGGATTGATTGTGATGAATACCTAAAACCTAACCAAATAAAAAAAATATGTAGTAATTACTAAGTCAAGATTGTTTGAGAAAGGAAATACTGTAATATGCTCTGTGGCTCAGTTGTGAATATTACTAAATGTGCAAATGGTTGAATTTAATGGAAAACTAACAAATAAATGAGATGAACAGGGAAAGCTTTGGATGAGGCTTATCCATCATCTTCCATGGTTGGACAGGGGATTTATTTTTAAATAATGTATTGGTTAAAGTTTAAAAAAAACTATTAAAAGTATATTTATTAATAGTTCAGGGAAATTATTTTGAGAGTTAGACATAAAAATCTTAAAATCATACCCATGGTAGTATTTAGTTAGTAAAGCTGAGCTTATTCTATGGTATATTTAAGCCCTGGGTTTATTTGTTTTATTATTATTTTTAATTTATTCATTTTAGAGAGGAGAGGGAGATAGAGAGAAAGAGAGACAGAGAGAAAGGGGGGAGGAGCTGGAAGCATCAACTCCCATATGTGCCTTGACCAGGCAAGCCCAGGGTTTCGAACCGGTGACCTCAGCACTTCCAGGTCGACGCTTTATCCCACTGCGCCACCACAGGTCAGGCCAGTTTATTTGTTTTAAACAATAGGGTAGATGAATCTTCAACTTTTACAAACCTCATATACGTTCAAACATATGGGTGTGTTGGCCAAGATGAGGACACTCCACATTTGGTGATATCAGTCTTTTAAGTTTTTAGCAATCTGGTGGATGTTTCTTGTTACCTTCTTTGGATCTGGTAGGCTTTTCCCAAGTACCAGTCAGGTTGAACAATTTTCATATGCATATTGACCAATTGGATTTCAGCTATCGTGAAATACTTGTTCAAGTATCTTTTCCATCTTTCTGTTGGGTTTATTAATTTTAATAAAAGTTCTTTAATATGGACAAGGCCCACCAGGGGTGAGGATGGTGGAGACGCAGAGACCCGACTCCAGGGACCAGGTTCAGTGACGCAGATCCACTTTATTCAGGAAGTAAACTAGCTTATATACATGGGTTCAGCCAGTAGGATGTTACAGCAGGGCAAATGGCCAAAAATGGTTAGGAGGCTGCCTGGTTGGCGCTGAGTCATTTCTGTATTGCGGGTGAGCTCCCTTCCTGGGTGTGTCCAGGAAGGTTCTGGGAGCTGGAGTATTCTCACAGCACTGCGTCAGCCACAGCTGCTAGATAAATGCTCTGCACTCTACCTACACTTTAATATTCTAGTTGATCAACTTTTTATATGGTTTTTGAAACAAACTTGGTTTTATGAAACTTCTCTTGTGGTTAGTGCTTTAGCTTAAGAAATTTTCCATGCCCCAAAGTAATGAAATTATTTTCTTCTATTTTCTTTTAAAAGTTCAATACCCTGGCCGGTTGGCTCAGTGGTAGAGCATTGGCCCAGCATGTGGAAGTCCCAGGTTCAATTCCCAGCCAGGGCACACAGGAGAAGTGCCCATCTGCTTCTCTACGTTTCCCCCCTCATTCCTCTCTCTCTCTTCCCCTCTTGCAGCCAAGGCTCCACTGGAGCAAAGTTGGCCCAGTCACTGAGGATGGCTTCATAACCTCTGCCTCAGGCACTAAAATGCCTCCGATTGCAGTGGAGCAACACCCCAGATGAGCAGAGCGTCGCCCCCTGTTGAGCATACCAGGTGGATCCCGGTTGGGCATATGTAGGAGTCTGTCTGACTGCCTCCCTGCATCTAACTTCGGAAAAATAAAAACATAAAATAAAAGCTCAATAGTTTTACCCTTCACGTTTAGGTTTTTGTTTCAACTGCAATTGATTTATATACAGGAGGTCCTCGGCTTATGCCACCATTCTGTTTCTATGACAGTGATGTAACCTGAAATTTGGTGTGAGTTGAAACACACCCAGCCCAGTGGTTCTCAAAGTGTGTGCCAGGGCGCACTGGTATGCCCTAGATGATTTCCAGGTGCACCCTATGGTATTCCAGAGAAATATGTGCCTTTTGGGGACCAAAAAAACCAGGGTTTTTGGAGTTTAGATATTTGAGGGACAGAGGTGTGGGGAATTGGCTGTAAGCTGACAGTCTCCCCAGCCCCCACCTCACTTGCTTGATTAGGTTGCAAAAGGCTGTTAAGCTGTGGTGCTGGATTGTTTACACTACACCCCATGTTCCCTGGAAAGACTGGAGGCAAGTTTCTTCTATCCTTTGTTTGGTGTAAAGTTAAGATGATATGTATGGTGGGGGTTTTCTGTACTCAACACAATTAAGAGTAAAAAGAAAGGAATTCTTCAATGTATTGACGAGGAAATGAGAGTTTGCCTTTCAAATATACGCCCCAAACATTGAAGAAATCGCTAGGACACATCTGGCTCATGTTTCTCATAAACACAAGAATGAAAAAATAACACATTTGTGCTGGGACCTGCCAAATTTACTAAATCTTACTAAGAATGTATCTCTATATATAAAAATAACTTTTATGTTTTCTTTTTTAATCTCTCATTTTTTACAAATTCTAAAAAGCATAACTCAAAATGTAACAAAATATTTTTTAATGTCAGAATAAATTTAATTTTGTATTTATTTTGTTTAATTACCATAAAAACACGCTTGGACTTTATATTTTTTCTTTAATATTTGACTTAATTATTATAACATTTCTCAGAAATTTGTATATAGGGTACCTACAATTATTTGTAGGATTTTAAATGCTCCCTGTCTTCAAAAAGTTTGAGAACCACTGCTATAAGCTACACAAACAGAACACTTGTGCTTGTAACAGTCCAAAGTGGCGTAGGTGAGTGTACTGGGGGATGCCAGCTCCCTCAGTCATAAGCCGTGTTACTGCGTATTCTTCCGCCACACGCAACCAAACTAGTTCACCCACATAGTCCATAAGTATGACGCTAATGGTATAAGCCGAAACACATTCTAATTTTTTAAAGTTTTTTATTGGAGTGAGTGTTATAAACTCGAAATGATGTATGTTGAGACTGTCGTAATCTGAGGACCCCTATATATGACAATAGATGGGAAACTAGTTTCATTTTTTACCAGTTGTCCCAACACTATTACTGAAAATAACGTTCTTCCAATGCACTGCTACCCTTATCAGTTATTTATATATGCATGAGTCTGTTTCTCAGCACTTAATCTGTTTCTTAGCCAATTCTGATCTCTCGGTCTGTTTGACACTGACTGAATCAATGCTACCCTCTCTGAATCACTGTCTTTACAGCTTGGTTTTGATAACTGATAAAACAGGTCCTTGTGTAAATCCCTAACTGCCACCCCCCGTTGCTTAATATTATGCTTCAGAAACACCCACCTATTTTTGACTGTTGGAATTAGCATATAAATTTTGGAATCTAGTTTCAAGTTCCACAAAAAATAAATAAATAAAAAAGATTCTTGATTATGAGAAATTGTTAGATCAATTTGTTAGGGAGAATTTGTTTGTTTGTAATGTTGAGTGTTCTAATCCATAGCCATTCTATTATCTCTCTTATGTTTTCTTTAGCAACTCATTAAACATTTATAATTATCTCCATGGGGACTTGGATCATAGTCTCTTGGGAGTTTTCCTAGGAGATAGTTTTGTGGTTTTTTTTCAGTGACAGAGAGAGAGTCAGAGAGAGGGACAGATAGGGACAGACAGACAGGAACGAAGAGAAATGAGAGGCATCAATCATCAGTTTTTCGTTGCAACACCTTAGTTGTTCATTGATTGCTTTCTCATATGTGCCTTGACCGCGGGCCTTCAGCAGACCGAGTAAACCCTTGCTCGAGCCATTGACCTTGGGTCCAAGCTGGTGAGCTTTTTGCATATGAGCCCACGCTCAAACTGGCGACCTCGGGGTCTCGAACCTGGGTCCTCCGCGTCCCAGTCTGACGCTCTATCCACTGCGCCACCGCCTGGTCAGGCAACAGGAGATAGTTTTTGATGCTGTTACGAATGTCCTGTTTTAACTTCATTTTTACCTTTTTGATTCTTATCAAAACAAATGTTTTAAATATTTCTTTTTGGTAACTTGAATTTTACTAATTCTAATATTGTCTCTAGCTTTGTTTGGCTCTTCTACATGTATAGTCATGTCATCTACATATAATCAAATCCCTTTGCATCTCGACCTTTGGCTAAGATCAGGTGTACATTTAATCATATCTGTGAAAACAGCATTAAAAATTTTTTTATTTCTAATTCTTAAACCTTTTTTTTTGCTTTACTCTGCTAAGTAAAATCTCTAGTATATTGTCAAATAACAGTGGTACCATGGACATCTTTGTCTTGTTCCTTATCCAAGAGAGAACACTCTCAAAATTATAACTGAATAAATATGAAGTTTGCTTGTAAGATTTTTCTAGAGAGATTTTATGACTATAGGTGTTATTTTTTATTATAATAAACATATAATATACTAGATTGTTTTAATAGTCTATTATTCATCCCATTGGTGAGGGAGAGATTCCTACCCTAGGGTTATAAAGATGGCCCAACACACAACATCCAACGCTGGGTGGTTGAGATTGACAGCAGTTTATTAGTCACATGTACTCACACCATGATGGGGAGGACACTATGTGCCATGCTAGACCACACAGAAGGTGCACTTGGGGCAGAGGGACTGTGGGAGGCAGTCTTTGTACTTTTCTGAAAGTGGGATTCCCCCTGGTTCCCACAAGTGATGGGATTGGCTTGTTTGAATAATTCTTGAAGCTGACATGGAAACCACTATTCAAGAATAAACGAGCTGCCTGATCCTGATGATAAAAGAGGGATGCTTACTTAGTAAGGGGACCTTATCTGGGGGCGTAGAGTAGGGAGGGGAACTTGTGGTTGGGTTCTTCGTGGCCCTACCAATTTTACCAGAATTGAGGCAGCATATTACATTAAGCCTTAATTTTGGCCTTACCTCACCCCATTTATTTCTAATAGCCACAAAAGTTTTTGGTTTTTAAAACATGAATAAATATATATTTTTTTATTACTAAAATTTTGCCTGACTAGCAATGGTGTTGTGGATTGAGTGTCAACCTGGGACACTCAGGTCCTAAGTTTGAAACCCCAAGGTTGCCAGCTTGAGTGCAGGCTCATCCGACTTGAGCACAGGATCATCAGTATGTTCCCAAGGTCGCTTGGTTTGAGCAAGGGGTCCATGGCTCAGCTTGAGCCCCCCCCCCCAACCTGCATCAGGGCATGTTTGAGAAACAATTATTGAAAAACTGAAGTGATACAAGTATGAGTTGATGCTTGTCATCTCTCTCCCTCTCTCAGAAAAAATAAAATTCATCAGTCTAGCTAGAGGTTTATTAATTTTTCCCACCCACCACCTACTAAAACTGGCTTTGGTTTCATTTTCTTTATTCCCATTTTCTCTTTTTCTCCTGCTTCTCATTATTATCTTTCTTCCATTTTCTTTAGAATTAATTTTTTCCGTAGATTCTTGAGGTGGAGGCTTATTGATTTTTAGACCTTTCACATTGGTTATTTGGAAGTAAGTTGTTTAGTTTCCAAATACTGGATATTTTCCAGTTCTGTCTGTTAATGATTTCTGTGTGTGTGTGTGTGTGTGTGTGTTAATGATTTCTGAGTTTATCTCATTGCGGTCATGAAAGATTTTTGTGTGTTTTTAGTTCTTTTAACTTATTTATGCTTTATTACCCAGCATGTTAAATCTTGGTGAACATTCCATTTGCACTTAAAGAAAAGGCATTCTGCTAACACGGAGTGTATTTTAAATATCAGTTGAATCAAATTCTTTGATTCTTTTGTATTTTATATCCTTACTAATTTTCTGTTTACTGCTCTTGAATACTGAGAGGAGAATGGAAGTTTCCAACTATCATGAAATAGTGCTTCTCTTTTCAGTTGTATACATTTTTACATTGTGTGTTCTGAAGCTCTGTTAATTTGGTTCATGTGCATTTAGGATTAATATGTTTTCATGAGGCCCCTTTGACCAATTTATCATTTATACCATGGGTCCCCAAACTACGGCCCCCCCCCGCAGGCCACATGCAGCCCCCTGAGGCCATTTATCCGGCCCCCCGCCGCACTTCCAGAAGGGGCACCTCTTTCATTGGTGGTTAGTGAGAGGAGCATAGTTTCCATTGAAATACTGGTCAGTTTGTTGATTTAAATTTACTTGTTCTTTATTTTAAATATTGTATTTGTTCCCATTTTGGTTTTTTACTTTAAAATAAGATATGTGCAGTGTGCATAGGGATTTGTTCATAGTTTTTTTATAGTCTGGCCCTCCAACGGTCTGAGGGACAGTGAACTGGCCCCCTGTGAAAAAAGTTTGGGGACCCCTGATTTATACTGTCCTCACGTTATATCTGGTAATAAAGTTCTTGTTCTGTAGTCGACTGTGTCTATTACAAAGTCCTGCAAGTTTCAAATGCTTATTGTTGGGATGTGTATCTATTTTCATCTTTTTACTTTTTAACCTGTGTGTGTGTTTAAATTGAGTTTCTTATAGATAGCATTTAATTAGGTCCTGTGTTATATACACGTGTATGTATATCCAAGTAGCAAGCTATCAGTGGTATTGACAGGACCATGGACAGAGCACTCTTTGGCATTATGTAGATACTTTTCTTTTTCTCTGATGGATGTTGAAATGAAATTGCCTGGCTGGTAGTGATCCATCTCATGGTCCTATCATTTAACACACTGTGGCTGTATAATGTGTCCACAGTTTCTAATGAGAAGCTTGAAATCCATATCTGTTTCTTTTGGAGAGATGTGCAAACACTTGCCAGTCATATGGACAAGAGTGTGGTGGTTACCAGGGGTGGGGGGAGGGAGGACAGGGGGAGAGTTAGGGGGAGGGGGAGGGGCACAGAGAACTAGATAGAGGGTGGCGAAGGACAATCTGACTTTGGGCGAGGGGTATGCAACATAATTTAATGACAAAATAACCTAGACATGTTTTCTTTGAATATATGTACCCTGATTTATTAATGTCATCCCATTACCATTAATAAAAATTTATTTAAAAAAAAAAACAAAAAACAAAAAAAAACAACACTTGCCAGTCATTACTAGTATTTAACATCAAAGCATAAGCCCCACATTATGCTTATATTTAGAAACTAAAACTTCACAATAAGGAGATAGTAAATCATATTCACACCTCAAAGCCCAAAATTTGTAAACATTTAATTGGTAGAAAAAGAATCAAACCAGATTTAAGTCCATTTACTTCTTGCGTATATGATTTGTGACGTATCATTAATCTCTACGTCAGTCATGATTTGTGACCTTAACTATCTGAACATATTTCATGATTTCTTTTAGTATGAAAGCATATCTAGATGAGTAATAAACATATAACTTCAGTTTTTTTCCTTTAAAATGTAGGAAAACAATACAGTGTGTCCGTAAAGTCATGGTGCACTTTTGACCGGTCACAGGAAAGCAACAAAAGACGATAGAAATGTGAAATCTGCACCAAATAAAAGGAAAACCCTCCCAGTTTCTGTAGGGTGATGTGGTAACATGTGCGCCTGTGCAGATGATGATGTAACACCGTGTATACAGCGGAGCAGCCCACGGCCATGCCAGTCGAGATGTGGACGGTACAGAGGAAAGTTCAGTGTGTTCTGTGGCTCGCTAAATTCGAATTGTGACCAAAGTGCAACGTGAATATCGGCGCGTTTATAACGAAGCACCACCACACAGGAATAACATTACTCGGTGGGATAAGCAGTTGAAGGAAACCAGCAGTTTAGTGGAGAAACCCCATTCTGGTAGGCCATCAGTCAGTGACGAGTGTGTAGAGGCTATACGGGATAGCTACCTAAGGAGCCCTGAAAAATCTGTGCGTGAGCCCACATCGAACTGCACTGAATAGGTATGAAACTGCGAGAGTTTTCCTTTTATTTGGTGCAGATTTCACATTTCTATCGTCTTTTGTTGCTTTCCTGTGCCCAGTCAAAAGTGCACCATGACTTTACAGACACACTGTATATATATATATATACATACATATATATAATATATAATGCTTCAATAAGTTTACATACCCTCCCCCAAGAAGAGAAGGCCACAGAAGGATCAGAAGAGACAGGTGGGTCCTAGAACCCAGAAATGGTGAAGAAAAATATTGATAAATTTAAGTGTTAATTTTTTCAATTTAAGTGGTTAATAAATAGGTGATTTCCTTTATATTTACTTTGTTCCCAGCACATATTCTGTATTCTTACCTTTTAGCATTAGCAAGGAGAAGCAATTTATTGCATTTATACTGGTCCATTTGTCTTACTATTTCTCCTTAATTAAAGTTTGACTTTCAGACTTCCAAGTTTTTTCCTTTCAGAAATGATTGAATTATATTTCTATAGTATTCTTAGTCTTCTCAGAATAGTGTCACATTTTTCAGCATTTGGTATTGTCACTACTTTTTATTTTAGCTGTTTTACTAGCTATGTACTAGTATCTCATTATGATCTTAATTTGCATTTACCTGTTAGCTAATGATGTGCAACATCTTGTGCTTATTTGCCATGAGTATTTCATCAACAGTGAAATTTCTCATGTCTTTTGCCCATTTTCTAATTGGGTTTGTTTTTTATTGTTGAGTTTGAGAATTCTTTATATATTGTAGATATGGGTCTTTTTTCAGCTGCATGTTTTGCAAATATTTCCTTACAGTATGTAATTTGTTTTTTCATCCTCTTTATAGGTCTTTTGCAGAGCACAACCTTTTAATTAAAAAAATCTTTAATGATTGATAAAGAAGTATGAACTCACAGTTGCTTTACTTTGTCATATGTGCCTTAATCCAGGAAGCCCAGAGTTTCAAACCAGTAACCTCAACATTCCTGGTTGACACTCTAGCCACTGCGCCACCACAGGCCAGGCACAGGTTTTAATTTTGATTAACTCAAATCCATCTATTTTTTTCTATTATGGGTTGTATTTTTGATATATCTAAGAACTTTTCAACAGTTCATAGGTCCATAAGATTTCCTCCTGTTTTCTTCTAAAAGTTTTATAATTTTATGTTTGGTATTTAAATCTGATCTACATTGAGTTATAAAATCTGAAATTTACTTTAGGTTAAAATTTTTTGCCTATGAATACAATTATTGAAAATGCTGGGCCCTGGCCGGTTGGCTCAGTGGTAGACTGAGCGACGCCCCGGAGGGGCAGAGCATCGCCCCCTGGTGGGCGTGCCTGGTGGATCCCGGTTGGGTGCATGCGGGAGTCTGTCTGACTGTCTCTCCCTGTTTCCAGCTTCAGAAAAATACAAAAAAAAAAAGAAAGAAAGAAAAGAAATGCTTTTCTTCTTTCACTGAATTGTTTTCACACGTTTGTCAGAAAGCAGTTGGGCTTACTTCTGTGAATGTATTTCTGGATGCTCTATTTTGTTCCTTTTATCTGTTTCTCTTCTTCTGCCAGTACCACCATCTCAATTATGGTATCTATATAAGTCTTAAATTGGGTAGTGATTTTCCTCACATTTTCTTTTTCAAAATTGCTTTAGCTCTTCGAGTTCTTTTCTTTTCTCTAAACCTTGGAATAATCTTGTCTATATCTACAATAAAATCTTGTATAGGCTATAGATCAATTTGGGAAGAATTGACATCTTTACTGCACCATTTTCTAAACCATGAACACGGTATATTAGCATTTTGTACTTGTCAGCATAAAGATGCTTTACATCTCTGTCAAATATCAGGTGGCTCTACTTGTGTGTTTTATTTTGTTTCATTTATCTATGTGTCTGTCCTTTCACATGGTCAGTGTCATACATTCCTGTTAATGTTAACTATATAAATTTTGAAATTGAGTGTTTCTTTATTCTTCTTTACAATATTGAATTAGTCATTATCATGTACACTGCTCCCAAAAATTAGGGAATATTTTATTGCTTCATATTCATTTTCACTTATCCCCTAATTTTTGTGAGCAGTATATTTGCCTTCGTATATAAATCTTGATGTCTACATTTACCCCCTCCCCCTGCAAAATGTTGCTGGGAGTATATTGCAAATTGTATTAAACCTATAGATTGCTTTAAGGAGAATTAATGTCTTTACTGCATTCACTGTCTCTTATCCATGAATACTCGGTGTTTCTCCATTTTATTTAGATCATCTTTGATTTATCCCTCTTTGTAGTTTTCAGCATTGTATATGAAACCTATACACTGTTAATTAGTAGAAAAAGCACTTAAGTTGTTTAGAGCCAACTTCTATATACTTACAGGGTGTCAGAGTGCACCTGTCCTGGAAGGGATGGCTTAGGCGGTGAGATTCCCAAGGTGAAGAAAGCACGAGGAGCCAGAGGAATATGAGACATGCTGCAATGCCTATCCTGACAGTGCCAGAGTGGTAGATAAAGTGCTTAGGGACAATAGTGGCATGGTGCCAACTTTAGTTACATTGGCCCAAAGGGCAGAGAGATGATGTCATGGCTTACACAGGCAGTTGCTGAGTTAGGTGGCTCCGAAAGGTATGGAAGCTGGGTGGCCTCTGAAGTTCATGCTGTTAACCAGAGCCCACCTCCTGGGTCTCGCTGTCATTTCCCCACATAGGGATATTCAAGTTATTTTGTATTGGGTAAGTTGTAGTAGTTTGTGCTTTTTTAGGAATTGGTTCATTTCACTTGTCACACTTATGAGTCATATCGTTAGTATCCCCCTATTCTTTTTATGCCCACACAGTCTAGTGATAATCCCTTCATTCCTTCTGTTTTGTCAAGTGTGTCGTCTTTATCTTTGTTAATCTTGTTTGAGGGCTTGTTATATTTTATTAACTTTTTCGGTAAGAGATTTTTGTTTCATTTACTTTTCAGTTTTCAATTCCATTGATTTCTGCTCTTTTATTTATTGCTTTCTGCCTTCTGTGAGGTGGAAATTGAGGTCTACATTCCATTCCACTGCCTCTTTTGACCCTGGATGGCATGGAAGTTCAGGCTCCCACTAGACCAGTTTACTAGGCAGTTTACTGGTAGGCAGTGATAAAAGTCCTGACTGTCTAATAGGACCCCTTTAATGCCAGCACAGCATAGAGGTGGAGGGGTCTCATTAACATGCTAGAGGTGCAAGTTCAGGCTCCTGTTACCAAACCGAATGAGAGTCAACAGAGCAAATCACTGAACCTCAAAGTTTGCAGTAGAGAAATTGGAGCTGTATATATTTGCAGGGTACCAAGCAAGGAAAACATGAAGCTATTGCCTAAAACCCAAATTCCAGGATGGCTTTTAATCTGGTTTGTTAGAGGCAGAGATTGAGGGTTAGGGCTCATGGGCAAAGCTGATAGGTTCATTTTTGTACAAACTTCAGTGGTTTTTTCTAGTTTGCTTAATTTATTTCCTGATATCATCCTGTCTGGAGCCTTTGAACTGTGGTCAGGTGTTCTAAACAGATTGAAGAACCAAAATTCTGCAAAACATCTCACAGTTGTTCATCAGTAATGTTATCTTGAAAGCAAAAGGCAAAAACTAAACATTTTGTGACCTTTGTTATTTAAACTACCGTTGCTTTATGCCTAACTACAGTAGTTACATTATTCTGTTATCTCAACTTGCTTTATAGGCAGGCCTCTAGGACTTGACTAACATACTTTCTTAATCTTTGACTATAAACTGTGACAACCAAAGCAATTGAAACATTTAATTAAGGCCTATACAGGTACCTATATCTGTAGACTCCATGATCTAATAATACCTAAATCTGACCTTTAATTTTTTTAGAAGGTTTTTAATTCAGAATTTAATTTTTTTTATTTTTTATAAATAAATTTTTATTTTAATGGGGTGACATCAATAAATCAGGGTACATATATTCAAAGAAAACATGTCCAGGTTATCTTGTCATTCAATTCTGTTGCATACCCATCACCCAAAGAGAGATTGTCCTCCGTCACCTTCTATCTAGTTTTCTTTGTGCCCCTCCCCTTCCCCTTTCCCCTCTCCCTCCTTCCGTCCCCCCGCCCCCCGTAACCACCACACTCTTGTCCATGTCTCTTAGTCTCGTTTTTATGTCCCACCAATGTATGGAATCCTGCAGTTCTTGTTTTTTTCTGATTTACTTATTTCACTCCATATAATGTTATCAAGATCCCACCATTTTGTTGTAAGTGATCCGATGTCATCATTTCTTATGGCTGAATAGTATACCATGGTGTATATGTACCACATCTTCTTTAAAGCCTTTAAGCAAACTCTTGGCCAATACAGCAAGAATCCATAAAAGAGTAGTGTCCTTAACATGTTCACCAAGTACAAGTTGGCCCCAACACCATGCCAAATCCCTGAAAAATGCAACCCAACCCCAGTTCAGTCTGTTAGGAGCTGTCACAAGGAGCAGGAGTCCAGGAAAAGTCCTCATGGCACTGGAATTGTTGTCATAATTCTATACTTTGCAGCTCACGTCCAAGTCCCAGTGACCGCTGCTTCTAGCTGGTAATGATTCAGGTAGACTGGAAAAGCCATCTGCAGCATGTGTGGAGATGGAGCTTCTGTTCTCCTCTGCCTGGAGAGATGAGACCAGGTTGCTTTTCCCTGGAGCTCGGTGACTGTGGCTTGGTAAAGAGAACCTTGGGATACACTAAGCTGGATGGCAAAGGTAGATTCATAATAGAAGTTTGCAAAAGGGGGAAAGAGAGCTCTAAATTAGGAGTAGGTCCCAGCCTGAAATATGAGTGGGGCATTGAGGTAGGAGGAATAAAGGAAACACTATATATTAAACAAAGCAGCAGAAAATAGGATTATCAACACCCACAACAGAGATCTTCGAGGGAAGAATAAAAAACTTGACCATTCAAGCAAGACATAGTTAAGTGGCCCTTGTGCAAATGAGATCAGTTTACCTGCTTCTTGGAAGAAATACCCTAGGCTCGTCCACAGTGTCGTAGATGGGGCTGACGGCCCTGGGTACCTTCAACCTTCAGTGGCAAACCCCAGCTTTCTGGGCAAGGTTAGGTCATAGGTGGCTGGAGCAGGGCTGGAAGAGACTGAACCCTCCCTTAGAGGAGCAAGGGGGAAGCCTACCTTCCAGTGTCCCTGTTTCCTCACAGCAGAGGCATGTAAGCCTGGCAGGCTTTAGCTCAATGACCTTCCTTTCCACTATTGGAGCAGGACCCAGATGGCATCCTATGAGACCCCTTTGGGGCGTTGGAGCCTTTAAGGGTGTATCCTAAAAGCTGGTAGTTCCCCTGATCTCTTTTGGGCTTTTTCTGCCTCTAGGTATCTTAAAAGCCATGCTCAGGAGATCTTGCTGAGGGGTTTGAGGATCCCCATCTGCCTATATAAATCTTCCATATATCTGGAGCTATTTGGAAAAAGACAAAACAGTGTTATTAGCTGGATCAAATAAAGAAGGTAGTAGTTTGCAGGCTAACTAGATTTGGCGTCTCCTGTTCATCAGCATTCAAAAGAAATTTAATTTTTTTTTTTTTTAAGTAAAAAGCATGATATGGTAGACCCATAGGAGGGCCTTTAATTTTTGAAGATTTTTTGTTTTTATTGATTTTAGAGTGGAAGTGGGAGAGAGAGAGACACTCGATTTGTTCCACATATTTTTTTTTTTAAGAGGGACAGTGTGAGGGATAGATAGGGACAGACGAACAGGAACGGAGAGAGATGAGAAGCATCAATCATTAGTTTTTCGTTGCGACACCTTAGTTGTTCATTGATTCTTTCTCGTATGTGCCTTGACCGTAGGTCTTCAGCAGACTGAGTGAACCCTTGCTCAAGCCAGTGACCTTGGGTCCAAGCTGGTGAGCTTTTTGCTTAAGCCAAATGAGCCTGCACTCAAGCTGGCGACTTCAGGGTCTCGAACCTGGGTCCTCCGCATCCCAGTCCGACTGCACCACCGCCTGATCAGGCTGTTGTTCCACATATTTATGTATTTATTGGCTGATTTTTGTATGTGCCCTGACTAGGATCAAACCCATTACCTTGACATACACAATGACACTCTAACCGAGCTAACTTGCCAGGATCCATACCTAAATGTGTTAACATCTGTTAACTGTCAAATTCACTCCTTACGTGGTCTCCAGTGATACTGCAGCAGGCCTCATTACAGCCCAGTGGGGAAGCAGTTTACCTGCTTCTTGGAAGAAATACCCTAGGCTCGTCCACAGTGTCGTAGATGGGGCTGACGGCCCTGGGTACCTTCAACCTTCAGTGGCAAACCCCAGCTTTCTGGGCAAGGTTAGGTCATAGGTGGCTGGAGCAGGGCTGGAAGAGACTGAACCCTCCCTTAGAGGAGCAAGGGGGAAGCCTACCTTCCAGTGTCCCTGTTTCCTCACAGCAGAGGCATGTAAGCCTGGCAGGCTTTAGCTCAATGACCTTCCTTTCCACTATTGGAGCAGGACCCAGAAGCCTCCGCCCCCACAAGGCTTCTCTGACGCCCCAGCGGAGGATAAATAGGGCATCAAGTTCCTCCCTGACCAAGGTAGAAAGAAATCTAGACTTCCTACCCACCTGGCTGGTGGGAAAGGGAGCACACTCTCACCCCCACCCCCATGTTTAGCTGGAGTAGAGCAGTTACTGTCTAAAAGTTTTCTGTCTTGCTAGGCTATCCTTTTCCTGGTTCTTTTGATAGAGGGAATATGGTTTTGGATGCTTATTGTTGTTTATACCCAATGGTGGCTCCGTGAACACCCATTTTATCATATTATCTAAGGCTAAAGGAGATGCTGGGTTCCTTGGGGTCTGAGGTCTCTAGCTGGTCTGCCACCTTCTCTCTACCTTCTCCAGTCTTATGATAGAATGTCTTGAGTTTTTGCCATACTCCTCTGCAAAATGCATTGTCACATGTTTACAGATTTTAATCATTAGTCTTTTGTCAGTACTGTGTTGGGAAGATTTAGTTTGGAGCTTCTTTTCTCACTTTCTTCATAGCAGTCTTTCCACTAGCTGTAGTTCTTCAGTGAAAAATTCTATTGAAATTTCCATTGGAGTTATTAAAACTATTGACTCTATAGATAAGTTTGGGGAGACTTGCTATCTTTACCATCATGAACATTTTTTAAACTTATTACTTAGATATATGTATTTTAAGTTTTCTAAATATAGCTTGACTTTTTTCTCTACATGGCCTTACACGTTTTAAAAAATTATTCTTAAGTACTTAATATGTTTTTTTGCTATTGTAAATGTATTCTTTTAAATTAATTTGTTTATTGTTTATTGCTTGTATACACAAATAAAATAGACCTTTGGGTTATTTTGTGTGGGGTTTTGTGTGTGTGTGTGTGTGTGTGTGTGTGTGTGTGTGAGGGACAGAGACAGATAGGGACAGACAGGAAGGGAGAGAGATGAGAAGCATCAATTCTTTGTTGCAGCACCTTAGTTGTTCATTGATTGCTTTCTCATATGTGCCTTGACCGGGGGGCTACAGCAGACCGAGTGACCCCTTGCTAAAGCCAGTAACCTTGGGCTCAAGCTGGTGAGCCTTGCTCAAATCAGATGGGCCTGCACTCAAGCTGGCGACCTCGGGGTTTTGAACCTGGGTCTTCCACGTCCCAGTCCGATGCTCTATCTACTGCACCACCACCTGGTCAGGCTTTGTGTTTATTCTTATGCATTTTGTTTTATAAAACTATAGCTGAGACTCTTATTGTAGTCTCCTTGGTATAAATTACAGCATCAAGTTTAATTAGATTTTTAAAAATTTAATTTAAATTTAGATTATAACTCATTCATAATTATTTATTGTTTTACCAAGCACTGTGAAAGGAAGATGCTTCTTTTTTCCCCCAAAAGAACATGATTTGCACTTCTTAAAGGAAAACAGAACAGTATTAATCTCCCAAGGAGATTTTAAACAAAACAACTAGGTCTATACTCCACTTTCACAAATTCTGATTCTGGGACAGGTTGTTAACAATAAAAAGAGTAGTCCACAGAGATGTTTATTTGTAGGGTTAGTGAACCCACAACCTTGGTGTTTTCAGACAACGCTCTAAACGAGTTAGCTAACCGGCCAGGGCCAGGAAAAAACTTTTTATTACTGTATATAGTGATGGATGTTAGCTGAACATATTGTGGTGATTATTTTACAACATATACAGATATCAAATCATTGTTGCACACCTGAAAGTAATATAATGTTATGTCAGTTATACCTTGATTTTTTTAAAAAAAGTTTTAGAACGCAACTTTATCTTTGCAGTTGGAGTCATTCGATGTCCAGTTTGTAGCCAAGAATGTGCAGAGCGACACATCATAGATAATTTTTTTGTGAAGGACACTACTGAGGTTCCCAGCAGTACAGTGGAAAAGTCTAATCAGGTAAGTGTATTAAGTCTTGAATTTTTCAGATAAGTGTATTAAGTCTTGAATCTTGGCCTCAAGGGCTCAAAAATAAAAGGCGTCAAATATTAGAGCATTATATCTATGAAATGATGTACTATCTTAAAGGTATATCTGTATATAAAGAGTAAAAGCCCATTTTAAGGAATCAAACAGCGTGATTATAGAATCCCTGATGGCACCCTGCCACCCCTATCCCTTTGGGAAACCATTATTTCATATTTCACATGGTTCCACTTCATTTCTTTATCATTTTACTCTTTTTTTTTTTTTTTTTTTACAGAGACAGGGAGAGAGTCAGAGAGAGAGATAGACAGGGACAGACAGACAGGAAACGGAGAGATGAGAAGCATCAATCATTAGTTTTTCTTTGTGCGCTGCAACACCTCAATTGTTCATTGATTACTTTCTCATATGTGCCTTAACTTCGGGCCTTCAGCAGACTGAGTAACCCCTTGCTGGAGCCAGATGAGCCCTCGCTCAAGCTGGCGACCTCGGGGTCTCGAACCTGGGTCTTTCGCATCCCAGTCCAATGCTCTATCCACTGTGCCACCACCCGGTCAGGCTATCATTTTACTCTTTATTGAAAATTAGATATTTGATTTTAAGCTCCCTCACTTTTAAATGTTTTTCTATTTTAATAATAAGCTCTGTGATGATACATATGAAAATTTTCATATTTTTGTTCCAGTGCAGTTTTTACAGTTTTAAGAAAGTCATCTTTTCTACATGGTATTTCTTTGAGAGACTCATTTGGTAGCATTTTCCAGTGTGTTGCATTTAGAGGTCCCATAGTGGTTCTTTTTCCCTCCTTTCATAAACCCAAGGAGAAGGAGAGGGGAAGGAAGGGGAAGAGAAGCAGATGGTCACTTATTCCATGTGCATCAGGAATCATAATCAAACTTGGGACCTCCATACACCAGGCCAACACTTCATCCAGTGAGCCACCAGCCAGGGCATGCATTTTTGAATTAATGTTTTGGATTTCTTCTGATAAATACACAGAAATGGGATTGCTGGGTCATTTGGTAGTTCTATTTTTAATTTTCTGAGAAAACTTTATACTGTTTTTCATAGTGGCAGCACCAGTTTGCAATACCACCAACAATGCAAGAAGGTTCCCTTTTCTCCACATTCTCACCAATACTTGTTTGTTGATTTATTGATGATAGCTGTTCTGACAGGTGTGAGGTGATAGCTCATTTTGGTTTTAATTTGCATTTCTCTGATGATTAGTTTTCATATGTCTCTTGGCCATCTGTATGTTCTCTGTGGAGAAGAGTTTATTCAAGTTCTTTGCCCATTTTTTAATTAGATTGTTTGTTTTTTTGGTGTTGTGTGAGTTCCGTATGTATTTTGGATATTAACCCCTTCTTGGATGTATCATTGGATTCTCCCATTCAGTAGATTGTCATTTGTTTTGTTGATGGTTTCCTTCACTATACAAAAGTCTTTTTAGTTTGAAGTAGTACCATTTGTTTGTTTTTCCTTTTGTTTTCCCTTGCCCAAGGAGACATATCAAAAAATATATATTACTAAGACCAATGTCAAAGTTTACTGCCTGTGTTATCTTCTAGGGGTTTTATAGTTTCAGGTCTTACATTTAAGTCTTTAATCCATTTTGAGTTTATTCTTCTATATAGTGTAGGAAAGTGATGCAGTTTCATTCTTTCGTATTGGTCCAATTTTCACAACATTTATTTTTTATTTTATTTATTTATTTATTTATTTATTTATTTATTTATTTATTTTTACAGAGACAGAGAGAGATGTCAGAGAGAAGGACAGATAGGGACAGACGACAGGGACAGAGATGAGAAGCATCAATCATCAGTTTTCTGTTGTGGCACTTTAGTTGTTCATTGATTGCTTTCTCATATGTGCCTTGACTGTGGGGCTACAGCAGACCGAGTGACCCCTTGCTCGAGCCAGCAACCTGGAGTCCAAGCTGGTGAGCTTTGCTCAAACCAGATGAGCCCTCACTCAAGCTGGTGACCTCGGGGTCTTGAACCTGGGTCCTCTGCATCCCAGTCCGACGCTCTATCCACTGCACCACTGCCTGGTCAGGCTCACAACATTTATTGAATAGACTGTCTCTACTCATTATTGCCTCCTTTGTCATATATTCATTGATTATGTAGGCATGGGCTTATTTGGGGGTTCTCTTTCATTCTATTGATAATTGTGGGGTTTTTTCCAAGATTGCTTTGAGAACAAAGACAAAAGGTTGAAATTATTATAAGTTAGAGGATGGGCCTTGTGGTTTGTCATTTTAAAACATCCAAAGTGGAGGTGCTGCTTGAAGTGTGCTGGTCTTCGAGCCTTTGGCCTTGGGATCTCAGACCTCAGAGGAGTCAGAGTAGGCCAGTGGTGTTGGTATCTCTGAAGCTGGTTTTCCAATTACTGGAAACCGCAAGGGAGAGCTAACTGTTGCTGTGGGCAGGAACTGCCACTGCTGGGGTGAAGTAGCTTTGATCGGTGTGACATGCGCAGAAATTGCTGGCAAAAAGGGAGCCCGCCAAGATGACCAAATCCCTCCTTCCTCAGGCATTGCAGCACCACCTATTCTTGGAATCAAATGTGAAACCAGCTCAGAAAGCATACACATGGCTTGCAGAGTAAGAGTATGGAAGAATAGACTTGGTGCCACAAGTAGAAGTTATAGCATTGTTTCTCTCAAAACAAAGCAAGAAAAGACAGCAAAACTGTGTTTGCACTAGAGATACTTAATCAAATCATCCTTTCAAGTTACTTGAAGTAAATGATTAAATGATTATTCTCTGTATAGTTAAGCCATCCACTTGACAGGCAGGTTCATTTGTTTCATTTTGATGTTTAGGTATTTAATTTTTTTTTTTTTTTTTACAGAGACAGAGAGAGAGTCAGAGAGAGGGATAGACAGGGACAGACAGACAGGAACGGAGAGAGATGAGAAGCATCAATCATCAGTTTTTCATTGTGACACCTTAGTTGTTCATTGATTGCTTTCTCATGTGCCTTGACTGTGGGCCTTCAGCAGACTGAGTAACCCCTTGCTCGAGCCAGCAACCTTGGGGCCAAGCTGGTGAGCTTTGCTCAAACCAGATGAGCCCGTGCTCAAACTGGCGACCTCAGGGTCTCGAACCTGGGTCCTCTGCATCCCAGTCCGACGCTCGATCCACTGCACCACTGCCTGGTCAGGCTATTTAATTTTTTAAATTGTATAATGACATGGAAAACATTTCTTTTTTTTTTTTTTTTAACATTTCTGTTCTAAAGTGAAATCTGTAACCCAGTATGTTCAGGTGTTTTACCCTCCATCTCCTTATTCCCCTCCGTGGCCACCCACTGTCACCTGAGCCACTGACAGAGCTTCCTTCTCGTCTCTGTGCGGAGACACTTGCTCCTTTTCTAATCTCCACGCTGCCATGGCAGTGATTTTAAAACTGCATTTCGGCCGTGTCACTCATTTACCTAAAAGCCTCTAGGAGGCTTCTGTAGAGAGAGACCACTTTGTCTTGGGGTCCTGCTTGGTCTGGTCCTGCCTTACCACCAACCCCTTCTCTGGCCTGTCTTCCCTTGATCTTCCACCTCAGTCACCCTGGCTCTCCATCCCTCCTGTGAACCTGCTGTGCTCTTCTTGCCGGATGCTTCTGTACATGCCGCTTTCTGCCCGAAAGGCCTTCCATCGGTAATTGATGACTCAATTTTCATCTCTTGGTGCTAATATGATCCTTAGAGAAAGCCTGGCCCGGGTCGTCTCTCCTTTCACTTTTTCCATGCCTCCAGCCATACTGAAGGAGATCCGTCTCCCCCATCACATGCTGTTACAGCTTTTCCTTTACGGCCCCTCTCTGTAGTTATGCGTTAGTGTGATTATTTCACTAATGTGGTCTCGCATTTCATCTTCACGACTACTCAGTAAATTGCATGTTATTACCCTCATTTTAAGTATGAACATTCAAAGTAATTTATCCAAGACTGCTCAGCTGAGGTGAGGGGGAAACTGGGATTTGAACCCATATTTCATCTGTGAGACTCTAGGTATCATTAGGCAGGGACTGTGATTTCCATTTCCTGCTTGTTCTATCCTCAATACTTGGTATAGTGCCTGGAATATTTCCTGTATTGAACCTAAGGACAGTGTCCTTATGTTTCTGTTTTATATGTTTATAATTTAAAACAATGTCAGTTTAAATTTACAGACCATGTGAAGAAGATAACTGATAGAGTGCAATATGGTTGTTGTATTACATCTGACTAGTGGTGCAGACACCTTTTCATTTTTCTCAAAAACTGATGTGATGTGTTTATCTTTATGAGGTGTGTACAAGCTGTGAGGACAACGCAGAAGCTAACGGGTTTTGTGTGGAGTGTGTGGAATGGCTCTGCAAGACGTGCATCCGAGCTCATCAGAGGGTGAAGTTCACAAAGGACCACACCGTGAGACAGAAGGAGGAGGTCTCACCAGGTAATGGATTAACTTTATCTCTCTTTTCTCTATCCTTCCCACCATCTTTTTTTTTCTTCCAATACCGACATGTTTTGATACACTTATGACCATTAAATATACTCTTTTTTTTTTTTAAAACTAGGAGGTTTATATTGTAGTTGAAATTTGAATACTTACAATGGTAAGTATGAATAGAAACAGAATCCTACTGCCTTAGAGTCATACTTCCAACCCACCATCCTAGAAGTGCCTTGACTTGGTATCAGTGTACAGCAAATGAAAAACTAAAGTTGCTTTTTAAACTTACTTTTTCTCATTTGTTCTTTTATTTCTAAGATGGCAAGCTTAAAAAGACTTTTATAACTCTCTTCCTCTGATATGCTTGTAGGAAACTTGTTTTGTGATATTTGCTGTATAGATAACCAAAGAAGCTTTGCTTTTTATAATACTGTAAGTATGATTTTAGGGTTTTTATTGTGTTGCCTATACTACTGTGCAGTTCAAAAAAAATTTTTTTTTATTGTAGTAAAATATGAAACTTAATTTCCCTTTTTTTTTTTTTGGGCAGAGACAGAGTCAGAGAGAGGGACAGATAGGTACGGACAGACAGGAAGGGAGAGATGAGAAACATCAATTCTTCATTGAGGCACCTTAGTTCATGGATTGCTTTCTCATACGTGCCTTGATCAGAGGCCCACAGCAGAGCGAGTGACCCGTTGCTAAAGCCAGCAACTTTGGGCTCAAGCCAGAGACCCTTGGGCTCAAGCCAGCGACCATGGGGTCATGTCTATGATCCCACGCTCAAGCCAGCAACCCCGCCCTCAAACCAGATGAGCCTCCGCTCAAGCCAACAACCTTAGGGCCCTGAACCTGGGTCCTCTGTGTCCCAGTCCTGACTGCGCCACCACCTGGTCAGGCAATTTGCCACTTTGACTACATACTTGTAAATGTACAGTTCTGCAGCAATAATTGCATTTGTAGTATTCATGCAGCCATCACCAGTTTCTAAGAGAGACTGTGCCCTTTAAGTGGTAACTGCCCATTCCTCTCTGCCCCAGCCCCTGCTAATCTCTAGTCTTCCTTTCTGTGAATTTGCTTATTCTACATATGGTTTTTAAAGATTTTATTTATTTTTTTTAGAGAGAGGAGAGAGGGGAATAGAAAGAAAGAAAGGGGGGGAGGAGCAGGAAACACCAACTCATAGTTGCTTCTTTTATGTGCCTTGACACGACAAGCCCAGGGTTTCAAACAAGGGATCTCAGCGTTCCAGGTCAATGCTTTATCTGCCGTGCCACCACAGGTCAGGCTTATTCCAGATGTTTTATACAAGTGGAATCATATGGTATGTGCCCTTTGGGGTCTGGCTTATTTTGCTTCTCACAATATTTTTAGAATTCATACATGTTGTGGCATTTAATCAGAATTTTCTTTATTATGACTTGTTAATAATATATTTTTGTTTAAAAAAGTTATTTTACTGCCCTTTATACATCAAGTCAACCACTGTTTGTGTGCCTACTCAATATTCCAGGAACTTTGCTAAATGCTAGAGGTGGAAAGGTAAATAAAACTGATACTTCCACCCTGGCCAGTTGGCTCAGCGGTAGAGTATTGGCCCGGCGTGTAGAAGTCTCGGGTTCGGTTCCCAGCCAGGGCACACAGGAGAAGCGCCCATCTGCTTCTCCACCATTCCCCCTCTCTTCCTGCTCTCTCTCTTCCCCTCACACAGCCAAGGCTCCATTGGAGCAATGCTGGCCCAGGTGCTGAGGACAGCTCCATGGCCTCCGCCTCAGGCACTAGAATGGCTCCGGCCGCAATGAAGCAACGCCCCAGATGGGCAGAACATCACCCCCTGGTGGGCATGCCGGGTGGATCCTGGTTGGGCGCATGTGGGAATCCCAGCTGACTGCTTCTGACTTCAGGGGAAAAAAAAAAATCATGCTTCCTACCCTTCAGGAGTTACTGGTATAATTGAAGGATTGCTTGGTAGCAACAAAGTTACATTTGATGTGTAGACCTTAAAGCAGGGGTCCCCAAACTTTTTACACAGGGGGCCAGTTCACTGTCCCTCAGACCGTTGGAGGACCGGACTATAAAAAAAACTATGAACAAATCCCTATGCACACTGTACATATCTTATTTTAAAGTAAAAAAACAAAACAGGAACAAATACAATATTTAAAATAAAGAACAAGTAAATTTAAATCAACAAACTGACCAGTATTTCAATGGGAACTATGGGCCTGCTTTTGGCTAATGAGATGGTCAATGTCATGAGATGGTTCCGTATTTGTCACTGCTAGCCATAACAAGTGATATGACGCGCTTCCAGAGCCGTGATGTGTGCATCCACATCACCGGAAGTAGTACTGTACATGAGCGACGCTGTGCTTTCACTGACCACCAATGAAAGAGGTGCCCCTTCTGGAAGTGTGGTGGGGGGCGGATAAATGGCCTCAGGGTGCCGCATGCAGCCCGCAGGCTGTAGTTTGGGGACCCCTGCCTTAAAGTGTCCTCCATCAGACCTCACCTATGTGTGGGTATAGAGAAGAATTGGACATATCTAGGGTTGGGGTTTTAGATGGACAGGTGTTCCAAAAAGTTGAGCAGGTTCAGAGATGCAGATGCATGTAATGGAATGAAGAATTGAGTGATTTTAACTATATAATAAAGGAGGTGACTTTGATAGTGTCAGTTGATAGGATGAAAGAAATGGTTAGGGATTAGAGATATCGATGAAGTACAGAGAGAATTGTAAGGTTAGAAAGAAGTTAGAGTGGGTGTTTGAATTTATGGTTATAGAAATGGAACAGTTATAGACAGAAATCTAGGGTGGCATCATGCTGTATATTAAATGCAATAAAAAGCTAAAATGAAGTACAGGTCTCTGGAGATGAGCAAATCTGAGAGGCTTGTCTTTATGTGGTAATCTGTGTGGATTCCTAAATCATCCAGAAGGATAATGAGACATGGCCTTAGGAGGATGACCATGAATCAGGATCTAAATTCCTTAATAAATGCAGGAATTCTATAAGTGGGTAATAGGATGTCTTAATTATCTAAGTCAAAAAAGTTCTATCAGTAATTATTTCTGGACAGAAGGCATAAATCAGGATGTCCCAAGTCAACTAAGGATATGTGGTCACCCTGTCAACTGTGATGCTGAGATCACATGAACATCAAGAAGAATGCAGTAATCTTGAACCATCTTGGCATTGTTGGACTTCTTGCAGGACACTTGGTCCTGTGCTAAACATCCTCTGGGATGTGTTATCCATACCAATAGATCCCTGAAATTAGATCCTATCAAAAATATCTGTGAGCATCTTCGGTCCATACCAAATGATATTTGGTCCTGTCAAAAACATCCATGTTTAGAAAATATCCCTAGGTTCAAATAGTCCATAACATTTGTTTATACTTTTGGTTTATGGAATTAATGCACTAAAAAAACCTTATGTTTTATAGGTCCAATAGTTGTATTGCCTCCCTCCCTCTCTCTTCCTCCCTGTCCCTCTTTCTCTTACTCCCTCATTCACGTGCTTTATCTCTCATCAAATACGTAACATTAAATGTATTGAGAAACCCTCATTAGTAAGCTAATAGCCTGTCTACACTCGTAGGACTACAAATTGGTACAATTTTTTGGAGGACCATTTAGTTATATATATATATAAATTACCATTTGGCCCAACAATTCTATTACTAGGAATTTACCTTAAGGAAACATTCAGTGATTTATGTTTCAGTATTATCACACAACATTGAAAAATGAGAAACATTCAAATGTCCACTGGCAGAAATCTAGGGACTGGCAGGTGGTATATCCATTTGGTGGAATATACTATACAGTTAATAAATAAGTAGATGTACTCACTAACACAGAAAGGTATCTTAAGATAATGTTTACAAGATAATATGTGTACTTCCGGTTTTCAAACTTCATAACATAAAATATCCACTAGTATATGTAATTTCATACATAGAAAAGCATCCAGAGGAATACATATGAGGTTATTAATGGCGGTTTTCTATTTTTATTGGATTTTCTGGATTGGCATTTTAAAAAATTTTCTCTGCATTTGGGTTAGAAAGCATCAAATTGGTTCACACTCATTTATGTGAGCTATTAGACATTTTAGTTTTAAAAAACATACTTTTAACTACATATTTTCTTCCTGAATTAATTTGAATTTATACACTGGAAAGTGAAAAGCATTTATATTTTCCTTCTGAAATGCTGAAAATACTTAACATTTTAGTATCAGTAAAACATAATGGTATTGATGTTGGTATAACTGTAGCTCTTTTATATCTCAATGGCTTTAAATTTCAATAACCTAAAAAATACTTACTATTTAATTATGTTAATTTTCTTCTTTTTGCCTCTTATTGTTTCTACAGAGGCAGTTGGTGTGACCAGTCAGCGACCAGTGTTTTGTCCTTTTCATAAGAAGGAGCAGCTAAAGCTTTACTGTGAAACATGTGACAAACTCACCTGTCGGGACTGCCAGCTATTAGAACATAAAGAGCACAGGTACCAGCATCTTTCATTATGTACAGAATTTTTTAAGTGGGAGACAGAGAGGAAGGGAGAAAGATGAGAAGCATCAGCTCATAGTGCAGCACTTTAGTTGTTCATTGATTGATTTCTTATATGTGCCTTGATGGGGGGGCGGCCTCCAGCTAAGCCAGTGACCACAGGATCATGTCAGTGATCTCACACTTAAGCTGATGAGCCGGCAACCCCGTGCTCAAGCTGGTGACCCTCGGGGTTTTCAACCTCAGTTCTCAGTGTCCCTCGAGGCTCTATCCACTGTGCCACCACCTAGTCAGGCATCATCTTCTAAGTTGACTATTTTAAAGTGCCTATAGTTTAATAAAAAGGATTTCAAAATGTTTATAGCATCAAACTTTCATGATTATGAAATCGTAAAATAGTTAATAACTTTGCTTAAATGTCTGTGATTAGTTTTTGGCAGGTCTGCCAAGTGAACTTTATAAAGCTCTAAAACCATGATGATGCATGTGTGTCTTCCCCAAACTTTCAAAATAATTTTGAGTGTCCATGAATAATATTTTTAAAGACTCCCTCTTAATGGATAATTTTGAGAGGAGGTGAAAACCTGCCTTATAGGGATATATTAGTATTTTAACTGATTATTTATATCCTTTATACTCTTATTGTCTTAGTTTTTTATTATTTCTTTGCTTGGGGGCTTTTGCTCATTTTACACTGATACATTCATGTGAAATAATTGACTTATTTCTTCAGATACCAATTTATAGAAGAGGCTTTTCAAAATCAGAAAGTGATTATAGATACGCTAATCACCAAATTGATGGAAAAAACGAAATACATCAAATTCACAGGAAATCAGATTCAGAACAGGTAAATTTACATATGTGGTATTATATAATAAGTCATCTTTATATAATGTGTTAAGTATCCTCACTTTTAGAACAGACATTTTATTTAACTTGTGGTGAAGTACATAGCTACCAGATGGCCATAATAACATGGTTGATAAGACCCAGAAACTTTGGGTTTGAAAGCTTCTTTTCAACCATGAAATTTCAAATCTATTGTGGTGATTAAATGCATTTCATAGCAGCTCAGTTAAGATATTGATAATTCATCATTATCTCTGTTTTTCAATTTTAAAGAAATACCAGAATATTTTTGGAAAAAAAAGCAACTTTTTTTTTTTTTGCCAGTATTAAAAAACATTTTAACACTCGATTATATACATGACTGCTATTTTAAGACTTGTTAACTTTGAGGTGCTCTTCTGGCCTCTCATCTTTTAACTGCAATGAATGCAGGATTTTAGGACCAGGATACAGGGATTGTTACAGTGTGTCACACACCTTTCTCCTTGTCAGGTGCAATACTTCCCAGTTTCTACATATTGCCTATTACATTTCTGTCTTCCAAAGCAGGATTATCATCAGCTGTCCAAGGGTCCTGTCTCACAATTTAGCAATTAGGGAAGCAAACCATGACCTCTTTGGGGAAGAGGGAGTTTGTCTAGCTCCCTTAAATCCCTTTTGGGGCACACACTGGCATTTTCAACCTTTACAACACCTATGAAATTCCATGTCTCATTTCTTTTGTTATTTTGCATACAAATGTAACATGTCTCCGCCTGAAGAGATCAAGAAATGCCTAGAGCCTGAATTGCCCAGGACCACAGTTGGTTAGAGCATCATCCTGAAGCACAGAGGTTGCCGGTTAGATCCCCCAGGCAGGGCCCATACAGGAACAGATCAATGTTTTGTCTCTCTCCCCTGCTCTCCTTTCCTCTCTCTCTAACATCAGTAAAATAAAACATAAAAAAAAAAAGAGCCTGAATAAGAAGGCTCACAGGATTGGAACATTCTCAGGGAAAATTGTGTAAGCCTTTTGTGGTTCATCTCCTTAAGAGCAATCATAAACTGTTATTCTTATAATTTGGGGAAATGACTATGGTTGGGCATTGGGGAATTTTTTCCAAGGAGTTCCCTGGTTTACCTGATTTATAAAAAAAAAAAAAAAAAGATTCTTAAACATAATTTAACTTTTTTCTTAATGCCCCATTATTATTAGTATTCATTATTATAGCATATACATTGTGGTAGTAACAGTTTTAATATTTTTGTTAGTTTTTATTATTTTTCTTTATCAGCTCTCGTTTTATTTTACCTTTCTTTTTCATATAACAACTATAGTTAACCAAAAGTTATTTCCCTTATCCTAGTTTAATAACAGTCCTGTACACTTCCAAATAGAGTAATTAGTAGGTTTAACATTTTTTGTAACTTTGTAATTGAAAACTTATAATGAATATTTATGGAATAAAGAAGGATAATTACAGTCATTTCTATAAAATGGTAAATGGTAGCACTTGTAAAATTACTATTTTTATGTGAAATATCCACCCTTGGTGAAATTTATCCTTTTGACATTTTTCTTTCTCTTTGACAATGTATGTATGGGCCAGATTTCACTATTTTTATTACCATATGGATGTCCATTTGTTCCAACGCCATTTGTTGAAAACACTGTTCTGCTATTGAATTGCCTTGGCACCTTTGCAAAATATTAGTTGCTCATATATGTGTGAAGATATTTCTGGACTCGGTTCTGCTCAGTTGGTTTTCTTTTTCTGCCAGTACCCCATTTATTTCATGATGGCAGCTTTTTTTATAGCTAAGTCTTAAAATCAGATAGTGTGAATTATCCAATTTTTTATTTTTTTTTTACCTTTTTGTTACTAGTTTAAGCTGTTTTTCCAAAGTAATACATTATTGTGGGGGATGATTTTGTATTGCGGCAAAAAAATTAAAGAATCTTTGAATTAGGTGTTAACTGCTTAGATCTTTATAACCTGCCTGATGATAGAAGGATTAAATTTACTGGATTGACTGACTTGACAATTCCTTTTTACACATGTGCACACATGGGCCTGGTTGTCCCTGTTGCATTCCATTCCACCAGCATGAGAATTTAAATTAGTATTTTTGATCCTATAGCTAATGTCTTGAAGAATTTCCAACAGAGAATAAAATCTCTACCCTTTTGATCTTAAGTTTTGGAGGGCAACTATGGGAGAAGCAAACAAGAGAAAGAAAACTTTTCATTATCTCATAATATTTGGGGGTGCCTGGTTATTCTCTTCTGCTTCTATAAGATATTCTGGTGTGATGCTATGTATTTTCTTTCTGTCCACCTCGATTTCTAATCAAAGGGGAAAATATCATATTTAGTGGTTGATTAAACAAAGTAATTATTTGGCTGCTTATTTAAAGCCAAATGTGTTATAAAAAAATTAACTATTGTCTTTTTGCTTCTTCTATTCAGATATGATGGATAGTGTAGTTCAGATGACTAAGAGTGACCCATTTACCTTTTTTTGCTTCTTAGTTGCAGTGAATACAATAGAACTCTTTCATAGTCATGGTTTTCTTTATCTTGTTTATAATTTTTTTGTCCATCCTTCTAAGCTGACTGTTGATATTCCTGGGTGTCATCATAATCTTTCTAAACTGTATTTTCTTAAGATGTATTTATTCTCTTACAATTTTAATATTTTGATTTTAAGGTTGGATTAAGTGGCTGTGTATTTCAGGAGAATTGCATTTCTGCTGTCTTATCTTCAAGAAAGTAAATTTAAACTGAAGGATCCTTAGAAATAGCTGAGCTTCTAAGTGCCAAAAACACTTTGGTCTAATTTAGTCTTTAAAAAATAATCAGTTTTTAAATATTGTTAAACATATTTTCTGCCTTAGATTTTCCCCTTTCATTTAATTTTTAGGATAATAGAAGTAAATCAAAATCAAAAGCAGGTGGAACAGGATATTAAAGTTGCTATATTTACATTGATGGTAGAAATAAATAAAAAAGGAAAAGCTCTACTGCATCAGCTTGAGGTAAGTTACTGATAATGGGACAGTATGCTGTGATTTAAGATATTCTTACATGTATTTGTGAATTTGAAAACACAGCCTTTTTCATATAATTGTTTCATGATTCAATAGTAGTAGTTCTCCATTCTCATGGTTTCCTTTGCCAGGCTCTACATAGTCAAGCTGATGATTTATGGCATCATAAAACAATGTCTTTCTTTAAAAAATGTTAATTTTTGTATTACTGTAGCCTGAAAAATTAGAGTGAATCTACATTAAGAAAATGTAACAGAGCAAATATGAATGCTGCTGTCTAGGAAAGAACATTATTTAATAGTATATAATGATGTTGACATTCATGTGGGATTTCCAGACCTTGGGCTCTTTACGAAAAGGATGAAAAAGACATTTGTTCTGATATATTTGGTCATAATTTTTTAAACCAAATGGTTATCATGTTTTTATAGATTATAATTCTTCTATTTCAGTTGATTTCTAAATACAGTAATTCTAGCCTGACCAGGCAGTGGCGCAGTGGATAGAGCGTCAGACTGGGATGCGGAGGACCCAGGTTCGAGACCCCAAGGTCGCCAGCTTGAGTGCGGGTTCATCTGGTTTGAGAAGAAAGCTCACCAGCTTGGACTCAAGGTCGCTGGCTCGAGCAAGGGGTTACTCAGTCTGCTGAAGGCCCACGGTCAAGGCACATATGAGACAGCAATCAATGAACAACTAAGGTCTCGCATCAAAAAACTGATAATTGGTGCTTCTCATCTCTCTCCGTTCCTGTCTGTCCCTATATATCCCTCTCTCAGACTCTCTCTCTCTCTCTGTCTCTGTAAAAAAAAATAAAACAAATAAATAAATACAGTAATTCTAAGTGAAAGGATTTAAGCATTTTTGAGCTTTTGACACACCCAATGCAGCAAATGTAGATAACTGAATTATTAGAAATCTTTGTGTGAGGTGTTAAAGAACAAAAACTCGGCTGAATAAATTTGAAGATCTAATTGCCTAATACTAATCTACGAATGGGGCAGCATCCCATCTACAAA
Source organism: Saccopteryx leptura (assembly GCF_036850995.1). Lineage (NCBI taxonomy): Eukaryota > Metazoa > Chordata > Mammalia > Chiroptera > Emballonuridae > Saccopteryx > Saccopteryx leptura. The sequence continues at coordinate 313,297,943 of NC_089504.1, forward strand.
GTGAGGAAATACTCCCACTAGGATTGTCTGAACTCTTACTGTTTACTTCACAGTGCCAAACAGGGCCTTGCTTACAAGAGGCATTGCTGAAGAGATGAGTCATTTTAGAAACTCATTGAAGTGACAGTTTCGCATCACCAAAGGGGTGGGGTGCAGTTAAGCAAATTTTTTAGAAAGAGACACTAAGTTAGCTGGATTTAGTTCTCAACGGTCTACCGTTAACCTTATGAGCTATCAGGTAAAAGTTAGGTGCCTCCTGTCCTCAACATTTTATAGTCATAATTGCTAAAGCCAGTACTTGGGGAGAAATGCTCAGGGCTCTTTGGATAGTTATTTCCTACTGCAGCTAAGAAAAGGATTTCATCTTCATCAGCTGTTTGACATTCCTGAAGGTCAGGATTTGAAGTCGGTGTTTGACTTCAAATAATAATGAAGTTACAACTTTTACATGGTATGTTAACATATTAATTGCATGATATTTTAGAATTCTTTTAGTATTTGATGCAGAAGAAATTCACAGTGAAGAAACAACTTAGAATGAGAAAAGAGTAAAAAAGCATTTTAATGTTGGAAGTTAAAAAACACTAAAAATAATTTAGTTCAACATTTTTATTTTATAGTTGATAAAATTATAAGGTCTTTGTCAGAAAGTTCTGCCCCTCCTGCAAAAGCATGGCCACTCCTGTGATTTATCAGCCACACTGGAAACCAAGACTAAAATAATTCTTTGTTCTTTTAGAAACAAACACTTATTTAGTGACGAAGTATTCTGGCTGGGAGGAATCAAGTTTTTAAAGCTCTGCTTAAAATAAAGTGACTTCAGATTGCTTTCCCAGTGCTCAGTAGTGGCCATTTGTTTCCAAACTTCACTGTTTTTTATTTATTTATTTTTTTTATTTTTTTTTATTTTCATTTTTCTGAAGCTGGAAACAGGGAGAGACAGTCAGACAGACTCCCGCATGCGCCCGACCGGGATCCACCCGGCATGCCCACCAGGGGGCGACGCTCTGCCCACCAGGGGGCGATGCTCTGCCCATCCTGGGCGTCGCCATGTTGCGACCAGAGCCACTCTAGCACCTGGGGCAGAGGCCACAGAGCCATCCCCAGCGCCCGGGCCATCTTTGCTCCAATGGAGCCTTGGCTGCGGGAGGGGAAGAGAGAGACAGAGAGGAAAGTGCGGCGGAGGGGTGGAGAAGCAAATGGGTGCTTCTCCTGTGTGCCCTGGCCGGGAATCAAACCCAGGTCCTCCGCACGCTAGGCCGACGCTCTACCGCTGAGCCAACCGGCCAGGGCTCCAAACTTCACTGTTAATCAGAATCATTTGCAGATTTTTTTTTTCAATTAAGATAAAGAAAAAAAGATGACTAAATCCCCAATCTCTAGGAATGAACCTGGTCATTGGCTTACAGTTTTTACAGCTTCTTTTAAAATACATCTCTAGTCCTCATACCCATTCTCCTGCTTCACAGGATTCTCCTTGAAGGTAAATAAATGTAGTCAATTTTATCTAAGACTCAAGAGAAATCAGCCCAATAGTTACTACTATAGAAGACCAAGAAACTAGACCTTCTGATTCTCAATTTGCAACCTAATTAAAAGTAAACAGTTTCTATTATTTTTAGAATGTCTCCAAAGAAACAGTTTTCACAAAGGTTAAAAATAGCCAAAAAGCCCTGGCCGGTTGGCTCAGTGGTAGAGCGTCGGCCTGGCGTGCAGAAGTCCCAGGTTCGATTCCCAGCCAGGGCACACAGGAGAAGCGCCCATCTGCTTCTCCACCCCTCCCCCTCTCCTTCCTCTCTGACTCTCTCTTCCCCTCCTGCAGCCGAGGCTCCACTGGAGCAAAGATGGCCCGGGCGCTGGGGATGGCTCCTTGGCCTCTGCCCCAGGCGCTGGAGTGGCTCTGGTCGCAACAGAGCGACCACGCCCCGGAGGGGCAGAGCATCGCCCCCTGGTGGGCAGAGCGTCGCCCCCTGGTGGGCATGCCGGGTGGATCCTGGTTGGGCGCATGCGGGAGTCTGTCTGACTGTCTCTCCCCGTTTCCAGCTTCAGAAAAATACAAAAAAAAAGAAAAAAAAATAGCCAAAAAGTTATCTCTCTCAACCTTTAATTAGACATGACAAAGCCATAATGGTCACTGCAGTGTTTCCCTTCATTCAGTTTAGCACATGTGTATTTCCCACATTTGAAACTGACTATGTCTAGGATCCAGGTTAATTTTTTTTATTAAAACTCTTAAGTCTATATTGGAGTGGAGCAATTTTACTTTTAAACTCCTTTTTTTTTTTTTTTTTTTAACCAGTAAAGCCCCACTCTCTTCCCCTTTCCTTGCCGGGTAAAAGATTTTTGGATAGTGACCTTTAAAATAACCCAGGTTCAGTGCACTCACTTTTTGTTAACCTGCATTCTTCCTGTGTGTGCCTTTCTCAGAGAAAGGTCAAGCCTTGATAGAGAATTTCTGTGTTCTGCTTTTATGTAGCTTTTCTGAGAGTGACAGTGCCATTGGTCACTGTATCAGTGGGTTCCTATGTGATTCTCACTAAACAAAAAGAATGTCTTTTCTACCACATAGAGTAACATACATGTTGTCTGCCACGAAGCATGATGAAGCACAGACTGGTTGCAATCAGGACTAGAATGCCCAAAAGGTGAAATCATGTGATTGAGTGAATCATGTGTTGTGGGAACTCGACTAGACTGCTGAGGGTGGGGTACACCTATTTTATTTGTGGGTATTGAATTTCACAGGCATTTACTACATTATAGCTAATCTACAGTTTTTGCTCCTTTTGGATATTGGAAGATGCATGAACAGAAACCTAAACCCAAATATATAAAAAGAGAGCAGGGGTAGGCGCTGCGGCTGTAGGTAGCAATCGGCCATAGTGTTCTGCTGCAGTAAGATGGAACCTTTGTACTAAGGGAAAAAAAACCACACTATTTTCAGTTTCTTAGAGGTGGTGGTTATTCTAAATTGGTCATCTGAAAATTACCATTAAAATATGTTATCAGCAGAACTAATCTTGAAATTACTTTCTTCTTTTCAGAGCCTTGCAAAGGACCATCGTATGAAACTTATGCAGCAACAGCAGGAAGTGGCTGGACTCTCTAAACAGCTGGAACATGTCATGCATTTTTCTAAATGGGCAGTTTCCAGCGGCAGCAGCACAGCGTTACTTTATAGCAAGCGACTGGTAAGATAGGCCCAGCGCGACTTAGTGCGCCCTCAAAACTCAGAGAAACAGTGGAATTATTGGAATGCTTACAATCCAGAATTGATTATTAGTCTGGCTTCAATGACCTTTCCCTATTTTTCACATTAAATGGTAAAAATACAACGGTGGCAAATGTAGGTTAACAGTTGTCAGGACGCAAAACACAGAGTTTACTCTTGCATTATTACTTATTTCTTGTTGTATTATTTATTTTTATTATTAACCTACTTTGCCCATTCCTGTATTTTGGGTTTTAAAATATGTCATTTTTGGCTGACAGAGAAGCAAGCACAAGCCCTTTGTGCATTTCCTGATGGTGTGTGCGCCGTGATCCAGCTCATGTTCACAGGTTCAAGGCCCCAGAGGTCTTGGGGTTGGGGCGTTGGTGGTGAATGGACAGCCTGCCCTGCCCCAGGTCTGGTTGACAGAGGAGGGGCACCTCAAGGGCCAAGGGGAGCTGCGGACCTGGCCAGTGAAGTGACAAGGCCCCAGAGATAAGCCAAGAGCCCACATGGGACAGTGCTAACTCTTGTCTCTCTGCCCAGTGGCTCGCCTCATCAACTCACTCGTCTACCAGCAGGCTCGGGCCAGCAGAAGAGAGCCAGTCTAAGGGAGATGATAGAGTTGTCCCCTCCCCACTGCCCCCACGTTTCTCCTGTTTCTCTTTGGCCTTGTCATTTTTCCAGCCTTTCCCCCTAGCCTCTACTCCCTGTTTGGAGAGTCCGTTGCAGCCCAGGTGGTTAATAAAGTAAGTTGCCCATTGTGCACACAGAGTTGAGGCTTATGATTCATTTTAAACATTTTGGAAGAGTTTCAAAACCGGAATATTTGAAAATCACTGTATTATGTAACTCTGTTCTCCAGAGTTCTTAAGCTTTGTAAATACAGATATATTTACCCACGTTACCCTTTACATATTATTTTTACACATTTAGAAGTATTTCTCGTCTCAGGAAATTTGAAAATCACAGTTACACAACTCTGTTCCTTAGGGTTCTTGTACTTTGTAACTAAAGCCATGTTTCCTCAGGTTAGACTTCCAATGATGGCTTTTACACGCATAAAAAATTTTTTAAATGCCTTGCCAGCCTAAAATTTCAGTCTTGGCTTGCTGTTCTTAGTTCATCTTTTTGGAATAGCAGAATCATTTCAGAAATTCACTTTTAAATACATTTTAATATTTTCACAGTAATTTCTTAGGATTCTTCTTTTATCCTTATGTTTTTTAGCAGGAAGGTAAGAGATATTGACAGAAGAGAGACCAGGAAAATAAAATAGTCATTCTCTTTACCGACAGCAGCTATTTCTAGAATATTATTGATTAGGTAACTATAATATTAGGTATAAGTAGTAAAAAGGAATTCTGCAATCCTTTTATTCCATTTCACCATCCCCTCCATCTATTTGATCTTCAGAGACCTTCTTGATATTTCCTGAATGTCTCATTGCCAGTTCCTTACTTCCAATCCTCAGAACATACTGTGCTGTCTTCCCTGGGTCCTGGTACCCTTTCTTAGAATGCCTTTTCTCTCTCCTGATGAACTAATGCTCATCTTTAGGTTCTTCTTTTCCTCTTGGTAGCCTTCAGTGACGACCAAAAAGGGTTAGGTTCCCCTTCTCTCTGTTTACAGAACTCTTGTATGTGCCCATCGCACTCGTACTAATTTTTATCTACTGTTATTATAGTTGTGGTTTTTCTATGAAACTCATTAGAAGGTGAGACTTTGGTGTTTATCCAGAGCTTGAAGTATAGGAACTCAATGACAGATTGATGGTAAACAAATAAATAGGGTACTAGATAATATCTCTGTCAGAAGCTAAAGTAGAGACAAAACTTGATGTTAATTTTTACAGGGCTGGAAACTTAGAAACACTAAATTTCTTTTTACTTTTTATTTTAATAGAAAGAAGACAATTACAGCATTGGCATCTCAAAAATTGTTTTGACATCTTTTATATTAAAAATAAAAATTTTTTTGAACAGCAGCTAAGATTTCGACGTGAAACCTGAGTTTAAGTTCAGATACACCTGAAGGGATTAAGCAATATATTTAATGACCGTTATTTATCTTCTACACTAGTCAGGCTTTATGATTTCTCAGAATTATTTAAAACATGCATCAGGAGTTTTGACAAGTATAATGGTTTACATTTTAGAGAGGTAATAAAAGTAATGTGACAACAGGAGAGCTCTCGCTTTTTATTGAATGCCAGTAAAATGCAGCAGAAAAAAATGTTACTTAAGGTAAAAAGCAGAGTTTGGCCAAGTTTGACATTACTTTTAGGTCTTGCCATGATTAAATTAGCAAATAGCTACACACTATCTGAATTTTAAATAAATTCTGTGTCTTGTAGTGCAAAAGAAGGAATTTACAGTACATTACCTCAAGGGAAGAAATGAAAGTGTTCATGCCCATGGGATTTACCGCAAAGTTCCCATTAGTTAAAGCTGACTTTCTTTTAAGGAAGTACTGACAGTTTTGATTTAATTATTTTTCTTGGTAGAGGAGAGCAGGAAAGGGGGGCAGTTAGTGGAGAAGAAAAAGAGCCCAAAGTTTCACATTTGGCTGGGGAAAGTTAAAGCATGTTTATATGTTTGTGGGAGTGGTCTGGTAAAATGGAAAGTTTAGGGAGTGGGAGAGGGGAGAAGATTGCTGAGCAGTGTATGAGTAGGCAAGGGGTGGGCGGGCTGCCTTTGCAGAAATGGAAGAATGGGTGTTAGCTATAAGCTTGTCTAATTGATCCTTTGTAATAGGAGGGAGCACTAGTAATGATTGGGTGGTGTGAGTTTGTGGAAGGTCCCTGGCTGTTCCCGTTTTCTTCGTGAAATAGTAAGCAAGACTCAGCTGAGATTGAGATTTAAAAATCAATTTCAAATCAAATCCTGGAGATTTGAAAAGAGAGAAGGAGATTTGGAAGGGTCATTATGGGAGTAGGAAAGTGACAGACAGGACAGATGTCATATAATAGCCCGTCAGCCTCAGGGACCCTTCTGAAGTAAGACTTATCTAGGGACAAGGTTGAGGAGAGTGCAAGAGACTATGTGTAACTGGGTATGATGGTGTATGCAAGGCACTGATTATGATGATTGACCCTGGGTTTAAGCTGGATAAGAAGGAATTGAGGAATAAGAAGCTAGGGATAATGGTAAGGTGAGATTGAAGGACAGGGAAATTGTAAGAGCAAAGGCTTATAGGACCTTTAGGTTTGTAGAAGTACTTCTATCTGTGCAAAGAGGAAGCAAGCTGTAAGGAAAGATCATGGATGTTAAAATCACCAAGAATGAATGACAGGAGTCATGGTGAAGGTGGTGATAGAGAAACAGAGGCTAAACTCCTCAAGGACTGAGGGAGGGTGATCAAGTATTCGCTGAGGACGACTTGTGGACGGGGTCGGTGGGGAGGGGTCTGATGATGAGACACTCAAAGCACAGCAGCTAGGAGAGCCACCCGCTCACTAGCAGACCTAGTTACAGGAAATGTGCTTACATTTCCTGAGCAGAGATTGATTTGTGACTCGTTAGCCACCTAGTCTAAATTCTGAATCCTCCTTTTAAAAGAGTAATTAAAAGAAATGAAAGAGAAAAATATTCAGATTTTTTTTTTTTTTTCTGAAGCTGGAAATGGGGAGAGACAGTCAGACAGACTCCCGCATGCGCCCGACCGGGATCCACCCGGCACGCCCACCAGGGGCGAAGCTCTGCCCACCAGGGGGTGATGCTCTGTTGCGACCAGAGCCACTCTAGCGCCTGGGGCAGAGGCCAAGGAGCCACCCCCAGCGCCCAGGCCATCTTTGCTCCAATGGAGCCTCAGCTGCGGGAGGGGAAGAGAGAGACAGAGAGGAAGGAGAGGAGGAGGGGTGGAGAAGCAGATGGGCGCTTCTCCTGTGTGCCCTGGCCGGGAATCGAACCTGGGACTTCTGCACGCCAGGCCGACGCTCTACCACTGAGCCAACCGGCCAGGGCCCAGATTTTTTATTTTATAAATTCTTGTTGCTTCTGTGAAGTTTTATGAATTAAACTGACTTTAACATATCGCTATAAGATGCTTTTTAGTTTTATATTCACAGCTTAGCCAACTGAGTTATACCTCAAAATTTTTGACTTTTTGGAAAGAAAAATGTTATGTGTCTATTTTTATAATTTATATTTTATCATTTATTTTGTGTTGGCATATATGCGAGAGACAATTTTTTGTGTGTCTTTACTGAGAGTGTAATGAGTTATTTGCCAGAGAAAGATATAGATGCTTAATTGTCTCCTTTCTCCTAGATTACATACCGGTTACGGCACCTCCTTCGAGCAAGGTGTGATGCTTCCCCAGTGACCAACAATACCATCCAATTTCACTGTGATCCTAGTTTCTGGGCTCAAAACATTATCAATTTAGGTAGGTCATTGTGTACATTTTCTCAAGTGCCACTTGATTCTGGAACTCTCAATCATGATGATATGTTACTGAAAACGTATTTCCTTCTACCCCCGAACTATTTTTATTAACTTGATTTAAAGACATGGAATCTTGCTAGTATTTTATTGATATGTGTCTATATATGACACGTGCATCAACATATACACATGGAAATGCAAGGGACAGTGTAAAACATCCTCTTTTGACTTGGAATTAGGAGTTCTGTTTCTTATAGATCTTGCTTGAACTTTTTATCAGAATGGGTTGATAAAACTCTTGACTTGTGACTCATTGATACAGGATTTTTGATACTTAGAATGTTTTCTGAGAAAACAGTATTTCTTCTACTATTATCGGCTTGCTGACTCTTTAGACCCCGTCATCGAAACACCTAATGGTTCATTTGCTTTATCTTGCTAAGGAAAACTACTTGGGTTTTTTTCTTTTGCCTTTTATGTAATAATAATATGGTTTTTTTTAATTTCCTAAGTAGAAGTGTTACATGCATTCAGAAAATTGCCCAAAGTTTAGGTATTTGAGTCCACTTAATTACCACAAAGGAAGACTGTCCTCTTAGCAACAGCAGGAGCCCAGCCATCTTTGCAGGCAGTTCAGCAGGAAGTTATTATTTTAGCTTTCTTGTTATATTATTTGCCAGAAGGAGAAGTCTTCACTTTTGTCTCCTTTCTTAATATCTCATAGGGAAATTATAGAAACAAATTTGAGAATAACCTACACATTCTTCATCAACTACCAGTATTCCCTTTGATGACAGCATTGGGCTCATCAACTTCATTGCAGAATCATCAAAAGTGGTTGCTCTCTCTGGGTAGGAAAGGAAGAGAGGACAGGAAAGAGCCAGTACTCTCAGAACACAGGAGGGCAGGAAGAACTAGGCTTACACAGAGCTTGTCCATACAAAGGAAGAACAGAAAGAATGATGGTAGCATGTCCCTTAAAGAAGAAATGATAGGTGCCTTTCAGGTCAGTGTAGAAGTACATGCAGCCATGTTTATTGATATGTAGTAGGCAACTGGGATCACACAAACTCCCACCTGTATTACCAAAGAGAGGCACCTTAATTAACACAAAACGTGTGTCTATCTCCTAACTCTATCCCACCCTACCAACCCACATTCAACTATACAGAGAACCTATCACAAAGTTTATATATATATATATATATATATATATATATATATATTCACATAAGGTTATATATATATATATATATAACCACATAAGTAGTCATAGCTGTACAAATATATGTACTTATAAGCATGTCACTTACAATATAGATGTAGGCATAAGTAAAATCAAGAATACATGTGTAACTACACACATAAATGAATATAGTTTTAGGTAAGTTACATCAGCAGAAAACAAAATAAAAACAGCATCTCTATCTTCAAAATTATCTTTTAATAATAATCTAGTTAAATAATATCTTTTACTATAAAACTTCTCAGAGCTGTTATTTATAGCTCCGTAAATTGTCATTTACAATGAGATTTATATCTTAAATCTTCCAAGTAGATAAGTTTCCCAAACTTGTGTATCCATGGCTTCTGAGAAACATCTTTCATAGTACCAGGGGAAAGTACTGATCTAGATGAATCTTCAGTTAATGTTTTGGTGATTTGGGTAAGTTATTCAATCTCTCTGAACCTTAGATCCCTTGTCTGTTAAAAGGAATTTAACAAGAACATACATAGACCTACCACTGTCACTGTGCCTAACACACAGTAAGTATGTAATGAATGATAACCATATTTTTTAAGGATGCATATACTTTGTATATCTAGAACGTTTAATTGAATCTCTACTGTTGCAGAATTAAGCTTTGCCTTATGCTTGCCTCAGACCTATTAGAGGCACCTTTATCTCTGTAAGTGTAGTTGGAAGCCACTCAGTGTTCTCTGTGGGAACACTGACAATCATATGCACTGCGAAGGTGTAAGGAACTTGAGAAATTACAAGTTATTGATACTAAAGAATCAGAAGTACTTTGTGGAATTGTTTCTAGAACCAGTGTCAGGTTTGCTTGTTTTGTTTTAATGTACAGTAGCAGTTCTCGAAATATAGTCTGAGGCTCCTTCAGGGAATCGGAGAGGCCTCCCCTTTCCAATTACATCTTCATGTGTGGCTGGATTTTCTTCCTATTTTTCAATCTAAACAATATATGATGACAGATAATGCAGAAACAGATATGAGAGTTCAGATGTTAAACCAGATAGTTCAGCTGTTAAGCCAGACATTTAAAGACATTTTCAAATACAGTGTATCTGTAAAGTCATGGTGCACTTTTGACTGGTCACAGGAAAGCAACAAAAGATGAAAGAAATGTGAAATCTGCACCAAATAAAAGGAAAATTCTCCCAGTTTCATACCTATTCAGTGCAGTTCGATGTGGGCTCACGCACAGATTTTTTAGGGCTCCTTAGGTAGCTATCCCGTATAGCCTCTACAGACTCATCACTGACTGATGGCCTACCAGAACGGGGTTTCTCCACCAAACTGCCAGTTTCCTTCAACTGCTTATCCCACTGAGTAATGTTATTCCTATGTAGTGGTGCTTCGTTATAAACGCGCCAATATTCACTTTGCACTTTGGTCACGGATTCGAATTTAGCGAGCTGCAGAACACACTGAACTTCCCTCTGTACCATCCACATCTCGACTGGCATGGCCGTGGGCTGCTCCGCTGTATACACGGTGTTACATCATCATCTGTGCAGACACACATGCTGCCACATCATCCTACAGAAACTGGGAGGGTTTTCCTTTTATTTGGTGCAGATTTCACATTTCTGTCATCTTTTTGTATTTTTCTGAAGCTGGAAACGGGGAGACAGTCAGACAGACTCCCGCATGCGCCCGACCGGGATCCACCCGGCACGCCCACCAGGGGCGACGCTCTGCCCACCAGGGGGCGATGCTCTGCCCCTTCGGGGCGTCGCTTTGCCGCGACCAGAGCCACTCTAGCGCCTGGGGCAGAGGCCAAGGAGCCATCCCCAGCGCCTGGGCCATCTTTGCTCCAATGGAGCCTTGGCTGCGGGAGGGGAAGAGAGAGGCAGAGAGGAAGGGGGGGGGGGAGGTGGAGAAGCAAATGGGCGCGTCTCCTATGTGCCCTGGCCGGGAATCGAACCCGGGTCCCCCGCACGCCAGGCTGATGCTCTACCGCTGAGCCAGCCGGCCAGGGCCTCTGTCATCTTTTGTTGCTTTCCTGTGACCAGTCAAAAGTGCACCATGACTTTATGGACACACTGTATATAAAACAGTGCCTATGCCTCACTGTTTTTCTTTAAGTTATGTTTTTCATAAAAGTGCGTTATTATGGGTTATTGTTTTAAATGGATTAGTGAGTAAAAATTTTTTTTTTAATTCTCATTTTTAGTTTCTAATATGGTAAATTTGGTTGGCACCCCCATTAACAGAAGCTCTTTGGGGCATTTTAGTTTTAAGAGTGTAAAGGGTACCCAAGTGGAAAAGCTCCATGGCATTCAGAAGTTCAGCAAGACCAATCTTACAAAATGTGGTATTTCCCTACCAGAAAAACTTTAGAACTTAACCTTTTCTCTTTAATTAGGTTCTTTAGTAATCGAAGATAAAGAGAGTCAACCACAAATGCCTAAGCAGAGTCCTGTCTTGGAACAGAATTCGCAGCCACAAGGTGGCTTATCTTCAAACCAGTTATCCAAGTTTCCAACACAGATCAGCCTAGCTCAGTTACGACTCCAGCATATGCAGCAACAGGTAATGGCTCAGAGGCAACAGGTGCAACGGAGGCCAGCACCTGTGGGTTTACCAAACCCTAGAATGCAGGGGCCCATCCAGCAACCTTCCATCTCTCATCAGGTAAATTTGGAAGCAGGCCTGTCCTAACTTAGATCATTGTAGTACAATTGTGTTCAGCGGCTCTTCAAATAACCAAGACACCATCATCCATGATTTAAATATATGAATTTATAAAAATGTATTGCATTGAGGATCCCTGATTTAACTCCTAGATTTTAGCCCTTCTGAAAAAAAGAATTAATGGTTTATTTAACTGGTACATCGATTTTCATCTTCTCTTCATGGTCTTAATCTTATAACAGGATAAATTATTGCATTCCTAAATATAAATAGTCCGTGCCTGTAATTAATGGGAAAAGTTATGTATGCGTAACTCCTAATTCCTTTCTTAGTGATTTAGAATGACCGATACTCATATTAAGTACATCTTCTCTGTAGTACAATGTTTAAAAAACCACATTGCAACTTGGAAACTAGGGTGAAATGAAATAGAAAAGGGCAGAGATGTGGTTCATTAGAAATATACCTTTTCAAACTTGATTTCTGAGTGAGTAGTCCATGAACCATCCTTATTGTCACTATTTATGAAATAGTTGGCTTTTAATCTGATTTTTAAGATAAAATATTTATATATTTTGTTAAATAGTTTAATCAACCTGCTCAGTAAGGTTTAGTAAGGAGTATAAAGTTTAATTCATTCAAATATCCATACTATGTCCTATAAAGGAAACATACCAGTTAATTAGAGGAGAAACATTTACTAGCACTAAGAGGAATGTATAATGTGGGTCTTCATGAAAAAGCAGTTAAAAGGCATAATAGTATTTTTGTAGTAATTTCACAAAACATAGAAATGGTCTTCATAGGACTCTTACTTTAAGCTTGAGTAAAAGTTGTGGGCATATGTAGATCCTGATTCTGTTAAATTGCTTCTTTGAAAGCCTGAGGCAATGTGAGGTTAATGGCTTCCAACAATTTGATTAGAGAGGCATGTCAGATCCAAGGGAATATTAGTATACCCAATTGATTATTCCTCTCAGACTTTGTTGTAACCCAGGTTTTTTAAAGTAACCAGCAATGTAAGATGTCTTTGGTGAGTGTTCCATGAGAAAAGAATTTTGCTCTGTAGGGACTGAAGAGTAATTGTGTTCCTGGCTCTGTAGACAGCAGTGACAGTATAGATAAGACTGTAAAGTCGGGAACGGGGAAGAGGATCGAGAGAGACAATAATAACTTGTTGAGTTCCTAGTGCTCAGCATTTGCATGATTAATATTTATCTTAAGTGTCTCAAAGATGGTAAAGTGGTTTTTCTTTAATAGTTTATTACCCTGAAAAGGATAAAGTGTCTTTTCAGTAAGAAGTGAGGGACCGAGGCAGTTAATAGATCCTATGTGACTTGGCCATGTTCCCATAAATAGTTATTTATATAAACAATGACAAGACAGAAGTGACCTTTGAGCCTTTGGCTTGTTGATCTCAGAAGTTTGCTTTAGATTTTATTTTTTCTCTCTAGGTTTTACTTCTACATAACCTACATATATAATATACAATCTCTATTATACAACCTCATTTTCTCACTGAGAAAGTAATTTTTGCATCTTTTGGTCATTACCTCATACATTTGTTCTTTTTCTCTGGACTCTCAATGAGTCCTGAACCTTCTTTGACACTCTCATCTTTCATTTTAAGCTGCCCTCTGCCAAACATTCACTCATACATTTTTCACTTACCAAGTTACAGTCTTCTGTAAATTTTTATGCTGCCCTGCCAACCTACATTCGTGGTTTTCTAGCAGTTTATTTGCGTACATATGTGGGGAAATGACTGTCTGTAAGCAGGTGCATGTGTGCCCCTGGCTTTGTGGGTATGTTCAGATTGTACTCTGCATCTGTTCATAGGGTTCAGGTAAATTCAAAGGACTGCTTCTAAAAGTCACTTACATGATAGCTCCGTTTCTTCTTCCTCTGAAGATTAACCATGTACTTTGTATGGTTAAACAGTTGGGTTGAAACTTGTAAAATTTAACCAGTGTCACCCCAATAAACTAAAAGAAAGTTGGGTGATAGGTTGAATACAGTTACATGACATTGAGGTACAAACTTGGTGGACATTGTGCCTCTCTATTTAGCAATAAACAGCACTCTATTATACTCCAGTGGACAGATCTAAGTTTGCTAGCACTGTCATGTATGTTATTTTTTACATAATTCCTAAGCATGGTTCTTGATCCTGAGGTTTACTGCTGTGGAAATGTTTTCATTTACTTGTATATGTTAATTTCCCCAAACGATGGATGGATGTTAGATGGACATCTGTTATCCTTCATGGTTTTACATAGTTGGGAATGACTGACCTAGAATAAAATCAAAATCTGTGATAATGAAGGTACTTAGAATGAAGATGAGGATAATGATGATATGTCCATTTCCTTAAGATTTCTATTCCTCTGTTTCCCTTTTTTTTCTTCTGTATCTGGTATATTGACTTTTTTTTAATGCTCACAACTAGTTCCTAACCTTATTTGTTCAGCTTGCTTTCTCTGTCACAGGGCTGTTAGAAATTAACTCAGTCAATTCTCGCAATTTAGAAGAGGCAGTGAAATCACCTCCCATCCTACTAGGCTGGAGGTCAGCAGCTATTCCTAACGGGTTTCTCACACAATCTGTTACTGTGGCCTCGGTGTCTCCTCCCACGGAGCCAGTATGGGTCTGGGTGCGGGCATGGTAGTGGGCTAGGAAGCTTCTACAAGCACCTTGATTCTCCCTTATGCATTATTTTGGGTGCTTTTCCACTTTTAAAATATTATAAATTTGAAAGCTTTTCACAATAATTCCCCAACTATTTTCTGTTTGTGTTTTTATGATATAAAACCCTTCAAATCACAAAACTTTAGTAGAAGAATCATCAGTGGTATCACTTCAGGTTTTTTACTTCCGTAAAGTTTTGACATTTTCTTTATTTTTCTATTATCTACCCACAAAATTTCCCTTGGTATTGAAACAGTATTTAAATCTACTTTTCATTGGTTCTGTTACAATTACTAGCCACTCTTGAAAGTTAACTGAGAGTGACCAGTGCTAACTTGAAAGAGAGGGAGAGAGGAGCACTGTTTATTACCCAGGAAAGAAAAGTATATTCCAGAAATTGGAGAAGAAAACGAAGATAGGGGCATATGCTTTATAGCTATATGCCCTCACAGTGTCAAAGTTTAAGGTATTGCTTCAGCTTCATAAATTCCACATTTATTGTCTTCTCGTGACTGTGGGAATTAATAGTTAATTCTTAAACAGTTAAAATAGCCTGAAAGTAAGTATTTGCATTAAGTTGCCAACCATAGAGATAGAGAATTGGATAGTCAAGATGAAACTGACATATAAGATTACCTTTTTCTAGAACACTGGTTTCAGTTTCCAGGGCTAGCTTTTATGAGCAGAGCAAGCCTACATTCCCAGCCCTTGCCCTATCCTGTTATCAACCCATGTTACCCTTGAAGCATTTCCTTTCAAATCTGTTTTCTTTTGGGGAAACTCATCTGCTAAGCTGTAGTCAGTATCTTAACCCCCAGCTAAACACCTGAACGCATTCTGGTAATGCTGCGGCTAACTAGGTTTAGAGAAAAACTGTGTGGCTTTTTCAAGTTTATTTCAGCTTTCTAATTTTTAGTGTCCTAACCTGCACTATGAGGGAGGGTAATAATGAGATAACACATGTCAAACGCTGATCACATGACTGGCGTATACTTTTTTTCAGGAAGACCTAAAACTCATTTCTTTTTAAATGTTACTTAATATCAACTGTTTTCATTATTAATGATTTATTGGTTAAAAGTGCAGACGTTGGAGCCCAAGTTCTTGAATTCATATCTCAGCTCTGTTCCATACTATGTAAATCTTTGACAAGTTGCTTAAATTCTCCATACCTCACAGGATTGTTGTAAAGATTAAATGAGTTAACACATAAAACACTTAAAGCAGTACCTGGCATGTAATACATAAATATTAGCAATTATTATTTTATCACCACATTATTTGCAAAGTTTGAAGAAGATAATTCTTTGCAAAAGATAATCATCAGGGACTTAGAAAGATACTACTAAAGACAAGTTTTCCCTACTTCTCCACGTGCCTTAGGCCCAATCCTGGTATAACCTACTTACAATTGGAATCCCCTTGACCAAGAGGAGTTTTATTAAAACTCCTTTTCTTTAAATTGCTTCTACACATTCCGGAAGGCTGTCTCCTTTCCCTGTACTCTTGTTGTAAATATTAATAAATGATTTATCTGTGGCACAGTTGCAGTCTTTCTGGAAAAGTTATAAAACAGAATTCTCTCTAATTTCTCTTTCAGGATATGATTGTCAATGGCTTGCTTTAACTTCTTTTTTTCAGCAGCCCCCTCCACGTTTGATAAATTTTCAAAATCACAGCCCCAAACCCAATGGACCAGTTCTTCCTCCTCATCCTCAACAGCTGAGATACCCACCAACCCAGAATATACCACGGCAGCCAGTAAAGCCCAACCCCCTGCAGATGGCTTTCTTGGCTCAACAGGCCATTAAACAGGTATATATATTCACTTTTCCTCAGTTGCTTACTCTGCTCTCTACTTCGAGATGACATTGGATTTATAGATAAAGTAACAATTATGAACAGCAAGAGCACCCTGGTTTGACCAGGTGGTGGCACAGTGGATAAAGCTTCGGACTGGGACACAGAGAACCCAGGTTCGACCCCAAGGTCACCAGCTTGAGCGCAGCTAATCGGCTTTGAGCAAGGCTCACCAGCTTGAGCCCAAGTTTGCTGGCTTGAGCAAGGGGTCACTCGGTCTGCTATAGTCCCCCGGTCAAGGCACATATGAGAAATCAATTGATGGACAGCTAAGGAACCACAACAAAGAATTGATGTTTCTCATCTCTCTCCCTTCCTGTCTGTCTGTCCCTATCTCTGACTCTGTCTGCCACAAAAAAAAAAGAGCACCCTGACTGGTTTGCTCAGGCAGGTAAGAGCTACTGTTTCCTCCACCACCAGCGTAGGTTCCAGCTTTATCAAATGAAGTAATTTGCTATTTATCCATCTGCTTTCCAGCTTCCAAAATGTGGTTTCTGTCTTCTCCTTTGTCTTTATGAGTCAATGCCTTTTTAAATTATTTTCATTGATTTAAGGGGTGGAGGGAGAGAGAGAGAGAAGCATCAACTCATTGTTCCACTTAGCTGTGCTCTCATTGGTTGCTTTTCATACGTGCCCTGACCAGGGATTGAACTTATGACTTCTGCACACTGTATGATACTCTATCCACTGATCCACCCAACCAGGGCCAAGGCCTTTGAACTGTCAGTTTCAGATATATCAGGTAGGGACAGAAGAAATGTATGTTTTCAGCCTTCCATCTTTAATCTGGAGGTTGCTGTGCATGTTCTTATATTTCTTTTTCAGTATGTGTAAGCTTTCTAAGATTGGTTCTGTGGTTATCTGGGGTATACTAACTGCCGTCTTCTGGTACAAACCAGTGCTTTTTATCTTTGGACAGGGTTATTGAAAGTTACATATACCTGTGCCCTCTCCCTTTTCCATTGAAATCACAATTAAATTCAAATAGAATATGCCTTCTACTTTGTTTTGTGTCTGGAACAGGGATTAGGCAGACATTTGATGTCTTGGCCTCTATTTCTTTCCACTGTAGTGGCAGATCAGCAGTGGGCAGGCCCCACCGTCGACGGCCAATAGCACGTCCTCCACTCCGTCCAGCCCCACCATCACCAGCGCCGCGGGATACGATGGAAAGACATTTGGTTCACCTATGATTGATTTGAGTTCACCAGTGGGAGGGACTTATAATCTCCCTTCTCTTCCAGATGTAAGTAAACAGAAAATTTATAATAAGAATCTGTTTCAAAAATTGTATGTAGCCTGACCAGGCAATGGCGCAGTGGATAGAGCGTCAGACTGGGATGCAGAGGACCCAGGTTCGAGACCCCGAGGTCGCCAGCTTGACTGCGGGCTCATCTGGTTTGAGCAAAAAAGCCCACCAACTTGAACCCAACGTCTCTGGCTCCAGCAAGGGGTTACTCGGTCTGCTGAAGGCCCGTGGTCAAGGCACATATGAGAAAGCAATCAATGAACAACTAGGGTGTTGCAACGTGCAATGAAAAACTAATGATTGATGCTTCTCATCTCTCTCCATTCCTGTCTGTCTGTCCCTGTCTATCCCTCTCTCTGACTCACTCTGTAAAAAAATAAATAAAATTAAACAATTCAGCCTTTAAAAAAAAAATTGTATGTGAACTTGGATTTTGTAAAAGGCATGGCTTTGTTGGATATAGGTTATGTGTGTTTATTTTAGAAGTTATTCAGCCCCTTTAGAAATATAACAGCAGGAATCTGTGAGCGGTCAGTTTTGTCCTACCATGTGGTCGTAATGCACTAGGTGACGTTGGTGTTCTGGAAGTGTGCTGTGTGTGTACGGACTTGCTTCATCTATCTTGTGTACACCAAAGCCTCGCTTCTCAAAGTGTGGGCCAAGGACACAGCTGTCTCTACACCTTCAGAGGCTCCACTAGATCCTCCTCTGTAAGACAAGATTTTCTTCATATCCTTGACCAAAACCACACATCAAAACAGATTTAGTGCGGCCCTGGCCGGTTGGCTCAGCAGTAGAGTGTCGGCCTGGCGTACAGGGGACCCGGGTTCGATTCCCAGCCAGGGCACATAGGAGAAGCGCCCATTTGCTTCTCCACCCCCCCCCCTCCTTCCTCTCTGTCTCTCTCTTCCCCTCCCGCAGCCAAGGCTCCATTGGAGCAAAGATGGCCCGGGCGCTGGGGATGGCTCCTTGGCCTCTGCCCCAGGTGCTGGAGTGGCTCTGGTCGTGGCGGAGCGACACCCCGGAGGGGCAGAGCATTGCCCCCTGGTGGGCATGCCGGGTGGATCCCGGTCGGGCGCATGCGGGAGTCTGTCTGACTGTCTCTCCCCGTTTCCAGCTTCGGAAAAATACAAAAAACAAAAAACAAAAAAAAAAACATTTAGTGCAAAAGGAGATAGAAGAATCCAGTTGGCTGGTATTAAGCAAGATGATAAAGGAATTTGCAAAAGATGTGAAATTGTGCTATTTTTCTCACCAGGTTTCTTTTTTTTTTTTTTTTTGGCTATATTTTGTTATTTGTAAGTAAATGAAGCATTAAAAAATTATTTGCTTTACATTTTAAGGGTGTGAATGACACATAATATTCCTTTCTCTTGGCACCTGATTTCTGAAATAGTGTGTCCTTGGTATATTTACTAACATAAAACATTAAAAAAGAGTAAAAGCTTTTTAATGATTGTGGGGAAAATATGCTTCAGACCCCAGATATATTTTCATGTTGTATTACTTGATAATAAACTCTTAATGTTTTCTTATAAATTTAAAGTAGCTTTTTAACTTGCAAGGTGTGGATACCATGAAATAATTTCAATTTTTTTTATATATATAAGATTGACTGTTCAAGTACAATTATGCTGGACAATATTGTGAGGAAAGATACTAGTGTAGATCATGGCCAGCCAAGACCACCCTCAAACAGAACTGTTCAGTCACCCAATTCATCAGTGCCATCGCCAGGCCTTGCAGGTAAAGTGGGCTTCTTTTGATTTTGTGACTGTTTTTCTAGCTTGTAATAAAAAAAAAATCCCTCTTCCTTTTTTTGTTGGATGATTTAAAAGGGTCTGAGTATTTGGCACTATTTAAAATTAATATACAGTACTTTCAAAGTGGAAATCAAAGGTTAAACTTCCGTACCTTTTAAGTGTCAATATATCTTAAAGTATAGGCATTGTATACTCCCAGGAGAAAATTAGTATTATACTTTATCTTTGATAAGTTGCTGTGATGTGGTGTCTTTTAGGATGTAATTTGCCTAAGGTCAGAATTTATCAGTGACAATCACTGTTTTGGTGGTTTGTTTGGTGTTTGTGTTTCAGGATTTTTAACCTACCTGCTCATTTCCTTCAAGAGATAAGCAATCTACTAGGACTCCCGGAGACTATGGTTAAACAGGGGCCTTAGACCAAAATAAGGAAAGAGGAGAATTTCTTCAGTCATTCACCAGCCACATAAACATAAGGCAGTAGTTACACAGCTTAAAAGGAAATCTCATTAAAAACATAGACAAACTTCAAATGGGAAGGAAATTATTGACAAAATAGTTCAGAGACTATTTGATTATATAACAAGTTTATTCAAATAAATGAGAGTACTGAGGATATAAGTAGATAATTCCCTAGAGAGGAAATACCCACAGCCAGTAAAATTGGAGCATTCACACTAGTAGTCATTTAAAAAATTGAAACAAGATATAATTTCTAACTATTGAATTAGCAAAGCTTTAAAAAATGAAAATTCTCATTGATAAGTGAAGTATTATGATACGTAGCTGGTTGGGAGTGTGACCTGACAAAACCATTTCTGGAAACCATTTTGGCAATGTTGGCAAAGCTAACTGATACCCATTTCTGACTCTTTGCCAGGTGCTGAACAAAGTACTTTACATGCACCGCCTGGTAGAGTGTTTGTTTCCGTGTCTTCCGTTAAGTGGTCTCCAGTGGCTTTCCTTCTTAGACTCCTTTTATATCACCCCTGACCACTTTTTATTGTCTTCTGTAGTTTTCACTGGCACCAGTGTCCTCAACAAGAGCCTCTTTTGGTCACTCTCACACAGGGGACGTTTGGCAATGTTTGGAGACATTTTTTATTATTATACCCCTGAGGGGGAAGTATGGAGAGATGCTACTTATATCTATTAACTGGTAGGGCCAAGGATGCTGCTAAACATCCTATAATGCACAAACAGCCCCCCCAAACACACACACATACAACAAAGAATTATCTGGCCCAAAACGTCAATAGTGTTGAGTTTCTACAGCCCTGCTAGTCTAAGGGGGCTCAGGTTGTGCTAGGAGTTCAGCAACTACTTACGTTTTATATACTTTCATTATGTGTTCCAGTTTCAATGCAGTGCGACGTAAGCACATTCAAGAGGAATTAAGTACATAATTATTCATTCCTTTTATGATGTGTATGATTTCCTCCTCTGCAGGACCTGTTACTATGACTAGCGTACACCCACCAATACGGTCACCTAGTGCCTCCAGCGTTGGGAGTAGGGGAAGGTGAGCTGACTTAACCTTATTCTCTCGATAGAAAATCTTTAACTTTTCTTTTGTCCCAGTGCTCAACATGCTTTGGTAGTCAACACACTTTGAGCCACTTTTTAAATTTTTTACTTTTAAGTTAAAATAATTTAATAATTTTTATATAAAGTTAATAAGTTAATGGGTTAGGTAAGTTATTATTTTAGCCTTAAAGATACAAATATATTTGTGTTTATGTTGAAAATAAGACGTTTGATTTTATCACAATAGCAAGGGAAAAATGAGAGTATAACACACTGTACTAAGTGGGCACACACACAAATACAAACTTTGGGAAAAGAAATAATAATTTTATGCTAATTTCAGTATTCTCTAAATTTTCTAATGACCAAACGTTGATTTTGCTTTAAAATAAATTTGCATTTGTTGAAATTCTATTTTAACTTATTGCTTTGGTCGTCTGTTCATTATGCTGCAGATTTCTCCTAGAGAGTGAGCCCGGGTCTTACTTTCCCGTCACAGGGAAGAAGCATTCTCTGAAGGGAGAAAGTTGGGTTTGGTCCCATCAGAACATAGCAACTGTCTGTATAAGTTTTTTGTCTCACTACATTCTTTTAAATAGCAGGACATCAATAAATTATGTCTCTGGTTAATTGTCTTCACATTTTGTGACAGTACATCATTAATGTGAGCCTAGAGTTCTCTTTGTCACTGACTAGAGAGGGCAATGGGAAAGCCTAAAAAAGATGCGAGTTCTAAGAGGCTAAGTCCAGCTTCCCAATTTTAGAGCCTCTGTATATCGAAGACAATTTTTCTTTAATTCATATATTAAATTTATTTAAATGTCTTTTCAGGTGTACAGTATAACTATTTAGAGAAGTTGACAATAAAGAACATTTTTAACACATAAGTGAAACTTGTATATAGCAGTTGCGTTTAAGTCACATATTATTAATTACTGATGTAACACTTACCATTGCTGTGAAGATTTGGCATTATTCTGAAAACTATTATACTTTATTTTGAGATACTTAAGGTAGCATTCTTAGGTATTTTTTAATTTTGTTCTTTCTCTCTTTTACTTACAGCTCTGGCTCTTCCAGCAAACCAGCAGGAGCGGATTCGACACACAAAGTCCCAGTGGTCATGTTGGAGCCAATCCGAATAAAACAAGAGAACAGTGGGCCACCTGAAAATTATGATTTTCCTGTTGTTATAGTGAAACAAGAATCAGATGAAGAATCTAGGCCTCAAAATGTAATTATGTCAATGATTGCAATGCTATCCCTATTCAGGGGATAGGGTGAGAAAAACTTTTATACAGTTCACAGAAGGTTTAAAAATTTTTTTTCAAAGCAGGAAAGTAGTCAACTTACAGTTTAAAAATAGTAAATTAAAACAAAAAGATGGAAAACAGGGAGAAGAATTTGAAAAAATAGTCTCAAATAAGGATGTTGGGCATTTGAAAGAGAGAACAGAGTACAACACATGGATGATAACTGCTAAAGAAATAATATCAGGAAACTTTATGTAGCTAAAAGGCATGAGCACCTGAACAGAAAGGGCCTGCAAGTTCCAAAACGATAAGCAAGAAGATTGTTAATCGTGCGTACAGATTAAATAAACATTTTTAGACATATATGCAAGATCACAAAAAGTTTAATTTCCCTGTACTCGTGCTCAACAAGATATTTAAAAATAGGATTCACCAAAAATAGAATAAACCAAGAACGAGGAAGACTTAAGAGCCCAAAGATGGGATCTGACACAGAAAAGAGGCAAAGAGAAGAGTAGTCCCCAGTACAGCAGCTCCTCTGTACCCATAGGGGAACAGAAGACTCCACAGGAATGTCTATAGGGCAGAAAAAGGTTTTGACAGCGTTGAAAAGCATTTTATAACACTGTTGGAGATGGTGAGGATGACTTAGTGATTTTAAATTTTCACCATCCCAGGCTCCAACATGAAATTTTGACTTATCTTAAAGTTACTGGTGGCTCTATGAATGATTTCTTAAAAATCTACACTAGGAATGTTCTGTGTCTATGTATACTTTGAATTAACAGGACCAATAAGATGTACTTACAGTTCATATGGTTGGCTTCTATAGTATCCACCTATTCTCCCATTTCTGTAACCATCAGCAAATTCAAAGGATTTTCCTCTCTTATTCACACCCCTGTACTTCTGGTATTCTATTCTGTTGGAGTCTTTCCATAGAGGTCATGTCTTCTTTACCATTAGAGACTCAGCAGTTCGCAGTAAATATATTCTGTTGTCTTGCATATTTACATACTCCTTTGAAGTGACCGGGTGCCCACGAGAGAGCAGTCTTTGGTCTAAATTGCAGTAGTGCTAATAAAGAATACCAGCTTTAAGAAATACGTGTTCTTGCCTCCTTCCATTGCAGACCAACTATCCAAGGAGCATCCTCACCTCCCTGCTCTTAAACAGCAGTCAGAGCTCTGCGTCTGAGGAGTCTGTGCTAAGATCAGATGCCCCTGATAGCACAGGAGACCAGCCCGGACTGCAGCAGGATAGCTCCTCCAATGGGAAGCCTGAGTGGCCAGACGCCTCCCAGAAGTCACCCCTCCATGTTGGAGAGACGAGGAAAGAGGAGGACCCCAATGAGGACTGGTGTGCAGTCTGTCAGAACGGAGGGGAACTCCTATGCTGTGAGAAGTGTCCCAAAGTGTTCCATCTTTCTTGCCATGTGCCCACTCTGGCCAATTTTCCAAGGTAAGATCACACTTGCTTCCCTTCCCCACATTCTTTCACTATAAACAATAAAAGCAAGAAATGTTGACAGTTACTGTAACAAAACCTTGGTAAAAATTTAAAGGTCCACTTGGCACATGTGTGTACCCCAAAACCTATAATGTAGGGTTTCCTTCCCATACCCTGCCTCTAATTCCTTGTGCTTCTCTCAGAAACCTGGTCTGTTATGAAAGAGAAAAAACGAACTTCAATTTTACAACAAGGGGTTGCCATAAAGAACAATGGCCCTTATGCTCAGCTGCTACTGTTGCATCTGACTGGGAAGGCATTGACATTTACAAATATCTCAAGTAAATTCTCACAGTCCCTTTGAGATGATGGTGATGATGATGAAGATGAAGAAGAAATATTGAGCTAATCTCTCAGTTCTTCAAAAGCTATACTATTTAAAATTTCATTGCAAACAGTTGCAAAATAGTGCCAAGAACATTTCTTTTTCTTGAATCGTGGGGTAAATACCAGTGATGCATTGCATCAGCCATAGATGAACGTAACATGTCTGTTTAAGTCTTGTTTTGTATATGTATTTCTTACCATCTTGGCTAGACTTACATTTCCCACTTAGGCCCGCATTGCCTCCACTGTTCAGCTCTCAGCACGGTGCTGTGTACATAGTAGACATATGGTGAATGCTCACTGATCAAATTCATGCCAAATAAATAATTCTGTATCATGCATGGAGGAGGTGGGAAAGGCATATGGTGAAGAGAGAAACAATGCATTAGGAACTCAAACCCTTTATCCCCCAACAGTGGAGAGTGGATCTGCACTTTCTGCCGAGACTTATCTAAACCAGAAGTTGAGTATGATTGTGATGCTCCCAGTCACAACTCAGAAAAAAAGAAAACTGAAGGCCTTGGTAAATTAACACCAATAGATAAAAGGGTAAGTTTCTGAGCGTTTCCAATCTAAATGTTCATCAATGTTTCTGTTGTAAGATCCGTTATGTAATGTAGGGTTGGTTTTCATCAAAGAAGTGTGTATTCAACCAAGTTTTCTATCAACTCTTCTTTATTTCCACAAAAGTATAGGAATCTTAACTAATATATTTAAAGGCAGACTATAACATTTTTAGTTAAAAAAACATCACAGTGCTACATAGACATCTTGTAGAAGTTTAAAATGCTGTCCTTGAACAAGATAGAAGGCGTGTATCCTTGATTTGGCCAGTGCTCTTAAATTTGGTCTACCTTTAGTAAATTTGTTTTTTATTTCTATGTCAGACAGGTTTTCTTCTCCAGAAATTGTTAATAAACGGGTTTTCTATTTACTTTACCTGGCAATAATTCCAGTCTTTCACCCAGTGGTACTAGGTTTATACCTCAAAACCAGCTAAAATATGAACTGTAATTAACATTTAAACCTACTAAATCAACACTTCTGTATTACTGAAGAAGCCTCTGTGCTCAGTGATTAAGGAGGACAACGAGTATGAAAGTTGTCATGCGAGAAGAGACCAGACTCGCTCTGCGGTGCTCCGGTGTTCACTGCGGGAAGCCCATAAGCAGGGAGGTGGCAGGGTGCAGGATTGCCCCCCGCCCCCAGACAGGAGCCTTAGGGCTGGACACACCAGAGAAGGGCTCCACCTTGGAGTTCTTCCTTTATTGGCTGCTAATAATTCTATACACACATTGGAGAGAGAAGGGGAAATTATTTTTAAAGAGCTTCAAATGGGTGTCTATGATACTACTTCTGTTCCCTATAATTACATGACTGCCTTTATATATCACATAAACCCTATATTGTTAAACAGTACAGTTCAGTAAGTGATTGGGAAGGAGATCAAAACTCCAAGTATTACTACTTTTCTTGTATTCAACTGGTTTTAATCTCTTTTCTGGTACTTTGAGACCCATGACATTGTAATAAATAAGCTGTGACTTTATTTTTTATTTTTTGCTTAGAAGTGTGAACGTCTACTATTATTTCTTTATTGCCATGAAATGAGCCTGGCTTTTCAAGACCCAGTTCCTCTAACTGTAAGTATTAATGTCATTTTGTGCATTTTTACACACTGGAATGATTTTTCTAAAACTTGATTTATGAGGATCTAGTTTCTGTACCATTTTTCAGTAGTTAGTTTCTTAGATCAATGTAGTCTTAAAGCTTATTCATGCATATGGAAAGCTTTGATCTTAAATATATTTTAATGTTTATAAACTGGACCAAAACTTCTGCTCATTTTTCATATATTGTTCTCATCTCATGTATTTTACCTACTAGTTTCTGTAATGATGTCTGTCAGTTGTCTCTTTCCCAGGAGATTTAGACATGTCTCCTAAACTGTTTGGGAAAAAACTTTCCATTTGAGATTAAGACCCCAAAATACTCTGTACACATTTTGATTTATGTGTCCAGACTTCAAATATTAGATAGACTTAAATCATAGAGGAAGGTGCATGTGCATGTGTGTTAACCATTGGCTTCTAAAAGGTTTATAGTGAAAATTTGATAAGACTTAAATGCATAATTTTAGAGTCTAAAAGTACTACTCAAAATACATTTTTTTCTCTGATGTCCAAAATTCCTTTAAAAGTTCTAAAGTTCAATAAATTTTAAAATTTTAATTGAAGACTGTCAAAGGAAACTAGCTTATTAAATATATTCAGCTGATAAACAATGAACTTTTCTCTTGAGAACAGGATTTGAGAAGTTGAGGTCAGAAAAGGAAATAAATACTTTCAGGGGAATGACCTTTTGTGCCCCAAAGAGACAGGGCAAGAAAAGAGGGTTTTAACCAGTGAAATCTTTTTTTTTTTATAAAGATTTTATTTATTCATTATAGAGAAGGGAGAGAGAGAGAGAGAAGGGGGGAGGAGCAGAAAGCATCAACTCCCATATGTGCCTTGACCAGGCAAGCCCAGGGTTTTGAACCGGCAACCTCAGCATTTCCAAGTTGACACTTTATCCAGTGCGCCACCACAGGTCAGGCCCCAGTGAAATCTTTATCCACTTAAAATTTAACCTAGAACTTGGTGTTATTTATGATCTTGGCTTATAGTTACATTTGGTATTACTAACACAGTAGCAACAAAAAAGCTCCCTTTTTCTTGATATATAACATCTCATTCAGTGTTTACAAAAAACTGAGGTTGGGAGGACTATCCCTACTTGATAGAGGAGGTCTAATGAGGTAAGTAACTGAGTAGCAAGCTGGAGATCAAACCTGATTTGCAGTAACTGTGCAGCAAAAACATGTCAAATTCTATTGAGTAATACTTTTTCTAGTAATTGGTTTTTGTTTAATAGTGAAAAAGGATTATAGAGAGAGTTTAGGAGAGAAAAATGTGAATGTTGCTGCTTGGGTTTCCCAATAATGACAAAATAGTGCAATCTGACTTTTATGCTACCACTTGTAGAATTTATTTAGGACCAGGTGGAATTTAGTTATTTATATTATAGTATCTCATTTATTTTGAAAGGTGCCTGATTATTACAAAATAATTAAAAATCCAATGGACTTGTCAACTATCAAGAAAAGACTACAAGAAGATTATTTCATGTATACAAAACCTGAAGATTTTGTAGCTGATTTTAGATTGATCTTTCAAAACTGTGCTGAATTCAATGAGGTGAGGTGGGGAGGGGAGATGAACAGCAATATTGAAAGTAATAGTCACCCATACCTTATTAACAAATTATTATTCATGCTAGCATGACTTTATCCTAAAGTTCAAATCTGTCGGAATGATAGCTGACAACTTGGAAACAATTTAGAAAATAACTGTATCTAACCTAGAAGCATTTTTTGTCTTTCCCATTTTTATTTCTTAGAATACAGCACTTCCATACTTTAGTCTTTTTGATGTTGATCTTGAAATAATTAAGGATATGGTCTAAGTAGCTCTTATTTTTAATTTTTCTCATTGGTCAGTTTATCTGAGTATCTGTCAGACTTGAGTCTTTTGTTCATGGTTTGTTCTACATATTGGTTACTCATTGTTCTACATATTGGTTCCATGTTTCATTCGTTCCAAAAATACCTGTTATAATAATACAGATTCTGGCATCTTTTTTGTCTCTCTTTGGTATTCCAGTCCTACCACTGTTACACCCTTCTAGAGTAATCCAGATGAGCCCAAGCCTTTTAGTTACCTTTGTCTCACCTTCTCTATACTTTGTTTAGCCCCAGACTATTATTTCTGTCAATGACATTACATAAACATTTTCCCAAAATAATCCGCTGTTACTCCTAATCTCAAATTAAAAGGGAACAA
This sequence comes from Saccopteryx leptura, assembly GCF_036850995.1. Taxonomy (NCBI): domain Eukaryota; kingdom Metazoa; phylum Chordata; class Mammalia; order Chiroptera; family Emballonuridae; genus Saccopteryx; species Saccopteryx leptura. The sequence goes on from NC_089504.1 coordinate 313,325,478, forward strand.
ACATGTGAGAAATTTACTATTTATTGTCTAAAATGTTGGCCTTTGTGTTTTGATTCATATTTTTATTTTTATCTTACAGCCTGATTCAGAAGTAGCCAATGCTGGTATAAAACTTGAAAGCTATTTTGAAGAACTTCTAAAGAACCTTTATCCAGAGAAAAGGTTTCCTAAACTTGAATTCAGGAATGAATCGGAAGATAATAAATGTAGTGATGACTCGGACGATGACTTTGTACAGCCCCGGAAGAAGCGCCTCAAAAGCATAGAGGAGCGCCAATTGCTTAAATGAGCAGCTCCGTCGGCATGTGCCGGCTTTTAACACCCTACCAGGAAGAGTTTGTGACCACTCTGAGCTATAAATTTTTGATGTTTACTAGACTTTGATTTTATTAATAACCCATTTCTTTTAACCCTCTTATTAAGTAAGAAAAAGACAAAGGAAGAAAGAAAGAAGCATCAACAACAAAATAAAAAGACATTGTTTCCACTTTCTGGTTTCAGAACTGTAATTTGGAATGATAGTTACTATAGAAAAGAGATAGACTTTGTATGAAAATTTGTTGAAAATTTAATGTGGTTTGGATGTACACATTAATCCATTTTTAGAAAATCCACTACTCATTTATTATGGCCCAACAATGAGTTGGGTGTTGTACTGTCCTTACAAACAGTAAATAGTGAAGAACATTTGGGCCATAATTAATGAACATGGATGGTAACAAGAGTTCTATCCTAGGATGCCGACTGGTGCAACGAGAAAGTAGATTAGATACCATTAAGAAGGCACCTAATAGTATATCGCGTAAGATGGCAACTGTATTAAACAAAAAGCAGGAAAACAAATGTTTGACTTTTTTTTCTTGTCTATAAACGTATTTGGTATAGCAGAGTTCAAGGCCATTTTTCATACATTTCCTAATCGAATTTCTTCCACTGAGGAAGTGGCCACATTTGGTTTTGCTGTAAGTCTGTGTGTGGTTTTATCGTTTGTTTTAACCGTGTGGGTGATCCTTTTATAACAGGATGCATTGTTTGCGGTATGGCTTTTAGTGGGACACCCAAAATACGAAATACAGCTGTGTGCCGTATTTGATGTGAGGATTTTTAAAAATATATACCCTATTGGGCATTAAATGTAAGTTCCTCTGAAAGGGACTAGTTTTTGTGGTTTTCATCTGTCTTTTTATAATTTGAAATGAAAATGTATTGTGGAATTGGGAAGCAGACAGTTGGAGGGAATTAACAGTGAACATTTAATTTTCTCTGAAGCATCTATTTCCTATTTTAAAAAGTCAGACCCTCAAATCAAATCTTTGATCTTAATTCTGAATCTCATTTTTATTCTTCTGATAGAGATACAAAAGACGTCTTCTGAGAACAAGCCTGTTGTTAATGGGCAGACTTAGCTAGTTTAACTGACATTCATTTATTTCTTGTACAGCATTGGAGAAGGAAACCAACAGTTTTGTTTTCCGTATTTGTCTCCTGAATTAAAACAGGGCAATACAGATATATTTTGAGAAGGATCACAAAGGGAAGCAGCACTAAAGAGAAAGTATATATAATTTTCTAAAGGCATCCAATCCAACCCAGAATTTCTGACATACCCAGAACTTGTATTGATATGTTCAGTGACATATTAATCTTTTGAAACAGTAGTTAAAAGTATTTTTCAGTAACAGCTTTTAAGATTAAAGTCCTGTGACCTTATTAACAAGCATTTATATGTTCAGATGGAACACAGTTTAGTCTTTAAATTCTAAAAACAGCTATAAGATGATCCTAACTGTATAGATCCCATGCTCATTTAGAGAGCATCCTCCCAAAAGTTTAGTGCAACTCAAGCAATCTTGACCTAAAGTTAAAACACTCCAGTGTTTATTTCTGATAAAAAGAAACTCCAGATTTCCCTCTGAATTTGGAACCAAGAGTCTGGCGTTATAGCTGCAAGACCCTGTGATCGTACCTTTAGCCAAAGTTTATGAATGAGCAGAGCACATGGGAGCTAGGATTGATTCAATTCCAACTCATCAAAGACCAAACATCTGATCTTTCCAGCAGTTAGGAAACCCGAGTACACAGTCAGTGACTTATATGGTCATGGCAGAATTATAAATGGGCTGAGATATACCATATTAAATTCAAACTTATTTGTATATCAGCAACCAGCAATGCAATCATTTTGTCCTTTGCATTAACAGGCCCTGCTTATCTTTTCTGAATGGAGGGGTAGGAAATTGGAAAGTGCTACAAGGAAAATGTCCCTCTTCCTTGGTAGTTTTACCTTCTCTTCCAAACTAAAGAGGCTCCGCATTAGTAATGTGGTTCTGACATAACTCAGGAATGTGTTCAGAGAGTTTCACCCCAGAGTCAAAAAGGTGAGTACACAGACCATTGCTGTATTTATGGATTTGCATTTCAAAGTCCTATGATGTTATAGTGCTTAAGCTTTTAAATTTGGGTTTCATGGCGAGACCGATTAGACCATGAAAGGAGAAACTCCTCTTTTGTTGAGCCCTGATCCACAAATAATGTGAATCCCAAAAATAAGTTGCTTCATGTGAACAAAATGTTTCTAGGTTTAAACTGAAGATGTACTCGTTTTCTGTTTTTCTGTGTTAACTATGAATGAGAGAAATCAAGTGATCTGATTAGCCATTAAAATTATGGACATGACCATGAGTTCAGCTATCTAATTTCTTATTGAAATAGAGTACCTCCTTTTAAATAATCATGTACATATTTTTTAAAGGATTTTATAACCTCATGTAAATTAATAGTTGATGTCTTTTTACAAACATACTGCCCCTTCATTTTGGGTGTAAATTTACTAAGTCATAATTTCACATGCTGATGGCTCATGTTCCTGAGTGAGAAGAATACTAGCCTATCAGATCACAGATTTCTATCTTCATGAAGGTTTTGCTTATTGTGAAGGACATCTGAGAAGATAGTCTTTGTTTAACTTTAGGGGGCCAACTGGTGCTTTGATTTTAATAAAAATTAGCTTTGGTGGATTTTTACTGTGAATATTTTACCACAAGAAGGAATTTTTAATGGAAAAGTAATGTCATTCAGTAGAACTTAAACTGGTTTGAGTCTGCCTTCATAACTTTGTGTGTTCCTATATAAAATTGACACATATAGGAACAAGCTACTCGTCCATAAATAATAGGAAACTCTAAAAAAATTCTAACACGTGTATTTCATCACATACAGGAAGGAGAACCCAAACTCCGACAGTAGAATGAAAGAGTATTATACAAAGAGCGGGGCCTTTATAAGTCACTTTGAAAGTTTACCTATGTTAATTCTGCCTGAAAGGTTAAAAGTTTTGATTTTCAGAAATAACTGTTTAAAACTCACTGTTGGATATTTAATAGATATTACTCTGTTAGGGATGGGAACATCTTTCTAGTTGATTCTTAAATGAGTTTATAAATAGATTAAGTCCTAATTTGAGTCCTAAAAAATCCTTCCTTAGAAGTTACAAGTTAAACATTTAGCAAAATTTTATCGTTCTCAACATTTTCAAATGTGGTCTAGAAGAAAGGCTATTTTAAAGTTGTCAATGAAAGAATGTCCAAAGCTGTATAAGAGTCTGAGTCAAGATTTGAAGACATGCTCTAAAGCAAGATCTCAACAGATTGAGAAAATACCCCAGAGAATGGCAGTTTTGCAGCTCATTCTATACATTCAGAGACAAAGGAGAAGTCTCCTGGTGGTAGACTCAAGGGACAGGAGAAAGCAAAAACATGGAAATGCCTAGGATTGGGTAAAAATGAAAATGGAGAGAGAGGAGCTTCCTCTCACATTGGCGAGTGCAGGAGAGTTAATAATGAACAGCTACAGCGCGGAGAGACGGTGTGCGGGACAAGGTTGCACGAAGCGGCAGGTGGTCTCCAGGGGGGCAGCTGTACCTTCGAGGGGTCTGGAAAAGAAAATTACTGTGACATTTCAAAGGTGTGTTATCCTAGCTGCATGAGAGCAATGGACTGGCGCACTTAAGGTCAAGGCTGACCTTTGCTAAGCGACCTTTAGGCCTGAGGTGTGACTGCCTGCCATAGCCCACCCAGTTAGGAATCTGTGATCAGACCTTCCTGTGGGTTACTCTCAGTCACTGGGCTTGCCACGCCTGCCGAGCAGCTCCTACGCTTGTGGGGTCCCTTTGCCCATGTTCTCTAATGCCTTTAACCCAAGTAAGCCAGAGAGTTCTGTCAGCAATCTTTCCGTTGCAAATGACTGAAGCCCAGGTTGGTTGTTTTAGAGGAGGGGATAAAATACATGGCTCCACCAGGTCAGCACTTTTCACACTTGGAATGTCCGTGCACTGACCTGAGAAGTGGCATGGCCCCAAAGAACATAAGTGTTCTTAAAAGGACAGGAGGAGTGGTTCTACAACAGGAATGACAGCTCCGTGGGCCAGCAGGTGCCACCCTGGACAATGCTAGTGCTCTAATCTGATTGTACTAGGGATTTACTAGTGATGGTATGTGTTATGAAAGATCAACATACAAAAACTCCAGAATAAAGGTTTTGGCATTCATAGTACAGGAGGAATTTTTGCCACTATAGACTAGGCTTTAAAGAGAGTTACAGAAGTTTCCCTTTATATGTAGAATTATTTGATTCAGACAAATTCAACCTCTATCGTATTATGTAAAATGCTTACACAGACATTCCAGTTACATTACTGTATCCAGTACTTGAACGAGTATTGTCTTCGTTTTTTTCATAGACTGTGAAACCAACCCCAAAACAATCTTACAGGTAAGTGATATGAAATTTGTTGACATTCATCTTTACTAATGACTACTAGTAAAAATGTAAGCAAAACACACATTTATCAAAGATTTCTCAATTTAGTGTTCAATTAAATTACATGATTAGAGTTCTCTGTACATTGATTTAGTGTCTTCCAGGAAGCCTGGGTTCTAGGCAGCATGGCAGAGTTCCGTCGGTCCGGATACCCCACAGCTACTGAGAGGTGCTGAACTTGGGGGAGGTGCTTGAGCATCAGGTTTGTCGTTGGTTGACTGTGGTTTTCAATCATTGCTAGACTTTGGTTTTGATTATAAATTGTTGCTAATGTCAGCTCTGGAATTTTAAAAATTACTTTTACAGTGGACATATTAATTTCAGGTGTACAACATAGTGACAAGACATTTATCTGCCTTAGAGCAGGGGTCCCCAAACTACGGCCCCCTGAGGCCATTCATCCGGCCCCCGCTGCACTTCCGGAAGGGGCACCTCTTTCATTGGTGGTCAGTGAGAGGAGCATATTGACCATCTCATTAGCCAAAAGCAGGCCCATAGTTCCCATTGAAATACTGGTCAGTTTGTTGATTTAAATTTACTTGTTCTTTATTTTAAATATTGTATTTGTTACCGTTTTTTTTTTTTTTTTTTTTTAAATAAGATATGTGCAGTGTGCATAGGGATTTTTTTATAGTTTTTTTTTATAGTCCGGCCCTCCAACGGTCTGAGGGACAGTGAACTGGCCCTCTGTGTAAAAAGTTTGGGGACCCCTGCCTTAGAGTGATCCCCCCAAATAAGTTTAGTACCCATCTGACACTGTACATAGTTGATATTATTGGCTATATTTCTTTTTTTTGTTTGTTTGTTTTTTTTTTGTATTTTTCTGAAGCTGGAAACGGGGAGAGACAGACAGACTCCCGCATGTGCCCGACCGGGATCCACCTGGCACGCCCACCAGGGGGCGATGCTCTGCCCCTCCGGGGCATCGCTCTGCCGCTACCAGAGCCACTCTAGCACCTGGGGCAGAGGCCAAGGAGCCATCCCCAGCGCCCGAGCCATCTTTGCTCTAATGGAGCCTCGGCTGAGGGAGGGGAAGAGAGAGACAGAGAGGAAGGAGAGGGGGAGGGGTGGAGAAGCAGATGGGCACTTCTCCCGTGTGCCTTGGCCAGGAATCGAACCTGGGACCTCTGCACGCCAGGCCAACGCTCTACCACTGAGCCAACCTGCCAGGGCCTATATTTCTTATAGTGTACTTTACGCCCCCATGACTTTTTTATAACTGGCAATTTGTATTTCTTAATCCCATCACCTCTTTCACCCAGCCCCCAACCCTCTCTCTGCCTGGCACCCATCAGTTTGTTCTCCATGTCTATGAGTTTGTTTTGTGTGCTTATTTACTTCGTTACTGTTTATTTTTAATTGCACATATAAATAAAATCGTAGGGTATTTGTCTTTCTCTGTGTAATTCATTTCCTAATGCCCTCTAGGTTCATCCATGTTGTCACAAATGGTAAGTTTTCATTCATTTTTATGGCTGAGTATTGTTCCATTGTATATATATGTACCACATCTTCATTATCCAGTTGTCTATTGATACACACACTTAGGCTGCTTATATATCTTGGATACTGTAAATAGGGATACATATATCTTTTTGAATTAGTTTTTTCATTTTCCATAGTGGCTGCACCAATTGGCAAGCCTACCGACAGTGCATGAGGGTTTCCTTTTCTCCACATCCTCGCCAACACTTGTTTGTTGATTTATTGATGATAGCCATTCCAACAGCTGTAAGGTGATACCTCATTTGGTTTCAATTTGCATTCCTCTGGTGATTAGTGACCTAGAACCTCTTTTCATATGTCTCTTGATCATCTGCATGTCTTCTCTAGAGAAATGCCTTTTAGGTCCTCTTGCCCATTTTTTATTCTGATTGGGGTGGGGGTAATGGATTTCTTTACATATTTTGGATATTAACCCATTGACCGATTAATCATGGGCAAATATCTTCTTCCATTCAGGTGGTTGTTTTTTTGTTGTGTTGGTGTACTTTGCTTTGCAGAAACTTTCTAGTTTGAGTTAGACCCATTTTATTAGTTTTATTTTATTTCCCTCGTCTTCGGGGTCTCACTCAGAAATTACTACGAGCATTGTCAAAGAGTTTACTGCCCATGTTTTGTTCTAGGAGTGTTGTGGTTTTGGGTCTACATTTAAGTCACTAATCCATTGAGTTTATTCCTGTGTATGGTGTAAGAAAATGGTCTAGTTTCATTCTTTTTTTTTTTTGCATGTATATCTGTCCAGCTTTCCCCATCTGCTTATTGAAGAGAATGTCTGTACCCCTTTGTTTATTACTCTTCCTATGTCATAGATTAATGGACCATAAAGGCATGGGTTTATTTCTGAACTCTATTCTGTTCCACTGATCTATATGTCTATTTTTATGTTTTGTAATTAGTTTTTACTTTTTCTGTGTGTTTGTGTATCCCTTAATTTATTGTTGTAATTACATGTGGTCTACTTTTGTCTTTTAATCTTTGTACTAACTTTACAGTTGGTTGGTTGACTGCTTTTACTATTCACCTTTAGTGAGAATTTTTTCTTTCCTGTATTTTATTTTTTTTAGCTTTTCTACTTAAAGAAGTCTGCTTAACATTTCTTGTAATTCTGATTTAGTGGTGAATTCCTTTAGCTTTTTCTTCCCTGGGAAATTCTCTCTGATTCTAAGTGATGGCGTTGATGGGCAGTCTTGGTTGTAGGTCTTTACTTCTCACTGTTGAGAGTATTTCTTTTTTTTTTTTTTTTTTTTTTTTTTTTTTAGAGAGGAGAGGGAGAGACAGAGAGAGAGAAGTGGGGGAGGAGCTGGAAGCATCAACTCCCATATGTGCCTTGACCAGGCAAGCCCAGGGCCTCGAACCGGCAACTTCAGCATTTCCAGGTCGATGCTTTATCCACTGCGCCACCACAGGTCAGGCTGTTGAGAGTATTTCTTGCTGCTCTCTTCAGGCCTGCAGATATTCTGTTGAGAAATCAGCTGACCATCTTATGGGAACTCATTCTTGACTGCTTTTCTCCTGCTACTTTTAAAATTCTTTAACTTTTGGCATTTTAATTATGATGTGTCTTGATGTGGGCCTCTTTGGGTTTGTCTTGTTTGAGACTTTCAGAGCTTCCTGGACTTGTTTACTGGGTATGGGAAGGTTTTTTTTGTTTTTTTTTACAGAGACAGAGTCAGAGAGAGGGACAGATAGGGACAGACAGACAGGAACGGAGATAGATGAGCATCAATCATCAGTTTTTCGTTGCGATACCTTAAGCTGTTCATTGATTGCTTTCTCATATGTGCCTTGACCGTGGGCCTTCAGCAGACCAAGTAACCCCTTGCTTGAGCCAGCGACCTTGGGTCCAAGCAGGTGAGCTTTGCTCAAACCAGATGAACCTGCGCTCAAGCCGGTGACCTCGGGGTCTCCAGCCTGGGTCCTCCGCATCCCAATTCTATGTTCTATTTTCTGCGCCACTGCCTGGTCAGGTGGGTTAGGGAAGTTTTAAGTCACTATTTCTTTTCTTTTTTTTTTTTTTCATTTTTCCGAAGCTGGAAACAGGGAGGCAGTCAGACAGACTCCCGCATGCGCCTGACCGGGATCCATCCGGCATGCCCACCAGGGGGTGATGCTTTGCCCCTCTGGGGCGTCGCTCTGTTGCGTCCAGAGCCATTCTAGCACCTGAGGCAGGGGCCACAGAGCCATCCCCAGCGCCCGGGCCATCTTTGCTCCAATGGAGCCTCGCTGCGGGAGGGGAAGAGAGAGACAGAGAGGAAGGAGAGGGGGAGGGGTGGAGAAGCAAATGGGCGCTTCTCCTGTGTGCCCTGGCCGGAGATCGAACCTGGGACTCCTGCATGCCAGGCCAACGCTCTACCGCTGAGCCAACCGGCCAGGGCCAAGTCACTATTTCTTTAAACAGGTTTTTTATCTCTCTTTTCCCTCTGATACCCCTATGATGCCCATGATGGTACACTTAATGTTGTCCTAGGGGCTCTTCTTCTATAGATCACTAACTTGATCCTCTTTTATCTAATCGGTTTTCCTCTAATTCATTCTTTATTTTAGTTATTGTATTCATTTCTGACTAGTTCTTTTTTGTTTCCTATCTCCTTGTGAATATTCTAGTTCCTCTATTCTTCCCCTAAGTTCATGGAGCATCCTTATAACCAGTGTTCTGAACTCTGCGTCTGGTAGATTGCACATCTCCATTTTGTTTAGTTGATTTTTTTCTGGAGTTCTGTTCTTTCCTTGTTCCTTTTTCTCATTTGGCTGCCTTCCTGTGTCTGTTTCTATGTATTAAGTAGAGCGCCATCATGTAGGCACAGCCTCTCTGGTCACTCAAGCTGGGCACGCCAGGTACACCGCCACGTGGGCTACCTGCGCCCTCCTGTTGTAGTTGAGCCCAGTTGCTGTTGGCATGTCAGTGGGAGGGACTTACCCCCAGGCTGAGAGGACTGGCTGGAACTACTGAGGCGGAGCATCCCTCGAGTTCTTAATTGCCACTGCATCGGTGTGTGAACAGCCCTTCCATGTCTGTGCTCCCCCCACCAGTCTCATCCTGGCTGCTGCCTTATACCCTTAGTTACAGAACTTGTGTGTAGCTGGGCCTCAGGGGTTCTCACCGAGGGCTGCTCTATAATTTTAGTTTTGATGTGGTTATGGGAAGAGGTGAGCACAGTGTTTACCTACTCTGCCATCTTGACCAGAGTCAGCTTTGGGATTTTCTATTATGATTTATTGTGGGCTGTCCAGCTAACCCTACAGGTACAGCCAAGACATCTTTCCATCAAAGACACTTTGGCCTAAAATTTTCTAATAACTACATTAACATGGGTCTGCAATCTGTTAAAAATAATTAAATAAGACAATTTAGGTGATAAAAACAAACTTTATTTAACACAGAAGTAAGCAATCTACGATCCCAAGGGTTCAGAGAACTACATGGGGCAGAAGGTAAGAAACTTTTATTGGATAAAGAATAAGCAACAGGAAGTAAGTTTGGGGCCCAGATTGGCTTGGCATTTTAGGACTAGTTGGCTGGTTATATAGTGCATTGCTGAGTCGATGAAAGAGTTTCCAGGAACACGAGAGTTAAGTTTCGGTTTGATGATGTGGCACCCCAGGCAGGGGGAACTCCATCTTGGGCTAGAAATGTATTTCAACTGTCCCGCTCCCCTTTAACCATTGAGAACGTTTGAGGTTTTAAGTAAAAGGCTTAGTGTGACCCTCAGTTATTGGTGCCCCATCAGATCTCACTGTATTCATCAGAAGAGACGATGCCAGGCTCGTGTTCTTGGGGCTAGCTATGCTCTTCAGGTCTCTTGTCATTCTAGTTGGAGAGAGATGGTCTGTTAGCTGGTCAGTGGCTTCCCACATTATTTAAAACTTATGAGAGAACACAGTATTTAAAGTAAACAGTAATAACGCCCATGACTTGGGGAGTGCCCCTGAGTCAGGGCTCCCATGTCCCTAACCAACTAGAATCAAGTCAAGAAATGATCCCCAAGAGGAGGATACCTCTCTCTTCCAGTTTTCCTGTTTGTGTACTACGGGTAATGCCTCTACTTCACAGAAGTATTTATTCCATGAGCTTGTTCCAGAGAAACTGAGGCACTGGACATCAGAGAAGTGTGTGTTTGTTGGAGATTGGATTGCCCTCCTTTGTAATGGCCCAAGATATGTGAACAATGGCATTATCTTGCTAGACTAGGGGAAGGCAAGGTTGACAGAGAATTATAAATACCTTCATGATGTGAAAATTAGGAACAGGATGGTCAGAGAGGGAATGGAGAAATTGTTCTTGGTCCTAGGTGTTGGGAGGAAGCAGCCTACCTTGATTTGGGGATCTTTATAATGTTTACATAGTACCAGAAGTCAGGTGGAGCCTGTCTCAGTTATGAAATACACACCAAGGTTTGACAACACCTTGAAATTTTGCAGTGGTGTCAGTGGTTAAGTGGACTTGGTAGGGTCTTTTCCAGGAATCTCACTTTTACAGGAATCTCGCTTTTGCAAGAGGATTGGAGTGAAAGAAAGTGGATCTGTAAATGACAAGACCATAATGGAATTGATAAGAAAATGTGGTTAAGTCTATGTCATTTAAAATAACTGGAATTAAGACTGGAACATACCAGGTTTTTAGGAATTTCCTACAATTTCCGGAACCACTTAGCATATACATATATTATCCAAGAAGATTTAAGTAGATTTCACTTTATTAAGTAGATTTCACTTCTTAGTGCTTCCTATATAAGTTAACATATCAAATAAGCTTAATTGGTTTAACATTTTTTTCAGTTGACCCTTAAACAATGTAGGTTTTAACTATGAGTCCTCTTATTTTTTTCAATAAATACTGTATTTTCCTTATGACTTGAACATTTTTTTTCTCTAGCTTACATTATTGTATGAATACAGTATATAATACAGTGGTCCCCAACCTTTTTTAGGGCCACGAACCAGTTTAATGTCAGAAAATATTTTCACGGACCAGCCTTTAGGGTGGGACGGATAAATGTATCACGTGACCGAGACAAGTGTCAAGAGTGAGTCTTAGACAGATGTAACAGAGGGAATCTGGTCATTTTTTTAAAATAAAACATCATTCAGACTTAAATATAAATAAAGCAGAAATAATGTAAGTTATTTATTCTTTCTCTGCGGACCAGTACTGGTCCGTGGCCCAGGGTTTGGGGACCACTGATATAATACATATAACATACAAAATAACGTGAATTATCTGTTATCAGTAAGGCTTCTGGTCAACAGTTACACGTGGATTTTCAACCACCCACTAGAGGGGTAAAGGGGTTAGCACCCTTAACCCACTGTGTTGTTCAAGAGTCAACTGCATAGGGAAAAAGAACCAATCATTTGGCATTTGTCCAGAGGGCCTCTGGCACATTTCAAGTTAGTTTGAGGTCAAAAACACTTTAGAATTTGATTGGGGGAATTTTGTCAAAATTACCCATTTAACCATAGTGATTTTGAAGCAAATACAAAACGTTGCATAGTTGTTAACAAAAAAGAGATTAGCTCTTCACCCTGAGAAGGTTGCGCTCAGAGGCTCCTGAGGCGGCACTGGCGCAGCCTGCGAGTTTGCTGAGACAGAGCTTGTGCTTTCTGGGCAGAGGACTTGAAAGGGAGAGAAAAACATGTACCTGCAATTTCTTATTAATAGCAGATCAGTAATCTAAGAAAATTATATCCTTTTAACAGACGAAAAAATTCTAACTTTGCACCCACATACTTTTTATATTAAAACTCATTTTTTAGCCCTGGCCGGTTGGCTCAGCGGTAGAGCGTCGGCCTAGCGTGCGGAGGACCCGGGTTCGATTCCCGGCCAGGGCACACAGGGGAAGCGCCCATTTGCTTCTCCACCCCTCCGCCACGCTTTCCTCTCTGTCTCTCTCTTCCCCTCCCGCAGCCAAGGCTCCATTGGAGCAAAGATGGCCCGGGCGCTGGGGATGGCTCTGTGGCCTCTGCCTCAGGCGCTAGAGTGGCTCTGGTCGCAATATGGTGACGCCCAGGATGGGCAGAGCATCGCCCCCTGGTGGGCAGAGCGTCGCCCCATGGTGGGCATGCCGGGTGGATCCCGGTTGGGCGCATGCGGGAGTCCGTCTGACTGTCTCTCCCTGTTTCCAGCTTCAGAAAAATGGAAAAAAATTAAAAAAAAAACTCATTTTTTAAAAACTTGGATCCATTCTAATCTTAGCCAGCCTGACCACAAAGAAAATTCCTTTCCACAAACAGTCTACAACGTTTTAAACATCCATTTAGGTTTTCTTATATTTCCTCTCCAGAGACGAGGAGAGCCGACTCTGTACGCGTTTTCACTCTTCATCAGATTCTGCTGGTTTCCCAGGGTCCCACAGGCAGCCCTGAGACAGGAGGGTTTACAGTAGAGCAGGGGTCCCCAAACTTTTTACACAGGGGGCCAGTTCACTGTCCCTCAGACAGTTGGAGGGCCGGACTATAAAAAAAACTATGAACAAATCCCTATGCACACTGCACATATCTTATTTTAAAGTAAAAAAAAAAACAAAAAACCGGGAACAAATACAATATTTAAAATAAAGAACAAGTAAATTTAAATAAACAAACTGACCGGTATTTCAATGGGAACTATGGGCCTGCTTTTGGCTAATGAGATGGTCAATGTCCGGTTCCATATTTGTCACTGCTAGCCGTAACAAGTGATATGACGTGCTTCCAGAGCCGTGACGCGTGCGTCCTGCGTCACCGGAAGTAGTATTGTATGTGAGCAACGCCGCCACATACAGTACCCCAGTGCTCCTCTCACTGACCACCAATTAAAGAGGTGCCCCTTCCAGAAGTGCGGCGGGGGCCGGATAAATGGCCTCAGGGGACCACATGCGGCCCGTGGGCTGTAGTTTGGGGACCCCTGCAGTAGAGGGTATATATAGCTCTGCTGTCAACCAGAATTGAGCAGTTTTCCTTTTAGATTCCCCTTCACTGTGCAAGGAGTCACATCAGCCTGGGTCAAGCCCACAGGGGCCTTCCTTGGGGTGTAGATGTGGGTTTGTGGAGCTGGTACGGAAGGTTTGACCAAACCTTCAAGGACACACTTTCTTACAGTGCCCAGTGGACTCCAAATAAGACACCAATTTCTGGGTAGTGTTTTGTTGATGGCCTTGGAGCTGTTGCAAGGCCACTAATTTGCTGGCCTTTTATATGGTCTTGTATGTGTTTTTCAGAGTGGAAAGACAGTTCGGTTAGACTAGTATTAGCAAATATTGAGTACTCAGGCAAAGGGGGATAGAGAAGAATGGAAGAAGTCACTTCAGTATTGTTTAGGTACAGGCAGTCCCTGGGTTATGAACAAGATAGATTTTATAGGTTTGAAAATGTTTTAAGTATTTATACTATGCACAGAAAGGTAAAAATAGAGATTATGTTAAGACAAACATCTAAGTTGCACTTAATAATAAAGGCACCTGTTCCAACTTACATACAAAGTCAACTTAAGAACAAACCTACAGAACCTATCTCATTTGTAACCGTGGGACTGCCTGTACTTCTTGTCTTTAATTTTTCATTTAGCTGTTTGCAGTGAATCTTTCAAAAAAGCTATTTGGAAGCGTTTGGGGGTCTTCTGCATACCAATTAAAATAGGCATTCCATTCTGTTTGATTTGGGGAACCCTCACTTTCATGTGCACTTCTTACCAAACATTTGCCGTAATAGCCATTGCAATTCTAGGTTGTTGTGGTAAGTTAGCCTTTATGTAGGTATCTGCAGCTTCCAGGACTACAATTATGAGACCTGATAAGCGGGTGTGCCAGGAAATGGAACACTTTATCACTTGAGGGTTGCATTTCTTTAGCTACGCCCGGGGTGTTAGAGCCACCCGAGTACCCGAGGGACGTGCCGCTGGGTTGGGGATGTGTGCTGGTTTACAGTGTACCTCCCCGCATGGAATCTTCCTGCGGTTGGCAGGTGTACTCACTCCAATCTAATCTGTTTCATAATCAAATCATCCTGGTAAGGAATTCTTAGACTTAGGTGGCGAGTGCTCTAACATCTTACAGTGTTTGACCCGTGCCCAGTTTTTCAGCTTTGGCTTCCAGAGTCCTGTTAGTGATAGATCCAGTATTCCTTTCCTGGTAAGATTTCTTATAATGCCGTAATAGCTTTTTTTTAATTGTGTGCTAACATTGTTTTTTCATTTTTATTTATTTTAGAAAAGAGAGAAAAAGGGGGGAGGAGCAGGAAGCATCAACTCCCATATGTGCCTTGACTGGGCAAGCCCAGGGTTTTGAACCGGGGACCTCAACATCCCAGGTCAACGCTTGATCCACTGCGCCCCCACAGGTCAGGCTGCCCTAATTGCTTTTAATTGTCTGGTTTAGATTTTGTTGTGCCCTTGGTTAAAGCAATCTTAATTTAGTTCCCAGATCTCCCAGCAGTTTAGTTTGTGCTGTGGACTTACCTCAAGGCGTAGGAGTTCCCTAATCGGTACCAGTTATTTCAGACTCCCAATAAAACTGTCCTAGAACCCTTCTGGGAACAATCTTTTTTTAAATAAAGTGTGTAGATTGGAGAGCTACATGCAAGGGAGCGGAGCTCAAATCCAAGAGCGACTTATCCACGGCCCTCCGTGTTGATGAGAGGAACAGTGAACGCAAAGGGTTCAGCGGGCACCTCGCCTGTGTGTCTCGTACTGCAGGCCATTGGCAGTCAGCTTTCATCCTTGTCACCAAAACTGTTTAAAATGATTAAAGAACACAGTTTAGGTGACAAAACTAACTTTATTTAACACTTGCTAAAGTAGGCAGTATACGGTCCCAGGGTCCTAAGGACTGAAGCCTAGGGCAGAAGGCAGGGAGGTTTTATAGGCCAAAGAATAAAAAAAGAGAAAGTAAGTATAGAGCAGGGGTCAGGAACCTATGGCTCACGAGCCAGATGTGGTTCTTTTGATGGCTGCATCTGGCTCGCAGACAAATCTTTAATAAAAAAAAGTAATGTTAAAAATATAAAGCATTCTCAGCCCTGGCCAGTTGGCTCAGTGGTGGAGTGTCAGCCTGGCGTGCAGGGGTCCCAGGTTCGATTTCCGGCCAGGGCACACAGGAGAAGCGCCCATCTGCTTCTCCACCCCTCCCCCTCTCCTTCCTCTCTGTCTCTCTCTTCCCCTCCCGCAGCGAGGCTCCATTGGAGCAAAGATGGCCCAGGCGCTAGAGTGGCTCTGGTCGCGACAGTGCGACACCCTGGAGGGGCAGAGCATCGCCCCCTGGTGGGCGTGCCGGGTGGATCCCGGTCAGGTGCATGCGGGAGTTTGTCTGACTGTCTCTCCCCGTTTCCAGCTTCAGAAAAGTAAAAAATAAAAAATAAAAAATATATATATATAAAGCATTCTCATGTATTACAGTCCATTCATTTCCTACCGCTCGTGTTCGTGGTTGCGGGTGACTGGAGCCAATCAAGCTGTCCTCCAGGACAACACCAAATTTTTATTGGATAATGCGTAATGTACACGGGTCGTTGTATGGCTCTCACGGAATTAAATTTTAAAATATGTGGCGTTCATGGCTCTCTCAGCCAAAAAGATTCCCGACCCCTGGTATAGAGCCCAGAGTTGGTTAAGAATGTGTTTCACTTGTTTAAAGGCTTGTGGAGGGAAAACAACATGATCTGTAGTTGACAAAACCTAAAATGTTTACTGTCTGGCCCTTCACGGACAATTCCTCTCAAAGCCACTGTGCGTGTGGTTTCGATAGGGAGGAGTCACACCCCTGTTGCAGCAGAGTGTACACCCTCTGACACAGTTTGCAGAGACACTCGGGTGGGTGCCACAGTCTCTGCAGTACAGAACGGGACGAGAGGTGTAGAGGAGCCACGCAGACCATTACAGGATGTCGGTAAGCTTGCTGCACTTTTTTTTAAATCATATCATGGGAATCCAAGGTTCCCCCGTAAATTAATGAAATTAGAATAGAAACAATATATGGGGGAAATTCAGTTTATTCCTAATTTCTCTTCTTGGTGATTAGATTTAAGACTCAGTAACTTAAGCATAATGATTTATGAATAATACTCATTAGTAAACTATGGAGGCCACAGTTTTAATAAAGATGCCAAATTGTAAATTTGATGACTTATTTTGAAAGCTTTAATGCTAGCACCCAAGTCCTTGTCCTAGCTACAGAATTTCATTCTAACATTTGCTGGAAACCTCATGGGAGGGCATCAAGGAGATATGTGTTGCCTGAGTGGGTCCATCGCATGGTTACGAGAGTTGGTGTCAAAGAAAAGCCACCTTCCTATCTCTCCCCGACATAGCTTTCCAATTGTAAAGTATACTTCATACAAGTTCTATGTATATAGGCCCTTAGGGACGAGATCAATATGCAGTTGACCCACCTTAGTCTTGTGTACCTTATTTTCTTAAAATAATCAATTTCTTAATTACCAAGTGCTATACAGAAATAAAACCAGGCTTTTTCAAATGTACCACAGCTCTTTGTGAAGATAACATTCATTTTCCTTCCTTTGTTGGTAGACAGGTTTACAGGGCTTCATTTAATTTGCTGGAAAAAGAAGTTATTTAATAGATGAGTACATTTAATAAAAAAAGTCGTCTCCCCATGCATACTCAGCTCTCTGGTACTGGAAACTAGTAATAGAAGGCTTTTCAATAAACTTATAAGCAAGGCAAGTAGTCACTTCATAATTCAGTTCCTCTAGTAAATACAGGCATCATTTAGAAAAAAGTCATGTTATAAATATCCTCTTTCTAAGGTTTTTTAGTTCACTAGGCTCATCAAAATGAGTAATTCTAAAATAGAATTACTACTTAACAGCTTGGTTCATTGGTCAAATTGTTAGAAGTTAAATTTTTTTGGCATGTTTTTAAATAGTTTTATTATGTTAGTTACTAGTGTCATATGTTAAGTGCATAAGAATTATATTAAAAGTTAAAAACAGGCAGGTAAAAAGATTCTATCACAACACTAAAATCGAGTCCCAAGTCAACAGAAGAGAAAATGGTCCTATGTAAGTGGCTGTGACTTCAATAAGAAGTCCACAGAGCCCACTGGATTGTGACCCTGGCTCCCTTTATAAGTAGTGTTACTAATTAATAAGCATGGGAAATTAGATTAAGATGTAGCATCATTTAATTGTAGTCTGCTTTAAATTCCAGTATTACTACATACTGGCATGTTCCTTTGTACAAGTTACTCTACTTGCCTGTGCCTTAGTTCCCTCATTTGTGTGAAGGATGTGAGGATCTCTTGATATAAAATTCAAAGGAATCATATGCATCATTGAACTTAGTCTCTGGCTTTAGGCATTCAATAAATGAGTGACCTTTCAAGTATAGAACCTAAACAGCCCTAAATTCATAATTTTATGATAGGTTATCTCATCTGGTTAACATGCGTATTACCTTAAAGATAAGCTCTAGCAGGGGTCGGGAACCTTTTTGGCTGAGAGAGCCACGAATGCCACATATTTTAAAATGTAATTCCATGAGAGCCATACAATGACCTGTGTACATTACGCATTATCCAATAAGAATTTGGTGTTGTCCCAGAAGACAGCTGTGATTGCCTCCAGGCACCCACAACCATGAACATGAGCGGTAGGAAATGAATGGATTGTAATACATGAGAATGTTTTATATTTCTAACATTATTTATTTTATTAAAGATTTGTCTACGAGCCAGATGCAGCCATCAAAAGAGCCATATCTGCCTCCCGAGCCATAGGTTCCCGACCTCTGTTCTAGGGTTTTTTTAAATGGAGTAGCATATCTTGGACCTGGGGGAGAAAACGAAGAGGGGTGTGGTTTTTCCTTTACCTCAGTAGTGTCCTCCTTTTATCTACTCAGAATAAAATGCACCTGTGCCAACACAAATACTAACAGGTGTCTGTGGTGTACTGTGGATAGCACACGGGAGGCAGGGCAGGTCACACTCAGCCAGAGGCATGATGACTTGAACAGCCTCATTTAGGGGCAGCAGCTCCAGCTCAACCCCAGCTGCTCTCCCCTACCCCCTAACCATGCATGCGCATGCGCTATGCACACACCCTTGCGCAACAAGTTCCAGCAACAAATTGGTGTTTAAGGCAGGATGCCCCCAACTATACTTTGATAAGGCACAGGGAGAGGAGAGCCCCGTCTGCTGTAGCTGCCCTGCGAGCATACGTCCCGCTTTGGTGCATCCTTTCATTTCCTATGTGAAACAGAGCAGGCAGTCAGTGTCTGCTACCTGGTCGGTGTGTCAGGCGGCCCCTGCGGCTGCTGAAGCTTTGGCTCGGCTCTATCGCGGTGGCTGACAGCACTAGGGGACAGGTGGATGGACCGGTGTGTGCATACCCTGTCATTCTAAGGGGGACACGGCAGCTCTGTCTGCTCCTCTGGCCGCCTTTAGTTCTGCAGCAATGCTTACATCCGGGTGGAAAACTGGGAAGAAGAAAATCCTGAGGCCTCAACAGCTGTCCTTCACCCCAGCCCCTGGCTCAAGTTGTGACTGTCACAGGAAGCGGAGGTATGAAGCGCGTTAATTGGTTACTTTAACTTGAGTGCTACCCAGAGTTCCATGCGGGACGGTGGATACGCAGTTTGTCTCTTGGAACACACGCAAGTATGTTAGCACAGGAATATTGTGTCTGCTTAAAGGTTGTCCGTACTCCATGTTCACTTTCATGTCCCAAGGTGGTGGTGGAGGGTGCTAAGAGCTCCCCGTGTCACCTACCTGGAGGGCCCGGCCTTTGGTCTCGATGGGGAGAGTCAAGGCAGAGATGGCACACACGACACAGACGGACGAGAAGAGGCACAGGGCCGCCAGCACGGACGCGCTCATGAGAACCTGCAGGTCACAGAGGTGACTTCAGTTAGGGTGCCCGTCACTTAGCGGAATAAGGGCCCATCAAACACAGAAGTGAAGACCCTCTGTAGCCATTCGCTAAGCTGTGCCGTTGTGGGCACTTTGTGGGCTTCCTCCATGAACTGGGGCTGGTGTTCTTGCGCACCGGATGGTTCCTGCACCCTCCCCTGCGCGTTTGTGGATCAAACCGGCCCCGCCCCTCAGGTAGCAGCTTGCTGGCTAACCTTCCGGCCCTGGCTCCCTCCGCACCCCTCTGCCAAACATCCATTTCCCCTCTTCAGCGCCGACAGGATGGACCAGGAGAAAACGGGGGGCGGGGGGTACAATCTCAGTGTCTGAAAAGACAATGTGTCTTGTCCTGACTGATCCTTTGGCCTGGACCTTCTCTAATAATAACACCATCTCACCTGTCGGTTTCTGCAGGCCTGTGCCCAGTGTTAGCAAAAAGCCAGCCACCAGGTGTCAACTAATCTCCCAAAAATGAACTGAAGTAATTAAGGAAGAGCAAGGCTCGAGAGTCAGAACGGCGCACTTTGGAGAGGCCTGGGGACTTTCAGGTCTCGTCCAGCCTCCTTGCTTTCAGATGGGCCTAGAGTCCGAGCTAAGTGCCCACTTGTCCAGAGTCGCATACAGGTTCCTGATGCACAGCAGTGCTATTACAGCCACCAACATTCCCTGAGATACAGTTTGAGAGCCCATCCCTGGCATGAGGCCTGCTGCCTTCCAGAAAGGTTAATAGTGTGCAATAGGACCCAGTTCGTCTCATTATTTTGTGGTGGACCCAGCAAGAAACGTACCATTTCTGATTTTATTTTCCAAAACAAGTACAATTTTCCCCAAACAGGAGTCTGTATAAGTTTATGTGCACATAGGAGTGTTTATATGCGTACCCATCTATAAGGCTGGGAGACCAGGCAGCCTGGTTCTGGAGAGTGCCGATCAAGGCCTTTTTAAATTCAAGTCCAATTCTATTGTTTGCAAGCAGAATTCTGAGTAGCACCTGACTATAAAATTCACCAGGGAGCTTTGTTAACATGCAGGTGTCTGGGCCCCATGCCAGAGTCCTTGTATCAAAGAGAAAGATCTGACCGTCTCTGCTTCTAAAAGTCAGCCCAGGGCCCTGGCCGGTTGGCTCAGTGGTAGAGCGTCGGCCTGGCGTGCAGAAGTCCCCGGTTCTATTCCCGGCCAGGGCACACAGGAGAAGCGCCCATCCGCATCTCCACCCCTCCCCCTCTCCTTCCACTCTGTCTCTCTCTTCCCCTCCCACAGCCGAGGCTCCATTGGAGCAAAGATGGCCCAGGCGCTGGGGATGGCTCCTTGGCCTCTGCCCCAGGCACTAGAGTGGCTCTGGTCACGGCAGAGCGACGCCCCGGAGGGGCAGAGCGTCGCCCCCTGGTGGGCGTGCCGGGTGGATCCCGGTCGGGCGCATGCAGGAATCTGTCTCTCCCCGTTTCCGGCTTCAGAAAAATACAAAAAAATTAAATAAAAAAAAAAAAGCAGTCCAGACGACAGACAAAAAGACATTACCTAATAAAAGTTTCAGTCCAACAAGACCACACTCCTGTAGGTTTATACACCAAACAAAATGCACTTAGTAAAAACTGAACTAGATAAATCCATATACAGTTGGAGACTTTGATGCCCCTCTCTCAGCAACTGAACTAGATAGAAAATGAGCAGGGATATAAAACAACTATATGACACCAGCAGCTACGAGAATCTAATTGATAGAACACACCACCAACTACAACAGAATATACATTCTTTTCTAGCCAATGGACCGCTCACCAAGATAGACCATAATCTGGGGCCATAAAATGAACCTCAGAAGATTTTAAAGAATTAAAACTACAGAATGGGTTCTCTTGACTAAAATGGTACCAAGCTATAAATAAATTGAACAGAGATAACAGCAAAATCTCCAAATAAAGAATACATCAAATTTAGTTCAAATACAACAATATTGTGGGACACAGCTCATGGGAACCAAAATAAAATACTTAGGAATAAAATATATAAGACATGAAAATTAGAACTTAAGAGACATGAAAATTTGAATCTATGTAGTTCTTTGGTGGAAAAATGCAGTATTTTTTTTCTTTATAGCATAATTCTCACCAAAGTAATCTGTGATCCTAATGGATTCTCAGTCAAAATCCCAGTACGATTTCTAAAAGTCAGTTTGGAGGGTATGAAGGAATTGCTTCTATCTAAAGTTAATTTGAATGATTTAACATTAAGAAAGATCAAGAAACTTTGAAAACATGCTTGAGGGCAGGAGAGTCTGAGGGAGGTTATTAGCCTAAGAGGCATTGAAGTTCCAGCCATTAACAGTGTGATGGATGGCAGAATAGGTCCCATATAATGGGGGTGGGTAAACCAGTTGAGAGGAGCAGGACAAAAGGATGACTAATGTCCTGGGAACAGCCAAGAGGGCTGTTTTGCTGGAGCCTTACCTAGGGCCTTAAGCATAAATTAGATGGAACAAAAGCCTTGGAACTTCCAGTGTTTTAGAAATGTAGATAACAACCTGACCAGGTGGGGGCGCAGTGGATAGAGTCTTGAACTGGGATGCAGAGGACCCAGGTTCAAGACCCCGAGCTCGCCAGCTTGAGCACGGGCTCATCTGGTTTGAGCAAAGCTCACCAGCTTGGACCCAAGGTCGCTGGCTTGAGCAAGGGGTTACTCGGTCTGCTGAAGGCCCATGGTCAAGGCACATATGAGAAAGCAATCAATGAACAACTAAGGTGTCGCAACAAAAAACTGATGATTGATGCTTCTCATCTCTCTCCGTTCCTATCTGTCCCTCTCTCTGACTCTGTCTCTGTAAAAAAAAAAAAAGAAGAAGAAGAAATGTGAATAACAGTGAGGGCTGTTAGCTTTGACACCCAACTCAAGTGGACATGATTGGTAAATAGCCTACAAAATTGTTTCAACATTTGTATGCCAAAAAAATAGAACCATCAAAAAATAAACCACAAACTATCTGTGTTCTAGTAATGGCCTGTAGAAAAATCACAAATCACATAGATAAGCAATTTACAGAAACAAGTGGATAATTAAGATGCTCAGCCTTACAATCATGATCAAATTACAAATTAAGGTGATCTAACTTATTTTGTATTATACCAAAAAAGGTTTAAAAGAAAAGGTTACTAATCCCTTTTGGTGTTGATGAGATGGATGCTTGTTTAAGAATGTGTTAATGTATTATATCAAAGACAGTATGAATTTTTTAAAAATCAAGACAGTTTGACCTGACCTGTGGTGGTACAGTGGATAGTGTCGACCTGGAATGCTGAGGTCACCGGTTCAAAACCCTGGATAAGGCACATACAGGAAGCAAGTACTATGAATTGATGCTTCCCACTCCTCCCCCCTCTCCTAAAATCAATAAATAAATTTTTTTTTAAATAAAGACAATTTGACAAGATCCATCATGACAAAATATGTACACCCTTTGGCCTCAAAATTATCCAGTAGCAGTAGAGTTTTAGTACAAAATTCTGCTTTTCTCTCTGATAGCCCAGTCTTGTCTCTGTCATATTGTAGAGCAGGGGTCGGGAAACTTTTTGGCTGAGAGAGCCATGAACGCCACATATTTTAAAAAGTAATTCTGTGAGAGCCATACAATGACCCGTGTACGTTATGCATTATCCAATAAAAATTTGGTATTGTCTTGGAGGACAGCTGTGATTGGCTCCAGTCACCTGCAAACATGAACATCAGCAGTAGGAAATGAATGGATTGTAATGCATGAGAATGTTTTATTTTTTTTAACATTTTTTTTATTAAAGATTTGTCTGCGAGCCAGATACAGCCACCAAAAGAGCCACATCTGGCTCACGAGCCATAGGTTCCCGATCCCTATTGTAGGGGGCCTCCCTAACCACCCTGTGTAGTAGACCGCCCTCCTCACTATCTCCTTTCCCTGTTCTGTGTCCGCATCACATTGCTCCTACCTGACATATTAGCAAACTGGCCCGTGTCCATTCTCCTCTAGACTGTAATCTCAGAGAAGCTGGGATCTTGGCTCTGGAGCATCAAAGACCTCAGTGACTGATGAATGACTAACATGGTTGCACGTGTGAAAAGTATAGTGTCCCATTGTAAAGCCAGAAATAACAGAAGCAACTTATTCATCAACAGGATAATGACTGGCTATGGCATACCCACGTGATGGAGATCTAGGCACCTACTTACAAGAATGAGGTGGATCTACACACTGACATAAAACAGTTATTAATGAGAACAGGCGATTGCAATAGACAAATACATACGTTGATGTGTGGGTCAGTGGCTGGGTTTGTGTATGTGTGTGATACACAGGTCTGATTTACCACAGATGTGGATACACAGTGTAAAGAGAAGTCTGGCTCCATTTGATGGCTACGGACAGCCTTTAAGCCTCACCCTTCTCTCTTCCTCTCATTCCCCAACTTCCGGCCAAACATAAAAAAGCCTGAGTGTGCCTTCCTTTGGGGCTGGCAGATTCAGATTATACCGGCCTGCGCCCGAGTGTGGGAACCCTTGCTCTAACCACAGGGAACACCCCATTCTCTGCTCTTGGGCCATTTCAGATCTGTGAAAGTCCTGTCCTGCTCTCCCAGAGCCCTGAAATACGCAATTAAGTTAAAAGTACATGTATACATAACATCTGTATATAAGTAATACACTGTAACTATGTTAGAAAATATATACACACATTTACATGTATGCATACTTCTGGTACACAGACTCACCAAGAGACACAAATAATGCCTAGAAAAGCATTTGGAAAAATGTACCCCAAACTATTAAGAGATACAGTGGTTATTCCTGGTGATCCAATTACAAGGGAAGTTTTCCTTTCTTGATTACGCATTTCTGTATTTGAAGTTTAACAACAAATGTTTTTTATATTAAGAAATAAATATTCCAGGATGATTGTAAACCTTGTTAATAAAAATAAACACTAAACTAGACTTCTGACTCATGAAACAAAATGTTAATAAACTTAAGACAGTAAGTGCAAAAGGATTCATGGAAACAAAAGCCGAGTGAGTAAATTAAAAAACAAACAAGTGAACTTGGATTGATCCAAGAGCTGGTATAGAAAAAAGTGAAGGTAGTTCTACAAGGGAAAAATCATAAATGCGTGGAATTAAGAATGGGAAGGGAAATGAACAATGCCACCAATCCTTAAAGTGAGGGAGCGGTCGCGGGAGATGGGGCGCTCAAACCACATTTGGATTTAGAGATGTGGAACCACTGGAGTCCTTAGAAGATTCGTTTTGGTAGAGTAGGGATGCCACAGCCAGGGAGGTTAGGGAGGTGTGTGGGGGGGGAAGAAAGTGAGACCAGTGGGCAGGAGCCTTTACATGTACTTTGACTGGGAAGGAGGAGAGAAATAGTCAATGGGGTTGAGTTTACATTTTGTAAGCTATAAAACCTTAAGCACTTTAAGGCCCTGGCCGGTTGGCTCAGTGGTAGAGCGTCGGCCTGGCGTGCAGGAGTCCCGGGTTCAATTCCCAGCCAGGGCACACAGGAGAAGCGCCCATCTGCTTCTCCACCCTTCCCCCTCTCCTTCCTCTCTGTCTCTCTCTTCCCCTCCTGCAGCCAGGGCTCCATTGGAGCAAAGTTGGCCCGGGCACTGAGGATGGCTCCATGGCCTCTGCCTCAGGTGCTAGAATGGCTCTGGTTGCAACAGAGCGACAACCCAGATGGGCAGAGCATCGCCCCCTGGTGGACATGCCGGTGGATCCTGGTCGAGCACATGTGGAAGTCTGACTGCCTCCCCGTTTCCAACTTCAGAAAAATACAAAAAAAAAAAAAAAAAAAAGGAACATGGGACAAAAGATAGCCTTCCTCCCCCCTCAAAAAAAAAACAACAACCTTAAGCACTTTAAAATGCTACCTAGAAATCAGATCAACGGATACAATTACAAACCTGAAAAACTCGGGTCTCCAATGAAAAACCATCCAGAATGAGATGGCTGTTTAAAAATTAATTGACAAGAAAACAAAATCCCAGCAAGGGTGTGGAAGGAACATGGAACAAATGGAAAAACAAACCTTGATCTTAGGAAGGCAGCACCAACAAAAAGGCATTTTTTCATATGTTAACTGATACGTTTAACAAATTAATATTTAGTAAAATTTGGGCAGACAAAGGAGGCAAAATGTAACTAAATGATTGTAAAAGCATTTCTGAGAAGAGCAACAAGGTTGGGCTATAACAGCCAGTTCTGAAATTGAGCTATAAATTTCATTCAATGTTACTACATGACAAGGACAACACCAGACAGACCAATGGACTAACATAGGCTAAATATAGACCAAGTTATTGTGAGAATATGAGCAAACACATTGCTAATCGACGAGTAAAAACTAGGTTATTCAATAAATAGAGTAGGGACAACTGGCCTGCTATTGAAGACCTAGAGCTGTTTTCTGAATGAGCCCTCTCCCCTCCATACTCCGATGGCCAGGAAGAGGGCATGTCAGGGGTTTCTGGGTCAGACTCGGGAGGCATTCACTTTGTGAAAATAGATTAAGTTGTACACTTAGGATTTGGACACTATGCATATATATAATATATATATGTTATATATATATTATATATATATATAATGCTTCAATAAGTTTACATACCCTCCCCCCCAAAAGAGAAGGCCACAGAAGGATCAGAAGAGACAAGTAGGTCCTAGAACCCAGAAATGGTGAAGAAAAATAGTGATACATTTAAGTGTTTGAAGACCTAAGGTTTGTGTATAGAGAAGGGAGAACATAAAAAACAATTGGAAAGGTGATATTTGCAACATGACAGATAAGCAGTTTAAAATCCTCTATGTAGCCCTGGCCAGAGAGCTCGGGTGGTTAGAGCGTCAGCCCAGTACACAAAGGCTGCCGTGCCGGTTCCATCCTCAGTCAGGGCACGTGCAGAAACGGATCACTGTTTCTGTATCCCTTCCTCTCTAAAATCAAAATAAAATTTAAAAATAATAATTTTTAAAATCCTCTGTAGTCTAACCTGTGGTGGAGCAGTGGATAAAGCATCATCATGGAACACAGGTTATTGATTCAAAACCCCGTTTCCCTGGTCAAGGTACATACGGGAGTTCCTGCTTCGTGTTCCTCCCCCTTCTCCCCTCTAAAAAACAAAATCAATAAATCCTCTATGTATGTGAGGGATTCTCACAGATCAATGCTTTAAAAAAACAAATTGAAAAACAGGCAGGGACCTGAATGGGCATTCTAAAAGAAAAACCCATGAAATAATTAATATATGAAAACCATACAGTTCTATCCTAATCAAAGAAATACTAATTATTATATCATTTATGGTCAGTAAGATTGGCAAAGACAAAAAAGACAAAAACCTTTGACAAAGCATGAAATAGTGGGTCTGTCAGGCATTGGTACAACCTCCCAAACGGAATTTGCAGCACAAGGTATCAGAGTGGAAAATGAGCAGACCCTTGACCTACCAATCCAATTTTTAGGGATTTATCCAAAGGACATAGTTGCATAGCTAGACAAAATGTAAGCACAAGGATGCTCATTCCCATTGTTTATAATGAAAAATATCTGAAATAGTCTAGACATTCAACAATATGGAATGATGAAGGAATTGAAAATAACTTTTGGAGGCCATACACAATACGAAACACTTTTCAGCATGAAAAGACCTTAATTTTTTATATTTATTGACATGAAAAAATGTCTGCAACATTTTTCTCTGCAAAAGTCAAACTCGAGAAAGTATACAAAGGTTCTGAATCAAGAAGTCGATGTAGGAGGGCCCTGACCTCCCCTCCTCCCACCAACACACAGAATCTACAGCTACAAGTGCAACAACTTCCTGTGAAAGAAACCCCAAACTGGCTGAACAACTCCTACACATCAGGCAAAAGAGAACAACCCACATCAAAGCGTACAGAAGAGAGACAGAAACACTCAAGATCCAGAGAAAAACTGAGGGTTACCTGATGGGAGGGGGTTGGGGAGGCCTAGGTAAAAAACAGCGAAGGGACTAAGACGTATATACAAGTTGGTGGCTACAGAACAGTCGCAGGGATGTCAAGTACAGCACAGGGAATATCGGCAGTATTGTGATAACTATGTGTGGGGCAAGGTAGGCACCAGACTTATGGGGGGAATCCCATCGTAAATTGTATCAATGTCTAACCACTATGTTGTACAC
The DNA here is from genome assembly GCF_036850995.1 of Saccopteryx leptura. Lineage (NCBI taxonomy): Eukaryota > Metazoa > Chordata > Mammalia > Chiroptera > Emballonuridae > Saccopteryx > Saccopteryx leptura. Next base: position 313,352,814 of record NC_089504.1, read on the forward strand.
TTGTAACTAGTATGTTATTGAATGTCAACTGGAATTGTGAAAGAAAACAAGAAAAAGCTGGGAAAGAAAGAAGAAAATGTAAAACAAAAATGTGTAGGAGAGGCTGCAACACAATCTCGGCATGAACTCCACTCCTGGCTCAGCAGCGCACAGTTGGGGGGGGGGGGGCTCACAGCACCGAGCTGCTCCCTGAGGAGCTCAGAGTTTGTACCCCACACCTGGCACCCCAACTATTAAGACCTGCACCTGAGAGACAACTCGAAACATCTGGTTCTGAAAACCAACAGGGATCGTGTCCACAAGACCCACAAGGCTACTGCAAACAGGTTCTTGAAGGACACCTGTGCATTAACCCCTCCCTCCAGGGCCAGCAGAGGGGTGACCCACTTAAACACGTCCTGTCTTCCTGTAAAAGAGGCTTTTTGCTTATCTTAAAGCATCACCCTGGGGGGAGTGGGAGGGGGAAGGCATCTAATTTAACATACCTCTAGGAGCCTACTAAAATGCTAAGAGAACCCAGTGGGTACCATCTTCATACTCTCCCTCTGCCTCTCTCCAGGTCACCAGTATCTTCTGGAAAGGAGTTGGTACAGAAGTCTGGTGGCCCAGTTTCTGTAGCTGCCACCCAGGGGACACACCTCTTGATCAGCTGGTTCTGGCAGGCAGCAGAGTTTATGTTCAGGAGCCCATAAAACTGTAACAAACCAGAGCAGTTCTCAACTGGCTACCTGCCCTCCCCCAGTAGGGCGCAGTGCAGAGACAGTGGGTGGAAATGCTCCTGTAGATTTTCTGGGAAAGACGTCTGTTAGTTTGTCTTCGTACCTGTGGCCAGTGGGGCAGGCTCCTATTTCCACACACAAATAGGGGCTGACTATAATCCTCCCCAGAGACTGTGAAGGCTGGCAGGTGCCATCTAAGCCTTCCCTCTCTGCCCCGCACCAAAAGTAGTAGAAATAACTTCAAGGTGTTAATGGATACACTAGAATAAAAGCTACAGATTGTGGTATCAAAAATGTAAAATAGCCTGACCAGGCGGTGGCGCTGTGAATAGAGTGTCGGACTGGGATGTAGAGGACCCAGGTTCAAGACCCTGAGGTCACCAGCTTGAGAACGAGCTCATCTGGTTTGAGTAAAAGCCCACCAGCTTGAACCCAAGGTCGCTGGCTCCAGCAAGGGGTTGCTCGGTCTGCTGAAGGCCCGTGGTCAAGGCACATGTGAGAGAGCAATCAATGAACAACTAAGGTGTTGCAACACGCAATGAAAAACTAATGATTGATGCTTCTCATCTCTCTCCGTTCTTGTCTGTCTGTCCCTCTCTGTGACTCTTTGTCCCTGTAAATAAATAAATAAATAAATAAATAAATAAATAAATAAATAAATAAATAAATTTAAAAAAATGTAAGACATTCCTGACCAGGTGGTGGCGCAGTGGATAGAGAGTCAGACTGGGATGCGGAGGACCCAGGTCGAGACCCCGAGGTCGCCAGCTTGAGCGCAGGCTCATCTGGTTTGAGCAAAGCTTACCAGCTTGGACCCAAGGTCGCTGGCTCCAGCAAGGGGTTACTCGGTCTGCTGAAGGCCCAAGGTCAAGGCACGTATAAGAAAACAATCAATGAACAAGTAAGGTGTCACAACAAAAAACTAATGATTGATGCTTCTCATCTCTCTCCATTCCTGTCTGTCTGTCTTTATCTATCCCTCTCTCTGACTCTCTGTCTCTGTAAAAAAAAAGAAGAAGAAGAAAAAGAAAGAAAAAATGGCAATGAGTACATACTTATCAATAATTACTTTAAATATAAAAGGCCTAGTTTGCCTGGTCAAGGCACATACAGGAAGCAGCTACTATGAGTTGATGCTTTCTGCTTCTCCTCTCCCTCTCTCTTGCCCCCTCCTTTCTCTAAAAATCAATAAACTCTTTTTTTTAAATCAATAAACTCTTAAAAAAGATTAGATAGATAGATAGCTTAAATTTCCTAATCAAAAGACAGTGGCTGAATAGATAAAATACAAGAACCATCTAAATACTGCCTACAAGAAACTTCAGATGTAAGGACACACAACACAGGCTGAAAGTGAAGGGATAGAAAAAGACACCCTGTGCAAGTGGAAGTCAAAAGAAAGGAGGGTAGCTATACTTTTATCAGACAAATAGACTTTAAGAGAAAGACTACTAAGAGACAAAGAAGGTCATTATGTAACGATAAAGGAGTCAAACCAGCAAGAGGATAGAGCCTTTGTAAATATTTATGCACCAAACATCGGAGCACCTAAATATATAAAGTAAATATGATCAAAACTAAAAGATAAAATAGACAAAAACACAACAGTAATAAGGAACTTCAGTACCTCACTTTCCCCAATGGCTGGGTCATCCAAACAGACAACCAGTATGGAAACATTGGCCTTAAAAGACACATTAGCCCTGGCTGGTTGGCTCAGTGGTAGAGCATTGGCCTGGTGTGTATAAGTCCCAGGTTCAGTTCCTGGTCAGGGCACACAGCAGATGCACCCATCTGCTTCTCCACCCTTCCCCCTCTCCTTCCTCTTTGTCTCTCTCTTCCCCGCCTGCAGCCAAGGCTCCATTGGAGCAAAGTTGGCCCGGGCACTGAAGATGGCTCCATGGCTTCTGCCTCAGGTGTTAGAATGGCTAGAGTTGCAACAGAGCATCTCCATAGATGGGCAGAACATCGCCCCATGGTGGGCATGCTGGGTGGATCCTGGTCGGGCACATGCAGGAGTCTGACTGCTCTCTACTTCTAACTTTGGAAAAATACAAATAAAAAGGACTTGTTAGATCACATGGGCTTCACAAATATGTACAGAACATTTCATCCAAACACAATAGAATGCATTTTCTGCAAGTACACCTGGAATGTATACCAGGATAGATCATATGTTAAGCCAGAAAAAAAAAAAAATCTTAATTTAAGAAGACTGAAATCGTTATCAAAACATTTTTTTCAACCACAATGATACGAAACTGAAATTCATTACAAGAAGAAAACTAGAAAATTCACAAATATATGGAGGTTAAACTATAGGCTACTGAGCAACCAATGGGTGAAGGAAGAAATCAAAGGAAAAAAAGAAAACCTCAAGCCAAATGAAAATGGAAATACTGCACAACAAAACTTATAGATGCAATAAAAGCAGCTCAAGTGGGAAGTTCATAGTGATCAATGTCTACATGAAGAAACAAGAAGATTTCAAGTAAACAACCTAACTTACACCTCAAGGAACTAAAATAAGAAAAAATGAAGCCCAAAGTTAGTAGAAGGAAGAGAATAACGAACAGCAGAGTGGAAATAAATGAAATAGAGACTAAATGTCTTTTTACCATTGTATACTCACAGCCAAGGAATCCATCAACAAAATGAAAAGGCAACCTACAGAATGGGAGAAGCTATTTGCAAATCATATCTGATTAGGGATTAGTATCCAACACATATAAAAAAAACTAATACAACTCAATAAAAAATAATTTAAAAATGGACAGAGGATCTGAATAGGCATATTTCCAAAGGAAGGACACAGATGGTGAACAGGTACATGAAAAGGTAGGTGCTCAACATCATTCATCTTCAGGGAAATGCAAGTCAAAACCACAATTAAGATATCACCTTGGCCCTGGCCGGTTGGCTCAGCGGTAGAGCGTCGGCCTAGCGTGCGGAGGACCCGGGTTCGATTCCCGGCCAGGGCACACAGGAGAAGCACCCATTTGCTTCTCCACCCCTCCGCCGCGCCTTCCTCTCTGTCTCTCTCTTCCCCTCCCGCAGCCGAGGCTCCATTGGAGCAAAGATGGCCCGGGCGCTGGGGATGGCTCTGTGGCCTCTGCCTCAGGCGCTAGAGTGGCTCTGGTCACAACATGGCGACGCCCAGGATGGGCAGAGCATCGCCCCCTGGTGGGCGTGCCGGGTGGATCCCGGTCGGGCGCATGCGGGAGTCTGTCTGACTGTCTCTCCCTGTTTCCAGCTTCAGAAAAATGCAAAAAAAAAAAAAAAAAAAAAAGATATCACCTTGGCCCTGGCCGGTTGGCTCAGTGGTAGAGCGTCGGCCTGGCGTGCGGAAGTCCCGGGTTCGATTCCCGGCCAGGGCACACAGGAGAGGCGCCCATCTGCTTCTCTACCCCTCCCCCTCTCCTTCCTCTCTGTCTCCTCTTCCCCTCCCGCAGCCGAAGCTCCATTGGAGCAAAAGATGGCCCGGGCGCTGGGGATGGCTCAGTGGCCTCTGCCCCAGGCGCTAGAGTGGCTCTGGTCACGACAGAGCGACGCCCCAGATGGGCAGAGCATTGCCCCCTGGTGGGCGTGCCGGGTGGATCCTGGTCGGGCGCATGCGGGAGTCTGTCTGACTGCCTCCCCATTTCCAGCTTCAGAAAAGTACAAAAAAAAAAAGATCACCTCACACCTGTTACCAGGGGTGTTATCAAAAAGACAATTGTTGGCAAGGATGTGAAGAAAAGGGAACCCTTGATCACTGTTGGGGGGATATAAATTGGTGCAGACACTGTGGAAAATAAAAAAATTAAAAGTAGAGCTACCATGTGATCCAGCAAGCCTACTTCTGGATATTTATCCAAGAGAACCAAAACCATCAGCCTGAAGGGATATCTGTACTGTATGATCATATTTGGGAAAATGCATATACAGACCTATATATACATATACTAAATATTGAAAGGTATTCATTAAAATATTTATATTATCTCTAGTAAAATAAGTAGTGAAATTTTGTTTGAGACAGAGGGAGGGCAGAGTGGGACAGACATGGACAGACAGACAGACAGGAAGGGAGACAGGATAGTTGCAGCACCTTAGCTGTTCATTGATTGCTTTCTCATGTGTGCTTTGACCAGGGGGCTCCAGTTGAGCCAGTGACCTCTTGCTCAAGCCAGCGACCTTAGGCTCAAGCCAGCGACCCTTTGGCTCAAACAGAGACCTTTGGCTCAAGCCAGTGACCACGGGGTCATGTCTATGATCCCATGCTCAAGCCGTGGACATCGTGCTCAAGCTGGTGAGCCTATAATCAAGCTGGCAATCTCAGGGTTTTGAACCTGGGTCCTTCCTCAGGGTCCCAGACTAATGCTTTATCCACTGCACTACCACCTGGTCAGGTGTGAAATTTTAGTTTTAATTTTTTGTGTTTTTAGCACAGAAGAAAAAAAATCACATGTGGTCAAATTGCCTTAGGAAATCTTAAAAATCACTGAAAATAGAAGAAACACACACATATCTATGAATCACACTAGACACTGACAAAGATTTGGTCCTTAACCAAGCTCTAGCTAGGCTTCTCTGGGCCTCTTCTCGCCCATGCCTCAACCTTGGGCTATAAAGACTTGAACAGACACTAACATACAGTGGTACCTTGAGATTCAAGTTTAATTCATTCTGTAACTGAGCTCGTCAGTCAACTTGTATATCAAACAAATTTCTCCATTTAAAATAACTAATAGATTTAATTCATTCCAGCCCTGTGAAACATCCCCAAACCATCCTAAATTATGAAAAAAGACATGTTTTTAATTAAGAAACACACATGTATACTTTACCAATGCATAACAAAATATATGAAATAAAAGAAAAAAGTGTTATTTAGTACTGTAGTCTTACCTTGGAGACAGACAAGTGCGGCTAACGGAGGTGAATGGCGGAGGAGGAGGGAGGGAGGAAGGGATGCAGGCACTGTAGACACGTAAATGGAAACTGCACTTTTGTAACACTAAATGTAAAACTAAAACTGCATTTACTTTAAACAAAACTAAAACTGTACTTTCTTTACTTAAAATGAAACCACAAAAACTTAATTGTAAAAAAAAAATGCACTTTCTTAACTTTAAACTTAACCTAAGCTTAACATCATAATTTTTCATTTAATCATCACCTGTTTTTGCCTTTTTGGCTGCACTTTCAGCACTTTCACTTGCAGGACTTTTGAATAAAAATCTACCCAAAGAGGTTTGCTTTTGCCTGCCTTTTAAAATGTTACGAAAATGTGGCCCTGGCCGGTTTGCTCAGTGGTAGAGCGTCAGCCTGGCATGCGGGAGTCCCGGGTTCGATTCCCAGCCAGGGCACACAGAAGTGCCCATCTGCTTCTCCACCCCTCCCCCTCTCCTTCCTCTCTCTCTCTCTTCCCCTCCCGCAGCCAGGGCTCCATTGGAGCAAAAGTTTGCCCGGGCACTGAGGATGGCTCTGTAACCTCTGCCTCAGGCACTAGAATGGCTCTAATTGTGGCAGAGTGACATCCCAGATGGGCAGAGCATCGCCCCCTGGTGGGCATGCCGGGTGGATCCCAGTCGGGCGCATGTGGGAGTCTGTCTGACTGCCTCCCCGTTTCCAACTTCAGAAAAATACAAAAAATAAATAAAAAAATAAAATGCTACAAAAATGTGACAAGTGTCATTAAAAAGTGCTGAAGCACAACCAGTTGAAACTTTTTCTGGGTGTTTCTTTTCAATGAAACTTGAAAGCCTCTCCCACATTGCCAGCATGTCTTTAATTTCACTTGAAGAAATCACTTCTTCCAACTCTACCTCCTCCTCACTACTAATCCCTTGCAGAAGCTCTGTATGTTGCATCATCTGTAGCTCCTTCAACTCCTCAGGTCACAGTTCCTCCTCATGATCCTCGACGAGCTCGTTTATGTCACCCTCATCTACCTCCGGCCCCATCAACTTTCCGAGGGACACAATCTCCTCAACACTTCTACCTTGGTCTCAGTCTCTGGTTCAAATCCTTCGAATCCCTGTCTGCAACAACATCAGGCTATAACTTTTTCCATGCCGAGTTCAAGGTTCTTCTTGTAACCTTTTTTTTTTTTCATGTATTTTTCTGAAGCTGGAAACGGGGAGGCAGTCAGACAGACTCCCGCATGCGCCCGACCGGGATCCACCCGGCACGCCCACCAGGGGGCGATGCTCTGCCCATCCGGGGCGTCGCTCTGCTGCGACCAGAGCCATTCTAGCGCCTGAGGCAGAGGCCACTGAGCCATCCCCAGTGCCCGGGCCATCTTTGCTCCAATGGAGCCTTGGCTGCTGGAGGGGAAGAGAGAGAGAGGAAGGAGAGGGGGAAGGATGGAGAAGCAAATGGGTGCCTCTCCTGTGTGCCCTGGCCGGGAATTGAACCCTGGACTTCCGCGTGCCAGGCTGACGCTCTACCACTGAGCCAACTGGCCAGGGCCTGTTTACGCATTATTGACTTGGCATGGCAAGAGGTTACAAGAAGAAGGCCCTGGCCAGTTTGCTCAGTGGTAGAGCGTCGACCTGGTATGCGGAAGTCCAGGGTTCAATTCCCGGCCAGGGCACACAGGAGAGGCGGCCATCTGCTTCTCCACCCCTCCCCCTCTCCTTCCTCTCTGTCTCTCTCTTCCCCTCCAGCAGCCAAGGCTCCATTGGAGCAAAGATGGCCCGGGCACTGGGGATGGCTCCGTGGCCTCTGCCTCAGGCGCTAGAATGGCTCTGGTCACAGCAGAGCGACACCTGGGATGGGCAGAGCATCGCCCCCTGGTGGGCGTGCCGGGTGGATCCCGGTCGGGCGCATGCGGGAGTCTGTCTGACTGCCTCCCCGTTTCCAGCTTCAGAAAAATACAAAATAATAATAATAATAATAATAATAATAATGTGTAAACATATCATGATGTTGTAGTGATCTTTCCAAAACTCTCGAAGGGTTAGATTTGTATTCTCAGTCACCTCAAAGAAGCGGCGGAACAAGTGCTTTGTGTAAAGCTTTTTAAAGTTGGAAATGACCTGATCCATAGGCTGCAAGATTAAAGTCGTGTTGGTGGGAGGTAGAGGACTTGCACGAATTTGAACTCATCGAGAATGTCATCTTCAAGACCAGATGGATGGGCTGGAGCATTATCAAAGATTAGTAATGCTTTCATGGGGAGTTTATTTTCTTGAAGATATTTCTTCACTGCAGGACCAAAGACGAGATTGACCCATTCAATAAGAAACTGCCACGTAATCCATGCCCTAGCATTGGCGCACCACATAACCTGTAGTTTTTCTTTAAGAATCTTGTGAGTCTGAAAGGCTCAAGGATTTTCGGAATGATACACTAGCTAGAAGTGGCTTTACTCTACAGTCATTGCTAGCATTTGCACACAATGCAAGGGTCAGATGGTCCTTCATGGGTTTATGGCCTGGCAGCTTCTTCTCCTCTGCAGTGATGAAAGTCCTCCGGGGCATTTTTTTTCCCAAAACAATCCCGTTTGGTCACAGTTGAACAGTTATTGGGGATGTAGCCTTTCTTTGCGATAAGCGCAGCAAAACATGCGATGTACTCCTCAGCTGCCTTAACGTCAGCACTTGCAGCTTCATCATGCCTCACCACCGAGTGGATGCCAGATCTCTTGAAATTTTCAAACCAGCCACGACCTACCTTAAATGTATAATATCTTCTGCTGCCTCTTTTGAAGTTGATGGTTCTTTCTTCTTCAAGTCGCTGTAAATAATACGTGCCTTTTTGCATATTACAGTCTCGGTCACTGTATCTCCTGCCAGCTCTTTCTCTTTCACCCACACCAGCAGAAGCTTCTCCATTTCTTCATGGATATTTGTCCTTAATTGGGACAGAACTGTAGTTCCTTTCACTGGATTTGCATTTTGATGGCATCCTTTTAAGGATGGTACAAATTGTAGATGTATTGCAGTCGTATAGCCTTGCCAGCTCAATCACTCGTACACCACGCTCATGTTTTTCTATTATTTCTTGCTTTACTTCTATCAACATCATTCTCTTCTTCTTCTCACCACTGTCCTTTACACTCACTTTCTTCAGCCCCATGTTAGCACACCAAAAAAAGTTAGTAAAAAATGCAAAAATGATGCAAGAACGATTACAGCAAATGAGATTCAACTTGATTCTGCAGGTAATACGTGAGAAAAAGCAAGATGCTGGTGTTGTGCTGCTGATACTGGGCCCATGTGCCATTGCGCCAACTAGTGGCAGCTTCCTGAATCACGACTCGTATCTCGGAATTTCGCTCAGATCTCAAACAAAAATATTAACCGAGTCGCAGCTCATCTTTTAAAAAAATCATATGTTTGTTCGCTCATATCTCAAGGTACCACTGTGGTTCCTAACAGCTCAAGGCTGCATCCCTAGGATGACTCCAGCTCCCCTCACCCCCGCCAAGTGCCTGAGTGAGAGATCTCAGGCTGCCGGAAGAACTGACTGTTCATTCCAGCCAACAACTGCAAATAGGGGCCCCTGTCTGGGCTTCACAGGGTCCGAGTTCCCTTTTGCTTTTTGCAACTTTTCACTTCCCTGACTTACCAGACCCTGCTCACCCTAGTTCCTCATTCTCCCGTTCAAACACCCAGTCATCTCTGCATAAGTCAAAACTGAACTTAGTTCACACCAGGCTCTTTTTTCTATTGCAATCGTTATTACTGATCAAAATTTGTTCTTTACTTAGTTTCCAGTTTAACACTGTACATTTTCTATTCTCAATAAATTGATGGATTTTTAGAAATCACTTGTGAAAATATAAAATGATCTATTTTTCACCCCTGTTAACTTCTGAGGTTCTGTGTAGCATCTTATGCACTGATTGATTGAGTCTCCAGGCTTCCGGAGAAGATCCGGCGTTTGATAGGACAAGAAAATCATTGCTCAGCGGTGACAATTCAATTAGAATTCTTTGAGACCCATGGAAGATAAAGGTTTGTCTTTGTTACTTATAGTTCATGTTTTTCTGTGCAGAAATTTAAAATGTATATGCCATCTTTTCCTATATCCTATAAGAAGGGTTTTCTAGAATTCTGAAGTCTCCCTTTTCATTGTGAAATTAGAGTCTTATAAGCTTCTTCCACCCTTGTTCTGTCCTTCACCCAACCCCCAACTCACTATATAAGTGACCAGAGTATTATTATTTTTTTTAATTTTTATTTTTTTTACAGAGACAGAGAGAGGGATAGACAGGGACGGAGAGAGATGAGAAGCATCAATCATTAGCCTTTCATTGCGCGTTGCAACACCTTAGTTGTTCATTGATTGCCTTCCCATATGTGCCTTGACCGCAGGCCTTCTGCAGACCGAGTAACCCCCTTGCTGGAGCCAGCGACCTTAGGTTCAAGCTGGTGGGATTTTGCTCAAACCAGATGAGCCCACGCTCAAGCTGGTGACCTCGGGGTCTCGAACCTGGGTCCTCTGCATCCCAGTCTGATGCTCTATCCACTGCTCCACCACCTGGTCAGGCCAGAGTATTATTTTTAAATGAAAAACTGATTGTCATTCACCTGCTTAAAACCCCTAAATTATTTCCCACTACTTCTAAGGAGAAAAACCTAAGTCCTCACTACGTCTGTAAGGCACACTTTCCCCTGCACGTCTCTCCGCTGGGCTCAGCACAGCTATCTCCTGTCCCTGGATCACACCAATGCCTGTCCCCTCTCCAGGTCCCAAGATGGTGAAAAGTTAGTGGTAACAATCTCTGACGAGTTGACAGGAAACACACATTACAGTCTGCTCAGCCTATGATAGCACCCTTTTGTCTGAAAACTGCACCCCTATTTTAGGGTCTGCATCCAATTACAATGTGCAGAGGGGGTCCCCCCAGGCCCCCCCCAAAACCACCAAGCAACTCAATTCTGACACTATCTACCTGGATGGAGGTAGCCTCAGATCCCACAGTTGAGGACTCATCCCACAAGATGCCAGTCACAAACCTAATTATCATTTGTACTTCTGACCCACTGGTTGTAAATCAGAGGTTCCCACGACCTTCTCTTTGAGTTTAATTAATGTGCTAAAGCAGCTCACATGTCTCAGAAAACCTGTTTACCCACTAGCTGGTTGGTTTATAACAAAGAGTATTAAAGGGTGTGAGTCAAAAGCCTGACAAACAGATACATAGAGTGAGTTCTCAAACAAAGGGGCTTCTGTCCTCGTGGAGTTTGGAGTGTGCCCTCGTGGAGGCTGGGGCCCAGCCGCAGTGGTACACAAAAGCATTCTGGTTCCCCAACCTGGCAGCTCTCCAAACCCTCCCTTTGGGTTACATAGAAGCTTCCTTACACAGGAGGGATTGACCAAATCCCTGGCCATTGGTGCTCCATTCAACCTCCAGCCCCTCTCCCCTCCCCAGAGGTCAGGGGTGTGGGACTGAAAATTCCAGCCCTCTGATCACATGGTCGGCTCTCCAGGCAACCTGTGCCCATGCTTAGGTGCACTCCAGAAGTCACCGCATTAACATATGAGACATCTTTGTGGCTCTCATCACTTAGGAAATTGCACAGGTTCTAGGAGCTCTGTGCCAGAAACCAGGATGAAGACCAAAGACATCTGTCTTACAAGATCACAATATCACTAACCCACTTCTGCCGCATTTGTACACAAGCCTGACTCTAAATCAGCTGTAACTGACTTAGCTCAAGTTGGAACAATTAACCTGGCCAGTGAGAGGCCCCTGCTAGGGATGCAGAGCACGCATCACTGTCTTCCGGCAGCTGGATCTAAGGATGTGTGTTTGGGATTTGTGGGGCGGCCACGTGCACAGGTGAGCATAGAATGCTGGTCTTCAGGGAGAGGTGGAGGGGTGACTGGGACCCCAGACAGACCTGAGGAGACCCTCCCAGGACCCAGCCTCACTCCTTTTTTTTGCTGTAGCTAGCTTAGGTGGAGTCCCTTTTCTTGTAGCCAAAAGAGAGTGACCAGAGGGGGACCAGCCATTTAGCCAACTCTGAGGCACCATGACCATGCAAGTCACTACATTTGCCTATTTCCCCTCCTGAAACAATGCTCCATGCACAGGTCCAAGTTGGCCCTGGATTTCATCCCAGCCTGGGTCTGATTTGCCTGAGCACTGCCAAATGCAATCTCCCTGCACCTCGGTTCAATCTCCCGGCCTATTCAGTTGCACCCCTGGATGGGGGGGTCAAAGTTAGAGCCCATTGTCATTCAACGGTCCAAGCTTGTGTGCCATCCATTTCTTTTGCATCCTCCCCCAACAACGCCCAACAAAATCCAAACCCTGCTTGCAGTGCAGCGCCTACTGGTGACTGCCTGGAGGCTTGCACGCAGTCAGTCAGCACCTTTCCTATCCAAGTTCACCAAACAATGGAAAACCCGCGTTTCAAGTCAACTGAAACCGGGATTATACCCTTAACCTGAAGGGACCCGGGGTCCCTCTTTACCCACCTCCCTGAGGCCCACCCTCCATGCCAAGACTCCCGGGGGTACCTGGGATATAAACGGTGCCACCATTGCTCCGATGCGACACAGGGAGCCGCTGGTGCCCATCCCCAAAGCACGCATCATGGTGGGATAGACCTGGAGGGAGGGGCAGAACTGTCAGTTAATGCACCAGGTCAGGCTCTGACACACAGGGTGGGCACAGGTAGGGGAATGACCATCATTACCTAAGCTATAAAGCATAAGTAAGAATACTAATAATAAGACAAATAATACAATAATTAATAAGTAATAATATAAGAATAAACTCTTGCTTCGCATACTTACAATGCTAAGCCTTCTTTTGCCTGCCCCTGCAAATTAAATACCAAATATTCTCTATAGGCTATAGAAGACATTCATTTTCTCAAGTACATAGCTTTTAATTTTTTTTTTTTTTTTTTTTTTTACTTTTTTTTTTTTTTTTTTAATTTTTACAGAGACAGAGAGAGAGTCAGAGAGAGGGATAGACAAGGACAGACAGACAGGAACAGAGAGAGAGATGAGAAGCATCAATCATTAGTTTTTCATTGCTCATTGCGATACCTTAGTTGTTCATTGATTGCTTTCTCATATGTGCCTTGACTGTGGGCCTTCAGCAGACCGAGTAACCCCTTGAGCTTTGAATTTTTAAACCATAACTGTCATAAAAAGAATAAATCGCTGATTTGATTCTCAGCTTCATCACCTCTATTGTTGATTCGCTGTAAATTATTCATTTCAATTAGCGCATCCTCCTTTTCTGCCTGGCTCTTTTTTGTGATTTTTTTCTGTCCTCACTAAGTTCCTAGAGCATCCTTATAACCATTATTTTGAACTCTGTATCTGATAGTTTGCTTGTCTTCGTTTTTGGGGGGTTTTTTTTGTTTTGTTTTTTGTATTTTTCTGAAGCTGGAAATGGGGAGAGACAGTCAGACAGACTCGCGCATACGCCCGACCGGGATCCACCCAGCACACCCACCAGGGGCGACGCTCTGCCCACCAGGGGGTGATGCTCTGCCCCTCTGGGGCATCACTCTGCCACAACCAGAGCCACTCTAGCGCCTGGGGCAGAGGCCAAGGAGCCATCCCCAGCGCCCGGGCCATCTTTGCTCCAATGGAGCCTTGGCTGCGGGAGGGGAAGAGAGAGACAGAGAGGAAGGGGGGGGGGGGGGTTGGAGAAGCAAATGGGCGCTTCTCCTATGTGCCCTGGCCGGAAATCGAACCCAGGTCCCCCGCACGCCAGGCTGACACTCTACCACTGAGCCAACCGGCCAGGGCCGCCTTCGTTTTGTTTAGTTCTTTTTCTGGAGATTTCTCTTGTTCTTTCCTTTGGGACCTGTTTGTTTCCATATATTATAATAACTATGTATGGTGTCAGGTACTAGACTTGTCCAGTGATCACTTAGTTATATAATGTCTAATCACTAGGTTGTACACCTGAAACTAATGTAATATTTTATGTCAACTGTAATTAAAAAATAAAAAAAAATTTTTAAAGAACATTTAGAAATGACCCTTGAGCCTGACCTGCGGTGGCACAGTGGGTAAAAGCATCGACCTGGAACACTGAGGTCACCGGTTCAAAACCCCGGGCTTCCCTGGTCAAGGTACATATGGGAGTTGATGCTTTCTGCTCCTCCCTCCCTTCTCTGTCTCCTCTCTCTAAAATGAATAAATAAAATCTAAAAATAAATAAATAAAAAATAATTTAAAAAAATACTTATAGAAATTATCTTTTTTTTATTTATTTTTTTGACAGAGACAGAGAGAGTCAGAGAGAGAGACAGACAGGGACAGACAGACAGGAATGGAGAGAGATGAGAAGCATCAATCATTAGCCTTTCATTGCACGTTGCAACACCTTAGTTGTTCATTGATTGCTCTCTCATATGTGCCTTGACAGCGGGCCTTCAGCAGACCGAGTAGCCCCTTGCTGGAGCCAGCGACCTTGGGTTCACGCTGGTGGGCTTTTGCTCAAACCAGATGAGCCCGCGCTCAAGCTAGTGAGCTCGAGGTCTCGAACCTGGGTCTTCTGCATCCCAGTCCAACGCTCTATCCACTGCGCCACTGCCTGGTCAGGCTAGAAATTATCCTTGAAGTGAGCAAATTCCAAGCTCTGTGTTTAATTGAATATTCAGGATATAATTTTTAAAAGAGAAAATAAAATACATGTAATTTTAGAAAAGCAAGCTCTGGAATCAGATGAAAGGTTTCCACTTTAGAGCTTTAACTGCATAAAGGTGGTTCTAGTGAGAGAAAACACTCCCCAAATAAAGATTCATTGAAACCTTAAATATACAATGAAAAGAGCTAAACAGAGGGCTGGATACAAGCTACTCCACTCACCATGTTCTGATGGCAAATCTACTTTTCTTCTGCATCTTTATTACATTTATCTGTACTTCATTCATTCGGCCCTGGCCGGATAGCTGCTCAGTTGCTTAGAGCAACATCCCTGTACCCCAAAGTTGCAAGTTTGATCCCCAATCAGGGCACATACAGGAACAAATCAATGTTTCTCTCTCTTCCTCCCTTCCTCTCTCTTTAGAATCAATAAATAATTTTTTTAAAAAACCCAAAAACCTCTATATCAGGCCCTGGCCGGTTGGCTCAGCGGTAGAGCATCAGCCCAGCGTGTGGAAGTCCTGGGATCAATTCCTGGTAAGGGCACACAGGAGAAGCGCCCATCTGCTTCTCCACTCCTCCCCCTCTCCTTCCTCTCTGTCTCTCTTCCTCTCCCGCAGCCAAGGCTCCATTGGAGCAAAGTTGGCCCAGGCACTGAGGACAGCTGCATGACCTCCACCTCAAGCACTAGAATGGCTCCAACCACAATGGAGCAATGCCCCAGATGGGCAGAGCATCGCCACCTAGTGGGCATGCTTGGTGGATCCCAATCGGTGCATGTGGGAGTCTGTCTGACTGCCTCCCTGCTTCTAACTTCAGAAAAATACAAAAAAAATAAAAATAAAATTTTAAAATCCTCTATATCAAATAAACCTCTGGCATCATTTTAATGGGATGTGTTTATAAAAATCATCACAAGTCAACGGAACCTGGTCTGCATTAACAGCCTCTCCAAGGAGCTTGTCTTGCGCCCCCTGGTGGAACCAAACCCTTGCCCAAAACTAACCTCAGCTGTGTAAATGTAGATGGTGCTGAAGTTGGCTGCCACCAGAGCCCTCAGCATGAAAAGGAAGCCAATGAGGCCGGCACTAGGGAGCAGGAGGAGAGAGAAGTTACCAAAGGCAACGTGGAGGGCCTTTCGGGGCTGGCCCAGGGCTTTCCAGGCGCTAACGCACACTCACAGCTGGCCAGCTGCTGCTCGGCTGCCCTGACCGTGGGCTCCTAAAGCAAATGCCTGGCTCAAACCTTCAGTCCCACTCTTCCAGTGTGCCATTCCAGCCTGACCCACCGTCCCCCAAAAATGGTGCAGTTTGCATAATAAGTGATATATATTAAAACTGATGCCACTCTAGGGTTGCAAGTTAAGAGTGAAATGAATTTGCACACCACTGGTATGTTTATATCTGTACACACACACACACACACAAATTATATGTACAATAATATGTATAGTTATATATATAATTTTATATCAGTTATATATATAATTATATATATAATTGTATATATACTACAACTATATATAGTTATATATATAATTGTGTATATATATGCATATATATGACATTATATTACATTACTATATTATAATATATCACTAAACTATCTTGACAGTGGTCAGGATCATTTGGTTAACAACTAGAGTCCCATTCCTTCAGGAAGCTATGCATAAAGACCTCAAATGTTTGGGTGGTAAAGGGAGTCCACCCATACCGATACCCACACCCCATGATAGCTGAAGAGGGGCCGGGTCAGAGGGAGGAGGTAGGGAGGGAGCAGGGTAGAGGCCAAGCAAGATCATTCTAGACAACCAAGCAGCCCACTCCCGGCCCACCCGTGAAAGGGACTTGACCCTGCCCCCCAATGAACACTATGGCTTAGAAGACCCCATCTCAAAACCACTGCACAAAACTCGATTGTTTTGAAGAAACCCGAGAGAAAATACCTTGAGGTGCAAATATTGAGGAGAAGGAAGAATAAAGCCGTGCATCCCATGGTGATTGCGAGGCTCAGCCGTCTGCCCAGAAAGTTAATGCCCAGGATATTCAGAGGATTCACTAGAAAGCAAACAACAGAGACGATTTCTGGAACCATGAAAGCAAGGGGCATTTAGCAACACTGCCAGGGATGTCTCCTGGTCATCTCAGAAAGAAGCTACTTCAGCCAGACCTCGTGCACATTCCAGCCAAGACCCAGTCACACTGCCATCAATTTCATGACACCTTTAGCCCTGGCCAGTTGGCTCAGCAGTAGAGTGTCAGCCTGGCGTGCAGGGGGTCCCGGGTTCGATTCCCGGCCAGGGCACATAGGAGAAGCGCCCATTTGCTTCTCCACCCCCCCCCTTCCTCTCTGTCTCTCTCTTCCCCTCCTGCAGCCAAGGCTCCATTGGAGCAAGGATGGCCCGGGCGCTGGGGATGGCTCCTTGGCCTCTGCCCCAGGTGCTAGAGTGGCTCTGGTCGTGGCAGAGCGTCGCCCCCTGGTGGGTGTGCCGGGTGGATCCCAGTCGGGCGCATGCGGGAGTCTGTCTGACTGTCTCTCCCCGTTTCCAGCTTCAGAAAAAAAAAAAATTCATGACACCTTTAACATATCCCCATGTGGGTCCAAGAATGACAAGTATTGATGTTTATCAAGGATATTTTATGCCCGGGACGCTTATCATGTAGGTCTGTTGTACACTGCCTACTTGCTAGACCTATATTTTCAATGCTTTATACTGTTTTTCATCAAACTCAATGTTAAGTACCATTATTTTATGTCTAAAACAAAGAGTACCCGCAAATTAAAATCTAGCACGCTATTGTAAGACACATCCCAATTTCAGAGACGTTAAAATGTGAAGAAAAAAATGCATCTGACAACTGATAGCACGTAGTGCTTCACAGCTCTGCTCCTTCAGACTTCTCCCCACCTCGGTCCACACTGGAGGGCGTCAGCATCATTCTGGGAGTCGTTCAATTTTACCAAACAGGAGCCAAGTCTAAGAAGGGTCTCACTTCTCTCCTCCGGGACTCTCAATGGCCTGCCCCCCACCCGAAACAGAGAGGGGCCCAATACCTAGGGGTACTTACAAGCGATTTCGCCAACGGTGCTGATGATCATGGTGCGGTAGTCGGAGGGGGCAAACATGTGGCAGTGACAGAGGCTCCGGCTCGGGCTCTCCTCCGAGGCCCCCACGCTCACCACCACCTCAGACTTGGACCTCGAACCGCAGACCAGGTCCCGCTCCAGCAGCTCGGCGCTGGCCAGGATGACCCCGTAGTAGGCAAAAGAGATGCCCAGCCTGGAAGGGAGAAGAGATGGGCATGAGGAAGAGCCGGTGCCACCCAGAGCTGCCAGGAGAAGTGAGAGAATTTCAGGGGAAAGGCAGAGCGAGGGGGGAACAGAGGAGGGGGGAGGGGGAAGAAATCTGGGCTCACATATCGAGGGGGGACTAGAGGCCATCGGGCCGGCTCAGGGAGAACCCCACAAGTCTGGGAAAGGAGTTTAAAGTCTGGATTCATTTTCTGTTGCTGTTGTAAGAAGTTAGCACCAACTTTGTGGCATAAGACACACATTTCATATCTCACAGTTCTGTGGGTCTGGCTGACTCTCTGCTCCGAGTCTCTGAGGCAGAAAGGAAAGTGTAGACAGGGTCGCCTGCCTTTCAAGGGGGAGGACACTCCATCTCCGAAGCTAACCCAGGTGGTCGGCCCCGTGTGGCTGGCCGTAGAACGCGTCTGTTTCCTTGCAGGCTGTGGGCCAGCTGTTCCCAGTGTCTAGGCTCCCCTGGTCCTTGTCTTCAAAGCCAGCAGCATGGTCGAGTCCTACTCATGCTCTGGGTCTCTGTTCTCTCCTCTTCTCCTTTTGCCTCTTCCCGTTTTCTCTTCTCCATCTCTGACTCCACATGGGCAAAGGCCTCTCCTCTTAAATACTCAAGCGAGTCAATGGAGCCCACCTGCCGATCCCAGAATCCTCTCCCTACAGTAAGGCTCGTGATCTTAATTAACTTCCACACAGGCTTTTCCTATCAGCACCCAAATTAGTGTTTGACTGACTCACCAGGAGACGGGGACATCTTGAGGTCATTTTAGAAGTCTGCCTATCACAGAGGGTCTTCAGCAGGCCATGAGGAGTCACGGAAGGTTTTTGATTTTGCTTTATATGTTTTTCCTATTCTTTTTTTATTTGCTTTAGAGAGAGAGAGAAAGAGAGGAAGAGGAAGAGAGAGAGAGAGAACATGGATTTATTGTTCCACCCATTCATGCACTCATTGGTCGACTCCTGTGTGGGCCTCCGACCAGCGTGCTGGTGTCTTTGTTTTTCTCCACAGTAGCATCCAGAGCGGGTTTACTTTAGTAGACCCTCTCCAAATGCTTGTTTCTTTAAAACTCCTTTTGGAATAACTCCATTCTTACCATATGACCCAGATCTGTAATGTAGTCCGTAAATACTTCGCATCCAGTAGGTCTGCGAACCTTCCTCTTTTCTCCTGGGGTAGTAAAAAGAGGAAGACAGATTAGATTTAGTAGCTTAAGGACAAGCAAAGATGTCTCTAATATTTTAGATATTAAATATTAATAAAATATGTAAAAACGAGGACAACATGGGATGTGGGGGTGAGATAACCACTGAGCTCCCATGAGTACAGCCCCATCCAAGCCCATAATCCTTTTCATCACATTCATCCCAGCCAAACCATCCTTGCACACTTCTTATTATCACTGGCAGGTACCTAAACTCATTGTGTTTGTGACTCTAACCCTTCCACCTCTCCTTCTCTTACTGGTGCTGGTGAGGGGTACGGTAGAAAATAGAGGAGGATAGATGAAAACAACCATAAAACTGATGGCAGATTCTTGTAATATTAATATTCAAATAGGTACAGAGTAAGTGAAGGAAGCAAGAGAGCCGTATCTTCCCCACATCCCTAGTACACTAAGTCTTGGCTCTGTTCCAACCAATTCTGACCCCCAAAGTGAGTGTTATCTCTCTGCCTTCGTAATAGATAGTAGATTAATACCTGTTAGAGCCCTGGCTGGTTGGCTCAGCGGTAGGGCATCCACTCGGCATGTGGATGTCCTGGGTTTGATTCCCGGTCAGAGCACACAGGAGAAGTGCCCATCTCCTTCTCCACCCCTTCCCCCTCTCACTTCTCTCACTTCTCTCACTTCTCTCACTTCTCTCTCTCTCTCTATCTCTTCTACTCCTGCAGCCATGGCTCAATTGGAGCAAGTTGGCCCCCCAGGCACTGAGGATGGCTCCATGGCTACTGCCTCAGGTGCTAAGAAAAGCTTGGTTGCTGAGCAACAGAACAACACCCCAAATGGAAGAACATTGCCCCCTAGTGGGTTTGCCAGGTGGATCCTGGTCAGGGTGCATGTGGGAGTCTGTCTCCGCCTCCCCTCCTCTCACTGAATAAAATATATATATACACCTATATACCTATTAGTACCTAATCTTGGAATAGTATCTCAGGATTTATTTTCCTTTAAAAAAATTAATTTAGCCTGACCAGGCGGTGGTACAGTGGATAGAGCGTCAGACTGGGATGCAGAGGGCCCAGGTTTGAGACCCCGAGGTCACCAGCTTGAGCGCAGGCTCATCTGGTTTGAGTAAAAGCTCACCAGCTTGGACCCAAGGTCCCTGGCTCCAGCAAGGGGTTACTTGGTCTGCTGAAGGCCCGCGGTCAAGGCACATATGATAAAGCAATCAATGAACAACTAAGGTCTCAATGAAAAACTGATGATTGATGCTTCTCATCTCTCTTTGTTCCTGTCTGTCTGTCCCTATCTATCCCTCTCTCTGACTCTCTCTCTGTCCCTGTAAAAAAAAAAATTAATTTAAGAACAATTTTTTTTAAGCACACATGAGACACTAATAAAAAGTTACTATGTACAGAATGAAAAAAAAGCTTCGGTGTACCCCAACTCATTGATAACATCCTCTGACCAAGAAATGTAATTAAATTAGAAACAAAGAATAAAAAATTAACTTATAATTCATTGGTTAAAGAGAAACTTGTAACAGTTACAAAATAGAAATAAAAATAAAGTTACTCTGTAACAAAACTGAATACAGCTAAATGGCTTATTAAAACTAAAATAGACTGAAAATAAATAAGCTAAGCATTGAGCTCAAGTAGCTAGAGATTAGGAGAGCCTAAAAAGCCAAAGGAGAAGACAAAATAAAGAATAATAAAAGTTAATGAGACTATCATGAAAAAAAAATCAATATAGAGAACACAACCAAACAACAATCTTGTTCTTGGAAGTTTAATAAAATAGACAAACCTCTACTAAGACCAAGAAAAAAAGAGAAAAGGCACAAATAAACCATATCAAAAAATGAAGAAAAAAAAATCTCACATAGATTTTTTTTTTTTTTTTTTGAAATTCACAAGTGAATACTAGGAAAAAAATTCTATCAATATATTGAAAACCTAGATGAATCAGACAATTTTCTAAAATATTGGCATTAGCCAAATTGACTCAATTAAAAGTATTAAACAGCCTGACCAGGCAGTGGTGCAGTGGATAGAGTATCAGACTGGGATAAGGAGGACCCAGGTTTGAGACTCTGAGGTTGCCAGCTTGAGTGCGGGCTCATCTGGTTTGAGCAAAGCTCATCAGCTTGGACCCAAGGTCACTGGTCCGAGCAAGGGGTTACTCAGTCTGCTGAAGGCCCGCAGTCAAGGCACATATGAGAGAACAATCAATGAACAACTAAGGTGTCGCAACACGCAACAAAAAACTAATGATTGATGCTTCTCATCTCTCACCATTCCTGTCTGTCTGTCCCTGTCTATTCCTCTCTCACTCTCTCTCTCTCAGAAAATAAATAAATGAATAAATAAATAAATAAAATAAAAGTATTAAACACACAAAGACCCTAACCCTTTTGTAAATTTAAAAACAGGTTTAGCCCTGGCCAGTTGGCTCAGTGGTAGAGCATCGGGAAAAAAAAAAAAAAACAGGTTTAAAAAGTCCTTTCTGTGCTCACTTCAGCAGCACAAATACTAAAATTGGAACAATACAGAGATTATCACGGCCCTTGTGCAGGAATGACATGCAAATTTCTGAAGCATTCCATATTAATCTTTTTTTTTTTTTTTTCATTTTTCCGAAGCTAGAAACGGGGAGGCAGTCAGACTCCTGCATGCGCCCGACCGGGATCCACCCGGCACGCCCACCAGGGGGCGATGCTCTGCCCATCTGGGGCGTCGCTCTGTTGCATCCAGAGCCATCCTAGAGCCTGAGGCAGAGGCCACAGAACCATCCCCAGCGCCTGGGCCATCTTTGCTCCAATGGAGCCTTGGCTGAGGGAGGGGAAGAGAGAGACAGAGAGGAAGGAGAAGGGGGAGGGGTGGAGAAGCAGATGGGCGCTTCTCCTGTGTGCCCTGACCGGGAATCGAACCTGGGACTCCTGCACGCCAGGCCGACGCTCTACCACTGAGCCAACTGGCCAGGGGCATTCCATATTAAAAACAAAAAAACAAACAAAACCCTCTTCCTTCTAAAACCCCTGTTTCCCCACACACACACCTGAAAATAAATATTAGGCATAAACTACTTTATATTTCTTTAGCAATCATTCAGAGTTTCATTCTCATCTTGGAGATTCTGCTGTTGAGAGGGCAGGGCGGGGCAGGGCGGGGCAGCAAGGCGACTGCAGCCAGGTCTGCTGGAGCCTGGGCTGACCCTCCTGTGGCAGGGGAACTGGGTTTCTGGGCTGCTGTGTGAAATGAACGCAGGCCAACCCTGAGAATCCGGGAACCGTTCGAATTTAAATGCCAAATTTCATCTTTCAAAACCCATTTAAAGAGGTTTCTAATTTTGATATCAAAATAAGACAAGGCCACTGCAAGAAAATTAAATTATCAAGCAAACTCTCACCTACAAACGATGCAGCTGGTCCTGTGACCCATTATATTTACAGTGGTCCCTTATCTATCGTAGGGGTTAAGTTCCAGAACCCTCCGTGATAGGCGAAAATACGCGAAGTAGCAAACTTATATTTATTTTATTATTTATATATATATATATATATATTTTAATTTTTTTACAGAGACAGAGAGAGGGATAGACAGGGACAGACAGACAGGAACAGAGAGATGAGAAGCATCAATCATTAGTTTTTCATTGCGTGTTGCAACACCTTAGTTGTTCATTGATTGCTTTCTCATATGTGCCTTGACTGCGGGCCTCCAGCAGATCGAGTGACCCCTTGCTGGAGCCAGCGACCTTGGGTTCAAACTAGTGGGCTTCTTGCTCAAACCAGATGAGCCCGCGCTCAAGCTGGTGACCTCGGGGCCTCGAACCTGGGCCCTCTGCATCCCAGTCCGACGCTGTATCCACTGCGCCACCGCCTTGTCAGGCTTATTTATATATTTTTAAAGGCTTTATAAACCTTCCCCACATTTTTATAAACCTTTCCCACACTGTTATTAATCTTTCCCACAGTCTTACAAATACTTCTTATGCTCTTAAACACTTCTACACACTGAAACCTACATAATTTTAACAACATATAAAATTCTATATGGGTACTAACCAGTGAATATACTATAACCTGAATGATGAAGATGATGATTTAATATTCTTCTAATATGTTAATATGTTTTAGTTAATATTTTTTATATTGCTTTCCATTTTTTAGGATAGAAAATGCTTATTTTACTGCAAAAGTAATTAAAATAATAAATATATAAAAATACCTACATACCGCAAATCCCACGATATAGTGAAAAATCCGTGATACAAAATTAGATATATACAATTTAAAAATCCACGATACAGTGAGACTCTAAAAAGTGAACTGCGATATGGCAAAGGATGATTGTATTATTATTGTATCCATTGTACTGATGAGGAAAGTGAAGGTAGGGAACCGACCAGGGCTCTCTGGTGGCGCTGGATCCAGTCCCATCTACTCTGCTCTTGTCTGTAGTCCCTCCAGGGGCAGGGCTGAAGAGCCAAGGCTTCTCTCCTTTAGCCTTCCTCGAGTAAGTGGGCTTCTGTGTGGCCTCCACAGGGTGGGGGTGAGACCTCCCTTCTGGGCACTTACCAGGATGGGCTCCACCAGCTTCCCCTCCGGCATGACGGAGCGGTTCATCCTGGCGATGTGCTGCAGTGTGGCCAGGGCAGCCTGCGTGTTCCCCGTGGAGACGTTGAACCGCGCAGATTCAGGAATAAACTGGGCACGGACGACAGAGAACCTCAGAGCTGCAGCTGCTGCGGACCCCGGTCCCGGGGGGTGTGCCTCTGCTGGCCTCCTGCCCTAACTACACCGCCCCAGTGTCCCAAGCTCCAAGGCACACAGCACAGCAGGCGTGCCCTCGCATTCCAGGGTGATTTGGAACAAAAAAGGTCTCCCTCTCCTCATCATGGTCTCATTTTGGATGACAGCAGTCGGATGCTGAGCTTCATACCAATTTGGGTCAACATACTCGTTAATGCCACGAAATTCGTACGTCCAATCAGTAAACCCACACTGCGCCTGTGTCCTCCACGGCTCTGTCACCCAGTCCTTTGCAGGAATCCCAGGATCCCCCCACCATGCAACCGCCTACAGGGTGACCACGGCAGGTGCTTCCAGCACCCACAACACAGAGGGATCAGGCCTGACTGTCGAGGCCCTCACCCCACTGATCGCTGAACTTTGTGAACAGCACGCTCAGCAGACGGCACAGGCCTCCACTGACGCTGGGACCCAGAGAATGAACCTGACCTGCTCCCTGCGCCTCCTGCATCTTACCCAGTCAAGGCCGGTTGATTCTTCCCCAGAAAAGCAGCCCCCCGCCAAGGCGTACCCAGCGCCCATTCCCACGGCCAGTGGGCAGCCCGGGTCCTCCTCATCGCCCAGGGGGATCATCCTGACACTTCCTGACTGCTTCCTGCCCTCTCCTGCCCAGCTGCCCTCAGCCCTGCACCGGCTTCCCAGCATATAACCCTCTCACACGTCCAGCGCCCCTGGCCTGCCAGGCCCCCCCAGTCTGGACACAGGCTGTTTCCCTGGTCTCCCGCCAGCACCCCAACCTACCTGCTCCCCCCAATTCCGCACACCCACACCTTCGCACAAGCTTTGCACATCAGCCCTGCCAAGTGCCCTTTCCACACGAGCTCACTGAGATGGACACTTCATTCCAGAGGCGGCCATGCAGCCACAAGGCCGCAGAGCCAGCCGGAGGGAAGGAACGGAGGGGCCGTGAGCTTCCTCACCCTGAAGGCCACGATGAGGATGATGCCGGGGATGGAGGCGATGCGGATGAGCCAGCGCCACCCAATGGTGGGGATGATCACGGAGGCCAGGCCGATGATGAGCAGGGAGCCAGCCAGCCAGAAAACCTGGGGTGAGAACGGGGAGGAAACCCCTCCTCGCAAACGTGCTCCCGCCTCCTCCCTCAGAAGCCGCCCTGTCCAGCATGGTCCCACCGAAGAGGGAGAGGAGGGAGGGAGGGGCTCTGAGGAAGCGGGTTCGGGCTCTCCCAGGACCTGCATGAACAGGCAAAGTCCCTTCAGCTCTCGGTGGCCTCCTTTGCTTGTGGGTGAGTGGGGGTCTCAGCTAGACAGAGGGTCGATAATGTCACCACAGTTTTAAAGATCTGGGACCCCAGACATTGACTTTTTTTTGAATAAATAATTCACTGGTTCGTAACTCAAGGGACAAAGGAGAACACTGAAAAGGTTTTCTCCTAGTTCCCAGCCATCCAGTTTCTATTCTTAGAAGGAACCGGAATTCAGTTTCTTACAGTTTCTTTCATCGTGCATTGTGTATGTTCTGAACATACACAAGCGAACAAGGATGGAGGGTTATGCTCTTTTTGTTACAAATGGCAACACAATATAAAGAACGCTTTACACTTTGCTTTTCAGAATAAAAAATAGAACCTGGAGATCATGTTATAGCAATAAATAGCAAGGCAGCCAATGACGGCCAGGCCCCATCGGTCGGGAAATAGAACGGTTCTGAGTATTTGGCCTGAACATCATTTCCCCTCCAGAAGACGGAGGACCAACAGTAACTGCGTCCCACTGCACAGAAAAGGACAGAAGATGATATCATAAAAGATCCTTTAGGGGGTCTACTTGGGGGTGACTATTTCATCACCAAGGAATTCTATTACAACAATCTAAACAAGATGATTTCAGGAAGTGATAAGGACTACAAAAAAATGAGAGGAATGTGATGGAGAGTGACTTGAGCAATCAGGGACGACCTTTCTGAGAGGCCACAAATAAGGTCAGTAACAAACCAGTGCAGTGACCAGGTAACAGGAAGTGTGGCATGAAAAGGATTTCAGTAGTGAAATGGCAAGAAATATATATATTTTTTAACTTATGGATATGGCACACATTTTGGAGGTCAAGGGGACAGGACTGATGGACGCTACTGTTGAGGGTCTGTTGACAGGTGATGAATGAGTAGGACTTGGTGGTTCACTGAATGACAGTGAGGGAAACACAGGGGTCCAGGACAGCTCTTAAGTTTATGGATCCAAAGAATAAAGGGACAGTACTTTCTATTAACTGCAAGTAAGGGTCTTCAGAGGAAGATGAAGAGATTAGTTCTATGAATGTTGTATTTGAGGAGCCTGTAGGATATTTAAATCACTATCAGGTACTTGGCCACATGGGTCTGAAGTTCAAGGAGGTACTCTTTTTTTTTTTTTAATTTATTTATTCATTTTAGAGAGGAGAGGGAGAGACAGAGGGAGAAAAGGGAGGAGGAGCTGGAAGCATCAACTCCCATATGTGCCTTGACCCGGCAAGCCCAGGGTTTCGAACCGGCGACCTCAGCATTTCCTGGTCGATGCTTTATCCACTGCGCCACCACAGGTCAGGCCAAAGAGGTACTCTTGATTGTGGGTAAGGATTTGGGGGTTCATAAGCACATAGATAGTGAAAAACATTGCAGTGAATTAGATGACCCAAGGAGCCTGACCGGGCGGTGGCGCAGTGGATAGAGCATTGGACTGGGATGCAGAGGACCCAGGTTCGAGACTCCGAGGTCGCCAGTTTGAGTGCTGCTCATCTGGTTTGAGCAAAAGCTCACCAGCTTGAGCCCAAGGTCGCTGGCTCCAGCAAGGAGTTACTCAGTCTGCTGAAGGCCCGTGGTCAAGGCATGTATGAGAAAGCAATCAATGAACAATTAAGGTGTTGCAATGCGCAACGAAAAACTAATGATTGATGCTTCTCATCTCTCTGTTCCTATCTGTCTGTCCCTGTCTATCCCTCTCTCTGTCTCTGAAAAAAGAAAGAAAAAAAAACTAATAATGCAATCCATTATCTTCTAAAGCTTATAAAATCAGGTTTAAAAAAAAAAATAGACGACCCAAGGAGACCTGGGAAATAAGGGGGCATAACCAGGACGCATACCAAGCAGGGAGTGGCAGGTGCAAAAGAAAATGCCCCCAAATGATCCTGAGCAGGACCATACTGATTAAATGATATTAAATGTAAAATCTAAATCCTATGTATTAAAAGTGTGTGTGTCCATCTCAACAAAGAATCTCAACAAAGAATCATTGGAAGAAATCTGGGAGGAATGGAAGGAGTTATCAATGCTTGTTAGGTTCTAATTATTTTTTTATTGCCTATATTTAGTGTCAGAAAAATTAAAAATTTAAAAGCAATATTCTAGTACTTTATAGCCAAATATACAATGCCTCAGTGGGAAGGGTTGTCTTTTTCCTGGAACCTCTGGAAGATCAGGATAATGGCGGCATCGAAGATGGTACAAGGGCACCTAGACTGATGTAGCTTCTGGATGCAAAAACCTCTAATCAGTGGCCAGCAGGCTCTGAGGAGGGCTTGAGAGCATCCAATCTTCTCACCTGGACAAATGGCTCACAGGGAGGTGGCAGTGTGCCATGTGCCCAGGGGCATGAATCAATTGCATATTAGCAGACCCTAATATCCTTGGAAGGGAGGTGAGATGCCCTAAAAGGGGTGGTAGCTATGTCCCTCCATAAAGAAAGTTCATCCCATCATCTCAGATGCATGCTGGGCTTCTGTTATTCGGGTGAAATCAGCCACTGCAATGTTTCCTGCTTACTAAGGCAGAGGTTGCCACGCTCTGAACGATGCTGGTGGATGACGGGAGATCCGGCTCAGAGGCCTTGGGACTGGACCTCTGGGGTTAAGCAACGCTCTTTGGTTGGTACCAAGCAATAGGAAGTGTGCTAGTCAAACAACAATCAACCAGCCAGAAGGAAAAGCATGTACCTCAGCTTCTCTAGGGTCAGAGGGCTGGACAGAATTCTGTTTACCTTACCTGAGACAAGGGGAGCATGTAGCCTCGATATTTGGTAGGCAGAAATTCAGTCTTTATGATGAGCCTAAATGGGTAAGGGGAGAAAACATAATTTTGTTTTTATAAAATCAAGAAACTTATGGTAACAATCGTATTTCTTCTTGTCACAGAGATACAGAATTAGAAAATGTGGACATTCGTCATTGTGAAATGGCAAGAAGTATGCATTGTTCTCTGCCCTAGCTCCTGCTAACATTGGGTCTTTGACTCTGGTCTCCGGACACAGAGCTCCTGAAACGCTTGAACTTTCTTGTATGATAGTGATGCTGGGTGACACCTGTGGAGGCCAAAGGAGGCCTCAGCTTGATACTGGGGATTGGGTCCTTGTCACTGAACAAGAAGGAATTCAAGAGAGTGACAGATTTAGCAAAGCACAGTAAATATATTAAAGCAACAGTACGCACTCGAGAAACGAGAGCAGGTGACCTCAGAGAATAAGATCCTTTGATGGTGTCCGGGTGGAAGGTTTTATTAAATGTGGGCAAGGGGGCAGATAGGGTGGTCCTCTGCTCCTGGCTGTGGTGGGGTGGCTGCCTACTCAGCTCATCCTTGCCTCTCCTCTCCAGAGAGCTATTTCTCTTTGGTCCTCCCAATCATAGGAAATTGGGGAGGGGGACACAGGAGAACAGGTCAGTGACAGTCCCCTCTGTGATGCTCCAACCAAGACAGAGAAGGGAAGGGGTAGAGCCTGAGGCCTTTGTTCCTTATTCCAACTTTCCAGCCTCACTAGGACCATCTTTTGTTCTTGTGAGATAACTCTCAGTGGGCTCCCCGGTGGGGGCTGGGCACCAGAAAGACTACGTCATGATTAGAAACTTGGCATGTTGGGTCCTACCCCCATCCTCTGGGGAGAGGAGAGGGAAGGAAAATGAGTTGATAATCAATCACGCCCATGTGGGAAGGCTTCCATAAACATCTCTAAAGTATGGCGCTCAAAAAGCTCAGGTTGGTGAGAATATCTGTGTGCAGGGAGGGTGGTGTACCCCAACTCCACAGGGACAGACGCTCCTAGGCTCAGAACGCTTCTGGACCTTGTGCTGTATCTTCACTTGGCTGTTAATTTATAGCCTTTGAAATGTAATTTGGAATAAATAACCCTTTTGCAATCGTAAGTAAACTATTTAACTGGGTCCTGTCAGGCACTCGAGCTGATTCTTAAACCTGAGAAGGGGTTTGTGGGAACTTCCGGTGTGTAGCCAAGTTGGACGGAAGTCGTGGGCAACCTGAGGACCTACTATTTGCAAGTGGTGTGTGAAGAAGGGGGGCAGGCTTGTGGATCTGCACTAACTCTGGGTAGGGGCAGAATTGAATGGTAGGCTATCCAGCTGGTGCCATACAGTTGGTTGGTGTGGGGAGAAAAACCCACACGACTGGTGTTAAAAATGGAGTATTGTCAGAAATAGTGAGTGCAAGAGTTAAAGGAAAACGGAAGAGAGTTTTTCCTAGCTATCATACATCAAAATATAATTGTTACAGCTGTAATATAAACAGAGCCTCTTCAAGATGGAGTCAGAGCTGCCATCCCAGACAACCCGCCTTGCTGTCTTACTCCTTAGACCTCTGGAATGTTAAAAATGGGCAAAAGGACCTTTGGACTGGGCCTGAAGCAGCTCTGTATTCCAAGCAACTGTTTGCAAAGATAACAGGAAAACAGAAAATTAAAGTCAGTCTACAGAATTAGTCACTGTGTTGGCTTATCTGCACCTATAGAAATTCCTTTCTTAGCTTATCAGTGGCCATAGAAATTCCTTCTTCCTTTCTCATAAATACCCCTGGCCTTCCCCTCCTAATTCAAAAACTCGGTTTTTGCCTGAATCGGTGCTTCCTGAATACTTATTCTCTTGGATCAAATAAACATTCGTTGTCCATCACTGTGAGTTTTTTAGTTTTTAGGTTAACACAACTAATATCCACATGCAAAAACAAAAATAAATTTAAGACTGCTCTTCTGTTTACATTTTTATTCCCACTGGCACTAGAAGTCAAAGTTATTTGTTCTTAGGGCCCTGGCCGGTTGGCTCAGTGGTAGAGCATCAGCCTGGCGTGCAGGAGTCCCGGGTTCGATTCCCAGCCAGGGCACATAGGAGAAGCGCCCATCCACTTCTCCACCCCTCTCCCTCTCCTTCCTCTCTGTCTCTCTCTTCTCCTCCCGCAGCCAAGGCTCCATTGGAGCAAAGTTGGCCCAGGCGCTGAGGATGGCTCCATGGCCTCTGCCTCAGGCACTAGAATGGCTCTGGTTGCAACAGAGCAATGCCCCAGATGGGCAGAGCATCACCCCCTGGTGGGCATGCCGGGTGGATCCCAGTCAGGCACATGCGGGAGTCTGTCTGACTGCCTCCCCGTTAACCAACTTAAGAAAAATACAAAAAAAAAAATTTTTTTTTTAATTATTAAAAAAAAAAAGTTATTTGTTCTCAGCTCTTACTATATAATAAGAGATATTAGCCTGTCTATTTTGCTGAGAGAGATGTTGGAAATAGGTTTGCCCAAGTCTGATTCTCTTTTCTAAAATATACTTGGGAGGCCTGGTTGCTTGCTCAGTTGATTATAGCCTTGGTAGGCAAACTGTGGCTCACAAGCCACATGTGGCTTTTTGACCCCTTGAGTGTGGCTCTTCCACATGCGGGTGCTACCTTGATAAGGAATGTACCTACCTATATAGTTTAAGTTTAAAAAATTTGGCTCTTGGCCCTGGCCGGTTGGCTCAGTAGTAGAGCGTCAGCCTGGCATGCAGGAGTCCCAGGTTCGATTCCTGGCCAGGGCACACAGGAGAAGCGCCTATCTGCTTCTTCATCCCTCCCCCTCTCCTTCTTATCTGTCTCTCTCTTCCCCTCCCGCAGCCAAGGTTCCATTGGAGCAAAGTTGGCCCGGGCGTTGAGGATGGCTCTGTGGCCTCTGCCTCAGGCGCTAGAATGGCTCTGGTTGCAACAGAGCAACGCCGCAGATGGGCAGAGCATCGCCCCCTGGTGGGCGTGCCAGGTGGATCCCGGTCGGGCGCATGCAGGAGTCTGTCTGACTGCCTCCCCATTTCCAACTTCAGAAAAATACAAAAAATAAAAAAAATAATAATAAAAATAAAAAAAAAATTGGCTCTCAAGCCTGACCACGTGGTGACGCAGTGGATAGAGCATCAGACTGGGATGCGGAAGTACCCAGGTTCGAGACCCTGAGGTCGCCAGCTTGAGCGCAGGGCTCATCTGGCTTGAACAAAAAAAGCTCACCAGCTTGGACCCAAGGTCGCTGGCTCGAGCAAGGGGTTACTCAGTCTGCTGAAGGCCCGCGGTCAAGGCACATATGAGAGAGCAATCAATGAACAACTAAGGTGACGCAACGAAAAACTAATGATTGATGCTTCTCATCTCTCTCCGTTCCTGTCTGTCTGTCCCTGTATATCTCTGCCTCTGTAAAAAACAAAACAAAAACAAAAAAACAAAAAAATATTGGCTCTCAAAAGAAATTTCAATCATTGTACTGTTGATATTTGGCTCTGTTGACTAATGAGTTTGCCGACCACTGGAGCATCATTCCAATGTGCTGAAGTTGTGGGCTCAATCCCTGGTCAGGGCACATACAAGAAACAACCAATGAATGCATAAATAAGTGGAAGAACAAATTGGTGTTTCTCTCTCTTCCTTCCTTTCTTTAAAATCAATCAATCCTGACTAGGCGGTGGCGCAGTGGATAGAGAGTCGGACTGGGATGCGGAAGACCCAGGTTCGAGACCTGAGGTCGCCAGCTTGAGCGAGGGCTCATCTGGTTTGAGCAAAAGCTCACCAGCTTGAGCCCAAAGTCACTGGCTCAAGCAACGGGTTACTCGGTCTGCTGAAGGCCCGCGGTCAAGGCACATTAAAAAAAAAAAAAAAAAGTTAATATTAATGCCTGACCAGGTGGTGGCGCAGTGGATAGAGCATTGGACTGGGATGCGGAAGGACCCAGGTTCGAGACCCCGAGGTCGCCAGCTTGAGCGCGGGCTCATCTGGCTTGAGCAAAGAGCTCACCAGCTTGGACCCAAGGTCGCTGGGTCCAGCAGGGGGTTACTCGGTCTGCTGAAGGCCCACGGTCAAGGCACATGTGAGAAAGCAATCAATGAACAACTAAGAAGTTGCAACACGCAACGAGAAACTGATGATTGATGCTTCTCATCTCTCTCCGTTCCTGTCTGTCTGTCCCTATCTCTGCCTCTGTAAAAAACAACAACAATAACAAAAAACAATCAATCAATCATCAATAAAATATACTTGGGAAATTAAAATACAACCAAGAGCAGTTAGTTCCCTCAACTAATAACAACAGTCAAAGCATCGGGTTCTAATGAAGCACATGTTAATTCTGTGAATAGAAGAATAAATGAACTCACATTTCATCAGTTTTCTAACTATTCTCTGTTGCAGTTATTAGCAAGGGTTTGGGGTTTTGTTTTGGTTTTTTTACCTATATCATTGTAAAGTAGCATTGTAAAGCCAGTAGTCACGGCCACCATCACATCTGCCTGGCCCATGCAGGTTCACATTTGATTCGGACAGACGGTAATGAAACAACAGAGCCAAGAACTGGTGGGCCATTACCTTTAATCCTAGCTTGCATCCGGCAGGCAAGTAAAAACACACACTGGGCTCCAAGACCCACTCATTCAGTGCTGTTGGGCGGATAAAGTATATTATGCTCACTTTGTTAAAGATGACGCTGCCCAAGTGGAGGCTGTTGCCCAGGTGATATTAATGTGTGTTGGGGGCAGGTGGTGGGCAGGCAGAATCCTTATAGCCTGGGGCTTGGTTTTAGGACTAAGCCTTTCCCACCCTTTTTGATGTGGGGTGGTACAATCCAATCATGCCTCAGAGAAGTGACTTTGTATTAGAGACTTCCCTATTATGTATATTGGATTACAGGTTTGGATTTCTACACTATAAAATAGGGGCAGAGCCTGACCTGTGGTGGCGCAGTGGATAAAGCGTCGACCTGGAAATGCTGAGGTCGCCAGTTCAAAACCCTGGGCTTGCCTGGTCAAGGCACATATGGGAGTTGATGCTTCCAGCTCCTCCCCCCCTTCTCTCTCTCTGTCTCTCCTCTCTGTCTCTCCCTCTCCTCTCTAAAATGAATAATAAAAAAAAGTTGTAAAATAGGGGCAGAATAGGAGCTTGCTCTCTTGGTTCCTGAGATTATCATTAGAGGAGAGAGCAGAGAGAAGAGAGCAGAAAGAGGCCATGTGGCCAGGAGAAGCAGCCAAGATGGCGGAGTGCTGAGTGAGATGCCAGTTTGTGTAGAGAGAAGGAAGGAGATGGGGAACTGAGGAGAATAAGGCTGGTGAGCTAGAAACCTTTGATTCTAGGAAACTCAGATAAGTCAGTGGCTTTGTGAGCACTGAATGTGAGTGGGTTTTGGAGCCCAGTGTGTAGTTTTTTACTTGCCCGCCGGGTGCAAGCTAGAATTAAAGATGACAGCCCATCAGTTCTTGGCTCCGTTGTTTCTTTACCGATTGTCCGAATCCAATGCGAACCTGCATGGACCGGGCAGCTGTGATGGTGGCCTTGGCTCCTGGCTTTACAAGTGCTCACAAAGCTACTGACTTATCTGAATTTCCTAGAATCAAAGGTTTCTAACCTCACCAGTCTATTCACCTCTGTTCCCCATCTCCTTCTCCTGCACAAACTGGCTTCTCCTTCAGCACTCTGCCATCTTGGCTGCTTCTCCTCTCCTCCACGTGGCCTTTCTCTGCTCTCTCCTCTAATGCTAATATCAGGAACCAAGAGAGCAAGCTCCCAGTCTGCCCCACTTTATAGTATAGAAATAAAAACCTTTAATCTAATATACAAACAAGAAAGTCTCTGATACAAAGTCACTTATCTGAGGTATAATGGGATTCCTCATGAGAGTGCACCACTGCACATCATGCAATCCGTCAAGGGTGTGGGGAAAAGCTTAATCTTAAAACTAAGCCTTAGGCTATAAACTAAGCCTTAGGCTATAACGACAGGCCTTCTTACAGCCTGTCCCCCACACCCAATACAAACTATAAGTGAGAAAACACATATATCATATTTACAAACTTATTTGACCAACAAGCATTCTGCAGGTTTATGTAGAGACACCAAGGCAGGATACAGAAGAATTTTTAGGAGGAGATTTATTGATTAAGCCGGCTGCATATGACTAACACGGGGTATAACTGACCCAAATTGTGCAGTGTCAAATATAGCTCTGAGGCTGGTTATATACCCTTAACCACATACAGGTTGGGGGGAAAGGAGGGGGAGCATGACACAATCATTAACAAGCTTATAACATTTGTCTAGAGGATCTATAAAAACATTAAAACTTTCAAGGTAGCATAATAGTGATGTCATTTTACATATCAAAGACATTCACAAATCTTTTAGTGTCTATCTCCCCTCCCTTTGCCTAGAGGTATATGTTACTCTCAGGATTCCAGGAAGGGAAGAAGAGTTAAAATCAGTGTAGGGTATGTAAATATTGTCTCTTATTGAAAGGGAAAGGAAGTTCTTCAGATAACCTTTATTCTATAGTTAGACTAAATGACCCAGTCGTCCTTGCAAGCCAGAAAGCTTCTGCATTCTTCTCCCTCCATTCTCCAAAGAAAGGATGGGGCAAGAAGCCTGACATTTCCTCCAAAAATTAATATTAATATTAAAATTTGCAATTCTTTGGTACCTTACCACAGTATTTATTGGACTGCCCTCTAAGGGATGTTTTAAAATTCTCCTTGACTTTACTCCTCCCAGGTTCCAAAGCACAGACTGATGCATAATGTATGCCCCAGGGGAGAATAAATACATTCCCTAACACATTAGGGTGACAATTAGGTGCTCAAATGTCTCCTAAGATATTCTACTGGCCCTTGTTCCAAGGTGCCCAGGAGAGAATGCCCTGCAGGGACATGTTAATTTAAGGGAGGCTGTGAACTTGCTGAAAATCTAGCCTCACCCCTTTCCTGCCCACTCACAAGGCACTGCACGCTCACCCTCATCCGAGTGCATCAGACATATCACACCCTGCTTGACAAAGTCATTTGACACATGTTTCACTTACAAAGCGACAACCCTTTTGACATGGCTATTTCTCAATGCTACAGGTGCTCACCTCTGTTGGTCTAATGAGTTTGTAAATATGATATATATGTTTGCTCGCTTATAGTTTGCATTGGGTATGGGAGACAGGCTGTAAACTGGCAAAGTCATTATAGCCTAAGGCTTAGTTTTAAGACTAAGCTTTTCCCCACACCTTTGACTGTTGCATGATAGGGGGTGGTACACTCTTATGAGAAATCCCATTTGTTGGTCAAATAAGTTTTTTTTTTTTCCAAATAAGTTTTTAAATATGATATATATGTTTGCTCACTTATACTTTGTATTGGATGTGGGGGGACAGGCTGTAAGCAGGCAGGATTCTTATAGCCTAAGGTTTGGTTTTAGGACTAAGCCTTTCCCACCCTTTTTTATTATTATTATTCATTTTAGAGAGAGGAGAGAAAGAGACAGAGAGAGAAGTGGGAGAGGAACAGGAAGCATCAACTCCCATATGTGCCTTGACCAGGTGAGCCCAGGGTTTCGAACTGGTGACCTCAGCGTTCCAGGTCGACGCTTTATCCACTGCGCCACCACAGGTCAGGCCTTTCCCACCCTTTTCTAAAATTAATTAATTAATTAAATTTTTTTACAGAGACAGAGAGTGAGTCAGAGAGAGGGATAGACAGGGACAGACAGACAGGAATGGAGAGAGATGAGAAGCATCAATCATTAGTTTTTCATTGTGCGTTGCAACACCTTAGTTGTTCATTGATTGCTTTCTCATATGTGCCTTGACCGTGGGCCTTCAGCAAACCGAGTAACCCCTTGCTGGAGCCAGCGACCTTGGGTTCAAGCTGGTGGGCTTTTGCTCAAACCAGATGAGCCCATGCTCAAGCTGGCGACCTCGAGGTCTCGAACCTGGGTCCTCTGCATCCCAGTCCGACGCTCTATCCACTGCACCACTGCCTAGTCAGGCCTCACCCTTTTTGATGTAGGATGGTACACTCTCATGAGGAATCCCATTATGCCTCAGATAAGTGACTTTGTATCAGAGACTTCCTTGTCTGTATTTTGGATTAAAGGTTTTGGTTTCTACACTATAAAGTGGGGCAGACCGGGAGCTTGCTCTCTCTCGGTTTCTGAGATTAGTATTAGAGAAAGAGCAGAGAGGAAAGCAGAGAAAGGCCAGGTGGAGGAAGCCAGGAGAAGCAGCCAAGATGGCAGAGTGCTAAAGGAGAAGCCAGTTTGTACAGAGTTTGTGCAGAGAGAAGGAGATGGGGAACAGAGGTGAATAAGGCTGGTGAGCTAGAAACCTTTGATTCTAGGAGAACTCAGATAAATCAGTAGCTTTGTGAGCACTGAATGAGTGGGTTTTGGAGCCCAGTGTGTGTTTTTACTTGCCTGCCGGGTGCAGGCTAGGAGAAGGAGATGGGGAACAGAGGTGAATAAGGCTGGTGTTGGGCAGATAGAGTATATTATGCTCACTTTGTTAAATATGACGCTGCCCATGAGGAGGCCGTCGCCCAGGTGATATTAATGTGTGTTGGAGGTGGGCTAAAGGCAGGCAGAATCCTTGTAGCCTGGGGCTTGGTTTTGGGATTAAGCCTTTCCCACCCTTTTTGATGTGGGGCGGTACAATCCAATCATGCCTCAGAGAAGTGACTTTGTATTAGAGACTTCCCTATTTTGTATATTGGATTAAGGGTTTGGATTTCTACACTTATGGTGGCGGAGCCTGACCTGTGGTGGCGCAGTGGATAAAGCGCCGACCTGGAAATGCTGAGGTCGCCAGTTCGAAACCCTGGGCTTGCCTGGTCAAGGCACATATGGGAGTTGATGCTTCCAGCTCCTCCCCCTTTCTCTCTCTCTGTCTCTCCTCTCTCTCTCTCTCTCTCTCTCTGTCTCTCCCTCTCCTCTCTAAAATGAATAAATAAAAAAAAAATTAAAAAAAAAAAAATGGGGACGGAGCGGGAGCTTGCGCTCTTGGTTCCGGAAGTTAGCATGAGAGAGCAGAGCAGAGCAGCAGCGGAAGGAGGCCACGTGGAGGAGGCCAAGAAAAGCAGCCAAGATGGCGGAGTGCTGAGTGAGATGCCAGTTTGTACAGTTTGTATCTGGGATAAGGAAGGAGATGGGGAACTGAGGAGAATAAGGCTGGTGAGCTAGAAACCTTTGATTCTAGGAAACTCGGATAAGTCAGTGGCTTTGTGAGCACTGAATGTGATTGGGTTTTGGAGCCCAGTGTGTAGTTTTTTACTTGCCCGCCGGGTGCAAGCTAGGATTAAAGACGATGGCCCACCAGTTTGTGGCTCCGTTGTTTCTTTACCGACTGTCCGAATCCAATGCAAACCTGCATGGGCCAGGAGGCTGCGGCTGTGATGGTGGCTCTGGCCCTGGCTCCTGGCTTTACAGCTGGTGAGCTAGAAACCTTTGATTCTAGGAAACTCGGATAAGTCAGTGGCTTTGGGAGCCCTGAATGGAAAGGGAAGCGTTTTCCTTTCCTTGCCCGCTGGGTGCAAGCTAGGATTAAAGACGTTGGCCCACCAGTTCTTGGCTCCGTTGTTTCATTACCATCTGTCCGAATCAAATGCAAACCTGCATGGGCCAGGCAGCTGTGATGGTGGCCGTGGCTACTGGCCTTACATGCTCACAGTCAAACAGAACTCTTCCAACAAATTCTCACGAAGTGAATAGGTTGTGCTTGGGTTGACATGTTTGTTGCTGACCTCATATGGCACTTTTTTTTTTTTTTACAGAGACAGAGAGAGACAGAGAGGGATAGACAGGGACAGACAGACAGGAAAGGAGAGAGATAAGAAGCATCAATCATCAGTTTTTCATTGCAACACTTTAGTTGCTCATTGATTGCTTTCTCATACGTGCCCTGACCGAGGGCCTTCAGCAGACTGAGTAACCCCTTGCTCGAGCCAGCGATCTTGGGTTCAAGCTGGTGAGCTTTGCTCAAACCAGATGAGCTCACACTCTCGGGGTCTCGAACCTGGGTCCTCTGCATCCCAGTCCAATGCTCTATCCACTGCGCCACCACCTGGTCAGGCGTCATATGGCACTTTTTGATCTGCAGTTAGTCTAACAAAAAAAATAGTATTTACCTAAAAAATAATGAGCAGCCTCAGGAACAGAAAAGTGAACACAGCCTCAACCCAGCAATCTGCTAGCCTGACCATCAAACATTATTTTGATGAGCCAATACCAAAAAACAAACAAAAAACACTCAAAAATAATTAGCTCAAGTAAAGTCCATAAAGTTGCAACTTATTAATCTGTTAACCACAGTGTCTGTGTCAGTGCGCATGGGGGTGTATACACCTCCCTTGGGGGTCCCCTAGGTGAAGTCCTTACCCTTGCGCATGCCCAGACACGCCACAGCCCACCATCGTCCGCAGGAAGACAAACCAGATGTACGAGGGAGAGAAGGAGGTCAGCAGGGAGAAGTAGGCTCCCCACAGGAATGAGATGAACAAAATCTGAAGCAACAACAGAAACTTATTAGTGGACCTGCCCCCCATAGAAGAGAGGGGGAGAAAACCTAATTTCCGAAGGTGATTTTTAATTTTCATCCAGATACTTGCATCTCTGAGGAGCTGACCCAACAGCGGGCTCACTGATCTCTCACAATCATCCATCCAACAACACAACCCAAGGCATTCTATTGTCTGAAGGCCCAGACGTTCTGTGGACGTAAACACCTCCATGCCTGCAGAGAATGTTCATGAGCTTATCTGAGGCAAGATGACGACACATGCCAGGAGCAAGATCTCAAACACTGCGGAGAATGAGCTTTGAGGTCCCTTTTATACATTTGGAATTAAGGAGGGGGTGGGAGGAAGCGAGGTGGGGAATCTCTATGGTTGGATTACAGGATAGTCCTGTGTTCATTGAGAGTAGCTATGCCTCTGTCTCTTCCTCCAAAGGGTCTAGAAAAGTGGGTGACTCTGGCATTTCAAAGGTGTGTTAACCTCGCTGCACAAGAATAATGGACAGGGCTGATTTAAAGAAAAAATAAACTTTCACTAAGGAAGTTCATCATGACCTGCCCAGGTGGGAATTTACGATCAGATCACCGTGGGAGCTTACTGTCACTCACTGGACTTCTCAGTTTTATTAAAGCCTCCTATTCGTTCACAATTCCGAGTTTAGACCATTCTTTGAAACTCCGCAACAGCATTAAGAATTCCGGGGCACCATGATGACCCAGCCTTATCTTTCTTCCACATTCCTTCCATTTGATGCAATACTGTCCATCACTGACAGGTATATACCTGAACTGAAATTTCTGATGCATCAAATGTACACCCTCCCAGCTCACAAGGAAGTCAGGAGCATTGTGTTGGAAGGGGTCTAAGGAGAAAATGTAAGGTATTTGC
This sequence comes from Saccopteryx leptura, assembly GCF_036850995.1. Taxonomy (NCBI): domain Eukaryota; kingdom Metazoa; phylum Chordata; class Mammalia; order Chiroptera; family Emballonuridae; genus Saccopteryx; species Saccopteryx leptura. Next base: position 313,391,787 of record NC_089504.1, read on the forward strand.
TTTTTCTCTAATTGTAAGGATACAAGTTGATAGTAGAAAATATGGAAGAAAAAACAGAAATAAAAATATTTAAATCACCCTTGATTCTCCAACCCAGAGAAAATACTGTCAACATGCTTTTATCCTATTTTCCCTGTTTGTAAGGGGAAACGTTTTTCATGGCTGTATAATATTCCATTGGAAAGATGTACTATAATACATATTATATAATTCATAAATCTTTCCTGTTATTGAACATTAAAGTGATTTCACATTTTCTACTAAAATGAAATATGATGATGGTGCATAAATCTTTGTGGTCCTCTGATGATCTAAACAGGCTAGCCCTGGGCAGATAGCTCCGTTGGTCAGAGTGTCATCTGGTATGCAAAGGTTGCTGGTGTGATCCCCCACCAGGGGCACATACAGGAAGAGATCAATGTTTCTCTCTTTCTCTGTCCCTTTCTTTCTCTCTCTCTAAAATCAATAAATGAAAAAATAATAATAAACAGGTTAGAATTCCAGAACGAAAATTGTCAGATGAAGAGGATGGATAATCTCAAGGTTCTTGAATCATATTGCCAATTGATGGTCAGAAAAAAGTTAGAAAAACTCCTATTGATTTGATGTTTGGAATGGATTTGATAAGAAAAAAAAAATCTACCTGGCTTTTGAGGAAACAAATACACTCTTAAACTAGTCTGGTTAAATCAGTATCAAAGGGAGGACAATGAGCTGCCTTAAATTCCTCACTAAGGCAATGCTGTAAGGGCTAGCCACTACACCTTCTGCAAGGTTTCCAAACTAAAGGTCAATGATTACAGAAAACAGTGTCTGTTCTTTCAACATCCACAGAAAAATGCATGTCAAACAGTTTTGAGGCAATTTTATTGTTTCCAGACCCAACCTTATCTTTCTGATGCATTCTTTCCGGGGCACCATGATGATCCAGCCTTATCTTTCTTCCACATTCCTTCCATTTGATGCAATACTGTCCATCACTGACAGGTATATACCTGAACTGAAATTTCTGATGCATCAAATGTACATGCTTTTGTTTAATATGAGCACTACACATTTCTCTGAGGTTGGAGTACTGTTTCAGGCTTCTTGAAGCTTTGCTCTTGGGCTAGAGCCCAAATTCTTTTTTTTTTTTTTTTTTTTTTTTACAGAGAGAGGAATAGATAGGGACAGACAGACAGGAATGGAGAGAGATGAGAAGCATCAATCATCAGTTTTTCGTGTGGCACCTTAGTTGTTCATTGATTGCTTTCTCATATGTACCTTGACCGCAGGCCTTCAGCAGACTGAGTAACCCTTTGCTCAAGCCTGTGACCTTGGGTCCAAGCTGGTGAGCTTTTTGCTCAAACCAGATGAGCCCACACTCAAGCAGGCGACCTCGGGGTCTCGAACCTGGGTCTTTCGTATCCCAGTCCTACACTCTATCCACTGTGCCACCACCCGGTCAGGGCTAAAATTCATCCTTAAATTTACTGAGATTCACTTTTTTTTTTTTCTCATTGACACTATGTAATTTTGCTTTATTTTATTTTATTTTATTTATTTATTCATTTTAAAGAGGATGGGGGGAGATAGAGAGAGAGAGAGAGAAAGGGGAGGAGCAGGAAGCATCAACTCCCATATGTGCCCTGACCAGGCAAGCCAGGGTTTTGAACCGGCAACCTCAGTGTTTCCAGGTTTATGCTTTATCCACTGTGCCACCACAGGTCAGGCTGTAATTTTGCTTTTGATATCTCCTGTGATTGAATGCTTTTCAAGGTTTCTTAACCATTTGTACTTCTTTTGCAAATGCCTGTTTTTGCTCTGTGCATTTCTTGAGATACTTGTGTTTTCATATAATTAAAGAGTCTATGATATTTGTTTTATGTACTTCAAAACATACAGCCAATTCTATTAATGTTTGCCTTTGGGGCTTCTCCCTTTGAGTTTATACTTAAAGAGGGCTTCCCCATGAGAAAGCAGACAAGAAAAGAAGAGAGCCCTGGCTGGGTGGCTCAGTAAATTAAGCATCATCCTGGCGTGCCCAGGTCACGGGTTGAATCCTGGGTCAGAGCACATATGAGAAGCAATCAAAGGGTACACAACTAAATGGAACAACTCAGGGAGTGAGTTGATGCTTCTCTCTCTCTCAAATCAACAGAAAAAATTATAAGAAAAAGAAGAGAGACCTGGGTCTTGATGTTGACTCTCAGTAGGCATGTGACTGTGAGCAAGTGGTTTAGTTTCAAAGTTGCACTTTCATGGGAAGCTGCTCTGTTCACTTTGCCAATCCCCACATTCTAGTTAAGTTCTAACTGTGCACATCTATCAACTTTGTACCTGGACTTCGGGGACCAGGTATGGGGACAGGTACCTCAGGAAAGATGAAGAAGCAAGCAGACAGGCTTGGGATTCAGGCAGCTGATGCCAGAGGAGGGCATGTCCACACTTTGTGTCTTGGGTGCCGATAGGGAAATGTCCGCTAAAGAGAAGCAGTGGTGACATGGCCACGAAAAACCAGACACAAAAGAAAACTCTAAATCGCACCTCAAGGCCAACCTACCTTCCAGCGGCCATATCTGTCAGCCAGGAGGCCAAAGAGGATGCTGAAGACCATGTAGCCGAAAAACACCATCTGGACGTAGGGGTGAGAAAAAAATCGTCCTCAAAACAGAGCGGTTCAAACTGCTAATTTACAGCATTAAGCAGACCTCTGTCTTAATTACAGAAAGACTAGAAACATGCACAGGGCAGAAGTAAAAAATGGGTTTTAGCAAAGATCTTGCCTGCCTCCTGTCCCACGTGATCAGGGCTTCGGAGGCCGATGCCTCTCCTTGGCGGACCGCACACCTGGGAACACTGCCACCACGTGGGAACAGGTGGGAAGACAGGTCACTGCTTTCCCTCCCATCCAAGATGATGGCACTGGCCCGACTCAATTGTGAATTTCCATTTCAATAACTTAAAAAATTCTACTCATCCCTACTCTAAATTGCACACACGTGTTGGGACTTCTAGAAGCAGCCTTCTTTCTGTTATTGCAAATCAACATAAACTTTAAACAAATACCAAAACCATTCGGTCATTCAGAAACACTCTTCAAATCTCACACAAACCCACCTCTTTTTCTTACTTGTTTTTACAAGAACTCGTCCTATCCTGAGAAAACTCAAGAATCTAGCTATGACACCAGCATTTTAATGGAGCCTGAGTTGGAGTCTCATGTCCATGCCTTTAGCAGCTCCAGGGTTCACGTGCTTCGCCTCCTAGTGAGACTGGTGACTGACTGCTTCCAGGGCAACCAAAGGAAAAGCGGGAGCTGGCATTTCTAACACTTTTTTGATGAAGCCTTGTTTCTCTCTGCTGCCAGCTTTACTTTTCTTGTGCACGTGCGCACGCATGGGAGAGAGAGAGAGAGCGCGCGCGCTGAGATGAGAAGCATCAACTTGTAGTTGCGGCACTTTAGCTGTTCATTCATTGCTTTTTTATATGTGCCTTGATGGGGGGTGGGGGGTTCCAGCTGAGCCAGTGACCCCTTGCTCAAGTCAGCGACCTTGGGCTCAGGCCAGCGACCATGAGGTCATGTCTATGATCCCACACTCAAGCCAGCGACCCCGTGCTCAAGCTGGTGAGCCTGCTCTCAAACAGGATGAGTCCGTTCTCAACCTGGTAACCTTGGGGTTTCAAATCTGAGACCTCCATGTTCCATGTTGACGCTCTACCTACTAAACCCCACCTGTCAGGCCTGCTTTGCTTTCCCTTTAAATCTCTTACTCTTCATCAGAAAGACTCAGGTGTGTTTCTTCCACAGGGAACTATAAAAATAAAAACATCATATCCTTTTTTTTTTTTTGTATTTTTCTGAAGCTGGAAATGGGGAGGCAATCAGACAGACTCCCGCATGTGCCCAACCGGGATCCACCCGGCACGCCCACCAGGGGGCAATGCTCTGCCCATCCCAGGCGTCGCTCTGTTGTGACCAGAGCCATTCTAGCACCTGAGGCAGAGGCCATGGAGCCATCCCCAGCGCCTGGGCCATCTTTGCTCCAATGGAGCCTTGGCTGCGGGAGGGGAAGAGAGAGACAGAGAGGAAGGAGAGGGGGAGGGTTGGAGAAGCAGATGGGTGCTTCTCCTGTGTGCCCTGGCCGGGAATCGAACCCAGGACTCCTGCACACCAGGCCAATGCTCTACCACTGAGCCAACTGGCCAGGGCCTCATATCTATTCTTGAATGACAAAATCCATGCTTTTTTTCTGTGCACTGAACTTTCTAAGGCAGAAATGAAAGGGGGAGCCCTGGGCGAGTAGCTTGGTTGGTTGGAGTGTCATCCTGATACACCAAGGTTGTGGGTTCGATCCCCAGTCAGGGCACATACAAGAGTCAACCAGTGAATGCATAAATCAGTGGAACAACAAGTTTCTGTTTCTCTCTCTCTTCCCTCACAACTTCTTCTCTATCTAAAATCAATCAATAAATAAAAATTTAAAAAGTAAATAAGTAAAGGGGGGAAAGCCAATGTTTTCCAAATGCAAGGCCCATGACACATGCTCAACTATAACGAAATCTATTCAGTCCTCTGCAAAACGGTAAAAAACAAGGACAATGGGATACATTTTTGCATAAATCTAAATTCATTAACGATGAAGGGCTCTTTTTATCCTGGAATGCTTTTTCTTTCTGATTGTTTGCAGTAATGTGTCCTTCCATTTTTGAAAGATGATGGTTGTTAAGGGCAATATTTTCTGCCTCCTTCTCTTCTTCTAATGACCTTACTGGCCAAATATATGTTTTTTAATGTCAGCAACTCAATTAAAAATTATATATATATATTGATTCATAAAGCCTAAAATTTGGGTTCACCAGAAATTAAGTTTCTACAGCCACACGCTGCCTAGCAACAAGGATCCGCTCTGAGAAACGAACTGTCCGGTGATTTCGTCATCATACTGACATCATAGAGTGCCCCACACGAACCTCGATGGTACAGCCTGTGACACGCCTGGGCTAGCCCGCTGCTCCTGGGATCCCAGGCTGTACAGCCTGACACTGCACAAAACAACACGAGATTAAAGCGAGCGTAAGGGAATGGGATACAATCAAGAGGCACGGGTAGCACAAGACGGAGGAGGTTGTTGGCAGCGTCACACTGTACTATTTTACAGAAAACGTTTAAAAATACCTTTAGAAAATATATATATATATTTAGAAGACCCTGGCTGGGTAGCTCAGTTGGTTAGAGCATTGTCCCAATACACCAAGGTTGTGGGTTTGATCCCCAGTCAGGGCACATACAAGAGTCAACCAGAGAAGGCATACGTAAGTGGAACAGCAAAGCGATGTTTCTCTGTCTCTGTCTCTCCTCTTTGTCTACTTCCCCCTTCCTCCCTCTCTCTCTCTCTCTCTCTCTCTCTCTCTCTCTCGCGCGCGCGCGCACATGCTAAAAATCAGTCAATAACTTTTTTTTAAAGAAAAAGATTAAATTTAACCATTACTCTGTTCTTTCTTATAAGCGACAGATTTTCCTTCATTTGTTTTCTTTTCATTCAGTGTTAAGAACTGGCTTTCCAAAGGTTCAGTTGTTTACTGTCAAGCTTGTCTGGACCATTAACCTTCCAGGGGTAGTTACACTTTTTATAAAAACAGCCCACTTTTTTAGTGCTGGTCAACCTAGTCCCTACCGCCTACTAGTAGGCGTTTCAGCTTTCATGGTGGGCGGTAGGGACCAGGTTGACCAGCACTGCAAAAGTGGGTGGTTTTTATAAAGTTTGTCGACCCCTGATCCTTGACTTTAAACCTATGTGAACCCCAAAGCTGGTGAACACTAATCCTGTTTGGGCTTAAATAGAGACACAAAGCTAACTACTAACTCTCTTTCTCTCCCTTCCTCCCTTTGGGGGGGGGGGGGGCTTGCTCTTTTCTGCAGGTACTTAACTACTTACTTTTAATTTTAAAATGGCTTTTTTGTTTCTGATGTATGCACCTTTGAAGTTTTGTTTCCTCAGCACTAACTCTCTTATTTACAAAATATGTGGGATGTAATTCACCCACAGTCCTAAAGGGTACTCGGTAAAAACTGCTCAGCCAGGCCAGGTTGTCCGGAAAGTGGCGTCGGAGGATGAGAAGCCTGACAGAGGGTGCAAATGTTGCCTCCTTGCTAATCAGTCTGGGGTGGGGGTCCCCCCACAGCCCCCGCTAGCAAGGCTGTGGTCAGTTAGCCCAGGAAATGGTGGCCAAAGTCAGATGGGACTCCGTTGGGCAGATAAAATATATTATGCTCACTTTGTTAAAGATGGTGCTGCCCACATGGAAGCCCGTCACCAAGGTGATGGTATTGGTTGCCCTTCTTGCTTGGGATGGGCGTGATTATATTAATGTGTGTTGGGGTGAGCTGTGGGCAGGCAGGATCCTTGTAGCCTGGGGCTTGATTTTGGAACTAAGCCTTTCCCACCCTTTTTTTATTTTTTTCAGAGAGAGAGAGAGTCAGAGAAAGGGATAGCCAGGGACAGACAGACAGGAACGGAGAGAGATGAGAAGCATCAATCATTAGTTCTTCGTTGCACGTTGCAACACCTTACTTGTTCATTGATTGCTTTCTCATATGTGCCTTGACCGCGGGCCTTCAGCAGACCGAGTAACCCCTTGCTTGAGCCAGCGACCTTAGGCTCAAGCTGGTTAGCTTTTACTCAAACCAGATGAGCCCATGCCCAAGCCGGCAACCTCGGGGTCTCAAACCTGGGTCTTTTGCATCCCAGTCTGATGCTCCATTCACTGCACCACCACCTGGCCAGGCTCCCACCCTTTTTGATGTGGGGTGGTGCACTCTCATGAGGAATCCCATTATGCCTCAGATAAGTGACTTTGTTTTATTTTTATTTTTTATTTCTTTCTTTTTTTTTTTTTTTTTACAGAGACAGAGAGAGAGAATCAGAGTGAGGGATAGACAGGGGCAGACAGACAGGAACGGAGAGATGAGAAGCATCAATCATTAGTTTTTCGTTGCACATTGCAACACCTTAATTGTTCATTGATTGCTTTCTCATATGTGCCTTGACCATGGGCCTTCAGCAGACCGAATAACTCCTTGCTCGAGCCAGCAACCTTGGATCCAAGCTGGCGAGCTTTTTGCTCAAGCCAGATGAGCCCACGCTAAAACTGGCAACCTTGGGGTCTCGAACCTGGGTCTTCTGCATCCCAGTCCGATGTTCTATCCACTACGCCACCACCTGGTCAGGCAGATAAGTGACTTTGTATTAGAGATTTCCCTATTTGTATATTGGATTAAAGGTTTTGATTTCTGCACTATAAAGTGGGGCAGACCAGGAGCTTGCTCTCTTTCAGTTCCTGTGATTAGCATTAGAGGAGAGAGCAGAGAGGAGAGCAGAGAGAGGCCACGTGGAGGAGAGGAGAGCAGAGAAAGGCCACGTGGAGGAGAGGAGAGCAGAGAGAGGCCACGTGGAGGAGAGGAGAGCAGAGAGAGGCCACGTGGAGGAGAGGAGAGCAGAGAGGCCACGTGGAGGAGAGGAGAACAGAGAGAGGCCACGTGGAGGAGAGGAGAGCAGAGAAAGGCCACATGGAGGAGAGGAGAAGCAGCCAAGATGGTGAAGTGCTGAAGGAGAAGCCAATTTGTAGAGTTTGTGCAGGGAGAAGGAAGGAGATGGGGACAGAGGTGAATAAGCCTGGTGAGCTAGAAACCTTAGATTCTAGGAGAACTCGATAAGTCAGTGGCTTTGTGAGCACTGAATGAGTGGGTTTTGGAGCCCAGTGTGTTTTTACTTGCCTGCCAGGTACAAGCTAGGATTAAAGATGATGGCCCACCAGTTCTTGGCTCCATTGTTTCATTACCGTCTGTCCAAATCCAATGCAAACCTGCATGGTCCAGGCGGCTGTGATGGTGGCCGCGGCTACTGGCTTTACAGACTCACAGCCAGAATGAGGATGACAGAGACTAAAGGATGGGAGGAGGTGGGGGTCTTGGAGCAGGAGACAGTCACATCTGGGTGAGTTTAGAAAAGTCTTCTGAGCTGTGACCCACCTAACTAGGAAGTCATGCAACTTACGGCGGCCAGGTAAGGAGCCCCTTTAGGTGCCATTAGGAACAACATAAATGGAGCAGGGAAATGTCAGCTGTAAAGTTAGAAACGACACCATGTAATATAATTTTCTGTGAGTGGCAGATGTAACATTCTTCAATATTCTCGGGAATAAAGACACGCATACCTACACACCAACTGGGTGTGGTGTGTTTATAAATGACATATCACATTACAGCAATTACGGTAAAGATACAAGGAGCGACAAGAAATGATTTCTAAACTGCAACTATATTTTATAGGCAGAAGAAATAAAAAAGTAGATGAGTCACTTAATTATAAGCCCAGGTAAGATCTTTGGTTATTTTTTTATACCTTCTCTCTTTCCGAAAAGTATTAGAGTTTAAAAAAACAAAGCACAAAAAATCCAAAACACTAAAGAAGTAAGGGCAACAAATAGAGAAATTTTAAAGAGGGAGATGGAGCTAAGAGAAGAGGGACAATGCAGGGGAGAGCACGTGGCCCCAAATATGCCCCGTTAGCAGGTGGATTACTGTGAGGAGGCAGTCAAGACCAAGCAGACTCAAAAAAAAAAAAAAAAAGAAACCCATTAACACTTTTATCTCTCCCTTAACTACCTAAAAGAATTTAGATAAGGGGCCTGGCCCTCTGTCTTTAGATAAGACAGCTATGATTATAGATAACTATTATCTGGACATCCTATCTGCATGGCAGAGCAAACATCTCATTATAAAATTATCTCATTCCTCCCTTCCTCCCCTCTGAACCAGACCCCTGCCTCACTCCTTAGCTGAGTAGATGGTGTGTGGATAAGCCTCCAAGGACAAACCTGCTATTGGCTCTCATATTTTTACGGGGCTCCCGAACGTACAAAATTAAATTTGTTTTTCTATGGTGAATCCGTCTTAGATTAAATTGATTATTACAGTAGCCAAAAAACCTAGAAGGAAAGTTTTTATGCCCCTACAGAACATCTGTACATGTGCTGCTCTGATTGAACATAAAATTGGGTTCCAGCCTGACCGGGTGGTGGCGCAGTGGATAGAGCGTGGGACTGGGATGTGGAAGGACCCAGGTTCGAGACCCTGAGGTCTCCAGCTTGAGCACGGACGGGCTCATCTGGTTTGAGCAAAGCTCACCAGCTTGGACCCAGGGTCGCTGGCTCAAGCAAGGGGTTACTCGGCCTACTGTAGCCCCACGGTCAAGGCACATATGAGAAAGCAATCAATGAACAACTACTAAGGTGTTACAACAAAAAGCTAATGATTGATGCTTCTCATCTCTCTCCATTTCTGCCTGTCTGTCCCTCTCTCTGACTCTCTCTCTGTCTCTGTAAAAAAAAAATAATAATAATTGGGTTCCAAATTTCCCAACCCCCAAGACCCAGAAAGAAACAGAACTGGGCGTATCATACACATGATCAGAGAACTCAGGTCAGTTCCTCTGGTGAGGGGAAGTATTTCCTGGTATCCAACACAGATGAGAATTCCCACGGAGGATTTGGTTAAGGCAGTGAGTGGGAGGCAGGAACATGCCTTCGCCTGGCATGTTCCACAGCGAGGACTCTTCTCAGAAGGCTGGAAGTTGGGGGGGAAACTTCTGGCACTCTCTATGGACAGTTTCAGACCATAATTCTGACTATGTTACAGTGTACCTTCCCTCAAGGCCTCTGCCATCTGACTGTCTCCATCGCCATCTGCCTACCTCCCAGACACACTGTAAGGCCAGTAGCCACTGCCACCATCACAGCCGCCTGGCCCATGCAGGTTCGCATTAGATTTGGACAGATGGTCATGAAACAACAGAGCCAATAACTGGTGGGCCATTACCTTTAATCTTAGCTTGCACCAAGTGGGCAAGTAAAAACACACACTGGGCTCCAAAACCCACTCATTCAGTGCTCACAAAGCTACTGACTTATCCGAGTTTCCTAGAATCAAAGGTTTCTAGCTCACCAGCCTTATTCACCTCTGTTTCCCATCTCCTTTTCTCTACACAAACTCTGCACAAACTGGCTTCTCCTTCAGCACTCCACCATTTTGACTGCTTCTCCTCTCCCACACGTGGCCTTTCTCTGCTTTTCTCTCAGCATGGGCTCCTCCTAGAACGTAATCACTCTTCTCCCGAAATAACGTGATCTTTCTTCCTTTTAAAACCTTTTGGCACGAAAGCCCTCCCCCAACACATATTAACATAATCACGCCCATCCCAAGCAATCACCTGGGCGACAGGCTTCCATGTGGGCAGCACCATCTTTAACATAGTGAGCATAATATAATTTATCTGCCC